>NW_028321878.1:5000000-6250000 GCF_036245765.1 Copidosoma floridanum
ATGGAGATGAGATCGAAATGGCGGGGCCCATGCGAATAAAAGCCGTGCGTACGCTGTACAAGTGATTTTTTTTTTTTTTTTTTTTTTTTTTTTTTTTTCTCTACCCGTCCGGGTTTTCATTGATCGCTCGCATTTAATTACTCGCTACTTTTGTGCGAATTAAAGGAAATGCGGATCCGTACTAAGCTAAAGGTTTCATGAAAAAAAGGATACATAACTTTCAAACCAGTCGAATAATTTTGTAACTCGTTCGTAGCTCGCTGCGATAAACCCTGCAACGATACGGTTATGCTACGTATAATAGTTACGTTGAACCAACGTTATTATTATCAATTTAATTTTTCTATAGCAACGTGACATATGTAGAACCCCGTCGAAGGTACATCCTCACAGTTTGTATATCTGTGTACTGTGTATCTATGTACTTGGTGGGACATGTGCCTTTTTCTTTTATTCTTTAGGAGATATACACCATCCGACTGCCATAACGAAAACGCACTTCCCAGATTGCGAATCATGATGGATCACGAGTTTTTTTTTTTTTTTCTGAAATTAAATAATGGAAAAATGCTAGCACGTGCACTCGAGAGCATTTGAGGTATCGCTGCCCCTTCATTGTTATCGGTTGATTTTATTTCAACGTTCAAGCTCGACTCGTTTCCACGATATCACGCACGGGAGGAATCCAACTTATCTGCCGCGTAAGAGGCATGCCAGCACTCGTGTATATACGATAGCGGTAATACATCCAATTATTTACACGAATACAGGCATACTCGGATCGCAAAAATCAAACGGCGATCAAACAATTTTTGTTTTTTTGTTTTTTTTGCTCCTCCCCCTCGAAGTATGCCAACACTCCGGTCCGCGCGTCTTCGTCGAAATCTCGAAAATGCCTCGGTAAGTTTATAATTGTGCGTTGCAAAGAAAAACACGCATACCCAACTTTTTAGAGCTCTAATCCGAAGTAATTACTCGTGGATGACGATCCGAGCACCTATACACGTACCATCGCGTGTACCTGCAGGATGGGAAGAAAGTCATGTACGGCGACCGGTGTCGGGGGCATCGAGTCTCTTCGGGAGGTCAAAGAAAGCGCAAAGACACACATGCCGGCGAGAAATGAACGCGGAGAGAGGGTGGATAAATGAGGAAAAAGGAGAGTCTGGAAGGGTGGAATGACGAATGATAAACTCGAGGGTGAAGGGTAGGGGTGAGGAAAAAAACCGGGAGGAAAGGCGCAGGTACGAACGCGCGGTGCGATGGAGAGGAATGGAAAGAATGTCGAGCCCGAGAGGAGGGAATTATGGATAAGACGAGGACGCTCACTCGTCATAAATACACATCGTTCAGCTGGCTTGCCATTGTGTTTTCTGCTGCTGTAGTCATAGAGGAAGGTTGGGGGTGTACCTACTTATCTAATTCCTCATAAAACGCGTCTTATCCATCCCGTGGATGTATACGAATGCACCATCTCGTAAACTTATTTTTGGACATGACGGATATCGTAAAAATAAGTAAGTAGGTACACCATACCGATAAGCTTACTGATTTCTCAAGCTCGACGATTCTGTTTTTCTCGAAGACATAATGGTGATTTCAATCGGCCGCTGATTTGATTAAGTACTTCATTACTCCCTCGAAACATAAATATACACTACAGTGTATCTCTACAGGGTCAGCTTTTTACGAGCTTTTTTCCTGTACGGCTGCCACGAACGATGTACACGACAGACAAGTAAAAGCAAACAGCATCGCCGCGAAGAAAGCATTATATCGCCTGTACTATTGCGCGTCTACATGTGTATGCACAATGAGAGAAAGTTGGAGGATCGGTCGAGGAGACGCTGCAGCTTGCGAGTCATATTTATACACACGCTGCGTGATTAACGATGAAAAAATATATACGTTATTAATCTAACTTTAAGTCTACGACGGTGGATACAATGGACAACTTTTCTGCAAATAAGCCCGCATACACGGAGTATATGTACATAAAAACGTATACGGTGTACCCACAATAAACAATTTACATTTTCAAGGCTGGTTTGATTGATAACATCTGATGGGGGGGGGGGGGGCAGACGAGTCATAAAGGCGTACAGATAAACAAACAAAGTACAAAATTCATCAACAGCGCGTGGTATGCGTTACTTTTGCACACGTATATACCCACAAACGGAGGAAAGAGGACGAAAGCTCTACTTGCGCACAACGGTGTGGTGGATAAAACGCGCCCTGCTTAATTATACGGCGCCATTGTAAATCAAATTAAAATTCCCTGCCGCGTTTATCAAATAAACGCTTGATTATGATTAATCATCCCGTAATTAGCCGCGCGCAAGCACATGCACCTCCGCAACAACAACAGCAAAAGTACAACTAAATGTAGTACCTCGTAACACGTATATAGCACACAAATTATATACCCGCACACCCAATGCATAAATTTGCGCGCGAGCGCCGAAAAGGCACTGTATGTATACTCGCGGTATGCAAACGTTGCGCATATATATATGTGTATACCAGCTACAGAGTGTGGAACCGCATTGTGTTATTATAGGACAGAGCGATTGAGCAATGGATCATATTTGATACGGCAGTGTACGCTAATTACGGGCCCCTCTCCCCGCGTCCGTCTTGGATATACATATATATGTACTCCGTAACGCGTGTACAACTCGGTAGCGCAATAACCCCCTCCCATCTACGTGGTAATGATTCGCCAATTTGCGTTCGCGCTCCAACAAATCATGAGTATCATACTTGTGCGCGCGGATCCAAAATTTATTAGTGCGCGCGGCCGCGCCTCCGTGCGTGATGGGATAATTTTTCCCAACGAGGGAGAAGTTGGTATATACACGAGCCGTATCGTTGTTCGCCGCGAAACTCTACGTGTATGGTGGGTGGGTACGTGTGTGGTGTATGGTATAGTATGTACAGAGTTTTGTGACAGATGAAAGTTCTGTGATGTATGTACTGTGTGCGCGAGGTGAGTGTTTTATTTTTTTTATTTTTTTTTTTTTGCAATCACCAAACGATCGTTCGCCCAAGATTGGTTTAACGAGGAAAGGATTGCGTTGCGAAATGCATTTGTTTGTTTGCTCGCTCGCCCGCGCTGCGATACCTGATTTGGACTCGGGCGCCTAACGAGTATACTCAAATCAAGACTAATTGCTCGCGAGGTGTCGAGTTATAACCTTTTTTTTCGAAAATTGCAGTCTTTAATGGTTTTGGTGCGCGAAACAAAGGAAGGGCTAATGATTTTATCAGACATCCGGGAGGGAGTTCAATGTTGCATAGGAAAATTACTTTGGTGTCACATTCTTTATTGGCAGTGGAATGATTGCACTGGGTACAAATGATTTACCAATCGATACTGGAGGGTAGGCTTAATGTCGACCATCATTTTGATTTACTTGTAAAATTTGAGTATCCCCATTTTTTTTAAATCGTCAAAAACTTTATGGTTGAATATTGTCCAAGCTTTGTTGGCCAACTTCAATGTGAGTCTTTCGGCTTTAGAAAAATTTTCTCCCAGACGTGGAAAATTTCATTATCAACGTGCCATTCATCCGATAGTTACGATTTACCGCAGTCCTTCTCCAGCAATTTAAAGTTCTGCCCTCTGGCTCTCTGCCAGCGCGATTCTTTGGTCGGTTGTACGGTGACTCTCTTGAATTTTTCGTTTTCCAAGCTTTGGTGGCTACCCTCTTTGAGGCCTGTTAAATGAATGGTCCTCGACAAAATGTAGGTACGCTCCCAAATAATAATGTACAATCGAGATCCCTTTTGTGCAAACCAAGAGTGGAACAGCGAAGACGAAATTGAGCGTAGGAAAAACGAAAGCAGGAAGAAGAAAGTATAAGTAATGGAGAAATGAAAAACTAAGCCTATCGTAGCAGCAGATTAATCAAACGCACCAACGAATAACCTTGCCCCAAAGGCCGCACTTGCAAGATATGATTGACGATTCGTCAGTGCGCTATCCCCTTTGTACCTACATAATTATTATAGCCATGCGGAAGGTGTGAGTATATACGTACTACAGCCACGCGACAACATCGGAAGGTCCTATCCTCAATTATCTCTAATTTATTCGCTTGCACATTATATGCGCGTTGAACATTATGATACGTGTAACTATAAGGCATGTACGCGAAAGTGAGAGTTTCGTTCTTACGTAAAAACATGCACACCCCAATCGTGAGCTGTTGGCTTTGTAATGGGACGACATGGGGAACACAATCGGTGTATGGGCGCCGATTAGGACTTTCTACGATTACGTGTCAAATGGACGAGGCATTTTTTTTTTTTTTTTTCACTTCCACCTTTATGTTTTGTATTATGTGATGTATGTATGAAAGCTGCAGTATACATAAGCTGCTGCTGCTGCTGCTGCTCATTTGAGCGCTAATATTACAGTCGTAAAGTATATTTTGTGTTCTTGTGTTCCCCAACAACTCGACATTTCCTTCGAGTCATGCGATTCAGCAGTCAAAATCGTAAATGTTGACTACACACTCACGTTCCCTCGACGCGTAACTATAATGACAGAAATGAAAATTTATCGACCTTTTTCAGGTGGTTACGCATATATTTCCAAAAGCCCAGAAACAGGTCGCACGATGAATCGGATTTTATTTTTTTTTTTTTACACTTTATTACAAATCGTTAGGTGGACGAGGAATTGCCTTTATAACATATACTCGCGTGTATTCGCCGTACACCTAAAGGCATTGGGTAACATTTGATTATGTGAAAATATGCGGAAGGAGCTTCATCGAGAGCTCTCTGATACGCGCGAGCGTTTAATCATTTAATTTGCTTGCCATTACCAGCGAAGCTCTCTCTCTCTCTCTCTCCACATCGTAAAACACTGCACGCGCGATATTATCCACGGCGATTACTTGGACGAGATAAAATGAATTATGCGCGTATATGGTCCAATCGCAAATCTAAAGGGGTTGAACGTATACATCGATTTTCTGCCTTTTGGATAATCAACCCCGGCATTTTGTCGTTTTTAATTTTAGTTACAAAACATCCAGGCACGCTATTTGCGTGTATAAGGTGAGCTTCGGGAGGATATACAGTAGGGCTTGGGATTCCTCGAATTCCCACCACTTCGGTGCCAAGGAGGCGCAAAGGTGTGCACGTGAAACTCGTTGGCTGTAAAACTCGAGCGCAAAGGATCAGGAATTTCATTAGAGCGAACGCGACTGGAAATTGTTCTGGCAAATTTCGCTCTGGGTAAGACACGCATGTGGAAAAACAAAGAATGTACACGCGCTTCCTCCCAAAATGAAAAGTGGATGTATGAATGAAAGGAAAAAAAAAAAAAAAAAAAAAAAAACCAACCTTGTTTGACAACGATGCCAGGGGGCACTTGGACGATAGGCAGGCTCGCGTTGCCGGCCGGATTGACCGGTAGAGTGCCCGGAGGCGGGGAGGTACTGGCACTGCCAACCGAGCCCGGATCGCTGAAGCCCTGGGCGCTGTTCTCCTCGGGGCCGTCGAAGAAGCTCAAGTTGAACTCGCTGCCGGCGTCGAAGGACACCTCCGGGGTGAGGGTGTCGGGGGCCGGGGCGCTACCCAGGCCCGCCGTTAACGACTGGTCGATCTTGAACACGTCCATTGTCCAGGCAATACATTCGCGCTGGCTGTCCCCTCCGGGAGTGCCGAGCCTTTCCACTTTTTTTTCGTACTGCTGTCGCGCGAGCTTTTTTTCACCCGGAGGAAAAAAAAAATTAAAAAAAAAAAAAACTATTTACGAGTAAGTCGGTTTTTCCAACCCTCGCCAAACAGGAGCGTCGCAGCACTGTGTCACTGCACGGGGGGACATGCACTTTTTGTTTTATGCGACGAGAGAGAGGAAAAAAAAAAAAAAAAAAAAAAAAAAAAAAAAAAAAAGAGAAGAAAACTTTAGCTCGAGAGGGTGCTTCCGAGCGATGGTTGGGGTAACGCTGGTGCTCGACAGAGAGCGATCTACGCGGATGGAGCTCCGACGAGTTGCGGGGCCCGACTTTTTTTCCTAGTGACGTCGCCGTGGCGGCTCTCGGCACCGATGGTCCTAGCTTCTTGCCGCTGGCGCTCTATCGGCGAGTCCATCGCTGAAACGAGATAACAAAAACGAAAAAGAAAAAATGAGATGGCGATAAAACAAAAAACGAGATGTGAAAACGGGGAAACATATAATTATGTGATGTGTTGGGGGAGGGGGGAGTTTTTTAACGAGCTCGGCGGAGGAGATAAGGACGTGATGTGCTCTGGTTGGGCGCTGCGAGTGTAGTTTTTGGATCGAAATGCTTGTGGTGGTCGTGTTCACGATGCTTTGAGAAGTTTATCGACGATCGGTTTAGGTGCTGAGGGTTTTGTAAATAAATTTTAAGGCAAAACACGAATGATTTTAATTGACTCTGATTGCGTTGTCATTTGATTGGTTACTCTATACCAAGAGAAATGAGAAATTTTCACATCATCTCAGATCGGATTATCATGTATCATGACGGTGATTTTCATTTTTCATTTCTCTCAATGTAAAATTTATTTGTATTCAATAATTCGTCCTTTGCTATTACGTATCAAAATCATCATCAGAAAATTTTTTGATAAAATATAGTTAGAAAGGACACAAATTAAAACTGATCAACAAATGAATTCTCGAAGCATCATACCAATTTTAAAGCATTACACGTACAAACTGTTTGTTGAATTAAAAAAAAATTACAATGTATTGAAAAGTATTGAAAAATAAAAGTAGACGTGTTTTTGGTGACCCGATCGTCTTAGTCTAGGCTGGGAGTTTTCGAAACAACGAATGGTCAAACAAAAATGTGCGCAATGTAATCATGAATGACATGAGTGAAAACAAATGGAAAAACAAAATAAACACTCAGCTGTCAAACACACCCAAGTTATGGCAGACTCTTGAATCCCGATCGTTTCGAAAGTACCTGGGCACCCTTTTAAAAATGCATTGCACTGTACTACAACCAGGACGAAACAAAAAAAAATTCACTTCAAATGGAAGAGGAGGCAGAAAAATTCGCATGACCATACGTATCTACACGCTGCTGCTGTTGGCTCAGCTCTCTCTCTCCCGAAAAAGCGTAATTTCAGACGCGGACAAGCCGCTCTCGTCTCCCGCATAACTTTCCCCGCAAGGAGCCCGCTGCGGATAAAAAAAAGTAAATATCACCGATCCAACGGCCAAACGCGATACGTATGCCCACAAGCCCATGGCCAAGACATACACTATATGTATGGTCAAGGAAGAAAAAGAAGCCGGCAAGACGAGAAGAAGAAGAAGAAGAAGAAGCAGAAGAGGAGGAGGAGGAGAAGGCAAGACGCGCGCGCGAGAAAAAGTGAATGTCATTGCCGTAATCTTCGGACGTTGACTTCCTTCCCTCGTTCCTATACGTATATATATATACATACAAATCTGTATGGACAAGCAAAGCAGAGTGAGGCTCTTTTCCTTCTCCCTCGTTCTTACTCGTTCTCCCGACCACGGCGCTTCCCTCCACCTTATTCTCGTATACTGGCTGGCTTTTTCTTTTACACACATCATATGCTCCGTGTTAAATAATTCTCTCTCGCTGATGCTCACTTCACGTGCTCGCTCGTTCCCCTCGTATTACGCGCTTACGTCTTTGCGTCATTTTCGTCATTTGTATAAATATACATACACTCACACACGAGGTAAAGGAGGTTTCCCTTCTGTTTTCTCTCTACGAGGCGCTTAATTGGATTACCGGCATTGTCGGCGCTAATATATAACGTATATAGGTACGCGAGCCGTTTCTCATGGCATTGAAAATCAGGGTGGATCAGCATAATGCAAAACAAACGTGATACAACTGCCGGCGCGCTGGCGAAGAAAGCCAAAGAGCTCTTTTTTTTTTTTTTTTTTTTTTTTTTTTCTTGCGTGCGCGTAACTAACGAGTCGCGACGTGTTTGACGGTACTGTCGCGCGCTCCGCTTGTATGGGGACATTTTTTGTGTGTTTGTTAGCTCGCGAGCTTCAGCTCTGAAGCTTCTGAAGTAACAGGAACGAGTCTTTGAGTGTAAATTTATATTTATTTATTTATAGGTATACACGTATCTCGCGTGAGTCGAGAGACGGAATGGCGTACGGTGCTTCCGTGGGATTGGGGGAAAACGATAGAATTGCGCAACGAGGATCGATACAACATCGGGTGCTCTCTCCGAGTCGCGATTATGTATTTGTATCGGCGATGTATACGGTTGCGCAAGCATTCGTAATTACACATGCATGTTATGCGTGTAGTGAAACCGATCCGGGCGTGTCGTATATTATACAGTTGGAAGCGAAAAGTACTCCGGGTCTCACGTGTTTCGGGCATTTCTGATCGGGGATCAATCCGGTTTTCTGGCATTCTCGGGAATTCCCGATTCGATGCTGTCATATTTATGTGTTTTTTTTTTTTTTTTTCTCATTTCTCTTCCGTACTGTTGGGTAGTGCGTTGAATTTTCAAAAACAAACCTGTAAAATTTAGTGCTCGTAAGGAAAAGAAAATAAAATACATGGTGTCAACGCGAGTATCAGTGAGGATTGGAAATTTAACTGTTAATTCGAGTAAAAGTTGCATTGTCCCTTCGATCCACGTGATGATAGTCCCCAGTAACAACATTCCATTCCGGCGATTTTTTTACCACGTCCCCTTCTCGCTGATGTAATACAGTAAAACCAAGAAGTAATCACGAACAATCGGCCCAATCGTCACGGGCGTGACATTTGTGGAAGTATAAAAAAAAAAAGAGAGGGGAGAAAAAAACCCAAGCTCGTTCTCTCTCGTGCATAAAAAACAGTCCAATGCCCCTGGAGCGAGCGTTAACCTCCGCGTCCTTATCGAAAATTTGACTGCTTCCGATCGGCCGATCGCGCGAGCGAGATATACAAATACGCTCCGACGCGTCTCTCGGAAGCGGTGAATAATTTTTTTCTTTTCCTTCGTTATTGTTGGGCGAATCCTTTGGTTACCGCGTGCGCCACATATACGCGCGCGCGCGTGCGTCGGTGCGTGAAAAACGCGAAACCACAGTACATACATCGGGAGATCGGCAGTGTGTACATTATACTCCTGTAGCCCGTAATTTTCCTGTTTTGTATCGTCTTACACGAATCTTCCACGATTCCTCCACATATTCGTTCCAAGAAGGGAATACTTATCAATTTTTACAGATTTACAGGTAAAGTCGACCAACGATTTATTCCCCGTGACAAAACACTGCCGTTTCGATACATTCATCACAACAATCACGAGGGGGGGAAGTAGCGAAAAAAAAGAAAAAAAAAACAGCAGCAGCAAAAAGCGAGAGAGAGAGAGATCACCTGAGCGCACTTTAGCCGCTCCGTTTCCCCTCCGTTGCGCTAAAAACACACAACGTGCACTCGCACCCATTGCCAGTGAAGACAACAAAACAAAGGAGAGCAACAGCCGTTTCCCGAGAGCCATTATTTCCACTCGACAGTGTATAGCAGCGATAAAACTTGGAACCCGTGATGCACTGTGTGTGGGTAGTCACGTATTTTCACTCTTCGCACGCGTAGCTACGGGTACGGTGGAAAAATTGAAGAAAAAAATTCTACTGCCGGCGATTAGTTGTATTTACATTATAACAAACAAAAAAAAAAAAAAAAAAACCATGCACGCGCACGCACATACACACGGGCACAGCGAGTCCCTGGGGTAATTACCTGCGGAGCTCGGGCCCTCCGCCGTTCCTCCATCCATCCACGGTTAGGGCTCTCCTCTCCGTTGTTGGCGCACATATGCGTGTATACGCGGTTTATTACGCACATAACACTACGAACACGTAACCATCAGCAGCCACTGCAGCAACGAGAGAGAAAGAAAGACACACGTGCACGACGAGGGAAGATCGTCAAGCTCCTGTATGAATGTATATTTTCTATACAGGTGGGCCTGTCAATTGCTCCTTAATCGATACATGGGGTAAAAAACAAACGCAACACTCTCGATAACACTGTATTTTTTTTTTTTCTTGTGTCATTCGAAGTATATGAACTTTGTACGAGGTTCAAGCACGTGGAAATCGGTTCACGCGATCGCGCTCCGAGTGAAAATCGGAGGGTGAGGACCGGTCACTCGCGCACTTGCTTTGTCGCCTGCGTGCACCGAAAAAATCGGTATATATTTTTTCTTCCTCTTCCGTGCCGGTCACTGCTGTATCCACGGGTTATCCATCATCGCACCCGGTACACTCAAATTTAGGAACGAGTATGGTTTTCGTCGCCGATTTTTCTCCACCGGAATAGTTCACGTGCCTCGTTTTCTTACCGATCGTTGTGAATTTTTTTTTTTTCCCTCATCTCATCGATCTATAGATGATAAGCAGAGTACGTGTGTTGAAAAAAAGGGGAAAAAAAAAAAAAAACAGGCGAGCTTGTGCCGATCGCAGAGGAGGCTCAACCGGTCGTTACGGCGAGCGTTGTTGTACGCGAGTAGCGCGCGCGGCCTTACCTGTGAGGTAAGTAAAGAGCCGGCGCGCTCGCCGTGTTACGGCATTGCAACTCGCTCTCTCGGTTGTGTATACTCCGGTGAACCAGCGAAAGGGGCAAAGGAAGGGGGACTATACGCCGCTGCAAATTTCGCTCTCTCTCTCGCTCTCGCTCCCAAAGGTGGGTATAAAGTTTTGCTTCGCAGGGAAAGAGAAAGATATATATATACCTACGCGCGGCTCTTTCTCTTTTCCTCCCGAAGGATATACAGGGGCAGACGGGGAGAAAGGGGAAAATCGCCGGCTGGTCAGTTCGCGAGGGAGAGAGCGAGAGGGAAGGGCTATCGCCAAAGGGGGAGAGAAAGAGACGAAAGTTGGAGAGGAAGAAGGGGCGATAGAGTCGGTAAGGGGGGGAGGGCGATGGGTCGGAGGGGGGGGGCTCTCTAACGTTTAACAAGTAAGAGGGAGAGTACTGTACATGAACGTGTGCTGGACGGCGGGGCTTAAGACGCGTCTGCAATCCACGTAGAAGGGTACATCACACTTTGATTGCACGCACAACCCCCTCTGCGACTTTGTTCAACGATATACGTACGGTTTTCATCGGCAAATCATCGGTTCAAATCAATCAAATGTATCATGGAAGGGGGGAGAGGAAAAATGGGGAGGCTGCATCTAAGCTTTGTACGTATACGTGTAAATCGAGTACAGCTGAAAATCTTTGATGGTTGTAGAGTAATGTAGAGTAAGCTTAAGGTGAAAAGAGAAAAATGGGAAGGAGAGAAGAGTTAGAGAACGGGGTAGGTAAACTGGTGGGGGTATAACTAGCGGTCGTAGGCAAAAATTATAAGAGGAAAGAGAAGGGGGTAAAAAGACAGGGAGGAGGAGTAGGTTGTCTCGAATAAATAGGTATATTGTAACGCTTACATGCTTATGCATGTACACGTCATGTTCTGTATAGGTAAGAAAGTTACGTCGGACAAGAGCGAGAGAGCAAAGAGTCACCGTGGGGTCCCTTTCCAGAGAGAGATAGAGAAAGATCGTCAAAATATGGTGGGAGGGAAGAGAAGCAGCTCGGCAAAGAGTATTGAAGGAGAAAGAGAGAGCACACGCGTTGTACGTGTACTTGTGCATTATATGTACCAAAGCACATGGCAAAGACGAAGAAGAAAAAGTGGGAGGGAGGTATATCGGGAGGCGGGGAGGGTATATATAGTGGACCAACTGGGTTTACCGTGCAACGACGCTGCGCCTGCCAGAGATCGAGGTTCATTGACCGAGAAGTGCCGAGGAGGCCCGAAGCCGCCACGGCTGTTACTACTATTACCACCACCACTGCTCGTTGCTCCATTCTCCTCTTTTTCTTCTTTCTCCTTCTCTTCTTCGTCTTCTTCTTCTTTGCCTCCTCATCTGTATATACTCTTTTTATGTATACATACTACATATTTATGCACGCGAGCTGCAAGAGCTCAACGCGATGCGATGTGTTACCCCCTCACGGCGCATACATGTATGAGTCTCTCTTTCTTTCTTTCATTCGCATGAGTCGGTCTTTTTTTTCGCGATTGTCGAGACTTTTCTCGGAAACGACAATACCTGCTTTGCTTAGATCACGTAAGCGTGGGTGGGATTTGTTTGGTGCCCTCCCCTATTCAGGAAACCCTTTGGTTTTTCCTCCCTAACGTACAGGGCAAAAACTAATTTTCACATCGTTTTCGTTTTTCAAAATTATAGTAAAAAAAAAACAACGGTAGGTACATTACTGTTGGGCCACCCCCTGTGTCGTACCAGTATTTTTCAATTTGCTGAATTCAAGACACAAATGCAATACTGGCGTGTCAACAGGGTATTTGTATCCCGTGTGTCACTGGTCATTAATAATATTTCCCGCAGCCCGACGTAATATCGTTTGATTGAAATCAAAGTGATTACAGTAATTGAACTACTTATATAAGGTGTATAACTTTAGAAACTCGAATTAATGGCTTACCATAAATTTATACGCGTGTACACATGTACGTACATACGTGTACGTAGCGTTACGTGCAGTTTATTATGAGTGATTTTTTTTTTCTTTGAAAAATGTTGCCTGGTTTGAAATAGAAGTAACGATCTTAGATTGTTGGAGCTTTAATTATAGACTCTCAAAACATTGAATTTCTTTTCGAGAGTTGCAAACTGCTATGACTACATCTAAATCGGCCAGTTATATGTCTAATCGATAACGAGAGAGATATTTTCTTTTTTTTTTAAAGGAACGATTGATCGGTATACAATTAACTATTGAACGATAATGTACACCTCACGCTGATGTAAAATTTCATTACTTAAGTGCTACCAATTTTTTTTTTTTGGTACAGCACAACTGCTTACATACTACAAATATAAGCTCCATACGGCAATCATCACACAACCTGTTGATTATTTATTAATCAAGTTGGAAAAACATGCACTTAATTCGTCAGATCAAGTGTAAGTATATGACTCTGTAGTTCTGAAACGGTACTTTTTTCTGTCGATGACTTAACACATACTTGCAATGGTGCTAATATATTATTGTTACGACTATTGATCGGGAATTAACAGTAAAGCAGTGACAAGTTACACTTGAGTATATTATAATCAAAAGAGAACATTCTTAAATCAGATGTTGATGGCAAGAAAAAAAAAGTAATCTCAAAAAAATTAACAATATTCTCATCATGTAATTTTTACTGCTGAATGAGTAAACATTGTCTAATAAATGTAGATAGTTTTTCAAATTCTAAAAGTAAAGAGTATACGAATGACAACATTTCCCATCCAAATTCTTTGTAAGTAATCAACAAATGGGCAACATCCCGTGAAACGCAAGCTCGTAGCGATTGAAACGGAAAATTCAAAACAACTATTACCACCTGAACGTCAAAACGGCTTTTTTTTTATCTTGCCATGCAATGATTTACACATTGTTGGGGTTGCGTGCTATCTCGCATTACTATCTCTACCCGCGAACCGTACAAAAACCACGAGAGTTCCTCGGAGAATATTATTTTTTCCTTTTATTATTTTTTTATTATTACTATAAATTATGCACGATTCGTATCAAAAGTTACACGTGCACATACGATCCTTTTCGTACCTATTTATAATACGTACATACGCAATGGTGCAGGTCTTTGGAAAAATCAAAGGACAAAACGCGCATGTATACACATATATACCCGTACGTCTGTATATTATATACATTCGCGTTCCATATTAAAAAGAGCACCACAAGCTCGAATATTTTTTCCTCCATTACCTATACTTTGCAAAGCATATGTAGACATACGCGCTATTCCCTTATATATATATATATTTATACTGGCTTGATATTTTCACTATTCCAGTCGAACGAATCAATAAAGATTTTTAATTAAACTCAAAAAAGCTATCTCTGCTCGCGCACACGCGCCCTCCGATGAATTTTCTAAATGGAACATTTACTATAAATGTAACCCGTACCTACTTTCAGTAATAGCTTTTCCCGGCGTCCGTGAAACACGAGCCCTGGGCGTTCCATGGAATATCCACCTTTTCCACCATTTTCCAGCACTCGTCTGAAGAAAAGAAAAAGTAATCCTACTCGCGGAAAAGCTGTTTTGGTACGCGAACGAGAGAGAGAGAAACCAGCATGCATATATATATATATATATATATACGTATATGTACGGGTATGGCGAGGAAGGGGATGAAGAAGCCTCCCCGCCGGCGCGTACGTACAGTTCGTGCACGCGTACACGGGGATACAAGTATAAGTAAGAAAAGGAAAGAGAGAATCGAGAAAGGAGATGCACCCGGTGCTGGAAGAGGAGGAGGAGGAGGTATAGGCAAGCAGGCCCGCGGAGTAATGAACCTCGGGAAACCGGTTGCACGCGCGATCTCTCTCTCTCTCTCTCCTCTTTTTTTTTCCCCATCTTCATCTTTCTTCCCCTCCTCCTTCGTCTTATCCTCACGGTCTTTGCCGCCCAGGGGTACATACGTGTGTACATACGTGAATGCACGCGAGTCGAACGGAAGAAAAAAAAAAAAAAAAGGATAGCAAGGAGAGTGGCGTCATTCGCGAAATAAGGGCTGAAAGAGCGGTGCATGTATGGGCTTGCTCTTCGTCTGATCCTTGCGCGGAGTAAAGGTATATAATATATACTACAGGGTCCTACAGCAGCGGAAAAATGTCGTGCCGGTGGCAAGTTTTGGGGATCGCGAGTACAAAAGAGGGGAACAACAGCCCCCCAACCCCTATATTTTATATTTATCATCGAATACCCAAGATTTTGCTCTCAACTGATGGGGACGCGAGTCATAATTTAGCGGTTTTTCGAACAATGTTAAATCTCTGTAATTTGTTTCGCAACGAATTAATTAACGAACTCGTATATTATTTCTTATTTTTAACGAGTAACCACATAAAAATTTGTCCAAACAACCACGAAGAGGATGAAGAGGAGGAAAACATACCCGATAATGATGATAACAATGGTAATAGTAATAAAAATAACAATAACAAGAGGAAAAACAAGCCATGTAACGGGGCTCCCTATCAATTTGGCAAAAAAAAAAAAAAAAAAAAAAAAAAAAAGCAACGAGGATCGAGAATGTAGCGGCGAAGCAAGCTCCTCTACATGCCTATCCAATTACGCAACACAACTCCTCCTCCTCCTCCCAGCGTCACTTTTTATACAAGCTCGCTGTGCGTATTGTACATACATGCACACATTGCACATGTATACTTGTATAGCGAACTCACACACACACACACACACACACACTCGTGGGTAACTTTACCAATACACTATACGGTGTACAAATATATTATATGTATATACACACACACAGGACGCAGTGGCTACAGGACGAAGTCGCGGTGCGTGAAAAACCACGAAGCGGAAGGCTACGCGTGTGGCCCGCGATTTCTCTCTTTTTTTTCTCGCTCCCTTCGTTTTCTTCATTTATACTGGGGGGAAAGGAGGATCAGACGATCCCACTCCCCCTCTTGTCTTCCATTGCGCTCTTGTACACACACGTGTGCAAGAAAGAGAGAGAGAGCATCGCTATCTTTTCGTTCGGTATGTGTGGGTACTGGCCAAAACCAGCCCCGGGGGCCGGGGATACGCGATGGCGAAGGACCCATACGAATGACCGCGAGAGCCCGGCGTTGTTCACTTTTTTTTGTTGCTCGATCGCTTCTCGCGAGGGTTCTCCTCTGCACTGGACGCGGTTATACCTGCACGAGCTCGGAGTCATGAGATGCGATTTTGGGGATCGGTATATATATTTTCTGTGCTTTGAACTCGTTTGTGGAAGATATTTGACGTATTTCGATCACGACCCGTGCATTTCGCATCCCATTCGGTTACAACATTGCAGTGCATGGATCTCATCCGGCATAGTATTAGTATGGTCTTGATTCCTGTTTTTATCCACTTTTCAAGCTTGTATTTACAATAATTACATCTTTTACAAGGATATACAAATATTCAGGGGTGAAAAAAAAAAAAAAAAAAAATTATGGACGCTTTTGAAATGAAATGTATATGGTTAATGTCAATTTAAGTTTATACTTCAATGACCTGATGTTGATTTTCGGAGTAATTACATTCCGAGTTACTCGGTTAAGTCACTACGATATACCCGAAGCAGCGAAAAGAAAATGATTTAAGTATAACTAATAAAATTCATTTTTTTACATCAAAACAGGGAAAATATGTAATCATTCCAATAGAATCGAGTTTCTTCTTTCTTTCAGTCACTCAGAGTTTCATTTGATCATCAGATCACTAGATGTATAGGTATAATGTCATCGTTACCATATACAGGCCTTTCCAACACGAAAAGAAGTGGCGTGTTTAGGAGCTTGCAGCTTCAAGTCGCTATAGTAAAAATCTTGAAAGTTGTTACAGGGTGGGTGGAGCGGCAAATTAAAATTAATGCAAATTGAAGCTGCCGGTGCAATTTGCATAAACTCCGGGACGAATTGCAAACTAACTGCAGCCCAAGAATTTGAGAAAAGCAAACGAAGAAATATCCCGTCGTTGTTGGATCCAGTTGGTACAGAAGAAGGTACTAGTATAGTGTGCTGCAAAGTTGTCGAGCCCAGAGAGAAAGAGAGTACACAGCAACAACAACAACAACCGTATACAACGAGGATAGTCTATCGGGATACGTATGGTTGCGCGTCGCGCGGGACATATACGGTTACGGGACACAAAACGTAACTTTCTCCCCTCGTTAACTCCTCGGGGCTATATGGGTAGTACACGTTTATGTATTATACCTACATATGGGCCCCAACTTGGACTGACTTTGGTGTACCTATATAATATATGTATATACCATGCAGCTCTAACTCGGCACGGGACTCCCTTCCGTCTCATTAGAGGCTCAGCTCCTCTCGCCAGCTTCATATTGCACGTACGTGCACATGTATATACATACGTACACTCTACGATATTGAATTTCACGACATGCCGGCGCGCGGTCTTTTATACGAGCGTCACTTGCACACGTATGCAACTTACGATTTGTGTGTGTGTAGAAAGCAGCGGGCCTAATATACTATAAAGGCCGCGATACCGATCTCTCACGATTCCCCAACCTCCTCTTCCTCATTGGGTGGCTTCTAAATACTCGAGCGCGCTTGTGTCGCGCACGTAAAACAGCCATATACGATGTGACTTTGATGCCCCTTTTTCACGTTTCCGAGGGATCGTCTCTCTTTTGTACCGAATTCAAGGGTTGCTATGGATTAATTGTTGCGTGCGTGGTAAAAATCATGCACTTTTGTCGACCGTCATCGACTTGCCTGGAAATATCAATATTTCGGTACTTGTCGTCCTACAGGTCGTCTCTTTCCCTAATCACCCCGGCGAGACGGAGATAAATCGTGTACACAGCGTCTTCTTCTTCTGCAGGAAACTAGTTTCAACTCTATCGCTACGCAATGAAGGAAAAAAAAAAAGTCCAAACGTAAGGGAAAAAAATGAACGAATCCCCCCGCGGGATGAGGAGTGATTAAAATCCTTCTCCCCTCCTGATGCGTCTCCCGAGCGTATTCCGAGTAAACGAGCAAATTTACGACGCGGGAGATTTTTAATCAATTTGCTCGATACGAGAGAGAGAGAGAGAGAGAGCATCGTATGGAGCTTCGGCTTGCGGATGCTGCACTTGTACGTGTACACACAAATGTTTGTGCCCATATACCTGTATACATTAGCGCGAAAGCAGCAGTAAAAACTGCTCGTCGGGGTGCCGTTTTACAGTTTCGAAAGCGAGCGCCAATGTGTCTCCATGTGTGTGTGTGTACACTCTCTCTCTCTCTCTCTCGTGCACATGCACACATGCATGGGCGAATCTCTAGGCATGCAGTCGAAATAAATAGCTTATCCGTATCGTGGCTTTTCTAGAGGAGAGACGAGGAGGAAAAGGAGGCTTTAAAGGCTGATTTTTATTCGCTCGCTTTTCTCGAGATTGTGAATTTGATTACGGAGACGGAAACGATTGTATCGCATATATTACGAGCCGTTTTTTCATCCGAGACGTCCGCCGAGATTCTCCCTCCAGCACTGGTGTGTACATAGATACGTATTGAGTGCGCGCACGAGCCTATATACGTATATACCATGTGTGGATACGAGTCTTTGCTGGTCTTTTTTTTTTTTTTTTTTTTTTTTTCTTTCCAGCCACACGTGATTTAGAAGCGATTCCGCCGAATAGAAAGTAAATATGTATGGTGCTTTTTATCGCTTAGGGTAGGGAGGGAGTTACCAAGAAGAAGTCGATGGGGGGAGAGAACCAGCTAATAATATCTCTGTTTCCCCGATAATGGACCTCAAATCCAAGCGTTTGACCGAGAATTTTTTTATATATATATATAAGTATACAGTTGTCCCTCACTCGGACCATTAATTTTCCGTCACCATGCAAGTTACGCAAGCGCGTTTGAAGATAATGCGCGTAACCTCACAAAAAAGTTGTCGATAACGCGGTTGGGATATCGAGAATTGAGACAAATATATACGTATAATACGCGCAAGCGAAACCGTTCCTAAATCAAATCACCTCACAGCTTATAACTTCGAAATACGAAGTGGAAGAATTTTCTTTCGAAAAGTTGGCAAAGATTACCTCCCCCTTGGTATAAAACTTTTTATATATTTTTATGTGTTTATATGTATCAATGCAGGCCCTCTTCAATGATAATATGATACTCGACTCCTGAAAAGTCCTCAAGAGCTGAGTGAAGAGAAAGTGGGCCGGTCCCGTGACAAGGGGGGCGAGGGAAAAAACTTTTCTCAAGTTCGAAGTGATCCCCGCTACGACACTTTCCTCCGAGGAAATAGAGGCAGATAAGCCCACCTTTCCTCAAACACACACACACAGGGAAAGAAAGAAGCAGCCAAATGAAAGTCAAGTACACAGTATATAACAAAGGAGAAGTTGAGCCGTGCCGATGTGCGAATTGGAGGGAAAAAAGAATAAAGTTACCGAGGTATGGAAGAGAGAGATATATATAACTTCCGGTTGGCACGACCACGGCTTTCGGTCCGCAAAGATTTTTCGAGTTGAGTCACCAGCGAGAAAAACCAAGGAGGAGCTGGAAAATACATACTGGGGTGCACAGTGGGCATTTTTGCTTTTTTTTTTTTTTGCTCAATATCAAGTATCTCCGGAATGGAAGTAGCCAGGCCGATAATTCTTTTTGGAGCTTGTAGGCGAGCAACCGTGGAATATGGGAGAACTATTTAAAAGAGTGTCAAGTAATTTTCTAATCTCCAAAATTCGATTACATGCGATTTTTTTTCAAATATAAAGAAAAACCAGTTGCGAACGAGCAAAATACATGCCGTGGAGCTTTTGAAGCTTTCAATATGATGCCATGACGTATACATCGCTAGTATACACTCACCTACAAGCTCCAAAAAGAATTATCGGCCTGGCTACTTCCATTTGGAACCTATTTGATTTTGAACAAAAAAAAAAAAAAAACAGCAAAAATACCCACTTTAGGGCGGTACGCCGCTTTCGGATCGATCCGTCCTGCCCCGCGAGTATAACAGCGAACCTGCATCATCATCATGCCACTGAAACTCGTTAAGCGGATGCTGTTCCTCCCTTCCTCCCCATTTTATCTTTTAACGCAGCTACTTTCATCACCCCCTAGGATTATCACCCTGTTTTTCTTCCACTACGGCTCGATGTACACCCATTCCGTTAGGCAGCCGTGCCCTCGACTTTGTAAAAACAGTAGAGAATGACACTGCCGAGGTTTTCGTAGGGCGAATGGGATTTTAATTTGTACACCGAGCCATGGAAGATCAAATTCACTATCCCCCCACTTCTCGCATCATCTCCTCCCCTACGCGGAGAGGGTGTTATTCCAATCGAGTTGGTTCTCGCGTCGATCGAGCCGTGAGGGTGAAATGACACTTTGTCTCCCTCGCACCGTTTGATCGGTAAGTGTTACACACTTGATCCTTTGGCGTATCCAACTACGTCGCACTATTGGTTATTGGCCCACGGATACGTATAATCATCAAGCGCAATGACGCAGGAGGTATACATGTAACTTTTGTAATGATTTTCGTGTATACGTTGGCCTCGTTGTAATATTCAACGTCAGAGGCGCAAAACGCATTGGGCAGTACACGCGGGGGAGAAACTCTCGCTCCCGCAGCAGATAGACGGTGCTTAAATAACTTAAATAAACGCCATATGGAGGCATTGTCTCACTCACCGTTGTTGCGCAAAATCGAGCCGGGACTGGCGGCCTCCAGGGGACTGCTCGGGTCCTCGGTGCTCGGCTCCCTCTTCACGCTGCGAAGTCAAAAGAATTCGTTAACTCTTATCGTGGTTTTTGGAGTGTGGGTGTGTTTGAGATGTTGTATACACTTGACTTTGGGTGTACCATTCAACGCGAAATACATTTTAAACCCATGAACAAGACTCGTTACTTTGTTTTTTTTTCTTTTTTTTTTTATGAACGAACGCAAATTGCACTCCGAGGATTGAATCACAGATTAGGTATGCTAACGTCGTCGTGAAATTCCACGTTTTAATAACGTCGTCAATGTTTTGATGTGGTTGCAGGTGCGTCGCAAAAACGCTCTCGAAACTACGAGATATCGCAACATTTCCGTCTCGTTGACGTTTTGCTTCATAAAGTTGTTTTTCCTCCTTCTTTACAGAAACACGGGGGAAAAAAAAACGCTGTGCGCGCTTGCAAAAACCCCTCGGAGGTTGCCTATTTCTCAGCGTTTGCGTGTACACGTAGAACCGAAAATAAAGAAGCTCGAGCCGGAAAAAACGAGAACGAAATAATACGCACACTCCGGGCGACCACACCGGGTCATACAAAGACCTGCAGCGAGAGAAAGCAGTATATAGCGCAACAACAGGGGCGTCCGGCAATTACATGATATACGTGTACACAGTGCGCGATTAGCTAGATTCCTTAATTAAAAAGCTGCACCGAGGAGGAAAGGAAAAAACGTTTGTCCGCTTCGTCGAGTGGCCCTTTGGCTCGCGCATACAAATTCAATTTTTTTTCTTCTTCTTTTTCGCAAAGTAAATTACACGCAAAGGGATTTCCGAGCGCGCGTTCCCGCGGAGCTCCGCTTGCGGATGCGAGGCAATAGGGGGTTGACCCACTTCTGTCTCCGATTCGTGCGGGTTCGGGCGCTGGCTCGCGCTAAGGCCGGTTCGGGACAAAGGACCCGCGTTAAATTTTAACGACATATATACTCTTTAACGCGCAAATACGCCTACGTGTAAGTATTGTGTTCATTTGAAAAGTAGTCGTATTTGATTAGGTAATAGCCCATTGGAATTGGCTATTATGTAGTGAAAAAGCTCTCGCGTATCAAACGACTCGCAACTAAAAACGTCCTTCGTTATTAACGCGGTCCATTCAAAATCCGAGTCGCGTACACATCATTGGTGTTTGAGATATTTTCCTTGTAATTAACAATCACATTACTTTTGTACATTAGTCCAAGGTAGCAAAACGTACTATAGTTTGTCGTGTGCGAATACCCGCACAAAATGACACAGGCGAATTTCATGTGCAAGTACGCATGTACTGCAGTAAAATTGGAAGTGTAAATTGGTACAAACCTTCATTAGGGAAGGGATGCACGTAATTATGATGAAACAAAAGTGGAACACCAGTTTCGAGTGCATCGCGGGAGTAAGCAATTATTGACGCGCGAAGAAGAACGAGAGGGTGGGAAATACACGTATTTTCATCGTTTAATATGTAAACGAGCGATCGATAAAATACGCTTGTGCGGTCCGTGCAGCGGGTGTATGGTTGAGTTTTCAGTGCAACGACCGTCCGAGGGGACACGGTTAATATAAAAAAACTCGTGTGTACAAGGGTTTTACGCGCATGTTTTACGATTCTGCACCCGTTCGGCTAAATAAAACTTCGTTACCTAGTCAGGATGGGGAGAGGGGGGAAATCGACATACCAAAGAGCCGAATGTAAATTCAAAAAACTCCTCTTTTGTCCGGATACTGTGCGAGTTGAAACAATTTTTTCTTATTATGTGTGAATCGCGAGTTGGGAAAACTATATACAGAGCACATTTTTTTTTTTTTTTATCTTTGATGTATATTCGTCAGTGCGAAAAAACGACGCGACAGCAAGTGTATACACGTTGTAACATATGAAAAAAGATTATCAGGATAAAAAAAGAAAAGAAGGGAAAAAGTGACGGGAGGAGCAGCACCGCGAAGCGATAAAGTGAAAAAACTCTCGAGCAAGTATACCGTATACTTATAACCTTGTGCAGCGATCGGGGAAGCCCTTCTCTCTCTGTATCTTATCGAAAAGCATTTTCCAGCGTAAAAGAGAGGGCCACGAGGGAGAGAGAGTTAACGTTCCATCGAGGCTGCAGCACCTATATAGTCTAGTAAATCACTGTCTTTTGCCCTCCGCCCTTCGTCTTATGTATACACATGATGCAACGGGGCACGACGCGCGGGAAGCGACACACATAAGATATCCGATAAGAGGGTGCGCGCTCTGTACAGCTCTGCCCTCATTTACCGTGAACGAGTAGATAATGTGCACCCAACTCCCGGGAGATGTATACAAATACATATGTATATATATTTTTTTTTTTGGGGGATGTGTGTGCGCTGTATCACCGGCTTATAATATCCCCCGATGTGGAAGACGTTCCGTGGAGACATCGACGAGAGGAGGAGGGAATATGACGCGTAAACCGCATCTGTCTTGCATCTCAAAGCCCCGCTGCTCACTAATTTATGAAGGATTGTCATGCTGAAACTAATTTTTTTTCCTTTAGGGTGTTGTCTCGAAATCTTTGAAAGAAAAGGGATATCTTAAAGTTCCCTATTTCGTGGAGGAATTAAAAATTGTTTGAGTTACGGTGTACAAAAATATGCGTGTAGTTTAAGGGCCGTCGAATAATAAATTAACCAGCAATCGACACAAATCAAGTCAGTGATGAAAAAAAAAAAAAAAGATTACAGTGGGTGAGTCGGAAATCATACAAAACACAATGTTATACGTTTCGAGGCATCACCAGCTAGGCGTTACTTTTTTGTCCCCCTCCAGAGAAATCAGAAGTTCCACCTGTATACATCCGTCTCTTCGGCTCGAGAGGAAGACGGGAGGGAGGGGGGCCCTTGCATTTTTAATCGACGCCTGAATGAGGAACGAGCTTTCCTCGAGAAAAGCTCCCAGGCGGCGCGCGACGCCCTTACACTCGGCATTTAAATTATTTAAAGCCCGAGACCGTCCGAGCGCTACGCTATTCTTTTTTTTTCTTTTTCTTTGTGTCCCATCCCCCTGTCCTTACTTCGTCTGCGCGCCCACTTCTTCCTCTTTTTGTATTTTTAAGGTCTTGCGCCGAGCTTTTCCGCCCCACTTGACAGGAGTATCGGCTTTTCGTTTTACTTTGTTTTCCTCCACAGTTCAGGGATGAGCTTTCCTTTGGGCCGTGGGGCGTAAGCTGCCCCTTTTTTTCATTTCATCCTCCCGGGGCTGCACGAACGGTGTACCCCGTTGTTGTTGTTGTTGTTTTTGCAGCGTCAAACTTTCGAGCTACTCGCTCCTTGATACGATCCGGAAAGAAAACGTACGAGTGAAAACACGGCAGCTTCGTTTTGCATTATCTTTTCCCCCCTCAACACCCACCCGATAGCATATTTATACGGAAACAGCAGACCTCGAGTGTTTATGTATATATACGACAAAAGGCGCACGTGTACGTATATATAGGTATGAATCATTAACGGTAAATTATATATACATAATACACCTCGTTTATTCATACAGTTAAAAGCCCATCAAACGTCACGCAATATCGAGAGACACGCGTAAAACGTTACATTACACGTTACAATGATCCATATTATGTATGTGTATATACCTATTTATATACATCATACTTTTTCCACGAGTCAGCGTTGTCACGCACAATCGAGTCGCTGTACGGAGCACGTCATTTGAGTAATCAAAGAAGGAAAAACATATCATAACTTTACTTTCGTTTGGACACAACGAACGTTTCAATCGTCACGGTTGTCGTGGCACTTTATATACACCGCCCCACTGCAGAAGGAAAGAAAAAAAAAAAAAAAAGCTCGGTGCCACCTAACATCCGAAAGCTCTGCTCATCGGGAGTGCGAAGAAAAAAAAGGCACCCCACTGCTCACACACGCGCAGCGTCGTTAGTTAAAACAGCTGATTCGAAAAAAGGGTTAAGTGCTCGACTCCTCTCCACCCCCTTTTGACGGGATATGAGCGTGTGTAATGTCGAATGCAGTTGGTTTTAACGTGGAGAAGGAGGGAGGGGTGTAATACACAAACACCGAGGTGCCCGCGAGAGGGTATATACCTGATGAAGGTCGAGTCGGCGGCTGGGCTGGAGGGAGCGGGCGAGGAGCTCGCCGTCGAGGCCGTGGTGTTGGTTTCCTCCACCTCCATCATCTCTCATGCCGAACTGCACCTCGAACCCGGATATCCCTGTATGTGTATCAGGTACTAAACAACGTGTCCATATGTCACTGATACTCTATGTATTATATATATATATATATATTTGCAGATATCAGGTGTATACCCGAACGAGCAGGTGGTACTTGTACGCGTAGGAGCTGCGCAACAATATCAACACACGCGCACACGAGCACGGGAGGAAACAACGGCGTCGCGGATCGGGAAAATCCTCGCACCCGCTGCGCTCAACCCTTGCTACACGTCCCCCCTTTTCAAATACTAATCGCAAGTTGGCTCTGGCGCGTCTCGTGTGTAAATATATAATAATATGTACTCGGTGGGGGTCGGCTGTACTTTGGCGATGAGCTGCAGCGCGGAGCCGACCGCGAACGCGGGCTCACCGGAGACGACTGGACTCGGGGGGGCGGGGGGTTGTGGGGTCATGTGTGTATGGGTGCGAAAGTTGCTGGAAGGCGCGCAGCCGCCGAGGGAGCTTGCGGCTTGTCCATTGTGTAACGCGTGTGTATATATTATATACCTGTGGTGGAACAGGGGAGGGGGTTGGTGGGTGTGCGGCGAGCCACCCCCGCGCATGTCCTTCCTGATGGGTACGTGGACACGTTCAAGGCTGACGGAGCTTGGCGCGACGCAGTTTCGAGCCGGCCCGGGGGTTCGTGGAAATGTGGAGGAAAAAGCACAAAAGCAGGGCTGGATAACACGAGTACCTGGGCCCATCTTTGACACCTAAAATTTTGCAATTTTTTTTTTTTTTTTAGTGAAAAAAGAAAAAAAATATTGTTTTTGTGTTTGAAATTTCAGAAGTCGAAGGTGCATTACCATTGCAAAAAAAAAAGGTTGTGGCTCAAAACTTGCTGCCATGGCTCTGTTTCAGAATAAGTACGTCACAGTCTGTTATTTCGACTGTCGGCGCTGTAGTGCGCGTGCAGATTGCAGTGCGAGCCGATCGATCGTTGTTTTATATTTTTTCGTTTTTTTTTTTCTTTCTTTTTTTAGATGCAGTTTGGTGCATTTTGCTTGACGTTGAAGAGCTTGACTACTTTTTTTTTTTTTTTGTAACTTACGGCCTTCATTTTTCAGGACATATTCATGCGAGATCTCGTGAAGTTAAAAAAGTTGAAACAGCTGCAGTTGGCGCTTATAAAAAACATTTCCAGGATTACAACTTACGACTTGCACGATGACAATTGACTGTAAAGATAAAGTTATTCATCCGATTGAATCTCAGTCGAATGAAATTCACTCGAATTACGTTGGGACACTTGTTTACGCACGTAATTTTCAATACACTTGGCCCTCACTCCGATTAATAATTTTTTTCTCACTATTGATTAGTGACTTTATGGGTGGTTTTACTTTTCGATTAAGCTTCTGTGTGGAAACTTTTGTACTTACACCTAAAATACAAGTATTGGGGTGTTAGTGGTTAAGGAACTTTTTAAGTGAAACATTCTAACGTTATCAAAATTAATTAATATTTATTGATTCTTCGGTATTAGATGAGATGTTCTTGAACCTTCTGCTTTTTCGCGTTTTTCTCGCCCTCCGAATCACTATTTTTGTTCGAATCGTTTTGTTGCTTCCAAGTCACCTGAGACATAAAATCAAATTAATTTTTCGTATATTTCGTATGTAATTTTTTTATACAAATAGGAATTAGAAAAATTGCATTGAAATTGTTGACACTAGTAATAAAGAAACTCAATGGTGATGCGTTATAAAATGTTTATTGTAGTTATTTTGCTGAATTTAGATTCGTTTTCTAAAATATGACTCACACAAGCATTTGAAACTCAACGATCAAAGACCAACAGAATATACTATTAAATAATTTTGTATATAAATATTTATATACAGCAAGACAATTGTATAAACGTTTTAGGAAGACTTATAAAAATGTTTTGCATGTTTTAACACGCTAATATATCGTAACAACTCATCTGAGAAGTATTTCAGATATGCATGAATTTGCAATACGATCTATACTGTATGTGTACTAAGTGTATCATTATTGTGCGCATTTTTTGAAAACTGGATTTACTGTACGATAAAATATTCCGAAACTCAAACGAACTCCTTAAAAATTAGTATTAATTTGGTATTAACGATGAAATAGTGAGTTGAATATTAATTTAAAAAGTTTTCATAAAAATTTGACTAGAAAAAAGTGACTATGAATTTCTATTTAAATTCATTATACTTAAACAGTAGAAACAACTCGCATTTTGTATGATACAAAATGACGTACAAAAGTTTCTGCCACCAACAGAGGGAAGACTAGAGATGCCTCAGCATAGACCTGGAAGCGAAAAATTTCGACTTAGTGTTAATTTAAAATTAGTTGCGTTAGATGGATCAATGTATTAAATATTACCTTAACGGCTTTTGAATCCTTTCTTATTTTCCCCCATGACACAGCCTCATCTGGCCGCGCCCCGCTATCGCTGCCGTCAAATTCTTGCGCTGTGTTTAAAAATACTCCGAAATCAGCACCATTTCTCTGAAATTAAGTTTTGTTTATTAAAAATTTCACAAAATAACACAACTCACGAAGTGACATTTTGGTTACACATACCATTAAATTTGCATTACATATGTGATGCTTAACAATTCCACCGCCAATTATAATTACTCCACTTCTGATGGCTTTCATGGCTATCGTATTTAGTCTCCTTAGGTCCGAAACAATATCGACCACAAGTCCAGGATTTCTAAACGAATGAAAGTACATCATATCACCCAAACTTCCATCAGTCAATGCAGGACTGAAAACCGGAATTTTATTTTTAGCTGCCCAGTAATAGATGGACTCTCTGTTGTTTATTTCCTCCCCTAGCCTTGCAATAACTTTTGATGGAGTCCACAGAGTACCCTGATAATAAAATTTTCAGGTAAGCGTGCATTTACAGGCGTATTTTTACTCTCATCAAGTCTTACCTTTTTCTGTTCTTCCAACATTTTGTCCAAAATTGGCATGACCCAATCTTCAAACAAACAGTAGTTATCATTTGGCACCAACAAATTGCCGATCCTATTGATTCCCTTGTCCCTCAAAGTTTTTCCGTCCAAATGAAAATCACCCAAGTACGTAGGAGCCAAGCACTTGATGAAATCTTCCTCGATTCCTCCAGCAGACGCCACAATACAATCAACCTGAAACAATCATTGAAACAATCATTCATAACACTGCCAAAGTTGTTTCCCACATCGATCCAACACTTGCCATTCTGTGCTCTGCCAGATACCTAATGGTATCCCTAACACCACAGGAGGCCATGTTAGAGGTGTAACCAAGGAATATCGTACAACCGTGTCTCCTTCTGATAAACTCGTCCTCCTCAAAAGTGTCCTCCTGCTCCTCCTCCAGCGGTATCCTCCGAGCTACCAGCATCCTGAGTATTTCCTCGACAGCCAGGCCGAAATTAGTAGCCTGAAAGCCAGAGTGCTTGTAACTCCTGAACAGCTCCGAGTAGTTGATCCCGTTGTTGAAATCGTAGCCTTTGACAGTAGGCATGGTAGAGGGAAGGGGAACGCTGGGCTTCAGTACATTGTTCAGCAGAGATTCAGGCACTTCTCCGTTGCTCCTCGTCTTGGCAACCGGTTCTTTTTGCATGTCGCCGGCCTCGGCACCAACAACAGTCTTCTCACAATCGGTTTCCGACTCGCACTTCTGTGAGCCCTCCCGCGTGCTTTTGTTGGCCCTTTTGGACCGCTTTTTCCTCTTGGCCCCCTTTTTCGCACCCTCGGCCTCCCTGTCACTCTTCTCCGAATCCTCGTGCGCCTCCTGCTGCAACTTTGCGTCCGACTTCGAGTACTCGGAGTCATATTCCTCCTCTTTGGTTACCTTTTGGCTGGCAGTGACGGTTGATTTTTCAGCTTCCATTGTGTCACACCGGACGGAAAAATTTTACGCGAGGAACATTGTTTTTTGCTCAAACTACTTGTATGTGCTTTTTTTTTCACGCCCACTCATATAATGTGACGAAACGTACAACAACTCGTGTTTGTAAACTTTCGGGGAAAAGGTAAATAAAGAGGTTAGACTCTGTCGGCTGCTCCGACCCCGCAGCAGACGACAACGACGAAGACGACACCCCCTCTGACGGTCTGATGGCGAACCTCTTCAGGCTGTGTCGATGGCGCCTAAATGTAAACACCTTTATATTATTCTCAATCATCTACCTGACGTCGTTAAGTACATGAATCTTGAAATATACTTACGGACAAAACAACAATTGGAGCTGTCAAAGACCGATTGGAGCAGTCATAGATCTACTATTTAACTTTTCACTGATGTACCGATTATAAAATTAAGAAGATATGAACCTTCGGGACAAAAAAAGAAAAAAAAATCATTATCCGAGCAACTCGATTAAGATTTGTCGGTAACGACACGAACCGCTATAGACGCAAAAAGCCTCGCGGACCGCTACCTATATATACTCGAGAAATTGCAAAACAGTCTCGGCACGCCAGCAGAGTCCATATCGAGGCCCTATAATTGCTCGACACACGAGCTGTGTAAGTCATCGAGACGACGAGGGGAATCTTTAATAGCCCAGTCGGGCATCGGCGAGCGACAGGTGCATCATTATACTATTTTACGCCTATGTATAGGTATTCGCGTATATATATATATGTTATACTGACTGCAAAAAAGAATTAAGAGAGATCGACAGCATATATATACATGCATACGTATACATACGTAGAGGGAAGCCGCCATATCGGTATATATATTGCGAGCTTCGCAGAGAAGGGGGACAAAGGCGCGAGTCTGGTTTATTGGTGCATGCTATTTTCGGACGCATCGGCAATCAAAACGAGTTTCGCGTCTTGGATAATGTCCAGTTCGCCTTTTTCACCCGTAATTTCATCGGTTTCGCGTTTTTGCGGTTTCTTGGTTCCTTCCCTTTTTTCGTACGCCCTTTCTTATCGTCTCGTGCATCGTGATGTATACATCATATAGGTACTTGTACATAGAGAGAGAAAAAAAAATCATCGATGCACAATAAGTTAAAACACACAGCAGGGATGTAAGTATATTCTGGGCAATCAGAGCTGAATCTGTGCGTACATACCTACTGTGACAATGACTCGTAACGGTCGTAATTTCCTCATTGCGCAGCGCTCCAATATATGAGCAATTTGCTCCGATTTATATCCACGATATTCCTCTTGCATGTAAAGCGTTTTTAACGCTATCTCGGATATTGGATGATAATTATCGGTTGTTTTTTTTTTTACTACCGATTAATTTGAAATCCAGTAGGTACACGAGTGATGAAAAAAAAAAAAAAAAAAAAAAAGTTTTATCGAATTCAACATAAGGTCTACTGGACAATATGCACTTATACGTTTTATTCTTACGACTGTTACGACTCTAGTCGCGGAGGAGCAACTTTTGAGGTAAAGTATCGTGTGACTCATCAAGTCGATGTATTTTCACTGGTAGCGGTGCTTTACGCGTGAACCATAAAAATGTCCTTTCTCCGTGAGTTTAGTGTGAGCAACTCATAACGCACGTGACGGGCGAAACGTCTCGGGATCTTTCAAATTCCCATGAGGGCAATGCTCGATGCAGTGGCCTTTATTTATATGGAGGGACGATTTCTCTGGCGATTACCAGAATAGGAATATCCTTGTCTGAAATACCGATCGATCGAGATCGAGTGTATCTACTGAACAGAGATGGAAAAGAAGAAAAATCGGTATAGCCGCTCGAGAGGGTATGCAAGGATAAAAGTACGAAAGTGCGGCAACAAAATAGATTTCAACGTGAAAATACAAAAACGGATCGAGCTACATCGGTATAGTGACACATTTCCGATCGATCAACCGAATAATCGCGCCAGACTTTTCGCTGATGATGACGGCCAACCGATTCGAACTTTAGCGCCGAAAGTCGCTTTGGATTCGCCGTCCCTCCCCCCATCCGTGGCGTCAGCGCGTCGGTCACGAGCTCCGGTCACCGGCTCTGGGTAAAGCTCCGGCTCCGCGCTACACATACCCTCCGACAGTCGGTACGCGCTCGTCCCCTCGTACTGTACTCGCTTGGCTACTTTGTACCTATACATGTACTCTTCGCTCTTTGCTGTGCTTGTCCAACGAAACCATCCACACTCCGCGCCTATACCGTACACACTCTTCTCTCGTCCTTGCCAAGGAGAGCAGAGACACGATCCCGTGCGGGTCCCTTGGCATTTCCAACAGTTCGAACCTCCGACGCACCCTCGCCAACGCACAATAGGTCGTTGTTTCATGCACGCCAGCCGAGCAGCATCAGCTACGGGCCTGCACCGTCGTGCCTCCACCAGCAAAATATCCCGCCGAGCTGACAGCCAGGTGAGACAGTGTTATCGGGTGCCCATGTTGTGATAGCATAATTTTAACACCACCTAGGTCCTTTTTTTTTATACATTTTTTTTTTTTTTCATTTTTATTTATTTATTAGCGACGGTCGTGCGCGCGTCCATGGGGCGTATCGATTGCTCCACGCAGAATATATACGCGGCTGTTGGGGTGGTATAAGTGCATGTACCTACACAAATCCATCGGTGGCGTCGCGAATTCCAGTGCCGTGCGTGCTCCATACCCTCGGAAGAATATACATATACACACACGTATAGGTACTACGGATGTGCGCTTCCTCTCGCTCATAATGTATATATGATGAGCGCACTCTCGCGTAACTCGCTTGTCCCGCAGTTTTTTTATTTTCCTGCTTGTTGATCCTGTCGCGGGCCGTGAAAAATCGTCGGGGTGTTTGTTTCCCGAGGTCGATGCACCGAGCTCTTTTATTTTTTTTCCTTCGCTCCGCGAATGAAGCGCCGATTTCGCATCCGATTTTGTGTTTTCCATGTTGGGTTCAGTGCTCGGGATTTTTCGAGGTGAGCGCCGAGGAGCGGGTTCACCGTTACGCGTGATTATGTACACGTAATGCGTGTACGCTTTGTTTATCGTGTCTATAGATCTCTGGTCGGTGAGAAACCGATTTTCACGGGTACGGAAAGTAGCTGTGCTTGGTCTTACGTAGTGCTGCCGATTGCCACCGTAACTAAACAGTAAATAAGCCGGTGTGCATTTTACTTGTACGCGATGATAACTCTATGTTTGCTTTTTCAGATTTTTACAACTGTGAATTTTCTTTTCTTTTTATCTCTCGATAACGATGATTTAATAGCACCGGTGTGTCATCTGATCGCGATCGTTCTGGTGCTCATTGGTCTGGTATGAAATTTTACTTGCAACGATTTTTTTCTCGATGTGCCATGAAAATCATTGTATAGGTTGTTGTATACCTTGGACTCGGAAATGCACTAAAAATAGATGATGTGCGTCGAGCTTTGGTTTACGCGGTGTGCGTGAGGTTCGCTTTCTCCGATGCACACTATTTTCCGATATAACTTTTTTTTTTTTTTTTTTTTTTTTTTTATTCACCCAAACTAATGTAGTTTTTTTTTTTTTTTCTCTTTCGACGGATCTTTTTGGATGAATTTATCTCGGAAGAACTTGTGACATCAACTCGTGTGGCTCATCAATGCTCGTCGAGTTTGGATTTCTGTACCTACGGTTATCAATTTACATGGGACTTCCGGTCTGGATGTACGAGTTGCATGAGAACGTCCCAGCGTCAAGTTATATCATTTTTCAGTATTTCACACGAAAAAAGACGAAAATAATTCCGGATGCCGGAGTAATCATTTCTCGCAACGCCGAGATAAAAATTACGCGTATCGCCGTTTTGAAAACCACAAAGAAACTTTCCCCCGTTCTCGTTCTGTCTGGCTGTAAATAACAACGCGACTTTTCGTGAATTACCGCGTGCCTTGAAAATTACTCGAGCAAATTTTCGTAACGATTTCGGAGAATACGCAACTACAACAACAACAACATTTACTTTACGTAAGAGCAAAATCGTAAAACTTACAAACAATAAAATACTTTTATGATCCAATCAAATTACAGATATGAATGGAATGCCAGGCAACATTGATTGAAAACGTTTTTTTTTTTTTTTGAATCAGAGGAATGATTTTTTTTTTCCAATGCTTAAGGCCTGTTAAATATATTTTGTTGTGGAAATGTGGATATGTCGAGTAAATTATTTACTTAAGCTGCGGAGTATCTTCTATTTCAGGAGGCAAAGTTGAATTATTTAAACCTACAACAAAGACAATACGAAGTCAATTGTATACCAGGTACCAGCCTTGAGCCAAATCTCACTCGCGTTATTTTAACTCCTAAGCTATACGAGCGATCTCCGTTGAGCGCGAAACAAGTAATGATTTATTCATGCAAAAAAAAAAAGAAAAAAAAAAAAGGCAGCGGCGAATCGCTTTTATTAAAACTGTTTCGTGTTTAACATTCGACCAACACATTTGCAGGTTTAACTGGAGCGTTGAACTGTGTCGTTTAATTGGCGAAACTAATTTCATCGGGCGGATCAAAATATTTTTAAACCTCAACATTTAATCTTGTTGCCCCGTTTTCATTTAACTGAAACGCTTCCCTCCCAACGTTGTTTACTCTATACTTGGACAAAGCAATAAACATTGAAAAAATGAAAACAAAATAATCTTATAATTTTCTAAGGAAAAAAAAAAAAAAAAAAAACTTTCCTTGCAAGCAGATGCAATTTCACACTCACACACTTGTATTGTTCAACGATAAAAGTAGTAATCAACTGTACCGAGGGTATCAGTGAAAAGTGGGGTGTTAATGAATCACAGATATACTCGAAAGACTCATATACGGACCAGTAAACGTACAAAACATAATTAAAATCTTACATCTCGCCAATGACCCGATGAAAAAAAAAAAAAGTAAATCCAACAAACGCGTCCATACGGAGTCTAGAAGTATGAGGTCGTCCAAGATAAGAAAAAAAGGCCCGAATCGTCGCAGTCAACGTTAGGGCACATCAATGAGGTGCGCTTGATCTTGGAACGGGCAATCGCGAACTATTTTGGTCAGAGGCGCGCATCAGGGGGACTCGACAATGCGTTTCATCACTCGCCGACTCGCACGGCTCGAGACGATATCTTTCAACTCGAACGCCCGAATTTATCAATTTCACCCTTCGTTCGCGGTATCCAAATATTGGGACAGATTGCCTTATGCGTGACATTCGTGCGTGCGCTGTGCGCAAAGGTAAATCGTTCAGGCCTGGCTGATCGCGTCGTAATCGAGATAAAAAAAAAAAAAAAACCAACACCTGGTCTCTTCCCCCCCTTTTTTTTTTGTAAATATCAATTTATTCGTGATTTGAATAACAAAAGCGCACGCGTCGACGCTTTCTCGGTTGCGTCAAACACCATGTGTTGAGTACATTAGAGACGCAATTTTGTAGTTTACTTTACTAAGCTTGCGCTCGATAATCCGGAGATTAGGTGGAGAACGATCGGACACCCTTACCTTCAACCTTAGGATTAATATTCTGTGCTTTAAACGAGTTCGAAATTTAGTTTATCATTAAAACATGTATGTATATATGTACCGCAAAACGCAACATATGAGTATGATTTGCAATCAAGGAGAGATTAGTCCCAAAAAACACAAATAATAGTAATGTCATACAAAACTATCGAAATCCGTTCATTATACCGTTGGATGAGTCGAGAGCAATTAGGTACGTGATGAATCTGGTATTTGAAAAGTTACGGTGAAAATGATGAATCTTTTTATTTTTGTTCAAAAAAATACGAGCATTATAAATATAAAAAAAAATGGATTGAAACGACATGAAAGTAAGCTCGCGCACGTGCCTCGAGAGCAAGAATTTCTATGCCATACAGATAAGTAAAAAGCACTATCTGCAACGTACGCCGTAAGGCATTACATTTCTTTATCCGAAAGCGGTGTCGGAGCAGTGAGTGAACAATGTAATCGTGCATATTTGACGTAACATATGCCCCCCCTCCCCTTATCTACCTCGTTGCAGGAGCACAGCAGCGGCGCAATTCAGAGAGCAGCGTAAGTCGAGGGAGGTTCTCCGGTCGTCGGCAACGCGAGTCACTCCCGGAAACGCGGCTCGTAACCACACGGCCAAGAGATGCCGATAACGAAGATCTGTTGCATCGGGGCCGGCTACGTAGGCGGGCCGACCTGCAGCGTGATAGCCCTCAAGTGCCCCCACATCCGGGTGACAGTGGTCGACAAGTGCAGCGAGCGCATATCCCAATGGAACTCAACGAAGCTGCCCATCTACGAGCCCGGCCTCGACGACGTCGTCCAACGCTGCCGCGGCAGGAATCTCTTCTTCTCCACCGACATCGCGCAGGTGTGTGTCCGGATGCACGATTGCATACCGATAACCGATACTTATTTAAACGGGAATCATCCGTGATTCGTCGCAAAGTACTGTTAAAAAAATCGCCGATATCGACCGTATATATATATACATATATGTATATGGTACCAAATGTATTGATCGTAGGCGATCGAGGAGGCGGAGCTGATCTTCATTTCGGTGAATACGCCGACAAAGACCTTCGGCAACGGCAAGGGCCGGGCTGCCGATTTGAAGCACGTCGAGAGCGCGGCGCGGATGATAGCCGAGATAGCCGCTGGTGACAAGATTGTCGTCGAGAAGAGTACCGTACCGGTGCGCGCGGCGGAGAGTATCATGAAAATACTGAGGGCCAACCACAAACCTGGTGTCTCCTATCAGGTGCGTATGCGAGGACAACTGGGACCTTTTTTACGTGATACAATAAGGTACGAGGTGTACGTTACTTACTACTCGGGCTCTTTGACATTTTTCACTTTTGGTGTTTCTTAATTTTAGTATAAGGAAAAAACACCTTAAATGCACGAATAACTCGGTACTCTTTAATTATCACGTAAATCTGTACAATTGACACCAACATCGGTATCCCGAGTTGCTCTAATCTTGGAATAATCCTTAACGATTTAAATGTTCTCTACCGATCGGTAAGAGGAAAAATATTCCAAAAGCGCGTGTAACGTGTACCGAGCTGGTGGGACCGGATTCCTTGTAGCCTTTTTGCGCTCGTCTTACCCTTTGGAGCAGCTAAACGACGAGGTCTCGTATCTTTCTTCCTCTCAGTTGTTCAGAGTTGTTTTTAGATCCTATCGAATCCGGAGTTCCTGGCCGAGGGTACGGCCATCAAAGACCTGATCAACGCCGACCGGGTCCTGATCGGCGGTGAGGAGACACCCGAGGGTCAAGCTGCGATAGAGAAGCTCAGCCAGGTGTACGAGAACTGGATACCCAGGAGGAACATACTCACGACCAACACTTGGAGCTCGGAGCTCTCAAAACTGGTAATTAATATCTCGATGCTCGAATGATGTGGTGTACATGTATATGCACATTGTGGAAGCAACGGTGACTTTTTTTTTTTTTTTTCGATCCCACAGGCAGCCAACGCTTTCCTGGCCCAGAGGATATCGAGCATAAACGCGCTGTCGGCGATCTGCGAGTCGACGGGGGCCGATATTTCCGAGGTCGCCCGAGCCATAGGCGGAGACACGCGCATCGGCCCGAAATTCTTGGAGGCGTCCATCGGCTTCGGGGGCTCTTGCTTCCAGAAGGACATACTCAATCTCGTTTACATCGCCGAGTGCCTCAACTTGAAGCAGGTCGCTCTTTACTGGCAGACCGTCATTGACATGAACGAGTACCAAAAGACCAGGTTTACGAACAAGGTAGGGGCTGTTGTAAAAAAAAAAACTGTTTTTTTTTGTTGATCGGTAAGTTTACGGTAATGTGTCGTTGCGCAGGTGATCGAGTCCCTCTTCAACACCGTCTCGGACAAGAAAATCTCGATGCTCGGCTTTGCCTTTAAGAAGAACACGGGAGACACGCGCGAGTCGCCAGCCATCGATGTGGCCAAGGCCCTGTTGGACGAGGGAGCCAAGTTACACATTTACGATCCAAAGGTGCGTGCACACGCGTTTGATACCGAGCGATGCCTATCGATTTCGTAATCGGTCGATGGTATCGTTTTCTGTATCAATAATGTTATCGGTGCTTTGAGATCGATTGTGATTGAAATGTCGATATGTACCGCAAGTGGTAAAACCGTTGTTGGGTTTCAGGTGGAGGACGCCCAGATTTTCTTGGACCTGACTCATCCGCGAGTGACGTCGGATCCAGAATACGTCGTTAGCAGAGTCAGTATTTACAAGGACGCGTACAGCGCCACAAAAAACACTCATGCGATCGTCCTCTGTACCGAGTGGGACGAGTTCGGGGTGAGTGGCGTAGAAGGGAAAATTTCTCACGTAAGACTTGAGAACAGAAAAATACAACCGATTTTGTGTTTTTTTTTTTTTTTTCCAGGAGTTGGATTACAGAAGGATCTATGCGGAAATGATGAAACCTGCGTACATATTCGACGGCAGGAAAATCCTCGATCACGACAAGTTGATGAAAATCGGTTTCATCGTGCAAACGATCGGTAAGAGATTGACGAGAACTGCGGTATCGCGGGCTTGGGGGAGTCAGACGCAGATGTAAAAAAAAAAAAAAAAAAATGAGAAAGATAAGAAAAAAAAAATTTATTGAAATTATAGTATTGTTAACTACAAGAGATTGTTGTTCGAAAAAATAAATATACATGTAATAACTGTACATTCAGCGCGTTTTTTATGGTACGTAACTGCCATCGTTTAGATTATCATACGTACTTTTTACGAAAATTATCGTAGGGACATATCTTGTACGAATAATTTATCGATATTTTTTCTCTCACTAAGCGTACGTAAAATATTTTATACATATTTTTTAAAAAACGACTAGTGTCGTTGAGTTTTTATCGATGTTAGTTCTTTTGTAGTACTTTTTTTTATGACTCCGATTATCATTTTTCTTGCGTTGCACTCAAACGACGGTAATATTATATAGTTGTTAACGAAAATGACACGCAAGCTTTGATGTAACTAATATGCAAATATACAACTATATAATATGCCATCATGCCAATGGAAATTCATTTTTTTTAAATAATCATAATTTTTTTTATAGAATACACACGACAGCGTGTAACGCTTACTTGTATACTTACATGATAAATATTATTAAGTGCTAATGTAATAACGCCACAAATTGTATAACGGATATAATAGTAATAAGGAACAAATTAAAATAAAATAAGTAAAAAAAAAAAAAATAATAATGAGAAAAAAATGCACGCACCCAGTGTCTGAGGCGTGCATGAAAAAACGGTGCTAGTTAACTAAGTCGAAAAACTGACACAATAATACTTTGTGAAGTCCCCAATATCCCCGCATTACATTGTAATAACACACACACATATATATATTTATCGTTACTAGCATTGCATACGTAATTGTACGAACACTTTTGTAATTTTTACATCCATAGCGCATAAACACATGTTATGATACATTTACGTAAATTTAAGTAAAAATGACGTATAATTAATTTTCGTCTACGAAAGGATCGAGCGAACGTACTACTGTAAAACAGATAGATTTCGTAATACATGTAAGGACATAGCAATAAAACTATATTTGTATTTTTTGTAAGAAGGAACAGATATTATTATTATTATTGTTATCACGATTATGCATAAAAATAACTGTACTACATTGAAAAAGCTTTCTTTTTTCGTATCCCCAAAAGTAAAGATTTGTACCACCTGATCCTCCACTCGAATTTCGCGCTCCGCAAAGCCACGCAAGCGCGGGCTAAAGAGGCACGGACAATTCAAACGAGCCCTAGATATACTATATCCGAGGTCTCTTTGCCCCGGTGATCTTTCGCGTGCAACCAGCAGCGCCCCGTCGAGTATCGCGAAACCGCAAAAGCTGATGCAGAGAGAGAGAGAGAGAGAGAGCACAGTGTGGCGTGTCGTGGCTCAGTACCCAGTTCCGAGTCTATCGGTACGGACCACGGCACCTCGAGCACAGCCCCATCCATACCTTACCTAAACCACCGGTTCGCACCAGCTCTCCCGAGGGAAGTCAAAAAAAAAATCCTTCCCAAGACCAAAAGTATAAAGGGACGACCCTTTGTCGCGCGAAAGCTCCCCCTGCTGAACTTGCACGGATATCACTGTTCCAAGGCAGTGACAGCAGTGGCCAGTCGTTACATACAAGAGTGCTGGTGTAACTGTGCGCGAGGAGTGACTTCCTGCTGTTAACGCTCCCCCCCGGCGTACAGGTGTACAACAGCGAAAGCTCGGCGATCGATGGGAAAAAAGCTCATCGGTGCCAAATGCTTATAATTTCGAGCTGATGGGTCGTGTACAGCTGTCGAGGCGCAACATAGAAATACGAGTGTGTATGGTTTAAGGCCCACAAGTATAAAAGAGAAGGAAGGAAGGAAGAGAGAGCGAGTATATAGGTGTGAGCGCGGCTGCCTTGGTGTTGGAGGGCCCATACACCAACGAGGCGCTATGCGGGCACGGACGGTAGAAAAGTAAAGGAGGAAAGAAACGGCGAACGCGGGGAGGCCTCGAAAAATGGCCGCGCGCCACCGCTGCCAAAGTACGGGTAATCTTGTGCTCCCGGTGATCCGCAGCCGAGGCCACGGTGTGGCTGGCCCGGCCCTTCGGCTCCTCGGCTGACCTCCGCGGTGTGTGTAACACACTCCATTGTGCCCTCGACCGTGTGTGGCTTTGGCCGAGTTAGTGTCGCGCATACGTATACATATATATATAGGAGGCGTGCGGGAGTCTCGGGTGTGTTTTCGGAGCTCCTGCCGCGGCACACACGTGCTATCATCGCTTCTTCGTCCTGCCGAGGAGTGCGTGTACGGTTTGAACTTTTCGAGCCCCGAGCTTTTTTGCGGGGCCTGGTTGTAGCGACGATTATGAAGTCGTTGTCGTCGGGCATGGCTTTGCCATCAGTGGGCTATTGTTGTTGTCAGTGTTGAAGGGTATAGGGGGGGAAGGAAAAAAGGAATAACAAGTTGCGTGGGGCAGGAAAGCCGGAAGGAAGATGAGGAAGGGCTTTGGGGTGATGCTCGGCGGCTACGGCTGCCTGGCGCTCCTCTGTTTACTCTTTGCCTCGGCGACGCTCGTACAGGGTGAGTACTAGTTATATTTGGCCAAATATTGTCTTTGCCAGTATAGTTTGTACATAGTAGCTGCGATGCACGAGTTTGAGGGAGGAATCCAGTTGCAAGGTCCTTTCGAACGGCACGAGGGTACGTCGTACGGTATTTCCGAGGCTCGAGGGGCTTCTTTTGTTTTGATTGGGGTGTCGGTGAATCGATAGCCGCACGGGCGTCGTTGCTCTTCCTGCTGATGCTCCGAAAATTCCTTACGTATACTCGTCGAGGTTTTTGTCCGGTACCGGCGCTGTTTATTTTCAAACTTGGTTATTTTACAAATTGAACGTGTACATGGATACGGTGCGCGTAACCCACGGCCGTTGATAGCATCGAGCTGGAGCGAGGTTGAATAACGCGATTGTGTAAGCGGTAAATAAACAGGCCACGAGATGAACAAAACGAGCTCACGAGGGTGATCTATTTTTTTTGTACTTGCCGATAACGTCCTCCGGATGCTATTTGGAATAACGTGTGGAGGAAGTGACGTTTTCGTAGCTAACCGATTGTTTTGTTATAAAATATACGTGCACTCGTTTTTTCCTTCCAATTATGGGATAATTAACGCAACTTTGATCGATTATCTTTTCTTTTTGTTTGGAATCTTCCGAAACAACGATTCTTCACGCGGATGGATATAATCTGTTATTCACAGTTGGATATTGAAAATGTAGTTACGAGAATCGTGTGAGTCAAATGATATGTGACTCAGTATCAGTTTTATTACTAAACTCCAAAAATTGGCCAAACAGTAACTCACTGTTATCTGGAAAAAACCTATACACCTGTATAACAAGGAAGAAAAAAAAAATACAAAATAAATACACACGACTACGATGAAAAACGCAGTCACTGACCCTCTCCACTCGTCAATGAAACTCAATCTCGTTAAGCTTGAGGCGAGCCGAGCCCGAGGTGTTGTAAAAAAAAAAAAAAAAAAACCGTTCATTCACACGTCAGGAGTAAAGAACGCAAGCTCTCGCAAGCCCCGCGTATACATACATATGAGGTATACTTGTCTCCAACACGAGTCCGACTAGAGCATGCACTCGAATCTCTATAGAGTAGCAGCGTCTGGAGCGAACGAGAGAAGCCTCGTGAAAATTTTAGCGCGACAGTCTGTGCAAGCTCCGTCGCAGAGAAGAAAAGGGCGCGAGACTAGGACGGTGCAGAGGGGGGATCGATATCGCGGGAGAAATGAAAAAAAAAAAGAAAAGTTGACGCTTTTCCGTACGCTCTCATCCCTCTTCTCGTTGTGCGCTCGATGCCATGCAATTCGCCACGATGATGAGGCAAGATCGCGACTATTTATACATACATATACATTCCGGCTCCAAAGAGAGGCACTGATAAACGGCGCCGTGGTATTCCTCTTGTTGTTGTAGGTATGTATACATGTATTTGCATAACAATCCTCCCGAGCGCTCTGCTTCTTGTTGCCACGCCAAAGCGAAGCCAGCACCCCTCCTCGCGGAGGAAAAAAAAAGTGCCTTTTCACCGTACCAATTGCAAAAAAAAGGGCTGGGAGCTCGTTTTTTTTTTTTTTTTTTTTTTTTTTTTCAAAACCAACAAACTCGAGGGATGCCGTTGGAAATTCCCCCGGTGATGGTGAAACAAAGCGCACGGAGGGCACCGTTGTAATCCCTCGCTCTACTAGCCGTAGCGGTAAACGCGTGCAACTCTCTTTTTTATTTCCTCCTCCTTCGTTTCCCGTTTCTCGCTGCATGCCACCCCCTCGCCCATATTTCTCTCTTCGCGTGTACATACACACACACACACACACACATAGTGGCGCCGGCGTCTATTTTCATTGATGAGCGTCGATGTATATATATATACGTATAACATCCGCGTGCCGAACCACAGCGGCGATCGAACGGGAAAATGGCGTTTTGCCCGCAGCCTAACGGTGCCCCGTCTCTCCTACTCGTGACATTTTCGCCTTCGCTTCATCTCCGTCTGTATACATATATATCGCTCCTCGGAGGATACAGCGATTCCTTTCGTCCCTCCGCCCTCTCCTTTTTCCTCCCTTCCCACGGATTAATCTCGGCTATTGATGATCGGCATAGCCCAGAGCTGAGTGTGCGTGAGTTCCCCGCTGAGGGGCACTTTCTTCGCGTAGAGCGATCGATGAGCTTCTTTTTTTTTTTTTTTTTCTACTTTTGGTACATGTGTCCACGAGGATTTCGAGTTGCTTCGTTGAGTTTTTTTTGTTTCGAAGCTTTTGAGCACGTTTTCATGAAACAAAGCTTGTCGGTCGAGGTGAAACAAATCCATACCAATTACATCCGATCGGATTTTCAGTGCAATTGAAAATCCCACCTTTTGCTGAAGACTAGACAAGAAAATGCTCGACCGATCAACAGATGTAGTATAGGAGTGCACTCGTGTTCATTCATCATCACCGAACGGGGCAGTTCGTATACGCCGTTGCATGGAAAATTCTGATCGATGACGCAGACGAATCACAACAAAAAACTCCGTAGCTTGACTCCTCTCCTCGAGAGTTTATCGTCGGAGCCAAACAAAAAAAAAAAAAAAAAAAAAAGATACGGAGGAATACTCGATCGGTTGTAAGTTGTATGTCTACGAATGTGTGGGTATCGGTAAAATTACGGAGTACATTGTGCGTTGTTTAGGTGCTCTGTAAAATAGCGTAAGGATTTCATTTATTGGGTCAACGATTTTTCAACGATTTATTCATTGCTCGAGATTAGATTAAATATAGTGCCGTAAAGGGGTTCTTACCGATTGTCTTAAAAAAAAAAACGGATGCAAAAGAAAGCTGGGGCTTCAAAATGATAAAACTCGAAGCTTCAATTTCATTTATATCAATAGTAGCCAATCACTGAATTTTTCTACCTTTCATCGATCTGTTTTCAACTATAATTTATAAGATTGCCCGAGTCCACCTGACATACATTTAGGGCAATTAAATCAATCAGATGTGAAAGAAATCTTTTAAAATGAAAAAAAAAAATTTAACGTAATAAGCGACAGCAACAGATCACCTTCAATCGTTACACAATCATATATTATTTGCACTTAAAAAAGAATTCGCCCACTCGGACTCGCAAAAGCAGGAAACTAAACGTTCTCTATATTACTTTTTCCTCGTCCCATCCCCAGCGCACCATGGCATATAGCAATGGTAACCAGTAACGTACAGCTTAGGCACCACGTGTGCGGTACGTTTCGCGTGAGAATATTTAATTAAGGCATTACATCCGGCCCGAGCCCTCTCTCTTTCCCTCCCGCTGCGGCCTCGCGTTTTTCCCTCTCCTTCTCGCCCTCTTCGCTTCGGGTATCCATCCGCTAAATCGTGGGTAAGTACACCGATTCGCAGGAAATCGGCTCCTTGCCTCCGCAGGCCGAATGTTGATTTTCAAGTTCCCGCCACTGCGAGGGAATTTCAGGACTCTTGCGAAATAATAATACCCACGTGATCCTTCCGAAGCTAATTTTTTTTCTTCTTCTTTTTCCCCCTTTCGAGCCATCTGAACGTATACGAGGAGGAGTGCTTCGGCTGTTCTCGGTTACTTTGGTTACGTAATAGCCGACAAAGTTTGGAGTGTCTCGAATGATTGAGAAAAAAAAGTACATACATATACGTGTAATTTATGGACAAAGGCACTATGGCTTATCTTTGAGTTAAGCGGGGTTGACGACACTGTTTTCAGCGCGCCATCGCTATCGCCACTCGGCCGTGAAAGACAGCGCCGGTTCTTGGAAAGAAAGAGTTAGTTTCGGGTGGATGTACTAGGGAGTTTTTTTTTTTTTTTTTTTACCACCCAATCAAGAATGAACGAGATTGTGGATTAACCACTTGAATCTCATTCGCAATGGTTTTTACGAAATGCGCCGTCAAACGATTTCTGAAATAATCGGTATCTCCTCGTACTGCTGCATTTGCATCTGCCCCCTTGGCCATATCTTTGGTCTCGGAACTGTCGGTCGCATTTTTTCTCGACTCACCGAGATCGCATCGCACGTAGATGTGTTAAAGGCACAATCTCGGATCCCCGATCTTGCTCTCGGAGAAGGTGGCTTCGTTAAGTCTCTCCCGATTCGTAGGAAAAGAAAGAAAGAAAGGAAATTAAAGCTCCACTCGTGGAAATGGTACAGCTGGTGCTCGTCGTGAGAAAATGACCTCACGCGAGGAGGGGGCAGCTAGAGCTCAAATGCACATAACTCAGTCGTTTACGTGTATATATATATACATACGCGTACCTACTTCCGTGGCCACGAATCGCCATTTTTTCTCTCTTTCTCAAGATGGAACCGACGATGGGCTCCACGGCGTAGCTATATACACCACAGCAAAACACACGGGGCTCCTGCGGAGAGGGGCAAAAAAATAAAGGGAGAAACGGCGCCGGTCGTGAGTCGGAGAACGAAAGGAGGGAGATCGAGATTGGACGGAAATCGCATTAGGAAGGCGGGAACCGAAGCCTCTGTGCTGTTTGGCAAAGCACGACTCGGCAGATATATATGTATACGCTTTAAGGGAGAAAACGCGTCAATTACCCTCGAGGAGTCGAAAGATCGAAAAATTACCCGTAAAAAAATCGCACCAACCTCGTGGAACGCACGATACCACTTGTCGCTCGAATTTCCACGCTCCGCTTGTATACACAATTCGAGGTGTTGAAGCCCAACGGGCAAGTAAATGAGCTTCACGCCTCGAGTGTAAAAAAGTACTAAGAAAAACGACTATTGGTGCTGCACCGAAGCCTCTGTACCTATACACAAGTACACGTGCAGCCTTTGAAAAGCTCGGGGCTCGTGTAAGCACGGAATTTACAGCCCTTACATCCACCACCTGTACACGGTATGCTGGAACGCCTTTATACTCAGCCTGTAACGTTGCAAGCCACACCACCAGCCCCTACGTGTACAAGACATACACGAGCGTGTGCGTACATCATAATATATGTACCCCTTGTACACACCGCGTTCTCCTCTCTACCGTCGGAGCTTCACGGTGGAACGGACCCTTATCATTAGCGCGATTAGCTGCGCGTGTAATTCGATGCGCTCGCCGCTCTGCGTGTACGCATACGTAAAGCGCGGTATACAAGATACTTTTGAAAGCATCGATAGGCAGTGCTAACGTTGTAATAACAAATGAAACGTAAAAGGGAAGCGGGTGTGTGTCGATCGAGCGAAAACTCGGAGCGCTGCCAGTACAGGTCCGAGCGCAGTGGGGAAAAAAAAGACTCGCTCCGTTACAATAAATGGGCACGCAAGTTTCGCAGAGAAAAGCCTCGGCGCGCGAGATCTCTATATATTATGCTCGGCCAATCCTTATCAAAAACGCATGATGAATGTGTGCGTACGCGCAAACCGTACTGCGTGTCTCGGCTCTCGGGTGATATAGTATATGTACACACGGGGCACGCTCGACTTTGCGGGAGATCGGATTGTTTATTAATGGCTCCTTCCCCTCCCCGCCGCCACCTGCAACGTCGCGCGAGGGTTTTCGTACCCTCTATACACGAATGCCGAAATCCTTATCTCAGCGAGAGATGATACTGCAGTACGAGCCTCCTTCGCTTTCGTTAGTGTGGACGCCCAGCACTGTCGAACTGGTAATGCGAGGCCAACACTGAGCATCGCGTGCGAGTGTTTGCATTGCTATTTTATCAGTTGTTTATACGCGGGGGATCGCTTGTGTGCTTTTTTTTTTGCTCGTCACTGTTACTTTTTCCTTACTTTTTTTTTTTTTTCTTTGAGAAAAGTATATATTTTAACGAAATTGCACAGTCGATTGTGCTCCACGTAGGTGTAGATGTATGGATTCTTATAATTTTTTTTTTTTTTTTCGTCCATCGAAGAGGAAAAAAAAGATTCGAGCTGTTTTGGTTCGCCCGCAAATCGAGTGATAATCGAGATAACACACGTGTGGTGTGAGTACGATAATATGTACACGTGGCCGATAAAAATTGCGGAGGCTTTTTTTTAGTCGGTGCTCGAAATGTATTGTAATGTGCTCTCGATACGTTGAAAAAAAAAAACTAACGGAAACTATCAAATAGTTTTTTTTCTCTCTCATGCTTAGTAATGGTTGAATAGGAAAACTAAATTTTAACATTTGACAAAAGATGTACAAAAATGTCTTCGCTCGAGCACACAACGCAGTGAATACAGATAAGCGGGAGCTGATGCGCGGTGTCGCCTCGTTTTTAAAACGTTTGCATACGTATGTGTACAATACCCCCAGATGATGATGCGTATCTCTCTCCTCGAAGGGGTTTTTATCTCGGAGTAACGAGCACCGCGAGGGATAAGCTTTTTTTATTTGATAATATGCGTATCTGGTGGATGAGAGTCAAACCTCACGAATAAATGAGAGTTACATGTACGTTTGACTGTGATTTTTTTGCCCAGATTGTGGAAAATCAATCGGTATGGTTTCCAGCTTTGATGAGATCGACATACGAAAGTAGTTTCTATTTATGTATTGAACGACAATTGTTGTTTCATCATTCGGAGTTTGATATTCAATCATCTGCCGTGCCTGAGAGACCAAGGTTCACTTGACAATGGCCTTAAAGACGGAAAGCAAAAAAATCGTAGCATCAGCTGTCACGAAAAATATAAATACTTGAAAGCAAGAAACCGAAAAACAACAGTGACGACAGTCATTTTATTTTTATTCCTCTTAAATTTGCAAAAACAAAAAAAAAAAAAAAACACTAACGCGAAGCGTTAAATTAGCACTTTGGGTCTTGCGTATAGCTGAAAACATCAAAGCCCGCTGTGCTCGAGCGCCGTATAAGTTTATCGGTCGGTATTACACTTTCAAATGGCCCCCCCTACCTCACCCGCTCGGCTGGCAAAAATATAAGCGCAGCGAATCTGACGTGTATCCACAAGATACTCACGTACGCATACTTTATTGATACAAAGAGAGAGAGAGATACAGAGTCTTGTTCTCGCAACTCGATTTCGATAGTCATCATTTTTTCATCGGTTTTTTTGATAAATACATATGTGTACATACATACCTGCGAGCACACACGTAGAAGCCTCGAGTATGCTTCGATCCATCGGCGGGTATGCATAATATAATTATACGCGAGTACGTCATCAAGACACGCGATACGAGCGGTGCTTTTAATTATGACACGAATACCCCTCTATTCCTCCCGATGCGCGTATTATAGGTGCACACAGTTATTATTATTTATGCTCGTTCCAAATGTACGAGACATTGGTGTACTGCTCGCTAGCTTGCGAGTGATAATTTATCGTGCTGCTTCAATTTACGCAACATTACGCGCCATCCGTGAGCTTCTCAAACAATCGCCGTGTTTGTGGGCTCTGTCAAGGTGAGAGGCGTACGTGTGTGTACGTGCGTCAACCATGTAGGAAAAAAAGGAGTAAAAAAGATCACGGGATGTATCGTATGTGGACGTGTTTTTTTTTGTTGTCCTAAAAGACGAGATGTCCTGGGCCACGTGATTTTTGAAGACGTGGCCTGTGTGTACAATGCGTACGCTGATTTCTTTTTATTCCACGGCTTGTCTGCAACTGTACACATTTTGTTTTTTGATCAACACAAAGCAGATTTTCTCGTTCATTGTTTTCGTAGAATGTTGTAGAAATGAATTCTCAGTGGCCAAATAGTTGTATTGATAAACATATATATAAAAAAAAAAAAAAAAAATTTCATTCAAACAAACAACAACAGCTGTACCCACATCCAAGCATTTAAAAATTCTTTCTCAATGATAATAATGTACATCTACGCCACGCAGAAGTAAAGGGGGAAAAAAAAATACACGCATCACCCTAAAAATCCAATTGGTTAGCATTGGAGCCCACGGAAGAGGCGTAAAAAGAGCCTCTGCTCTCTGCACAAAGTAAGGACTTGAAGACTCAATCAAACGAATTTCCCGCTCCGAGTCCTGCATATATTATACATACATTGCAGAGATCGGCGCTTTCGTCCAACTTTGGTCCTTTATATAGAGGCCAATCCGATCGCGATATGCGTCGGCACCACGGCAAAGGAGAGACAAGCCTCGCGAGAAATCGCTTCGCCGAAAAACTAGTTTGGAATTCGCACGGTCCTCTCTCTAACTATACACCATCCGAGTCTAAAAGCCCATGCGTTTCTACGCGTAACCCACACAGACACACAAAAATGTATACCCACCCAACCGGTCAGGAGTAGAGCAGGACGAGTTTCGTGGCTTTGCCCTTTGAATGAAATTCTTACAAAGTCCGCGCACCGCCGCGGCCCACGCGATTATATTATTATTCGGTTAGGGGGTCAGGTACAAAAATACACGAGGATGGCGGTGGTAGGGGCGGGGGAGCTCCGGGAACGGAAGACCCTCATCATCCGAGCGATCGGACAGCGGAGGCTCTTCCTCCCCCGCTTTCTTGTGCAGGCGCCTAGCTCCCGCTTGAGAATGCATGGCTCCCCTGCGCAGAGGCTACAGGTGTATATAAGTATACACGAGCCGAGGATTAAAAGGAAGCCGATGGAGGAGAGAGAAAGGGGGGACAAAGGATCCCTGGGAAGGATGGATGTGGGTGGTGGAAAAGGAGGGGGTGAAGACGCGGTGGAAATTTTTGCCGTATCCGCGCTCCTTCCTCCTTTGCTTTCGTGTATATACGTGATGTGGTCCGTAGCATATCGTCCCTTATTACCGGTAAGATGTGCCGTGGCGATTAAAAGCTCATGGGTCAATGGCACACGTATATTTTACATGATGGATCGATGGTCGAGCAGTTGAAATCATCGAGGAGCCCATACATAGTCCTGGCGAGCACACGCGTTTAAGCATATATTTATAGGTGCACGGGTCACGCGTGGAGCGATGCAAAGTTTTACTTTGTCTCTCTGATATATATTTTTAAAAAAAGTACTTATCAGCATTACACGAACTCACTAAATATGGGTGTACACCAGCGAATGTTTCAACGAACCATTCACCAAAAGCCGTGGGTGTTTTTTTTTTCTCTTCCGTGTACAAACATACGTATATTTTTGTATACGATATGGCGAGGGCGACCTCTGGGTCTCCCCCGCAACTTTGTATACATATTATACACACACACGGGTGCTCATTATATGATCACGAATGCACGTATACGTACACGCGATGAGAGAAGGAGATCCGATGAAGGTTGTGTACATGGGGTCGGAGACGCCTGCCCACGTAGGCGTGCGCTAATGACTCGAATTAAACTCGTTTCCTCGAGCAAGTACAAGTAACCAAGCAATAACCAGTGCGTACACGTGATGATATGCGTGTATGGCGTGTCTCTGTCATCGTTGTCGATCCTTCGCGGCAAATACTCACCTCGTTCGTTGTTGTTTTTGTATTCATATAACATCCCCCTTTTTTCGCGTGTTCCTGTATTGTTTCCCAAGTCGGTACCGATCTCCCATCATCGTATAGCAGCGAGAGAATCCTTCATACCTCGAGAGAGGGAGAGGAAGTGCCAAGAATTTCTCAGTCGCACGGGGGGAGAATGAGAAAATTCCGCGGACTCGCGGCCATCGGGAGGAGGCGTAATTGACGACCACAGGGGATATAAATATACGTGACGAGCCGAGTCGTCCCCGGCAACAACACCTGCGATCCTGTCGGTATACCTATTCCCCCCCTCCCCTCTTTTATTCTCGATGCTGTGGCATGACTGTATAGGGATGAAAGAAAGATAGACTAAGGTCGCCGCGGGGCTGCGAGACGACGGCTGTCTTGTGTTCCGCGTGAGACCTCGCCGGAGAAGATACAGTCATTAATTTTGAGGATTGAGGAGGAAACGAGGCATTTCTCGACGAAATTCTAACTCGTTCCTTCCACTCTGTCGATCTATACGCGTTTGTTGGTCTATAAAGTCTCGATGTACACGCATTTCCAATTTATGATATCCGAGAAGTAATCGCGGAGCAGAGGAAAGATGAGGGGTTAGAAGAAAGAATATAGTTACTCAAACTTAACATCGATAGATGATGTACGTATGTGTAAAAAACAGTTATAGTTCAACGTGACCTATTTCAAGTTATACCCATGTCCTTTTACCGATGAATGTTGGCTTTTCGCTCGAGAATAGGTGGTACATCTGTAATGAACGAGCGAGTCAAAGTTATCCTGACGACAAATAATGCAACAACCGCAGGAAATCTTGAGTCTAGACTCCACAAGTAGTTATACCTACTCCGCGCCTCGCACTACCATCTATATTATTCCCACAGCCATAGGTATCAAGTATAGGTGTACCTTGTGCGTATATGTGCATATACATATATATATATAGATTACAGTCGTTGCAAGTTTGCTCGTCTATTGGCGAACAAAAACCACATAGAGCAGGATGCACGTACAACTCACCGTCTGTACATATGTATATACGTAGATGCATATACATACATACACTTGGGAGAGGAGCTTCGCGGAGTCGAGGAGGAGGAGGCTGTCACACAATACTTGCAGTGCACCTTCTTTTCTTTTTTTTTTTTCCTCTCTCAGCACACACATGTACACGCTTACGTGAATGTATATATACGCGCGTATGCATGACTTTTACACCGATGAGTGCAGTGAGTAACAGCGACAACGACAGCATACATATACATATACATATACGCATGCAGCCACGCCAGTGGATTGTCTTTCACGTTAACAAAGTGTCCGCGTGCACACTGCACTCTCTCTTTCCCGATGTCTGTATAGACACTCGGTCCAGCCCATGGGTGGCTTTTATCTCCTCGCACGTTCCTGTGTGTGTATTCCATCTTCTTCTGTATATCTGTTTTTTTTTTTTTTTTTTTTTCTCTTCTTCCATTACCCTCTCGTGGATTCCTCCACTCGTCTTTCCCTCCTCCTCTTTTTATTATTTATTTTTACGACTTGGGCTGCTGCTGCATGCCGTCGTTGATATGCTGCGTTGCGCGCGAGCGACCTCTCTCTCTCTCTCTCTCTCTCGTGGCAATTGATTAATTTTCTTCCTCCCTGGAATATACCTACCACAATTCGTGTGGTGTGCACATAAGTACGGACGAAGTCATTAAGGACATTATACAGCCGCGAGAGTTCCAAGTGAAACTAAACGTTGTTATTGAAATTTATTGCGCGGATTCGTTGCTCTTTTTCTTTTTTTTTTTTCTCTCAACTGTATCGCGGGAATCGGAGGTATTATTTTTAGTAAGAGAGAGAGAAAACAAAGACTTTTCTTTGTTTAATTTTATCAATAAATACGTATGTGCATCTACATTTGTTTCGGATCGAGTTTCCATCGACAAGTGCACTTGTGAGTATTATGTTTTTTCACGAATACGAAACAAACGTCTGTCATCTGAATCACTGAGCAACTGTTCGTAAAATTTTAATTTTCAAACTAAAAATCGCAAAATACCCGAGAATCGATTAAATGAAGGAAGAAGAAAAAAAAGCAACAAAGGGTGGGGGGGGGTCATTATGTTTGTATAGTTAAAAGGAAAAAAGGCCGCAAGCCGAAGAGAGATTTCATCAGTGCGCAATATACACACATGGTGCTCTGCGGTTGCACGGTAATCAGCAACGCGTGCATTTTTCTCACCGCATAAAAGCTTCGCGGAGAGCATCCGGAAAAAAAAAAAAAGAAGAAGAATAAAGAAGGCGAAGAAGCAGGAAGGAGAGAGAGAGAGAGAAGGACCCTCTTCCCATTCTCGACGGGCAAGCAGCCCTGTACGAGCGACTCACACACATGTGCCCCTCTCTATTCTTTTTTTTTTCCTTCAACTCTCGCAAGCAGATATTACGAGCGTAGGGAGCATAGTTCCCGGGAACGTGACTAGAAGGGAGCGATTTTTTCGCTCTATTATGTAGTTTCGCGCTAGGCGTGCACGCCCCCCGCGCGCGCCAAGTGGAACCCAGAGAGGACGGAACGCAGAAGGGGAGGTGTTGTTTCGAGATCTCTTTTTAGGGGAGCGGCAAAGTGAGTACGGGACTCTGTACAATGCACCCTCGCGTGGGCGTTCGCGCAATAAGGTTTTTTAAGCCTCCAACTTAGGAGCGTTTTTTTTTTTGTCAAGTTCTCTGTCGTCCGGTGCTCCGGAATAGTAATTTTGTTGAATCGCCGCGACCTACACGCTTTATTTCCAAGGTGAAGGAGAAAGAGGTGCTCTCTCTCTCTCTGTCACAGTTCCCTCGAATATTTTCGCTCACGCCCCTTCCATCGGGTTCCTCTTGCACGTAAAAATGTTCACAGACAGCTGCAAAAACAACGTCCCCCTCGCCACGTTTATCCTCCACCACCTCGTTTTCATCGCCTATAGGCAAAAATAGCAAAACAGGGAAAATAGAGAGTACTACAAGATGCAGGGATAATCGAAAATCACGATCGAGGCTCGCACAACAAGTTCCCGTTTCGCTTTCCACGCCATGCACCGGGAGAAATTCCGTATTCCACGTATAAGGCTCGGAAGGTATATACTTTTAGCGCCAAGGCGCACTCGATTATCGATGCAAGAGGCAACGGTGCGCACGAACAAGAGGCCGGGAGGGAGGCTATCGGGCCTTAGGATCGTCCCCGCGTCAGAGGACACGAAGAGAAACGCTTCCGAGTTGGGACGCGCGCGCGTGTGTACATGCAAATCCGTCCTATGCGAAATTCGAGCTCATCCCCACATCGTATACCTCCATGCTGATTTTACGACTGCTTGAATAGTGCACGCGTGTGGTCATGAGAATACGAAAGGTGTATTTATCGTTCCTCCCGTGTATAGTATCGACACACGGGCACGAATAAATTGCGAGAGAGGAAAAATACATAATTTTCAAGAAGTGCTGTTTGGTTCACTGTCTACATGTCGAAGTTGTCACTGTTCGCGTATACAAAAAGAAAAAAATTGTTTAGTTATAAATATATACGTATAGGTACATCAGGTAGATACATACCTAATAGAGGAGGCAAGTCACCCCGGTGTTGTCTCGCGTCTTGGCAAGCTCTCTTGGCATTTCTCGGGGTCCCAGGCAGCCTCCTTTCCCTTGGCTGATTATTAATAGAATACACATTTCGAGCGGAAAGCGTCTCGGGTCGGGGGAGGGGAGGCTCGCGTGTCTCGTCGTCTCGACGATCTGCGACGACGCTTCCTTCTGTTTGCTCCGATTTACGTGAAACTATGAGATCTAGTTTTTTTTTTTTTTTTCTGTCTTTGCAGGATATACTTTGCTTCATTGGGGATATTCTTAGTCCATCTGTGCTGTGTTTTTTTCAAATTGTTTTGTTTACTCTCTCTTTACAGAATATAAAAAATGAAAACTTGAAGTTAACATTAAAATTAAAATTGTAGTGGGCGAGTACTTAAACCTTGATTGCAAAAACAATAAGCGATTTTGTGCAGCGCTGGCTTGCTTTGACCCATTCAATGATTTGCAATTCAAATGTTTTTTTTTTTTTGTCATGGCTAAACAAACATTGCATATTTCATGACCAAAAATTGTTTTTGTTTGTTTTGTGAAAATATTTGTTGACAATTTACATATTCAAGTAGTATTGTAAAAAAACAATTATATAAGTAATTGATGATGTTTGTCTATTTCCAGGGTTGAAGTGTCACTGCGACATTTGCTCGGAAACCAACAACACTTGCGAAACAGATGGCTACTGTTTTGCCAGCACGAGTTTGGACAAGGATGTCATTACTTACGCATACAGGTATATTTCTTTGATGCTACAGTATACGTGTACATAGCCATATTAACTTCGGTAATCGATAATTGTTGTTGTACGTACAGTACGTCTCTGGATCAAACACATATGTTTTTTTACTTAAAGTTTTTGTTCATACAAAATTTTGTTTATTTATTTTGTTTTATTCGCGTGGTCACACGTAAAATTAAGTTAATCGTGACACTGGAAAAAAAAAATTCATATTTCTACAATCCCTTTTTCATTCCGACGTACGAAATAGTAGGAAAAATTCCCAATCGGAATAAAATGAAAGATAAATAGTTCGGTCAACGATAATCCTCGTTATCGAAAGAAAAAGAAGCACGAGATTCTTTACATTCGGCCTAAAAACATAAAACGAAGAGGAAAAAAAAAAATAAATAAAAGTAGGGTAACGATACCGACACTGGCAAACAAACTTGTGGGGTGGCCTCGACACCCCTGTACGCATAAACATGTACGCGTACACCGAGTTGGTACGAAAATTTCGTGAACGATCGATTTCTTCCGCCCCGCGAAGGGCACAAGTATATATGTATGTACAAAGGCAAGAAATGAGAAAAAAAAAAAAAAAAGAGAGGGAGGCAGCGTGGAAGAGCTCTTTCGTACCTATACACCCCACGTGTTATTTAGCGACCACCCCGTAGCGATGGAAACGACCCGGCGCGTGCGAGCTTGCGTATATTACTTAAGTACTGCGTACAGCACGGGCACGCCTATCCACGCGCGAAAAGGTACACGGCTTTTCCTCGAGGCCGATGGTATTCTACTCGTTGCTGGTGATTTTTCCCCCCTGGCAAGATTTTGTTTTTTCCCGAGATTTTTCCATTTTTTATCTTTCCTTTATACTTACACGCGATGATATTTCAGTCGCTAAGAAAAGACATTTGATACCCACGAACAGCTAATACTTTTTTTTAATCACGTATTCGTACGTGCCTTTCGATTCCGTAACGATGATTCGTGTTTTATTAACAACTGTAGATAAATGTATTAGAGGGGGTTGGATCAAACCCTTACGTGCGATGGAAAACGCTGTCTGATACTTTCGAGCAACATCACCAAGGCGAAAATTGATCGATGAAATATATGATGCGAAATATAAGGGGCTGTCGGTATTTTTAGTACAGTTTCCGTCGCTCGATACGACGAGCCTTGTTTGTATACATGTAATGTGTATGTACGCTGAGCGACGATGACACTGCTCGCGAATTTAGTTGATGCGTGTTTGCTACCCCGATCGATTCCACACTCGTTATTCGAGTGACGAATTTCATGAGCAAAACTTGTATTTTTCTCTCATCAACGAAGCTCGTCCAGCTGTTTATTTTCACGCACAACAGACCCGTATCGCTGCGCGATAACAAAGCCGATTCGCACTCACAAGCGCCGGAGCATTGCAAAAACACGATCCAATAATAGTCGTCCACGCCTGTTTGGGTTCGACGACTTGCTTGTTGTTTTGGAGCACGAATTAATATCTTCCAGAGCTCCCCATTATCTCCCTCTCGATTTCGTTGCGCGCGCACACACGTATAGTACTTACCCACTGCTCTTTCGCGCGCGGTCGTGAATTAGCTCCATTGAGCTCCCTCCCGCCCCGGCCTTTATTCTACCGCGAGAAATTGTTTATTGCTCCTCGCGTCAACGTGACGACAACGCGCCGCGATACTTGGGGCGCAAACAATATCCACGGCTCGTGACGTCCGCTCTGTTGCGTCATTTAGATAAGACTAGCGTCTAATTCTCCGATTTACTCTCGGCGTATCTCTCATCTACCGAGAAACACTTGCTCTGTACTTGTAATAAATTGGCTAGTGCATGTACAGCACGGAAATATACATGCTGGTGTGTGGCGTTACGAGATTACGAGCGACGCGATTCCTGTGAGGGGAAAAGTGGTGCGGAGAACTTTCTCGTTAACGCGAGTAAAGATGAAAAAAAAAAAAAAAAAGTCCAATCTCGAAAAATGGTGGAGGAAAAGAAAAGAGTGGACTCACGTGAATGGGACCTCTTCTCGAAACGCGTCTCGCTCTCGCACCGTTTTTACGATCGCCCCTGCCGATCGCGAGTATAACAAATGTCTCGTGTACTGCCCTTTGTTAATTTCTCTTCTTTCCACGGCTTTTACGGCAATGTAGCGAGCTACCGTTTGTTTGCGAGATGTGCTTGTATGTTTTTTTTCATTCTCCGTCTCGGAATCGGTGCTGATGGATAAGAGTGTGTGTACGGTTTCGCTGGGAGTTGAGTTATCTCTGGCACTCTCGTGTGTCAATGCTTGGGCAGGTTTTTTGTTTGTTCAATTTTGCCGAAATAATACAATCGTCCAGATAAGGGTATTGTACGAGTTGCGAGTCCAAAGATACATTTGATTGATCTGCCTTGTTTTTGGCTCCGCTCTAATATCTAAGATTTCAATAGTTGATACGTTTGTTTGCTCTATAAAGCTTTTTTCGACAACTTCGGAAGCTTTGCCATATGTTTTGATCGTTGACCTTCGCACAATGACATGGCAATCTTTCGAAATGGGCTGTTACAACATTTCGTCCGTCCTATCTGCAATTACAAGGTTATCATTGAAATCACTCCCTCACCCGATACACAGCTGTGTAGTTGATGACGAGTGTAGAATGTTAAAAGTCTCGCGCAATGTTTTGCACAAAAAGTAATCGTATCGCGCGTTATATCGCCAACAAAGAGCCCCACCGTCGTCGTCAGATTGTAGCTGCAAGTAGGAAAAATTCCATATTAATTGGCGACAATTGGCACGCGCGCGCTGGTATGAGGCTGTTACAGCCACGACGACACAAAAGCTCGTCCTCGGAGATGAGGTGGATAGAGAAAGCCATACAGCGTGACAAAGCCGTTGGGGGGGGAGATGTCGCTAGCGACGGCGTAATGTGCGGAACACTGCGGATCTTTTTTCTATTACCACGTGCAATTGGCTTTGTATGCGCGGTTTACGAACGCATGGGCACGCGTACGAGGTCAAATACGTATAATGCTCCGGACGGTAGATTTTATTATACGGGAGAGTGTTTGTTTTAAATGAACGAAATATTTCTCGTAAGTGCATGTTTAATCAATCGCTTCGTGTCCTAATTAAACGGAGGATAAAATTTCATACTCGGCTTGTTTGTCCCGCGGCAGTTCTCAGAACGAAAAGCTTTTAGATAATGGCCTCTTTTGACGCTCGAGCTGCTCGCTGATTGCATGACTCATTCGACTATGGAAAAAAATTCCGTTGATTTTGTCACCCATCCGTATCCTGAACCATAGGTGTTGCAAGAGTTTTATAAATTATGTAACGTTATGCATATACGGATATTATGCAGCCTCTCTCTCTCTTTTGTCACAAAGTGCCATTTGGACGCAGGGGCGGAAGAAATCATCATCACAAAGATTGACCGCTTCCTTCGGTCGTCATTTCAAAAGTCGTTAAAGAGAACGGCATACAATTTTAATAATCTAACGATACATGTACTGTGTGATTGAAAAAAAAAAACAAAAAAAAAACAAAAAAAAAAACTAAAGGTGCCTCGATCGGGAAAATTGGCTACCCCCGGAGGAGCCGCACCAGTGTTACGCCAAACGAAGACCAAAAAGCCGAATCAATTACACGTGCTGCCACGATAGCGATCACTGCAACAGAGGCTTGCGTCCAGCGTTAGCTTTACTGAAACAGCCCGAGCCTCAGCCAGGTGAACACACGATGTGCAAAAATAAAAAAAAAAACGCAAAAAAAAAACATTTCCCGATGTGTGTCTAATTCTTTTTTTTCTTTTTTTTTTTTTCTGTTCGTTTTGATAACCCTGCTGTTGGCTCACAAACGTGTTTGGATTTTGTTTCCTTGTTGATTAATCGACAGATTTTTTTTTTCTTCTTCTTTTGAGCGTTCATACTTATATCTAACAACAACAAACTCTCGTGTTACGTAATACGTTTAATATAGCCATAGCGGCAGTAGTTGGGCCCAGAGGGAAAGAGTTTACATTTTTTGTTCTGTTGAATAACCCAATCTGCTGCACTGTCGTGTTGTGTACCAGAAAGTACACTGTTCTGAATTTCATGCAATAATTCTTAATTAAACTTTTTTTTTTCTAACTCTGCTTTAGACGGGTACACACGGTTAATCACAATCTTAAATGAACGCAATCAATGCGTATAAGATTCTAACAAAAGAAACGCTCGAAATCATACTAGACGCAAAAAAAAAAGAGCCATCATTTTGCGCGTCGACGGTCCTTACTGCGGACCTCCTTCACTCGAGCGAATACAGCATAACCACGGGCTACAGTGAAAAATGTAGGAAAAGGAGAAGAAAAAAGGGAGGGAAAGAGCCAAGGGCGAATGAACTTGATCAGCCCGTGGGTCTCGGTTCATTGCGCCGAGCAGCGCGTGTTCTCTGTGTCATTCTACGCGCGCAACCTCTCTTTCTCATTATCTGCTTTCGACCGTGGCAAAACCCTCCCACCCATACACTAGCTTACACGCGCACTCGGGCGCGCAAAAGCTCGCGCTCCATTGTTTTATCGCGCCTCGTTAATCGGACGACACGCCAACACGTATAAGTACGCACCGACGATCCTTTCGCTCACGTGCACAGTTAAAATTAATACCCTTGCACGCGCTCGAGTATCCATCAGGAAGTAATTTACCCAACATTCAACCAATTCACGTGATTCCGATCGCGACTTTGGGCAGCAGATAATTCACCGAATCTTCTTTGCTGCGTCGATACCATGTACACAAGAGTATATGGCTCTATCGTAACAGAGTATTAGATTCCGCCTGCCGTGCCGGCTATAAATACATTTCGAGGGTCGGAGGGGGGCGGGAAGGAAGTGGAGGAGGAGCAACAAGCGCACGCCTAGGAACGCATATCTTTACATTTTCAATGATCCTCCTCTTCCTTCTTCCCCCCCCCTTTCTTCCATACGATTACTGTGCACACAAAGAGGTACATTGTTGCTCCGCGGTAGTTGATGTATCTTTGAATACGCATTTTTTCAATGTTTTCGAAATTTAATTTCACGCGTTCGCGAGAGACGGGTGACTCATCGCTTACGTCCTTTCACGGAAGAAAAGCCGTGGCAGCTGAGAGTGAAAAAAAAAAAAAAAAAAAAAAAAAAGTGTCGAGCTCTAACGTTACACGCGTGCGCGAAAGGATTTTTATTGGCATGGCGTAGTTGCGCAGTCAATATGGGGAATATGAACAGTCACGTGATTTCTGGTGCGAATCTCCTTGGACAATTATACGCGAGCTCTAAAGGTGGACAGCCTTTGGTGCATCTTCTTTTTTATTTCGCATCCGGAAAATATAGAGGTTTGCGTATTTCGCTCAAGTCCTTCCTTTTTTTCTTGGAATTTTGGTCCATCGAGACAGGGATGAAGGTGAAAAATCGGTGTAGCCTAATGGACAAACTATCGCATTGAAATTTATAAATTTTATCATGAGTTTGGTGGGAATCATACATTTTTTTTGATAAATCATGCAACATCGTTGTGTTTCGTGGAAATTTTATTGCTCGTGATTAGCCACGTACGAATTACAGATGAGCCGTTCATAATTATAAATTCAAGATATTTTTCGGGTGGCAGCAGCTTTTTTCAGTCGCCCGAATATGGATGAAATAATATTATCGTATACCTATTTTTTTTTTTTTTTTTTCAATTCGCTTCATACTTTCTCGATCGATGTCTAGAATCCCACGAATAGGACATGACTACACTGTTGCGGATTTTTAATTTTGCGTGTGTCGAATTAATCATTTGTTGCGTTGCACGGCGTTCACTACATGATTTTTACGTTTTCGTTTGTTTTCCTTTTTTTTTTTTGTTTTGAGTTTACTTTGTTTTTGAGTTCAAATAACATTACGTACATAGTCCTGTATCACTATAGCTATCAGGTACAAACATACATACATGTAATATTGCAAACGTTTGACATTTTAAATTAACAACCCTGTTTTGCATGAAAAGCTCTTATGGACATTAAAAAAAAAAAAAAAAAAAAAAAAAAAAAAAAAAAAAAAAAAAAAAAAAAAAAAAAAAAAAAAAAAAAAAAAAAAAAAAAAAAAAAAAAAAAAAAAAAAAAAAAAAAAAAAAAAAAAAAAAAAAAAAAAAAAAAAAAAAACGAGCTTTGGAATAATTTACGGTGCACACCGCAATTTCAACAATCGATCCGTAAGGGCTTTTCGACTAAAAAAAAGTAAGACAGGCCCACAATGGCAACAACAGACGTAGATCTAAGGAAAAAAAAAAAAAAAAGAGAAAAATCGAAAACAAGAGGTAAAGAAAGTGACATGTGTTCTGATCAGAAATATTGTGCTGCTTTTGTTTTTGTTTTGGTCTGTTTGCTCTATTTGTATTTGAAAAAACCCCGGTTGCCGGCTCTCACGTAGGTGCGTGGGAAAAAAGCCCGAGCCGATGATCTTCTGCATGACGAGCGACTCGATAAACACGACCTTCGTCATCGAGTGCTGCAAAGAGGATTATTGCAATCGCGGCCTGAAACCGCAGCTTCACCCGCGCAACAAAGAAGGTACAGTCTGACCAGTAGATTCTTCCTGGATATTGACTCTTTCATCCCCCCATCCACGACCCCTTTTTTTTCTATAACTCTGTAATATATACATTACATCCTTATCTAATGTTGTATTTTTTTTTTTTTTTTTTTTTCTAACCAAACAACTTCTTCTCATTTATTTATATCTTCTCCTGTTGCCAACGTAGTGAGTAGAACTTTCGCATCAACTCGTCTGCAAAATATAATGACACATGTACATATTAATCGGTGTGTCTCCGTTTGCCATCCTTTTTTATATAGTACATATGTTTTGTCTCTTGTATACATATATGGTGATGCAAGAAGTAAGTCAACTTTCCTGTCCACTACCATTACCGTTTCTCTCTCTCTTTTTTTCTACCTTTACGTATACTTGTATCGTTTCTACCGAGCCAAGACCTCGCACCGCACTTTTTTTACCTTTACCCGCAGTAACGCGATACAATCCTCCGTTTCCCTCTTGTATTCAAGTGTCCTCTTCGCATATTTTTTTTTCTCAGGTGCACAAAAAAAAAAAAAAAAAAAACTGACATGTACATACACAAGTTACGTAACGTGTTATTTTCTTCTTCGCATGCTCACTCTCTCCCGTTGAAAATGCAAAAAATAAAAAAAATCCCAGATGTTGGTTGCAATTGAGAAAAATATAAGCTCCCCTCCCCCACTGTAATATATAAACAAACTATACACCCACGGAGCCTCGTAATCAATTTCAAACGCACCGAAAACTTATATAAGCATACAGTTTATAAAATTACAAGATATCAGCGACCAAAACGTCCCATTGTCGAACGAACGCGCTAGCCGAGAAAAAAAAGGGGCCGAGCTTTCGTAACATTTTCCATTGAGTGTAGCCCACGAGGGGTACACTGCATACGTGTACCGCGCCAAAAACATTCCTAGCTCTCTTCCTCCATCCCCTCTTGTTTCAAACAAAACGCACGCCTTGCTTATTATATATACGCCTACTCAGTCGTTTGTTATTTATATTTACATGATGTACCTGGACATACACCCGTCAATTGCAATATACCGATTATCTCTAACAGCCGCGGGTTTTTCTCACAATAATTAGATAAACGGGCGAGTTTGCCTAACGAGCTACTCTCGGTAACACACGCTCACTCGCCTATACAAGGAAAACCTTTGCGGCATTGTTTTGCGCGGCGGTCGTAAAACGCAGTCGTAAACGTCGAGGTGCTCGTTGGAGGGACGCGCACTCGTGGTTGTAAATAATTCGGCTGATGGGTGTCGATTGACCGGACGATCGATGGAGATTTCGTTCTTGATGACTCTCCGATGATCGTACTTTCGATCGACTCGCCCCAGTGATGAGGTGTCAAATTGATTACGAGAGCCCCCGGAGATGCTGGTACATGCATTACCATATGGATGTGAGAATGCAAGTGAGGTGGTATTTCAACCATCCCTTTGAAAGAGTTTTACCACTTTCTCCCGTAAACTCAAAGATCAGCTTGCTTTCTAGACGACATGTTCAACAAACCACTTGCACCTTTCATTTTTCCTCTCTTATTCGGTAAAAATGTGTATATTATCCTTACTGCGTGTACGATTGACACGATGTGGTGTACAAACTGTAACATAAGTATAAGTACGAATGATTGAAAGTGGCAGCACAATGGAAACCACCGATTGCAGCAAGCGCGCTACATATACGATATCCGCGCGCGTTGCAGCAGTAGGTCACTTCCTCATGTGAATAAATAAATGTATGTATATAATGTATGATTTCTCGCCTTTTGTCACCTATTTGGCTCTCTATCTTCATGGTGCCTATAGATTTGCATCTCCCGTGCCTACTTGTATTTATATACGTATTATTATATCTGTAATCCAATGTACATAGTCACAAGAGAGTCCACGATTATTCGTCTGTCTGTGTATACGTTCTATCTCTTCGTGTTTTTTCAAACTGAGCTGATAAATATATATACGTGTTGGTGTGGGTGCGTTTCTCTCGTTTCCTTGGCTCGGCCGCACCAAAAAGCTGCCTGCAGGTAGTTTCCAAGAGTCGACGGATCATTAAAAATGCACGAAAAAAGAAAATAAAAAATTGATTCATCCTCGTACGTAAGCGCTCGCTGCGCAAAACTCGTTTGCGAATCTACCGGGAGTCGTTTGATCCCCCTCCCTCGTTCCTTCCTTCTTTGCTCCCAAGAGTACATAATATATATATATTTACGGGTGCTTGTTTATACACTGCGCTTTTAATGACTCGTCGTCGTATTTTACTTACGTATACACGATGTAGTTTTTCGAAGCAACACAAGTATTAATTCGAGATAAGCTTCTTCTTTTTTTTTTTTTTGCGAGGAAGCAAAAAAAATTTCCACTCAGAGTCCTGTAGCGCAGAAACTGCTGATCTTTGGTTGCGCCCATGCTGTGTATGGTGTATGTATACTGCGGCACGTAAAAAAAGTACAACACTACTCGCCCAAGAGTAGTAAAGGCCCGCGTGGGGGTGGGGGGTAGTAAAAATGTTAAGTTCAGAGGGAGCAGAGCCTCTATTAGCTTTTTCTCCGCTCTCGTGTGTACACGTGCCAAAAGTAATATCTTAGCCGCGTAGCATAATACACGGGCACGTGAGCTCTTGTTTGTGCACGCGTCTGTGTGAGTGTATGAGTCAATATCTGAAAAGTATATCGCAATAGTCGAGTTATTATTATTTTTGTTTTTTTAACCTGCTATCGTTGATGCGGAGGGCTCGGCTCTGCTTTTGTCGATGAAATCGTTCATCTTTTTTTTCCTTGGAACAAAAAATAAAAAAATAAAAAAAGAATTTTTTTTAATGAAAAAAAAAAAAAAAAAAAGTGGACGATACCTACTGCATATAAGCATGTGTCCCGCCACTCGAGCAGAGTGGTTGGAGTACAGTAACTTCTCCGAACTAATAACTTTGGTTTTGCCGACTTATTTTCAGCAGAACGTTCTTCGCCTCTATCAGAGACTTGGTAATCACAATGGTAATACTGTACAAAGTAACGACTAATTTCTTTCTGGACTCGTGGATCTCCTGATCTCAATAACACTAATAATATAACAGTGTGGTATTCAAGATTGTATATATAATTGTAGTCTAATTGAAATTCAGGTAGTACTAATTAATGGCTTTGAAAAGTGTAAATATCTCATTTTATCACGATGTTATCATTTTGCCGAACAAATAATCATGTGTAATTTTAAGAGTGGAAAATTTCAACGTTGCAGACTTGGGCAAAATTATTTTATCTTTTTTTTTAAATACTTTGAAAAAAAATTTTTTTTTTTATTCCGGATTATTTTTGCTAGAACAATTGGTTACTCAACAATGTATCCAAGATAAAATATTTTAATACTTTGATTCTCTTTTTTCTTCTTGATTGTTTTCTTTTCTTTCAAATTGTAATGGCATTCTTTGACCTGGAAAAATTATTGTGAAGCTCTGTGTTGTAAATATACCATAGTAACCAAACAAAATGTTTTTAGCACGAATAATGCATTACACATTTAGCAAAAAAATTATACTTCAAACTCATTGAAACAGTATGGGCGTCCGAGTCTTCAAGGATGGTACTTTGAATTTTCTAAATACCCAATGAACAATCTTTACTCCCTTGCTGTATAAACGTAAGCTTCGATGTACCAAAAAAAAATCACCATTCACTCAAAAAATGTATCTTCCCTCCCACGTGGGCGTAGTAGATAGAAAATAGATAGCCAGGCAAATTAATAGTAAAAGAAAAAAAAGAAAGAAAAAAGGTTTCAAGGGGTGAAAACTGTGGTGTTTCTCAGGTGTTACAACAAGAGGAACTTCTTCCCGGACCCAAAGTACTCGGTCTGGTGCAGAAGCAGCGACAGCGACGTCCTACACGGGCTGACGGGCAATCGTTTCGTCGTGTCATGCTGCGACAACGCGGATTACTGCAATCGCGATATCAGGATGACCGTGCCGCCTGTACTTATAACACCCTCGACGGAACGCCTCCAAGGAGGTATAACACGCGCTGGGGATCAACTCGTTATATCTCTCTCACTTTGTCACTTTTGGTTCACTGTCATATATTTACATCGCTATATACTTGGGGGATGTGTCATCAATCATCCAGGCGGGTATCGGCCTCTCGCGGTTTTGGGCCCCATCGTGCATAATAATGTGATACCCACGTGTTTTTTTTTTGTTGTGCCTCATCTGTTTTCGTTGCATTTTGTGTTTTGGGGATGCTACTTATGGTTATTCCGATGCGACATGTCGGCGTGGTTTTAGCTGCTGCCGATGCCACAAAGGTCGATACAATCATTCATGCGCATACTTTTTTGTTTTTTTCTCCAACGTTTCATCAATACATGTACTTCAACAAGAAACCACCAAAAAACGACTGTTCAGCGGCATGTCAATGAGGACGCGGAAAATAACGGTGGGCCAGATATTCGCGAGGAGCTGCATGGTCCTGGGAGCTCTCTCGTCACACCACGTGATGCCATTTCCCTGCGTAGTCGTATACACATTGTGCCCTCTTTTGTCCTCCTTGGGATTTTTTTGTTCGTACTGTCGCTCGCGACGAGGGATGGGGCATGAAAAAGAAAAAAATTAAAAAAAAGGGAGAACGCCGATGACGTGAAAGAGAACTGCGCACAAAGGGAAAGATCTTACGCTCTCCAAGCATGAGAGAGGAGTGCCTGCATCTTTGGGTTATTGGTACATGGGTGTATCAGGTATCATATGTACATCCAAGATTTCATCGAGCAAGAGTTGGGTTGATGTTATGTGTTTGGTATAGCATCGAAAGGAACGAGCTGGTGTACTCACGGATAGTATACCGAAATGCAAAATAGGATACATTGATGCTGTATGTGTCACTAGGATAATAGTTAATATGAGAGAATCCACCAAAAATATTCCGTTTTTGACCTCCATGTTAATAAAAACAATTGATTTGGGGCACACCTTCCAGATAGAGCTCATTTTACTCGTAATACCGTGTCGTATATGAGAAAAAAAGTTTGAACATGGGTTTCGGTGAGGGTGACACCTTTTCCCGTGATTATTTACGTGTTAAAAGTACATCTACATACATAGTCGTGCTTTTTCGACTCACGTGCATCGACACGCGTTTAATCGCCTATTAGTTCGTATTAGCTGGTTACTTAACGTATAATCATACTTAAAAATATTTCTCTCGTCGAGCTCATCAGTTGGGGATGAAAATATAACGGTCAAAAGCTCACTTGCACACTTTCATTTTTCAAGGCGTTGGCCTATACGTGTGACAGGGATGAAAATATTCGCATTAGTAGATTCGGTGTGCGGTGGGGGCTTTTTTTCCTTAACGATCCCAGCTGCTCGTGATACAGCGCTTTTAGCGATTACTTCTCCATCGAAGCAAACACGAGTGTTCTGAAAAAAAAAAAAAAAAAAAAAAAATTACCGCGCAAACAAACGCGTTGGACGGAAAAAAGTAAGCACCGATAACAACAACTTTGTGATTTTTTTTTTTTTTGTACCGAAAGTGCGAAAAGTTAATGAGTTATCGAGCGTCAGAGCTCAACAAAAAAAGTCGCACGAAAAAAGCTGCGTCAGCTAATTGCCGCTCATCAACGAACGAGGAAACCATCGCTCCTGTACTTTTATCTCGTCCGACGTTCGATGATCTACACACGCTGACCCCCTACTCTTTCGGCACGTGGCTACTCCAACTTTCCGAATCACGTGACAAGCTTTTTTCACATTCAAATATTCTACGCTCCATCCACGCGCGTCTCTGCGATCGTCGCGTGTTACCATTTGCAAAGTGATCAAGTTCAAGGCCAAGCCGCTCGAGCAGATCCAAATCCGAGAGCTTCGTGCCTCGGTTTTTATTTATGAGCAATCGAAAACAGTTGAGCGCTTCTTCATTTTGCTATCCACTCAAACTTTCGCGTCGACGTGGAACGTAATACTTGAGACGCGTCAACGTATAAGCTCCAAAACAAAAACAACGTCAAGAGAGACAAAGCTACGTATAGAGTATGGCTACGTTGTCTCGGAAATTTCACATAACTGCTCGGAGTGTAGTGCACGCGCAAGCAAAGTAGGACCAACTGCGCCTCGTTATCTTATCGCGAGTTACAGTGACAACGCAAGAGTTACAGTCGAGGTAAAGTCGCGTTCGAGAAAACGAGTGCCGTGGCGCCGCTCGGGTCAAGGCGCCCCTGAAACCGGTCACTCATCTCGGCGCGTATCGTCAGCTTATCTTCTTCTTCTTTGTTCTCGTTTATCTGATGTACGTTTTTTCTTTGAATTATAATATTTTGACCAGGAGTTGTGGAGGTTTTTCACAGGAGGAGAGGAGCTGCAAGCTCGATAAAGCTTGCGTCTTTTCGCCAAAACTTTGAAAAACGTCTCAGTAACTGGTTGGACCTGTCAACCAACGGAAATCTAAGCGCGTAACATTTGAATAAATGAGCTTTACCAAACGTCTGCGGAGTAGAAACAATGAGAGCACTTTGGTCTTACGACGAACTTTAGCGTGCTTATAAAAATTTCGACAGTGGCACGTAAAACAAAAAATCTAACGACGCAACTGCAGTTAATACAATCTTGAAGCTGAGAACACGTGGATAATCTCGTGTGCGTGTGCGCGTGGTCAATTATAAGCGTAAATCGATAAAAACACACACGGTGACGATGGCTGAAAGAAAAAAAGATGAGCGATCGCAGAGTGCACAGCTCACGTACGCGTGTGTTGTTCTCTCCGACACGTCAGGTGAGCTATGTGCCCGACTGGGAGATAAGTATACGCACGCCAGCGCTTTGTTTCATCCCTCTTTTTTTGTTTGTTTTACTTTGGGGGTAACGAAAAAAAAAAAAAAAAAGAAAAAAAAAAAAGACAAATGATTGATTGCGCTTGGAGATCCTGTGCTGCCTGCGACGATCAATACGCTCGTCCTTTCGTTCGTCTCCCAAAAGGGGTATAGTCGGGAGGGTAGAACCGAGAGACGTAGAAAAAGATAGTCAACGTACACTTGGAGTTTCTCCCACGGAAAAATAACCTTGGGAAATCGCTTGTGTTTTTATATATTCACACAGTCAATAGCTGCTCGTACCAACATCTACCGCTGGATCGAAAGTTCTTGCTCGATGAAATACTTTCGGAAGGTCTGTATTTCGAAAAATGCGGGTCCAGGGTCTAACCATCCTTGAAACAGTCTTGCATGAAAAAAAAAAAAGATGCAAACCGCGATGAGGATCCACCAGCGCATAACACGTCAAATCAACTAATATTGTAACGCGGGTTGGAAGAAGGGAAAAAAAGAATACAGGCTTGTCGTCTTTATCGCGTAGAGCACTCGTGAGGTTTCTCCTCCCAGTGGCGTAAAGCTCGGGAGCACAGGTAGTCGTGCGCTCAGATCGGTTGGCCGGTATAATCGCAAAACCGCAACTGCAAGGCACTGCTTTTGTTCGGTATATACTCTCGGGGTGCTGTACATAAATATATACCTGTAACTTTTGCTACGACTCATTTTGCCGTGAATGCACGTGTACCCCTTGTTTTTTTTTTCATCTATGGTTTCATCATCTGGATAATACGCTCTTGGTAACCGCAGTGACACTAATTCGATTGTTACCCCCTTTTTTTTTTTTTGGTTGTACGTGTGTATTTTTCACATATATGTATATAGGGTTGGGCATACACGTGCTATTCATGACCACTGGTTCGCATGTAGGTACGATGTATCATCTCGATTGGAGTTATTATTATCGACACATTTATGATAATCCGTGGTGTTGTATAAAGATTTAAAATAAATGTACATACGCATTGACCGACGCCACGTTACGGAAATTGAGACTGGTGCGCTGGTTGTGTGTTGTTTATGTTACTTTTTAATCGATAAAGACAACGCGTGTGTGTTTTTACGTTTCTGTGTGTTGTTTTTTAACGCTAAAAATAACCGATTAACAGATGTATTATGTTTTCGTGTCAATGGACTTTGGTTGAATTTGCTTTTGGGCTTTACATCCTACAATGATACCTCTGTCTGTACACATTACAAAGGTAAGACCCACCAAGGAAGTTGAAAGATGTTTTTTTTTTTTTTTTTAATTTTTATTGCCACATTTTGTGTGTCATACCGATTGATAGAAAAAAAAAGAAAAAAAAAGATTACTTAACGAGTTCAAACAAAAAATAAAGAAAGCTAAGATGCCTCACGCAAGGAACGAGAAATATACTTACTTCGCTTCCTCTAAGCCGGAAGCTGCAACCCATCACCGATAAAACACAAATTGGCGAGGATTAGCTACAGTGTAATGTATACACTCGCTAATCCCTCGAATGCACGGGTACTCCTGCCTAAAGCTATGGAGGACTTTCCGAGACCTACATCTTCATCTGTGTGTGTGTGTTATGCGTATACGTGTGGGAAATAAAAGATCTGCTGCTCGTTGCTCTATGTCCTATGGTTTTTGGATTGCACCTGCTTCGCCTGCAGCCTGTTTTCTCTCTGCTGTATACACGCGCCTATTGCTCCACTTACACCAACATATTATAACATCATACATGCATCAGATGGCTACTGGTGTCCCTTTCCCTTCTCTTGCTTGGCTTAATCGATTTTTTTTATTTGCACGACCGTACATTCTACATACACCCGATTTTACCTCCACCACTGCTTTTCCATCCCTCGCGCGGTCCGTTTGACGATCGAGTGCTGATTACAGCGCGGCTGGGCGATGCTCACTGGTAAGTAAGAGTCTCTCTGTCCATGAAATCCAACTACGCGGAGCTCTTCTCCTGGGCTCTCCTTTTTGCTTCACCACTGTTTCCAGCCCGAGTCCCTGGAACCCTCTGGCGAGAGCTTCGCGTCAAGAGAGACAAGTTGAGCCGCCGCAGTTTACGTATAATCTGCAGTCGATCGTCAGAGCGCCCATCAGCTATATAAACTCTTCCGCGTCCAATTGTCCGTCCATACTAACATTGGTCGTGTCCTTATCGTTGAACAAATGAAATCATCATGAGGTCGTAGCTGCAGGTGGTCACGGCGCGACGTGGGAAACTTGGCGCATGGCCCTGACGATAGCCATGCCGGTCTGTGTGGTCTGCATCGTCGTGATGATAGTCTACAACGTGCGGGCTTCGAGGAGGAGGCCAGCGGGACGTCACTTTCCCGACGACTCACTCGAAGCCCCGGATCGCCCGATCCTCGACGGCGTCACGATCAAGGACATGCTCGAGCTCACGACCAGCGGCAGTGGATCAGGTGAGGAATATAACGCAGTGCCTTTTTCTTTTTTTTTTTTTTTTCTTCTTCTTCTCCCTGCTCGGTTGCGTGCCGATCGTTTTCCTGGCGCTGATGATATTCGAGCCAAGCCGCATAAAAACACACAGGAAAAATCGATATCTCGTACGCGATTGAGCTGCACTTTTTTTTTTGTCTTGAGATTTCAATGACTAGTCCATAAATGTACTCATCTGGTGTCGAAACCAAGTGGGATACGGAAATAGTCCAGTGCTGTTTGTACCTTAATTGCTACGTACAATTGCTTTTGAAAAGATAAAAGTGCGAGCTTCGTGAGGCAAAAAAGCGCCAACTGGTTAAATCATTTATGTTGTGCCCCGGGGAGAGGTTGAAACTAACTACTAACCTCGTATGATCACACCCGCGAGCTAACAATCATCGCCCAAGCGTACTAATTAAACAACTTTTGTCCTCCCAACTGGAGTCGGTCTACCGCTCCTGGTGCAACGGAGCATAGCGCGGCAAATCCAGTTGGTCGAGACGATCGGCAAGGGCCGGTTCGGCGAGGTGTGGCGGGGCCGCTGGCGAGGCGAGAACGTCGCCGTCAAGATATTCAGCTCGCGGGAGGAGCGCTCCTGGTTCCGGGAGGCCGAGATCTACCAGACGGTCATGCTGCGCCACGACAACATACTCGGCTTCATCGCGGCGGATAACAAAGGTTTGCCGATGCTTATTCATTTTTTACCCAACAGGTACTGAGAAAATAAAGTAAAGTAAAAAAAAAAACCAACTGACGATGGCATTAGTTTCGTCTGACGTTGTTTCGCGAGCAAACAAGTAGAAGCAGCCCGAAAATAGACGGTGAAAAACTCGAACCCTATGAGATATATTTATCTTTCGCATGGGCAGACAATGGCACGTGGACGCAGCTCTGGCTGATAACGGACTACCACGAGAAGGGCTCGCTCTTCGATTACCTGAACCGCTCGACCGTAGATACGAACGGCATGATCCGCATGGCTCTGTCCATCGCGACGGGTCTGGCCCACCTGCATATGGAGATAGTGGGCACGCAGGGGAAGCCGGCCATCGCCCACCGGGACCTCAAGTCCAAGAACATCCTCGTCAAGACAAACGGCACCTGCGCCATCGGTGACCTCGGGCTGGCCGTGCGCCATGACGTCATCAACGACAAGGTCGACATATCGATCAACAACCGGGTTGGCACCAAGCGATACATGGCACCGGAGGTACGAGGTGTTGTGGCAATAACATTTTGTGGACCTTTCGTGTGACAATTTTGTTCCCAACCAGGTGCTCGAGGAGACCATCAACCAGAACCACTTTGACTCGTTCAAGCGGGCGGACGTCTACGCCCTTGGGCTGATCTTCTGGGAAATAGCTAGGCGGTGCAACGTCGGTGGCATCCACGACGATTACCAGTTGCCGTTTTACGACGTCGTGCCCTCCGACCCGACGATCGAGGAGATGCGCAAGGTCGTCTGTACCGACAGGCAGAGGCCCTCCATCCCCAACAGGTGGATGTCCATCGACGTGAGTACACGTGGACAATCTTGACTCCAGATTTTCTATTTTATTCATTAATTTTTTCCCTTTTTTTACTTTGCCTCGCAGGCTCTGCACGTTATGTCCAAAGTCATGAAGGAGTGCTGGTACCACAACGCGGCGGCCCGATTGACGGCCCTGAGGATCAAAAAGTCTCTGGCCAATTACAACGCCATCGAGGACATGAAGTGAAAAGTACGCGCGTCTCTTTCTCCCGTTGAATTTGGCCGCGCGAAGGGCTCGAGTGTCTACATAATACACGCACCGAAGACTGAGTACACGTTAAGTAAAACCCAAGCAATGACGTTCCTCTTTGGTGTAATTGACCGATTGGGAGGAGGAAAATTCGACAAACGGACCGACCCTACTGTGAATCTTCGTTTCGAGATTTTCTTTTTTTTTTTTTAACTGTCAGGGAATGTCGTTGTACCCGATTCTCTTGGCACTGTGATCGAGGAAACAGATTCTTCATTGTAAATATTTTGCGTTGTGTAAAAAACCTTCTTTTTTTTTCTTCTTTTTCGTGAAACTTGTGTAATACTCTACGTGAAAATGGTTAAAGCATCGATTTTCAGTGTTCTTACCGATGTCAAAACGATGCCGGTAGTTTGTTACGGTATCTCGCGACTTCCTGTTTTAGGAGCAGCACTAAAAGAACGAATTTTACTTGTTGACTTTTTTATACGAACGTTTTTAACCGACAAAACAAGGAAATATTGAGTCTGACTAAGTAAAATGCACACGATGATCCGACATCGGTAACAGTCCTAGTTTGAGTTGTGTTGCGGTGATGTCATGACCTCACGCTTGTCGAGCTACGTTTTACTGTAAATTTATATGAATTATACAATTCAGCTGAGGAGGTAGGCTTTGCTATGCAATAGATATCAGATATGTAAAATCTTTGTGAGGACTTTTTTTTTCTAAAACCACGTTAAAAGCTCTCCTTTGGATCTTGTAAGGTGATTTTCATACGTCAGGAGTGTAGAAAGGCTGATATTATTGACAGGTGCTAAGTGACGAGGAAAGTTTAGAAAAATAATTATCTATACTGTCAATGTAAAATGCTGTGGAATTATAGTACTAAAGTTAAATAGTAAAGACGAAAAGAAAACGAGAAAAATGATAAAACGTGTGTGTACAGGACTTTCCCGCATAAATGATGTATTTTTGTATCATTTTGTAAACCAATTCTTCCGTTTAAACATAAAACTGTAGCTCTGGATATGAAAGAAAAAAAAAAAACTCTACCTCCGGGTCCAGCTGTGTTTTGCCTACTACTTCTCGCGGATCATACAACTCAACACGAAGACTGACACACGTGTGCAACACTTGTACGTATACGTTGAGGTACGTAAATTTATCGATCGTAATTAGTTTTGATGCGAACAAACGTTGAGACAGTACTTTTCAAAGTATCTTTACAAAACATCGAAGCAATGCAATATTCTTATTTTTCTTTGTATTTCTAAGACTTTTAAAAACTCGAAACATATACAAATTTTATAAATGAATTACATTTTTGGAAGAAAAAATTGAACAATGCAAAGACGGCTATTGAGACTTTTGTTCTTTAGATTTCATACATTCCTGTACAAAATACGTAGGTTAATTTTTATACGTAAAATAATCCATCATACCGCAGTAAAGTTGACATTACATTTAAGAATATACCTGTACAAAAAAAAAAAAAAAAAAAAAAAAACAGATCCGCGATGTTTCCCTTTGTCAGTTCAAGGAGTCCACGCAAGCAATAGTTTCCATACCTACATTATACTCAAGACTTTCCGAAATTCGTGCCTCGGCTCGCGCGAATCCCTCCACATTCTGCTAGTACAACTCTGTGCCAATAACCCACTCGAAAGTTAACTATAACAGGAGACCACTCGACGATGAACGGAAATTTATCCCACATATCTCCTCCGATCTCCTGATTTTAACGCGATTCGTTTGCAAAACGTGAATACGTGAAAATCCAGCTGGGCCCGAAAAATTGATCGGAAAAACATAGTGGACATTGTATCGAATGATTGATAAACTGCCAGTGAATTAAAATTAAAAACGCTACCTCTTTCGCTTTGCTGCGCTTATTTTTTCTTTTTTAACGAACCCGACTTGTACAAAGTAAATACACGTATAAAAACGTTGCGTAATTTTAAGAGCTTTAACGAAGATAGTTTCGCAGGATATTTCGATTTTTATTTATTCCAACCCTGTCTCGAATGATGAATTTTAACGTAAAATCGTTTTTTTCAACTCGAAATCATAATCAACCTGCGATCGTCTTACACAAGCGATTGTAAATATTATACATATGAATCATGTAGACAACGTATGTTATAAATAAGTTATACAAATGCTAAATTTTAATTGTAACTAATACAGCCTTAGATTTAAGATTTATTGTAAACCAGTGATCACCAAGTCTTTTGTTTCTCCCCTCCCCCCACTTTTCGTGTTGTTACTGCTTAAACCCAATATTTGATTTTTAAACTGTTTTAATGAACTCGATCATCCATACTTTAGTTAAAAAATGATTTTTCAATAACTTTTCTTCCGATTATTTATATTTTATCTTGAAACTTTATTTTTTTAATCTATCGTTTTTTAATGCTAGGCATAAGATTGTTGATCTGTATACATAAAAAAAAGCTCCGATACCTTTTGGAAATTAAGTTGTACAATAAAAGAGATAACGAAGACGTCTTGTTCTAATCATGATGCTCATAAACCTCATGTACAATGTATTTTATATAAAAGTGAAACAGTATACAATTATCGGTATGAATTGTCGTGATTTCAACCAAGTTGTCGCAAGTTTTTATAAAGAAATGTAACGTTGACCGATTGTAGCTTCCATTCGTGTAAATAAAGGTGTGAATGTTCAATGCACGAGACAAAGAGAGAGTATTGATTTTGTGCCCTTTAAAAAAAGTTAATAGGTGAATTGGTGAGGTTTTATTAATGTATACCTGATGTAAAGAGTAATGCTACTTTATACTGTAAATTTGGCCTTTTTTTTAAATTATGTTCTTCGCACTTGTAAGTAATACAAACCTGTCTTTGGAAGAATGAAAATTTTTTGTAGCACGTAACACATCGTACAAAGTATATTAAGGATAAGCCTTAAACGATGTTATGATAGATTTATATGAATATAAACAAAGTTATCACATCTTATACTTGTAAATTGACGCAATTTAAACATCGACGAGATTTGGATATTTTTGACCTACCACATATTGTAAAATTTGATCTTGGTTGGTAATCAATGACGAAATGATTTTTTACGTACTATTAGTTGAAAATAAAATAATTTTTTGATAAATCTTAACTTGCTCGAAAATTTTCAAATCTCTTGAGTGACTCATATTATATCAACCCGACTAATAATCGCCATAGTGGTTTGCGATATATTATAAGCTCGAATAAAAAACAACTTTATTAAAAATATAAACGAGTGATTATTTATTGAAACCACGTTCCACACTTTTGTATCAGTAAATATTTAGTTGAGTATCGAAATTTTATTTTTAAAAAATTCAACAGTTTAGAAAGAAATGAAAAACAAGTAAATACGTGTTGAAGCATCAATTTTTCTTAATTTTTTAGTATCCTAATTTTTTTATTTTTCTCAAAAATTTTTTTTACAAAAATATCTCCACAGTGGCGTTTTCGTATACAGGTGATACCGTCGCAAGCTCAAGATAGTAGTAGTAGTAATAGTAGTAGAAGTAGTAGTAGCAGTAGTAGTAGTAGTAGTAGCAGTAGTAGTAGAAGTAGTAGCAGCAGTAGTAGTAGTAGTAGTAGTAGTAGTAGTAGTAGTAGTAGTAGTAGTAGTAGTAGTAGTAGTAGTAGTAGTAATAGTAGTAATAAGTAATAGTAATAATATAAACAACAACAATGGAAAGAAGATCTTATAAGTGATGACTGCGCAAGAGAAAATCGTAAAAGTTATCTGATGAAATGAGTACATCGGGATGTAATGACGAGGCAGTGAAGGGTTCTCGTACGTACGCGTTTCAGTTTATTTATTAAATTGTAATCGTTACACGGGTTATTGTGTATCTCGTACAGCAAGTTTGCAAGTGATTGGGTAAAATAATATTACCTATCTATAAATAATAGAATATTTTGGATTTTTCCATTTTCTTTTTCATATTCATCTTTATAATTATTTAAATACAAGTGTTTTTTTTTTTCTTTTTTTTTTCTTTTTTTTCTTTTACTTTCTTCATCGTTGTTGATTTACTTCTTAAAAGTAATGAATCAAAAAAGAGAACAATGACAATAATTATAATTATAGTAATCATAATAATAAGAATAAAATAATAATCATAATAATAATAATATAATCTGAATGATAGAGGTATATTCATTTAATGCAGACCACACCAAGCTTCGAGCTTTGTGTTTTCTCTTTCGTTTCTCTCTTATATAAATGTATGTTTTTTTTTAATTTTTTTATTTATTTATTTTTTATTATTAATCGATACAAGTATCATTTATTCCGTCGAAAAGCGCGTCTCGTTTCAAATTCGCTCTCTTCTCAGGTTGCCTTTGTTTCTTACTCCTTTGCTTCGGGCTCATGGAAACGCGTATACACTTTAGTACGAACCATAGAAAATAAAAACGAAAGAGTACAGAGAAAGACAGAGACGGAGAGATAGAAAAATAGAAAGAGCGTGAGAGACACGTGGAGATGTGTGTGCATGCAAAAATGCACATTATTATTAACGATGAACTTTGCATCACGAGCCATCCCGAAAGAGGAAGAAACAAGGCGAGGATGCAATATTTATTTTTTTTTTCGGGATCCGAAAGTGAGCGATGGATGAAGGCACGAAAATTTCGTGGGGTGTGAAATAATGTTTCGATATAAATAACATATACATGTTGATTTGCGTGTATGTATATAAATATGTATGTGCGTACACGTGATAACAAATAATGGTGTTGAGATATGTGCGAGCGAGAGAGAGGAAAAAAGCCGAGATGAGAGAAACTTGACGTTATGGCATGGTTATTTTATAAATATGTGTGTACTTTGGATTAGTTAATATCGATCATCGTTGTGAAATGGCCTCGGTGCAACCTGTTGCGGTGTGGTGTGGACTCGGTTTTTGGTTTTCTACTTTCATCATTTTTCATTGAAAATTTTATTCATAAAATGTCCGGCTTTTAAAAATCATCATCATCATCGTAATAACATAATCAATTGAAAATACAGATGAGCTCGTCCGTGTTTTTAGGCGCTCGATGGATGCGTCCTTACGCAAGGGCTGCTCGAGGCAATGTGGTACTTCTCGCTTGCTCCGCCGTCGTTTCTGCTCACTCTTCCTCGCCCGAAAAAAGTTTTGCCTGATGACAAATTGGAAAACCGATACTTGAAAGAGCGTATGATTCGGCATCTACGAGTAAAACGTAAATCGGGTGGTCGAACGTACTCTTGTCGTTTGTAATGCTGCGGTACGGGCGAGATGCGCTGAGGGATTTTTTTTTTTTTTTGGGAGAGGGGGATGGCTCGGGGTCGGGGGAGCCCTACAGCTCCTGCCTCGACTCCTGGACGAGGTAGACCTGGGAGCCGGGGACGGACGACGTGGTGACGAAGCTGCGGTGCTTGGCGCGTATGAGGGTGAGGTTGGACTCGGCGGTGTCGGCCCGATCCTCGGCCGCCTCGAGCTCGCGCTGGAAGCGACGCACCCTCGTCACGCTCTGCTGGGACATGCCCTCCTGCTCCGTCAGCTGGCGCTTGTAAATGTTGACCTTTTGGCTGGCCTTGTCGAGCGACTCCTGCAGCAGGGCTATGTTCTTCGAGTCCTCCTCGACCTGGATCATCACCTCCTTGATGTTGCGCTCCTTCTTGCGCAGGATCTTCACCGTCTCGGCGTGTCGGCGCTTCTCCTCGTCCAGCTCCAACTCGAGATCGCGGATCTAAGCCCAGGGAAGGAAAAACATGACCGATCGATATACACACACATACATATACATATCCTTCTCCCTCTCTCTTTTTTTTTTTTTTTTTTTTTTTTTTTTTTTTTTTTTTCTTTCTTTCTTCTCACCATTCAATCGAGATGAATAAAAATAGTTGGTAATTGAACCTACCCTGGCCTCGAGTTTGCTGATGATGCGCTTTCCACCGACGATCGCGTTGGCCTCGACCTCCTCGAGGCGCACCGAGATGTTCTTGACTTCGATCTCGAGGCTCTTCTTGATCGCCTCGATTTTCACGATGCGCTCCTGCTCCTCGTGCAGAATCTCGACAGTGTGCTTGAGCTCGTTCTGGACGCGTTGGTAGCGCTCGTCGCTCACGCGCAGCTCCTTCGTCACCTCCTCGTAGTCACCGGCGAGGGTCGACAGCTCCTGCTCGAGCTTCGCCTTCGAGGACGCGATGTTCACGTTTATGGTCGTCAGCTCGTTTATGCGGCTCGTCGCCTCCTCGTACGCCTGCTCGACCGTCCTCTTGGCACGAAGGGCCTGTACACGTGTGCACCAATTTATACACATATATTTATATATATATATATATATATTTCCCGTAAATTACATCCAACCCACTTTCGGTGGTCAAAGAAAAAAGGCTCGCGAGTGCTACTTTCGCTCTATTAATTTATCGGGTGCATGGCGGTGATTTATGAGTTGTATAGTACTCACGGATTCGTAGTTGCCGCGGACCTCCTCGAGCTCGGAAGTCAAGGATTGCAGGCGGCGCTGGCTGATGCCCAACTGATCGAGCGTTACCTGCAGCTGGCGCTGAACCTCATCGTAGTGGGCTTGCAACTCCTGAGAACACAAACGGCACGCGTGTTATTAGAGATTAATCGCGCGAGTCATAATTCAACCCCGTACACGTTTGGTTGGCCAAAGTGCCCGGCCAAATTGTGCCGGATTTCGATGTTTACACTCGTTTTGTGGCAAAGGAGTTGAAAAAAAAAAAAAAACGAAATTCTTTTTTCCTTTTTTTCACAATGCTCCGTCACTTACGGTCAAGGTGAGCGATTGCTTCTTGATGGTCTTCTGGAGGTCGATGTTGGTCTTGTTGGCGACGTCGAGCGACAGCTCGAGCTCCGTGATCTGGATCTGCAGCTTCTTCTTGACGCGCTGCACTTCCGTCTTGAGCTTGATCTCGGCCTCGACGACGCGGGCGTTCAGCTGCTCGATTTCGATGCTGGTCTGCTTGCTGCAATCGGTATGCACGGGTTATAGATGAAACACTTTTTTTTTTTTTTTTTTTTCAACTTGGATATGGAAATAAAAACGAAACAAGTGGTATAAGGTACGGGTTCGAGGAGACATGGTGGGGCACAAGAAAAGCACTTGCGTTTCCCTCACGGAAGAACAGTGTTTAAAAATCATAAAAACTCCACGCACCGAGCTGCAATGGCAGTCCTATACGGCTTCACGAAATTATTTAAACGCATCGGGTCGTAAAAACCAACATGAATTTCGGCGGCTCCTAACCAACCTCTTGTCGAGTAAATAGCTACTGTTCCTCTGCTCGAAGCTCTTCATCTCCTTGCTGAGGCTGGCCAGGGGCGTGGTGAGCTTCTCGAGGTCGGTGAGATTCCTGAAGCGCTCCTCCATGAGCCTCTGGTGCTCGGCCTCGTCGTGGTGCACGTGGACGACCTCGCGCTGGTACTTCCTTATGTCGGCAAGCTCCTCGCTCCTCGACAAGTTCATCAGCGCGTTGGCCTTGAGCTGGAACTCGATGGCTTTGGCCGACTTGCCCCGCAGTTGCCGGCCGTGCTGGTGGTACGACTCGGTGGTGGTGGTGCCGCTGGCCACCTCGTCGCTGCACGACTGGAGCTCCCGGAGGGCTTGGCTGCGCAACCCTGCCATCTCCTCCGCCGCGAACTCGGAGTCGGGCTCGCTCGCGGCTCGCCTGTACAGCAACCTCGTTGCCTCCGCCTCGAACTTGCTCGAGTACACCTCCTTCGAGACTCGGGCCGCTTGTACGCACTTTTGCCGACTGAAGTCCGAGCGCTGGGCTGCCTGAGCGTTTATTTCGGGGATGAGAAGCGGATCGATTGTCGGCGCTTAGATGTCAATTAAGATGGACTCGACGCTGAGTTTTGGGATGACTTGGTTTCTTTTTTCTTTTGTTTTTGTTTTTTTGTTTTTTTCATGTATGAGATCAGTGCGTGAGAGTGACAATGCGTGATCGAGGAGTGACAAAGTACTGTTACGATTTATTGAATCACCAAACCGGCAAAAAAACTGATTTTTACGCGTACGTCCGACTATTTACGCGCTTATACTACTTAAAAAATTCCCTTTTCAGCCATGGGTGCCACGCCTATACGGCTCTTCCAAACTGCCTGTGCAGCTAAACATACAGGCACTCGCGCCGGAGATTAAAAAAGACGGACAGGCCGACGAAAGCCGGACTCAAAAAACCACTTGGCATATACACAGGTATGTATATGCTCCCTGCAGGCCTTTTTCCTTTTTCTCGGCTCGATTGCTGCCGCCCGGGCCTCGCGCGCTCTCAATCACGTCTTGGCAGATGCGAAAATTTCCTCGCGCCAGAAATCCGAGACGCGCCGCTTTTCCCGATGTTTCACCGCGGTTTGGGTGTCGCGTTTAATTCGGGCGGCAACGGAATTTCGTTCATCAAGCGCGACTTTCTCCGTGCCGATCGTTACGTAATGGTACACCGGTTTGTTACTTTGTCTGTGGATGTGTTGCGTGCAAAGGGGAAAAAAAACCAAACAAAATTTTGACTATGGAGTGAGAAATCGATACATTGGCACCGACCAGAAAAAAAAAAGTAAATAAACGCGTGTAAAAAGTCAAAGTGGTTGGTTTCTCGCTTTTGATACTTATCCGGTGATTGCGTGTAAATTCGAATGAACTACCTCACCACGGAACAACTTACAACGTAATGGCACAAAACTCGAGGGGCACAAACGGAGCACCTGGTCTCTCCTCGGTCGAACGAGGAGTCCTGCCTCGCTCGTCCGCGGCGAGCTTCTGCGGCTCTCTCCCTCTTCCGCGGTACCGATTTAGAAGAGCGGCTCGCGCTCAAAGGTCGGCAGACGCCAAGTCGGTGCCCGTACACGCGAGCGCCAATGCCCATCCGTCCCCTCGATAATAAGAAAACAAAGCGCGAGAGTGCACCTCGGTGTTATTAATAGTCAGGCGCGATTGGTATCACACGTATATATATATATACATACTTACACCCCTACGCACCAAAAAGATACTCTCGTGTAATGAAACAAAATTTATGGACCGTAGGGCATATCAAAAGAGCAAAGACGCGCGGCTGGTTGAGCTAACGGAGGACCGTTGATTCGAAAATTGATTCAATCCCACCGTACGGTCCATTACCACCGTGTCAATTAGAGCAGTTAATCGCGAAATTTAGATCTCGTTTGCAATTAAAAATGACCTTTACTAAACAATATGGAAATAAAGAGTCATCAATCGAGTATCCACTTGCAACGGTGTACAATCGCATGTTTTTTTTGGCATGTCCCCACCGATGAATGAAATTCAACGAGAGTGAGTCACGCACATATATGTGCAATTACGTTCGTACATGAATTAAATCGGCCTTGAGCTTTCACGGGTACGTCGGATAGTCTATAGTCTACCTTAAAGTTCTCCAAGTGCTCCTTGGCCTTCATTTCGGTGGCTATAGTGTGCCGTGCGAGCTCGTCTCTGCTGTAGGGCACGATGTAGTTGTGCTCCCAAGAGGCGCGTGACTCCGTAAAGGGTAGCGGGGCCTTGAGGGCCGTGCTCTTGGAAGCCTCGGCGCTCTCCTTTCTGTCGAGGTAGTCGATCATCGGCTGGTAATAGTTTATCCCGAAGCCGTAGTTTTTTTCGTAAATCGTCGTTGGCAGGTGACGCCATTTGGTCGGCGCCACCGGCATCTGCGCCAAAGGCACGTCGGACATTTTTTCCCCTTGGAATGTACGGTTTCACTCTCGCTCGGTATACCCCTTGCCGATTCTCGAGTCGTTGAAATACAGATAAATACACACAAATCACCTTTCGTTCCCTTTTTTTTTTGCTAAATTCTCTTCCCTGATCTTTCCTCTCAACCATCAACCGAAGGGCGAGTAGCGGACTTTTTCTTCGTCGTCGATTTCCCGTAGAAAAATCGTCGAGATCTGACGGTGGTGCTAAAGTCCATTCGCGGACCAAACTCGACGAGAAGTGAGATCGAAGGGTCGCGTCGTCGATGCGGGTCTGTCGATACAGAGACGGACGGGCCGTCATTTGTAGATTTTTTTTGCTCGCTTGCGACATGTAATTGACGGATCGCAATTGCGCGCGCAGATATTGACTCTTGGGATTATTAATAGGGCCTCCATCTCTCTCTCTCTTTCCCCTTAACGATCCACTGACGCACGTGCGATTGAGCGCCAACTATTAATAATTCCGATGAGTGTTTGATCGCTCGCGCTTGGTTCAATGCCTGGGGTGTTTGGTTCCTCTCTCTCTCTCTCTTGTAATTGGGACAAGGGTGAGGCTCTCTGACGTTTTCCGCTCTCGGTCGAGTGGACTCTGGCTCACAGAGTCGCTTGTACTTTCAATTGTCACATTTTTTCATTACTTCAAAAAGTACAATCAATATTCGGTGAAAGAAAGTGCAAAAAATTACAGTCTACTGAAAGCAGAAGTTCATCATCTCGTTTATGGGTAAGTTCATCCTTTCAGCTGACATTTGCTCTGCTTCTTCATACGGAACGCTCCCCCGTCTCGAACCAAACTTTTTCCTGAGACATTGGGGCTCTATCACGGCTTTCGATATCTAGCTCGCAAAAGTCAGTATTTTTTTCGATAATTCTTAGACTGCGCATGCACTCAACTATAATTTTATTTTAACTATCGAAAAAAATACAGACTTTTGCGAAATATCGGAAGCCGTGATAGAGCCCATGGAATTAGGTTCCACTGACGGCTGAACTACGTGTCAGCCGATACAATCTTGAGTCAAATAGATGTATTAAAAGGCAAAGGGTTGTGAGCCCATCTGTTTCTTGATGACCCGCTGGCTACCTATCAATGCCATACCAGTAAGTGAAAAAATGCACAAAAAGTGCGTCAAGTTAATCGAAAATCAAGCAGCCACGTGTGGGAGGAAGTTCGTTTTCGCAATGATATCGATCCATCGACTGTTGAATCGCAACATCCTCCTCCACACTATACAAGCGATGACAATAATCAATCGCCGCATGCGCTATAAATATCTCGTTTTCGAAACAAGCCCCGCAGCTGCCGTCGAATATACATGTTGCGGCAATATTTTCATTGATACATCGGATGTATCGACTTGCACTTGTGCCGCGCAACCGGAGAACATCGTGAGAAAACCGAAGAGAGCAACGGGACGTCAAGGGGACAAGGAAAAGGGAACCACAATCATATAAAAAACACGATAGTTTTTGTCGATGCTAAGGTACTCACCGGATGGCCTCGATCTCCTCGTCCTTCTCCGCGATACGGCGCTCGGTCTCGTGACGCAGTTGGCTCAGCTCGGCGGACAGGCGCTGCGCACGCTGCTCCTCGATCTTGCGTCCCTGTACATTAACGTGAAAAAAAAAAAAAAAAAAAATACAAATTGAGTCCTTTATGCACGAACGATACTCAAAGATGTACTAGTGATTTGAAACCTACAGCCTCGGCTTCCTTGTAGGCGGCAGCTAGTTCTTCGCGCTCGTTCTCCAGGCGACGGAGTTCCAGCTCGAGCTCGTGGAGCCTGCGGTTCATGTCAGCCAGCTGGTTCTTAGCATCGCTAAGATCGTCTGTGGGAAACAAATTTTTTTTTTTTTTGTGATTATTGTTGTATCAGTTGAGAAAAGAAAGATAAGTAAAATAAAAAAATCAAAAAAACACCCACCGCCCAGCTTCTTGTTCTCGCGGGCCAGTTGGTCTTTCTGCTCGCGAGTCTTGTCCAGCTCGGCGACGGTGCGTTGGAGCTCCTGCTGCTTGTTGCGCAAGTCGCGTTGGCTGGCCTCGAACAGGTTGATGGTCTCCTCGAGCCGGGACTTGAGGTCGATGTTGGTCTTCTCGAGGTGCTCGACGCGCTTCTGCAGCTCCCGAGCGGTTCCATTGGCCTGTGCGACAAAAAAAAAAAAAAACAAATCCAGCGAGTGAGCGTCATTGAATCATGGCTCGAGTGCAAGGATAGAGGAGTTATCACCTTCTCCAAGTCAATGATGAGGACCTCGACTTCGGACTGCAGGCGCGACTTTTGCTTCTCGAGGTTGTTGATCTTCACGAGCAGAGTTTCGATCTGCTCCTCTTGCTCTTGAATGCGCGCCGAGTACTTCCTGCGCAGCTCCTCGACCTACAAGTCAGGGTGCATCATTGGTGGGGATTTTTTTTTGTTTTTTTTTTTCATTTGTGTCGTAGTTCTCACCTCTTCGGCGCGAGCGTTGGCCTCGGTCTCGTACTTGGACCTCCAAATGTTGACTTCGCCGTTGGCCTTGACCAATTGGCGTTCCAGTTCCAGACGAGCCTCTGACTCTTCTTCCAATTGCACGCGGACGGACTCGAGCTCCGTTTCGACCTGTGAGATCGTTGTTTATTTGTTTGCGTGAAAGTTAAAACATTAGCCTATGACCATTCGAAAGGTCAATTGTGAATTACGTACCTGGTGGAGGGAGGCCTCGACGAGGGATCGGCGGCGCTCCTCGTCCTCCAGTCGGCGACGGGCATCCTCGAGTTGGCTGGCGATTTGTGATCTCAGGTAAGTGATGTTCTCGATGTTCACCTAAAATACCATCGGATGGGCTACGTCACGTCTCTGATGTGGGGGCTATTTTGTTCAATAAAATGTCACCTTCAAGTCTTGAACTTCTTTGGTGAGCTCGATGTTCTCCTGGGACAGGCGAGTCTTGTGGCTGGTTATGTCGACGATGGTGCGGTTGATTTCCTCGATTTTGACGTTCAGCTCCGACACGTGCACCTCCAGTTTCTCCACGGTCTTGATCGACATCATCTTTTCTTTCGTGACATTGTCCAGCTGCGCGAGGAGCTCGTACACTTCCTGCTGGAATTTCGATTTTTCCTTGTCGGCTCTGCAAATTCATGGTTTTTTTTTTCCATATTATTTGTGCTTGTTTTGTTGTACTAAAGCAATGTGAATTTTACTCCAAATATACGCAATACGCAGAAATGATATTTTTATTAACATTATTGCCTTTGGATCCAAAACAAGATGGATTCGATTTTTTTGGCAAATAAATTTTTAGACCAACAATTTTTACGTTTAGAAAGAAGATCACAAAATAACCCTTAAACACCGTCATTTTACAGCTTCCCTCTCCGTTTTGTGCGCCCAAAAATGGAAAAAAGATAATGTGATCGATCCGAGTCATTTTTCCCAAGCCCCGAGATTCGGAAATGTGAGAAAGAATTAACACAACAAAATAAGCTACGGCACCCACGCAGTGCAAACATGTATATGTATATATTTGCCAACTCTGCCGAGGGTGTAATGTGTCTCCGATTCCGAGGATACGGTGAGGGTAGTGGGGAGAGCTCGTGGCCCACGAAGCGTGTACTAATATGGGAGCGCGAGAGGAAGCGAGAGAGCGAGAGCGAAACGAAGCCGCTGCCGCGTTAAAAATAGTCGTTAGCTCGTAGAGGCCCGAGGAAGTTCTCCTCTCGCTTCGCGTTTGCTTACTGCTACACGGTTGGGCGTGAAAAAATTCAGATTTTTCGCAGTGCCTATCGATGCTCGGATGTTGATCTAACTCGATGAAGTTGAAAATATGACACGAAAGAAAGTAGCCCCCGTCTCTTGTGGTGTGCATAAATCCACGGTAGCTGAGACTCGAGCGATCCCTCTATATTTTTTACGACCGAGATTTTCCATCGAGTGATATTCTGAGTTGCGAATACTCAATGCACCATGGTCCCTTGGCTCGGATAAGTCGAGGAGTTTTATTTTATTTTTTTTTTTCCGTAATATTACGTTACAGCGATTATAGCAGTTGTCGAGTTTTTGTCATAAGCTCAGCGCGCGAATGTGGGTGAAACGGTCGTGCCGTCGTCCGAAAATAGCACGCGAGCTCTTTTTCCCACTCCCCTACCCCCCCCCTCCTTGCAGTCATCGTCGTCGTATTTGCGCGTTGAAATCTCGACTTTTCGCGCGATTTAAATTCAAATTCGAGAACGTGGCGTCGCCTAATTGGTTCCCAATTAACGAGGGGCTCTTTCCGTGTGCGGATCCTCGAGTCTGATTAGAGGGAAATCGCGGAAGTGGCCGAGAGCCCTGATTATCCAATGTACGCTAGTTGCTCTACTTTGTCGGTTTGTGTTGTCAGTTATTTTCAAGTTTCTTAATTTAAATACCAGCCTCTTTTTTTTCGTGATCCGTTGGCTCCGCGAGATCAAAGTTTTCAGTGAGCCACGCCATCGGAAAACTTTTTGAAAAAGAAGAGTAGCCGAGAACAATGACAAACAATGATACGCTGCCGTTTACAAATGGCTACGTTTAACGAAAAAAAAAGTAAGAGTCACCTAATCCATTTTAAGTTTTGGGAAATAGCGATGCCTGTTTCCCGTCTGTCTCTTGATGCAATGGGTAAGTTATTTTAATAGGAACTTCGATACTGTTTAACGCGTGTTGAGGTAACCACATGTCGTGCAACAGCGTGGTAATTTCTCAGGTGCACGAGAGTTGGATTCCGGCCAGTGTTCAGGTGACATAACATCAAATTTCGCAAGTGTACTTTACCCGTTACCTACCACCCACGCGTCGCGTCGACAAATACGCCATTGGATCCAAGTGCACTGGATTTTATCGAAATCCCCCATCACGTGGACCTTACGTCCCAGCGAAAGGACTTGTACAAACAGAGCCATTGTACATTTTTTAAAAGATAATATAATATAATTGAGCTGTCAAAGATTTTTTATGACTTGAATCCGTGTAGCTTGGCAATATCTTAAGAGCCATAGATGGGTAAAAATCCCTAGCTCGAGTACTACTAACCTAGCGCGTGCCTTCGAGAGCACATCGATCTGATCCTGGAAGTCGACGACGACCTCCTGGTGCTTCTTGCGCAGAAGATGGGCAGTTTCTTCGCTCTCCAGGTGCACATCTTCGAGGAGCTTTCTCAGCTTCAGTAGTTCTGTGTCCCTCTTCTTGTTGATCTCGAACTGAAATCGGGGATTGCATCGTGAGTGTATTGTTGAACGTTATTATTATTAAAAAAAAAAAAAAAATCCATCTATACGAGTTTTACAAAAACAAATTCATAGGTACCTGAGATTCGGCGCCACCCTCGGCCTCCTCGAGGCGCTCGGATAGCTGGATGACTTGCACGCTCAGGTCGGCGCGCTCGCGTTCAATCTGCAACGTAACACCGTATAGTTTATGATTCATCATCAACATATATGTGCTTTATTTTCAGCTTTTGAAGCAAGGTTTTACGCACCCTTTCACTCCCAACGACAGTTTTAATGACGTAACTGTCGGAAATCTCTCGCACGACTACATCGAACCCATGTCTGACCTAACCCGACCTTTACTACTTAAAACCAGAAAATACGCAACGTTGACCGAAAGAAAAAGAAACCGACACTACGCTCGGCCGTTGTTTTGTCCCGCTCCAGTTGTACCAAGTATAGGAAAGAATGTATGCGAAATGGCGGTCATCGAAGCGCGCATCACCTCCCAACTGCCGACGGGCTGCAAATTTCCTGTCAACACAGGTGGTCGTTATTTCAACGCGCACTCGAGGAAAAGAGACACCACGGATTGATTATACCCTCCCAGGCTACACGACGATAGTCCACGTGACGTCAGAGTCCGCGCGATCTAATTCCGGGCGCTTCTAAATCCAGCGCTTTATTCACATTACAAACGAGCCGCATCCGCAGTGGCCTCTGTTTCCTCGAGCGAGGTAAAGATCCGCCGCACAATCGGATGCGAGAGACCCCCCGCGAACTGACCCTTTGAGTATTGGATGCTGATTGCCGGAGGGCACGGGTATTAGCTTTGATATGTGCATAATCGCTGGCTGCAAATCAATGTAGCGACGAGACATTTGGCGAGCAACGAAGCGAGCCGAGATCTTGCATATACAGAGAAATGGTTTCTTTGAAAAACTGACGATGATTCACAAAGCTATTTGGGAACTGTAGCGGTAAACATTTTGTCATGGGTAAAATTAATCGGATGGTTGAGCTTAGATTGTTTCGACCGAGAGTGTAGTAAAAAAATTCGCAAGCTCGAGTGGTTTCAGTGATTAGTTTAAAAAATGGTAGGTCCTGATGTATGGTAAATTTTGTTTGGATAAAATGTTACATTATATTAACGAAGGTATGCCGAGTATTTGGTGTATTTTCAAGGCATGATTATTTCAAGAATTGCATAACTTCACTCTTTCTCTCTCTGGCACGGAGTCTCAGCTGTCGAGTAAACTAAGTAATAAATTGCTTCGCTGACGGCGTTTAACACGAGTTTGTTAGACTCCGGTGGTATATGTGTATATTTAAAAACGAAGTAATAATTAAGAGCTGAGCCTAAGGTTTTGGAGATCGGACCAGTTGATTTTTACGTAAAATATCAATTTTCTATAAACTATAATAAGATTTGAAGAATGCGATTGTTTATTGTTGAACTGTTTTAAATTACGGACGAAAATAAAAGTCACAACTTTATCTTTTCTAAACTAATTTTTTGACAATTCAATAGGTTATAAATAACGAGTGCGCCACGAAAATAGACCATCCCACTTTTTACAAATAAATCTATACATGTATTGGATGCTATTTTTGTGAAAAATTTTTTCTAAGCACGAAAAAATGCCAATGACAATTTTTAATTGAAACGAAAAGTATATCGGTATTTTTAGTTTGAAGGCAAACATAATTCTGGCAGTAAGTTATTCTCTTTATCGCCAATGGTGACGTGAGTAAATAATAAAATTATCAGAAACGCCTTTTCAAAGTCAGGTTTTCGTCTAGTCCGCGAGGGTTCGGGAAAACAAGTTTATTTCAAGCAAGACCCTGTTAAGACTATTCGAGGCGGAAGAAGGCTACGGGCCAGCTGCAAAATTATTTTCCGCAACAACTTCAGAGATCATGCGTTTCAAAGGCCCTCGTGAAGAGAATGCGACCGACAAGCCAAAAATTTTGCAGTTTCCGTGACATTTTTCAGTACTTTTTTTAAGAATAAGAAAATTAGGCTCCTACTGACACCAGACCATTTTTTGCTCAGTTTTGGTTTTTAAATCTCGTATTGAATACTAAGTGGCGCTGTAGACATACAAGGACTCGATCATACGTTTTATTGGGCTGTAGACCCACTATCCTGCAACTTTATCTACGAGCAGTCCAACATAATTGAAATATTTTTTAATTATTTTGTCATAGATAATGCATACTTCCAATTTCCATTACAATATCAGTATAGCCAATGTGATTTGCTGATTTTTAGTGAACTTTTCATGTTTCCATATTGAGATTTAAATATTTTTTTACCATTATTCTACTTTCAGAGCTCTGCGGTAACCCAATTTTTGGGTGGGTAAAAAATATTTACTGCGAATCAGGAAAACCTTATTTTAATTCAGTTTCAGAGGAGCCACGAGGAACCCACCGAAACGGCATTTCCTCTGAACCCTGTCCAGAAAAAGTGATTTCGTCACGATTTTTTTCGCGCCTTCCCCCCATCAAAGTTCTCGCAAGCACCAGAATCAACAGTGGCGGCGCGAGAAACGCAAATCGGCGGATCGAAGTAACGCGAAAGCAGCCTCGCAGAAACGGTGGTGGTGGTAATTTCTCTCGCTCTTGTTCTCAAAATAGCCAGGAGAGAGAGAGAGAAAAAGCTGGACACACGCGCGCCGAGAGGCTCTACAACCCGGTCGCCATGTTCGTCGCCCGTAGCCCGAGCGAGAGAGACAATCTGACAGCGCCGCTCGGTAGATTTCGACAAAAGCGCCCGTCGAGGAAACGCCGAAAATAATCTCGCGCGCCTCTGGAGCGAGCTTTTTCGGATTCCCGTACGTTTCTTTTTTTCGTTTTTTTCGTTTTTTTTTTTTTTTTCCAAGGCACGCGCGAGTCACTATACGTTTCAACTTGTTTTCGTTCCCGATTCTCGGGTGTACTATGCGGTTATTGGTCGGCTTGTATTTTGTAGGTCACGACGGCGAGACCCGATTTTCTTTTTATAAACGTATTTACATCAGAACTGTTTCCACAGATCTGGACGGGCTTGGATTCCCGAACAACAGTTATTTGGAGCAGCAGCTAGCCATTCGTTCGCTCACATTGGATCGGAAAGGAAAATAAAATTTTTTTTCATCAATTATTGCCCAAAGTAAAAGAAATCTCGCGATTTATTCGTATTCTTACGCATTCGCAACGCAGGCGTAAATGAGCTGTGTGACTTGGCACTTATTTTGACTCGTTCTGGAATTTCTCGAAAAGCTCTTTGATCGTATACTTCTGACCCGAGCAGTCTCAAGATATGTTCGGGGAAGCGCTTGTATTTTAACACGTATATCCCCGCAAGTCGCAAAACCTTGCCTCATGTACCCCAAGCAAACGAAACTTTCGAGGAAGAGCTCGAGCACTTACCCTCTGACGCAGCTCCCTCTCGGACTCGAGGTCATCCTGCAGGAGGCGGATTTTGTCCTGAAATCAAAGAAAAACAAATCCCCATGCATGCGATTTTTTGTTGGTTTTGGTGTCATTTCTCGATCTCGAGCCATGCAGAGACAGAAAAACCAGAGAGATCCGTAATCTTTCGCGAGGTCGCGAGAGCCCGCGTCGCCGGATACTCCTACGGGTTTACGTAATCGCCGGGGTACAGAAATATCCCCCAGGCCGTGTTCCTTTCCCTCCCACCCCCCCTTTTTTGACTCTGGCACGTCGCTCGGTGCGCTTTTCTCCTCCACTGCGCCTCGCCTTCGTGAGCAACTGACCCGACCGAGCGCAGGAATTCACTTTGCTTTCCTTGCCTGCGATGATTGATGCTCGCACGCGCGTTTCTCCCCTTCCCCCCTACCCAACCGATTGTCGTTATTAACAACGTCATTTCACCAAAGATCGGGTGTATTCGCGTGTGGATCACTGCTGCGTTGTTTTGGCTACACCGGCGTCGCTGTATTTTTAAAAACAGCACTGGTGGTGGGCCACGAAAAAAAAAAACATACGCTTGGGCTCTCGGTGGGGGATGTCGAAACAGGCGCCTACCTTGAAGGCAGTGGCCGAAAGCCGAGAGCTAATCGTGCGTATGCGTAGGCACACAGATCCGACTATTTTCGTCCGTTGGAGCCGCACTTTGGCCCGGTACACGAGCCTCAAGGTGTATAACAACACGCGTGTGTTATACGAGCGAGCGCGCCAATCTCTGGCACTAGACTCATCTATGGTCACTGAACTTTTCGCCTTCGTTGCTGCAGACGATGCACACGATAGTTCCTCTTTTTTTTTTTCTTTCTTTTTTTTCTTTCGTTTTTCCACTGCTGTCATTGTATACGATGAATCGCCGAATGTACCTGTTCCCCGACGGTACACTGATATCCGATCGCTCACTCGGGTCCTCTTGTCCCTCTACAGGATCGTGATCGCGCACAGTACTTCGTTTCAAGAAGATAAAAACAACACACTTTTATTACGTCATCCGTGAAGAGCTCCTTGGCTGTCCCCGTTTTGTTTCGGCACATTTTGCAGCCGCACTTTTGGGAAGCATCTACTTCTGATGTTGGGTGTTTCGATGTGTCGTGTGTGTTGGCTTTTATCGCGATGGTGATCGTTTTGAAGTAATGCTTGATTTTACCAATCATCGAGATACCGATTTTATTATTATTATTATTTTTTTTTTCATTTCAAAGATTAATTTTCCCGAATCCAACGTTAAAGCTGAGATGAGATGGATTTGTATCGCGTGTGCAATGCATGGCCCCGGAGATTCGGTAGTGTTTTTTGTCATTAGGGTAACTTACCTCGAGTCTGGTGAGAGCGCTCAGGTCGGCGCTGTACTCGATGCTGACGTCGGCCTGTCCACCGCCAGACGAGCGGTACGTGTACTTCGATGCTTTGGCTACCGCAGACGACGACATTCTGCCACCTTGTCTATTGTATACTAAACTTTGTCAAATCGTCCCGAAACGAAAAAAAAAAACAAAAAAAAAAACAAAAATTCTACGTATCGAATTATGTAACGTGAACAAAAGGGTCGCCCGTATCCTTATGTTCAGCCCCAACTTTTCGCTCGGAAGCGAGCAAAGGAGCTTTTCCAAGCTTGTTATTTCTCTCTCCCCCGATGCTCTTATGGTCCTCGGTATTCGGAGATTCGTCCCTTCCCGCGGATGATCCCCGTCGTAATTAAATAACGCGCGTTCACGTCTGTCTCACAGGCGCGCCTTTGTCGTCTGTCGTCGTTGATCGTCGAACCGGCCTCGACTGCTGCTACGGCTGCTACTACCGCCGATATGCTGCTCCTCGAAAAATTCCGAAGAAGAGACAGAAATGTGTGAAAAAGAGAAAGAGAGAGAGAGAGAGAACAACAAGCCTCGCAAGCTTGCACAGACACCGACCGACCGACTGACTGACTCTCGGCTCGTCCGTCCGGCTCGGAGTGCTCGCGCGGGGGAGGCTAATGCGCTCGGCGCTCTCTTGCCCTTACGCCGCTGCTATCTGCCGCTCTCTCTTTTTCTCCGTGCGCGCACGCCTCGTCCCAAGTGCAATGCTTACCTCGGCTTGTACTTCATTGGCTCGAGCGTGGGGATGGACGCCGGCCGCTCTCTCCTCCATGGCCCCCTCGGGCTTGCCGATCTCAGGACGCATGCGCCCTAGATCCCCGTGCCGAGGATCCCCACTTTGCTACGGTGGTCGTCGCAAGGGCGAGCGTTTTCTTGCTCTTTTTTTTTTTCGTTTTCTGGTGTTTTTTTTTTTTTTTTTGGTTCTCGATCTCGTGCTCTATACGTGGGCGGATTCTGTTTCTTGCTTCAACGCCCGATCAGCGAGTTATCTCTGGGACGGGGTGCCTAAAATTACTGCCTACACCGGCTGTACAGCGGGATAAGTGCCGCTCCAAAGCGATGGCGGGCCAGAGAGCGTCTGACGCGCGCGTCATTGAGACTCCGATGGGCGGGGGTGTGTGTTTATTGATACACCGACGACGACGACGATGAGTTTTCGAGTGAGGCGATAGTTACTGCCTTCGTTGGGTACTTGCCTCTCAATCGCCGGGGCCATTACTCTGTGGTCAATGGGCCATGCATCCAGTGGGTGTCACTTGGACGTTCAAATGGCGTTTTAATAGCTACCGTCACCTCAAGCTCCTACTGTTGTACCTATATACTGTTTTCGGAAATCCTCACCCGAGATGAATGTTTTAATGTTACGTAGGGTCTTTTTTAATGATTACGTTTAGCCCGTGAATCATGAATAAATAATATATAAATGAGAGCGGCCAATAGAGTTGATGTCGGATGGTAAATTTTCAGGGAGAGGTGACAGAGCCGACAAATATGTGCAAGCAGTTTTCTCGGTACAGTCACCTGGCGTTGCGAGCTTCTGCCAATATTTTTGGTAAACAGATTTGGTACCGTTGGACAGTCGACGAGTGCCTCAAGTCGATGACTCAACTGGCCACTGACAAAGTTCATGACTGACGCTACTATTTTCAGTGGATGAATCTTGAATTGAGATGACACTTTTTGCTCAGGTGCAGGTATGACTCCTGTAGTTGAAGCTATTGTGACTAATTGTGACGCTTTTAATCGGGAATAAATGACATGATAAAAAAATACATGAGATAAGTACTTTCTTATAACTGTCTAAAATAATCTATAAGAAAAAAAACTATCCTTAAACGCTAAAACGTATGGAAAAAAAATAAAATAAAAAAATAAGTAACGAAGCTATGGTATGTACAACTATCGAAGGGTATTTCAGATTCAGAATTGAGGAAACGCCAAAGACGTCATATCTCTCGCGATACCTACCGAAATCAGATGAAAAAACAAAGCCCGAACTAGAAGGAAGGTCGAAAGGGTACATTAAAATACCAGAATCCGTTGGATTGTTTTCCGAGGCATTGGTTTCGGCTTGCCCCTCTTTGACCTCCCTCCACTGCCTCAGGCCGCCTATAAAAGGTCGCCGATGGCTAGCGCGAGCGAGAGACGCGGTGCTCGAGCACCAAGAACAAGAAGAAAATCCCCAAGAGAGAGGCGCACGGGTAATTTGAGATTCGCTCCCACGAGAGGGAAAGAGAAAGGCCAGCTCGGTACGCGCACGACTCCTCGACTCTCCTGCTCTCCGGATCGGTCCTTCTTCTCCTCCTCTTCCTTTTCCTCCTACTCTTGTCCCGCGGCTGCGTGCGCTGTGGACGTAGCTGCCGCTGCTAAGAAAATTGCTCCTTCGTTTTTTCCAACTTTTTTTTTTTTTTTTTTTTTTTTCTTTGGACTGTACCTATTACAACATCAGGTTTGGCGGTAAAAAGTAGGAGCTGTTATTATCAATTGTCATGTACCTGTATGTATGAGTAATCAAAGTGTAAACGAGAATTCGCCCCAAAAGAAGCCGATTCTCGGAATATTTCATCGCGTCCCGCGGCACAATTTTCGAAACCTGGCTGGGGAGGAGCGCGTGCACATACTTCATTCATCCCTTCCATTCATTACGGAAATTTGTTCTTTTTTGCCTCCGCGCTCGCTTGCCCCCGCCTATTTGCTGATTTATCGCTGTGCCCGCGTCGCGCTTACCCTGCACCTGACTTGATTCCGCGCCACTTTCTCTCTCTCTCTCTCTCTCTCATCTTCCCTCTGCCAGTTACGCGTGAATACCTCCTTCCGTTTGTACTCCCGTTGTTTTTCAGGTTCATATATAGAGAGAGAGAGAGAGAGAGAAAGAAAAAAAAAGAAAGGCACAAGAGTCCCACTTGCATTGCCGTATTGTTTGAGACCAAGTAGAAACAGACGAGTACGGCCAGACGCGAAGCGATTCGAGACCCATTAAAAAAAATTACAAAGTTGAAGTGCTTCGCGCGATGGTCCAATCGAGTGGAGCTCATATCTTCGTACGAAATTGCTCGGCAGTCGAGGCGCTCCTCGATAACAGTAAGAACTCGCCGTACGTGGTTTATACGCTCGCGCGTGTGTGCGGAGCGAAAATTCATCTCTACCTCGGTGGGCAGGCAGGCAGGCACGCTGGCCCAATTTTCTAAATATACGCTCCACCAACCCCCCCCCACACACACCCCCTCTACCGCTCGGCTGGATCTCTCTCGTGCGTGTGGGCGCTCGCCTACACGTATACGAATCTTGAATTTCGGCCCGAGCGCGTGTGTTTATAAACACGTGCTCTGCCGATCGATCGATACCAGAAATCGTTATTTGACACCCCATTCGCGAGCCTCCGCGTACATTTATTCGCCGCTGCGACGAAACTTCTCTCCATGTTTCGCACCTCACGCGCGAAAGGGAGAGATTTACCGCATACGCATGAACACTTCAGCTTGTAGGTAATCTCGTTGTTTACCCTCTACCGACTCGCTCGCGAGGGCAGTATTAATTGCATACCCACCTTGTTTTACTTCATTTGGCTGTAAGAGGGGGGGGGTCAAGCGCAATTACGGTCGCGATTAGCGCCGAGGTGAGTAAACTTGGCACGCGCGGCTTCTCCGGAGCACCCGTGTCAGAAATCATGGGGAGCTTTTTTGCACCACCCTCGAACTCGAGCGATGGCGAATTTCTTCATTTCGCGTGAAAATTAACGTCGCGAGTGCGCTCACGTGGACCCCGAAATAAAGATGTTGTAATTGCGCGCGAAGTTTTAGGTGGTACGGGCCGATTAATCGCGAATATAGCGCGCCCAAGGGTTTGGAAATAGAATTAATGTCGCGCGGAGGAGCATAATGTGACTTGTTCCGTGGAGCGGTTTGGTGCGAGATGAAAAGGCGAGAAACCGGAGCGCCGGGACGCGGTCGTTGGGTTTCATGGTTTTTGCAGCTTTGGGGGGGGGGGGTACTGTATTTCGATCGGGTGTATTTTTGCGCCAACACCCCCTTCGCACGCGGTGTAGATCCAAACAAAGTCAAAACAATGCCCGATTTTTTTTGTTCTCCACTCATTCTTTTGTCAGTGGTTTCGGGGGTATTATTTTTTGATCAAGAGCATGAGTCACGGTCCAAGTTTCGTCATTTTAAAAGTAGTGCATGCCACGTTATACCCTGTTGGGCAATTATTTGGAATTCACGAAAAAACGTTATTTTGAGGCTTTTCCGAGCTGAGGGAAAATTTCAATTTGGAACCCGAGAAATCGTGTACATGCACCTCCAGGATATTTGTGCGACAAACTTTTGGTTTTCAGTACATTTTTCGCAGGCCAAACGGAGGGATGAAATTATTTTTTCAGAAAAACAATTTTAGAAGGCACTCACACGAGAGAGTGTACGTTTGTGAGGTTTCTTATGCGTGGTGAAACTGAAAATATCGAGAGCTTTTTCGACCCAGGGAATTCCAAGTAAAAAAAAAATTCTCAACGTTGCCCAGTGCTTCTCACCCACTGATACATTTTCAATTCACGGTTTCTCGTTATTTTTTCACGAGGCTCGCAATGAGATTGGAGTGAGCAATTAGTTTCCATTCGATGGTGCGTATAACAGTATCATCTCGTGATATACGAGACCGTCAACAGCGACAAATATCGGGATGTAGTTGGCGTGTTCTAATCTTAGGCGGTACGAATTTCGAAAGAAATTTATGGTCCAGAGCTCCGGAGAAAGCGTAAAACTGATCGTTTGTTGATAAATCTTGTATTAAAAATACATTCTAAAATTTGAACGTATTACATCAAGAGTTTTTGCAAATTGCTCGTAGTAGGTAACCATCAACCTTGGAAGTTCTCGCGAACGACCGATCTTTTCGATGATGGCTATTTATTTTGCCTTTTTCCTGGGAAAAGTCGACTAGTCAAAAGCATATGCATATATTGATGCCGTATACGTGAAAAACGGGGCTCTATTCTCGTCTCGGTGCGTAAAAAAAGACCAAGACGCGAATTCCACGGGAAACGTTTATTTTAACAAACGAAACGCGCGATCGCACGAGAGACTTTTCCGGCACTCCACGGGCGCATATTACGTGCAAATGTATATACCCACGAGAGAGCATCACACACTTATCCGCGAGATATGCGCGCGTGGAGCAAACAAGCACCGAAAGCTCGAGCGAAAGCCACAGAGGCGAGTTATTTTCTCGCGATCTTGGCAGCCGCGCCCGCGTTCCTCGGCCGATTATTAAGCCGAGTCGCCCGTGTATTTTAATATATGGTCATTATATCAGAGCTCCTTTTCCCCCTCGCCTCGTACACCTTTTGCACCGTATCACCCATCGCAATGCACCTCGCTGTCTCTCTACTTTTTTTTTTTTTTTTTTTTTTTTCTCCAGAGAACTCCACCCCGGTGTTGCCGATCGGCAGAGAGTTTTTTTGCGTCAAAGGACGCCCAGAAGAAACAAGATGAGCAACCGGTTCTATTTCCACGCCGGGCCTTTTCGCTCGCCGGAGAAAATATTTCCGCTCGCTTGGCTGCGTTATTTTTAGGGGCACGCGGCGGTGGCGGCCTTTGCGCGCAACCCTATACACGTACAAAATGCAGGTTTTCGCGTTTTTCGCCGGACCGCGGATGTACAGGATTTTATTCTCTTCGATCCGCTTACCATCGACGCGCGTATGGCCAAACAAACAAAAGGCGGAAGGAATTCGGGGAGAGAATCGCTCCCAGACAATACAGAGAGAGATTTCGCCGAGGGTACAATAATCACTCGAGGCGAGGAATCTGAGCTCTCGTATAAGGGTGGGAGGTACAGGGTACACGGAATTCGGCGCTGATACTTTTATTGCTGGCTCGTGGGGATGGATACAGCTGGGCGAGTTGCGGGTGTCTTATTTCTGGTCAAAGCGAAATTTTCTCGAGGTTTTTGGAAGCAGCGTCTCGGTCCCGTCATCGGCAACGTATGGGGTCCTACATTGGGGTACCTTTGGTCCAAAGGGTCGTCGTCGCGCAACGCCCGGTGATTCATACGCGGGGAGAGATGATATTGCGCGAGTTGGGCCGAACGGGCGTACCGCTCCTATTTATAAGCGGGTATGTTGGTTAACGATATTATTAGATCGTTACGAAATACTCGCGTTATTTTTGTTGGCTTGCGGAATTTGCTGTCGCGAGCGACATCTGGCGAAGAGCTTGCGAAGGTGGGTCGCGGCTGCTGGGGTTATCCGGGAGGCTCGACTCGTGGGCGTACTGGCCGATGGTGCGAGCGTAGGATCGATGGGAGACGAGTTGCGAGGAGCGCTCAGTGCTGGCAGCACTTGAACGTTTTCTATCTCGGGATCCAGGCACGTTTAATCTAAATGTTGCAAAATAACAATCAGATGCGATTAGAAAAAGTAAAGTAGATGCTCACTGGTCAAAGATGAATCTGTATTTTTTACTTGAGTAATTTTTTATTTTATTTCTTTTTTTTTTTTTTTTTTCATTCATGCAATGCAAGAACGTCTGGAGTTTTTTATTTTTACAACATTTTCATTAAAACTTTGGCATTTGAAATACGTAAGTGTACATTTAATAACTTTTTTTTTTAGTTTAAAGTAGGAATGTAGTTGGATCCCTTTTAAATGACAATTAAGTACATTGTTGAATTGGAATACAATTTAATTAACAAAATTTAAATAAATGCTCAAACCAATGACGACTAAAAATTTACTGGGTGTTCAATTGTAATCGCAACAGTTTATTATGAAACTCGATACCACTGCTTGTTTCTTTCACCGTCCAATTTCAGATACCAAAGGGACGAAAAAGTTGGTAAAAAAAAGTTGGGATCCTCGAATTTCATTTGCGACTGTACGCGTAAGTTGAGAGGTCAAATCGAAAGGGTTGACGACGGTGGCGTGCACAAAGAAACCGCAGCTCGTCGCTGGGGCCATTCTGGTTCGGCTACGCGACCGCAAACGGAAGTTTGTCCCCGTTGCGTTTCCGAAACTCGCGTGAACCCTTTTTTTTTCGTCCATCTGACTTTGCTTCACGTGCGTCGTCAGTAGCAACTGAGGGTCGTATCGAGCCAATGAGATTTACAAGTTTCATCGAATTAATAGAACAATCTTGCTACTCATAAAGTTTTTTGGGGAGGAAAAAAAAACGAAAGAGAAGTTCCCTGACAACTTCTCGTCTCTTGGTTGTTCCTTTAATTTTTTGGGAATATTCGTTTTCAAATAGATTATTCTTCCGTAGCCCAACAAAAGAGCTTTAAAATCATTGAAATACATACGATTTATGTACACTTGGATACATTGTGCAACACACACTCCTAAAGCAATTCAGATGAATCGTAAAAAAACCCTTGCGAACCTGTAGCCCCGAAAAAACCAGAGACTCGGAAGATCAATCAATTTCGGCCCAGTCCTGTCAACCTTTCGGGAAACTCCCCTTGAAATTCTTCGGCCAAATTCCCTACACGCTAGCACAACGATTTTGTAACCCCGCACGGCGTCTTCCGCAACTTCTGTTTTTTCCCTCGTCCCCTCCACCAGCTCTAAATATCCCCGCGAAAAGCTAGGGCGAACGGGAGCGCGCGAAGGAGAAGAAAAAGCGAAAAAAGAAAACAAACACCACGGCTCGGTTCAATGCTCGCTTGAGCCTCTCCAAAGACGAAAACAAAAAAAACAAAAAAAAAAAAAAAAAAAAAAAACACCAACCGAGTCATCGATTTCGTAGAAATCAATTTCTTGCGAGCATCATCATCCTATACACCCATACGTATCCCTTGTCACGCACGCACACATCGACAGACGAGCTTTTTATTCCAACAGAGTGGCCGTTCCGCGCCTCCCCTAGCACCCAATGACTGGCTCGCCATAGCAGCATTCAGAGAGAGATACGTCCCAGCCCAAGCATCCGTGGCTATATACACGCATGTAGGCTCGGGCCGAGCGAGCATGTTTTAAAGGGAGCGATGAAGGAGGAGGGAGGGAAGATTAAGGCTATTCTTAAAATAGGGCCTACAGCGCGAATGAACGGCCGGTGCGGCGGAGCGAGGGAGAAAGAAAGATTGGAAACGGCGTTCGGCCGGTCGGGTCGCCGGGTCCCTCGGCGTCGACGTATCTCGAGCCGCGAGCGGTACCCTCTGCTGCGTGTGTGCCGCCGGGAGCGCGAGAGAGAGGATATCGCGTCGGCCGCGCTGGTTCCTCCGGTACATGTGTGTGTGTGACTTTTCTCTCGCGCCTCTCTTTCTTGGACCCGACACGCGTGGCCCGCGATACACACACACGTGGGGACAGAAAGGAGGACCTTTCTTTTTTCGTCATCCTCGACGATTGTTTTTCCAAGTTTTCTTGTTGATGCTGTTGTTGTTGCTGCTGTTTCTATTATCGCAGTGACTGCTTATGCTGTTATCGTTCATTAGTTTCTATGTTGTTGGTTCGTTCGCGTGACGTGAAAACAAAAATTCTTTTTTGCGGTGAAGTGCTGCAGAGTCTCCGGTCGGGGTGCTGGGATAAGAACTCGAGGCTCGAGTCATGTCGTCCTTCAGGAATTACGTAAGTTGTTGTTTTTTTTTTTTTTTAACTTATTGCGTCCAGCACACTCCGAATGAAGTGCGCGCGTTTAGCCCTTCACCGTGTGCCGTTACCCCTGTTGCTACTTGCAGGATATTCTATTGTACAGACTGCACACATTGTTTCGATCGGAATACTCTTGAAAGGCTCTCGTTAAATTAAGCCAACTTCACGTACGGGTGATGAATATTTCGTGCATTTTCATCTTACCGATATACTTCATCACGACGGTAACAAAAGAAACGTAGAGCTGATTGTAATGTACTTACGTTCCATATGAAGGAAGAAAAGGAAAAAATTTCTCTGGAGAGAGTCCGTATGATTTTAGATCAACGAGAGGCGAGCCGCAAGCTCTCCTGGCCGTTTGGGCGAATCGCTCCGGTATCTATTTTCTGCCAATAGCCCAGACGTAGGTATAGTCGGCGGAGAAGGGGGGGGAGGCAAGCGGAGGAAAGCAAAGAGAGGCGTGGAACCCCACAGCCCAACCCGAATCGCTCGGCTTTTCACCGAAAAGCTCATGGCTTTTGTCTCTCCTGTACGCAACTACATACGTAAAAGACACGCACCCCCCCCCCCCCTTATATTATGTCTTTCATCGATGCCTGCAGTAACAATATCAGCTGTGCGCGGAGTAAGTAACGATGAGGCTTCCATCGGCGGGCGTTATTACGTAATCCTCGATCTTTAGCATTGTCATCGCATTATTCGCGGGTGAAAGGGGACGCGCGAGTGTGTGTGTGTGTGCTTTTTCTTCATACAGACGCACGTGACCGGCCGCGCGCGCTTTGTTTACAAAACAGCGGTAATTCGGAGAGTCACCTTTTTCTCGGTCCCCCTCGCACAGCAGGTATATATTATACGTGCACACCCACGCGTTGAGGCTGCTCGTGGCGCGTGTCAGTGGACTTTGATGCGATCGTGACGCTGATCGATGATAATCTCGCTGTCCTCTGCGTACGAGATGTTCGTTTCAATCTTCTCGGCTCATTGATTGGCTTCCATTGAAATATCCTCAAGCCAACAGTTTAGTTTCGAGCCTTTCGTATAATAATTGTATACACGATTGTGCCGTGCATACTCGGAGTCTTCCGATCATATAGTGGGCTTTTCTTAAAGAGAGTATTTAAGACGTCTGGTCATACTCATATTTACGAATCGGACGTCAGGGAGAGAAAAATTTTAGATCAGCGAGCCCTGCCCTGGGCTGGTCTGAAATATATCATCTTGGTTAATCGCACTGCAGCTGACAACGTGTTTACGGACAATTGCGTGATTTTTTCTTCATCCAGACTGTTAATTATTTTACCATTTTACAATTCAAAGACGAGTTGAGTAATAACTAAGAAAAAAAAAAAAAGAAAAAAAAAAGTAGAACAAGCCGAGTATGGTAAGGCGACGCAACAGTAGATACATCCTATGAGTTGAGAGGCTCGTGGAAAATTCACGTGCCTCAAAAAAACTACATAAAGTGAGGAGCAAAATATTGACAAGTACGGTGATCCCAGGGTTGGGAGTAAAAATCCACAAAAGTACGAGTCACCACGCATATATACAAACCGAGCGACAAAAATCAACAGCTCGCACACGGGAGAGAAAGAATCCGTCACGTCAGCGCTTGGGCTATTTATTCGTACGTATGTATGCACGAGGTGGAGAGAAAGAGCAACGAATCGACGGGAAAAGAGAGGCTGGCTTGTACATCAAAATTAGCCCTGACACCGTCCCCATCTTTTTTCACAATGTGCTCCTCTCCGTCTCGTTTCCCATCCACCGATCCGTTCTCTCTTGCTTTCCAGCAGAACGGAGCTGGATAATATAGACCAAAGTTTTTTGCCTACAGCCCGACACGAGCGATAAAAAAAATGGATTTTCCCGCAAACCTTTCCAGATGGGGCAGCGAGTCCCCCCCACCCCCATCGAAATCCACTTAGGGCGCCGTTCCCCCGCGAGAACATAACTTCGGCCCGAGAGCTTTTTTTCCCCTGCCATTGTGCAAAATCCACGAGGCGGTAGAACTACAACACGCCGTACACACCACGGCAACAGAGAGCGGCCCATAGAGTGCCGCGGTATCGGGTTCCCGACGCACGGGCAACATGGGTTTTCACCCCGAGGCCCTCTCCCGCCTCCATACGGGCCGTTTGTTTGCTCGAGCAACTACCTTTTTTTTTTCCTTTCCTCTCTCCCAAAGCATCGCAGAATTAACGATTTGCCGAGCGGAAAACACAACGCTCTCTCTCTTGCTTTTTTCCCCTTTACTCTTCCAATTTTGTTTACACGCGTGGCTGCTACTCCCCCCCCCGTACAGCCACGGTAAACTAATCCGACTGGCAAAAATAAACAAACCGGCGAAAATTAAAAAAAGCTCCTGCTTACCCATATTTCATATTAATTGACGCAATGCAACGCTACATTTGCTCTCGCGAACGAGTTGTGCACCCAGCGCGAGTTAATTGAAGATGCATGCACGAAAACGACGCGCGTGAGAAGATTTTCGTGAGCGGGTGTGTATCGTGGCTCTGTTCCGGCTCAATCGGAGCATCCGAGTATTTATTAGCGGTGCGTGGAAGAAAAGGATAATAGAGCAGCAATGCCGCGGGGTGGGGGTGGATGGAAAAACTGCCGGGGACGCGGATTTGATGGGCTTTTGAATATTTCACGAGTCTCGTATATCGGAGGTGGCTGCCGGTGGGAAGAAATACCCCCTATTGGCCCCGGCTACGAGAATAATAGACCGCGTGGGCAAAAAGTCGACGAGGTTGGGATAACGAGTGTGTACCAGACTGGATATTTAGGGCGCCATTTACAGGGAATTTGGTATTTTGTGACGCGCCACGGTTAAGGCTTTTTTCCCCACTTTTTCAGGCCTACGATTATTTTGACAGGCGGATTGGGTATACACATATATGTACAACGAGATTTTATCAGCAGATGTAAACGATTTTCTTCACATACGTACCAATTCCAGCAAAACGATGATTTGAGAACGAACACGTAAATACTTCATTCAGACCATTTGAGTGCCATTTTTTGTAAAACTCATGGCCCGCTAAATTGGCCCACAATTGTCGGGGCGATCCACCGAGTAAATGGCACCCCGTAGCCTCTTGACACTCGCACACGTGGTGATCTCAATTGTTTTCTCTTCTCTTCGGCTATTTCGATCTCCAGGGAGGAGGTACCACCCACGGGCACGAAAATACAGCCCGACCATAAAGCGAATTTATGTCACCCATGCACGGGGAAGGGTTGCCGGGAAGAAGAGCTGGGGCGTGAAAAAACGCACAGCTTAACCTTGAAACCTTTGAAAGAAAAACCTGCCTCAAGATCACACCTTTTGTTCAAAAAAACAACAGCAAAAAAAAAAAAAAAAAAAAAAAAAAGAAATTTTACGAGTCGTACCCACATATATTTTTATTCTCGTTGTCTACGTGTTTATGCCAGTTATGCTCTCGCAAGTTACTTGGGCTCATTAGCTAACGCAGCGAAACGGGTATCGCCTCGGCCACGGAGTTACTTTGCCTTTCGTCGTTCTGGCCAAGAGCCAATTACACCGCTGCTTTCCTCCTACAGGTCCCGGTAACATGGCTCACGCGAGGTACATTACACCACTGACGTATTGTCAGCGTATCGGTGAAAATGATCATCCGCACGTGGAGCTTTTTTCTGTACCTTACACACACGCACGCGTATAACGAAGGACGTTTCATCTGATTTTCATCGCCTTGCGCTCTTGTGTAGGAAAAGCTCAAGGTGCTAAGTGTTGCTTAGCTTAAATGGAGCCATGTAAATGGTCAGACCAAGCTACGTTGCTGCACGTGCTCTTATCATGTTATTAGAGGTGAATTTGTAAGTGACAAAAGTATTTTGCCTCGAGTGCGCGAATACACGGAGTAGCGAGTGATTTATTTCTCGGCCACGTGTATTTCTCACCAACGCGCGTATACGTATACCTTATGAGAAAGTGAAAATTATCAAACGGTCCGTTGAAAGATCACCGCGATAAATCAAAAATTAATTGAACAGGTGGTGCTGAAGCAGGACAGACTAAACAGACTCGGTCGCCGGGAGTTGCTCGCTCGGCTGGGGTATGACGCATGTACATATATGTATTGTTGCGGAGGTGTGCCAAGAACCATCAAGTTATACGCGCAAATCTCCGTATTTCTGGCCATTGTGCACGGACGAAGTCGATGTATTGTATGGTCCATAGGTTTTCGTTATATCCTCTTAAAAACATTCATCGCTCCCGAAGAACATCTGTTTCCAAGGTAACCTGAATGCTTTTACAACGCTGCACTGAGAGAAAAATATGGTAAAAATTACTGTGCTAGAATGGCAATCTGGTACTGTTTGACCATTTATAGAGACTTTTTGCTATGAGAACAATCATTTTTAGTGTTTAGGACAGTGACTTTTGTTGTAAGTACAGTTTTTACTGTTTGTCCAAGAGAAATTACTGTCCGGAATATTGGTAAAAATTAGATTGGCCCCGAAGTAAAAAGTCCCTAGACGGCGGAGTGACACCAAATTACCATTCCAGCACAGTAATTTTTATGATATTTTTCTCTTAGTGTATATATTTGAATATTACAAAAATACAAATGTACAAATAAACACGCGCATAGACACCGCCTTACCACACCGGACCCGATCTACTGGCTCAACGAAAATTAATAACGCCGTGCTTGTTCTCGGAAAGCTCCCGAAGGCAAACATCAATTTCCCGCCACAGCCTCGATCTCCCGCGCACCCTCGCACTCTTTCACGACGGAGTCGAATTTCACGTGTATACACAAATCAAAAGCTCGAATACAATACGAGCGACTGTCCGCTCGACAAGTAGGCATATATGTACGAACGCACAACGTCAGCGTGATATTACGCGCGCCGTTAGACTCGCTTCGTAAATTACAATAATAAATCGAGCTGCTCTTCAATCAGCCGCGTCTGGTGATGCGCTTCGCGCTAATAATCATCATCTTTGGCACTGGACGCAGGCGCCACTTGGACTGGAGATGAAAATGGCCCCCTGTAATGCTCGGGACAGCTTATCTGGCGGTTGGTCGAGGAATTATAAATAGAAGCGAGGAAGGGGGCCCATCGAGGCGATCGCTTGCGATTGCTTTTTGTTACCATTGTCGTTGCAGTTGAAAGGGCCGCTGCGTGAGGTGAATTAAATATTCAAGTCTCGAGACAACGAGACACCTTCCCTCCTCTTCTGCCGATGAGATGTATAGTGCTAAAGAGATATGAAAAAAAAAAACATCTCGTTTTACCGAAGTGAGAACAATAGAATTTTGTCGTAACGCCATCCCGAGCATCCCAATGTATAAGACACCAGCGCCCGTCTGCCTCCTGACCCTGTTCGAGAAAGTTGCCGTATCTTTTGCCGTGACGCGCAACTCCGCATATAAGTACACCACGTCCTTCCCTCCGCTCGCAGCAAGAAAAGTCCTCCACGTGCTTATCCTCATCTACTGTATACAGCCAGTTTTATGGACGATAGAGCAGTATCGGGTGGATTTGTCATAAACCTGCGGGCAATGTACCCAAGTATGGCTTTACCCTCGAATATTTCGTACTTGCAGTTGTTTTAAAGATAGGATGGGCGCACGTACTATGAAAAGGATGCGATATCACCGCGTGTAACCACTCGAAGGGGTGTAAAAACAATCGAGAATAACACGTCTGATGATTTTTTTTTTTTTCCATCACCGACGAAGCACGGACAAGCGGTAGTACGTGCCCATGGGATTGATAAATGCCGAATCGCTACTCGGACCATTCGTATCAATTCCATCCGAAGCCGAGCCTCGGTCCAAAAGCGGAGGAGGAAAAAAACTTCTCACTCTGCCTCTCTGATTTGTGATACTTACACCTCCCCGCTCTTGTTCCCGATACGCGAGATATTGAACGTCGATTTCAATTCAGCGAAAATGTGTACCTCGTAAGGGAAGTGTGATGTATTGTGGATCCCTGCGCCCCAAGAGTGAATTTCATATGGGTTTTTTTCCCCCCAATCCAACCAATGAAAAATCCGGACAAATCGAGCGAAAAACCACTCTCAAGCTCAGGGGGATGAGTCTCTCTCGATAGACTTTATTCCATTATCGGCTCGCACTTTTACGGGGGCACGCATTAGCATAACTACGTCTCCCCTCGAGGGTACAACGGAAGGGAAGGATAACCGGCTCGCTTTCACTCGAAGAGCACCATCTCGTTTCCTCGGCAATGATGATTTTAAACAACGGACCCCTTTACGGCTGAATTGAAACGTAACGCCCGAGGTTGGCTTTTTTTCTCGAATCGGGTTGAAAGTGTACACCCTAGACCCGTCAGATCGGGGCTAAAGTGTTGTAGCCAAGGACACAAATACATGCTGGGTCGAAAACGTATAGACAATATACATATAAGTCATCCACCGCATACGTTACAGATGCCCCAGCTGGTGTAAAGGTTTACCACGATAACTCGTGAATAAGCGCAAACGAGCACCCCCCGAGAGTTGGAGAGAGAGAGAAAGTCGCTCTACAGTATATATATATGTGCAATGCACCTGCTGGTCCTGAGGTACAACGTGATAATAACCGGGTGATTAAACTGGCATCATATGTTTTTAAGGTGATTTATTTTTGTTATCCACAACTACAGTGGCTTATTACCTTGAAGTTAAATGAAGTGAACGCACAAGTGTGTATTATCACATGCACTGGATTATTTATTTCGATCGTATTATTAATTCAAGTTTATACCGAACGCGTGGTTGGATGCTTTCCCGGTTGCACTCAATCATCACAATTTGCTATAAATTTAAAGGTTGATCGTTTCGTTGCTTTTGAATAGGACAATTGGCAGTCGAATCATTGGTTTCTACACCTATATTGGCAAATAATTTAAAGTTTGGTGATTCACCTGTATTATATATGTGCATTGATCAACGCACCCGCTGCGTTTTGCCAGTAATTCGCGAATTATCCGTTTGTCTCCATTAAAACAATTCATTATTTACAGCTGGTGATGCAAAAAAACAAAAGTATTTTTTCTCCCGCCGTCTCAGCCAAGCTTAATAGGTTTAGTGGGAAAGAATCCACAAAGGCAGCAAAGTTGGGGAGTCTGCAACTTCTTTTTACAGACGTGCACATGTACAAACAATCGTAGAGCAAAAAGGTTATTACTCTCGACTGCCTTTGCGCTGCGGCTGTCGGCACAACTGTGCGATATTCGTTTATTTTCAGTTGGAGGGCAACTTGCCAAACTTCATACGTTAATCGAACAAATTATTATTTCCCGCGGAGCGTAGTTCTTTCTGTTGTTGTGCTGGCTCGAGTTTCATGTTGCACCAAATATAATATACGCACCGACTATAGGACGCAACTTCGTTGTCTCCGTGAAACTAATGTAATTGCGGGCCTCTCGGGATTTATTTTCGTCAAGTCTCGTTTTGCTCCGCGTCGCCGATTTCGCGCGTCCGAGTGTCAAAGGATTTTTCGTATGGGCCGCGTTCATCGTATACTGTGTAAAACACGGGCCACGAAGGCTCATTTGTTCGTCCATCGGAGCTCATTAGTCTGGACATGAAACGGAAAAATCGGTAAAACCATCAAGCCGATCTCCGCTTTATTAAATTGAGAAAACTAGTGTATAAATGTAATACGTAATTGCCGGCAACAGGTCAGGAAGTACTGTAGGGACGGGCAGTGAAGAAACGGACCCGTCGAAGAAACCTGTGGCTCTTTCGCTCTATTTCCATACCGCGTGTACGAATGCAGCACGAGTATCCGCAGATTAGGCCGATGTTATCGCACGCGTACAATACCAACCATCTGCTTTCTCTACATGTGTAAATTCGCGTGTCGCTGGATGTAGGTAGGCAACATATATTTTTCCACGGAGAATCACGATCAGCCACAGCGTCTTCGTCGGAGGCAGGGCGTATCCCTCTCCGTTTCACAGGAATTACGCAACGAGTCGACTGTATCCACGTGCTCCTTGGCCAATGAAATCGGAGATGCCTGGATCTTGCAAGATCCGTCGCAACTCCGAGCGGATGTTATCGAATCCATCCTCCAAACTCTCATCCCTTGGACCTCTTATTTAGCAAAGAACAAAAGCAGGTCAATTTTTTTTTTTTTTTTTTTTGGAATTTCCTCTATTCGCTGAGGAGTCTATAACAGCAGATATGTAGTACACATAAATGTATATGCATGAGCGAGCAGTGGTAGAGGAAGATATTTTGAAAATTAGCTCGCAAGAGGAGGCTCTGGGTGAAGATCACAAACTCCCTGTGACCTACTTCCATGGGTGTACACCACACTGTCTATGATGCGCTATGCTACTCCAAGGCTCGTTATAAAACCCAGGGAAGATTCGTACCCACTCTCCCTCAATAGCTGCAACGAGTTTCGAAAGAGCTCGATAAACACTTTTTATGATGATCGTTAAACCGCTCGTTGGCGCTAATTAACGCCACTCCGTTATCATTTGTCCAACCCAAAGAAATTATTCTCACCATAGAAATACGCGAGGTATCATATGTATATGTAATCACGTGACATTGAGATTATGAAGGATAATTCGAGGTTTCTCGTTGCAGAGCGATGCTGGGTCTTACAGAACGAGATCGGGCATCGCCGGTGGCGGCAACGCTTTTGGAAGGAGTACGCCCACGGGAGGCAGCTTCGGCACTTACAGGAATAATTACACCGGCATCGGATCAGTTTCCATGAAGACGACACCGACCAAGGAACGAAGTATTGGTGTTTCTTACGGTACGAGATCAAAGTGCTGTTACACTATTGTCATTATTTTATTTTTTCATGATGTGAATCATTTGAAATCGGTCCACTGGACAATTGAACGAACAAGTCCCAAACTCACGTTTCAGCAAACAGAGGCACGGAAAAAGAAAGGTCGACCCCAATCAGTACCAGTGGCAACAAGGTGTCGACCGGCGACTCGCGGCCAACGAGTCGGTGCTCCAGCCGAGCCAGTACCTCGTCCTACCTGGGCAGCTCCAACTCGTACTCGGAGTACGGCAAGGAGCCCCTCGCCTACCGAGGCCTGCGAGCCGCCAGCGTCGAGCCCTGCGGCACAAAGACCGGGGCCTACCGAGTCACCTACAGCCGCACTCCCACTTTCGGCAGAAGCGCCAATTCCCCAAGTGAGCCACGACCCTCATTTTAAAGAAACAATCGTTGAACCTCGCACATGACCCCAACCGAAATTCGTTTCATTCGTTTCAGGTGCGGTCGAGTCCATCTCGTCTGGCTCTTCGGCGACCCTACCGAGGTACACTGGCTCGTCGACAAGCGCGCGCTACTCCCTGCCCGTGCGAAGCAACCCCGAGCGGCTGACCACCAGCATCGGCTATGCAGGACCGGAAAATTTTCACAGCCCCGTCAACAAGGCGCCCGCCTCTCCGGCTCCTCCCCCCCATGACGACATTCCCAGCAAAGCCCAGCAGCAGCGAGATGAGAGCCCGAGCGAGGGGAAAAAGGATGATAATAACAGCAATGGACAACACAACGGCAACGAGGATGATGACGTGATGGTGATATGTGTGGTGACGCGGGGCACGTCGCCGACCCCACCGCCCGCGCTGACCGCCTTCACGAGGACCCGGAGACTCGAGCCCATACCAAAGCCCGTGAGGCGGGAGGTGCGCAGGTCCGAGTACAGCAAGAAGATCGTCCAGGAGCAGGAACAGCAGACCGAGCGTTCGGATGACTCGTCGACCTGCCGGGAGTCGAGGTACTCGAGGTACAGCGGCGCCAACAGCAGAGTGCCCTGGGTCTCGTCGTACCTGGAAAAATTTACGGGCAGTCCCTCGAGCGGCCCCTACGCCGCCTCCCCGCCGCGTGCCAGTCTCGGGAACCGTGGCTACGGCTACTCGTCCAAGGACAGCAGCTCCTCGAGGTCGACTCCCTCGTCGACCCACGAGCAACACGGGGACCAGCAGCAGCGCAGCCGGAGCAGCTCGAGCTCGGGCCCATCGAGAGCCAGTGCCAGCCGTGCCCCGTCGCCCAAGGTGGCCAGCCAAAGTGAGGGCAGGTCGTCGTCGAGCCGCGAGAGGTCACCGAGGGTCCCCGAGGGCCAAGACCGGAGGGAGTCCTTGAGTCGAGCCTCGGACACTAGTGGCAGCTGCGCTTCCGCGAGCAGCAAACCCGGCAGCGTGTCGAGGAGTGGATCCCTCAAGTCCGCCGTCGGCGTGCCAACTGGTGGCTCTCTCAGATCGGCTGGTGGCAAGCTTGCGTCGTCGTCGTCATCATCGTCGTCTTTGGCCAACAACAGCGGCAGTGGTGGCGCGGCGCCGGTGACCAAAATAAAATCGGCCGGTACCACCACCACCACCAGCAGCAGTAGCAACGTTAGCAGCTGCGGCACGAGCAGTGGCCTGCCGTCGTCGATTTCGGGTGGCAAGTGCGGCGCCAGCCTCATCCCGGCTGGACCAGCGTCAGTGGGCTCGCGCCAAGCCGCGCCGTCGGACGCCCGCAAGCCCCCGGTGCCCAAGATCCCCGAGATGGTCGGGAAGAACGCGGTGACAGCGGCCACGGCCAACAACAGCTCGGGCAAGTACGTCAACAAGGACTTCCGCAAGTCCGCCCTGAACATGGAAAACGGGGATCCCTCGAGGTCCCAGGTGGCCGAGCGCAAGCAGCACAAAAAGTGCCAGAGGAGCGTGTCGGCGAGCTCGCAGGACTCCCAGTCCGAGGCGTCGATCCGGTCGTCCAACAGATCGTCGCCCTCCCCGACCAAGTCTACCCCCCGAACGCCCTCGTCCTCACCGTCCAACAAATCGTCCAAGGGCGACCAGAAGAGTTCGGGGATCGACGTGCGGAGGAGAAGCACCTGCTCGCAGTCCCCCTCGCCGGGCAAGAACAAACTGACCAGGTCGCCTGTCTCTACGTCCGAGTGCAGCTCTTCCGAGTCGTCCAACGACAACAGCGAAGAGGAGGGGGAGGAGATCGGAGAGTCCAAACCAGGAGTGAAGAGGGCGAGAAGCCGGGCTCAGGTGAGCAGGTGTTCGTCGAGGACGAGCGTCCTGGCGTCCTCGGCGGACGAGTTGTCGGCGGACAGTAGGCCGCCAAAGCCACCCCCGAGTCCGCGCGCGTCGGGAAACAAGAGTAGCGGTGGCAGCCAAGAGGAGACCAAGTCGTTCCTCGCGAGGGCCTTGGGCCCCGTGGCCGGTCTGTTCAAGAGCCAGGAGAGCGGCCCGGAGATCGGAAACGGTGGCTGGGCGGACGTGGGCAGCGAGGAGCACTCCGACTCGGGCAGGAACAACGACTCCAGGGGTCCGGGCAGTGCCGAGAGGAAGCGGAGCGCGAGGTACCAGTCGTCCGAGGAGAAGCCGTGGTGGCTGGATCCGAACTCGGACAACGTGCCCGAGGGCGTTGACAAACATACCAACGACGACGTCAGCCAGGACACGACCGTCAGCACGACCCTCCCCGACGATGGTAAGAACACAATGACCGTTCGAGGATGTCATTTTTTTGTGAAAGTATTCGGTGTTTACGATGCTGCTGTCGGATCGTGCACCCGATGGGACACGTGTTGAAAACTTTTGGCAGCCCGCCAAGACGACCGATGCGCGGGGCATCAATTTTTTTCGATTATAACGATTATTTCGTTCTTGACTTCCGGTTTTACCACCAAATTCCAGATTTTGTCATGTAGGCGCGCTTTTTTTGTCCTTGCGTGTACACCAATTTACTTTGGTAAAAGCGCAAAACGCGCGGAGTGTAAATCAACGATCAAAGTACTGTAGCCTCGCAATGGAGGGGTCCTACTATAGTTCCAGTTTCCACGAGCCTCATCGGCTCTGAGAACTCGGGATAAATAGTCAATGAAAATACGCGCGAGTAATCAAGCTCGCGTTAGCCCACTTTTTGGCAAATGCGCTAGGACACACATGCACGCACACGGTGATACACAATCGCCCGTGAGTCACATCACGCGGTCGTTATGGGGAAGAGGTGGAGCACGTCGTCATCGTGACACGCTCTCTCTCTCTCTCTCGCCCTGTTATGTTTGTTTTAATACGCGCGGAGCCCCAAAAATAATTACAGTGTACTCAATAAGAGCGGTAACCCGTTGAGCGGCCGCGTCCATCGGCGCTGAAAACAATAATGCAACGATTCAGCTGGTATTCCGTGTCTGGCAAACGGGCCAAAGTAATACTGTTTTTCAATCACCGGTGCAAATACGTTGGTGTACTTAAATAAACGAACACGGTGAGAGAAAAGAAAAAAAAAAAAAAAAAAAACACAATAAAGAGGTAAAAAATTAACTTACAGGGAATTTCAAGTTCAAAGTCTGGCGACAGGAGTCGGGGGAGCGCGCCTGGTGGCTGGACGACAACGACGATAACAACAACATTCCCGAGGACGAGCCGTCGATCGGCTGCCCAAACAACAGCAGCGGCCACAAGGGCTCGTCGCGGTGCTCCTCCAAGAGCCAAAGAGCCGAGCGCGCCAACCGGCTGAGGCACCAGCAGTCGGGCGAGCGGGCCTGGTGGATGACCGACGACCCGGACAACGTGCCCGAGGGCGTGGAAGTCATCCCCGTCTCCTCGTCCGCTCGGGAGGAGCCCGCCGGCGAGGTGCCGATCGGCAAGCGGATCCGGCACATCGAGTCCGGCGAGGAGCCCTGGTGGATGATGGACGACGCCTCCTCGGCTCCCGATGGCGTGCGGCTACTACCTCCCGAGCCGGCCAGCACCTCCGACTCGTCCGAGTCGTTCGAGCGCCTCGAGATCGGACTACCTACCACCGACCTCCTCGCTAGGTTCCCCGTTGAGGACCAGCCGCTCGGCCACCGCGCCAGTCCCGAAGGGGTACGGCTCTTCCAGGTGCTTTCCCCCTCGCTTTGCTTAAAAACGCCGACGGCTCCACTGGGAGTGTACAATATCCACATTTTGTCTCGGTATCGGTACAAAGTGGGACACGCCACTCTTTTGCTTCCACGTGGAGGCCGTCGACGCTCGCTCGTCTAGCTATTATCCATTGCCGTGTATGAATTTCTACACAAAAGAGCAGTACAGAATCCTCGGTTTCAGATCGAGAGTCCTCCAGAGCCGCCGGACCGTAGCTCACCGTACGACAACGTGTCGAGCGAGGCGGTGCCGTCGCCGCGTCAGACGCCGCCGAGGAGATCGGCACCGCGCAAGAGGCCGGCCAACCTGCCGCTGTTCATCGGCGCCCACACGAACATCGACGATCTGTTGGGCGACGAGGACGATCTCAGCCGTACCACCGACACGTCGAGCGCCGGTAGCACCAAGAGACAGCAGCGAGGTATCGATACAGTCAAATTTCTCTTATAGGGTACCCCCCCGGACACGACCTCCGATTGATCTTTATGTGGTACACGGTGGAAGAGAGGCGCGCGCTACTTACTTCCCGAAAGGAAAGTGACTCGCTCGGGTGTATAATGCACATCAGCCGGACGAGTTGGAACCCACTGACGTCAGCGGGGGGACAATAATCGCGTCTCGTATGTACGCGTGTGTACTCGCGAAGCGCGCCCTTCACCATTATATACGTATATACAGGTATTATTATTCCGTGGTAATGATTCTATTGAGTCGATGCGTACATACCTGTCAGCTTGAGAGGCCCGTTGAAGAGGCTCGCCCGATTTTTAAATCACAGCTCTCTCTCTCTCTCTCGGTCCAAGGCCGATGCACTCGGGGAGTCGATGAAAGTATCGAGCCTCTTCTCCGTTGTTTCGGTTTTCCCCCTTCGAAGAGGCGCGTCAAATTAAAATTGAAACGCTTGGCTGTAGAGCCTAACTGACCCCTTTGCGCTGCTCTCGATTTTGTGATTGAAAACGCGAGGCTTGACGATGGAGAACTAAAACAAGCCCAAACCGATTACCGATTTCCCTTTGCGTCGAGAGCGGCACATTATAATCTGGACAACGCCGAGGCTAGCTCACGTGACTTTTTGTTGCAGATGTGCCGGACAGGGTGAAAAAGGACGAGGAGGTGTGCGAGGAGATAGACGCAACGCAAGTGATTATTCACGACAGCACGCCCCAGACGCCGGTCATCAAGCGAAGACACAGGCTAGTACCTATACCTTTCCCATGATCGCAAAATACGACACACGGACTCTGTAAATTTTACTCTGCTCCTTTTTTTTTTTTTTTTTCAAACCCAGTTAGCACTTTATTTTATATGTACATTGTAAAACTTTGTAAATTAAAGTAAGATGAGAAATTTCGTTGTATTCATCGGTAGAGTTTAAAATATGTCAGTAAGAATGGGTCTAGTGGCAGAGTCACGATCTAACGACACCTCGGGTGTTCGTGCCTCGGTCATGGCGAGTAAAAGAATGTTGTAAAGTTATGTCAGCTCCTTGTCGAACTATAGAGACTCTAAAATTGAAGTGAGTTTATGCGTTATTCAAGAATGGCATATATTTTTTTTTTCTTGTGCTAGAATACTCATCCAGTGACAGCTGCAGTTATCAGCTGCCTTCAATGTTCCTTTCCTCGATCGCGAGATTTTCTGTAAGAAATTTCGAGGTAGCAGCATTATCGGGGAATCGTTTGTTTCGTTTCAAAAGAGCGACTGACTTTGTGAACCAAAAAATAAAATGAAATCAAAGTTTAATTCGATGAAAATCAACTAACTGGGATAAACGGACAAACAAGTTCAAGATAAGCACAGTAACTCATACGTCATACACGATGGCCTGCATTTAAGGACCATTTTTGGACCAAGTCCCGTGTACTTTTAAAATAAAATCAAGCTCTCCAGTCTCGCATATTCCTCCTGCTATCGATGCCATACCTAAACCCTTTATTTTTTTTTTGTTACAGGGACGCCGACTGGCCACAACCCGACGGCTACATTCCGGTAAGAGAGCCTTTGCTTCCTCGACAAGCTCTTACACTTGTTGTATTTTTACTCCATGTGTGTGTGTGTGTGTGTGGATACCTATACCGCGTACAATTTACAATATCCTCGCGCGTGGATGTATCATATACTTACGTATCCACTACTGCAGTTGTAATACAAAAGCATCAGATACGCGAGCGTATGAATAAAAATAATATAAACTAGCGAGGAAGCATCAGCGGAAGGATGTGAGCGATTGACGCTTTAAAGTATTATATATAGTACTGTCTCGTATATATAATACAACTATATGACGGCTGTACACTGCGATCGCTGACTATGCATGAGCATGTATATACGATAAGGCTTGTTGCCGTTTGAAGAGGATTCACGGGTTTTATGGACGCGCGCCCAACCACCCCACTTTTACTGCTCCTCGCTCGTCCCTGGCTTCCTCATATACTTTATTTGAAGGAGAAGAAAATTTTTTGTAAAAAACACATGCTGGCGTCATTTTAAGTTCTTGTTTCAACGTTTTATGATTAAATTTTAAGTAGCACCCTACAGCAAAGTTGCATACCGATAGGGTGAATTTGAAAATTTGCACACATAAAGTGTTGAGGCGTTTGGCACGTTATTGGTAGTCAACCGAGAGACATAATATTTACCTGCGCAGGAAAAAAATCCCACAAAAGTTACCGACTTGCTTTTCACCCAATACTCACCCGCGGAGCTGTAAAATGTAGCCAAGCAAATGTTTAAACATCGCATGTCACCAAAAGAAAGTATTTCCCATATGTGCACACTTGTACATCCATACAAGTCTATTTCACAGCCGCATCCGCGGCATACCCCCAACTGGTGCATTATATATATATACAGATAGGACGACGACACGCGCTCGTAGCTCATTACTCGCAGCGACGTATTTATGACTCTCGCAGGGGCTCTGCTGCTGTGAGTGCGTATCCCATATAGCTCGACGCTGTGGTAATTCGCAATCCGGCCAGGTTCTGATTTATCGGGCCCCGCGCGTGCGAGTAAAACATTGTGTTTTCAGGCTGTTTCGCCAATTAAAAGAGCCAATCCGTGCGTTTGAGGAGCCAATAACCAGCTGTCTCCGATGAGGGATACTTTTCTTCCCCCGATACCGATGCCGTGTGTCATTCCCGTGATGTATGGGGTTTTTGTGATTTACCGGGGAGTTTTTTTTTTTTTTTTTTTGGCCTTTTTCATGGAAGTAGAGAAGCAACTGGTACGTACGAGTTGTTATACATTACAAGCGAAGGGGGCAAATAATGGCACTTTCGAGTTTTTTATCGGCAGAGAAACGCGCATCATGACGGAATACCACACATATACTTACGAGTTTTCAAGTATATTTATTGTCATTAAAGTAATGCAAGATGAGGGCTACGAGCGATAGAAATGATGTGTAATACCTGCGTAGTCTAGTGCAAGGACCAATCAGGGGTGAGAAAAACTGTGATTTTTACGAGGACTAAAAGTTTTCGGAAATTTTCTAGTTTGAAATCTAAAGTTACGTTGTGTGGACGGGTAGGTAGACGATACACTGCACCAACAGTCGCCCTACCCTCTGTTATAGCAAAAAAATGTCTTTGGCAGACAGTTCGTGCCTTACTTACCATGACCAAAGAGAGAGAGAGAGAGGGAGTGCGTGAGGTGCACAAGCCCATCAGCCTTTGTTTCCGATTTCGCGAGGGCGATACGCCCGTGAGATAACGCCCTTTTCAGTGCGGGTAGACCCAGACGTGTGCTCCTTCGTTGTGTGCACTGTCTAGCATTTTACCCTCCTCCCTCTCTCTCCCTCTCCAAAGCGCGTTTAGCGTGTTAACAGAGAGCATCTGCAGCATCAGCTTTTGTGTTGCACGTACATGATCTCCGCGTTTCGTTTTTGCTTTTTCGTTGCTATACTGCAGTTGGTACAAAACCAAAAGAAACCTGCCCCCTCTGGACGTCGTCCCGAGAGCTGTTGGTGCCCGATTAGTCGTTTTACTCTTCGGAGCTTACGCCGTTCGCCAACGTGACTTTATCTCTGTTTGGGCTTCAAATGTGTACTTTTATAATAAAACATATTTACAATCGAAAGCTTAACTCGTGCACGTAACATCTTCCTCGTTACAACGTCCAAGGAGATAACGGCACCGGCAGTATTTATTACCTGATTACACCCACCCGATTATGCAACTGCCAATAAAAAGCTCGGGCTGAGCAAAACCGTACAAAAATCTCTCGAGACCGTCTTGTCTATTACGAGGCAAGAGAGAAACAAAAATAACAACCGCGACATACTAGCACACGTGTGCGGTGCTCGCGTCGAACGCACTTGGTCACGTGGCGAGGCCACTTGGGTGTTATTCGCCTGCTGGAGGGTGTGCGTTGGGCCCTTTGTCTGCGGGAGGGCGTGCGGTGACGTGCACCTTCGTTTGGACGAGCTCGAGGAGCAAAGTGCCTCGCTCGTGTTGGGTGTATACGTGACGCGGCAGTTGATTATTTTTTCACCGCACAATTACCGCAGCCGCCGCTGACGACGACGACGCTTGTCAATTTTTTTTTTTTTTTTTTTTTTACTGCTGGGTATCTCTATGCACTGTATCTATTATGTTATGTTCTTCTTTTTCGTTGGCTCTTTGTTGAGCTTATTTTTTTCTCAACTGGTTACGTGCATCGAGTTTTTGTGTCTTCACTAAGTACATTATGTGCAAGGTAAATATTGTAATTCCTCGGCTGGTGCACGATAAAAATTTATCCAATGCGTATGGCATTAGAGATAAAAAAAAAGTAGCGTTTCAAGTACTATCGAATTTGGAAAAACACGTGCGAGGTCACCTGTACGCGCGTGCCTGTGCACATATATTTCAAAGTTAAACAAAGCTCGAGCGAACAATCGATCGAAAGCCCATCATTTATCTCGATAGTTTTTTTTTTTTTTTTTTTTCCTTTTCTTCCAAGTGTCGGCAGTTGAGATGGGCTACATTTTTTTTTTTTTTACTTTACAACGATCGTTCGTTTTTTTTTTTTTTTTTGTTTTTTTTTTGTTTCCTTATAATTATTATCGTTCTTTCGCATGTGATGGCAATAATAACGCGCCATTATATAAGTCAATGTAATAAGGTGAGCAAAAGTGCACACTGCCGCTTTTGACTTCGTGGGAGTTTCAGTGCGGCTCGCACCTCTGATCTAAAGTAACGTCGAACCGGTGATTACGTACAGCGGCTTCGCACCAAATTCAAGTAAGTAGCGCACTAATTACAATTATTTGCCATCATCTAATGAAATGAAATGAAAAAAAAAATGTTTTTTTTTTTTTTTTAACGAACCTTCCTTACGAAAATCATTAAATGCTCCATATGTGGTCCAAGACATGGTGACTCGAGCGTTGGTGTTGTTGCTCTTTATTGCGCTAGTTTGTGCATACGAGGAAGCGCCAATTGTCGTAACGCCGTTAGGTTCCGTCGTTGGCTACTACAAGATCTCGTACAAGGGCCGAAGGTACGAGGTCTACGAGGGAATTCCCTACGCCGAGCCACCGGTGAACCAGTCACGTTTCGAGGTACTTTTACATTAATCGATAAACGTACCGCGTGCATACCAGTAAAACATGTACACGTGGGCCAAAAAATCTCAGGAGGCGGTGCCGTTTTCCACCCCGTGGGGCCAATTGGACGCGAGGAAAGCCAAATCACCCTGCGCCCAATACGTCGACGTGCCAGCCGATGAAAACGGACAGACAGTCACGGAGGGCCGTGTCAACGGGGAAGACGATTGTTTGTACTTGAACATCAACGTGCCGGTCGTCGCTAGATACAGACCGCGAGGAATGCCCGTCGTGTTTTTCATTCACGGGGGCTCGTTTCAATACGGCAGTGGATCGTCCTTTGCCGAAAACAACATCTACATGATGGACAGGGACGTCGTTTTCGTCTCCATAAACTATCGGCTCGGAGTGCAAGGTATACACTTACTTGAATCGAATGGAAATTACCACAAATGAAAAGGGAAACAACGATAACAATACACGTACGACATTATGACGCGATAAAAATGATGGAGCGCAAGTTTTTGTGCCCATATATTATGGTATCGTGTGTACTTTTGTACGAAAAAAAAGAAAAAACCATAAGATGGCCTCTTTGCACGTGCCCTCGAAAAAGGCTTCCTGAGCACGGAGGATGAAGTCCTACCGGGAAACCTCGGCCTGAAGGACCAAAGCCTGGCCCTGCAGTGGACCGCGGATAACATCGGCCACTTTGGCGGCGACCCCCGGAAAATCACCCTCATGGGCTTTAGCGCGGGCGGCTCCAGCGTCCAGTACCACTACCTGTCGCCCCGAAGCCGGGGTCTCTTCCACAGCGGTGTCGCCATCAGCGGGGCCGTCTTCAACCCCTGGGGCTTCACCACCCACGCTGCCGAGAAGGCCCGCAAGCTCGGTGCCATTTTCAACTGCCCCACCCACGACTCGCGCCCCATGGTGGACTGCCTGAAGAAAGTACCGGCCCAAGATTTGGCCGCTGCCACCAAACATTTCCAAGTAATGCCTTTGATGCACGTACACCCACGCCCTCGAACATTTTGCTCACGCGAACCGCTTCGGCTGTTATCTAGTACTGGCAGTACATGCCCGAGGCCCCATTCGCCCCGGTGGTGGAAACGTCCGGCCCTCGTCCCTTTATCGACAAGTCGCCCGAGGACGTGGCTGAAGCGGGCGAGCTGTACGACGTGCCGATTGTCTTTAGCATCGTCAGCGAGGAGGGCTGCGACCCGGGATCAGGTTTATCTTCCTTCCTTAAAGGAGCCAATCACCAAGACCCCGTGAAACTCTCCCTTGACTTTATCCTTTCAGCCTACGCCCCGCACGACAATCTGCTGAAACAGCTGAACGACAACTGGACGGAGATAGCGCCCCACCTGCTGGAGTACAACTACACCCTGCCCGAGGAGGTGCACGAGAGGGTCGCGTTAGCCGCGAGGCGGAAGTACTTTGGCGACGGGGATATCGACAATAATAGCACGCGCCAATTGATTCGGTTGCTGACGGACGAGCAGTACTCGATCGGCATTGAGAAGAGCCTGCGCGTCCAGGCCGAGGAGTCGACGAGTCCCGTGTACTTTTACTACTACTCGTATCGGGGCTCCTCGAGCCGCAGCGAACACCTCAGCCACACGAAGAACAACTACGGTACACCTATATATACATGCCCATCCGGGGAAGCGCTTCTATCGACTACATTTCTCTCTTCTGCCTCAGGTGTCTGTCACTGCGACGACGTGCTGATGGTAGTCAGCAACTCGCAGCCCGGTAACAAAACCAAGGAGGAACTGGCCATGATCGATCTGCTGCTGGACGTGTGGGAGACTGTGGCCAAAGATGGGTTTGTCCTCCTGCGTACGAACGAGGAATCGGGGTGTTTTATTCCAAAGGGGTGGCTCAGGGGTGCGTTTTTCCTGTTTCAGGGTACCGAAACTCGGGGTGGAATGGAGGCCGGTTAACACGTCCAACCCGGAGATCGAGTACATGCACATTCGTGGACCCGAGGACTACGGCATGTCCGGGAGCGTTAACTTTGGCAACAAGTACTTTTGGAACGAGTTCTTTGATCTCTTTTAGCCGTGCAAATGTCAGAAAATTGTACCCATACGCAGAGGTATGAGGAATAAAGTGTCGAGGGAGTAGAATAAAAGCTTTTTTTTAAAAAAATGTAAAATTTTACTCAAAGTCACGTCCGAGCTCGCGTCGCAAAGTACACGTACGTGTATAAGCGCACTCGACAATTTTTCCCGTGTCAACGCACCTTGGCCATTGTCGTCTGCGCTCCCTAGACTCTCTGCTTCTCGTTCTCGGGTGTACAAAAGCACGCGCCCTCCTGTACATACTTGACGCATCTCTACGAGTCTCTTTTTTTTTTTTTTTTTTTTTTTTTTCGAAAAAGTTGGGGTAGGCCGAGGTAGACGATGGAAGAGCCTCGTCGCACCCTTGCAGTGTGCAGTTGGACGTTCTCGGATCGAGTTTACAGTCACGGGCTAGCTTACATTATTTGTTTTTCCCATCACCAAGTGTTGATTCGATACGTTCGCCATAAGCTGTGCGATTTTTCGCGGATTTCTTTATCGAGTGTACCTTGCTTTCTTACCACTGTCATATTAAGAAAGGTTTGTACGTGTACGTGTCACTTTTTAAAGATTTTTTTTCTCCAATTTGGTTGATACTTAGAGTAATTTGTCTCCGATTCTCTTGGATATTTTTCTCAACGACGACACTTTACGACACAAGTAGTACGGAGTTTTGGGTAAAAAACGGTTATTCCGATCTTGAATTCATTTATTGACGTATGGGAGTTTTCAACTATTTTTCTTTTGCAAATAAACGCGTTCATTGAGTGCAAAGATAATATATATATACCCACTTTTCAAAGTGTTACTTCCAAAGTTGTTTTTGGCACTCATTAGCGTGCGTAAAGTAACTGCAATTCTTAGACGCTTTTGGCCATTTATTCGGAAAAGAAAAAATGTCATAAATTTCTACCGTACTCGCACGTTGTGGGTCTCGATAACAAAATTAGACAATGCATCATCAAAACACATGTACGACGCCACCTCCGACACACATCTTTCCGCTCGTCCGCCAGCAAAATCGTTTCGCGCAGAAACAGCACTTTTTACCTATGTGTGCACACGATATGCAACCTCGAGCTCGCACACAGTGCGCCGTTCACACGTCCATCCGCAAATATAGCCCGTGGAGGAAGAAAGCTCCAGGCTCGTGTGTGAAATAAGTTCAACTCCACCTCCACCGACACTTTTTCTATTCACTCCTTGGCAAAGCGCCGAGGCGCCCGCGCACGCGAAACGCGAGACAAACTCGCTCCGGAAAAATATCAAACTAACGCGCTGCCGTTGGGGGAAGAACATTGGCCGGCATTAGATGTGTGTGTACGTGTGTTTCTTTCTCCGGTGAATTATGTCAACTCTCGGCGCGAGCGAGCGCCGTTTTTTTTATTTTTTATTTCCAAGTTGGAACTGCTTTTGTCCGCAGCAGCGATACTTTGATTCTGGAGGGATTGTTATTGAGATTTGGACGCCCCCTCGGGGATCAAACCCGGGGGAACGGGACGCAAATAGAAGTTTCGTAAATCGTTTGTGTGCTTTGAGATACGTCAAATTTTATTACGTTTGTAAAAAGCGTATTTTTAGAAGGGCATCCGCGTATTTTGAATACAATCCAAATGATATTTTGTTTGCGAGCCCCTATATCTATACACTACCGATATAGCTATTTCTATTTTGTTTTTGACGGATTTTTCAAACATAATTGATTGTCCGATGGTGGACGCTCTGATAAAAAAATAATGTGGACTCTAAATTTCGAGTAAAAAATAGTAACGTATTTTAGGAGCAAAAAGATGTTTCCTTAATGACTCATTCATCGCTAAAATTTATTCGTTTTTAGAGGATTTCGCAACGATCGAGAACAATTGTATATTAGTAATCGGCAAAACAATTTTACCATCTATTTTTGTACATCGATCGGAAACAAAAAAAGTATCCGAGTCAACTTATTTACATTGAATTTAATTTAACTGAAAACAAAAAAAAATCACATCTGGTGGTTTAAAAATTGCGTCTTCATGAAAATACGATTGAAAACAGATACAAACAGCGTCGTAGATCTCGGCAATAAAGAGCAAATAAACGATCGAGAATCAGAGCACGCACAACCAAGCGCTAGCTCCGAAAAGGATGAAAAAAAAAAAAAATAAAATAAAATAAAAGTAAAAATTAACCAAGTGCCAAAAGACCCGCGGCTCGTAACAAAAGACACAGCTCGGAGAAAGGCTCGCCGTAGCCGCGAGTTGGCGCTCAAGAGCCCTGACGGTATATGTACGCAGGTATACTTATACACAAAGAGCGCGGGGGCGGGAGGGGGAGAGAAAACCGGCGCGCGAAGCGAAGGAGGATAGAAAGGGGATAAGAAGGAGAGAGCCCCGGCAAGGGGGAGAAAGAGAGTCTCGGGCGACCGACAGGTGTCCGCGGCGCGCGCTCTCGCCGATATATTCAGTGTCGCGGCGACCACTCGCCAGAATAGAGCCGCGCGTCGTTGGCCTCTTCCGCGAGACCGTGTTTTGTTTATTGTATTTTCTCAACCCTCGTTTATCATTCTACACCATCACGATATTTTTACTCCTTTTTCTCCCCTTCCCAACCCCCCCGTAACAAAACAACCCTTAGCGTTTGTCGTCGCGTTTACACTTACTCACGTTCGGCCGGTTGTCCTGATCCAGCTGACCATCGTACAAAGGTATATGCATCAGGGCAACAGTTGTAGGTACACCCGGATTTTTTTAACACTCGTACAGTGCACATGAGGTTTTGAGCCGGAGTGCAGTGTCCCTGTATATCGGGAGAAGAAAACAAAAAAAAAACACATAAAGCGAAGGCCAGTGGTGCGCGTATCCTTCGCTTGCCTGGTGAGTGTGTTTGTCTTGCCTGACCGGCACCACCGGAAGGACTAAACCAGGACGAGCAGAGAAGGAGTCCGGCGCTCGACCAGAGGCGCAGACTCCGGGCGTGCGCGTGGATCCTGCACCACCAGCACACAAGGGTAAATTTTGCCGTATATACATTTAGCCATCAGCTGTTGACTGCTACCTATACATGCTACCCTGTGTCGTGTATAGGTACACAGTGCGACTGCTGAGGGGGGTGGTATGCGACAGCGCATGCCTACGAACCCCCTGGCACCCCGTGTTTATATGTCGGTTCTGTGCTCGTGCATGCGTATAACTTTTTTTTTTTTTTTTTTTTATAACTTACGACACTCTCTGTGCCTCGACGACAAAGTTGTCCCGACAAATTTCACGCCCATCATACACCTTGGAGAAAAGCAAATAAAGTAATTTTCCAATTACCATAATATGACGTTTTGTATTGAAAAACTCTCGTTTTGTAATGTTCTTCAGGGCCCCTTGAGCCACAACAAATCTCATAGCAAACCCGTGATTTTCCAATAAACCAAATAATACCATGAATTTGATAAGAAGCGTCGATGACACTGATAATATTGTATGTATGGATATACGCTTGACACATATTATGGTTAGCTCAGCTGGATAGTTCGGGTTGGTTTGTTTACACACCGTGAGAAGGTTAGGTGCGGATAGCGTCATTGTTGTATAATGACAGAGGTGCTACGGTCCGGCTTTTGAAGAATAGCTGTGCAGCCGCTTCGATTAGACAGAGAAGTGGGCGTCGTATAGGGGGAAAACAGAATGATGGGTTGTATCAATTTGAATGTGGGTCAGCGCGGTGTGACCCTCTTCCCGATGCCCGTCTAGTGAGTTTTTTTTTTTTTTTTTTTTTTTTTTTTTCAGTAATGATGCAGCTCGACTATTTTTCACACCCAATAACATGGTGCCTTCTAACGGTACGTACCTACTTTGTTGGACCTTTTGTGCTGGGAGTGAAAAATCGACTCTATGCGGTACATCCTTGTGGAGCTCTTTTTCTTTGCCGCGATGCGTTTTGTGAACACCTTTTTTATTTATCTCGTGAGCGTGAAAATCAAGGTGATGTTATTTCTACAGTAGAGGTATTTTTGCACATCTACAAACAAAACTTTAATAGTCCAGTCGAAATGTACGATTTTATTATTACACAGCGAACGATTTGTTGTACGAAAACAAGAAAAAAGAAATACCGAAAACCTCCCACGGTACAACATGTACATCGACACGCGTATACATACGCAAAGAGCTTATTTATAAATAGCTCTAGAACGCGATCGATTTTCCTGGCTGCGTTTTCGTGTCAGTCCAGCATTAACGGTAAGCCCCTAGGGGTGTTTTTCAAGTTCATCGGCAAGAGCACGCGATCGTGTAAAAATCGATTTTCCAAATGCTCCGACATCTTTTTACAACAGATTCCAAAACCAAACCGATCGAACATCCCTCCGTCGGTTCGATCGGATCGTACGCGGCGGTGCATAAAGTTTGTCACTCTCGAGAGGGACAATCCAACGTTGGGAGATCTAGCCGCGATACCCCGGCAAAAGCCATTATCGCCCCGCGAGGAGAAAGATTTACGGCATAATAAGCCCCTCGGGCGCGCATAAATCTGTCACATTGGAGGAAAAAAATCCAACGCACGTGTGAAATAATTAAGAGAACAGCGCAAAGATTTATCGTGACGATTATCAATCACTCGGATAAACTAATACGATTTTTCGTTGTGCCCCCTACCCTACGTACACACGTGAGATCCTATCTCGATGCCAAGTCAAGAGCGGCGGTGAAAATTTATTTCCCCCTCGGACGAATAAATGGAAACAACGAGTCTGGAGGTCAAGGCCGCCTCACCTGAAAGTGCACCCATATCGCACGTGGACGTCAAATCACGACCTCCCCCGTGGAACCCCATCTCTCGCTGGTGCTCCCCGGAAAATACATAGGTGTAAGGGAGAAAGAAAAAAAAAAGACAAAGAACCACCTGCTGTCTGGTGCGACGCGCGTCTTTCTCTCGTCGAGTCCGTGAGAAATCCGAGCCGCCGCGCGAGGAGCGTTGATATTCGCGCGGACGCACTGCCCATATGACGTATGCACATTCGAGTGGCGGCGCGTGGGTTAGAAAATGTATAATCTCGGGGGTTCTCGCTGGCTCTCTTCCCCTTTGTATCCCACGTGTGCTCGGCCGCTGGAACAGGCGACAGGTGTGCCCAGCTGCATATATGTATATATATATACGAGAAACCGTGTGTACCCTACGGTGTTGCGCGTCCCTCCTTCGCTTTTTACGTTGAATGCACACCTCGTCGAGTTTGCCGAGAGGATGACTATGGGGGGAGGGGAGAAGAGGTTTGTACTTTTTTTTTCTCACGTCTTACAGTTACTTGTTACTGTTTTTTTTTTTTTTTTTTTTTTTTTAATTTATTATTTTCCACCCCATTCAGAATCCGTTGATGCCGCACGAATTCCGGGGGATTTCGAAACTTGGCACTGTCCATACACACGTAGGCATCATCAAACGTTGTGACGCCAACAAATAGCACCTCCGGGTGTCCATGACGACGCGTTTCGCTTAATTAGCCCGAACATTCTTATTAGCGTGCCGTAGTTTTTTTTTTTTTTTTTTTTTTTTTTTTTCCTTAGTTTGTTCGGAGAAGACGAATACAAACAGAGACAGAAAAATAGTGGCCGGATGTGACAATAAATTATCCCCGAAATCGACGCGTGCGAGATAAGACTGTTCTGTCAGACGACTGTGTTTCTCTACTTGGGAATTTTTTTTTTTTTTTTTCTTTTTCATTTTTTCATTCAATTTACGAGCCGAGAAGGTATCATTGTCTCTCATTGTTGCACTTTGTGTTTTTTTGTGTTTGGCATCGTTTGAATCGAAAACAAATATTTCGACACGCACCATAAATTAAATCGCTCCACCGGGTGTGAATGAATGGGCGAGGCATTTTTTTTACGCGCTTGAATAATAATAATAATAAAAAATGACGGGGGAGACGGTATAATTCAATTTCGTTCCGTTCCAGAGTCGTGGGGGCAAAGGGGGCCGGAGATACAGCGGAAAGGGCCCAAGAACACGCGAAAGAGATAGAGAGCCAAAGGGACGACAAAAATGGAAAGTGAGCGAGTGTGGCGTGTATATGGGTATTACAGAGCGAGAGGGGGGAGGGGGAGAGGTAACCGGTATTGTTGTTGTTGGTGTTCCCTCGTCAGGAATTCCTTGGCCGTGCCGTCCTTTTTCTCCCTCTCCCTCCCTCCCTCCCCTTGTCCTGCATGCAGCCCACCGAGTGTCATGCAAGAGGCGTTCCTCCTTACAGCCGTGTTTATAATATATACACATACATATGTACATATACATATACACAAAATAGACGTGGGTGCTGGCGCACGTACAGCGGGAGGCCGGGCGATTATGGTTTTAGCTAGTAAATTGAGGCAGGAACTATTTCGAACATTCGTGCACAGCTCGCTCTGTATACGTACCACATATATTGTATACTACTTTGCTGTGACCGTGTATATATACATATATATGCATAATATATATGTATAGATAGCCGCGAAAAGGAGAAACAGTGCGGATGGTGCATTGTAGTGTACCTGCATGTATATATGCTTATACATTACGTGCTGGCGTGCAGGCAAAAGGACCTCCCTCTCACTGCAGAGGTATATATAGGCCAAGGGAGGGTGGCCCTCGATAATCACACGGAATTTTTCTCCTCGTCTAATTTTTAAGCGTTTTAGGACTGAACCAACGACTCACGAGTAATCGCCGATGCTATTGCGCTGAGAGAAAAAAAAGAGATCCTTTTACGCGCGCGCACTGTCCAGCTGTCAAAGTACGGCACACACGCGGTCGTAAAATCCTGCAGCTATCCGCGCCCATTTGGTACAGAGGTGCTTCTCGGTGAGCGAGAAAGTAAGAGTACTCAAGTACATCGTGTTCCTGTCCGCAGCTCATCCACTCGCGTATTGTTGTTATAGAAATTAATGTACCGTACACTGAATTCGTATCGCTGCTCGGACGGCAATTTTTCCAAATCACTCGCAGACACGGAAAACCCCTTGGGAAGCCTCTTTGGTTTCGTAACATCGTGTTTTTAGCCAAGAGGGTACCAAAAAGCATCTCGAAAGGAACGAGGCATGGGAAAGACAACCTCATTATACGCGCCGACACACACCCAGTGCATCCTGATGATTGTGTGCTAAAGGGATGGGCAGCACAATGTATACACCTATGTACTAACGGACCACATGGATACACCCATATGCGTTGCCGTGCGGGAACTTTTTCTTTTTGTGTCTAATAATGTATGTGACATATACCTACTCGACTGCCCGCGCCTATATGCTCCGTATAGCTTTTACTTTCGACCGGAATCGTAATGGAGTGCCGCAGGGAGGCGATGCCACGGGCATTGCTTATTTCGTAACGCGCTCGCGTATGGGCGAGGAACGAGAAGAGTATACAGGAATGTGCTCTTCTTCTTCTTCTTCTTCTTCTTCTTCTTCTTGATTTGTCTCTTGAAAAGAGTGAGTAGGAATTTGAGCGATATCGGATGGTGTTGATTTTTTCACGGGGGCCAAAAAAATGGCACGATTTACCATTTGTGTGGTGATGTTAAAGAAAAAGCCCTGAAGAAATTAAATCTAAAACGAATGATGATCACGAAAGCACCTCGAAAACGTCACAACGATATTCTACTCTGCACGTACGGGAGACGAAAAACGGTCAAAGCGGTGTTTTCGACTTTTTTGAGGGATGCATATAGAATCCCAGTGTTAACGAGAACCGTATCCTCGAGGTGAGCACGAACTCGCGTTCCTGCATCATCCCTAATGACAGGGAGGGAGGGAGACCTTTCACCATTGATACGTCAATTATGAGGCTCCCCCGTATAAGCACCAGCAGCACGGAAAACGGGCCCTCCGCAATACGTCTCCTTATCCAACACCACACACCGTCCCCTCTCTCTCTTGCGACTCGGTGCACTCTATACTACCCGCAGCATTCTCGTTCTTTTGCATCCATATCCTCCGGTCTAGCGGCGTTACGTGATCCGCTGATCCTCTTCTCCTTCTTTCCTTACATTAGACTTATTACTCGATAAATTGCGGCGAATTATCGCTACGGGTACTGCGGGACTTTCGAGTGACCATCAGCCGTGATTAGCAAACGATTAGCAAACACAAAAATTTTGGTGTTCAGTATGATGACGTTATCGAGCAGTAATACCTACGAACAAACGAATAGAGGGTAGTAGCTCTTTTTACCGGCTCGTTTCAAGAGGGTATAGGTGTGTAGGTAACATCGGTCCACCCGTAATACCGATGAAACTCAAACGAAGGAAAGACGAGAAGAAATGAACGAAAAAAACAAAATTCAAATCGACCAAAACAATGGCAAACCTCTCACGAGCACATTTCTCAATTAAACGAGTTTTCACCCGACCGATATTTACTATGCGTTTCCAGCTGTCCAGGTTGTATAGTGGTCACAAGCAACTCTCCCACGTAGCGGGTCTCTCATTTTCCTTACACCCGTGGGCAACAGCTTTCGAGGAGGGTAATTAATTTGCGCGCCTTGGCACGAGCGTTTAGCGTTGGATTTTATAGCTCCCGCGTACACTCTTTTGGAAAATAAATTTTACGCCCCGCGAATTGAGTGAGAACCGTCACCCCCTCCCCTCCCTCCGATTTATCTATATCTCTCTCGCTCCCCTCTCCCCCTTAATTGCCCGAGTAACGTGTTGTTTATATTGCACTGGGTGTGCAGCCTACTCGTGTTTTATCGACGCATTATACCGCGTGTGAAAATATCATCCGATGCATATACGTACCTATAAAGAGAGAAAATTCGTAACGCGACTCTCGTTGAAATTCAAAGCTGGCTCTCTCCTACTGATGAATTCGCCGGTGCATCCAAACGAAAGTAGATCCAATTTATTTTTCGGGGCTCGGCGAATATTTCCCTGAAGTAAGTATGTATATGTACGTGTACGAGGGCCGATTACGCCGAGCGTTGGCTCTCCGTGGGGGGAGTTAATGGCCAAAAGAGAGGAAATAAATGCGCCCGGAGCAAGGGAGTAGCGATCCCGATAAAATCTACCGTTGCTGGTGGGAAGAGCTTCGTTTGCCGCTGGCTCTCGCGAGGAGGACGCGTTTGGTCGAAAAGACGAGGAAATAAAAAAAAAAAACGGAGGAGAAGGACGGTGTAAAAGGAGAACGGGGTACACGAGGAAAAAAAAAAAAAAAAAAAAAAAAAGGGACTCGGGGAAGAGACCGGTTAAGGATGTGTATTCGACGGTTTTGGCCGGTGCCTCTCGATGATAATTCCGGAGTGTGCGGTTACGTGTATGCGTATACGGAGTAATGAGGGAGTAGGAGCCGTCGGGAGATGTACAGTTCGGGCAGTCGTCGATAACGTTTCCTTTAATGTGTTTCCTCTTCAAAAAGGGACTGACGAGGAAACGGTAACGAGGGATACTTCAATGAAGTTGTTGATAAAAGTCGTGCGCACCTTTTTTTTTATTTTCTCGGCGAATTTAATACATTATATTACACATTTGCAGACCGTTGATTATTTATCGGAACTAGTTCTGGGGTAATTAATTGGCTCTCGGCTTCCCGTGAGTTTCGATGTAAGCTAACAGTACAGCCTCTAGTTGCACCGGCCGTCGACGTCGACAAGTATGTTTCATTCGGTTTCATTTGCATCGATTAGTTACTAAATAATTCAGCGAAAAACCCGCTCTGAAATATTGTTACACGCATCCTCGGCGAACACACGCTTTCCTGCCCACTTTTTTTTTTTTTTTGTTGCGAAATTCAACTACAAAAAAAAGTGCCAACGGAAATACGAAACGTCTCGAGTTAATTAAAAAACCGATAGCAGGCAATAAAGTATACCTACGTGTACACACGCGACAGTAGTCCTTCTGACATTAAATTCGGGCGAAGGAGTCGGCCAGATTGTAATAGATATTTATAAAAAATTAAAAATCAATGTGCAGGTATACACGCCCAAAATACATTACTACTGGACTTGAAGAAGAAAAAATAAAAAAAATAAAAAATGTGACAATTTAAGTATCGTAGCGTCTTCGAGGCACAGTTTATATCATAACATCAGTATATGTATATGCATGAATTAGAGGAAATAGTATAACAGACTAAAGAAAAGTGTGTTACAATCTGTCAATAATTTTCTGCGTAACAAGTCATTAGTTGAAGAGTCATCAGTTTTCAAAAAGTGAAATTCCATGCATATATGTATTGCAACAGAGCATTATATAAAATATTTATGTATTCCAATGTTTGTTTTTCATATTATCTTTATGTATGTGTCGTCGCTCCGTGTTGTTACGAAAATCATACTGTTGGTGAGGAGTTTCTATGCTAATCTTGGAAAACAAATTGAAAATACATTTAAATTCATTGACGTCCTAAAAGCTTCGAGGTTAAATTTTTTGTGCGTCAAAACAATTTTTTCCTTTTCTTCATCCCAAACCGGTACACATTATTCTTTGTGTTTTAAATGCTCAGGTGCGAAATGCGGTCGAAAGGCTGATTTTTTACAGACCCACCTTTATCATCCGAGCAACCTCCGATTGAAAACGGCATTCCCAAAATTATTTAAGGATGTCACGGTAAAGATAATAATAACCAGCAACGCATACTTGACGACTCGATGAAGTCACCCAGAAAAATAATAACACGTTACGCTACTCAAAACTCAAGATAAGACCGAGGTAGAAACCAAACTCGGTCAAAAAAAAACAACAAATGATGCCACCGTCCCGATGACTGTACCGTACGTAATAACGACTCTTTAATCACTCGTTGTGAGAACCTTCGGTGTACACATAATATATTTTTTCCCGTTTTAAGACACACCACCGCGTACATAATATATATTATGTATAGTTATACTTGTGAGTACATAGACACTCGTGCAGAGCCACAGAACCGACTCGAGTCTCGTACAATATATACTTATTATATATGCAACGCGTAAACAAGCTCGCGCTCTAAAACACACTCTCTGGGCCTTCCCTTTATTCTAGGTCTTCTTCTGGCTCCTCGTGGCGCGACGGTGAAGAAGAAGAAGAAAAAAAAGCGGAAAAAAGGGGACAAAAAAAAAGTGACTCGCGCGGCCTCGCCAACAACATTGGCAGCAAGAGTCCCCCGTATAATATAGCTGGAGCAAGAAGAGAGAAAGAAGTCGGCCGGCGTCCCTTTGGGCGAACGGAAAAATAAAAAGCTCCAGGAGAAGAGGGAGAGAGCCTCGCACAAACCAAAGGAGGGAAGAGGCGGGGGAGCCGCGAACCGGTTCGGGCGCGAGCGTACTTACGTACGTACACGTACACACGTGTGTCGCGTCCTTCCTCGCCCCATCCTCCTCTCGGCGAGGGGGGGTTAGGGGGGAGAGATAAGCCGATGCTGCTGGTGCAGCTGGAGTGGAGGCCGCGTGCGGCATGAGGCCGGGACGGGGGAGCAGCACCGGGGCCTCGATGCCGATCGATCGGCGACGTCTCGGCCGCGGTTGAGCGCGAAAATAATCCTGGCCGAAGAGAGTTACAACAACGACGACGGCAACGACGACGGCGGCCCTGAGCAAGGACGTTCGGTCGTCCCTCCGGCCTGTTGTTGCTCGTTGTGCGGCCACGTGCATCGGGAGCGGCCAAGAGCGGACCAACATGTCACTCACGTGCAGGGTTCAGTACCTGAACGACGTCGACCCGTTTGCTTACGCGAGCTCGTATCCGGAACCGCCTAGGCCCCCCCTGCACACCTTCAACGCGACCTTGCCTCTCATCAACCAGCTCGCCGCGGTTCATCGGCTCTTGGGAGCGCCACACAGGGTAAGTCAACTCTCTTTTTCTTTTTTTTTTTATCATCATTCCAACCGATTATCATTATCGTTGTTACTCGGTGCTTCGCGGGCCCGCACGTGCTCCTTTCAGTGCACATGCCTCCTCTCCTCGACGTCATCAGCGCTGAGACGCCCGTGGCTTTATATGAGCCCGGTGGGATAACGTCTTTGTAAAACATGTTGTCCTGCCGTGGCTGGGATCTTTGTACTCTGTTCTGCTGCCCTTATGGAACCAAGAGGGTTTCCCGTGATTTTTTTATGCACAGGTGCCTGGTTAAAACAGTCGACATGACGCCATGTCTACTTTAACTCTTCGACACGAATGATGTAATTGTAGGTCATGCAGATTGCAGCGTTTGATGTATATAAGGTCCTTATAGGGCTTCGTCTATTGGGATTTTACTTGGAAAATTTCATACTTTATTTGTCCAACAAGAGCTCAAAGAAAATGCAGAACACTCGCGCTCTGCTTGATACATAATTTGACGTCAGTTTGTCAATAAATTCCTCAACGTTACTTCTATAGTATTAAAAATACCGGGGAATTTTATACCAAACTATTTGAGTTCTGACATAAATTGTTATTGAAATTTATCAACTCATCGATTACTCGGGATTATAGTTGGTAAATTTTTATTTTAAAAAATCGATTTGTATAATTTTTTTATAAATGTACAACTAATCTGATGATGTACCTATCGGATGGAAAAAAATGTCAGTCCTTATTCGCAGCCCTACGCAGGCAACTGCTCCTGATGTATTGTAGGTCTGTGTGATCTTAGAAGATTTAAAAAAAAAAAAATAAATAAAAAAAAAAAAAAGTTTTGAATGAAACGTCTTGTGCTTGGTCGATAAAAAATATAAATCCTCCCCCAGACGGTCTTTTATTATCAGGTGCACGTATACATAAATCCAAGGTCTGAGGCATTCATATGGACAGGCAGGGCGAGTCTGCGTGCAGTTCTGTGCCTCTTTTTGCCTTCCCCGACGACTTCCACTACTTACTTACTTACCTCCTTCGAGCACGCGTGTACGTATGTGTGTTATATGATGTTACGCGACTTGAAGAATGTACTCTTGGCGCAGGTAAATTGTAAAGGAGGCGCCTCGCACTGCCTAGGGTGTACATACTTACATATATATACATATATGTATACCAGACACACGCGAGAGCGTCTCCACTCGTCTCCTTTCTCTCTCTTATACATCATGTATAGATAAAGGATCGCGACGCTATAATCAAGTTTTTTCGCCCCTTCTTCCACATTTCCTCCTCCTCCACCTCCCATCCTTCTTTCCTTCTCCTGCTTTTCTTTGTTTTTCCCCGTGCGTATTATATACCCACGTGAATGGGCTCCACTTGATTTTCAATGCTTCTAAAAGTTTGCGAGCTCACGTTATAAATACACGGACACGCCCCAACCCGTACCTCCTCCTTTATTCTCTTCTTTTCTATATATTTTTATTTTTATTTCCCATCGGTGAAATATGTCCGACGAGTCGTACGGCCTATCCATACATGGGAGTACCTTTAATATTTTTTTTCACCCCACCCCCTCCTCGTGTGAGAAAATTCACATGGCAATGTAAAATATCGCATCATAAACATTGCACGGATCCCACTCGTGTGTGATATTGCAACAGCAAATAATCATGAAAAAAACGTTATTCGCGAAAATCATTCGAAAGCAAAAAAAAAAAAAAAAAATCGGCCGATCGGGGCTCTCTGTCACACACCGCCGGGCACAATACATTTTCCCACAAGAGCCGGAGCTGCACCGAAACAATGCACCTAATCGCCCGGTATCCGTATACGTATCACATATATATATATTTATATATATGGGCTGTTGGTATAACTTGTATGTATATATATGGCACACATCGGCGTGTAAGAGGCGCGTGTGTCGCAAAAAGCACCGCACGACGGCAGAAATTCACCCGCATCGCGTACTGTATATAGCACAGTCGAGCGGCCGAGACGAAAAAAATTAGCCCAGAACCCGTTGCGGAGCGTCGATCGGGCAACAACCGACTTACACACACACACACACGCATTGGCACGTATAGCCAGTTAACGTATGCTAATTCACGTCGTTAGCATAAAATCCTTCAAAGTTGTGTACGGTGCATGTATATACACACACCCACAAATACTCGTATACACATTTATATACTTATTCGTACATTATTTTGCACGCACACACTCTCACCGACATAGTTATCGAGAGCTTCGCGTCACCCACATACATACGTACATACGGACAATAAGGGGCAACACAAAAGTCACCCTGTATATAGATATATATCGTTGTAAAGTGTACCCTTTGGGCTGCACCACATATATTTATGCGCTCCATTAGGTGTATACGCCCGGAAAAACGGTCAGGGCTCATATCGATCGACAGCTGCTCGAGGATTTTTCCCCCTTCCGCTTGCATCGCGAGTGTACTCTCTTTCTCTCTCGCGAGAGAAAAAAAAAAAGGAACGCTGTAGCATCGCTATCGGCGCTTATTATCGCGAGCCTGCAGGGCTCACTCTCTCTCTCTCCCTATATAATATATATATATATATATAAATGTATATGGCTCTCCTCTCGGTGAGCCGCGCGCGAGTTTAGATAAGTGCCGCAGACAAGTAAGTAAAGCGCGCGCGAAGCGAGTGAGCCACGAAAGAGGGAAAGAGAGAGAGAGAGAGAAAGGGTCCACGTGTATATATATATATATACATACACATGCATTTAAGAGTCTCTATTGGCTCTTTCTCTCCTCTCGCGACCTAAGCCGCAGAGCCTGTGTATATCAGCGAGCCAAGCTGACCCTGGGCCCTCCTTTCTTTCTTTCCTTCTTCCCTCCCACACACCTTTGCATTAACGTGTACCAATAGTGTATATACAGAGTGTATAATATATATACATATCCACGTATACGAAGATATCGCCGTGCACACGCTCATCCCGGCTCCGCTGCACCTCTCGCCGATGCTTTTCTCCTCCTCCTCCTCCTTCTTCCCGGATGCAAAGAGACGAAAAGGATGGCACAGTCGCGCGCAACACCTCCTTGCCGCCCTTTTGCCTCCTCCTCCTCCGGTGCATATAATACACTCCAACTGAATAGCCCTCTCTCTCTCGTTGCCGTTGTTTGTTGATCGTGTGTGTAATGGCAGTATCCTCTCGCACGCCCGCAAATAACCCAATCTCTATATTCTTTCCTATACATACACGTGTACGTATATTTTGTGTGCTATATCACTAGTTGCGCACGGCAGGATCTCTTCTGTGGAAAAACAGCGGCTTTTTCTCCCCCCATCCCTTCCTCCTGCAGCCCATCTTTGAGTCTAGCGAGTGGACACACTATGGTCAGTGTGTTTTTTTTTTTTTTTTTTTTTTTTTTTTTTTTTACGCGGTATGGGTATGTATATACAGCCCCCCTTGTGTTCGTCGTCGTCCCCGAGAGCACACACAGGACCTGGGTTCTTGCGGGGTCCTATACCTGTATATACGAGGACTCGGTTCATTAGGTGGATTTTTCGCGCTTGTTGTTGCTAAATCTCCTTCTTCCTCTTTTTTGGCAAAAAAATTTAACATAGCATCAGACCTACCCCTCCCCCCTTCCCCTACCTTTACTCCTTTGTTTTTGTTGTTGCAATATATGTGGGAGTAAGAGAGGAGGTATACAATATACTATATGGGCAAGCGCAAAGCGTGCCTTGCATTCTAACGCTGTGTCATTGATTTTTACGCTATTTTCCCCCGCAACGAGCCAAGCGGTACTTGCTTAGTTTTTTTTTTTTCTTCTTTTCTTCTTCTTTACGGAAAATTTTAATTGTTCTCTCTCTCGTAATATTCCCTCCACCCCCACCCCCCCTCTAGATGCATATACTTTTGTAGCTCTGTTCCGCTCGAAGTATAATTCGATGGTTTATCGATCTATTATAGAAAATGTAACGTTACGATACAAGGTCAACAAGTCGCGTTAAATTACCTCCAGAGGAAGACAAAGTATATTGTATCATAGTATATACATACAGAACAGGAAAGAGAGTCGCAGCTCTGGATCCTCGCCGTCGTTGGCATCATCCTCCTCGTGTTTATACAGGTGACACACAAACGGAGCCGGACTCGCTGCTCCTCTTTTTTTAAAATTTTTTTTTTCTTTCTTTTTCTTTTTCTTCTTGTCCTTTGCTCGCAAACAACATCAGCATCAGCAGCAAACGGAGCCAAGGATCAGGACGGAAAAAGAAAAAGTTGTACCACGCACGACCGGTACTCTGGGTATACACCCCACATACATATACACTCACACCCACACTTACGTATACATCGTGCATATATGGGCTCCGGGTCCCCCTCCCCGCCCTCCTTTGTCCGTGTCCTCGAAGGCCCAGCCGGCTACTGTGCTGCGCCTCTTTATACCCACCTTCTGTATATATACAGGTACATGCAGTGGAGGATGGCTACTGGTTTCGCTCTCGATGCTCCTTCTGCCCGCGCGTTATACACCCAATACCCCAAAAGAAAGAGAAAGAGCAGCCGAGTCGACAGCGCGGATATAATCGGGCGTATAGTTTTCGCCGAGCTCCTTGGACGGCCGTACATGAGTATAGCGGCTACTGGAACTGCCCCACAGCGAGATCGTGTACACCCCACATATTACATATATATATATATATATACTGAGCGTACATGCTTGCAGTGTATACACACTTTGTATATCAGGTGGAACATCGGAAAGAGGCTTAATTTATTATATACATATAATATGTGGGTTTCGAGGTTTTGCGAGTGTCTTGTCGCTGATGCGCTGCTTTTTTTTAATTGCTCCTTTCGAAAAGCATCCACATACTTATATTTATGCAGCTACTGTGGTCAGAGATCGAGAGAGGGAGATTGGTGATTTATTTTTTATTTCAGCTGCCTCGGCTATCTCTCCCGAATATATCCCTGTATACTCGTATTTTACGTGTACGCTCGGGCCTTTGCGACTCATTACAAGCTCATGTACATGGGTACCGATTTTTTTCCTTTTAATAATCATAACATTATTATTATTTTTTTTTTTTTTTTACTTCCTTCTCCAATCATACAGCACCAACAGAGATTCCGGGACTTTTACGAGATTTATACGAAACGACGATATCCCAGTTCGCACATGCATTAATTTTATCGATTATTGTTAATATTGCGACTTACAACCCAAATAGAGTCTCGAAGTTGAAAGTACATTGGTGTTGACAGAATAATCAGTTTCAAAATCTTTTGCTCCTGACTGCCGTAGTAAATGTTAAAAATTTTAAACTTAAAACCCATTTTAATTATTGGAATCACAGACATCACGGGTAATCTGCTTCCTACAGTCTGTTTATTTTCGAACCACGCGTGCCAACATCTCGAAAACAATTTTTTTATTAATCCTCCCGAAAAAAAAAAAAAAAAATCTACAACCCAACGTACGATTTATCCATCAAAGCACTCGACTCGGTAAATACACATACGAATCGTTGCACCAGCCTGTGAACTTACAGCAGTCGCTCATCCCTCACCTCCCAAGCACCTTCAAACACGGAATTTGGTGCATCTTAGGACGAGGGGAGGAGAAAAAAAAAAGCTTGGAGAAAAATCAGTTGTGGAAGATTTTGGGTCCCAAGCATCGATCTGATTATCGTTTGTCCCTCTGCGTGGGGGCCATAGCGGAGCAAAGAGTCACCAATGAGAAAGTTCACGCGCTCTCTGCTTCTTTCCTCATTTCAGGCCAATAAGCATGTATACATATAAAACGTATAAATATATACAGTGAGACTCGAGCGGGAGAGGGACAATACACAATGTGCGCGCGCGTGTGGATCATCTCCAACTCTCCAACACCAGGATTGGACGCCCGTTCGCGTCCTCCTTTGCCTCATTCGAGTTACATACGTATACGTGCAGTATGTACGCGGGAGTGCGAGAATAAACTGCAAAATGCCGTTGGTCGGTTCCCGCGAGCGAGCAAACGCGCTTGATTAACGAGCAATCGCCTCTCTTGTGCATATCAGAGGGAATAAAGAGGGGGTCCACACGTTGTACGTACACACGTATCAGTTTAACCCCTTTACCTCGCCAACTGACACCGTTGTGTGGGTGGGTGCGTGCGATTGTTATTGATAATTATCACGTCGACGTTTAGTTTATCACAAACACACATACACAAGTGCAGTGGGTTCTTGTTTCCTTCCTTGGCGCGTTTCCCCATTTCAAGTATAGGGGGAAAAAAAATACGGTCTAGCCAATTAATCGCGTTACACTTGTGTATAGGCGAGTGAGTACGTACAGCGTCATTAGAGCGCACGTATAAGTTATCGCGGGGGATAATCGTGGTTTGTATCGGGCGCGTGGGTGTGTTTTTACAAAAGTAAATGGGTACGGATTTTCCAGAGTTGTAAAAATATAATCACGTTTTTCATTGTAAGAAATGTAGGCTGATGCTGGATTTTCCGACCGAGTTTTCTTTCTATTATTTGTTTTTTTTCTTTCTTTTTTTTTTCTATCACTACCGCAAATGAGATGGGCGAATAATTGGATCGTACGTTAAATTGTGTATGGCAATAATAAATGTATACATGCATAGAATCACATAATGTTTTTTTATTCAACACACGAGTATTGTGTTGTTGCTGCTGTGGTGTTGTCGCTGTACTTGGACTCTTGGCTGCTATTTATTTTTTTTTTTTAATGTGATTTTTTTCCCATACAATCACTGGCATTGTTTTCATGAAAATTCCATTGGAATCTGGTTAATTATTGAAACCTTGTTGATTCCAGGCCACTCGATCCACCACACACGAGTTTTCGCTATAATTGACAGGAATATAAAATATACATCAGTTATCAATCATGCGAAATCACAGATAATACCTCCTGGTAACATGGTAGCATTGAATCAGGCCTTAATTACACACGTCGAAGGAATGCCTTTGTTTCGAGTCGTTTTTTACCAAATGTCAACCCGATATCCTACTCCTAGGGATCAGAATTCACTCTGTCCGCGATCCAAAGAGTTCGAAGGTCGGCTGGTCCCACAACGTATACATTGTCTCCTCAAAAGGGACTTTACAGCTCCTCCCTTCTTTTAAGTGAATCCCAAACGCCAAAGTTCACTTTTACCCAGCTCGAGCCAATACTTCACTCTCGAGGTATACTTACGTGTTATTATTAACTCCGCGGCGTCTTCCCGGATGTTTAGAGACGTCAGCTGCAGCGTTTTGGGTCTCCCTCCTGCTCCTCTCTTCTCTTTTTACCGTTCGATGCTCACATACGGTTACGATTTCGATCCCTTTCTCCCAAAGCGCTCACAGCTCACACGTGCATAGTATACAGAGACACAATCAGGTTACCACCCAGCCTCCCTTCCACTCGTTTTTTGACACCTCGTTTATTGTTTTTCTGCGCTGCTGTTGCTGCCACTGATATTATATACTTGCGACTTTTATACACACTTTCCGATGTATCTTTTTTGGAGGGGGGGGGGGAGAGGTGGACAAAAAAAGGTCTCCTCGAGAATTTCAGCCCTCGCAACGCACTCTCGTTTCTCGGGAAGTTCCTTGCGCGCAGGGGCCTCGATTTGCCATAGCGGTCCAAAGTACTTATTAAATCGGGCGCGCTCCTGTCCTCTCCGAGACTCTCTGTTTTTTGCGCATCGCTTCGTATATACCTACATCCTCGTCCAAAGTGCAGCTGCTTCAATTTCAAGTTGGTACAACCCATACACAGGTACGCCGGTAATTTAATTTTGAATTTCAAGGTGGATGCAGCTCTCTACCCTCACCGAAAAGCTCTCTCTTTTTTATTTTTTTTATTTTCTCGTATATTCGTAGGACAAGAGCAATAGCTCAAATACGCGCCAAGGGAAGGTACGTACATCGGTAGACGCGACAAAGACAATGGGGTGTATATACATACATATAATAACAATAATACACATAGCGAAAAAAAAAAAAAAAAAAAAAAAACAGTGGAGCATGCAAAAGCACGTTCCTCGTAGCTCTCCTCTCCTTTCTCGCGAGAGGATGGAAGCTATGGGTATACGTATATATATATACAGAGGCACTCTCAACTCGGGAGAAAGAGAAAGAGGGACGAGACAGAGACTAATGAAATTATTTTCCTCGGCAGCAAGAGAGGAAGGGGCCTCGATTGCATCAGCGTTTCCTTTTCCTTAGGGTTCATGCAGCCGAGTACAGTCACGACTCTCGCGGCAGTCGTACGTGCATATACATATATACATATACACATATACATATATATATATACATATACATATGGGCACAAAGTGTATTACAAGGGAGCCGTTCTGTGTGGAAGACCGCGAAGCTAGACGTGAAAAAGGAGGCAGGAAGGAAAGGGACACACGTCGTCGTATACTTGTCAAGGGGGAAGAAATCAGAGGGAACTGTTGCGATCGCGTCAACTCTTCTCGGGACTCACTTTTGTTTTATGCATTCATACACACATGCACACATACTCATATATATATATACACGCATAGGAGAAAAAGGCCAACTATACGCGTTCGCTGTCTTTCGCTCCAAGTTGTGTATAGAGGCTCGTGCGATACCTATATCCGCGGATGCAACAAATTGGGGGAAACGTGATTATCGTGGATAACGCGGTGCCTTTTCGTTGCAATCATCAAAGAATTTCGTTTCTCTCGCAATAGACGTACATTAATAGGCATTTATCGCGTAAGCTGGACGTGATTTCGCGAGGAGGAAAAAAAAAAAAAACAAAAAACGAACCATTAAAGGAACGAGAATTTTTTTCATTACCTCGTGCGGAGTGTGGAATTATAATTATACCCCCCTATGTATATACAATTACTAATGAGCTCGATGCAGTTGCTTTTGCAATTTCAACGGATTGTAGAATGTTGGTGGTGGTAGAAGTAGTAGAGTTTGTAACTGCTGTTGAGTGGTTATTATACAATGAAGTTGATCGTAATTTTAGTTTTTTTGGTCCAATATATTTTTTTTCTTCCGTACTCCACGCAACTGTATACGTACCAAATGTATAAATTGTAGGCCCGAAAAATCTCGTTAATTTCCCAAACGATTTCGTTTGCGCGCAAAAGTAACTAACCGCACGTTTCTTCGTAAAACAATACATTGTTGCTTTATTTTTTTTTTTTCCCTCAAAGGATAAATAACCAGAAAAAATACCTGAAATACGTACACGCGTCGACGGCGTTGTCATAGCGGACGAAAAGAAAAAAAAAAAAAAAAAACGTGCAGGTAGCGATTTTTCCGAGCCAAGCGTAAAAATGCGAAACATCGCGGAAGTCATTGTTCGGCGGGACTTTTTTTTCCAAGCCAAGGACCCGAGGTAACGAGCTTGGGGAGAGAGAAAACGCCGGGAATACCCAAAGAGCAACGCGATTTCGTCGATGAGGCCCCAACGAAAAACCCTAACGCACACGGTCCTCGCGAGCCAGTATACACACACTCGCCGCGTATTTACCCAGATTTCTTCATTCTCTGACGCATGTGTATATATGTACACGGACGCGGTACCCAGTGATACCCTATAATTCAGCGGTTGTTGTTTTTTTTCCTCCAACCAACGTCCACGTGATTCTATACACATAAGTGCGTGTGTGCACTTGCAAATATATATATTGTATCAACGGAAGGTGGGGGTGGTGGATAAGTGTATCGTGGATAAATGCTCGAAGCGCGTTTCTCGGCATCCTCCGACCTTATTCGAGAGAGGAGTACATTACCCCCCAGCGAATGCAGTAGAGGAAAGGGGGGAACGGTATAACTCGTTTCTTTGTTACACATATTTTTACGGCCGCAGACCCTGGCTAAGCGGGCTCTCTCAAAAATAAAGCCCGAGAGCAAACTCGGTCTTAACCCAGATACGAGGATTGCTTTACGACGACGCCACATGCGTATACCCAAGCCGTGTGTGTGTGTGTGGTTATCGCGCCCGCGATGTGATTTCGATGGCCATGTGCGTGTGGGTGTGGGTGGTTTTTAAATGAGGCGTCGATTATTTTGTGCAAATATAACATACTCGCGTAATACCCACGGGATGACGATGCTCGTTACGTGTGTGCTCGATAACGCGTGGTAATATATCCGCTTTTTTTTCCCTCTCACTGGCGCGTTTGAGGTTGGCTTGGGTTTTGGCGTTGGAAAATTGCGCGGTGTAGATCAAGTTTACAAGGCTAAATTCTTGCACGAGGTTGATGACTGGCTTTCTCGTGCATGAGTATATAAGTGTGGATAGTAGGAAACGGAATCGTGATGACTATGTTAAAGATATCAAAATTCGCGATGATTTTTTTTTTTTTTTTTTTTTCACGAGCTCCAATGGGTTTCTGGTACTTTAGGATATAAAAAAAAAAAAGGTTATAATAAAAAAGCTTGTTGGTGGACAAAAATGGCGTTTTCTTACAGCCTGGAAAAAAATGTTAACCAGTGCATTCAGTCTATGAACGACTATTTTTCCTACAATCGGGACAAATTGAAAAAACACTAGTTTGCTTTATAAAATACACTGCAATTTTTTATTATTTGTTAAATAAAATGCATCATTCAGTTAAACAATGTATGGTAAATCGTTGAGGTTTTTCATTAGCTCGATCGAGATTTAATTTTATCGATCTCTACAACAACGCAGTGGCACGGCGGCCAATTAACTTTCTAATTCCTAATGGTTCAAGGCTCCACGAGTGATACTAGAAATTTACGAGACGCGAAAAAAGAAAAAAAATTACCGTTCACGAACAATATTGGCCAGAACCGTAGCTATTTCAAATAAAAAACTTTTATACATGCAAACATCAGCGCATGCGGTCCTCGCGTTAATTTAAACGTTCGTGCAAATCGAGAAAAACAAATTATGGCAATCGTCTTTTTTTTTTAATAATAATAAAAAAAAAAAAAAATTCCTGCTTGAAAATCGACGGAAAAATAAATCAAACTCACACCTGCAGTAAACAGCTACGAAAAAGTTACTCGCCGAGGCAAGCTAAAGTTTTTGCACCTCCAACCGGTTAATTGTAAAGATTACGCAGACCGGACGGCATTTTCAAAATTTCTCCGGGTGACAAACAGGCAATGCGACACCACACATACGAAGGCCAATGGCCTCGGCATCCTCTCGATTTACGATCAGTCTGATAGCGCTTAGCGACTTTGAAAATTTTGGTCGTACCTGCCGGCATAGGCTTATCGGCCGGCAATGGACCGAACGGTGCAGCCACCCCGAGTGCCACCGAATAACGATGTACAACGAAGGATCCAGAGAAAGACATAAATTTCACGCTCGTTCGTACACACATATAACATTATCTCATCTATACCACGTATATATAAACGGAGTATATGGTATGCGTACGCATGATAACTTCAGCTTCGAGGAAGTGATGAGTCGTGCCCACGATTATTGACTTGTGAAATCGATACATTGGTGATTCAAATTCAAATTCTGATTGTAGCGCTAACCTACCAGTGAATTTAATTTAAAAAAGGATTTTTACAACAAATTTATATATTCAATAACAATTGTTTTCGCTACTGTTTCGAAACCGCGTCGTTGGAAACATGCCAGTACTATTGGCTGTTTTATTTCAATTTGACACCTGTTGATTTTGTTTGTTTACAAAAATACAAGCGTTTACAACGCTCGGGCAGGATGTCGGTGTATAGGTGCGTAATCTTGCGGAAAATAACGCACGTAGGTATACGATCGTTTCGAATTAACGTTTTAATATCGACTCACGCGTCCCTTGCTCTTTCACGTAGGTACATGTATACCAATGGGTGACCGTCGATTTTTTTTTGTTTCCCCACCTTTCTAGCCACTCTGTAAGTTACGAGCGACGCGTGCCTCTACTTTCACTCAATCACAATATTTCCATCACACCGATCGATCGGTACGGAGAGAAGGAGAGGGATAAAACGAGACGGGAAAAAAAGTCCTTTGCGCACGAACGCTGCTAAACACACGGGGACAAAAAAAAGGTCAGGTGTCACAAAAGTCAATCCAAGAGCGATTGTATCGAGCTGCCTATACATCCGGAGCATATTAAACGAATGTGCAGCAGAGAGAGGCCATCTGTTATAAGCTCACACACACACACACACACACACGAGCAGCAGGGCCCGACGTATATCAATGATAAATGCGTCTTGTGCAACGCGAAACGCTGTTTTGAAATTTGCGGGCTCGCGCGTGCATCGGGGAATTAAAAGAAAAAAAAAGAAAAAGAAAAAAGAAGCCCGTATGGGGGTATTTTCAAGCCAACGTCGCGGGTGCGCGTTAGGATTAATTTGCGTCAACGTCGATGTCACCCCTGCCCCCCTCATAGTTTCAGTTCCTTCACCTCGACGGCTGGCTGCTGTAATATTCCATTGCTATACCTTAAACTGAGTACTTAGTTACCAATAAATGAGTTTCAAGTCGGTACAAGTATACCTTTCCGCTTTTTACCGTTTCCTTACCATTTACATACGATAAACAAAAGAGCTGCATCTTTGAGGGGTGGGGGGTGCGTTTTACAGCGCACCAGAAGGTATATATATAAATATGTATATAATATATACATATCGAGCGAAGAAAACAAAGGGAACAGTCACAGTTAATAAATAGCCCCGTGGAGAGGGAGCCGCGCAATAATAACAGGCAGCGGTGTCTCATCCACCTCGCGATTCGCGATGCTCCAATTTGCCCCCCCCCCCGGCGTTATCTAACTGCTGTTTTGTAATACGGCACCCATGAAACGCAAAGACGACTCTCTCCTCGTGAGGTATACAACGCAACGTACTACCCGGCATCGATTATAGACTGGAGTATACTATACCGCACGAGATTTCACTCTCGGCTGTATACCCGTGGATTTTCTTCGCCGGTTATTTACGCGGAAACAGCTGATTCTAATTCCGGAGCGAAGCGAGCGCTCTCGTTTTCGCCGTATTTTCGGGTAAATCGCCGCTGCTGCTCGGGCTCTGCTCTGCGTTATTTCGAGAGCTTTCGGGGAGAAAAATTTTTCTCTCGCGCCTTGCAGCTACCTCTTGAGACATGGGGAGAAAAAAAAATTGGGAATGAGCACAAGCGTGAGTGTCAGCTTTTTCCTCTACAATTTTTCGCGTTGGGTTTCCTTTTTTTTTCGTTCTGTGGTGTTTGTTGAGAAAAAAAAAAAAAAATACTAGCACCGGTAGTAACTCGCTGCATTTAATACTGACCGTTCGCGAAAAATTGAGAAATTCACCTGTCTGGGTTTTGCTCAGCAACTTTAACACATTTTTTCAATATAACGTGTGGGTAGGTACTTGCGAGATCAGTTTTCGAAACGTTTTAGTTGTAAATGCCGTTGTCGTTGCCATAAATTTAAGTTTAACTGCGGCTTTAAAACCTCTTTTTTTCCCAAGAGCGTAAACCGATACTCGTACAAATGAACGTTGAACGAACAGACATTTTTGTAAATTAAATTTAAATGTTTCTATTATTTTGACAGCATTTACGTAAACTATCTTCTGTACGTGTATGTGCGTGAAAAAAAAAAAAAAATTATTTTGAGCTGCACCTACAATACCAGACTGTTTTTCATTCCTCGATTGTTCATTGTAACGAGAACCGAGGGTCAGTTTGTTGAGCGAAAAACGAAGCAATTCAGAGCTATTTTTCTAAACAATGGTTGAATTTAAATCAACCTCATTTTTTTAACATTAATTATCGATATGCAAAAAAAAACCATCACACCTCTGTACGATAACCCAAGTCATATACACAGTACCCAGGTATTTCTCAGTGCTCCGGTCGATCGATGCAAATCTCTCGCTCCTACTGGCTCCTTTGCAAGTAAAAGAGAAGCATACGCACGAAAACAAGTATCCGCGAGTGAAAAAAAAAAAAAAAAAAAAAAAAAAACGAGAACAATCCGAGAAGAGGAGGCAAGGATAACCCGGCACGATGGTGGCATCGGCAACCGGTAGGCGCGAGAGAGAGAGAGAGAGAAAATAAAAGGAGAACGGAAAGAAGGGCGAAACATCCGCCTCGAGCCGCCTACGCGCTTGGCGAAGTATATACAGCTGCTGTACTTAGCTGGTGCAACGTGAAACTCGAACGCGAGATCTCGCGCGCGCGTGTGGCACGCGTATACCTACTTACTGCTGTCATGGACACACATAGAGGGAGAAGAGCCGCGAGAACGAGATCACTATGTGGACGTGTATATATAGCTATTCTTTTTACTCTCGACTCAATTTTCCTGGTCGCGCTTGCACATATTGTATTGTACGCTTTTCTCTGTACTCAGGTATAAATACATGTTGAGCTCAACTGGTGCTGCTGCGGTATAAGAGGCTACAACTGCAGTAGCGAAAAGAAAGGAGTGTACACGTATGCATAAATACAGCGCAAGTTGGTGCTCTACAGCCGGAAGCGGAAGCTGATGTATTCATGGACAAGCAGGGAGAAGTTTAGGGATGTGTTATTGTTGTGCAGCGGGAAAAGTAGATGACAGACTATGGAGTCCATCTGGTGCTGAGGACTTTGGATTTTCCAGAGGAGAAAGAGATATAGTCGAGTTTTCAATAGTTTACAGACTCGTTTAATTGTCAAGCAAATTGCATTTAAAGTATACTTGTATAGAGTGCGCCAAGCGTTGTAAAAAAAAAAAAAGTTACAACTTTTTTCTTCCTTTCAGCCACAGCGATCGGCTTTTCTTTAGACGTGGTATAATATTTTCTTGCACATCCCTTAAAATTATTTATCCGCATTTCAATAATCATTAGAGCCATTAACGTGGTAACAACCCCATCAAGCTAAACTTGTAACAGCAGTTTCCATTTAGCCAATACTTATTCGTAGGACAGTATTGATTCAATCCATTGGAAATATGACTATACAAGGGATAAGTACAGAAGAATTTTTTTCAATTGGACGACGTGGTACCTCAACTTTTTACTCTGACGTTTTTTAAAATTAACATCCAGACAGTATTGGATGCACTCGTATTTTTTTTACACCCGGGACGTGTCATAAAATAATGGCACTCTATACAGAAACACCACTTTGTTATCCTACATATTTCTATCCTATATACATATACATCCATGTGAATGGACCTCAGAAAGAGAGAGAGAGAGAGAGAGAGAGAGTATGGGCTTGCTGATAATTTATGTGCAAGTATATGTATGTAGTTATATGGTTGTTGCGGCGCACTGCGGCGATGAAGGAGCTGTAGGTGAACAATCCAAGTCGTATATTTGGACACAGTACAGTTATAGAAGTACATTGTAATGACTCATGAAACATGTGTATGTAACTATACTATCATGGATTAATCAGTGGCAGTGTGCGCTCTGGAAGTGTACCGTTCCTTGCGCGAATACACAAAATGGCACTAATCGGCTTCTCCCGTAAACGTACATATATACTGATACCAGCACTGTGAACCATCACCAGAAACGCTGTGAAAAATCGGTTATCCCTAACACTCGGTCTTCCCATCTTGAAAGAGGAGAAGGAAAAAAAACGTCACCAAGATGATGCATCACGCGATCGGAGTAGAACATGTTGCATATTATATACTTATTATCCTCCAAAGGGGTTGAAATTTGTGTAAAACGCAAGTGGCTTGATTCTCACTTGCGTCATCTTCGCCGTCGTATGCATAATATGTATTACACATATACATGTATTACATACACATCACGAGCTTGTTACTCTTTCGGTATACCTAAGTATATGGTGGTATAAGAGCCAAGTGCCGGCAACGCTGGGAGCCGTGGGGGTTAACAGCTCACTCTCCCCCCCAATGTATACTATATAGTTGTGCATGGTGGCATAAAGAAAGAAAATACTCAAGCGCAGGTATATGTATGTGTATACATATACATACACGTATAGATAGATATCCGGGCGAATTCATTTCGCTGATGCTATAAATTAAATCGTTACACGGTTCCACGCCATGTATGTCTCATGCATGTGGCGTGCTGCAATACCTGCAGGTATATACACATATATATATATATATAGGCACGAAGTTGAAAAGACGAATTTGAGGTCATTCCTTGAACACTCTGAATACGTGCATACATTTGTGAAAATATTTTAACTTTACAAAGTATGGGACAAAAAAAGCTCTAAGGCCATTCTTTAATAACCAAAATTTATGTCTTCTATACTGTAAAAGGGGGACCGCGAGTTGAGAGTTGCAACGGTTGTACCTAAAGTCTTAACTAAAGCAATACGTTGCGTAGCCTACTTCCGAAAACAATTTTTTTCCTTGATTCCTTGAGTGAAAGAAAAAAGTATTATCCATTTCTCTCTGTTTTTTTAAAAGAGTTCTGTAAGCGCCGGTAAATCACAGTGTATGTAAGGATTTAATATCTTTCTGTCTTTCAAATTATTAAATACATTCTAATTGTGATTCTTTCTAAATTAGATGGATAATGAAGAACAAGTGAGTGGACAAGGAAATATAGATGCTTGATCGTGTAGACTAAATTAGACTAAACGTTTTTTTCACCCTTTGTTTTTGGTTTTTTTTCAAACAATACACGCCAATTCTGAAAGGATTTGGGAGTGATAATTAATCATCTCATACTTGAAACAGAAAAGTTCACCTATTAATTTTTCCTCGATAACGTAGCGCAATAAAAATTTGTGGGGGAGAAGTTTAAGAAAAACGACAATATTCTTGAAAAAGCGTTTATTTTTTCCTTGAGCCGTCGATGATATAATCATGTCTACGGCGTCAAGTCTGACTGGCCAAGCACGTGTTCTACTAGCGAGACTTTGTATAGGTACCTCAATCCCTATATATGATATGTACATATTCAGCCGAGCAAAGTCATCCCTATTCTTTCTCTGCCGTTCGGCACTTCACCGTCTTGTTCTACTATGCTTTGCTCCATTTAATAGTCCAGATGTTACTCTCGGGCTCGCAATCCCGTATACCTACACACACACGAAGCAATGGCCAGTAGCGCTCACCACAGTTTCGAAAGTGAGAGTACGAAAGATTTATACACGTATATAGGCTCTCCTCCTCTCGCGTGTACCTACACACAGGATCCGTACGTGTGGGTAATATTGTGTGCGCACATGACTTCTCTTTGTTGCATTCCGTCGTGTCGAAGTGGCCATTTCTACCTTCCTTACGTGTGTGCCCACAGATATACCAAAGCCAGCGACCGTGTCTCTCTCCCTCGAGCTGTTCTCCTCGAAAGTGTCTGGTTTCATTCACGAGCTGCAGCGGAGACCGCGTCACCTCGAAAGTCACGGTCCCCTAACAGTCGTCGCTATTCTGTTGTACCAGCTCCAAGCGCACATACACACCGACACGTTACACACGTGCGGGTACCGTATATTTGCGCACGTGATTTTCTCTCCGAATCGATAGGTGCGCGCGAGGAAAAATCCTTGGCCCTTTTCTGTTAAGGATCACTCTGAAGTTGTGCTGCTGTTTTTGAATTCCCCCCCCCCCTTTTTTTCATTTTCATATTTTCATCTTAGTCAGTGAAGACTCGCTAGAAACTCATTGTCCAATCCATCAACTTATTAAATTAACACAACCATTATTTCTCAAGTTTCAATTGGCACCACGCCTTAATTTACCTTTTTAATTAACTCGCGAGTTTTAATGAGATTGTAATTGCATTCCAGCTCCAAATTTAAATTTAATTTTCTTCTCTCGGTTGAACAACTTTTTCAATTGAGAAGAAAAAAAAGGGTGTACGTATAAATCTTAAAAAGGAAAAAAGCGTCAAAATACGCTTCTTGAAGGTGTGATGTAGAAATGGAAAATAAAAAAAAAAAAGTGACGAGATCAATAAATTTGTTTAATTAAAAAATTACCATTAGGTCGTTCAAACGCATCTCGACGTGTTATGATGTAAAACACAGCGATTATTTATGGGTTTTGACACGGTACATATAATCAGAGAGTACATGTCTCTCTCTCCACGTGTAATAAAGTTTTTATGATTTACCACTACAGCGTAAAAACCTTTTTTCTTTTTAATACCTCGTCGTGGATGTCTACTGATTTATGCTCTGAAATATATTTTTTTTTCTAGTCACTCTCAGAGTATCTCTTTTTTTTTCAACTACATACGTGCACGACTGATGCTCTTACCAAAGCGGGAAACCAAACTTTATTAAAACCATACACATTGAGGATTGTTGTCGCGAGCGTCCATAAAGGACTAAAAAAAACCCAAACCCTTGGAAGAATCCATCACCACGCAAATTTCTCCCAACACCTTCGTACAAACGAAACTCACGCACGCACAGTTCTCGTCACGATCGGGCTATCGGGTGTAATCGATCGCACAAGAGTGGCTGAGGAAAAAAATACCCACGCACTTGCAGGTGCATCATCCTTTCGCTGTACTCTATACCGCCTCGTACGAGGGGAGGAAGTCAAAAGAAGAAGGAGGAGAAAAAAAAAAGAGGAGATCACCTTTCAGGTAACGGGTTCTAAGGACGTCCTCGGGGCGACCTTACCTCGGGCCACTCATAAATTATTAAAGCGCACAATGCCGCTTCCTGTCCGTAAAAGAGCCCCGGGCCCGTATTGATGAAAGAGAAAAGAAGAGACGAAAAGAAAGAAAACCCGGCGGACGCGTGGAGAAAAACCGCGGAACGGGTATCTTTCTCCTCTTGCACGTGCGCCCAAGGGGAGGGGGAGGGAAAAAACGCCAACGAGGAGTCGGTCAACAAAGAGAAGCTGCTGGTGGTTGGGTGAAAAAAAAAAAAAATGGCCCTGAGATGCCGGGGAGGAGTCGGGTGCGGCGCGCGTATATGGATACACCTGCACTTGGTTGCCGTGAAAAAAGGAAAGAACGGGGAGAACAAAAAGAAGGAGAAGAAAAAGGCCTTTTTGGTCCCCTCTGTCATGTGAGATTCTTCATCAAGCTAGTCCTTCTTCTTCTTCTTCTCCTTCGTGTTTCTTTTCTCTCCTTTCTACACCTTTTTTTTCTCTCCAACGGAGGAGATAAAGGCTCATGTTAATGACCTTTTATTATGTGTCTCGAATACAAAGTTGTCACGAGACTGTATGCACGGAGGAAGGGAAAAAAAAAAGGGAACGCGACACGCCTACATTCTCATATCGTATATAAATAATGGACATCGCCGACCGAAATGTTTATTTATAGCCTGCCTGTACTTGAGTGAAAGCTACATCGTACATATACCACTTGCAGTGTCGCACGAGTTTTCCGAAAAGTGGTGTATGTCAGCGGTACCATATATGTTGCATTTTTCGCCATGTCGTAACTATCGCGGAGCAATGTTTGCGAGCTCTTGCACCGCAACATCCAAAAATGGTGAAATTAAAATTTCAGCGCGTCCTAGCTCGGCATAGGATATCGGTCTACGTGCACCGGATAGAGGAAACGAGCTCTGCAGGGTACACAATTGGGTCGGCGAGGGACACGCGGTGAAGGCGTCGTACCACCACCTCGGTGTTTTCGGTAGGTGTGCCTTTAATATTCATGATCCGGAGGAGCAGCAGCCGTGTACCCGCTACGGAGCTGAGCTAAACGCGGGGGTAATTGTCGCGAATTTCAAATTTTTCCGAGGCTTATCCTGTGTACCACTGCGACGATACCCACACGTGCCTCGGTTGCGTTCCGTCGTCGTTGCGATGAATGTCCGCGTCTAAGGCCATAGAAATCGCGTGGCTGTTCCCATATGGATGTATTTACAGAAAGTTCATTGGTTGTACCGAGAGTTTGTTCAGTTTGGCCTTTGACCTGTGATCGAATTGCAAAATCGAATAGTAAGGGTATGAGGGCAGAGGGGCTTTTTGAATTGGTCCAAAAGGCAATTTCGCCTTTGAAACTCGAGGGTTGTTGCAGCAACATCATCATCGTTCTATCCATACGAAATCAGCGATATATCCTCTTTCTCTCTTCGGTGATCCATTAAACTGATGCAAAGAGCATTAAGTAATTGCGTATACATACGGTGGGTGTATTGTACATTTTCATCATGTAAAATGCCTCTCGGCCGCATTGTGGAACGAAAATGTATGTGCTCACCGAGGAATAAGATTCATTGCGCCCATATAAATTTATAGAATAAAAAAACGTCAAGTAGCCAGTGCGCGATGCGTGCCTTGTGTGCGCAAACGGGAAAATGTCTCCGGTCGCGATCCACCACTTCCACAAGAGACAAGAGATAGCTCGAAAAAAAAAGATAAAAAAGGTAACGCTATATGGTTAGAGAAGTGGCCATCCGAAACAATATCCGTGCGTGGTACAGTGAGTTATTTACTCTTGAGCGAAATTAAGCAAATCAGGTGGTGGCGTCCCACTCGAGATTTTCAGAAATCGCACGAGTATTGCGGAAAGAACTGCCCAGACTGAGAAAGCGCGAAAATCGCGTTGCCTACATGATACGTATGGAGACTTAAATACATATATAATATGTGGAGGCCAAGAGAGAACGAACGACGTGATTTCATCGCTATAGAGTAGAGTCAAAGGTGTACGTTCAAGTTTTTTTTTTCGTCCAGGTTACAAGCAACGCCATTAAGTATGTGCCATACATGGTATACGACAAAATTTGTAAAAATAAAAACTGCCGTGCATTCCTGTCGTCAAATCTGCATTATGCATTCGGACGGGGGCGATCGAGCCTTAAAATAATCATGCGCGTAGCCAATTCTCATGCGAGTCGCGATTTTTTGCTCCAATCGAAACTCCTCCCGAGTTCTTATATTTATCGGCCGATCCCACATACCTCGACGTCGTTCAAGGCCAGAGATGATTTAGCGCTTTTACGGGCACGAGCAAACTGCTCTTTGTGAGATTAATGCAAAGATTTTTTAATGTAAAATCTATGTAGTGCAAAAAGGAAGCGTCCCTTCTCCCTGAGGAGTAGATTGATCATTTCAATGCTCTCATACACGAGAGCGAAAAGGGAAGAACATGGTAAAAGAGTATCAGATGCCATGGGATTCTTATTTTTCTCGATGCTCTTGTCAAGCAACGGAGATTCTGTTTAAATTATAATTGTAATCAATTTTCAAATAGTTATTGTTTTAATCATGTTGCTATTGACGTCAACTTGTGTTTGACGACTCGTTTGACGAAACATCAGTGAGATAATCGTTTGAGCGACTTTACACGTGGTCATGCGAGTGACCAATAGATGATTGTTGATTTTTTCAAACGAGTAAACAAAACTAATTGGGTGAGCAATGTCTATTGTACCCCTCGATTGCTTAAACATTTCTCCGTAGAAAAATTTACGTTTGGGTGACAAAGTTTAGGTGATTCCAACAGCCGTCGATTTTTTACCGGTTCAGATTGTCGGCCCGATGTAACGGCAATACCCATACTTGTTGAGGAACGAGATAATGCATGACGCATTTTTTTAAGTACCACCAGGTACCCCTTTCTTTGCGTTTATACCAAGAATGCACTTTATCTGTCAATAAATTTTACGAAAAGACTCAAACTCCGTTGTACAAGTTGTTGGTGACGACCAACAAAAATGTCCCCTGTCAAAGAAAAACGCCAGCCACATCTTTGTCAAATGTGATTTTCCCCGAAAAGACTTTTTTTTTCAAATCAAACCTCCCTTCGGCGAAGGTTGAAAAAATAATGCCGATCCAGTACACACGGAAGCCGAAGCAATCGCGCATATATATAAGCCCCATAAAAGTGAAAACGCTCGACATACCCCGCGGCGTTTGGCACCGGCGATGTTTCTCCCGTTTGCACGAGTTACACATAGCTATGCACGTATGCGCGCGATATCGAGAGGATATATAATGTATATAAAGGCATCATACGGGCGAGTTTATAATCGTGAAACAAAAGCACAGCGCCGTTGACGTGTTCAGCCACGGTGGACGAGAAAAACGTGACGTCCCCGTGCGCGACTCTTTTTACTCGACGACATGCATGCGCCGAATGGTCTCGTTTCTCTTTCTGCCCCAACTTATTATTGTTACAAGTATCCCGAGCGCGGGGAAATTCTTACTTTCTCGTCGGATGCGTTTGTAAGGTGTGTATATATACATATACACACACATACGCTGTTGGCCTGTGCTTGGGCTGGGAAAGAAAAGCATTGAAATAAATGCTCGGGCATTACGGGTGGAAAGGGCTTCGCATCGGCGTTTAATGTACGAGGAAATAAAAGGATAGCCCCCGGGTCGGAGGGAGCAATTTGGAAATCAATTATTATTTTAGCTCTCGTATCGCTTCCCCTTGCGTGCAGTCCGGGAAGCGTTTCAACAATGTCAGCGGCTATCGTTTGTTAAATCGAGGGGTTACGTAAGCGCGTTGTTAATACGGCGATCGTCTGACTTCTGGTTCCACTGTGGGTGGTTTGATGTTTACCCTGTGTACGTATGGGTACGCCGCTAATTTGAAACTCATGAGAAACAATAAATAAAGAGTGGAAAGTGTATTTACATTCCCTCGGGTCACTGCTTTCATTTTCCATTTTTTTTTTTTTTTTTTTTTTTTTTTTTTTTTTTTTTCCAATTATGAGGATCTCAGATACGGTGGGAACGAAATAGTTCGAGTGAGTGAATGAGCGAACGAGGATTTCAAAGTGTGCGATATGGTAATTCTTGTTACGCGTGCGAAATCAATATTAATTTATACATCGATGTAGAGTAAATTAGAAGAGCAATATCGACTTTCGATAAAACGGTGTTTATTCAGCAGCTGAATATTGTTTTGTTCGGTGATAAATATGCATACGTATATATACATTCCCGATTTGCATATGTGGAGTTGTAAAAACTTTCCTCATCCGATTCAACTTCTGTTTTTGAATCTTTCACTTTCTCATCTGGACTTGGGGCCATCTATTTTCGGCGGCTATTGTCATTGCGCAAACATCGATGATGCCGTCACCACCAACGTGGTTAATTTTATCATGCTTTTCAAACCGCAAACCTCCTCGAATGATAAAACAGCGTTGTAAAAGCTTTTTCAATCCTCATGACCTGGATTCCCTCATTTTTTGCGATGTATTCCTTTTCACGTACATATACGTGCTCGCGTCGCCATATGAAAATATACCATTGACACTTGTACACGCGTGAAAATTAATTTATTTCGCCACTTTTCTCTCAAGTGCCACCGCGTCTGTTGTTGCTACTGTGGTGTTCCCTTTGTTCACCGCTTTTTGCTTCATCGAGCATTGTTTGTTCTCCCGGGGCGCGAAGGTCGCTCGGTCAAGCTGACTCGTGCATTATGTATACACGCATGGGATGGAAAACCAAACTTTTTCTACAAACCATTGATTTCTGAATAGGTATCGTTTTTACGCTGTTTTTTTTAACAAATATTATGGCCTTGTACCTATTTTGTGCGAGTCTTCGTGAAGACTACATCAGTGTTGAGTCATCTAACGGTAACGTGGCGATGTATGACCTACTATACCTTGTATCTCGTGGGTGACCAAGTGAGATAAAAATGTTTTGAGGTGACTCGAAGTAATTGATAATTCGTTGGAAAAACGGCCAACGAGTAGAATGAAATGAACTGAGTAAGGTAAAATGAGGGAACAAGAGTTGAGAATTATCAAAAAATTATTTATGGTAACAACAATCCACGAGCACAAGATCTCGTCCGACCCTTACGTAATGTATACATGTATATAACACGTACTTTTGCTACTGTCTTACTTTCGGTGAACACGTTTTTGCACGATGCAGTCGGAAAAGCACAAAATATAATATTTCATAGGGCAGAGGTAGAAATGGAAAAACGCAACATTAAGGTGCACGATGCACACAGGCCCGGCAAAACCCCGTAAATCCATTGTACCGAGAACAATTGAATTCAGCAATATATTATCCTTTGAAATCTGCTTTGAAAATCAGCCCCCGACTTTGATCATCGCGAGCCACCACCACGTGAAAACATTGCCACAACCTCGTTCTCATCCATGAAAATTATCATCGGATAAACGCATACCCGCGATAGAGTCCGCGCACGATGTATACACGGACGAGGTGTATCCTTTTAACGTGCAATTATGCGCTTGTCACTCTCCCCCGCAGCTCGAGCTATGCGCAAACCGTACGGGGGGAATAATCCTTGCGTTGCGGCGGCGGCCTTTTGCAGCCGGTTAAATTCGACATTAGGCGCATTTACATTGGTAATCCGACACTTTCCTGTGACCCAGAATACGTGAGGCCAAGCCAACAACGGTAGCAGCCGCGACGTTGGTACATACATGCAACACGTGAGGCTCTCCTGTAACTCGCCCGTGCGCTGGTGCGCGTTGAATTTGCGACGTTATATATGTATGCGCAACCGAGGGAACAAAGACCGCGTGTACCTATATATGTGCCATCGGAGAGAGGAGGCGAGGTGGCGTTCAATGATGATAAAACGCGCGAATAACCCCCTCGCGTTCCCTCCGGCACGACGACAACTGCGATAATAAGCCCGCGATGACAATGCATTAACACGAGGCCGCGGAGAGATCGGAGAAATGAAACGGGGGAGGGGATTTTCTTGTTCGCCGGGCTGAGATTACTCGGGTGAGCGAGAGCTGTTACAACGCGGCTGATACATCAACGAGATGCAGGAAGCTCGTCCGGTCTACGTACCGGTACAACATCCAGGATAATAATACATATATATGTGTGTGTTTAAATTGGCACGGGTGGATGTATGTAATAAGGTGGTGCGAGGAGAGGAGTGAAAGTTCAAGGACGATTTTTTTCCGTGTTTTTCAAACCGTAATCTAGATTCGAGGTGTTAATAAAAGCCGAGGTTTGTTTTGACGCGGTGTTGTACGGTTGCGATAAATTGCCGGTAGTGGTAGATTTTCCGAGTGCGGCGATGGCTAAGATCGCGATCGTAAATAGGTGATTGGGTGCAACATTTTGATCTCTAAATATAATTGCGGTGTAAAAAGTGTCAATCATGTTTATACTAACTCCCCCTGAAAATAAAAAATAAAAAAAAATTAAGCAACTTTTTTTTTTCTTTCTGTTTCAGGTGAGTCAAACGAACAAAAGAGAGGTACGCGCTCCGGTGTCACTATCGAGCTCTCCCGCGCGTAAGTAAAAATAACCCAGCGCAACTCGCGAATTCACATGAGCCGCGGCCGCTGCTGTAAAAACAATCAACGAATCCCGCGTATACATATGCGGCGCACTCCACGTAGATTAGACCTCTCGGATGATGATTCCGCGAAAAAAAAAAAAAAAAAAAAAAAAAGAAATAACATTTGCATTTGCCACGCACGCTCGAGCTGTAGTATAGAAGAGACCGCAGAGAGTCTCGCGGCGAGCAGAAAATAAGCTACGGAGCGTCGCCCCGCGGCGTATAAATCTTCGTCGCTAGGCAAGCGCTGAAATCGGAATGCGCCTGGCATGCCGCACGTATATATACAGCAGCATCGGTCAAAATCAACTGTTGCACCGCGCGCGCATATACTCCCATGCGTGTACGCAAAAGCGCGAATCAACCGCGAGAGATGAAGAGCGTACATATACATATATACGCAAGTGCTCACGGTTGTAGGGGCGCCCATCACTTTCCAAGCTCGACTTTGTATATACGTATGTTGTGCGTGTACTTGTGGGACTCATTTGTCTTTTGCCGGCGAGCTTTGGCTTTTATTTTAGGTGGTCGCCGCGCGCTTCGGAGCCCAAGCGTCGAGGCTTTTCTCTCGTTTGTACGCGCGTCAGAGGGGGGCCGTTTTCAATTTCGTAATTGTTGGCCCGGAGCTGTCGGAAGCTGTTTCCAATGATTTACTCAGCCTACTGTATAGTACAACTGCCACGTGTGCATGTGGGTATACACACAGGCCCCCTTTAAAGCCCACTGTTTACAATTGTTATGCCGGAGGAGATGGATTAGGTACCTTTTTTTTTTTTTTAAATTGACAAAAATCACAAAACACCTCGGGCCATGCAATATAGTCATTGTTATGTCTTGTACGCGCATGATTACTCATACGTATAGCATGTAACGAGTTCTCGTTGACGTCTCGGGACACTGATTTTCGCTTCAACTCGTAACGCGCGCGTCTTATTTCCTTGCCATTTCTAAATCCGTCCCTCCTTTCCTCCTCAGGTCTGATCTAGCGTATATACTTTTCCTCGTTCGCTTCCCGAATTAGCTGTAATTTCGTGACCTGGATACGTTCGATTCGCGCACACGCCCAGCCGAGAACAACTCGTGGTGCAGCTGCAGGCAAACCAACAACCAGAGCTGCGAATACAAGGGAGAGATGGGCCCCGCGAAACCCAAGACGCCCCGTCCGGGTTTTAATTTTCGGTCACGCCGGGCGGAAGGCAATTAATAGCGTCCACTTCCCCCTTCGCTCATTCTCGTCTTACGTCTGCTACTTTCGCCCCGTCTCTCCGTACACCTATACACATATCTCGACTCTTCGTTGTCCGGTGCACGCGTACATGACGTTATACTTTTTACGAGCTTCTTACCCCTTGCCCTGTTTCTCACGAGTCGCGTCACTCCACGACTAATTGAAGCTAACGTGTCTCGTGATCTCCCAAAAGTACTCGTCTTACGAGCACCGTTTGCATCAACCCCACGCTATTCGGGAATCTCCTTTACCCCCCAAAAGCACAAGTGCTTTTTGCTTATTACCAATGTGCGTTTTACAACACGTTCTACCCGTACGAATGCTATACAAAGAGCGGAACATACACCGCAAAGTTCATGGGGTTACACTTTTTTTTTCCTTGCAATAATTTTTCTTAATTACGACACAGGCACGGTATGGTTTCATCGAGCGGATCTCGTGTTTGTTTCCAAGGTGGGTCGTGCGTGTAAAAAGACATGTGCTATTTGTCGAGATGATGGAAAATGAAAGAAAAAAAAGGTTCTCACCTAACTTGGGACATTTTTTCGGTCTCCCCATTGTATGGAAAGCTTGTTAGGTATGCTCGTTCGGAGATGATTTGGCGCGAAATGATTATAAAGACAGAGACCAACGCGAAACGGTACTAGATCGGCAAAAAAAAGGTAGGCGAGAAACGGACCGTAGCGTACAGACGCAAAAACAACAACTGCGTATACACGTACACCGTAGTCGACCTCATAGTACAATAACAATTTCTTTTTTTTCGAAAGGCCCACCAAAGAAGCTGAAACACATACTTCTTTACAAAGCAGGGGCAGCAGCAACAACAGCGAGATCATTTTGGCCATTAATCCCAAACAATAGACATCCTTGGAGGAGAGCCCGAGGAAGAAACTGTGTATATATACATTATGGCGTGTACAATCATACACTCGCAACTCTCGAGAGTCAAAAGGTTCATTATGTCTCGTCTGAGCCTCACACGCTGGCCGTCCCTCGGTTTTGTACGGGAGAGCGGCCGAGAGCTGACAAGTCGCGGGTGGCACACACAATGTGGGCCACGGACCTGCCAGACGACGCTTACGTGTGTATACGTACGGCGTGTACTCCTGCGCGTGGCACGAAGCGAAAGGGAGAGAAAAACGGCTGTCTTGCCGGCTTTTCGAGCGTATGCACACGTTTTACCTGCCGTGAGTATTCAATGTACAAGTATTCAGAGTCGAGGCAACACTGCTCTACGACGGCGGGTCTCCACAGTGTGTGTCTCCGCACCCACGCGTTCCAGACGCTCTCGCTCTCTGTTGTGCTGCCCCGGAGTTGAGGTGCGGATCGAGAATTCGCTACAGTTGTCACCGACGCTGAGACGACCAAACTGGTTGTACCGGGGGAAGAGAAATTTGCCTGGATAAATTTACTTATTTACCACTGTTGGCCTCTTCTCGTAATTTGCTCTTCGTCTTCTTGTCCGACTTTTAGGTGTAGTACTTCTACTTTGAAAAATGCAATAGAAATCAATCGCGGATGAGCGATAACATCCAAATCCTCCGATTTCAATAAATTATGCAACACATTTTAAGGGAAATATTAAAAATTTAGTTTGTTTAACGTACTTGAAATGCAGTTCACTGTCACAGAGTCGAAGATTTTCTGTGGAATACTTCCTATGTACGTCCACGTAAACATACGAATACACGGAGCTTGACTCGGTGAGTTTCGAATTTCGTCCGTGATTGGCGAAAGATAATCCAGCCAGAGCGTCTCTAATGAATTTACAAGTGGTAAATACACTCTGCGTAAAAGTGTAGTGGTAGCCGAGGGACGCGGAGCAACGTGCACGGTACGTACATGGGGGGTAGAAATATGAGTTGATACACGAGTAGCGAAACCCCACGATGGCGGGTAAAAGAAAAATAAAGGGGAGCAAAAAAATACATCCTGCCCCTCCACAGACGGAGCAGCGTCGTAAAACACCATTAACGTTGTATTAAAGTCCATTAACGGTTCTAAGTACCTTTTCGCAACCCTCCCCCCCCCCTTCTTTTAAAGCAAACAGAAATAAAACATGTACGTACATAAACGAGGTGGCGTTCGATTATCGTGTGGTTTTATAGATTTATAACGCACCCTCCTCCGCGTGCAAGAGATCGCACGTAAAAACAAAGAAACACGTACGTCGAGGCAGCTCCAGCGTATCTCAATTAGTTTTGCTAAAAGTTTATTTAGTATATCTCGCGCGATCGCTGCGCACAGGCCGGGCAATCAGTGCGCGCTCCGAGAAAATTATGCTTTCCCTTCTTTTTCTTTCTTCATTGGCACTCGGTTACACTGTTTCTCTGCACCTCTCGTAATGGTACACGTGTGTGCACAACGTTATTTTTTATATTTATTTCCCGCGACTCCCTATACATCGGGTGGAACATTATTGATGGAAAACATTTGAAGTTTGATGGTTTCTCGATATAGACTGGGAAACCATAAACTCCTTACTTATACAACGAGATTACGCTCGTCTACCGAGTTATCTTCCCCTTCTGTAATCGTTTCAATTATAGAGTTACTTTGCGTCAAGTTTAGCTAAACTCCCGTTGATGGATGTTTGATTACCCATACGTACAGCGTGGACGGATTTGTCGATTTATAACCGTAAGCCGATGACAGATAGTTATTTAATCCAAGGTGTTGCGACGAAGAAGGCAAATATTACGCAATGATGAGGCTGGTTAAAAAACGAAGGTATTCATTCGTTAATTGCAAGTCGTAACGAGTGAGACGTCGTTCTCGAGTATTGTCGTGGATCTTTGGATTTCCCAGCGGACGTGACGGGCAGTAATTCTCAGGTGTACACGTGTAAGTACGATGATGACGAGTGACTCTTTGCGTAACAAACGTTTCCAGTATATCGCGATGTGATTGTCGCTGAAAGAGAATTAAAAAAAAAATGATAAAAATCATCAAATTAAAAGGTAGACTCGCGTAAATTTGTATCAGGTGTACAACATCGTGTAGTCCTCCTTGTATGTACGGGAGTCCTTTGAAATTACTCCCCATCGGCGAAACAATTCCAACGATTCGTCTTAATCACTGGCAAATTTTTACTTGCAGCCTTTCCCGGACTACCCATGGAAACCCCTTCTCGTTCGGTAGCTTGTACATACTGGACGTGCACTCAACGAGTCTCATCTATCTCGCTATTCCTTTTTGCCGCCGCCTCCCTCCATCCCTCACTTCGGCATTCTTAATCTGATTTTGTTCTTTTACCCTGCAGTTGGCGGTCTGTATATGTACGCATGTAACAGAAGTAGTGCGCGTACCATTTTCTTGCCTTCTCCCTTGCTATTATTTATCCCACGTGTGTGTAAATACACACAATCGCGTGCCACAACCATCCTATACCCGGGGTCTGATCGAACCGATTGCTTTTTAATGCGAATGACGTCTTGAAACTGCTGCGATATTACGATTGGATCCGAAATCCTGCAGTAACTTCCTTCAAACTTTATTCTCCAAAAAAATTATGCGCAGACCGAAAAGTTACTTATATTTTGGTGACTCCGTTTTTTAAGTGAGTTATCAGATACCAGTCGAGGGTTAAAAAAAGGTTTTGATTCTCGTTACGCGTGCTTGCCTAAATAAATTTCGAAACGAGATACTAACGGACAGAGCAGAGTAGAAAAATTCAGAGAGTTGCATAATGAGTTATGGATTGAGTGCTATCGATGAGAAAATCACGAGGCCAATGCCAGAATTTATCTCTCGGTGGGTAGTATGTACATTACGACTGAAAACAACGTTATCGGTACCATCTACAGTATAGTTAAAAGAATTTTTCGAGTGGAATATGAATAGTGCTACAAGTATTGTGCCAAATAAAATGGAAAACAAATTTGATGATCGGAATCGTTTACGATTGGTATATTTTTACTGAGAAAAAAAGTATAAATAACCTCTCGCGACTCGATGGGCAGCCGATGAAATAAGGCAAAACTTTCTTTGGCACGCCGAAAGCCATTTGTTTTCATCGATTTCAAAGATCTTGCCTCTCCAGTCACTCCAAGTACTCGTCGTCTTCGGCCGAGGCTCCGTATAGTAGGTACGTGTCCAGAGTTACATCCTTTAACGTCCAGCCCGCACTTGCACCGATATTTTTTTCTCTTTTGCACCCAAGGAAGGGGGGGGGGAAGGAGAGGAAGGAGCAAAAGCAAGAGTGCAGGGCCGTATATGCTGGGGCTCGAGCGGTGAAAAGCGAGGAGGATGGCGACGACGTCACAAGAAAACGAAGCAAAGGAGCAAGAAGACGTTCTGGTGTAGAAGAAGAAGAGAGCTGGCTCGTTAATCTGTGCTTCTGATCTCATTTCTGCTAATTGGCCGATAGGGAGTGTACCGACTGACCCATAAGGGAAAAAGGCCCCGGGGTACAGCACCGACGCGCACAAAAACGATACGAGAGGAGAGACAATCGCCTCGACCACCACCACCACCACCACTGTACATCCACACGTGTTATATACCATTACGTGCCGTGATACTCGTGTGTGTATGTATATATATATACACACGTATAGGTTTGTAAATCCTAATCCAAGGCGAAAGTATGTGCCGTATAATGGCTTTGTTCCTTTCATCGCCAGCTAATCTCTCTTTGTTTCCTCCCCCCCCATCCCGCCCCTTCCCTTCCCTTACCCTCCCACTCTTCTTTCTCTGCTGTACATTTTTTCTCTTCGTCCTCCACCGGCTCCTTTTGCTATTTATTCGGGGGGTTTCCTTTGTCTGCGAGTCTCTCTCTCCCCCCCACTACTCTGTACACACACACGTTCCACTTGCTGCTACTGTCTTACCGACAAAATAGCGCTGCGCGTTCTTGTTGTTGTTGTTGTTAAACAAGCACATATCAGCGAGCTGCTAAAGACGCGTTTGTCGGATGCGATCGGATTCTTTCCAGGTGACAAAAAGAAAAAAAATACAGCGTCTTACCACATCTGGCTGTTTCTACTGCACGAGACGCGTGTACAAAAATTCGAGAAAACCCAAATTTCTCGTCACGAGTCGAACTGCACGTTCGGGTATTTCGAAGGAAATCCGAATAACGTTTGCTCGAGCATCACATCGGAGAGGGATAAACATAATCCCGACTTAAAATTTCCTTCCACACTTCGTTCATCTACTCCCCCTCTCGACCTGAGCACGCATACGTATATGCTTATTCGCGGGCGTTTAAAATTCGGGTAGACTCCGAGTGGTCCTTGCAAGTTGCCCTGCACGACAAGCAGCTCCTCGACACCTAGCAAGCAGGTAAGTATATACAGCCCACCGAGTCTATACGGAAAAGTACTCGAAATTCAGCCAATCTCGCAATGCGAGAAACAAAGAGAGCCGATACCTACTCTCGAGTAGAGGAGAGGGGGGGAGAAAGGCTTCAGGGTCGCACTGCCAGCGCTCAGCGGTACAATAAATGAAGCCGCCAACCAAAGGTGCATCGTAGGAGGAGGAAGATGAGAGAGATCGGCTCCACGTACGATATACACTAAACTATAATGTACACAGAGGGTATTGCTGACAAAGTCGGTGATACAGATACTTACCTCCTCCCCCTGATATTTATATTTCTTTTTTCTCGCTCCCTTTGTGTGTTTATCGGTCCACAGTCAGCTTGTTTTTTTTTTTTTCTGTGGGCTCTGGTGATCAACTTATTTTCACTCGTTTACGGACGGATATTGCTAATTTATCCGGTCCCGACTTTGGAGTTACGTTCAAACATCATCGCGTGTATGTGCACATATTTACTCGTCATTCAACGTGAATAGCGGCAGTCAAATATTGAGCGATGCGCGCGCGACTCTGGTTAGGTAAATACCATATACCCATGCGTGGAGGTGCACAAAAATGGAAACGTAAATATTAATTTTCAGGTGGGTGTACACGCGAATTTCAATGTGGGCTCGTTGGATTGTACAATTACTGTCAACTCTCGTTTATTACTTGTATACTTTGAGCTGAGAAATTTTGGAAAAAAAAAAAAAAAGAAAAAAAATTATTACCCGAGAGCCGTGGTTGAGTGATTACCCAACGTTGAGGCCCAAAGAAGCCACAGTGGTGGCGGAGATTTTTCAAAAATTGCGACTTATTTCAAGGTTTTGTATGTGCTCGAAGAATGAGCAACAATAATACTTGGTTCGTCGATCGATGACTAATTTGACGTGGAAACAAGTGCTCTCCGTCTTCATAGCGTATACACGTATAGCTCAGAACTCGATGTAGACAGACAGACAGAAGTACCTGCAAAACGATAGGCGCGCTCTCATTAAAGTTGGCTCTCCCACGACAGCGTGGCAGAATCACTCGGATGTGTTGGCGCGAGAGCCTTTTTTTCCCTCCCGACGTGAGAGTGAGGGCGGTGGGGGTGAGGTTTAGTTGCAGCAGTGGCGAAGGCATTCGAGGTCGCGGGAATGCGAATGCGCGCGAGGATGAATGAACGAGCGAGGAGCAGTGGAAGGGGGGGAGGAGACGCGCTAGACGGGAGATGTGTCGGATTTTCATGCGCGGGCGTTTTATCGCATGTGCATGTACGCGCTTTGGTACGTTCGTGTGGCAATGTATGGGCTCTCTTGAACGCTCAATTTGCAATTGTTAATTCTTACCAATGGAAGTGAAAAAATCAGGACACTATGATGTACGAATTAGCTTTACACTGATTAAAAGAAAAAAAATAAATAAAAAGGAAAAGACTCCCATGTAAATATTTTTCAATCACGCGAGATATGTATTGGAACGACGAGCGTCCGCTTTCCGTATTAAATTGAAAACGCAAAATTCAAGCCCCTTCTCGTATACACGACAGAGGTGGTGTCACATAAATATTTCAATTTTACATGACCATGGAGAAATACAAGCATCAGCAGCACCAGCAGGATAGTAGAAGCTGAGGAGGAGCTGCCCGAGGGCTGACGCATCCCATTCCAACAGATTTCCAAATAGCAGATCGCGTGAACACCCGTCCCTGATCCTCAGAAAATTGGATACGTGATGGGGAGGAACTAGTCGCTGGAACTTCCTAAAGGTCGTGGATGAGAGCGACCCTCGAATTTCTCCATCGGATAACCCATTTACGCCCCGTCGCAACTTTGCTCCACGCACAAATATCAAAAGTTCCCGCGAGCTTTTCTCCTCTGCTGGAAATAATTTTAATTTCCAATGTAGAGGGAAGTAAAAAAAAAAAAAAAAAGCATCGTAGTTAACTTGTTACACGATTCTACAGACCTCGCGTTCCATTACCTCGGAGGTGACGCCAGTATGTATAACTTCGAGCCACACGGTGTAGCGCATGAGCGCCGACACCGGCACCTCACGATCCTTCAATCACTCACGGTGTGCAATATTGTCGGGGCCAACCGGTCGACGGGCAGATATGGGTCATCGGCATTTATGCGCACGGGGGTGGCTACGAGCAAGACAGAGGCTCACCCGGGCACCTCGACGTGCACGGAAGGACCTACTTCGATGGAGTAGAAGAAGGGGGGGGGGAGGAAGGGTCACAGGCGTCGCGTCGTCTACTTTGGCGGGCTCGCGTGTTAGCATCCGATCGATGCGTCCGTTCTTCGGTGCAGGGCCGGAATCGCAATCGGGTCATCGGGGAAAAACGGCCTCCATCCGGTCGAGCCGGGACAGTTGATCAGAAAAGGAGACGGAAAGAGCAATCGATCGGGAAGAGAGGTGAAAATGACCGATTTTTTTTTTCTAGTGTCGCGGGAAAGAGGACCAAAGTTTCGTGAGCGAGATCGGAGTACAGATTGGGTGTCCGTGTCCACGTGTATGCACGGCCTCGGTGAGCTCGCTCTACTCTTGATTGGGGGCTGTCTGTTTGGAAACCCCGATCTTTTCTCAGAATTATTATATCCATATTTTTTGTGAACTCGTGACTCCGTCGTTGTTGTGAAGGCTGCATCGCCCACGTGTGTATGATGCAGGAAGGGCACGGACTGGCTCAAAACGAGAGGGACTCGACAAGAGTGAAACTCAACTCTCTTCCTCTTCGCCGTGTCACCCACACTTTTCAGCTTGAGAATCTAGTTGGACGCGAATAACCGAGTCAAACAGCCTCAAATGAAAAGGCACTTTCACACCGGCCAGATAGACAGGCAGGTATATGCATATACTCGAGGAGGAAGTCCTTTATTCCCGAGCTCTGGTGTGGCTAAAACTACCCGTACACGTGTGTATACGTATGTATTTATAATGTGTGCGCTTCTCATTTGAGAGTCGAGAGAAACGCCTATCGCGTTATTGTGGGCACGTATACCTTTTACTTTGGGCATTAGCCGCGCGAGTGCGTTCGTACAAACTCTCGTTTCGTGCCTTCGATTTCGCGTCGTCGGATTACAACTTCCGTGACTCTTTTTTTCTCGACTCCACCAACGGATGCCGCATGGGGCTTTAACCAAAGCTCATGTTCTATAGATTATGTATGCAGCGTTTAAGGTTTCTTTGATTCGATGCAAAAGATGATAAAAATTATCAAGGGATGAACTTGTGTCTAACAAAATACGTTTCAGAACGAAAAAAGTTGCGTATTGGAAGGAAGCAGAAATTTTTCTTTTTTAAAATTATAGATTTCGTGCTGTACTTGAGCTTTGGTGTAAATAGTTTTAATTTACTTCAGAAGCCGTTCTTACGGAGTGTCTCTGTGGATTTTGTACATTGAAATTTGTAATTTAACCACATTAAAACTTATTTTCTCTTTAATAGCGTGAAAACTACGCAGATAACAATTTACTTGTCCGTATAATGGCGTATGATTATTGTTTTTCGGTGTCTTTTTAATTTTATTTCTGTGGTAACTACAAGTATGGAATTCGAACGGATCGTCATCAAATGGTGATGAACATTTGATTGCTCTTCTGGTTGATCCTTAACGTACACTTCGAAGAGCTGATTCTTCGATAAATTAGTTTTTTACTGTTCTAATATTGGTAATCTTTACCAAAGAGTAAACAGAAATGAGAAAAAATCGTTTTAAAACAAAAGAAAACTGGGCTCAAGCATGTCTCTGTGATGAAAGTAGTTGTTTGTTTCTCTCTTCAACAATTAAAATTTCCACTCAATTTAAATCAAATGCTAAATATCATCTCACGCCCAAAGTTTCTCTTTTCTCCCCCCTTGGATCGTCCATTAACAAGACATAATATAACGGATGAAGATTGTGCAAGCCCGACGGGCGAGAGACAAATTTGAGCGGAGGAAAAACGAAAACTTTCGGCAACAAGAAAATAAAAATGCAACAGTAGCAGCGGCACTTTGTCATGGAAAGTCATCCCTCTTCCTCCTCCTTCACCCACCCCCGCATAATAGGTAATGCATTAGCTCGAGCAATGCATCATGCGTACGTATACGTATAGGTGCAGTGACCTTTTCATCTTCTCCTCCCCCCCACCCTGACCCTTTGGAGCATCAACACCAGAATTATTTCGCTTAAGCAAAGAGCGAAACATTTGCACAAGGTGCTGTTGTACTGTTGCGAACTGTTCTCGGGCGCTGTTGTTGTTGTATATACGGACAACACAGTGAGAGAATCTGCGTAATTAAATTCCCGGCTCTGCCTACTCACCCCCTTTCCTCCACTCACCCTCGAGGCATATCATCCGTCAACTCGTTCGGGCTATCCTTCCTGCTTCGCAGCCACTCGACTTTTTGCTCCTCATCCCTCTTTTGGAATATACATGTATATACATGTGCCCCTCTCTTCCGTAATCCTTGCCCCTCTTCTACATCGTAAATTTCTACGAGCATTAATGAGTAATTACTCACGCTAAGCGAATTCAAGCGCCTCCACGTGGACAAGGGCTGGATTGTTTTCTCTCGGCGCTTTTTGCTTTGATTCATTGCGCGAGAAATATATATATGGTATACCGAGATTTCAGCGTCATACGTTTCGTTTGTGAGCCGCTCGTGAAGCTATTACTTTTTTTTCACGTCATCGTGTTAGGGCGAACTCTTCCACAGCAGTACAGGTACCAAAGTTGTTGATAACCTGTACAGCGGAGTGGAGCCAAATCGGCAGTTAGAGCTGGAGGAACTACTTGTAAAAAAAAAAAAAAAAAAAAAAAAATAAGAGGAGAGTCAGTGGGGCCAGGATGTATCGATACGAGTAATCGGCATGCCGTCGGTTATTAATTGCCACAGTGAGACATACCTAGCGAAACGGAGACGCAAAACGCGTATCTGTATAATACGTCTGTCTGTACGTGCGGCTTTCGATTTGACGCTGGCGCCATTGGTGTCGAAATCGCTTGGCTGTGGGATTTCGCGCAGCTTATCGCTTCGCGATATTTTTCCATTGCCGCATCACGTTACTCGCAGGAGTGCCGATTTTACGACTAGGATGCAACTTTTTTTTTCCCCCCCTTTACTCAAATAAAATCCAGCTAATTTTTATTATTGGCCTTAACTACTTTTGCATCAATGAAACGCATCTTGGGTGTGTACGTTAAAATAAAAAAAAAGAAAAAAAAAGAAAATATGTAACCAGATCCGCTATCGTGAAATTATGAATAAATTTCTGCGTCCCCCGCGATTTTGAATCATATAGAATCAGATCGAGTGGGGCAAATATACGAATTATCGATAATCTGCTGAGCTATGCCACGTAAATTATCCCGAATAAAAGAAACACTCAGCAGTACAACTAATCGAAACAATCAACAGCAGAGTGGGAGGGAGAGGGAGAGCGATTGTGTATAGGTTATAAATGTAGGCCATACTTCGCGGACTACGTAATGTACCGCGAAGGAATTCGGAGCGTATATACACAGATTAGATCGACGGTTCGACATTTGCATGATTCGGTGCTATAATTTCACTCTTGTGCAATTGTTACCTCCAAAGTAAATAATGGCCCCTTTCGTAGGAAGAGCGCCGGTGTATTTACGTCCAATTCCTCCCGTCAATTACGCAATGTAACGAAAAATAGCCTAAATTACCAGCCCCGTCTTGCTTGTTTTTCTTCCGTCTCATGCCTCCTCGGCGAGCAATAATAGAGCCATAAGTCGCCATCAAACCCCATGTACTCGCACAGAAACGGCGAAAATGCGTTCGAGCAAAGAGGATAATTATAATATACGCTGAGCAAACGCGTAATGTTTTCACACGGAGTTTCGCGGTGAGCTCCGATGCGCAGCAGCTCGAGACAGTTGGCGGGGGGAGGGGAATTAATGAACTAACTAGCGCGCCGCACAATGTACCAGCGTGCGGAGGAATGCCGAGTATTTGCCTCCTGCGCTTGTGATGCTAATGCTCCCCTTCTTCTTGGCTCTCTTTAACTCTGCATAACAATTACTTTGGCGGCGTATACGTGCAACGGACTCGCGCCCCATTATCGAGGACTCTCGCGGTGCTTTCTTCCCCCCCCCCCCTATAGTCTCTTCGGCGGAGGGTTATTTTACGCTAAAGTGCGATTTTGAACCCAACCTTTTTCGGCGCTCTTTCAATGAAAAAAGGCCCGTGTGTAGTTTATGGTCAACATGGCCGTTCGTGCTTGGGAAATATTTTTGTTTTTCTTGGCCATTTTCGCGATGCAAGTTGCTACAACCCACCGCACGAGGCGAGATTAAAACTTTGGAGCGCCGGGAGGGGCAGATTTACATTAATCCACCAGCGTGTACGCTCGCCCGAGTGTTAATCCATGTTACAACGAAGTACCACACCAAGCGTACATGTGCCCTTTTTTCCAGTCTTTCGAGTGAGACTTTAAAGAGAGAGCGCTGCACGTTATTTTTGCTGTGATGTCTCTTGTTTTCCCACACGTTATCGCATCGGAGTTGCGATGGCCGGATTGTTTCGCGCCGAGAGTTAAATGTTCATCGTGCACTTGTCGATTTGGCCGTGCTTCTTGCTAAACAAACGCGGGAGCGTGGGTGTCCTTTCGCGCTCGGTTGACCGTGACGGAGCCGATAATCCGTCACGGCGCTATCGCCCAAAGAAGATCGAAGGGCGAGGGCTCTCGGATAGCCTCTGGGACGAGGTTGAGGATTCTCGCTCTGTGTTTTGCTCTGTATAGGGGTGGCGAGGAAGGCGCGTGAGAAAGGCCCTGGAGGTCACTGGCCGTGGCATCTTTGGCCCGATCGATTTCACGCCTCTCTCTCTCTCTCTCCACAAAAAGTGCTCCGCTTTCATCATCTGCAAACCTGCATTTCGCGAAGTTGATCTTTCCCCCCCCTTTTTTTCTAATTTAAAACAATAAATTGTTTACTACTATTTTTTGCTTACAAGTAACTTGGTTGGTGGTCGCTTTGTCTTTTTTCCCCCATTTTTTCTTTATGCTCGAGTATGGGCGTATCTCGGAATCATTTCGCAACTTGGTGTACACACGAGAGGATATATCTGTAAAAGATTATATCAACGATGGTTTTTCTTTTTTTTTTTTTTTTTTTTTTTCCACTGCGTTTTTTCCATGTTTTCACGAAGGACTCTAGAAGGAATTGCAACTCTTTGGGAATGGTGTCAGGCGAGAAAAAGAGAGAGCGTTTTTAAAGCATCATTTGAAATTAAAATGAGCGTCAAACGCGATTTTTAATTTGATATACCGTGTCCCGATGAACCATTTAGTACTTGCAGTTCTTGTTACACCTCTTTATGTACCTGTATACTCTTCGTATTGAATTTACCTATATATATTTACGATGTTCTGCGAAAATTGCATTATTTATACCGGCTGATTATGGATATTTTCCGAAAGAACTTTTGCGGCTAATGCAATTTTCATGAATTATTTATAAAACGGCGCACAAAAGAGCATCCCACGATTGCATTACGTTGCCGTAACATACTTTTTGCTAATTACAATCGACAATGGCCGATGGAAAATATAGGAGAGGAGGTGCGCAGTTTTATCACATCGGTGTGAAACACTTATTTTAATTACAATACCCAAAGCATCTTTCCTCACTTTAATTATAATTTTTAAAAAAACGAGTATATTTTTTTATTGAAGCAATGTCAATATACGTGCATTCATAAAGAGTTGATGAATACAGTGGTCCTCAAACGTGCTCCGTTAAAAATGGTAACACAAGCCTCGTTAGCATACGGTGTCGAGATACAGGTGATCCTTCGCGTGTTGTATACGTACGCATTCCATCCCCGACAATGGTAGCTGCGAGAGCCACCTTAAAATGTAAAACAGCTCAACTGGACCCATAGTTACCTCATAAACACATATTTTTCTACAAAAAGGAAGGGAGTAAAACAAAGGGAGGCACAGTATAAGTACAGCTTCAGCGTAATCCCTCGAACAATTCATACGCGAGATCCCCCGACATGTACAACGTATAGGCACGTGTTCTTCTTCTTCCACTATACGCACAAGTAATATTTTCCATGTACGTATAAGTAAGTACATGTACAAACACACATCGGATATCGTGGGGTTATTTTTCCTCTTTCTCGATCCCCTCGAATTTACAGACATACACACAGGTATCCTCTCTCTCTCTCTCATCCGGTTTTACGGCTCCGCCTTCGAAATCGCGTTTCTCTCGCTATCAAATCCATCCACGCGTGGCTTCCCTCCTCCTCCTCCTCATCCTTTCGCACACACGGCAGAGAGAGAGACCTTCGCTCCGTCTAGGCGGCTTTTGCCCCCCAGAGGCTTCGCGAATCGATATATCGCCTCTTCCGCGCGGGCGAAAACATCGCTTCTTCCTCTCGACAGGCGCAAGCACCTCCTCCTGCCTCGTTTCTTTCTTTCCGTCGTTGTCGTTCCCTCTATCACCCTAGCTCCCTCCCCCGCCCCTTGCCGAGTAAAGCTGAACTCGTGCATATTGAAACGTATGCAGGATAAGTGAACCCCTCGGACGATGGCCTCAATAGTTTTCCTTTCGGCGTAAAAATAACGTTTACTTCACTCCCGGCGCTCTAATGGATTTTTATTTACGGTTATGCGTGCCATACATATTACGTGGGAATAATTTTACGGGAGCCCAGGGAGGGATGAAAGCACATCTTCCACCTGGTCAACACTGCAAGGAGGGAAGGGGGTTGCTTTTTGTTCCAAAATTTTTTTAATGCTTCGATCTCTTTGATTTGGAAATCACATTGCGGACGATATTTTGAAAGCACCTAATTCTCACACTGAAGATTCCGGACCCCATTCACGGTACATACATTGTATCGTTGATTCCCTTATTCTCCCACGCGCTTCTTCTCTTCTTTCTTCGTGCCATTCCCTGTTCCCCTTGTATAATATATAGGTACAGTTTGGTGTCGGAGTCAATTATCCGTATTATCCCTCAACTCGACAATGCAACTATATATAATCAGGACGCGCTTTAGTACGGCTAACACAGTTTTTCCGCCACCGAGTTCACGTGGTTTTTCACATGATTAAGGATTACAACTAGCGGTGCTCGCTTCGTTTGGAATTGCTTCCGTGTACCGAGCTCTTGTTCGTTGAGTAGAACAATCAATCAATTATCATTCCGTTCATTTATTAAAAAAAAAAAAAAAAAAAAAAAGTTACATGATCAATCGCAACGAGTAGAGCTTTTCGTAACTTTTACTTACGTCACGAGTCAAGTGGCAAACACACCTTGAGCTGATACGTCATACTGTGCATGCTATCCTTCCGTGAGGAAATGTGCCCTAGCAAAAGCACAATGGCAGCCAGATACGAACCTCGTTCCGATACAAAGGATCCTTCACATAATTATTATTTAACTCGGTAAGAACCCTTACTTAGGAAAAAAAAAAAAAATTCCTTAAGCAGTAAACAAAACACGTACGAATAAATGTTTTACACGGTGAACAACCAGTTTTATGGTTTAAGCTTGTCACAATAACCTTATCTAAAACAGTTTAAGGAGCCAAACGTGCTATGAAAAATTGATATTGAAAAAATTCAAAAAAAAAAAAAAAGATTCAAGATATGATCCATCGAGTATCGTCAAATGCCTCGGGGCTGCGTAAGTACCGGTACATCCGAAATGCATAGTTTATCCTTGCGGGAGTCGATCCTCTCGCTGTGGCGTTACACTCACTCACGAAGAGAAGATAGTTCTAGAGAGAGAGGGGGGGGAGGTCGGTTTCTCTTCCCTCGCAACACAATTCGTCACGACTGGCCGTGCCGCGGTGCAGAGAGCTCCCGCATGCATGGGCCTTACGTAAGAGCGTAATGACCCAGATAGCCGCGAAACGTTCACCTTCGCTCCAAACTGTACATTCGGGCATCTGCGAGCGCGTGAAGGTACATGTACAAGCGCGCAGTACGAGGATGAAGGCAGGTTAAGCAAGCGCCGGGGTAATGCGATCGCCCCGATACATGCACGTGTGTGTGTGTGTGTGTGTGTGTGTATGTATAAGTACCTCGTATTATCCGTGCTCTCTATATACCCGTGGACCATCAGCTGTACGTTCCGACACTTTAGATGGATCTTTTTTATATATACCACTCTTGTTGTCGGTGCTATTTCCAGGTCATGTGCATTGTTACTCTCCGTAGTTCTCTCAAAACTACTGGTTGCTGTTGAAACGTATACATGTAGAGCCCTTTTTTTTAAAATCAATTTTACTTACATTGTACGTTTTACCTTTCACTATACAAAAATAAAATAAAAATGTAATCAATGACAATGGAAAGAGATCGTGATATAGAATTTGCTTAGAGTTTCGATTTGATGAGCCACAGGATATTTCATATTTTCACAACGCAGTGAGAGAGTTAGAATTTCATTAGTTTGAGGAAGAATTAAAGCTGCAGCGCTACAATAATTGCAGAGCGTTTTGCCACCGATGCTCATTAAATTGTTTACTCGTGTTAATGAGTTTCACTCGATTGCACCACTTTCGAATTATGAAGATTTATCGACTTACGCGATGTTCGAACTCGCGAAAAACGTTGGAGCATATAATTGAATTAAACGAACTCGGGAGAAAGTTCAAAGAGTGAAATAAATACCCACACACACACAAACACATGCGTCAAATTACGTTTTTAGTAATCGCGCTAAAATGAAAATTGTAATCGAAACACCGTACACGAGCCCGGCTATGAAGCAAAACGCGGTGGTGGTTAACGACTGTAAAACACTCGATGCAATTTTTTTTTTTGTTGTTTTTTTTTGTTTTACCATACACAAAGGGGTAAATGTACCTGGGCTCTTGCCGTTTGATTGATTCGTACTTAACAATGTTCGTCCGTCTCGGCTTAGAAAAGCTGTGTATACATTACACGTGTAAGCGGCGCTTGTACGTAAATACGGTATACGCGGCCCCAAGCAGTAGCTTCGCATTTCCCGCGCGGATCATAACTCAAGTGCGCGTAAAAGGATCGGCCCGAGCGCGTTAATTCATCTCCATCAGGTCTAAAATTGTTCTCACGCGCGAGAAAGAAGCAGCGCGTAATTTACCGAGCCAACGTTATTCGGTTCGTCGGGAAGAGCCGGTGTATTTTTCGAGTCGCCGGAAATCAAAGGAGCAAAGGGACCCGGTAGTTCGAGAAAAATAATTGCAAGCTTTCTTATATCCGTTGAACTTGATTTCCCGCGATAAATCAGCGATTTCATGAGCTTTACTTCCGAGAGGAGGGTATATAAAAGAAAGACACACCACTTTCGAAGCGTCTGCCACTCGCTAGCTCGGCTCGATCGGATTGAAAGTCTCGCTCGACGTAGGAAAATAGAGGAGGAGAGGATGAAATCGGAGACAAGGGAAAGAAACCAAAGCGATGGAGAAAGAGAGAGAGTAGTTCTTGCGCCGGTATATATACGGGGAAGAGGAGATACTTTGAATGTCAAAGTGAATGCGTTAATCACGAGGTGCCGAGTTCCTCCAGTCCACCTGAGTGATACGTATATATATGCATGCACTTGCACAATTGTCTCTCGCTATACTGCTTTACTTATACTTGGCTATTTCTCGTACTCCCGGAGTTGACGCTACTTTTTTCCCCCCTCTCTTATACGCTTCCGCGTTCGTTAAACCGAGCTTGACGCAATACGCTCAACTTTTTTTTTTTTTTTTTTTTTCGCTCGAAATGATAAAGTTTAGATTTTCTTTTGCACCAACCGCTTTGATTCAACTAATTTTGTGCCCTCGGAGTTATTGGATCCAGTTACGGTGGTCGTAATTAGTAATCAATGGAAATTGCGAATCACCGGCTCCCGAGTGATAATCAAGCTCTGGGGCGAATTCGCGAATACTGGGTGCTGCACGGTTCCCCTGAGCGCGTAATGACGATTTAAATCTCTAATCTTCGCGCTAAAGTGCAAAATCGAGCGACCGGACCGAAGGGCGTTGTGCATCGGAGCTCCGGGAGCGAAGATTAATGAGAGTCTAATTGCCATCGAATGGTATACATGCACGTTCAGATTTTACTCATTGGTATAAAAAGCCACGCGGTTGATCGCCTCGAACGTGTCCCCTTTGAAATCAACAAATGATGACTTGGTCCTTGTAATAAGTAATGCCTCGAAAAACAGATCGGAGACCCTCTTTTCTCTATATACGTGTATAGCTCGTGTACAAGTAAATGATCGTGGAAAGTAAGATTCGTTTGGCTCTTCATTTTCATGAATAATAACAAGTACAGGAGTTTGAATTTACGTGACGTGGGATAAATAGTTGAAAATTGGGGGGTATTACGAAAAGCGCTGAGTGATTTGATGTGAAAATGCAAACAATCGGTTGTAAATAGTAGTTTCAAGAGCTAAACTAACACAAACATGGTTATTCAAAGCGCAGCTGATGACATGATTATGATGGATCTTGATTTGATAGCTTGTTTGTACACGTACACCTGAATTGTGTGCAATAGAGCCAAATCCTTCCTCTGTTTAAACAATAAAGTCCTTTTCGGTCTCTATATCGTTCAATGTTTGTTTGAGGTAAATTTACATACTTTTGTTTTTCCCTCGTAGAGTATCCGCAAAATTTACACGCTGTGCTATTGTTATCGGAGGTGCTTGATGTTGTTTTCCAATAAAACAATTACCGCGTGAATAATTTATGTCGAACAAACAATGATACAACGAGCTCATCGCAAATTCCATCACTCTGTAGTTAGCATTATTTAATCAGCTACTGGTTTTCCTGCAAGTATTAAATATTTCAATATTCCCGCACCCGTATCCATGCATATTACTGTCACTCGAGCTCCTCAGCATTATTTTGTTAATTAACACGTTGACTACACATGTACCCATCATAGTGTCGAGTTATGCGAAATTTTTACTTCTACATCTGCGTAACTAGTTGCAAACGTAGTTAGCCTATTATCGGTAGTTTTACGAATTCAAGTGATACATGAAAGCAGTTATACGCAATAAGTGCCAGTTTTTTTTAGAAATGAAGAGTGTGTTGTTGTATACTCGGGAGGGGGATGGACTCTCAAAGAAGCGTAACTATCGAACTTTTCCTCCAGACCTCACGTTTACGGGCTCGAGTGGCCCTTTGTTTTCCTTGAAACTCGCCAACACTTGTGTTTGCCACACTCGAGTGTTTGTTGCACTCCACTCTCTGCTGTGTCAATTTTAAATTTACTTATCAAGCATATACCAGTTCGTACCAATAAAATCGGGAGATCACAGGACTAACCGAATTTTCAACCGAATCCACTCTTACTTACAAACCAGCCGTTGACAAAACACTTTAGACGGCGCTTGAAAAATATTATCGTGTAGCACCGAGCAAGGGATGAAGGGAGGGCTTTACCGCAGTTTACAGTAAACAGAAATTTCCCTCGGTTTTTGTTTACTCTTATATTGCTTCCCCCCAAGGGCTCCCAACTGCATGCGTTAAAAGTAAAACCAGGCCCCTGCCAACGTTACGCGGGTCGAGAGGGCAAGCCGCGACTTGGGAATTAATTAAAACTCTTGATTAATCCCTCGCAGTTGGGGCAACCGTTTGTTGGGCATTTCTGCCAGCAATTCTCTCTCTCTTCTCCTCTTTTTCTTCTTTTCCTTTCATCAGTCCTTTTAATTTTTGTTTTAGTAGTAATGATTTTGTAACGTTGCTTGAGCTTTTGCAGCAGCTGTCTCTCGAGCTTTGCTGTAAGCCGGTGCGAAAGTCTTACTCGAGAATCCATGCATGGACAGGCTTTCGGCGATAAGCGGCTTTAATCCGAAACTTCTGTCTGTAAAAGTGCGTTTGGATTTCAATTGACGGCTTTGACTTTTCAACGAGTTTTGTATGAAAATTAATGAACAGCCACATGCAAATCTCGTAATTGTTTGATGTGTACCTACGTTCGTTCGCTCACCAATAACAAGCGTAAAATCTGAAAAAAGTGAACCATCACCGATAACTTCTATATCAGAACCAAGCGACAATTGCCAAATAATAAAGTAGATAGGAAAAAAAACCCTCTCCATCGGCACGAGCAATTTGTAATAGACAATCATCGAGTACATTCTCTATCATCAGTACCTCGTCAATATACCACCCATGAAAGACCAAGGTTGGAAAAAGCGGAGCTCTATACGCCAACTCGTCCGTACACGTACAACTAATAGGTATATAAATATACAGGACGCGGAGGCAATCGCATTATTTTCGAGCGACTAGCTAAACTATCCGCCTCACGAAACCACGGAATCGACTTTCCCATCGCCCCTGCGTGCGCGTGTGTGTACACACGCAAGAGTCCCTGGACCACATCTCTCTATAAATACATACATACATACACGACGAGGTGACAGCCGTTTAGCGCGCGGCTTAACCGCAGTATCGATTATCGAAGCCTCCCCCCCTCCCTCTCTGACCTAACCGCTCGGCCGAAGTTTGCGACTCGAGTCTGCAGAGTATAGGTGTACATACATCTCTTTTTCACTTGGCCGTAACATTAGACGTGACGTATTTGTAGCGTATATACGTGTGTACAGCACACGTATGACTTCATCCGTGATGGGTACGTCATCCCTGACAGCTGAATTATAGACAGACTGCTGATCGATATGCGAGGGTATTTGCAGATTTTTCATTTCATCGTTGTATCGTAAGGTTTTTGTGAGCACCTGGGAAAGAAGTGTACCGTTGCGTAAAACGAGCCGTTGACGGAGACGTTTCATTCGGTCCCAATTTATTCGTCTAGTATGCCAAAACCTCCCCCGTGTTACACTACAAGGGTTTTCGGAAGGTCTACTGCTCCTTTGTTACTATAGGTACACTCCACAAAATTGCGCATCGTTGTAAAAACTTCACTTGCCAACTCTCGAGCACCCCAACTTCGCAAAGGCGCACTCCTGTGAGTGTATAAAGTCCATCCAAGTAACGATTTAGCTCGAAAGACCAGCCTCTTTGGCCAACGAGATTATTCGTTGCACGATCGCGCCTACGTGCAACATGTAACACCGTGCTGGTGATGAAATTCTCCAACCCGTGCAGCGATAGGTCCCTGAAAATAGTTCCCCCACGCACTGGTCCGCATAAATGTATATACGTATCACTGTTCCCCGATCAGTCAGCTCTGAGTAATTGAGCCTCTCTCCCCCCGCGCATGCACGTACGAATTGCAACTTAATTTTGCGCGTGTCGAATTTCAATACGACACACTTCCGCGCATTTATCAATGCCAAGTTCTTGCCTGTGTATACGTATAGACTTTTTTTTACAAAGAAAAGCAGGTATAGTATAGGTACAGGTGCAAGTGCCAGACAGCCGGTTGCGCGAGCTCGATCGATACCGACGAATGGCCACTGTAGGCACTAATTAGAATACAGCCGTGCAGTGTATGTGTCTCTAGTCACTATACCTCCACAACTCGATTTTAATTGAGTTTAGGTGGACTCGTGGCAGGGATTGGTTTTTTTTGTTATCCAGTTCGGATTGAGTGATTATTTAGCAGTCAAGGAGCTGGTTTTACTTAACCCTCAACAAACAGACTCGTTGCCGAGCAGCCCCTCGGATACAGATAAGCTATACAGTGTTGAGGATATTTTCTGACTGTATATATAGTGACAAGGAGACCTCCTGGGAGGATCGCGTGGTTGTTGTTTCGCTGCATTTTCATCAACTGGCGTTAAATGTTGGAATGGCTGAAACCGGTGGCAGGGGAGGCTCAAAGATCGATAATTACAGCTCATAAACTATAATAATTATGTGTGCGTGCACAGACATGCAGGCCCTAATAGATTTTAATCAAGTGCAATGCTGTTGCTTTTAATAACGTACATTATGAGGGGGATTAACACTCCGTTTTCCAACGAAATTATTAAAATGAATTTCATGAGCAAGAAAAACACCATCGTCATTATACTTACCGTCACTTATGTAACACGCGTGATAACGAAAGAAGAAACAAAATGAGAGGGAGAGCTTCTTAACAACTCTATAGCCACTGACGGTTGGACGAAAGTGTCTTTGGGGGGAAAAAAAAGTTCAAAAACCCGATTGACGTCCTCTCGACGAGCCATTGCGAGCTAACAGAGAGAGAGAGAGCGCATCCCATTATTTCGTTCCCTGCATATGCTCATAGTAGTCCACTTAGCGATCCACTGGCAGTCGCTGCGACCGCCACTCGGGCTTGTCCCACTGGAGTGCTAATTTCCATGTTTACCTAATCCCTCGCTCATTCCCCTCTCCGGTTCTGCTGTTACTTCCTGCCTCGCGATCTCACATGGAGTGGGTATACCTGCATTGCATCCTCAATCAAAAAAAAAAAAAAAAAAAAAAAAAAAAGGAGCACCCTACGAGCCGCTCGTAACACGCGCTTCGGCTCTCGCGGCAAGCAAAGAGCAATCTCCACGCATGTGTGTGTGTATATACACCCTGCACCAACCTATAACGCAACCTATACTCGACTATACCCGGGCTAATTGGTTCGCGTGCATTTCCGCGTGCGCGCACATATGTGCATACGACCGCTGCGCTTCGTGTTATTTGCAGTGCCATTATGTTACATGCGTCGTAGGCATACGCACGGCAAAACGACGGCTCGTCCGAGCAGGAGTGGCTTTTCCAACTGCCGAAGAAAGACGCCGCGTCCGTGTGCACAGTGCATACACTTATTGCTCGTGGCTCTAATTTGATTTGCTCCTTCGGGGTATTGTGTCACAGAGAGAGAGAGAGAGCTCGTGGTGCGTGTACCTGCAGTTTGAGGGAAAGTTGACGGGCTTGTGCAATACGAGCAAACATTGTCATATCCTTTGTTTTTTTTTTTTTTTTTTTATAATCCATGCACCGATGAATTATTTATCGAACTGCAGTCTCTATTGTTAAGCGGTGAGCCGATGGGTGCAAGGTGTAAAAGAAAAAAATGTTTATACTTACGACTGGAAATTTTCATGAGGCGTAACAGTTCGGTTTAATGACCGTAGAGGTGCTTCTTTGGTCCTTGCGAGGGCCACCACCACCGGCCCCGAGAAGTCTCCCCGGATATTTTTACAACCGGATGCGCCGAGGACTTTGACCGGCTTCGTTCCACTTCGCGAAGTGAGTTTTACGCCTCGAACTTTTTTCCTTCCCCCCCCTCCCTCTATACCAGGGACACCCTGAATCGTAATGAGATTTTAAAACACCTACCTACCTTTTTGCGAGCCACCTATAGCTTCTCTGCTGTATTATTACAGCGGCGCTTCTTTTGTTATTATCATCATTACTCTTTTTTCGGGAAATATATGTAGAGCATAGAGCCAACCCCGAGTCGTTGGGCTTGTTGTTAAACTATATCATAAACTCCGAGGAGCGAGTTTTTCAATTGAACATCGCGTAAGCGAAGCCAGTGCACGTGAGTTGCCCAAGAGAGGATTTTCTTTGTGCGCTCTTTCACAATTTCCGCTGCCGTGGTGCGTGCACCAAAAATCACCGAGTTAGTGGAAGCCACGAGTTTCAAGGACGCGACTCTTCTTGTCCCTCCGTTGTTTTCCTTTTTTTTTTTTCCTCGAGAGAAAGGGTAAGCGAGTCGAGTATTTCAATTTCAAGATTCGCAATGCAGGGAGGAAATGAGAGACGATACCCGCGGGCTAGCGTGAGCAGCGGAGCCTTTCTGTGTCACGGGAGCTCGCGTGACGGAAAAATAGGTTACCCACACCGCGAGGGGGCACATTTACGTAACCTGCACTTATGAATCCTTCATCGAGGCGCTTATTGATTCCCTTTAACCACCACACGCTCACCTGTGCACATGTCCTTCCAGCAAATTAAACAAAAACTAGCCCATTTGGACGTTATATTGATCCTCCGTTAAATCTTGGGTGGGGAGTGCCAGTCGATGGCTCTCCATGGCTATACGCGAGGGTAATCCAAGTGCCACTAGGTGTGCAAAGGAAGCACGGCAAAGGCATAAGGAATATCCATGAAACCGATCGGATCCAGCCCACGGAGCGATTGCATCTCGCGCGCGCCCTTTGTCCCCCCCCCCACCCTCTTTTGCACACACCGCGGACACACGGACGATTTTATCTGATCGTCCACACGCAGAGCCACGGACTCCAATCAGATCTGTACACTCCTTTCTCTTTCGATCCGTCCATCTGGGGGGGGGTAATTAACACCCCCTACCCCTCGCTCGTCCTTTTTTTGTCTCTATCTCTCCCTGTGGGGCAAGATCAAAGTTGTACATTAGGCGGAGCTCTGTTCGATCGTACAGGTCAGGTGATTTAGTTCCATAATGGCTGCTGCCTCGGGGTATTTTTATTGGTCCAAACAACAATATTTTCTCCTCCGCGCGCAACGTTCTTCTAATCCGGGGGTTCCGTCAAAAAGAATGCCCAGCACGTCGTATAACGCTATACGCTCTCCTATGTGCTCTCGATAAGATTGCAGTTTGTCCTCCTTCAGAAAATGTACGAAGAGGAGGAAAGGAAGGCTCTTGCGGTCGTACTGTTGGCGGAGAAAAAGGACCACGAGATATCCCTCGGGACGAGGCGACGGCTCTCTCTTTTCTTCCTTGCGTCCTTTAAAACAAACAACGGCTTTATTTCTATACGCGCAGGATACCAAAGGAAAAGGAGGGGTTGGGGGGGAAATCCTGAAGTTCTTTTAGCTGCCACCCGAGAGGAAAAAGAGGACCCGGGAGGATCCGTCCGCTTCGCGATGTCACTCCCTTTTTTTTTTTGTTTTCTCCTAAGAGGAAAGGGCCAAAGGGGATAGAGTTCAAGTGCCACCTGCGGCGCGCTGAAGGAAGTTGCCACCTGAGAGAACGAAACTTGTGCATAAATACATACGTGGGTGTGCGTATACCTACCTCTTGTTTTTTCTCGTGCAGCTACAAACGTTTGGTTGTAACATTTGTCTTTTTGAATGGCGTCACGGCTTTTTATGCGATCGATTTTTATAAATAGACGAAAAATTGATTTTGGCCCCAACAGTAGTAGCTCGCGTTGCACGAGAGTGGCTTGACATACAAGTGCAAAAGGACGCAACGCTGTTGAACTTTTGTAACTAGATCCAATTTATTTTCGAGGGTCAGCCCTACGGCTTCTCCGCTCGACCGTTCGCCTTGGCTTTTGATCTTACCACGTGTATACAATGTCTCGAGAAAAAACATACTGATAGGAATGCACGTGGTAAAAGTAAAGGGTAAAAACTGCGCAATCAACAGTTTCCGGGATCCCTCGTGCAGATCGAAGCAGAGACGGACAAAAAAAAAGGTAGACTCTCGTGTACTTGCTGCCGTTGTTGTCGCTGAACTCTTGTGCCCGGGAAGTCGAGACTCGGCGCAATTATTCAAATGCTCCGTTACTCACCGATTTCTCCACGCACGCGGAAAAGGTTCTCGGTCTTTCTCACGCGCGTGCCACCACCACCGCCGCCCGCGGAGCCATTATGCCATTTTCAGCCGAGGGTATAACATACATCCCGTGGATGACTCGGTCACGCGCCCCGTAACAGAGTAGAGCAGAGCGACGCTAACTGGCAGTGCACGGGCACCGTACTTGTTGTTCTTGTCGAGGTGCACAGGATATACTTACCTACGGGGAAAGGATTGGCTCGCTGGACCGTCTTGGTTCCTGCCAGTTGGCGTTACCGGTGTGCACTGTAACTTTCCCCGGCGCTGCTTCTGATTTCCGAAGCTTTATACCTTTTTTTTTTTTTTTTTCGATGAAGCTGAAACTATGGTAGGCACATCACACAACACGACACAAGTTATCCTACGCTAAAACCTCGACTTGACTCTGGTACACAAGACTGATGGGGCATCGTTCATCATTGGAAATAACCTATTGGGCAAAACAATTATTCATCTTGGAGAAAGAACAAGGAGGAAAAAGTCAAACGGAGGGTTATAATTTTGCCCGTCGAATTAGCTGTCTAATTGAATTAGCCGAGCCCAAAGTAGGTACACGCCGCAGGCGCAAGGATCATTACTTATACTATCGATGACAGCTCGCGTTACACTTTACGACTCGAGCACGATCGTTTGTCGGAAGTACATGTGTTTTTTTTTTCAACAAGTCCGTCTCGTTCTCTTACGTAACTCTGTACCCCGGGATATCTTGTTCCTTTTCCGAAGTTTGTTCGGATAAAAAGCAAAATCACTTTGTTGCACGTCTCAACGGTCTCGAAGCTACGGGATCACTATAGCGTGGAAAGAGAAGCGAGAGAAGGCACGCAAGGGCTCGTAAAATCTCGGGGGCCAGGGGGGACTTTTTGCGCACACACGCTGAAATTGCGCTTACAATTAACGCTGGCGAGGAGGCGTATAGGCTGGAGCTCGCCTTTGGCGCCATAGTTACGAACGGCCAGGAGGAAATTGTCCGTGGAATCGTCGGAAATTCGAGCCGATGAGGGCACCGTAAAGCGATTCATCATCCATCCCCCCACCATTCGCCTCGTTTCCTCCTCCTGCTCGTTTCGTTCACTATAACCATCTGGGATCTTATTTTTCAATAGCTTACCTTTGGAATTGCTCGTTGAACTTGGACGATTCCAGGTGTATGGATATTCAATCGAGTTCTCTTGATGTCCCGTGAATCTTCGCCGAAACATGATTTCTCGATTAAATACCGTTTCTACGCATACGCGCGACAAATGCTTTCTCCGTGGAGTTACTTTCCGTGACGAAACAACGCACGCGGTACTATAAAGTCCTTTTCGAGTGTGCGCGTTTGGCTGAGTAAAAAACAAAAAAAAAAAAAAAAAGAATTTTGCGACACGCTCGGAACACTTTGCGGAAATTCACGAGAGTCTCTTTTGTCTCTTGGAACGGTAAGAGTCGCTTGGAACAGGAAAAGCTAAGGGGCCGATTGCCTCGGTCCCGCGTACGCGTGATTCACACGAGCTCTCTCTCTCGCGGGGACACCCACACGCGCCGCGAGCAAAGTTTCCCGAGGAGTTATTGCCCGACCGGCTAATGAATATATTTTCTGTAAGGACGCGGAAATCGTACGAGAGCCCGTGGCCTGCGCGTAATGTCGAGAAAGTGTTGTTTGTTTTTATTGTAAATATACCTGGATGGATAAACGTATCTCGCTCGTGAGACTGTTGCGTGGATTTTTCGATGCCCGAGTTGTTTCGTACTTTGTCTAATGACGCACGTTGCCGATTTTCCATGTTTAAGTTTATCAAACAGTGTGTGGCTTTGCCTATTTATGAACCATTAGTGCAAAGTCCAACTTGTATCATGTACATGGCAAACCATCGATGGTTCATTTATTTTTGTTTCGGTGAGCAGCAGAAAGCCTCTTTAGTGTTTTGATTTTAAGCATAAAACTTTCCGACCCAATGGTCATATTTTCATAAAAAAGATGATGATTCATTTGACGTTTTTGTTCTTCTCTTCTTTAATTTTCAATTGAAAAATAATAGAATTAAAGTTGCCACTCTTAGCTTTGTACAACGAGATTTACGAGCTTTTGAGTTATTTTGAGAGTTAAGATATTACACGCTATTTGCGTGTAGAACACAACTCGCCTGTTATTTGTGAATCAAGAGTATAATAAGCCACTGTCCCTAGCGCGACGCGTGCTCGGCCAAAATTATTTTAAAACGGCGGATTTTTAGAATATAGGTCACCCGCCGTGACTTCTTCGAGTTTCGTCACTATTTGTCGATTCTAAGATTTTTCACGCCCGTACTCTCATTGCTCACCATTTATTCTTACCAATATTATCGATGTCACTCGTTACTTTCAAATTAGTTAAAAATTTCAATTTATTTCAAACATTGTCACGTTTCTCTGTTACCCGCAAAACAGAGGAGAACCAAGCCCCTAGCAGTAAACACCCCTATTTCTCGGAAATCCCCGGAAGCAGACATAGTAAAAAGTCACCAAAGACGATAACATGACTTTACGGGCAATAACAAACCGATCCTCACGCACAATCAGCCTGCAAGATTTTTCTAATCACTTCCCACTCATCTTGGCAATCGTACACCACCAGGCCTGTTCCACCGAAGTTCTATCTCACATCTCCTGTCCCCGAGCGCTCGATGCTCGATTTGCTCGACGGCATCGGTATGTAATACCAACGGCTCCTGCCCACGCGAACTATTTCTCGTGGTCGTCGACGGGCTATCGGCCATAAACAAGCTATCAAGGCGCAAACGATGGCACGTCGTAATGTATAATAAGCACCAGTGAAACGAAAGCGAGAGAGAGAGAGAGAGAAGACAACCGAGCCCTTGCCGATTCGTCCGTATAATAACGCAATTAAGTTGCCATTCATCTTCCCAGCGACGCGCCGTCGTCGTCGCCTCGCCAAAGATGTATAGTCACCTGCAGAACCTGTGCAGCTTCTTTTCTTTTCCAACGCTGGTGTATATACATACCGGAAACGCAGTAGAGCCCGGATAATTCATTCGAGCGTTGCAGGTATATGTACCGGATCGGCCGCTCGACCGGTCCCTTCTGTGCGTTCGACGGGCTTCATCGGGCATTTTGCTATTTATACATAATGCACCTACCTACAAGTCCCGAGTGCCATTGTTACCGTTACGCGGAACGTTAAAACTGTAAAGTTCTCGTGAAATCATGGGAATTTCATTGCTCCCGGCGATTCTGCCGTACATATACCTACTGTTCACCCCAAACGAAGAAAAATCTCTCGAGCGCAACAATGCCGTCTCGTTTTCCGTGCGAGCAATCGAGTCTTACGGCACGTGCGGGCTTTATGGTGACATCAGGCTCGCCTACATATATGTATATACATTATATTATATGCCTACTCCCGTTTACGGGGAGGTGGTGCTCCCTAACGACTGCACGTATACTAATTTTGTATTCCGTCGTTTGTGCATTGCAGCTCGACGACACGGCCCTACAGCTGTACAAGGACGGCGATTACGGGGCTTACCTGGATCTCGAGGCGTCCATCAGCGAGCAGCAGGAGGAGTTCGAGGGCTTCCAGACCAAGTAAGTTTGCCCGAAATTTATCTTCCTCTCACACGTACACGAATAGGTGCAACCCTACTTGTATCGTTACTTTATATATCCTCTTCCACGTGTAGGTATAGTATATAGAAGCATGGGGATAGTATTATCTTGTGTACCCCGCTTCCTGCCTGCCCTTGATTAATATCTACCTGCTGCCCGGCATTCTGATTAGATATACCTTATTTATGACCGTGGGTATATATATATATATGCTCTATACTTGTATCGTTTTGCTCTCGGGAGAAATGATATAGGGCATTGTGTACGCTTACCGGAAATTGCTTGTATTTTATGCTCAATAATTTATTGTTATCCATCGCCATTGGTTTTGGTGACTCACGATGTCATAGCGTAATTAACGCATGGATGATTGAGACGTGAGACTATTCTTATGGAGCCGTCAAAGTATTCACTTGGTTAATTTAACGAGTAATTGATTACCCATGAAATAATTTTTTCTATTCATTGATCATTTAATATAATTCAAAGTCATTGATCCTTTTGAAGTTCTTTGCTTTTCTTATAGGTACGTGTTGGTATGTACTACGCGATAGTACATCACTTAACGATTTGTAAGTCCTGTTGAACATACAATCGATGTATTGTATAATTATTACAAATTAATGTTACCAATACAAATTGTTTTTAAACAAGTGCGTATACTTGACCGACAGCTGTACCGATCGTAAGTAGCAAAGGCAAAAAAAATTCAAAAATAATACACACGTTTCATATATGGGATTTCAGTTGGTTTACTTGGTGCAGCCAGGGGTATACCTATAGGATGCTTTGCTTGTTGAATTGATTTTTTAAGTTTTATAAAAAATATAAAATAAATAAATTTAAAAAAAATAACAGGGATTCATGTGTTATCTTCTTAAGACAGTTTGGTCATGTTTTTATAGCGTGCATTGCGTACTTATATACTTCACAAAGTCTGCGTCTGGAATTAATCATAACTAGTCTTCAAGGATTTAATATCGACAGCTGACCTGTTTCGGCCACGTTGGTTGTACGGAAAAATTGACCATACAGTTGGTTACACCAAAAATTATGTATACAAAATTTTTCCACCAATCACTCAAGTTCTTTGTGGTGAATTATATCTCACGTTTTGTTCGTACGTTAAGTAAATTAACTAAACATTTCATGAAAATGTAGCAGAACAAACATATAAATTCACAAAATGAAAAAGTGAAACTCGTGTGGACGGTAATCATAAAAAATCATCAGGTACAGACACATCCGCAGTGTAAGAGCGTCATAAAGTTAAAGAAAATCGTTGGCCATTATTGTTCTTCCCAAACATGTTTTCACGATCAACAACTCAGCCGGCGTGTAGGTACTACCGATACAGCAGCATTACCCACCGTTTACATGCCGAGGTTGCAGCAACAGCACACGTAAACGCCGAAGACGGGCGCGCACAGCTTAATCCGATTCCCGTCACGAGTTTCCGTGGCTCCTCCTGCAATTTCTTTCGATGTTAATGCCGAAACGATGATAATGAGGCCACTACTCGTCGTTGACTACTGTACTGCCACTATACTGATGCAGTGCCATCGTTTTCACTTTGCTTCTCTCCAATGACCTGACGTTACACGTGTTTATAAATACAAGTTGAAAGAGAAAAAAAAAAAAAAAAACAGAGGATATTGGTTTAAAAAAACAGGAGGAGCAAGTTTCTCCTGCCGACATCGGTACTACACACACAAAAGGTTCTCTCGCTCTCATGACTTTTGCTCTTGTCGAATCGAACCGACGACGCGTCAAAAGGTACACAGCAGCAACTAACGTGCACATTATATCGGCAAGAAGATGAGAAAGACCATTCAATTAAAGTCGGCCACGGCCACAGTAATTGACGACGCGGCGCGAGAAAGGGTCAAGTTGGGGATCGAGTTGTTGCGAGGAGAGGCGGCGGTAGCGTCGCCGCAGATACCGATCTTTGTTTACAATCGCCGAGGACGGGGTTTACGATAATTAGGTTTTTACGGGAATCGTGCATTGTCAGGGACGTTGGCTAAGAAAGTGTGGGCTCGTGCTTACCAGAGAAGAGGAAAATCTAATGGCCACGGCGTTATTTACACGGGGAGCACACCAACCGATTCTCTCCGCGTATTAACCTTTTTTGTTTTTTTTTTTTTCTTTTTTTCCTCCGGTTTCACTCACTTGACAAAACGCTCAATCCTGTGTGCAAAGGGGACAAGCTCCTCTCTATTATTTGTACAGATCTCTGCAAACCTGAACTTGAATACACGTATCCACACGCGAAGCTAACATCGGTTTCTCCTCAAACTGCCACGCAACTCAAGTGGATTGTTCTGCAGTGTGAAACTGTTTTTTTTTTTTTTTTTTCGGAAGAGCGCCGTTGTTTCGATCCAACTTTCTATCCGTCAGCCTTCAGGTAAAATCATAAGTAAACGCCGAGCGCGCGCGTAAAGTACACACGCGTGCCTATATGCACACTTTGCTAATATAATAGTTGTCGAGAGGGAATCGTTGGCTCGAATATCTCAGGGGGAACAGTTTAATTTTCACCTATTTTCCGGAGCCCCTCGAGACAGGGACTCGTCACGAGGCCATCATCAGCCTCGCGTCCCCCCCTTATTAAGCCATCACAAAAGACACGCTTACAAAAAAACGTCTCGATGGAAAGGAGCATCGTCGAAGCGTGTCCGACATCATCGCTCGTTCTGCCGTACACATACACCCACACATACACATGGCATGTATTTGCAGGTACACCTCCCGTGCACGAGACATCGACCCCACCTATTATCTGGATCCGGCGATCTAGCGCTCTAAAACGCTGATAATTCAGTTGGATAAATCTTAACGTGGCTCGGCTCTTCTCCCAGGGGTTCAACAACCAGGTACAATGAGCCACCGTCAAGTGTGTTTTGCCGCGAGTAATCAGCCATCCGCACTCGTCTGTACATTGTATACATACACCATATATGTGCCATCGTATACCCGCGATTACCTTTAGTGTTGTATCGACTTGGTAATAAATGGGGAACGGCACATTACGCATGTGAATTTTCATGCCACCACCACCAGCCATATAATGTACCCTACAATCTTGTTCTGTACACGTGTACCTCCAAGAGAAGATCTTTGCCCATATAATACATATACCACTATTGAACTGCCTCCTGCATCTAACCGTATCTGTCCGAGTGATCAACCTGTACATCAGTGTGCGGTTATTCATGTAGTCCGAGGCGATCGAAGGGAAGTGGTTCTTCTCTATTAGATTTCTCGAGGAATCTGAAAAGTAAACAAACCAAAGTTTTATGTAATATTTTCAAACGTAATTTTTACAGTAAAAATAGAGACCTTGAATAGGGCTTTTTTATTTTTTCAAAGTTACGATTGCATAAATTTAACAACCTTACCTGCAGAAACAATGCAACTATTGTACAGTTGACACAGTACACGAACAAAGTAAGCACTACAACGTACCTTATATGATGAGACAAAGACCAACAACTCATATGCATACACGTACTTACCCAACGCGCAAATAGCGCATCTCTCTTCCGACTTTCCATTGCCGCTGGTATATTGAGAGAAAACAGTGTACCTACTCGTAGCTTTAATAGGGAGTAATCGAAGGTAATGAAACATCCTGAAGCCCCGAGCTGCGACTCTTCATTATACAATTTGTTAAATTTTTACACCCACACACATCCATACACACACACACACACACCTTTTTGTTGTACTCTCGGCTAGTAAAGAGTATAAGTGCTCTGAAAGTGCAAGCAAGAGCTCGCTTGGAAATAAATCATCCCTTGTCAAAGTTTAAGGGAATTTTCAACAACGAAATGAGTTTTGATTTTTGCTTGTCTGCATGAGCATTGAAGCTCTTTACGATGTTAATTTTCATTGTGGTCAGCAGTCCATTATGTCTGGAATTTTTACTTCGCTCTGAACAATGTAATTGAGTTTAATGCTTCGATTATTCGATTTACTGCAGTTTAACACTGGTATTATCCATACTTAGTTGATGTAACAAGTTTAAAATTGATGTAATAATTTTTTCAACCCAACACATATTACACAATAAAAATATATACATACGTATTTATTTTATTTTCCCGTAAAGAGGTGATTGTACAAATATCATCGCGTTCCAAACAATTCAAGTTACGGTTCGCCTAACGTCTCATATACACTTATGTACATCGACTTCGATATGCATACAAAGGATTGTTCTTGTAGCTACTTCTTGCACATCCGCCTTTTCTCATTTACGAAATGGTTACTTTCGCTCTCCCTCTCTTTATTCATACCACCTTGGCCCCACGAGGAAATGATTATCCGCTGATGAGCGATATTTTTTTTTGTCCATCCAATGCAACCTTTTTTTTTGTTATTGTAAATGGAGGTGGCAGTGGTTTCGTTTTACTATTCCGAGCCTTTTTTCAGCGTTTGCCGATCGCGAGATTGAATTTCTGCCGAGGCATATCGCAATAATTCAATTTCAAGTTCAACCAGACCGTGCCGGCTGCGGTGCAATCCCTTTGTGTCAGCTCGTAACGAACCTTGTAGTTTATTGACCGTTAAGTTTGTGTAATTTTTTAGCCGAGCGGGTTTGGCGTTTCCATCGAAAATCGATCGAAAAACGCTATTAACCAAACAAAGTAAGTGCGGCTGACGAGAAAAAAAGCATGATAATAGCGTTGTGTTGGAAATGTACATGTAACAGCTGATCGGGACGAGTACGGTGCAGCTGTTGGAAACAAAAGTCCCAAGTATCTCGAATTTTTCGGAAGGAGACTCTGTAGTTACTACTCGAAGAGACGGACCGCAAACGAGGAGGTGGGCACGAAATTTTGAAATTTCAATGATCGATATACCACCGGCCAACTTGTTCTCACATCGAAGAGGGGCGAAAACTTGAAGAAAAAGAAAGAGGGAGAAGAACAGGGAAAGAGAAATGGCCAACTAAATCCACCTTTCCCCTTCTCTGGCTTCCTACTCTCCTCACTCCGGATACCTACATCACACGCTCGATTGCAGGAACATTAACATCCTCTGGATTGTAACAGCTGCCCCGATAATGGATACTTTTGGTAGCTCCGACTCTTTTTTCCTCTTCTTTCATTCTTTCTCCCTCGACTTGGCGTGCAATGAACTATCAGCAACAGCTGCCGCTCGGCTTCTTCCCCTAGTTTCTTTTTCTTCCTTTTTTTTATACTTTTCACCGCTTCCTAGCACCAGAGGCGCGACGCTCCTTCTTCTTCAGCTTCTCATTCTTTCGTTTTCTTTCGCATTAATGATTTGGCAGTATTTTTCCTCGTCACGTAAGGAAAACTGCTCGGGCGTGCCATTTCTCAATGTCCTCGTTTGTTCGCCATTCTTCATTCTCGCGCTTTATTTATTTTCTTGCCACTTGATCATTTTTTATTTAGTTATTGGGATACCTGATTTGTTTTAGTTATTAAGTGCAAAGAAAAAATTCAAACATAATTATACATATGCAAAAACCCATATAAGAATCACGTCTTGTTCAACTTGGCTAATTTTACTAACACTAGTCAACTTGCATAGATTACTATTTCTACTTTGAGCAATCAACCCAAAAAAAACGTATACTAATGTCGGAATTCATCTTAACTATGTCTTACCAGATGTGACTATTTCTACTTAAAAGCTTTAATTCACATGGGCTGATACAGCTTGAAGTATCTAAAACTATTTGTGTTGACACAAATCTCAAATAAGTCTAACCACATTTGGATGTTTCTACTAAACAATTATGACTTATTACCACACTTGGCTATTCAGATTTGAAAATTTACACTTGGTCAGAAGTTTAAACAAATAATAGATTTATTGATAAATCCATCTTAAGAAGTCAATGCGAAAATCAATTTTAATTTTGTCTTACCAGTCCTGACTGTTTTTACTTAAAAAGTTTATCACGATGGGTCATCATACACTACAGCAGATTCGGCTTTAAGCATTTCAAAAAAACAAATGTCACGTGCGTCTTACCAATCATGGCTGTTTCTACTTGAAAAACTGAACAGTTACGGATTACCACACTGGACTATTTCTACTTGCAGCAGTTGACTCGAAAAAACCGTACAATATGTATAATGCGAAAATCCATTTTATTGTTGTCTTACCAGTTTTTACTCTTTCTACTTACAATGTTATCTCCGATGGGTCATCATACATTACAGCAGTTTCGGCTTCAAGCATTTCAAAAAACAATGAAAATCAGATGCGACTTACCCAACTTGGATGTTTCTACTGAAAATAGTTAATTTTATTACTACACTTGACTGAAACTACTTTAATTGAATTGTACATGCTCAAAAATTACCACACTGAACAGCGTCTACCTGTACCTCCGAACGAAAGTTGTAACAAATCTTACAGTCTCAGGAAAGTCCATCTGAACTGAGCCCATCGTCACTTAGCTGTTTATCAAGTTTACTTTCAGTATTTATTTCTAATGGATTACCACACCTACGTATTATGATGAATATAAGTCATGTCTTACTGAATTAAGCTATTTTTTACTTAGTGTAACAACCTTATATATATTACTGTACTTGGCTATTAGTGCTTGAAGGACACAACCCGAAAAAACGGTACAACGGTACAAAAATCTTGACTTTGTCTTACCACACTAGGCTGTTTCTACTTAAAACTCGTAACTTCCATGAATCACCATGCGTTACTGATTTTGCTTGAAACCGTCAAGTAGAAACCAAACATACAATCTGACAAAAGTCCATCTCAATGATGTCTTGCCACATTTGGCTGTTTCTACTCAAAACATTCAACCCGCACATATTACCATACTTGGCTGTTTCTACTTAACTCGTACGAAAGTTAAAACAAATCATGGGCCCACAATGGAAATTTGCACGGATATACGAGAGAGGAAATATTATCTTAAAAATAAACTATCTGGGCTCTTAGACTCATTACGCTTCTCGAAAGGCCACCCCGGCGTATCGCTCAAGAGCAGCATAAGCAGCAGCTCGTTCCGGTTTTTTACCCATAGCGAATATGACTTCCGCCCGCGTAGCCCCGCGCCTCGTCCTACACCGTCTTTCGCGACCGATTCAACGATATCCAGCCATTTAGGAGGGAGAGAAAGGTGAACTCTCTCGCGTGTCAGGCGGGCATTATTCCCGAAGAGGAGATACGCACGGCACGCGCCGGATTTGGCGCGAGCGCGAAAGCGCGCCTCCGAACACAATGAGCCACGCTTTTCCGTCAGGCGCTTCTAGTGTGATGATATATTCGAGCGTCTTTCTATTTCTTCTGCATTCGGAAGGAAAGGGGGGGGGAAAAAAAAGAGGAAGTGCGTACATGATTATCCCACGTGTGCGAATTGCTTCGATTCCACCTAAATTACCTTGTATTTGTTTAGTTGACGAAGCTACCGAAGGAGACGCTTGCGCTATGGCATTTCGGGGGGAAATTCGAAATTTGGAATTTCAACTTGGAATTTCCGTGCATGGCAAAAATGTGAGCACCATAGAAATCAACTGCCCGGCTCGGCTGTTCTGGTCCGTGTACTGTGGGAGATGAAAGTCTCTCAGCTTACGGAGATTTTTGGACTTCAGGAAAACACAGAGAGAGTGAAAGCGACGGAAGATGATGATAACGCAGATAAGTGCCGAGTGATTTTCCTCGAAGGCTGCATTAGCGGAGAACTCGTCGGCGCGATACGAGTGTCCGATGTGTTTTATGACGATCGTTTAGACTCGCCGAGTTGTTTTACTCGTTGATTTATCGCGTCGGTCGGGATAATGTGATGTTTGATTTTATTATTTCACGCGACACGCGCAGGTTGTTTGAGCCTGAAATTAACAAACACAGGGTATTTTGGAGCTCCACGCGAAAAAAAATGAACGTCCGAAAAAAATAACATGGGAAAGAGAAAAATGACGAGGCTAAAAGAGCCAACGCACGTTCGCTGTAAATAGACCCATTACTTTTGGCGCGTGAGCAGCTCTTTCGTTGCTTCGAGCCGGAATTACGAGTTCATTAAGCGCGCGATGGCACGAAAATAAAAGACAACGAGGGGAAGAAAAAAATTTGAGATGAACGTCGGCGAGGCTCGCGGGAAAAGTTGATCTCACGGGACGCAGCCAGGCGGGTGGAATCAAGTCCACATGGAAATTGCGCGTCCTTCATTTTGATCGCTGTTGTGCTGTCTTGCAGAAATTCAACTACATACCGTGTGTAGTGCTTTCTATCGAAGAAATCCTCAGATGGAGATGGTGTACCACAGTAGTTGTGTCGAAGAGATACTATAGAGCTTTGAATCCACGAGTAAGTCCTTGACAACAATCGCAATCAAGACTACCTCCTCTTCGAGGATTCGAGTCGCTGATGACGACGGTGGAAAAAAGAAGAAGGAGAAGAATATACCATCAGCGAAACGATCGGCAGTGCGAACCCGAGGGGAAAGAAAGAACAAACAAGAGCTACCGCTCTCGCAGACGATTCCGGGAAGCTCCGTCGATTTTTACACCGCGCGAATGGACCGTGCGATGCGGCGGTGGTGGAGCCGTGATACAAGGGAGCGGAAATTGGAGAAGGGGAGAGAGAAGCGAAAAATAAACGGGGGATATCTGTTTACGTAGAATTCGAGCTGATGATCTTCAAAGGGATTCTGAATGCCGGTGGGAGTGTCGGCGCAGTAAACCCTTCTCGCCCCGAGCCACCCCCCCCCATTTTTTTTCTCTCTCGCAGCGCTTAAAGAGTGAAATTAAGGAACTTTACGGGCTCGATTTCTCGCGAAAGATAAACAGAGAATTGGCGCTTGTGTTCGGCGTAGTTTTTTTGTAGGAAAATGGTGGTGTTTTCACAGATGGTTGAACTTCCACGAGAGGTTTTTCCGCAGTTTCAACCGATAGGTATACACTTTTTACTGCTAATGATGGAGAGGTAACGCTCTATCTCTTCAATTTCAAGCCAAAACAATTTCTACAAATATCACGATACCTTGAAATTTTTCTCCCCCACACAGCCCGGAAACAAGTCTCGCGATCTATTCCCAGGGCATGTTTGCCGCGGGGGAATCACTGTAGCTCCGTCTTCTTCTCCTTTTCTCCGTGGACTTTATAAATATCTTTTGTCGCGCTGCAGTTTCGAGTTTTCTGATGCTCCCTCGTAGCAGCTCGTTTCCCACTGTCGATATGCCATCGCCACTGCCGTTAGTCTCATAAATAAATAATGCGATTCTCTTTCTCTCGGGCTTTTTTTTTTTTTTTTCTTCTTTTTTTCGCTCTCGGTGGAAAAAGTAGGAGAAAGAAAAAGCGCTACAGCTGCAGGTCGGAAATCGTTTGGTACATGATATTTATCCATCCGAGCTGCGATTCGCGGATTTGTCACCTCGACTTATTTTCACATCCCGCTGTAGCGACTACAGTACAGTTCTATAGAATTTTCAAACATTCGTCTTGCCTCCACTTGTTGCGTACACGTAAGTCGGGCAGAAATTCCATCAGCAGGCAAACGGCAACGTCAACTAACAGGGGAGCATAGTCCATGTGACATTCGTACTTGCATCGCTAAGGCGATCGCTCTGGAATTTGCGAATAACTCGAGAGAGAGAGATGGGGAGCAGCAGCACCGCGTGCGTCTCACTTTCTTTATATGGCACGTGGAGCTTGGGTATTCAGGCGAAACTGTGCTACGCGGACTAAATCAGCGATCGAACCGTTAAGCTCGTATGTGCGTCGCCCTAATTTAGATTTAGGTGCAGGTTATCGCGACGAATGGCTGAATTCAGATGGACAATCCGAGCTTTTGCCATCCCATGTTAGCTCCTGCCCGTGCATGTGCGAGAGAATAACTTTGCCACGAGAGAGCACTGTGTCGGCGGCACTGCCTGCGAGAAAGTATATGGTAGTACTTGGTGGCTTGGCTGACTTTTTGCGAGATCGACCACTTTGATGGGATTGCCTTTTTTTTTTGCCTCGGTAAGAGGGTCAGGTGTCCAGAGGAATAGGCCCGTACCAAAATTTTGGCTAACGTTGATAACCGTGATCTCAATCATTCCAAGAATCCTCTCGAAGGAAATCTCGAAGAGCCACGCTTCGCAAATCAAGCTACAACAGCACCGATTTGCGACCATCGCGTGTCCCTTGAACCTCTTCTCGCACGACGATTTACTCGTATACGTTTTAGACTTCGCGTCGTAACACATCTTTCATCCTCTGGCAATTGCCCCGCGAGACGAAATTACAGGTTGAACATACGACAACCGCGTCAGTAAACTCGTAGTGGTGATTCGCGACGCTTTCGCTATTAAAAATCGTCCAGCGCCGGTACCCCAGGGCAGTAGCAGAAGCTTCCGTGAGAGAGAGAGAGGCAGTTTCGATGGAAATTTAATTGCCGGAAAATTGGACGGGGATTGATTGTCATCGATTTCCCAGGACGAGTTATGGCTCACTCGGTCTCGAGGACGATTTTTTTTCCTCTCGAGAGCTCTTGGAATTTCAGATGAGACCTGGCCGAGGAACAGGGACATCTTCGCCAGGGCCATCGGTGTATACCGGAGAGTCCCAGTTGGGCCATTAGAAACGGTGCTGCGACACGGTGGTAAACGCGTGACAGATCGAAATTACCACCGGTACAGCGGCAACAACGGCGTCGATGGCCGTGGAGACACTGTAAATCAAGAATCGGCAGGAAGGGGAGGGGGTTAAGTTACGATTCAATTTATGGTCCACTCGGTGGCTACGTTACACGCTGTAACTTACACGCTCCACATCTCCGATGCACGTGTATGTGTACACAAGTACGTGTGTGCGAGTTTAACGTCACGAGCGCCCGGGGATTGTGTACTATAGAAAGGGCGATCCTGGCGCTACGATATGCGCACCTTGCGCTACTATCGCGTTGATGAAATTTCGAGGGTATAGTTGAGTACCTATACCAGGTAATTCCGGATCGCCGAGCTCTAACGAGCGGATTTTGGTGCTTTTCCAACAGTTTCGTGCAAACTTGTCCGCTGATCCGATCGGCAAATTAAACTCTTTGTGGGCCAATCAAACTTGGGACGGATTGTTCTCATTCCGCTGTGTGCACGAGAACCAACCCAAAAACCTTCAACACGAACAGGACGGCTTCGGATGTACATAGCTTTCTTAAATTTGTTCGAATCCGTAGATCGTCAGCAGGAACATCCCACTTAATTTGATTCCTTATCCAAAGAGTTGCTTTTCAAAGAAAAAACATATGCGAAGCAGCACGAAGCTGTAGAGGTGTAAAAAAAATTGGGGGGAGGCGTGTAAAATGAAGTACAAGGTTGGTATTGAAAGTTGTGTTGTACAGGCATGAAGATTTGCGAGTTCATCACTACGTGCGTTCACTGCAAAGTGATGCGTTGAAATTTTTTGAAAGACAATGATTTTTGTTTGATCTTCTGGAAAAGTAGAGTTGAGTACAGGGTCAAATCGTCATCATCCTCCACCGGATTTGTCAACGATTCAGTCTGGCGTTATTAACGGTCTGGCCGAGTCACGAAGCGTCTAATGGGGGCTGAAACGGGAAAGCCCATTTTTCCGACGTAATCGTAATTTAATGAAAACTAGTCATATATACCGGGGACTCTACGATCGTACAACTATGGTCGCGCGTTTACATACATATATACCCAAGTCAACGCATCTTATTAGCGGCTTCTCTAACTGGCGTATAAAAGGCAGAATGCAGTAGTATGTGGGGGGTTGGCACGGCTGAGCGCAAGAAAATATCCGTTTCCTCATCAACCACCCCAGGTGACTCTTGCGTGTGTTTACGTGTTTACGTGTATCAGTATACATATATACACACACTGGTATACACCTGCAATTATCTACTGCGCCATCATTACACGCCTACTTGGTATACGTTGAATCGTTTCTCTCTTTCTTTGGACCTGCATGTGTGTATGTATACGTTATTAACAACGACAACTGTCACTGCAGCAGCGCAAATTCCGCAGTGCGCGCCAACATTAAATTCATAAAACGTCCCCCTCCCCCCTCCCGAGGATTTTCCATATATATATATGAACACGAGTGGGGCCTAGATGTAATTACGCGAGCATTAAGTTTTTAATACCCCTCTTGGTCGGCTAATTAGAAAGAATTAATTTGAATTTCAAATTATTCCTACTGTTATGCCGGACTTTTTGGTTCGTTGGTCGGTTTTATGCCCAATTATTTAAATATTTATTATTACTCCGGAATAAGTGATTTTTATTGCTCAATTTTCTCTCGTATATTTATACGGTTAACGTGTTTATTGTATCATGACGATGGCTCGTTTGATTCCGAAGTGAAATAGTAATGATTATTACTTTTATTCAACAGCCCGTAAAATAGGTATGAAGTACCTACTTAAAAAAAAAGGTGATATTTCACCAGCTTAGGCGTTTAATTAAAACAGAATCGAGTAAACGTAATACAACAATTATGTAACCGAATACTTTGCTAATATGGAAAAAAAAAGAAAAAAAACCAACGAACTAACTTGCTTGCAATATGATTTTAAGGTAATTGCACGAGCAGTTAGACGTGAACAGGAGCCACAGCGGCAGAAAAATAATCGCGTCTTGGCGATGAGTAGAGTGCACCGGGAGTTTCCGGGTTTCGACTATTAGCGGCCAGAAATTTGCCCTTCCGCGACAGACGAGATTACACGTGGAGCTATCCCTTTTTTTCCGTCGGCGCTTCGAAGGGGACTTCCGTGAAGTACCGCGTATGCCAGGACTACCGCAGGATCGAGATGAAGATAGTGGATCGTTTTTTTTTTTTCCACCCTCGTATGCTATCTTTCTTGTTTTTGTCTCCTCTGCTGACAAGGAAAAAAAAATGAAAAGACACGCGAAGATGTTACCGCTGCCGCTTTACTTGCTTGCGCAGCAAAAAATGTTTACACGACTTAAGCTGAATTTCGCGGAGTCATGAGTTTGGATTTCCCGGGGATGCCGAGGGAATTGGAAACTATAAGGGAGTCCAATACAAGATGGGTCCGAAATGCGGGTTGTTGTGAATATCGGACGGTCCTTTTGATTTCCAAATGGAAATATTGCGATGACGAAGCAAATCAGGAATCGAGAAGTATATCCTATCTCTCCCCGACGTCTGATTTAGAGGAAATGCGGACGGATCTCTTGTCAAGCGAAGGGTCAATTGAAAGAGAGCTGCTGCAAGTGTACGAGCTCAATGTACACGTGCTCGCACCTTGGTGCCACTCTTCCTCCCCTGCTCGGATAAATCGCGTCAGCCAGAAGCCACGTGTAGCAGCAAATGCATATACGAGCTCGGACTTGCTCTGTCTCTCTCCGAAGGTAGCTTCACAGTCAGCCAGCCAGCTCCCGTTCGTGCTTGATCTTGCGCTATTTATGCTACTCGCTCGGAGCCATGATTTATGGTTTGCTCTCCATGTGCGCTCTCTGGCACATACAGACCGAGAGAGGATGAGTCCTGCTCCTGCCGCCTCTCTCGCTGCGGGTGAGGATATACATTCACGTTTGTGCACGTGCCTGTATCGTAATAACCGTTGAGGATCGAGCTTGGCCGAGCTTTTTTATTCGTTTTCTTTTATTTATATACTTTAACGATATCAATAATCAGAACGTGCACACAATATACTTATACGTACGTCATTCTGTGAGTGCATGCCTTTTTCGTACACCCTTGAACTGTGGTCTTGTTTTTCGCTCTCCTCCCTCCGAGCATTCGATATCAAGACATAAGCACGTGCTGCAGAAGAAGCGCGTCTGACGTCGAGTAAACATACTTCAAGGCACAAGGTACTATGCGAGTACGTTCTCGAACCGTACTATTACGTGTGATGTTAGTTTCGTTACACCCATGCATACACCACAAAGTTTATACCCTCGGTCCATGCGAGGGAGACGGGTATACCACTCCGGGCTTATTCTCCTATCAATATTCGCGCAGCCGAGTGCAGCTCGAGGGAGAGAGAGAGGCTCAAAATTATTACCCACCGATTGCACGCTCGCCCGATGATATGCACACCGCGAGTGCGATACCTGCGCGCGCATTGCCGGTCAGTTCTCGAATTTATATCTTCATTATCTTATTGGAAAATTTATTAATTCGGATTTTCCCCCCACCCCTCCTGTGCAGGACGCGGCTTACGCGGGTGATAGGGATCGGCAGTGGCGTTAATTCAGGAGTCGCTGCGGGATTTTTAATTGGACTGTAAATAATGCGCGCTTTTCCAGCCCCGTCTTATAATTACACGCGGGATCGCATTTTTTCGGCGATCGACCGGCGCAATTAAAATGAATTTATTATCAGCCCGTGTACGACAGCCGGCTACCCCCAACGATACAACAATCTTCTTCCCAAGCGAGTGGAGATACCCATCAAGAGCCTCCTACTTACTACCACCTTCGTTTCGCGTGAATAAGCCGATTCCACCCCCGTTACTCATACGAGAGGGCCGATGCATGGAGGATTTTTTCTCGAGAACATCGGCTCACGTGTGGTGATGGTTACGTGAAATAAATCTGGTTTTCCGAGCTCACCCGAACAGGGCATTCATTCAAAGTCCACCCCTGATCCCCTGTCACTCTTTATCGGAAGTATTGGCCGAGTACATCAGAGAACGGTACATACATGTCCAATGGGACTCTCCTCTCGCGAGCGAGTGCGTACGGAAGTAACATCGAGGCCGTTTTCAATGAAAGCACATCGGAATGACGTTCGAACACTAAAGTGCGCATCACAGGCTGCGGGATATGGAGCATTGTGGAACCAACGAAATGGGGCTGTTTTTTTTATGTTACAGTAAAAACAGTATGCGGATGAGCTAAGAAAAAGAAAAGAGGGTGTTATCAGCACGTATTATGAAAACGTGATTTTCAGGGTATGTCGGTTAGTTTATTAATTTGTCCAATTGCCTAATCGAGCAGCTTGAGCGTTCTCAAGGGCAAGACGATCTTTATGAGCCACAACTGCTGATGCTTAGGGAGCTCGGAAAAACAGGGAGGGAAATTAATGTATAGTTTTACATTCTCCTGTAATTTTGAAGCATTGTTAAATAGCACAAACATCAAAAGCTCCCGTGTGCCAAAGAGGATTTTTGGTCAAAGAAAAACAAAGTTTCGCCTTCATGTAAGCATGACAGGTAGCTCTCCACGTCCGTGTAATTCGAGAACTTTCCTACACTTGACGTTGATTTTGCGGCGAATGGAGGTGGTAAAGCGTGGTACAGCGACAGACGGCGAGGACGAAGGACCAGCTGGAGACCGGCCAAGCCGTCCGTTTTCTCCTCCTCCTTCTTCGTTGCTCTGTACCACTGGCGTCGGAAGATTTGTGGTGATAAAGCTGGACGGTATTGGAAAGGTTTTACCGCGGATGAACGAATTTTTAGTACCAAACTTTTTTTTTTTTTTTTTGTCTCCCTTTCATTATGTTGGATAACGGTTTTGTGACAAAGTTTTTGACGTAATAGTTCATCCGAGCTCCGTGACACAGGTTATAGGTTTCGAGTTTTACCATCGCTCGCGAGATGAGCGTGTTCACAAGCTTTTTTAACGTTTACACATAGAAAGTATTATTTTGCATTCAAACACTCCGAGACAGTATTGGTACACTCGTCTCCAAAGAGAACCCCCACTTTTGGCTCATCAAAATTTCACGGAGTCAGTAACAAGAAACCGAGTTCTTTCAAGATAGCACCTTGAGATACGTATACGTATATACAAAGGAACATCTAGAACAATACCACTGTTGCACAGCCCCAGAATCCAGTTTGATTTCATTCTCGCGCGCACGGCTTCGTAGGAAGGTATACTCCCCGACGACATCGGAATTGTAGATTCGCCGCGGAGGAGGCAAGATCCTTTTCCGCGTGTGTCTATACCGAGGCAGCAGTGCAGTGGCTCGCGTTTCTTCGCACGCGGCACTTTGACGAATAGAGATGGAGTTTTCGATGAGCCTCTGGTTTTATGGTCGTACACGTGCTCGCTCGTCACGTGCCGTCGTTTAGATCGTTGCTCGCCGGACGAATACATCGATCCGGGTCTTCCGGAGCATCCAGCTTTACGACTCTTTCGCGCGTCTTGTTTCGAATGAAATGTAAAAAAAAAAAAAAGAAAGTCGTCGTTGGCGCGTTACGAACTCTATTTCTTTCGAGATACCTACAAATCATCCTCTCCCTCGTCGCGTGTGTGTAGGTGTACACCAATGTCCTTCGAGAGGCAGCTCGAAATCGACAGCTCAAACGATTCTCTTTATATGTGAACTATACGTACGTGTGTACGCGAGAGCACAAAGACACATCAATAGAGTCCAAACATTATGTAAAATTAGTCTAACCTGCCCGTGGCGCTGAGCGTAACAATAACACTAGTAGTACATAGTAGTGGTTATACCAACATCAACAACACCAACAATGACTAAACGGTAGAGTTAAAAGCGCTTTCGTATGCTCGCACTGTGCGTATAATGGTATGTATATGTGCGAGCAGATTTAGAATGGAGCGTTGGAGCTGCATTACAGAGAGACTTACGCTTCCGGGGTGTGCTGTATAAGGTACCTCCCTGGGATAGGTGCCTCTCTTTTGTTGCGATACATAACATCGCCGTCAATGGACTATTTCCATTTTAAGGTAACGGCGGCCAATTTTACGAGCTACTCTCCCCCACCCCCCGCTCTTCTTTGGGATATAGGTGCCCACGTAATCCAAATGCACTGTTTTCGAGAGCACAATGGCAGACTCCGAGCTGTACTCTCCCTTTTTCGCTGTACGCTTCTATCTCCCTCTCTCAGCCGCGAAAGAGCTTTTAGCTCGCCCAGGACTATACTCCCAGTAATTCGAGCGGCTAATAATACCCGCTTCCCTCTCCCCCTCCCTTTTTCCTCTCTATCTCCGTCAGGTACATTTGCCCTTCTGTTCTTTTCTTTTTCCTCCGGACTGCCCCGTACGTGCGCTCGAGGGTCCATTTTGCTCGTTATCCGTGGCGTGTCAACTCCCTCCCACCCGAGTACGTATATATATTCCCTGGATCCGTTGGCTCTCGTTGGACCGTTCCACCGGTGACCGATCCCCGTTCAGTTTTACGCGAAAAAAGTAATCAATGAGTTCGATGGAACAATCGTATTTTGACGAAGCGAACCAACGGCACGAGGATCGAGTGGGTGCGAAGAAAATAATCGCCAGCCTGCAGGGACGGAGGGTGCATGCTCACACTTTAATCAACGCGTTTTACGGACTGGTACATGGTATACGTATACTATTTATTCTCACGGAAATCGTCGTCTATGGTGTTGAAAACCATCCCCGAGTCGTTTCGAAATTGTTTTGTACCATCCGGAGTATCCCGTAGTTGATGCAGCGATGGTGGTAGGTAGTATCGTTGCACTGTACATAGCACGATCGGCATTTAAGGACGTTGGGTCGGAAATTCGGCGCAACCGCGCTCAGCTCGCCTCGAGAACGACGGACATGCGCGCCCGTGCGCGTGGAATTTCGAGAAGGGATTTCCGGTATTTTTTGAAAAGGAGGAGGAGGGCAACGTCGTCCCTGTGGCCGGGTCCTTTGACCGCGCCGCGAAACCCGGCAACACTTTCACAATTAGATTTTCGCGCTTCTTTGGCGATGCACCACGGTTGGGTGCATCCGCGCTGGAATCTCGGGAATGAAAAGTTTCTAAAAGCTTTTAGAGACGTATCGAATTTATCGCTTTTGTGTATACGTATATTATCCATGCGCGAGTGCGCGTGTCTTGTATGACGCGAGCTGGTGCGCCTCCACGTTATTATAAAAGGATATATTATCAATTTGTACGGTGTATAAATGGGTTTCCAAGTTTTTACATTTTTTCACGGGACACTCCAATTTGCATACTCTATGAGATGAATGGTTTCAATGAGAAATAAATGCACGCGTACGGATTTCGGCGTGGAATCGAGAGCGAAAGTATATAGATTGAAAAGTCGATTCTCTGTGTACTCTACGAATTCCTGTTTTTTGACTCAATGACCCTTTATGGTTTAGCGTAAAAAAAAAAAAAAAAAAAAAAAAAAAAAAAAAAAAAAAAAAAAAAAAAAAACTCAAAACCCACTTGCACCGAGAGGAGTAAGAAAACTTCACAACAATGAAGCAACGATGCCTTATGGTCAATAACAAGTGTTGGTACGAAACGGTGTCCATCAACTTGCTTCCCAAGAGCTATGCCCCCCTCCCTCTTTTTTCTGCTGCAATAAGTCCACACGTGAAGAAAAAAGAGAGAGGCACGTGCGGATGTACTTACACAGCAAAGCAGAAAAAAAAGACGAAGGGAGCCCGGGAAAATCGCGGAGGGAGAGAAAGGAGCTTCTCTGTCGGGAGAGTACAAGTATATGCACATAGGGCCCCGCGGCCATTGCTGGCGCCACAACTCCTGCCGCTCAGTATACAATATGTGCATGTAAGCCACGCGCTGTCTATATATACGTGTACCCTGCATGTACCTAGCCAAGATTCCCCGGGTCCTTGATAATAAAGAGAATCTCGTGGTATAGAGAGTCAGCCCCCGGGCCATCAACTTTTCTTTCTCTCTACCCTCTCTAAGACCCATCTTTTTCTTCCATCTGTCGTATATAATAAAAGATAACGAAAGATGCCTTTTCTTTCCCTTTGCTCTGGCACCGAGCTTTTCGTCTCTCAATGATCCCCCGGTTGCAAAACGATCCAAACGCGTCCAGGACTTTTGGAAATACTGCGACCGACTCATCGGCACCAACAACTTTGCAGCGATTCGTCCCTCCACGTGTTGTAATTTATCGCCCACGGTGAATCTCCCCTTAAAAGTGTATCGCTCAAAACTGCGTGGTGTACCTGCAACGGCTTAACAGGAAGCCTCTCGATTGAAACACGATGGTAAATATAGCTCGTCCGCGAAATTAAACTAAAATCACAGTTGCCGGGGGAACAGGGATCCGTAAGCGCTTTTATCTCGTGTATACCCCATCGGAGTTAATCGGCCCCTCCGATCTCGCGGGGGAAAGATAAAAATCCGGCTAATACACTTTTTAATCTGCCGCATGAATGAAACAATAATGGTCTTAATAACACACGAAGGGCCGTACCGGCTCAAGGTCCGCGTGGACCTCCTCTCAACGGGAGGATCGACGGCGGCGCGATGCAATTTCTCGTTTCCGAGGCGATAGACCGGCGCGATAAAAGCGATTATCGCAATTTCGTTTGCAACCGGCTCCGATGAGCGCGGCGTGTATCTCTTCATCCCTGCCCGGCCGCGTCGGGTTTACGAGATTTTCCGAATTCCGCTCTCGGAATCGACGGCGCCAGACGATTATTTTGCGCGCCGTACACGGGGGGGAAAGAAGCTGCACGAGCTCGTTACTCTATCGCTAGCTCATCGGGACTCCCCTTGTTTTGCTCGCCATATTCTGGGACTTTTACTTTTGTTTTTTTTTTTTTGCTCTCGTTGTTGCACTTGTTCTTCGACGAAGGGGTCCAATATCTTCCAAGTAGCACCATGCGAGTGTAAATTTTTAAACTCGAAGCAAGAGGTGAAAAATCTCTCCAGGAAACAAAAACCGATATTACGGGGAAAAGTTTGGCAGGCGTGTCATATTGCATGGGCTTCATATCATACGGCTGACACGCCGGAGGAGCAGGTGCAAAATTTTTTTAATACCCCTTGCGTCGTGCGACGTCGACGTTGCGCGCCAGATGCGACGTGAAGGTGCAAAATGGCTTATACGCCCTTCGACCAGCCGATAGATTCTTACCGACGTCGTAAAAGAACTAAAAAAAGGCGCACCGCGTGTGGAGGTAATTAAGACGTCAAAAGGCTGATGCTTCGGAGTACGATAACACAAGCATCGTCTCCTCTCCCGTCAACAGCAAATCAAAGGGCAGAAGGTCGATTGTATCAATATGTATGAACGTATATTCTACCCACGCTCTTGTAAACGCATTATTTATGATAAATACTTAGCTATCTCTAACTTGCGTGCACAAGTTACAGAAAATTGGATAATGTTAAAATTGATACGATCATAAGAGAAAAATAAGTTTGTTGAGGGTACGTGATAAATTAAATTCCCTCAATTAAAAAGCTTTTGTTACGTATCATGAATGTCATTAATCGAGTGTGGCGTAATCACCCCCGTCCCCTCTATCACAGGCCTTAGCATTTATGGTATATTATATAGAAGGCGTCATTGGAGATGGACACACAAACCCATGTAGAACTATGTCCAATCAACCTTGGGACCACATCCCTGCCAATAAAACTACTTGGAGATACGTAGTACTAATGTTAACTAGATGAAATACACTTTACATTATCGGTACATTTAATTGAATCTAACGTTTCCATTCTTTTTTTTCTGTTCTAGGTAAGTTGAACATCCCCAGCACTCTCGTGCACACTTTTCGAGACGAGTTGATCGGTGTAAAGGTAAATTGGCTCTATCCCGTAAAAGTTACGAGAGTAAGAACTACCTCGACCGCACGTGCACTTTTTAAAAAAATCCAAATGATATTATACGTATGGCATTTGCCGGCCATCATAACGAGCATAAATGTATACGTGTATTGGTCCTCGCGTATAAAATACACCTTATAACTGGGCGTACAAGTAATTTAAACTAGTCTTAATCGATGCCACACATTTGAATTTCAAAGCATGGAAGCTACCACATAACCCATCATAATCCCGCGTAACAAGCAGCCGCATCCCCTCGGCTCTCCAACTAACTCCTGCATCCTCGAAAAATCGGATGAAAAAAGGAAAAAAAGTAGTAGTAGTAGTAGTTACTCGTGGAAAAAATCGGCATTAACAGCCCATCAGAACGAATAATCGGAATGTACGTCCCGCGTTGAAAGCTCGGGAGGGGAAGGGGGTGGAGAGGAGGCCAGAACACACGAACGGTCATACCCAGAGAGGAGACTCGCGAAGAAGAGGACGAAAGGGATTCTGGGAACGGGGACCAACGACACGTCTTCATTAGCCTTTCATGAACGCTGGTCCTCCTCCTCCTCCTCCTCCTTTTCTCCCCGGCAACATGCACGCCGAGTGTGCACAGCTAGAGCTACCGTGCAGCAGTAGCCGCTCGGTGGTCCCTTCCACATCTCGGCCCCTATATGCCTACTTACCGATGCCACTCGCGCTCTATCGCCTCCCCCTCCTCCTCTCCCTTTTTCCGTTTTCTCTCTGCGCGCTCATATACGGCTTATATTATAAATGTGCAGGGATATAAGTACACGCCGGCCCGCGTTTCGTGCGCGTTGACTCGTGTTTTTGTCCCGACTACATACGTTACAGTATATGCACATTGTATTGGACTCCACTGAAGTCTATGATCCCGGCCGGTATCGGTATTATAAAATTTTTCGGCGCAGCCGTTGACTTTTGACTTGTATACCGTCAAAACGATTCATCTCAACTCCTTGACTCGATCCGATTTTCCATTGTCGGTCACGATCAGACGATGGCACTCAGCACGGGAGGTTCGTTAGGGTGAATTTACCAGCTTCGTTGAGATCAAATTAGCCAAGGATTTTACTTTTCACAAATTAGAAAAAAAGAAACAATAAATAAATAAATAAATAAAGGGGGGTACAGTGCACGTGTAAGCTGGGCGTGCGCTTGGCGATTTTTCGTGCCGATTGTGAGCTCGCGTGTACCTGTACGGTATAGTTGCTCGGCGACTCTCGAGGAATCCTTAAAGCCGACGACGAGTCTGCTCAATTGGAATTACATACTCTCTCGTACACGGACCAATAGGTTGAAGGGGGGGGGGACGAGAACTTTTTGCCGGGATTCAAATTCGTCGGATTGTTCGTTTTCCCACAGAAGAAGAGGGAGCGATGTTTTATTGTGAGCAACTAGTACCATTTATACGCACACGGCCGCCGGCGCAGAAGCAACAGTGGTTGTACGTGCACTTATATACCCGCGTAAGCGGCAAGGAGCATGGGGTATACACACTGCAGCTATTAGCGGGAAGGAATTGTTGAGTACGCACGGAGGGGAATGTAACTCTTGTCCTCTGTAGCTGATCTCCGTAACAGTGGCGGTGGCTGTGACATTTTAAATGCTCGTCCAACCATGGGAAATTACGCTGTGGGGCAAAGTTGGGTCATTGGAAATTCAATTATACTACCTAATTGAATGATAATCGAGCCAAAGCTACATCTTTTGGTTTTCGAATCTCATGGCAGAGGTGTATATCGAAACAGGTAGCTTTTTACTTCTTCGCAACGGCTCCTCGCGCAGCACACCGATTGTCACCAGATTTTTGGATTTTTCAGCAACTACGTCACAGTAACGGACCCCTATCCGTTGAAACACCAAATTGTAGAGCTCCATTGGACCCGTGGATAGAGACGTCGGGGGGCGTCCAGTGGCAACTGGCACAGGTGCGCCTGTATTTATCCGCGAAGCGAACTATGGACGCCGCAGACACGCACAACTCACGATATTCCGTGGGATAGTTTCCAACGCATCCCTCGTTCGTCCGCGCAGGGATTTATTCGATCCCCGATAAGAGTCACCCCGAGCGGGGAAGAGCGGGTCACAGATAAACCCGGCGGAACACATCCGGCTTCGGGTGTCGTCCTCCTCCACCGCTGCTGCGCCAGCATTTTGCGAAAGGGGGAAATTCATATCTCTCCCTCTGTTGGTATATGTGTGTGTATGTATACGGTGGCGATGTCGCGCGCCGGTGGCACATTACGACTCGCGCGCGCGGGCACTTATATACGGCCGTCGAGGATCTCGCGCGCGTTTATCTCATAAATAAATAATAAGAGTAACGGTCCGTTGGCCGCGCGTGTACGAGTGCGACAAAGCTTTTGCACATAAATATTATATACATATAAAATTTTTGATCTGCCACGGAGCCCATGGGTTTACAGTTAAAGATGTGCCCCGAGATGTCCCGGCTGATTGTGCCGTGTGTGGATATATCGCTTGGATTTTGCGTTATGTATTTCACGGTGTAGCAGCTACCGCGATTGTTTTCGCCTTTCCCTCGTTGGATGTGCTCTTGGATCTACGGAATTATTCCTGCGGTGCTCCAGAAAACGAGGCCTCGGGAGTAATGCCGTACAATGGTAGCTACTGGCTGTTTTTTCTTCTTTTTTTCGCTGGGCTCTTGGTCGTGATCTTATTCGATTTTCCGAAGGATTAACGCGTATCACCGAGTCACCTCAGCTCACATTCTATACCACTTACATGTTCTAAGGCTAGAAGAAAAGGAGGGTTTGGAGAAACACTGTTGAGTTTTTCAAAATTATGAAGTACACGCGAGGAAGAACGTACCTACTTTATTTTAGGGGGGGGGGAGGAAATTGTGTACAGAGTTATGGTAACGCCAAAACTGCGCCGTTAACGTTTCAGGTGCAATGTTACGAAAGAAGAGTAATTAAAACGTATGTTGCGTTACTCAAACATTTGTCTGGAAAGGAGAACTTTTTACTTTGACTTCTTGTACACTTATCGCCAAAATAAACGTTGCCTCGTTCGCCTTGAACAAGCGCATAAGATTCCCGCAAAAAAGCCGTGGATGCGAGAGCGCGGCAATTATTCCCGAGGATGCACGAATGGTGCAATAAACTCATAAATTGTCGTCGATACGTCCCATCAGACCCACAGAGCGACAAGAAGGAGAAAAATATCCGACAGCATTCTAGGGTCAAGTATCGCCGTTGCGTCCGGTGTTTTTTCGCTCCCCGCGATCGTTTAATAGCTCTACCGATGCTCTTCGGGAGTCGTCGCTTGCACTCGGCGACTACTGGCCCTAAATCATCGCCAAGCCGACCACGTTGGCTTCATCAAGCCAAAGACCAGAGAGACAGGAAAAATACAAGCAGAAGAGCGACATTGACTAGCTCGAAGAATCCGCAATAAATATATGGCCTCTTTTCTCGTACTGTATGCGGTAAGGATATCGGAGTTTACAATAATATTCTGTTCGGGAGATTCTTGTTTACACGGGTTGCATAATTTTCGCACAAACCCTAAGTATTTGCTCCCGTTGTAACGGCATTGATTTGTATGCCCGTATCTTCGTGGTAACTCGTCAACGTTTAAAAGGTCAAGTAAAGATATGGAAATTGGTTTTTTATTTTTTATTTTTTTTGCACTTGCCGATCGAATAAACCTGTTGGCATGGGCAACTGTAAATTAACAAACCAATGAGTAACAGCATGGAGCAAACTGCACGTGCACAGCTAGCCGCGCGCGACGTTTCAATGATTCTGCTTCCCCGGAGAGTAGGTATACACGTGCGACAGTGTCGGCGGCGGTTAACTACGTTTGCTCAACAAAAATTCAAACACGCGAGCAAAAGAAGCCGGCCGCGAGATCGTTACGTGTGCACTTATACCATGGTCTAACGGTTGCCATCGACGACGACGGGGCCGCATTCAAGTCTACCGATGTAGTGATGGTAGAAAAAAAGAAAAAAAAGGACAGTGCTCGTCTCGTTTATTTGTTTATTAACATCGGCACGCGCTACTCGCGTGTACCTTGTATATAATATGTGACGTGTTGAATGAAAGAAGAAGACGTAGAGAGAGAGAAGAAAGGCGCAAGAAAGTCGTACGAGAATGGCACGCGGACGCTTGACAATGTGTAACCGTGCAGTTAAATTCTTGTTCATTATTTCTTCCCACCCTCGCTTGTCCCCCTCACCCCCTGCTCATACTACTGCAGCCGTTACGTTGCGCCGTGCCGTGCGTTCTGTTATGGTACTGCTCGTGTCCTCGCGTTTTTTTTTTTTTTTTTCATTTCGCGGACCCACATGCAGCTACACATTTGTGTTGTGTCCCCTCTCCGCCATACCTTTTGCTGACTCGTCATGGCACACATCTTCGGAATCACCCACAATTATCGCACAATCATTAAATGGCGTCTCTTACAATGCGGCCGTAAATTATACTCTGTACGAGCTTTTTTACGCGTATAAATATTATAATTAAAAAACGATGATTTTCCTGCTCGAAACAAAAGGTTCAAGCGCAAAACGTACCTAAGAGCCAAAAGGACAGAAAAAAAGCACATCAAAGGAAAAAAAATGCATGTGATACGTATTGACTGATGGCAGTGCATCGAATCGAGTTGGCAGGTTGGCACTAATTTACACCCCCCCCCCACGCAGTGCAGGGTCCGTGCAATTAAAACGTATTCAGGACAGACAGGCAGCGTCCCGAAAAGTATGCCTCGTTATCCTGATGAATATCTCGGTGGCGTTTAATTCATCGTATGGAGGAGCGATAAAAAGAAAAATAGTTATCAAAATTTCCATGCACCCGCACGGAAGAGCGAAAGCTCTCGAGACGTCTCGCAAAGTTCCAGGGGTGTGTCATCCATCCGAGAAGTTTGCATATATATATATATATATGTATATGTATTAAGGTACGCTGCTTGGAAGAGGTGAGCCATCGATTAGCCTAATTTTAAATTTGATTGGAGCAAACGGAGCATCGATTCGCTGGATTGTTTGAAGGGCTGAAACTTGAGCTCCGACCCTGGAAAATATTGCAACGGGACGATGGGGGAGAGGGGGCTCTCTCGTTACGGTCTCAATATCTCCAGTCTATTTATTTTAACAGTTCGACGTGCAACGCTTGGTCTCGGTGAACCCAAAGTCGTTAAATATACGGTACCTGCACTTTTCTCGGTTTTCCCATACAGCGATGCTCACGAGAGCTGACATTTCATCGAACTAAAATCACCCTTCCACACCCAAGCGAGCCGCACTTATTTCACCGCTCATTTACGTAGGTACTTTGCCAGGGAAACAATATAATTTGATTTACTCCGACCATTTTCCATTTACCCGAAAAGCAGAGGATGCGTGGGTTACACCACCACAAGCACACACCGGAGTGGCAGACATTTATTTATGATTCGCCAAATTGCAGCCAGAAGAGCTCCAATGTATATTATACGTGGTTATACATGTATGGTTGCACGAACGCGGAAGCGGCCGAGTCGTCCGCTTTGTTCTCACAAAACGTTTACTTGGCTTTCCCCCTGCGGGACGTATAAATTATGCATGAACCAATTACCGGCCGATTAAACAAAACTCAAATTTTCTTACAACGAAAGGAAAAAAAAAGATTTACCTACAAATATCCACCTAAACACATAGATACCGATCATCAAGGTGTGACTCGATCAGGATCCGCGCCGTTCTACGCGACACGTGGCTACACCGGGGCTGATGGAAAGGGGAGGGTTTTTCTCTGGTTCCTCCCACGCACGCGACCATCTCTGCGACACTTGAGAGAGAGAGAGAGATAGGTAGCTACACATGCGTGTCTCAAGGGGGTAAGTGGGGAAGGGCTGCTGCCGATTAGAAAGGGTTTGCCGCTCGGCGTAGCACGAAATCGCGGATGAGAGAGACAAGAGAAACCCACGTGGATGCGGCAGCGGTCTCAACCGTGTATATGTATAATGTATGGAAGAGGGAGGGGGAGGAGAGGGACAATGGGTGTATAACAGTGCCCGCTGCCAGCGCATTGTCATTACAAAAGCCACTTGTGTGCAGTACATAATGTACACGTATATTATATACCTGACCTCCCGCGGCGGCTTCCCACGCCACATACGCCGACGAGGAATATCATATCCCCTTCCGATTGTCTGCCACCCCGTACGCTTTGCACGGCGTATATATACGTGCCCGTGTTATCGTCCAGCTGATATTACAAGCTTCGCGTATCCCAGAGCTCCCGCGTGTGTATGGCCATCACCTGTTTGTTTTCGTGGCTTTACGAAAAGGCTCGTTTATACGCTCCCTCGTACACGTGTACGCCAAGGAGGATACTGTTGCATTGCGGCTATCACCCCCATTTACGGTAGCTTTCCCGATGCCACTTGGGAGAACCTCCACCTCCCGTTTACTCTCCGGCTAGGGTGGTTGGATCGAAAAACCACACTCTCTGCTGGAATCCAGAATCCTCTCGTGCTGGCCGACATTTACGTTTTTGGGCTTGGGATGTTTGTTCCTCTGACGTTCCGGCATCGGGAAATGTCCAAGGCACCGGCAATGAAACAATAAACTCACGATGTATATTCATCCGATCCGTGTGAGACTCTTTGTTTATTCGGGCTTCGTCAAACAAATGTATATATAGCCCGTGGATGCACGCGGGTGTGAGAGAGGCTTGGGTATGTTGGCTTGGTAAACTGTATACAAGAGGTACACGCCGGCCCTTATAATATTTGAGCCCGGGATCTTTTACGAGTCTCGGGCGCGTGAGATATTTCCTTTCTTCTCGAGCACACGCTAATTACTCGGGGCAACTAAAAACTCGTTTCGACGATCTTCTTGGGGTGTGGGTATGCGACCGCGCTTTTTACCGATCTCCGCTGCACCTGCCGATTCACGGGCCGTTCCGTCGAGTGTGTGTAATCGATGTCACTCGGATCACGCTCGCCCCTTTCATTATAAAACCATCAACCGAGTCGACCGTTAATCTAACTGTCGATAAATGCGCCTTGGGTGCGTACGCACGTGCTTGTTGTTAACTTTGCGGAGTTCTAGCTTGACTTTTTTTTCTGGAAAAAGAAAAACGACAACAACGACCAGTAATCCCGTCAGAATCTCTTCGCTGGTTTACGAGGGAAGAAGCACTATATAAAAAAAAAAAAAAAAAAAAAAAAAAAGAAAAGAATTTCTATATAAACTCACACAGGGAGAAACTCATCATTACTGGCGTGTACGCAACAGCTCACGTGCCCTCGGGTCTACGGGTGATCCTCCTTCTTCCCGGACGATAATTCCCATCAACGCCGTGGCAATAAACGACCGAGTCCCATTTTGCCGTGTCGATTTTCCAGCTGTGTGTGCCGATCTATCCCATATAATGATGCTATGGTGACCATATAATATATATATATATATATATATATATACGTGTAATGGCTTAATAACATTTATCAGAGTCGACGACGAAGACACCTTGTGCAGGTCCTCTGCGTTGATACTCCCGGAAGGATCGGCCTTCCTTACTCGCCTATGTGTGTTGTGTATATATACATACAGTGTCCCTCCTCTCTGGATGGGTACTCTCGTTTTCCCCAAACAAGGTGCGAGTATCTTCTGACCACTGGGCTTGTTTTGGTACGCACCTATACTCATACATAATGTGCAGTATAGCGATTGCACGCATATATGTACCGTAACGGTTCTCTGGATTGCTGATCTTGAATAATATCGCGGCTTGGCGCCGATTTTCGAGCAAAAGACTAAAAAGACCCTTTTCCAATGAAAATTCTTTTTTTTTCCATCTGGATTTAAGTTGGTGATGCGTGAAAGGAAAACAGACGGAAACGTGCTTTGCTTTTTCTCATCTTCGAGTTTTTAAGGGTTGTGTATTGTCCGGACATCTAGAGGGACTGAACCGACGACGTGGCCTTTTTGGGATCTTGAGTCAAGTAGATTGCATATAGTGCCTGTGTATAAGTATTATTAGAGTAAAAAAAAGAAAAGAAATAGAGAAACAGACATTGGTCACGAGGACCGCACGACAAAGTATCGGATGGACGAGATTGATATCCTCATGTACATACACGCGCACTCTTGCGTACCTCGAGGGCCATTTTTTTCGCTTGATTTTTCCCAGACGTCGACTCTGGAATTCTCCGCCGTAAATTTCTGCTCCTTCTTCCCTCGAGTCAGCGTCATTCCTGAAAAGTACGACCGACATTTGTTTCTCGGGCCGACAGCCGCTGCCGAAAACACAGTGCACTCGTCCACGAGGAGGGTCGGACGAGAGGAGCACAATAACAATTAATTACAACGATAAAAAGTAGAAAAAAAGGGGTACACGCGAGACCTGAGATCGGCCTTTGAGACTGCCAGGACTCGCCGATCTTTCCACGCAGCCCAATTCATCACCCCATCTTCGGCTGCTCCCCTTTCCTTGGTCGACTTATGGGCTCGTTGTTGTCGATCCTTCTCCCCTACATATGCCCACAGGAGGTGTCTCTGTCAACTTGCTGCAGAAGAGGGAGTTGATTTTTATTTCTTTGCATTTTTTTTTTTTTTTTCAATCCAGAAAAACTCGGCGAAACTCCATGATGGTTCAGGCGTTCGCGCCTACTTTGTCACTTTGAGAGTGCGAGCTGTTCCTCTATCCGGCGTAAGTATAAAATGTACAGAGGGAGAGAGTCGAGGTCCCTCGGGACGAATTGCTGTATAGCCCGCCCTCCACCTTCTCCGTCCCGGTGTATAACTCGCCCACCTCTCAGCGCAACAACTGGGACGCTCACCTGGATACTTACCTACCCGCGACTACAACGACTGCGATCGCCTCTGCGGCTGTCTGTCGTCTCGTCCCTCTGCTCCCGGGAGCGCAAACACACACACACAAATCGAGCACTGGAGAGTGAAAGAACCTCCTCCCCCTTCGATATCTCTCGTTGGCTTTGGCGGGCCGCCGTTTCATCCTGCTATTTTTGCACCCTCGCTCCCGTGGGAGGCGGTGTACGCGGCACAGAAAGGAAAGACTTGCGTGTGGAGGCGGCAACTGAAAGCCCAGAGCCAGGGGGGTGGGTAACGCGAAGGAGGTTAGTGTATCGGCGCGGCTAGCACACGCCCGCTATCGCAGCGAGCTTTGACGCGCCATCGCCGAGGGCCGATTCCCCGAGCTGATCCCCTCCTCTCGCTTTCCTCGCTCTTCAGCTTCTTTTCTGCGGCTACGAGTATACTTATCCTGCACCTCGCTGCGTTTTCTGCGCATAATAACATACGTACTCCCTTGGCTCCTCTCTCCTTCTTCTGTAAATGCGCTGGGGGCGATTTATCGCTGTCTATGGAGTAGTATTTGTGCAACGCCGGCTTACCCCCGTGGTGACGTCGGTGCTGCGCTGCGCACAGGTAATCTACTTACTTACACTTTCACCCGAAAAATCGTGCGACAATTTGCTTTTTTTTCTTGTTTTTTACGTGCACCGCATTGTTTTCACGGCACTTTTGCTGATTTTACAAGAGGAGACCCAAAATCAGGTACGTTTCTACCAAATACCAAAAAGTAGAAAATGGCCAAAGTCTATTAATTAAAAAAACAATCGAGCTTTGACTAAACAAGTTGAGCGACCGATGGAGAGGCAGTCGAGTACTTGTCCCTTAAATGTATAGTATCGTGCAATTCAGACGAGGCTGTAATGGTACAAAAGTACAGCACCATACATTTTTCATTACACCCCTTAAGGCTTGCCTTGCCCCTTAAGAACATCGACTATTATGCTTCAGTCAGCTGATCCCGCCTATTAAAGCAGCAACGCAATTCGTGGCGCAAAAAGCCGAGGAAAAATTGCTCGAGTCTCCCGTGAAAAAGAAGTAATGGACGGTGAAACTTTAATCAGCCCGTCCTTTGATGCCAAGTCGAGCGGGAGCGTAAATTTGAAAATCAGGGCCAAGAAACCACAGCTGAGAGAGAGAGAAGGGGACGCCAGCAGCCGCGAAAAACTTCCCCGCTCCGAGCAGTTACGCGCAGTCCGGTGGAAATTAACAAGGACGGAAGCTATTTCTTCGAGTTAATTAAATTCCCCTCACTACCCCCCCATGACCCCTCCGAAGCGAGCAAAAGTAATGTACTGCGCGGCTCTCGAGGTCCGCTCATCCGCGAAACTAGTTCGCTTCTTCTCGGAGCGGGAAAAAGGACGAGGCCAAAGTTTTAAGGACTTTTTAAAATCCATTAGAGGACTTTTTAAATCCATTGCCCGGAAGCTCCTTATACCCCCCCCCCTTATTTTTCTCGTATGCAGTCGCAGTTTCAACACAGCCGACAAATACGCGCGGGTGGGTGCTGTATCCTTCGTTAGTCCCTGCATCGGAAATTGCATTTTTCGTTTCCCTTGTCTTCTGTCGAAAACTACGACAATCTGTCTCTGGTTCTCTCTGTCGCGGTCCTTACAAACACTTCTCCCGTATACATACACATGTAGCTTCAATTTAATTTTACGTAACGCCAACTAACCTCCCTCAATATCTTACACGCAAAACGTGAAAACAAAACTAAACTAGGACCAATTAATTTTCAAAATGGCTCTATCACTCACTCTCCGTTGGATTAATCCGAACCACATCTCGGCTGTCGCGGGCCTTTCAATTAGCACTAGTCGCACGCGTATACGGTTAATGTCACCTATAACGGGCCACTCTCTCTGTTTTTCCCTTGCGATGATAGATCGCACCTACGAAGGAGTCGAGAGACAACAAACAAACAAAAAAAAAGCATGGCAGGTAACGTCGTCGCTCCGTAGGTATAATAGACCGGTTCGGTTGGACACGTGCTTCATTAGGAGAGTTGCGTAATTGCTGACAATCCGTTCGAAATCCCCACGCCCTCTCCTTTTTCTTCACCTCGTCGTGGAAAAACCTGTTCCTCGCGACTTTCCATCGCACCTCCGGCGTTGCTTTCGTTCGGGAGACACTCGAGCCTATCGCGAGCGCGACGACGCTCTATACAAGTACATAACTTACAATTTCGGCCATTTACGTTTGATCTATTTTCTAATGCCCGACATTATGCATGCATACTACACTTATAAATATTCACTGCGTGTACGAAATTGACTTGATCCCCAGGACGATGGAAAATATAGTTTTATCGGCTCTAAACGAATTAAGTACGACGTAAAACCGTATACTGGGGCTACTTTTCACGGGTGCAATGAAAAAAAGGTCCCGAGTGGCCGTAAAATTATCACATCGTTAAACGAAGCTCCGAGAGGCCGGGAAATATCGTCGTCCCTATCGATGCATAAAACCAACTCGTGTACAAGAATGCCATATGCACGGACGTGTACAATTACGACTACACTTGCGCATCGGATTACAGTAGCTTTACTTACGCAGGATAAGTTTCAATTACAGCAGCCTATCAAACGTAAATTTTACAACTGGGACCTGTGTACGAACGAAAATAACAACTCGGAGCAAAGCGACCATCCGGAAAAGTAATTTACGGTTTACTGCGTCAATTTGAGCCCAATGAAAAAACAACTTGTACTTTTTGTGTCTCTTCCTATAACGACATAGTACAGCGTAAAAAAAAAAAAGTCGTTTCCTCGAAAATACAAACATATATAATATCCTGACACCCGGTTGTAAAATAAACGTCAAGAGAGTCCAGTTGGCACGAGGACAGTTATACACGGGACATATTATAACCTGCGCCGTCGTCGTTGAGGTATTATCTCGGGGAATCAAGATCGGGACTCCCCACGCGGTCGGCGAGGAGGGACGAGAGAATACGCTTCGTATTATATTAATCCCCGTCGTTGTCGCAGGGAAAAAGGACACGCGCACAAAAGAGTCGTAAAGAAAGATCCTCGTCGTCCCTCCTCGTTTCTTCCTTTATTTCTCGGCTAAGTACTTAATCAGGCGCTCTGGACCGCGACTGTGCAGTCCTCCTCTCTCCGGCTCTCCCATCCCCTCGAGCGAGAAGGTCGCGGAGGCAGAGAGAGAGAGAGAGACTGTATTATACAGAGTTTAGGATTTTTGGGCACCTGCTCGGGTGATAATGACCAAACGGCTCTCCACGGTAATGGGACAGGAAGATTGAGAGATCTCGAGATGATAAGCTCGAAATGACTTTATTTCTCGCCAAAAAGCTACGTGAATTTCATCTCGTACGGATTTTTTTTTTTTTTTCTTTACGTGCCTCTCTCACATATAGGGAGAAGAAAGACCCATCGTTGTCATGTATGTATATTATACCCGAGGAAAGGGTCATCATTATTAATCCGACCAAGAACAAGAGAAGACGGAGGATAGTACGCGCGTGGTGTGTACGTACACTTGGCGATTTGAATTTCAAATGGTTAGTACTGAGGATTACCCGGGAGTAGTATAGTCTCGGCAGCGCTGTTGTAAATTAGAATTGAAGATCCGCGTGATTTTGCGGAAAGCGCCGAGAGACGCGACGAGGTGCAGAACAAGGGGGTGTGGGAGACGACGCAGAGACCGCGCATATTAAAAACTTCAAAGAATCACTGATTACCTGCAGAGACACACCCAATTATCATCGTCGCGGTTCATAATAATTCGTCATTTCGACGCGCGAGATTTGAATGAGAAAGAGCTTGCTTCCGCATGAACTCGAGACGTCTCTTTCCAAGTGCATGCTCGTAGTCCCTTTGTACATTGCTCCGGGTCGTTAAGAGGATCGCGTTGAGATAAGTTTAATTTTTCATAGTAGGTAAATCCCTAGTAGTACGATGCAATGCATTTTAACGCGTATATGAAACAAGAAAAATCGCAATTGTTTGGCCAGTTTGAAAGACCGGTAAGCGCAAATTGGTCAGCTTTTCAAAAAAAAAAAAAAAAAAAACCTTACAATAATACGCACGGGCCCATCAATCATCATCTATGCAGTTTCCGGCCCATTGCATCTCTCTCCCAGTGGTGTACCCACCGATTGTAAAAGAGACGTGTGTTCTACCACTCGTGTAAACTCGTTTCAGATTAGTTACATACGCCGGTTGGCATGTATGTATATATATGTATACCAGCAGCCGGTGAGCTTCGCTCCCTTTCCCGGGGCTCTGCACGTATATGCTAGCGCCTACAATTAATAAGGCGGTGGAATCGCCATTCAATCTGCATGTAACCTACTGCATCTTAGTCTACCTTTTTTTTCTTTTTTTTTTCTGCCTTTTTGGTCATTTTTCCGCGGTATAGCGTTTATAGTGAGCACAAGTACATACAGGTGAAAAATTACTGTTATTATAGGCGACGGCACAGACGCGGTGGCAGCGGCCAACAGATCTAATAGCTGGTAGTTACGCGATTAATTTACGACGGTTGGCTGTACGAGGGCGCAAACGCGCGTGTACGTAATACGGAGGACGACAATTTATACAGTGATAATCGTATTAAAACACCGGCTTGATTATCGATGAGACGTTTTTTAATATGGCACTCGTGAAACGTCATTAGCAGCTATAATGTATACATATGTATTAAACAAGACTAGCTGAATAATGGTCATAAATACAACATGTACTTATGAGTGTGTATAAATAACACTGGTTTTTATTCTCGAGTTTACATGTATATATAAGTGCATGGTGAAAGTATCCTTTCTCGAAATCGAGTGTCAGTGCCCAAATATGCATTACGCGCGAGGTAGGTACACATCCGCGATTCATCTCCGAATTCACAATGGCGCGTAAACATCGCCCTTTCCGCTGTAATCTGATTGTACATTTTTTCGACACTCTGCCCCTCTCCTTTTTTTTTGTTTACGCCTCGATTCTTCCAACGATGCAGGAGGATTGTCAGAGCCCGGCGCTTACACGTGTCACGCCGACACCGGTGGCATTCCACCTCCGACTTGTGGAAAACCCAGTGTGCCATTGTATGTACATGTATATGTATAAAATACACGAGTACCGGTTTTACGCACGCGGGTGCTCGCTACTTTCTCGCGTCGACTGGCTGGGTTCCGGCATCTCTCGAAACTTTTTTGGGGATCTCTCTTTGGATTTTTTTACTCTTTTTTGTTTTTTATATTTCTGCTCGGCGTGGTGTATATGTTTATCCGTAGGACATTTTTTTTACTCGGGTGAGCGGTCGAGCGGAAAGTGGACCGTTTGTTTGGGTGTCTTTCTTGTGGCCAGTAAAGTTGCACTGATTTTTTACGGCCACAAGCGAATCAATAGCTTCATCTGCAAGTTAGCTCTCGTAAATTTATTTCAAAGCAAAAATCTAGTTTTCAAAGCCTTTTGGAAGCGTCAATTGACCCACAGTGGGCCTTACAACGTACGAGCCATTTCGTCAGAACGGACGGCTATTAACTCCTAAAAATAGAAATCCTTCCGTATTTAATTTGCGGTCGCTCCTGCAACGCGAGTTATTTATTCATCGAGCAACCGGCGTAAAACGAAAACCTCGAGAGCAACCGGTTCCTCGATCCATTCTCCTTTATAGCTCTCGGGTCTGCCGTACCTATGTCCTAAAAAAGCGCTCCAAAGTGGCCCCTTACGAAAACAAGATCAAGAGTCTAATGTCAACATCAAGACGCGAGATCAAAGTACGTGTGTGTGTGTGTGTGCTCACTCTCCGGGATATGTAAATCGCTCGAAGGATGTGCACTTGCCACGCTTGTGTATGCGTGTACACGGACATAATGTATGAGAAGAACGAGGAGCGAGGGAAGGGCGATGTACCGGAGAGCGAGCTCAGAGTCTCCGAGGAGAGCTAAATTCCTCGGGGCTGAATTTTCGGCTCGAGTCTGTACGGGTGCATGGCGTGGGTGTGTATGTGTACTTCGCGTCCTTGGGAATTCGGGGCGCAGCGAGACGTGTCTCACTTGCAAATACACCGACGTAGGCGCGCATCCGCACACACGCGCATTGAGTGGCGTATATATTTGTGCTGTACGCCGTCGACGAGAGCGTTGGGGCTCTCTGCACCTGTCGATCTTGTATTTTGTCGATTGGGTGCTAAACCGGTGATCTCCCTGGTCTCCTCCTGGAGTATCTTTTTTCATCAATCGTCCCAAGGGTCGCACGTTTGAATTCCATCACTCCTCCGAGCTGTGAAGTATTTAAATTTAAAATTGAACGTCGCTTTTACCAGAGCTGGTGCTATCCATTATTCGCGATGACTCCGGCTTTCCGAGAACTTTTGTACTTTGAGCCGTAATCTCGAGTGCTTATCTCGTTGAACCCCGAAAATCCCACGCGAGAGTTTAAGGTGTAACTGTTACTTTTTTTTTCACGTGTCTAATTATGTTTTTTTTTTTTTTCTTTCCTTTTTTTTTCGTACGCTTGTTGAATCATAAAACCAAAATTTTTTCCCCCTAAACGAGCGGTCAACCGCGTTTGAAGAACTGTCAGACGCGACCAACATAGATGGGATGAACGTCCTGTACGCAAAAGCCAAAGAAGCAGTGTTTGGTGGGGAAGAAATAATTTTCGTATAAAAAAATTATGCAACTCATTCGTATACAGTACATTTACCCGAGTAGCAACACCCCTATTGTAAATGATGATATTTTTTTAAGTGGTGTCTGGTGCATTTGTCGAATCCAGCCAAATCGTTTCGCTGCGTGTATTTCTCAAAGTTTAGCTGCACGCGCGTCACCCCCTTCCCAAAATTCAATGAGCACTTTGATTTTAGCACTTGAAAACTAACCCGAACAACGGCAAAGTTCAACAGCTGCAGCAAGAGAGAGGCGATAATCGTCAAGAACAGGAGCAAGTTGGCTCGTCACTCCTCGGTGCTGCCTACTCGTCCTCGATTCCCGGGGATGTGCAGCGTTCTCATTGTTCATCTTGTGTTCAAGCTTCCCCAGAATATCGGCGTGCGCCTCTCTAGGCCGATCCATTGCAAAAAGTGTTTGTTTTATCGAAGGTACGCACGTAAACAAATTCAGTCTGTGAGCCATCTTTTGTCCCCCGTTGCTCTACCAGCACCGACCAAGACGACGAGTTTTCTCGAACGGCATAACTTCCACCCTTGCCACGTGGAGGACATCAAAAGACTATTGTTTAAACTTTCGGGACATCTCTTATCTCGCTACCACCTTCCTTTTCAATGAATAGATGAAACATCTCGTTGACATTCCAACTTGAAATAATTTACGAGCCGGCGCTCCTCTGTTGCAGCCACTTGAAATTTCGAGTGCCCCCTGTACAAAGGCCCCAGCCGGGCACCGTGCATCCATACAACACCTATACCGCCACTCTGGTGTAATAGACGCGCTATACAAGAGAGGGAGACCCACTACTCTCGTCGTGTATGTATATACGTAAGCTTCCTTGACGGCTTTTGACACCTCCGAGACTGCACGCGACACCGGAAGCTCCGTTCTCCGGATCACCATCACGCGTTAGGAGTGTATATATATAGGGCTCATTCAAGCCACTATGCTCCGTCCTGCCACTGTTGGCTTTGTCAGAGCACGTTCAGCGGAGTAATTGATTCGGCCGCACGCAGCTGGCCGATGAATATGGCGTTTCAGAGGACCAAAGAGAGAGGCTGTCGTCGACTTTTCAGGGATGATCAAACGAATCTGAAAGGGGAGCTCGAGTTTGTGGCTCTCTTGCGGGTCAATCTGCGCTTTTATCTCTACGCCGTTATCTACACACATTTGCCAGGGGGTAACGGATGACGATGGTCGTGTGTCGAGGTGCATGTACACAGAAGGAAGTTAGCCTTTTTTGTGACGTCCATTTGACTACGTCTGGCGATTAAAAATAAAATATCAAGTAGCGAGGAACAAAATTACTAATTGAGTCTTTGAGGGAAACGTATACGAAATTCCTCGGCGATAAAATCTAAGGCATAGCTGTGCGCGTTAAACGCCCGTTTACATTTTTTTTTTTTTTTTCCCACGGAACGAATAGAGCTTCAATCCGATGTAGATTTCCCGGGTAAGATTTAAAGAAGAACGTGACAAGTAGTATTGCACTCCTTGCCTGTCCCATCTAGCTTTTATTTCACGGGAATGTAGCTATTTTTCATTAATAACGCGTTGGGGCTGTAAATCCCATACGTGACGGGCTAACGCGTCTGCACCTCATTATTCCACTTCCCCGCGACTTTTTTCTCTCTTTTTACGTACATGTAATACGGTAGACAGTACGTACTCTCTCTGGCCCGTCTTCCGCAAGAAAAATCGTTCCCGCAAAGTGTACACCACCCACCGGGGGTTAAGATTGTCGAGCGTAAAGTGACACCCTCGGAAAATATAGATTCAATTTCACCTCCGATGTACGCTCGTTCCACTTACTCATCCCGGCCGTTTATCATATTTTCCACTATTGCACGTTCTCACCTCGGGTCCGATCGGGTGGACTTTTGGGAGTATAATTTCTTTGGACCCGCAAATTACCATATAATCGCCGCTGTAAACAGTAAACTATACCAAAGAAGGTCCATAAATCAGGCGCTTCTCTCGTTTGTGATTGTTAAGTAAATACATTATTCTTTATGTTATTCTTTGCTCCCCTCCGATTGGTAAATGTATAATTAAACTCCTTACCCCTGCACCTCGGAGCACTATATTTTTTCTCTCTCGAAACTTCCATTTTCGCGTGGATATCCTCTGCTCCGTCCAGAGGTACTTTTACTTTTTTCGCACCCCACTGCAGCCTGCACGCAAATCCGAAAATCTCCACCCCGCCGTAGATTTATCCCCGTGGACCAGTATCTCGTTCGAAACGATCATACGGATATTCTTCTGTTTTTCTTCCATCTCTGGTAGTGTGCTCAAGTGGGTATAACTTCCTCTCGGTGTGCATATATAGCTCAGGGAAGGTGTACACCATACGTCTTGCAAGAAAATTTGATTTCGAAATTGCAAGTTCACAAAGTATACATACATATATACATGCCAGCGGTATAATATGCAAGGAGCAGAGGGTGCCTAGGGGTCCAAGACCTCGGCCGCCTCGAAGTTTCTTGCGGGAGAATCCTGAAATCTCGTTTGACGAAAGACACGCTTGAGTTGATTGTCCTCCTCCGTTTTAATCACACAATCGTGGTAGCTTGTCGAATTTTTTACAGCTCTCGAGTTGCACATTTCTTAATTATTCCAAACACGTGTGGACGAGGCGTATAGGCTCTTGATGTATTCGTCAATCAACTCAGTTCTCACGACCCCCGGAGTTGAATGACACAGCCAATAATCGAAATGAAGGGGGGTGCAAATTGTTTAAACTTCCGCGCATTAATACGAAACGAAGAACAACGCAAGCGCGGCAGTATAGGCAGTAGCAACGGCAAGAACCAGCGTGAATTTAATACCCCCATTAAAAGAGCTCCTCGCGCTTCCTCCTCTGGATTTCCAACCTCAGCATAATATAGTGTATGGCGAATGCATCCGGACCACGAACGTACATGCACCTATGCAAGCAAGAGAGAAAAATTCGCGAGTATGCACTCGTGTGTAGCACACGTATATTACGATAGTTTAGGTGTATACGTGCATCCCCACTGTATATATATATACACATGTACGAGTGGCACCTAGAGGTGTACGTGTGTGTATGGGCCAAAAGGGAGCAAGAAAAGGCAAATTATAGGTATATGTGTGTGTACAAGCCCGCGGCGGACGAATCATCAGTCAGCAACAGAAACCCCCTCGAGATGGGTATCTCCGGTCACGCTTAAAAACGCCGGAGATTAACGAGTTGCATTATATGCGCCCCCGCTCTCTCTCTCTCTCTCTCTGATGCTACTTACTACCCCCCCGCGCATATGATATTCGCTCTTTCTCCTCTGCTGTGTGTGTGTGTGTGTGTGCGTGTTTTTGCACGTGTACAGGAAATACAGGCAGCCAGAGGAGGAGGGACTCCGACTGCGCACTACTGCTCCTCTCCGTGTGTTTATACCTACGTATTATACAGCCCGGCGCCTGCTCTTCCGCGTGTATATTATCTAAGCGCGTCATATGCGCGAGCTTGATTCTTATCTCTGCTCTTCTCTCCATGTGTATATACCTTATGTGCTCTTGCTCTTGCTTTATAGAACAACACTCTCTTTCTCTGAGCACAGCGCGTATTATATACGTACACCTACCTACCTGTACCTGCGTAAGTATCCTTATGTACGTACTTGGCTCTGTTTGTGCTGCTGCTTCTGTGGCTGCTGGCATTATCCTTGAATTGTCAAGTAAATTTTATTAATCGAATTTATCAGTGTGCACGTGTGTTTGTCGCGTGTGATTGGGTACAGTGAATCGTTGTTGAACGTGATAAGTACATGGGGCTAGAAAATCACAAGTTTTTTCGTCATTGAGGAGTGTTGCCTTATTTGACGGGCATGCGCGATTTGCACAACATTCGTATACGATGAGAAATTAAAGTATGGTTGGTGTACTTTTCTTTGTAAGAACAGAAATTTTTCTTTTCGTGGTGGTCTGACTGTTGGATCAGTTGGATAGCAATGATAAGCGCAGGTGACATTTTTAAGGTATTGTATAAGGTCGTATCTCGATCCTACACCTTGCCATAAAATGATTCGACGCTACAATCGCACAGCATATGCATAAATTCTTGCAACTACTCCCGTGTTCAAATTTTTTTCTCTCATTTCAATTGATTCTTTAACGTGTTCACTTTGGAAAACAAGTATGTTTTAAGAACTATGTTTTTTTATTTAAAAAAAAAAAAAAAAACTGTACATGCAGTTGATGCAAGTAAATAGTAAGTAAGTAAGTAGGTAAGTCTTTATTTTGGCACTAAGGACTCAGAGGTCCTGTATAGTGCTTGACATGATGAATTACAGCAGATACATTGTTGTACAAGCGTTGAAAGTGTAAAAACAGCAAGTCCACCGGCAGGTCGATAGGACAGCTGTTCACGAAGATAGCCCGGTTCACCGCGATGGAGCACATCAGCAAGTAGATAAAGGCACAGGTAGTCGCGCCGCTCCTCGTAACTGGGCACCCCGAGCTGCCTGTAGGCCTGGGTTATATGTTCAAATATTAACCTTCAACCTCAGCTCGAGCGACAGATCCAGGAACAGGCCAGGACAGTAGTCCAAGTAAGGGAAAACCAAGGCCTTCACAAGTAGAAGTCTCGTAGAGGCAGGCAAGAAGTCACTGCACTTTCTCAGACGAACGAGAGCACCAAAACATCGTCTCACAGTGGCAATCGTCTGCTGAGCACCCGACAGAGTATTGTCTATATACAGTCCCAGTATTTTTATACCATCCTGGAACCGCACGACAAATATCAATCAATTTCGCTTGATTTTCGAGCTGTTACAAGTGACTTTTAAAGTTGCAATTACGAGCATACAGTGTCAATAATTTACCTTTGAACAAAAAAGCTATTATCTCGTAAACGAACAAATTTGCAACGATTGAAACTAAAATATCCTTCGTACGGAGGAGGGATGAGAGTACAAAAAACCAGAGAGATAGTTGGTACGATGAAAGGTCTTATTTATTAATAAAACCTCAACCACTGGTTTCGTCGTAAAGTCGGAAAAAGCCCCCCCTCGGTTCACCGCTGCAGTCGTTATACATCAGGGATGGAATGTCCTTGCCCTTTTCCCTCGCAGCGCAGCCGCGTACACGAGGCACCGTGTAATTACGTACACGCAAAGCCACCCACGGGCGAAAGATAGCTGCTATTTTTGCGAGAGGCAGGAGGAATAAAACAAACTGGTGTCCCTCCTACCTCTTTGTCTTATATACCAGGCAGACAGTGGATCACAGCCGACCTTAACCAGTTGGAGGTTCGAGGACGAGTATCGCCATCGGAATCACCGAAGCGTGTGCGGATGGGTAAGTACTGCTCCATGCGACAACTATTTGTTGAGCAAACTGAATGCCACCCTTGAACTTCCGGCTCGAGCGTAACAAATATGTGTGTGCTCAAACCGGTGACACACACTGGATGGACTTTTTTTTTTTTTTTTTTTTTTTTTGTTACCTTCTCGAGTCTTATTTTTACGCGCCGCGTCTACGCAGTCGTGCGTCTAGTGGATGGTGGACAATTAAAACCAGGGAAATGAGCGATTCTTCATTAACGTGAAATAATGGTAAAATCAGATACGAAAAAGCGCCCACCGATACAAAAACCAATGGGTGATCGCACGTTTCTGGACTCGGTGAAAATTGCATACGGTAATGTTATGCCTGTGAACATATATATCGTGCACAAAAGCATCAGCAGTGGCTGCAAGGTCAAAGAGTATAATGTACACGCTGTGTACAGGCATATGTACGAAGAGACAATATATAAAAGCCTCTTTTTCTCTCTCCTCCTAATGGTCAGTTGACACTGTCCAAGGACATTATGAAATACTCGTGGTAATAATGTATAGGTACACCCAAGGCGTTACATACGACTCGTGCAAGAGACGTCACGAGCCGGTTCATCGACCACACAGGATTCTCTGTTTCACGATTTATGATGATTCTAATAATATTTATCATCGCGAGTGACAACAATGAAAAATTTGACGCAAGCAGTGCTGATGAACCGGTAACAAATGACCAGCGGACTTTGCTTATATTACTATTTCAGAAGATGTTTTCGCGTTGAGTTCACCTTTTCGCAAAAATGTTGTTCAGGTTTGATGGAAATAAAAAAAAAAAAGAGCAAACGAGGGAGGCATCAAATTCCGACTCTAAACATGATATCAAAACAAATAATCGGTCGATAGAGCAAATCGGTGGAAACAAAAGAAAAAAACAAGGGGATGGGAGTAAAAAACCAAACTCCGTGGCGAAACTCGATACCATAAACACGAGGTATTAAAATTCACGTACCCACACCGTGGTGCTTTCCCACGTACGAGTGGCCAGCTCTCGAAAGAAAAAAAAAAAAAAAAAAAAAAATCATCCTTAAACGATGCCAAATCGTCTCGAATAACCCCTCGCCGACTGTCTGGCCGATGGATAGGGAAGCCCCGGGCGCGCAACAGGTTACTCTCGCGCAGGAGGATCCCAAAAGGCTCGCGGGCCCACAGGATACACGATTATGCATGTACACATACAAAGTACATACGTATAAGTGCACGCACCTATATATAACAATAAATATGTATACGTGTATACGAGAGGGGGACCGAAGTAGACATATATATAGGGGCCTCCGACCCAGCTCGGGTTCTACCAACTCCCACCACGAGCGCGGCGTGCGAGGAGGTTCCCCATTGTACGGTCCCCACGAAGCGATAGAGCAAGAAAGAGAGAGGTACTCCATCCGGGCATTCGCGAGCGGCAGTCAGTCGCCGATTCGAGGCCCGTCGAGTTTAAGCGATCACTCGCGAGCGAGTTGCTTGTGCTACGTTGTATAGATACACTGTGTGCTCTGGTATTTTGACTTTGGGTCTGTTTCGTGGTTCCATTTTTTTCTTCATCGGAATCACCTCGGTGTTGGTATAACATTATTTTTTGGCATCGAATTAACCGAGGTGTTGAATTTGAAAAAAAAAAAAGAAAAAAATAAGTTGTAGCTAGTTTTATGTTGTGATTATTGTTGGTTAATTGATTGGTTGGTAATTGAAAAAAAAAAAATTTAATCGTGGTCTCTTCCGGAGAGTGTTTTTGTGGAAACAATGGTGGAGGCAGTTTCGGGCGAGGATCGGCCGTGGGTGACGATCTCCGACGTTTCTTGGACATGATATCGCCACCGGGACAACATGCCGCCCTATTGGTAATTTTTGTTTCTCATCTTCTTAGGAGCTGTTACACCAATGATCTTTTAAAATATTCATTCATTTTAATATTATGCGCATTCACAGATATGTGAAAGAAGAACTAGAAATAAAACTGAATAATATTTGCAATTTGTACACCTTTAAATCAAAAACTAAAAAAAAGGCAGTCACGTATACACTGTATTTATTTACAGGAAGCGAAACAAGTTGAACAAAAACGTATTGCGTGTTTTTCGGACCTCGTACGCGATGTGCTCCACAATAATTGTGATTTGTGCGTACACCGTGTAGACGACAATGGGTGTTTTGCGGCGTCAACAAATAATTTGGCACAGTCGGGAACACGATGTGGCTCGCTGCTCCCCCCTACTATAGACATTGTGATATATTTTATTGAGGAAGCTCAACTCGGCGATACCTACACATGTTGGTTGAAAAATCTCTGCCAGGAAGTTGAGTACTTGTCTATTAATAGCACCGATTAAAACGTATCGATGTACAGGCAATTACATTACTCGGATGGTACAATTAAGCGTGAAGGTTTTAGTAAAAAAGCGCTCCAAACATAAAAAAAAAGAAAAAAAAATCAGCTCGGGTGAGCCGAGACCAAAACAAAACATCAATTTACAACTGCTCTCTCTCCTCTCGCAGCTCGCGAAATAATGTTAAAACCGTGTACGGCATCTTCCCGCTCGCCGATTTTTCTCTCCTCCCACGCCTGCGAGTTTGTACCAGAAAGAAAGTGAATCCGCGCGTTCGGACGTGACGGGGGGGAAGAAAAAAACCACACGCATTCTGTACACTACTGGCGCCACGTTGTAATCTCTGCATGCATCTCGAGTCCTATAGCCCGTACGGGAGATACTACGGGTAAAAATCAACAATCGAACAAGTAAAACGCACGCGAAGGCGATTTGGCCAGTAAGAGAATGAGAAATGCTCGGTTGCACAACTGGAAAGAGCCAGGGCTCTCCCGCGCACACTGTATATATATATATATATATAGAAAGTCTCGGGAAAGCTTCTTCCCGCCCGAGAGAGGAAGGTGGCACATCGGCAGCCCGTCCCCCAATTCCGCAAATGTATACGACACGGCTTTGAACTTCGCACGCGAGAGAAAGAGAGGCACGCGATCCCGTTTCTCTCGGCGGGTATAGATACACATCCGTGCCGATCTCGTGCCGCGCGCTTACGTAAGGAGCAGGGGAGAGCCGATCTCACCAAGATACATATACATATATGTACGTCCAATCGTTTGGACAGGAGCAGCAGCAAAAGTTCAGGTTTTGCAAGTGCCAGAAGGAGCCTCGATGTCGTCGTTCTTTCTCCCTTTACTGCATCTCTCTCTCTCTCTGGTCCGATGCCGGTGCAGCTTTTTACCTCCGACTGCGATCTTTAAATGCAACCGAGGGGCCCGTTGTGTAATTAAACTTTTTTTCTCCCCGATTTTGTTTTCGGGAGTGTAACGGTGTCCCCCGTTGATTACGCGCATTTAATTGCCCTTAAATGAATTTCCAACGCCCCTCTGCACCCGTGTACACGCACGGCCTGAATTTTCTTCTTTTTTTTCTTCATCTTCCTCCGATGGTCCGATAACACGTGCAAAACGAAAGCGAAGAGTTAAAAAAACTACTTAAAAATGAGTTTTGCTTGCCTCCTTCTCTCCCCCGCCAAACCGATTTCGTTACATCATTCAAGACGAGTTGGAAAAAAAAAATTGATTCTTTATGCATTTAGTCACGTCGACTCAGCCACCTTATACTTCAAAACGACAAGTGCCAGGGAGGACGTATGCATATCATGAGATGCATTTTTGTTTTTTCAACGCGTCGCGATGGATGATCGGCATACCAGGGCGCACCGACACGGAGTAGATATAGGCGAGACATTCTCACGCTCCCGCGCGATCGTGGAGAGCATTAGGGATGCAACAGGTGACGCGCGACCGAGTGGTGCATTTGAATAATTGGCCGGGGCCAAAGGAGGGACGCTCCAGCGAGCCCTTCCGCGTACACGTATATGTACCTTACACACGGTGTCTATCGACGAATAAAAGCTAGGAAGGCAAGAGCCTCCGAGCATGTATATATGGCGTGGGTATTGGGTGCACTCGACGGCGCATGAAACTCGATCGTTGCGTCGCTCACGCGGGCCGAGAGAGGGAGAGAGAAGAAAGGGAGAAAAAGAAGCCTTTAGCATATTTTGGAGGAAAATACGTGACTCTCGAGGAGCGCCTTCGCGACCGTACGTGCAGAGGAGCTGTGCTTACTCTTCTCTCCTCGGGGATGGCTTGCTGATTTGGAAAAAGTGACGCGCGACTACTCCCCCCTTCTGAATTCTTTACTGTTTTGCGAGAAGAGCTTCGGAGCAGCGCGCCGATATGGATCGCCACCTGATATCCCATTTCGGATGTAGCGGGGCTCCGGGAGCCGGATGTTTCTTCGTTTTTCCTCTCCCCTCGTTGTTTCTCCGTCCTCGGGAGTGAAAAGTTCAATTAAACCCCACGAGATTTATCGCCCGCGACTCGATACACCGGATACACGTGTACCGGTAACACACGTTACCATCGATCTTGGCGAGGACGTGCCGCTGCTGGCCGCAAAAAGTTGACCAATTGAAAACGATCGAGAGTATTTTATACGTGTATATATATATATGTATACATCCGCGAGGTGCTAATTACGCCAGTGTTTCTTTTGACACTTTGATTTTTATCGCCCGTCGAAAGATTGTCTCTGTTTATGACTTTGTTTGTTTCGAGGATCAAAGGGATAATCCAAAGTTTCGAATGAATAAAAATCCAATCAACCCACCTTTTGAACTTCATTTTAATCGATGAAAATCCCTCCTCGTATAATATATACACGTGTCGACATTCATTGTAATTATTTTGGGATTTCGAGATTAAGTACCTACGCACTGCGTACGCGTGATTTTAATCTAATGGATTTTTTTCTTTTTTTTTTTTTTTGTTGCTGGTAAGTTGACGGCTCTCCACTTTTCGCAGCCTAAAAATCAAAGTAACGACCTAATTTCTGGCTCACTGGTAAGTCGAAAATACGCGAAGCCTCGCGATGGTGCAATTATCATCTATACGAACAATCAACGGAAAATTCGAGGTATCCGAAAGAGAGAGATTTTTATTCGATACGTTTTCCTTTCGCAAACTCGTCCAATTTATTATTTCCAAGTCGAGAGACCCTGTACTTGTACATTATGTATAGGCGTACAGATAAGGTTTCAGGTAATCAGTGCCCAGATCGCACCAGACCATGCAATTGTTTTTAAACTTGGATCATATTAATAGCACATGGGGGTATTTTGATTCCTCTGCATTTTCATTGGGATCGATGAAATAAATAAAAATATAAACTGCGCCTAATTTAGTAGCGTTATGGCGTTAAATTAGTTTGTCAAAATCATTCGTATAGAGATGATTGCTTCTCTTCGTTCACGTAATTTCTTAGAACATTGGTTGGTGCCTCGAATCGAACATTGCAGTGTTCGTTACATACGAGTCACACGTTCTTTCGACCGAACCACGCCAATTGACATGATTGCCAATGTTACTTGCAGTAGTTCACTGAATCTCAACCGGAGAGAAATGCATCAGCAGAAAGAGATAAAAAAAGAGTAAGAGAGTGTAAGCTTGATACAAATAAAACAATACGTTCGCAGAAATCAAGCATATCTCGTTACAACTCCCCGCCAAGGTGGGTATACTTTTCTCTGAACACATTCCGCTGATCACTTAATCAGTATGTAATTCCTGCTCAGAGAACTCGAGGAATTCCCATTTGACAAACGATTGTGAGTAACGCGACACTCGCTTGCGAAGATTAATTTGCACACAATGTATGAAACTTTGATTCGCGTATTATGACTGGTTAATATATATACACTATAGATACACGTTTAACAGCATTAATATGACAATTGACTATGGTACATATTTAGGGGGTGCTTCTACAAAAATATAGACTCGAAAGGGCGCAATAACGCGAACCTCACCCGTTAAACAAACCAAAATTCAATCCCGGATCTTGGTGGGACAATGTTGGAATAATATAATGAACAATATAAATCAATAAACTACACGCACAGAGCAGAGAGAGCCCCTTGATGCAAGAAAAGGCGAGTTCCAATGGCAGCGTCCACCAGCCGCCCTAAATCATTCGCCCGCAGCTCGGCCATTTGCGGCGGGTAACCCAATTCGGCCTCTCAAACCATCGATTAATAAATAATTTCTCCGGTCGGTGCGGCTGACCCGTAGCTCTCTGTATGTACTACATACATCAGATACACATCTGTACTCGAAGGGGGTGGGGAGGGTAGGCGGACTTTTCGGACCCCGAAGCTTCGAGGTGACATTATTCATAATACGCGCGTACGCCGGGCTCCTGCGCGATAAAGCCTGGCCAATACATCACCCGAGCCGTCGACTTTTCAATTAACCCAAAACACGTCCTTATGCGGGGGGACGTCGCGTCGGGGTGCAGGAGAAGCTCGGCCAAGATATAACGCGTGTACAATAGGGCACGTGTATGATCGCACGAGAGAGAGAGAGAGAAAAAGACAACATTTGAAAATCCGTTCGCTCTCCCTTTTCATTATTCCGTTCATCGTCGCTTCCTCGTGCAATGCCAGTGCACTGTTCCTGACTTTCACCTTCACCACGTGCACACACACACTTGGATGAAAGAGACACATATATGTAATATGATGTGCACACGACTTGCCGTCAACGGTTGTTGCAGCGCAAGTGCCGTCGTGCATCAGAGTCCATCGAGCCAACCATATTCATATCCTTTTATTAAATTTCCGAGCTAAACATTACAGCCCGAATACCGTGCACCCCCATCCTCCTCGGCGTAGCTTTCTTTGCGCTCGATTTACTTTGGAAGGCATTGTGCCACGTGCACTCGTGAAAGTAACGTGTAGGGTGTGAGATACCGGTGGAATGCTTCATGGAAACACACCCACACTTGGGAAGCTTTTTTTTGTTTTTTTTTTTTTTCTCAAACGAGAGATGAAAATAATAAATTCTTCTCCAGCTGCCGGTGGAGAGAGAGAGAGAGATAGAGAGTCGCGCCGAATGGAGATTTCACTGTGCATTAGGCGTCGTGTCGGAATGTGCGTGTGCCGGATAACATGGGAAGCCGAGACCTTGCGCATACATTTATATACGACGATCATGATGATGATGATGATGATGATGATGATGATGATGCTGGTTATTGTTGGTAAGTGAACTTTGCGATTTCAGGGCAAAGCGTTCACATCGCCCGGGAGAAAGTTTATACAAATTATTGTTACTATTGGGCACAGTTTGCATCTCAGATTGCATTTGGCATTCAAAACTGATAGGAGAAAATTTTCACGCGTCGAGTTGTAATTTTTCCCTATATATACATACACACGTACACTCGGGAGTCCATTAGCTGACGGTGTGATCGTTTTTTTTGTTCGTTTGTCCCGAGACCGCGGCTACCGATTGTTCCCTAATGCGCTCCCAAAGTGCGTATACGCGCTATCGGTACACGTACGCTCGTAATTTTCAAATACAGCCCAATCGAGAGAGAACCCCTTACGTGAGAAGCCGTCGCAACGTCTTTGGTCCCTTCTCATTGTCCCAATTGTATATATAAATGTACATCCGAGCTGAGAATTCAATTTATCATCGTCTGCGCGCATGTTGGAGGGGAAGAGGTCATTTACAAAATTAGTCCACATCGAATGCTCAGCCAACGCCATTTGAAAAGTAGTCCACTGTACCCATACACATAACAACACCATATATGTACACGTACGTATAGCCAGTGATGTACACCGCGACAAAAAGATGTAACGGTTGTGCGCGTGGTACAGGGTATACGTGAGAAACCGGAGGAGTGATATTGGGCGATGTGTATACGGACCACTCCCGACAGAGCCGCGCGTGCATGCATCCAAACGTTGACGGACGAACCGGGGAATAAGTACGTGTATTATTATTATTATTATTATGTGGACGTAAATACACTCGGGTGATAGTAATTTTCTAGGCGCGAGTGAGGAAAGTCAGCCTTTCTCGTTTCGTTAGGCGGGCAACACGTGTTCTTCCGCGTTAGATTCGTGTCTCGAGGCTCAAAGTTCCTTTTCATCGCTGCATGTACCGACGCGTCGACAGCTGGTCCTGTCGTCGGTTGTACGTGGCAGAGAGCTGCTCCGAACCTTCGCGGGGCCAATGATGCTCCTTGGATGATTTTTTTTTTTTTTTTTTTTTTTGTGGGAGTTACGGTTACGCTAACAATGAGTGTGGGACTCTCGCTACGTAACAATCACAATACATGTTGGTGTGGGACGATGGGCAGTGTGTCTGATACTCTCAAATGCAGGAGTGGTAATTTACCACTATGAGAACGTCACGGTTAGATTTTGATTTGGTTTATCAGTATTTTGATTCAGTTTCTAATTTACTGTACGTAAATCTTTCTTAAGTCACAAGTTTCAGACAAATGTAGCAATATTATGTGATGTATACACTGGTCATACTTGTAGTAATCTCGGAAAATAAAAGAGGTATGTGATGCTACCCGCTTTCGTAAAACTGTGACTCCTTGTACATTGTTGATTCCGCACTGATAATAAAATTGGCTTGTTTCGTGGGATTGGTTTGCGATGAACAATTTGACGTATCACAAGTTTGTAGTTACGAGTGAATATATTTTTAAGAAACATTGGATTCTCCTGGTCATTTGATCGTATCTGTGATCAGTAGAGAAGAGCAATACTCCACGGGGCCAGTAAAAAAAATCTCAATTTTATGCGCGAAACTACTTCAATAGCCATTAATCATTTACCACGAGGGGAAAAAAAATTACGCTTTTCACAGATACACTCCGCTAACGCACACTCAAAAGCTCGGAACCTGGTCCACTGCATGTACTACGAGCTTTTCTCATTAAGCCACCCGCTAGTCGCGAAGCCGCGTAATATATATACATGCAGTCACTGCCCGGCAAAGGCAGTTGCAGAAACTCGCTCGCAAAAGTCTCGTTTACCAGGGAGACCCCGGTGGTACGGGTACGTGGGCCATATAGGTTACCATACACCCAAGGAATTTTCGGAATCCTCTCGATAGTTCCAAGCCCATCGCGCGTCGCCGTACCCGCTGGCCCCCCCACTGCACCCTTTGCGTCCGCATTCGCGCGATTTACATACCCACCGTGATGTTGTGCACGGCATCGAGGCCAATTAGAGGAGTTAATTCTCGCGCAGTGCTGATTTATACCCTGCGAAGTGGCTCGATGTGCGCGGGGCGCTTGACCTTTAAACTGGACCCTGCGCTTGTGCGAACGAGCGCGTGCCGAAATTACTGCACATCATCGGCGGATGATCGATGAGCCAAGGGGGTATTATAACGTGTGGCTTGATTGTCCGATTTTTCACGATCGCCGTCCAAGATCATAAATACCGGCTCATTGTTTTTTGGACGGACTTTGGGGAGATAGAGGCCCGATGACCCACCACCGCCGTATGTGAGGTCATCCTTCGATTAAACTCGCTCTTTATCTCCGGAGCCGATGACTCGAGTCGGTGGACTGTGAGCGTCAATTATCATCCTCGGTATGGATTTTTCAAAGCTGCGGTTGCGAACGTTATTGATATAATCAGTGGTGATAAATCTGTCGCACGCAGCCGTTGTACGAAAACAAAATGAGTAGCCTTCCTTTGCGATCGCGACCTGACGTCATTTGCTCGTGCCATCGATAAGAAGCACATTTGACCTTATCGCTGTTAGGTTCGACCCTCGTAATCCTCCCCTGCCTTGTCGTAAATAAAAATTAAAAAAGTATGGCCAATAAATCACTCGCAAGGCACGCCAGCGATGCGCAATTCTCAAATTTAAGGTATATATACATGAGCAGATAACAGTATACACTAATCCGAGATTCCTCCAGCGGCTCCGAAAATGGTTTCATCAGCCCCACTGCAGGCTTTTCGACTGCATTCTTCGGGAGGGTCGTCCGAGGGGTCGGGGTCAAAACGGGACGGAAGAAAGGGCCCGATCGTTTGTCTTGCTCGCCGCCGACGCAATTGTGATTCTCGAGATGGGCACGAGCGCGGTTCCTTCTTTGGATCCTTTCTCTGTTGTACCGCTCCGCGAGAAGCCGCTGAGGCTTTTTCGGCTCGTTTTGCTTGCGCCGTTCGCGATTTCCCGAGCGTTTTTGTCGTCGCTCGTGTCTCCCTATATGTACAAGCTTTTTGTGCTTTACTTCTCTTTCGTCGTTTTGTTTTGTTTATTCAGCTTATTATTTTGTAGGTCTTACGTGAAGTTTGAGAAAAAGTTCATCAAGTGGTATTTCGCAATGGTTACGGCTTTTTGAAAAAGATAAAAAGCTGTTTTTTGCGCTGAAAAAAAAAAAAAAATTTCTTATACTGTGGGTAATTAAAGGACAAATTGAATTGAAATGAAAAAAAAAATGTTCGGCATGTACAATAGATGGGAACGATACCAATATTTATGTTTTAATTACATAATCACGTTAAAACACATTCGAACTGTGTTATTACTTCATATTAATATTAATTAATCCAAGCCAACTCTTTTCACTACCATCCGATCTACACCCATACACAATAGCGCTGTAGGATTAAATCAAGTGTTAATTTTGATGAAAACAAAAAATTGAGAAATGTACCACAGTCCACATTTTTTAACTTATAATTGTTATTACATTCGAACGAAACAATTTAAAATCACAACGAATCTCACGCGTGATAAATCCCGTGATAAATTACGCAGACCGAACGAGCTTGTTGAGCCTCGTTTCGAAGGTATTTTCCAAGGATGCTGCTCTCGCCTTTAAACAAAATATACGAGTATGGAGAATAATAAGAATTTCGAGAAACGCGTACACTTATACGCTCGTACGCGACTCAGCAGTAGTTAACGATCGGTTTTTGTACTTGCGCTTCGTCAGACCGGTACATTGTACTGCAGTTGAAGAAAAAAAGCCGGGGGGGAAGTCAGGGGTAACGATAAATCATTCTTTTTATCTTCACATTTAGCGCTCTTTCTCTCTGTGCATCGCCACCTCCCGCCCCCCTGTTCTCTGATTATACTTTCACTCTCTTTCTACCTCTTCTCTTCTTATATTGTTCCTCCCTCTTTTCGAGCACTTTGGTACACACCGGTACTCGGCTGTACTTGGTTCCTCTTATATCCCAGATATGAAGTATATTCCAACGGATGTGCCTCGCATCTGCCGCGTCGCTGAAAATCATCAACTCGAATAATCCTACCAACAACACCAGCAGCACCGCTCGTTAACCCATGAACTTCCGCAAATCACGAAAATCGAAAACCTTGACCCCCCCTCCGCCTCGGACAGCTTACCTCCGCATCGCATGCATTTCCCAGGCCCGTAACACCACGCGAAAATTCTTCTCGAGTTTTCCGGCTCGCGCGTCTTTCTCCTGACCGCACTTCCAATTTGCGGAATTACTCGGTGCCTGTACGCTACGTACACCGCTCATTGCCCTCCCCCCCCCTGTGGACGAGATTTATCGACGTATCACCTGCGCGCGCGTGCCGATTGGCAATTTCGGCCTCGGGAGGACGGGAGATAGTTCGCGCACACGGAAACCGGGGGGGTTCTGAGTTTCGGGGAAAACCTTCGTCAGATCGCCAACAACAACGCGTTCCTGCAGTCGGAGCGTGAAAAATTGCCAGATAGGCTGACTCGAGAATTCCAAGAGAGATAAATCCGGGAGGAAAGCGTTTGATTGCGCAAGAGCACAAAAGTGGGCATGGTTAAGGATAGTTTTTGCCTCTCGATCGGGGCCAAAACAGGTGGAACTTTACGATCCTAATTCGGATTAATGAGGCCCAAACGAAAAATTTGGCCTCCCCATGAGCAGCTTTCCCCCGAACACCCTGCGCTTATCAACGTGAGAAAATCCTTCGTTCTTGCTGCTGTTAAAACTTTAATTAATCTCCATTTACACAGTTTTCCTTAAAAAAAAGGTCTCCACAGGTGTACAACTACAGTTGCCAGAGGGTCTCTTCTGCGTCGGAAAGGAGCAAAACTGTGTTGTAAATGAAACGCAGAGTCACTGGATGGAGGTGCAGAAAATGGGAAAAAAAAATCTCCGACACGTAATATCGGGTGCTGTACGCACACGTTCGCGCGGAGATAAAACGCAAGACGGTTCGGAGATGTTGTGCACGGACGGGCGCGTTCCGAATTTTCCGGCAAAGCGCGTACGTGACAATAATATTTGTCACCATCCGTTCGATCTCACACCCTTTCCTTGTATATCTCTGCACCTCGGCGGATGCTTTTACCTCTCTTACTCCGAGATCGTCTCTTCCTTGACGTGACACCTTTCTATCATCGACAAACTGTAAAAATAACATCCTCGAAAGGCTTTTGCAACTATACAAGAAAATGTTACATTCATCCCGTTTTACTTTCAAGACAAAGATATTTTTTTTTTTTTTTACTCGCAAACAAATGATTTCCATTGCCCTTTATTTTGGGGTGTACACTAAACGCAAACGAACGAATAAACGCAGCTCTAGAACGAAAACAGCAAAACCGTACAATCTTGAGTAATATGTTTCGATAAAAAGTCTAAATCACACATTTCGCAGTCGATTTTCAAATTATCACGACAGTGCACCCAGCCACCCAATGGCTTATGTTTTTTTCAGGATCTCAAAATCAGTGTATCAATACTGAATTCATCTGTATAAAACGTACCGACGAACATCGATAAAAAAAAAAAAAAAAAAAAAAAAAAAAAAAAAAATCTCTCACGAACATCGGCTGCAAGCAATTTGTTGTAGCGCGTCACAATCACCAAATCTCCAAGGCGCTTTAAAAAGAGCTCTCTGTTAGATCCGAGCATCATTGAATTCAGCTTTGAGAGTCAAACAACTAAGAACCGGACGGACGAAGAAATCGAAATTCACACTTGGCCTCATCCTCCTCGATACGGCCGTGAAAAGAAGGAGAGAGACGCGCGGCTGTCTTTGATGCGAAAGAGAGAAAATAAAGGAAAAAAAAAAGAAGGAAAGCCGGCGCACAGTAGCCGGATTCTTTCGGTTCTTTTGGGCTCTTTGACACGTGATATACGGCTTTATTTTTGGTAACCCGAGGGGAATAGGCGTCTTGCCGCGATCCACCGTAACGAGTATCCCCGATGGCTTTTACCTCTCGTCTTTCGACTTATCGCCGATCGAGCTGTTTTTCTCGATTTTTACGACCGCAAAGTTATACGTGTCAAAGGTACGCGATAAATACTCGAGTTTTATTTCATCGTAAACAGGAGAAATCTCGCGTCCTCTGTTTTTATCGGAAGATTATCCCGAGTTCGTCATTTAGAGCATAAACGTATACTTACAATGGCTTGTTTTTAGGGACACGTACTGTTATGAAACTTTCGTATTAACCATCGTGTTGATATTATTGTACACGCATCATGTATACACCATGTCCGTCAATTACAACCGCAAAGTACACATCCCTAGCGTTTCAACGCAAACAATCGTTTGCTCCGTGAAGCAGTAGTGCAGTGTAATCAATTAGATACCTGCACGGATGAAAAAAAAGGGAGGGGGGGGGGAAAGACGATAAATTCGCGCGGCTCGTTCGTCAGTGGGTACACGAAGAGCTGCGGCAGCTCGTAAAATCAGCCGCGCCATCGAAACCGGAAGGAATTCAGCCGAGCAAAAAACACGAATCCCGAATGTGTATCGCCGGTGCTGTGTATATATATATATGTATATATAACTCCGACGACGCGAAATACCACTTACGTGGCGTATACTCGTACAGCTTGGCGCGGAGTACCGGCAGGGAAGACACGCGCGCTCGCCAAGCAACAAGAAGTAGGTACAGCTGAATGAAGCCGGCCAGTGTCACGAGTGCCCCGGGAGTCGCCGGCATTGAACTTGGCCGCCCGCGGCGGTTGGTTTTTATTTGCCGCGGATCGGTGGAATTTATCCGAGATGCGTGCTCTCTCTCCCTCTCGTTCTTGCCTTGCAAAAGCCGGCCGGCCGGCGCTCCTTTCCTATGCGTATATTATACGCTCGTCTCGGGACATTCACCGAGCAAAGGAGGACCCGACACTCGGCCGGCCCGTTCTGTTATGTATGGGCGATTTAATGTCGAACGAGCGCGCGGCTGTCTGTATATGGCTGTGCATAATAAATTCCCCCGGCACCGGCTGACGTTGTTTCGTCATTCGCGAGTTTCTGCCTTTACTCTCCGTCCATTCGTGTGTGGCTCCTTTTTGTTTTGTTTCCTTTTACCGATGTTGGAAGAAAATGCGTTATGCGTTACCGGTTTCTTTTTTCCTCCCTCGGAGGTGTAGTCGCGAGGAAATGAATTCCAGCCGAGGGAGACTTATCGGGCCCTAATTGTGAGTGAAGCGCGCTTTTATGCTGGGGTGGGACAAAATTTACTCGACCAGAGGATGTATAAATTTCATTTTATATTTTTGCGGCTTTTTAAACGCTCGACATATTTCGTGCGTTATTTTCGATGGTTTTTTTTTTTTTTTATTTTTTTTTTTTTTTTTTATCAGCACTCAAGTTTGGAAATGCACGTGTCAGTTTTGTATATTTAATCTATTTTGTTTTTTTTCCTTACATCCCTTCTAAAGGATGTTTTTCTCTTAAAAATCAATTCCTCACATGCTTGTGGTGGCCAAATGTTAGAGAAACAGATTTGGAACCCATAGATACAAGTAGGGATCAAGGCCCAATCTTGGCATACTGTGCCCGTAGATGGCGTTATTAAAATAAAGTGATCAGATAAATTGAATCATCGCTTGATATTAGGTAAAAAATAATTTTTTTTGCATTTCTCCATCGTAATTTAATGAATACTTTGAAAACTCAAAATCCTTAGGTGTTCAATGTTGGTCGTGTCTTGTTACGTTATTCGGAGCGTTGCATGGTAATTAGCGCCATTCCAAAGTATTCGCCCGAATGTTTCTTTTCAAAAATGAGACCACCCCCTCGAAATACCAGCAAAGTGCAGCAACTGCAGGTGCGACGCGGGCCTCAAGCTCGCGAAGCCCACTTGTTTGCTCTTTTTCTCGGCGTATGGTAGACTCGTAAAACTCCAGTCGAGTCGAGAGGGAAAAGGAAAAAAAAAAAAAAAAAAAAAACGAAGAGGAGGTACGAGAACCTCACGCAGTTCTCCCATTTACGAGCGGAAACATTATTAACACGAGCGGTGCTCGTCTTTCTTCTTTTTCTCCTCCCGACGCCCTTGCCCCTTTTTCCCGCTTCGCCTCGTCATCGCCCTCGCGCTCTCGTGTAGTCTCCGTATTATTTACTCGGGCTTTTCTCGCGTATACGCATCCAGCTCGTGTCCGCGTGGAAACTTTTAGAATTTGTTTGAAAAAGAAAAAAAAAATCTAAAATTATTTCACGATATATAGTTTAAAAACGAGTCTACAACATCCATTGTGCTGTAACAATACGAGGCGACCGAGATTCGCAAGCCTCTATTATTTTCAAGCTGCCCAGTTTTTTTATCCGGCGACCAGTGCATCCCAAAGAGCTACTCCCAAAAAAGCCCTCACCTCCTTTTCCAAAACTTCAAACAACAACAACCACTTCCTTCGCCCCGTCCATTCATCCGACCTCATCGAGCCCCTACACCTCTGCTCCTTCATCTCCACCTCTTGTCTTTCTTCGTAATTTTTTTTTTTTCTCTTTCTAAAATCCATTGTCCTCGCGGTGGCGCGTGGATTCTCAGGCAGCCGACACCACGACAGTACAGCTCGTGCCGCCGTGGGAAGGTTCTCGCGCACTTGAACTCGTGCAGCGCCTCGTACGAGCGCCTCCTTTTCTCTCCGTATCTCGTGCGGGCTTCGTTTTTTACAAGTACACTCACCACCACCGCGACGGCCGGAATTGAGGTGCGCGAGGCGACGACAGGCTCTTTTTTACCTGCAGCTGCAACGCCCTTCCCCTCCCCCTCCCCCAAAACCTCATCACCGTGCAGCTTTTTATTTAACAGCCAATTGGTACTTGTGGATTAAACAGCGATACCATCAGTACGGAAATTGCATTTTATTATTTGAAAAATTACATACTTACGCATGAAAATATGTGCATTTAGCCAAAAATAAATCGAAACGGTACTCGCACGGGGGAATACAAAATCTGTCGTTCAAAATGCAGCGCCTGATTTTATCATCAATGCTTGTCCCAAAATTCACCCAATGGCCGTTAATCGGTCAAACAATGCAGGAATAAAAAAAATTCCCCTTCGGAAAAATAAATAACCATACCTACCCTGCTTCCACACGTGATGCCGGTGCACGAGACGCGCCGTAAATTAATACGAAATAATGAGCCGTACAGAGCTTTTTGCGTACTTGTAGGGTCGCGTGAGTACAGATCCATATGTATATATATATATGTGTGTGCACGAGAGCTGATATAAAAATTTCAAAAGTGGAACATGAAAAACGTGTTTTTGCGACACAACGCTCCACTACCGGCGCCACACGGCGATTACGTTACTACACTTTATAGGAGGAGAGGCGCGCTATTCCAGCAGGCGCAGGCACCGCATACGCCACCCTTATCGCCGTAAATTTCATACACAGGCTGGAACCGTGAAGTAACATAGGCGCCGTACAAAGACTCGCGCACTTCTCTCTCCTCTGTTAACGGCACTCCAAGTGGGGGGGACCTTTTTTTCTTTTTTGTAACGATGAGAATCGGCAAAAGTGTTTATGTGCGCGGGTGTGTGTCTCTGACACACGACTGACTTTGATTGACATCTGAAAATGGCACCCAACGGTAAGAATGGCCTTTGTTTTGACGAAGGAGTGGAGGATTTTCGTGATCTTGTCCCCAAATCGGTACAGTCGAGACATACTTTTTCTTCTTCCTACGCGTACCCATCGTATATACTTTTTTCCCTATTCCTTTTCAACCAAAAATATTCAAATCCCATATTATACAATATCATGTATCAACACATCACGTCCACCATAACACGGAGGGGGACGAAGTGGCCGAAAACACCTTTGGCGCACTACGCGCATATAAATTTCGCCGCAAGTAGGTACATACACTTACCCGCACTCGCACTAAAAATAATTTCCCGAGTTGCCCTCGGCATCTACCCGTACCCATGTACGGAAGACGAAACCCAAAATCAAAGGAGCTGCATCAGCGGCTCCGAACGCATAAATAACCGACAGCTTCCATTGCCGTGGCTCATGCAAACGAATAACAATAACAGCAACAATAAGTGCAGGGCTCCCCGCACATACACATATATGTACGTGCACACAGGTTTATACGTACAAGCGAGCCGGGCAGCATATAATGAGCCTTTATAATACAGCCCCCTCGCGAACAAGCTAAAATGCAATATTCAGAAAGAGAGAGAGAGAGAGAGAGAGGCTCGCGCCTTTTTCCGAAGGCTCTCGGGGGGCTTTCTCACGCCGGTGCAAGGCAGCATCGCCCCCTCCCTCCCCGTGTAGGCCCCGGGGGCTCCTCTCTGCCTCTACATATTTATGCGGCAAAGGCCCCGTTCGAGGAGGCCGGTGAGATGCGCCGTGTAATGGGTTCACCGATGGAGGGACGCCGCCGCGTGCATGTTACACGTTATGCACGTGCATCCCGTTGCCCCACTGACCGTCGACACCGCTGTTCTTTTGACGCTCCGATCATCCGCTCTGCCCGTGGGATCACGCATCTGTGTGGGCATACATTGGGTGCCGGATTAATTAATTACGATGGCAAATTAATCGCGGGCCATTGTGATGGGGCCTCGACCTTGGCTCAATCACTTTATTGGATATATCATCTGCTGCTATGGTTGTTGATTGTACACACAATGTACGATTATAACTGGATGGGCATGTAATTATTGGTAGTGCGTGGGGGTTGCAAAATCGAAAATTCGTAAGGAAGTGACGACCGTGTTGGTTTACGAGGGATGGCCTCGATACCGTGTGCTTGTAAATATATATATATTGTTGCATGTATATGTATGACATATGTAGGTACACCGTACGGTACACCGATCGGATACACGTGTCCCATTGTTTTATCACGTGTGAACTTTGGACCGCTCTCGTATAGCCAATCTGGAGCACAAATTCGTGTTCCCGTTGTCTTGCACTCGTCGGAGTGAACAAGTGATTACCGGTTCGCGTGCACCGCGGCTTTTGGTAGTCAATTAATTCACGCGTCTATTTCCGTCCCCTATGTACCAATCAAAATTAGGAGGATATACGGTGGCAATATAAACTTAAAAATTGCAGAGCGAGAGCCGGACTTTTGCGCGTTCATACAAAAATATGTACGCCAATGGTAATAAAAATAGCCGTGCCCATTAGCCTAGTGAGCCCGGACGCTAATACACTCCGAGGCTTCCCTAACGAGTCTTTCCTTGGGAGACGACGTTACGGGGGGGGGGGTAAATAGACGCGCGCGTAGTTTATACACGCAGCAGAAAAACAGAGCTAGGATGGAAAAAAGCTCGTTAAGGCACACCACGACGGCGACGGAATAAAAAAAAAAGTGCGTGTGTACTGTACACGCATATGGGTATGCTCTTGTGTATACTGTATAGCATCGAGTGCCCTACAATAAACGGCAGACAACTCAAGGGGGGACTTAACGGTGCTCTCCATATATACACGTACACATGTAATGTAAAAGATGACGCATTTCTTGGCATCATATAAAACAAACAAACATAATTACTTACAATGATGATAATAATAATAATAATAATAATAATAACAATGATGTGTATTACTGTGTATCAATGTTCACGTATATAATATGTGTGTCTCTCCTCTCTGTTGCAGCCGAAAGAACTCCATCGTTCTCAGGACCCAGCTATCCGTTCGAGTTCACACCATCATAGGTGAGTCTATACCTCTCTATAATATATATTACGTAGGAGTATATACTTTCAGCAACGACGACGTATACGTGCACGTATATATAGTTTGGTGTGTAGCCCACTTTGATGCACACTTACAGGTATACACATATACGACGTACGGAAGCAACGAACATAACGACAGTGGGGAGGCCCCCGTATAATTATGTGTATATGTATGTGGGGAGATCGCGAGCACTGCTAGTATACATAGTATACTATATGTAGGAGTGCAAATGAATCTTGGGGCCCGTGAATCGGGAATGGGAAAAATGTGTACGAGGCGCGCATTGTTCAAGAAGGTACCCATGGAGGACACAATGGCGCCCCCCAAATAAGGGGGTCACAAGTGCACGGGCAATCCAGAACCTATAGTATCTATGGACCTTGTTACGTGGTGACACGACCGGGATAGGACGAGACGCACTCGGTGCAACGAGATGTTGTCCTCGTGTCTACACCCTTTGAGATAAAGAGGGGGGAAGGGGGCAAGCCAATGGGGCTGGTCCTCATTTAATTAGACGAGAGAGAGGGTCCCCGAGGGCTCTTTGGCGAGGGTGGATATATATATGTGCTTGACGGTTTAAAGAGGAGCACTCGGGTCGACGGATTAGCGACGAATTAGACGGGGCTTGTTACACGTACCTACACGCTATTAAAGCAAGAGACGATGATGCTGCCGGGCTTTGCGCGGACTTTGTCGGGGCCGGAGGGGGGGTTGGAGTAGGGGGTGTAGGGATTCGGGCACAGTCGCAGGAAAGCTGAGGAAGTGGATTCTCGCTCGGGATAGGCGCGTCGAAACGCGGTGATTAAGTGTCTCGGTGGGGGAGTTACGGGCAAAAGTTGCTGCCACCGCGGGGATTTATGGAGATTTCATGAAGAAAAACCATCCCTCGATATGATAATGTACATCGTTGGAGGGATGCTTCGAAATTTTTAATTACTCACATGTACGCCACGCTCGTTTAATGCCGATTGGAAAAAAAAACGCTAATGGACACAACATAATCGTACCATTTACCAGTTGAGGTGAAAAAATTTCGAAGAAAGGAGGTCACGGTTACATTAAATTATATACCCTCGGACTTTTGCACTATTTCTCCTTGCAAGGACATCTACATTGTATTATTGATCAAACGTAGGCAAATAAAGTTACGTGCACACTGCGTTGACATATTCCAAATTATATAGGGGCATAAGACTGACGTTAGTGCGCTTGTATTGTTGCCGTATGCCTATACACTTGCACGCTTAATCTTAAATCTTTGGTTATGCGCGCGATTCCTTAATTGTAATTTTACGGGGAACGAGTCTATTTGCATCCCCCATTGTTAGTTTCGCTCTTTCTCTCTATCTGTGCGTATACATCCCAAGACCGAGAGTTTAGGAAGTGTTCCACTGCAGGCTCGATTATGTAGGTGTGGCTGGGCTTGCTCATTATGCGCTTCGGGTCGGAATAAAGCTGTGCGCGTTGCAACCGCTTACGCGTCCTTACGTAACTGGGATGTAATGTGTTTCGTCAACATTCACGTGTACGCTCTAAATATACACAAATGGTTACTATAATGTGTGTATCCAATGCTTTTTTTTTTTTTAACCTTCATGCTCTGTAAAATACCTTATTATTCAAATTGAAAACTCGGTATTTACACTTTTACTTCTTATTTGTTTGACAATGTAAATGCCAGCTCGTTGCTGTTGGAAATTCGGCGTTGGAAACTTTCCTCGTGTGTTTGCGTCCCAAAGAGATGCCGCTTTACCCAATGGTGCATGGACAACAAACAAAAAGGACACCGGAGGAGGAAGGTCTCGGTGATAAGGGGATACAACGAAAAAAACGGGGGGAGGGTAGGGGAAGAGGAGTACACGAGCAAGGAAAGATCGAGCACGTGTGTGTTCCGTTGTCTTACGTAAGGGGAAAGAGAGAGATCTTGGCGCGCAAAGGAGTAGCGATTCTAATCTAGTCGCGATCAACCAGTGTCGAATGGCCCTATATGGATATATACACGTATAAGCGCGCGAGTCGTTGCACAGGCACCGTTTCGCGGGTCTCGCTTTCTCTCTCGCCCGCGACCGGTAGGGTTGTATATGTTCCATTGTGTTTTGAGCTGTCCGTGCGCTACCGCTGCGCTCTGCCTTGTAATGTTTCCATTACCCGAGCACGACGGTTTTACGCCGAGTTTTTCCATGGTTTGTATGGAAAAGGGGCTACTTAAGCTACGCGGGAAAAGGTGCGCTGATGGGCTCGTTCCTATGGTTTTGTACGAAAAAAAAGTGGGTCATCGAGCCATTTTGGAGAAAAAAAAAGGTCACTCCTTACAATATTGAATAATCGTATTGGTGATGGGCTGTGAAGACGAGCTCTAGTGATATCGATGATTTTTTTTTTCCATCTCCTCGAGCACCGTGTGTGCCTCGAAAAGTCTTAAACGAGATAAGCCGCACAATGCCAAATCGCACAATGAAGCCGTACGTCAAGTGAACCGAGCGTCTTTCTCTCTCTCCCTCTTGCTCTCTATATACACAACTGGCTCCAAAGAGAAGCCGATCCCGTCCATTCTACGTGAAATATCATCTCCCAAAAGCATCAATAACTTCGAACCGTATCGATATCCATACATCCTCTTCCTCTTGGATTACGTCTATAGTCTCCTCTTTATGTATATCTTCCATTGATATGGCCCTTTTTTTCCTTCTTATTTTCCCCTCTTACGATCACTCGTGCATTTGTACGCTCACACGTAACACTATGTGTGTGTATTATGTCTTTCATTCTAGCTTGGGCACAAAAAATAGATAAATATACATACTTCCTGCATTCAATCGAGTGGAAATGCATGCGCTCTTGAAGAAAGAGACAAATATACCCAAAGTCAGCTTTTGAGAATTTACTCTGTGTTTGTGAATATAATTGTATACTTGTACATGGAATGTTAACGAACCTCATACTAACGATCTAGTCCTACTTCATCGATCGTCCATCCTACATTGTAATATCCAATGGCCATTATCGGCACTCTATGTCACCTTTGAGCGTAACATTTTCCTCCTAACTTCATATCCCTTGTTATTTATTTACCTTTATTTATTCGGAGGTGTGGGAATATTTCGCGCGAGTCCTGGCGTGGTGTCAGGTTCATGAGAGGATATTTTTTACAAGCTACCTGCGCTACCGTACCAACATTTTTAAATTTAAATCGATTGAGTTGGCCAGGTTTTGTTTTTCTCTTCAATGGTTATAACGGGTTGTGGCTTTTTCTGCGAGTTTATATTGTCACCTTCAACTCCAAGGGCTCCGAGCAGATGAGAATGAGAAGAAACCACGGAAGAGTCAAAAATCGTCCTGGCCCCGAAATTCCGTGCGTTGAACAGTGAAACGTGAAAGGGAAGGAAGAAAAACCAATGAATCCCCGTGTAAAGTGCACGCGCGCCAAAAAGATTGGTCGGCTCCTCTCGGTTTTTCGTCCAGAAACGGGAAACTGCTGTACTTTGCGCTCACCTCTTTCGCGGAGGCTGCACACGAGCGGGGAACCGTTTATGTAAAACGCTCTCTCTCTCTCTCTTTTCCGAACGGCTGTACTTCGCGTGACTGAGATTTCCCTCTCTCGCGGCTCTCCAAATCAGCTGCATGGGAGATTTCGCTAGGAATCCCCGCCTCATCTTACGGGTGCTCCCGTGTAAACGCAGACCCGACGCTAAAAATACACCTGCCCCCTTACCTCCTCTCCCGAAAGAATCAATTCAGAGTCCTTTTTTCTTTTTCTCCCTGGTCCTCGGTACAACCGAGTATTATTTTAGAATTATTCCACCCGCTCTGAAATATTTAGCGAAAGGGCTCGGCAGAGGTGCATTTAACCGGATCCCACAATCCGAGAGCCACATTACATTTTTCGGAGCCTCGAGAGAAATAGAGAGTCGGCTCGGAGCTGCCCCCTCGTTCGTTCCCCTCTCACAGTCATATATATATATACATATACATACGTGCAAGCAGCGGGTCGGCCTTTTTTTCCCTTCCTTCTCCCTCCTCTTCCGTCGGTTCCCTCCTAGCGTGCCTCCCCGAGGTTCAACGAACGAGGGTACGGACGGCAGGTGGAATAATATAATACGAGATTGCTCGGCGAGGCTCCGGTTCTCATGGCCAAATTGCATAACCCCGATTCACGACGCGCAGATTTTTCAATGCCACTTTTCATTACTGCCGATATATATACACACGTGGCTCGTATAATGTAGGTACGGTAGTGGGGGATCCTTCGATTTGCTTCATTTTTCTTTCACCTCTTTTGTGGCTTGTTTTGCATCCACTGGTTTTAATCACGTACATCACGCACCAATTAACGGGGACCCGGCGCGTCCAGACGGCCACATTAACCCAATCCCTGAGATCATTAGGGCGTTTTCGCCCAACTGCTGATAATCATTTGGGGCTTAACGGTGCTCTCCCTTTTTTTTTTTCTTTCTTCGGGGGCCGAAAAAATGAATATTCATCGCCGACGATTGGGTGATTTTTCAGGGCCCACCTGCACTTCGAGAGACTGCGAGGGGGAAGGAGATGTTGCTCGATGTATACGTTTTCGTCCTCCCGATGCAAAACTGTTAACATATACCATACTAGCCACTGCACCAACCAAGTTCTCCTTGCAATCCATTGAACTTCTGAATACTAGTATTATTGCTTTTCAAACATACACATAATCACATACGCACTGAATTTTTCTTGTCCAGAAACCTCCACCACCACCTACAAGGTACGCTCGCATTGTTACTGAACAAACTTATGCCAATAATTACCTCCACTGTACGTCTCTTCAACTCCACTGTTCAACGTCTGTCTGAAACTTGCAGTATATTTTATTATAAATCAAACCTCTGCATACTCTTATTTTTACTCAACATAAGACTCTTTGAACTCAACATCTCCACATCCTACCCTTGCTTTTTTTCACATACGATTTTTATTTTTAATTTGTCATCAAACTTTTATTTTACATTGTACGACGTAACATTATTTTTCGTTATCCTTTTTTTTTCTGTCAAATTATCTCTTGTTACGTTATCATTGCATATTTAAAATTTTCTATGTTCGCGCCCAGTGACACACTTAAACACACAAATCGATGTAAGCTCATGTAATTGGGTCTAAGGCTCGACCATTCGGATCACAATGCACCGGACGATTTATCGTCGAGAGAGACACGACTCGACAGAAAAGAAAAAAGTAAAACACGAGCTCGAGTACATAGTGTATGGTAACTCGATCGCCAGAGTGTCGCGTGATGCGTGCGAATCCAGCTCGTCTGTGTATATACATATATGCACAACATCGCACATCCGCTAAATTACATATAGATACGCGGACGACGTAGAGCATATCATACCGTGGATTTTGTTTCGCTCCCTCGGCTGTATATACAGTTGTTTTTTTTTTTCCGCGTATACGCGGCTAATGTTGCGGAGCAACGCGCTTTGATAAAAGAGTCCCGTGGGGGGAGCTCGGAGATTATTTGTTCTTCGAAAAAGCACACAAGCGATTCGCAAACGCTCCACTGCAGCGTAAGGTTAAATTTTTTTATATCCTCGAATCGTCAGCTCGGGGCGGTCTTTGCTACCTCGTTGTTTTTTACTTTTTATATACGCTACAGAGAGCAGACGCTCGCGAGATTTATCGCGCCTGTATCCTTTTTTTTGTTATTTTTTTTCGTTCTCCCTTGCTCTGCAGCTTTTTTTCTCATGATAACACGTAATATACGTGTTGGCGGGAAAATGAAGAGAAATAAATTCTGCGTTGTTGCCGCGAAGCTAATAAAAATGACGCACGGTGTAACTTTTTCGCGGGGCCGCACTTGTTTTCTACTAGATTACACGCCTCGGCCATCAAACACACCTCCGACCGAAAACCACGAAACTCTATTAGCGAAAATGTCCGAAAGGACGAAAAAAAAAAAAAAAAAAAGAAGAAGCGCTAAAAAAAGGCATAATCGATAACGAGCTCTTGTCGTCGAGCGGTGCCCGATAAATTACAATAACGGGAGAATCGCGCGCTCACAAAAGCCCGTCCGTCCGCAAAAAAAACCAAGATCAGGTTATTTTTTTTTTTTTTTCGCCGGATGAACAGCGCCCGTATCCTGTGATCGCGTACACGCACACAACACGCGAGAGGCGCGACCGAATATTCACGACTTTTTGCGGGCAAGCGCGCGCCGGTCTCGGATGATTTATGGTACACGCATAAACACCTCTCGTCGGCCCGATCCGACCGAAAGATCGCGTCCGTCGAACTTTGGCGCGTCCGGTCTGTCGTCGGAAGGCAGGTATTTACGGAACGTTACGTGCATACCTGCGCATTATGCAACGACGCCTCGAGGCGAGTAAAATATTACATTATCTACGACGAATAATCAAGTGTCCCCTGTTTCGCTGGTGACGTTTCATTGATTAATCGGCCCTGTAGTGCTCGTTTCGCTCTTACACGTACGTATAGTTACGTGGTATGCGTGTGCTCACACGATGTGGCACGGGAGCACATATATACATATATTTACGAGCGTGTTTCAATGTGTACACCCATGAGGTTCCATCCGTCTGGTAACCGTCTATTGGTTTATTTATATAACTGCTGCTGTTCGATCGTTTGTGGATTAAATTTGTCATTCCATAGCGTTATCGGGGATGATTGTAAATTGTCCTGTAACCGTTTGTCACAATTAGCGTTTCTCCAAGTACACGGGGCATTGCTGATCAAAACTGAATACAACGAGGGTGCATTAATCATGAAGTCTCACTCACCTACCTCAGTCGCGTTCATGATTTTCCCTCGTACGTATGACCCAATGCATCTTGATTAAGTGTACGAAGAATGCACACATTATACGTATACAGTTCGTGTGTGGATTTGAGTAACTTGATTTTGGATTATCCAAGGTATTAGTGGTGATGAACCCATGTGAAATTCTCGTGCGAGATGAGACACGCTTCGAGAGGAGTAGAGACGTTGCCTACAAAAAAAAAAAATATCGAGGATTCCGAGACATGGAAAAAAATTGTAAAACGATTCGCTTCGACTGCCGATAGGTTTGTCAAAAACGTCTCCTACAGTAGTGATCCCACGAATACACCACGAATGTTACAATAAACGAAACAAAAGAGTGACAATTACATCTCACCCGGTCCTGGTGAAACCCCGTGGATTCAAAAACCACAAAACGGAAGCGCACCTGAATATTAATCATCAAGCTCGTCGTAACCAATAATAGAGAGGCGAGCTCGTGCATGGAAAAAAAAAAAAAATAATAATAAAAATAAATAAATAATGAACAATACTGCAAGATTCTCATAGAAAGTCATTACAAAAGAAATCAGCTCTAATTTGCATTGGCTTTCACATCCATCGAGACAACCCCGCACGGTGTGGTCCTTGGCTCGAAATCACGCGTGCACTTCTTCGCTCGTCAAAAGAAACCAACGGCCTCGCCGCGTATGTAGCACCTGCCATCGTAGCCCTGGTATATAATATTAACGATGCAGCAACACAGATATTTCATACACACGCCGTGTCACTCTTTGGCCACACAAAAGAGCCACGGGAATAATGAGGAAAAAAAAAAAAAAAAAAAAAAAAACGTACATAGGCTCAATCACGTGAAACGAGCATCAAGTCCGAGGCGATGAAAGGAGCATACGTTGCAGGGAGGATGAGAGTGCCGAAAATTACGATACGGTTAGCACGTATTGTCGGTAGGTATACCTGTGCGCGCTTGTTTACGAGCTGTCGGCGCGATTTTCGGCGCGTGGGTGCAAAGTCATCGAGGAGAGCCGCGGGCTGTCGAGAAACCGCTACGCAAAAAGGAACAATCAAAACCGGGGAAGGGGAAGCAGCTCGACTGCTTTTCGGCACTCGGACCCCGCGGCGAGCTCCTAATTACCACTTTGGACCTCCACACCCCCACCCCCGGATTCTTCTTTTCGCTCCTCCCGCAATGTCTTGTATCTTTTTTTCCAGTTGGCTCCTCGCGATCGCTGCGTGCGCGGAAATAGTAAATTTGACGCTCGAAAAAAAAAAAAAAAAAAAAAATTGAGATGACGATTTGGTGAATGGTACTTGACAACGCGTGTATATATATACATTCCATCACGGAAAGCGAAAACGGTAAGGAAAAATTGTTTAACCCCGGAGAGGGGAATACCATTACCACGTGTACGTTAAAAGTACCCGCTATAACTTCTCTATGTAAATCCGTCAAAATGATAGACGGAGCCCCTACTCGCGATCCTTCATCATACACACGCTCCCCAACAGTTCTCTTCCGTATATGCTTGCATTTCGCTCTCGACGCTCCTCTTGCACGAGTATAGAAACGAGAGACGGGAGACAGTGTGGGTCGTGTAAGCTATACAACATACAATATACAGAGAACAGAGCAAAGTAAGTACATACACGCGATATCGCTGGGCTGATTATTAGGAGTACCCACCAATCGCGTGGGAAACTCTCCTAGGGATGCACGTACACGTGCTTGCTGTTCTATTATTCTTCCGTCCGTATGTACGCGTATCGAGGTGTCATTCGTAATTTTTAAAGTTGGAAAAAAAAATGTTGGTTTCCATTATTGTCTTATATGCGTTAGTATAGAAATAGGTGGATCCTACTCTTCCTTTCTCTTTGCAAAGACACATGACGATTGCACGTTAGGAAAGCCCATCAGCATAAACAGAGGGGAGCGAAAGTAATAGCTCTTTGGGGATCCGTTAAATAACGTCTTCGTAAGACAAGCTGCAACGAGACCTACTTTCGTCCACGCACAGTACACTCGAAGTTTCCATTCCACTTACGCGATGACGATGATAGTCGAGGCTCGTAAAATCACGCGCTCCATGCCCGCGGTGACCCCTTCGGGGGGCTTTATTTCCTCGGCGGGGCCTTATAAACTTCATTTCTCCGCTTTCTGTCTCTCTACGCGCGTTGTCACCGAGGATGAGGCACGATGGTCGGTGGGTCGTAAACTGGAGGGGGGGGGGGTAATGTCACCGAGAGATGGGTACTCGCGCTCCCGCGAAACGTTGACTTTATACTGTCTCCTTTTTATTTTATTCTCTCTCTTGGCCGTTTATCGATTGCTTACGGCACCGTTTAAGTAGTTTTATGGCGAATAGGCTGCACTTGTGAGGACACATATTTTTCCAAAGAGTCGAAACACGTGTGTCAGGTTCACTTGGTTTGACGAAACTATCAGCGATATATCGAGTTTTGATGATAGGCACAGTCACAAATCGATCACAAATGACGTTCCCGTGAGTTTGGAATCTAAATCATCGAGTACAGCAAGGGACTAGTTCTAAATGTTTTTCAATTTCCGCTCACGTCGCGCCAGGCGATCTCCATGCAGTCTTTGAATCCCTCAGTTAATTTCCGTGTCTGACTGTGCGACGGGGCACTCCACATTGCCGATATAGTCTTCGGATTTCTACTTGTCGCGCCAAATGTACATTATATATGGCTCGTCAAACAAATTTTAATCATACTTTTGGATAAAAAATCCAAGTAAATCTTTGTGAGACGGAAATTCATGAGTTTGACGATTAAACACTTTAGTTTCGATACAACTCAACTCGTACTAAAAAAAATGCTCTATATAATTTTAAAGTAATCAGATTTTCTAATTATTTATTCTTTTATCTCATTCGTGGGTTTTGCTTTTTCTCTTGGGCGTTTTGGTCGCAAACGCTTGTTGCCGTTCTCGTTTGCTAACCTGTACCGTTGTGACCCGACCCATTTGAACGGCCATATACAGATATCGATAATAACGCTAATCACCTTATGCAAATATTGTTCGTCTCGTTTTATTTTTTATTATAAACGTATTTAAATGTATGTACAACACGGTAAAAAAAATTCCACGTGGCCGAATCGCAACAATTGTATCAAATGTGTCCCTGCACGAAAGATTTTACAACCTTCTCCGCGCGGTTAATGGACTCTCGTCGATCGTCACTTTAGCTTGGCCGTAATTATTGCAGGGCCCACAGATTGGTAACTCTACGCGCGTTTCCGTCTCTCGGTCAGTTAAACCATTAACCGAGTGCACACTTTACGTCACAGAAAAACTCGATTCAACTCGAGCCAATTCTAGTAACACGAAACTCGATTACGCCACAAGGAGCCTGACGCTCGGAAGCGTATATATGTACACACGCTTCGCTCGGGGAACAATTGAATCTTGAGCAATAGGAGTAGCTGTTGATCACCGGTGGAGGAAAACAGAGGGTCCTGCGTAAGTCCACCGGTGCAAATGTCAAAGGTGATTTTTAAAATAATTGTTCGTAATTTTTTAATTGAATCCATATAACATCAATGTATCGGTAAATGCCACGCTTTCCGCAAGTACGGGTATACTGTACACGAGCACTTGTACGCGTGTATAATAAATGTGAGTAAAAAATCGATCGGCGTCGTATCACCACCACCGGAAGGGAGGAAATTATAGCGAGAGCCCATCTCCTTCCTGTACAATGCGTAAATTAGAGCACAAGAGCAGGGGCTAAAATTAATAAGCATCCCGTAATTACCTCAGTGCTGCACGTCAAGGTACAGGTTGCTCTTTCCGATAAGGTTGTATCGCACGCGTGTTTGGCTATTTTTATAGCCTCCACTAATTTACTAGAGGCAAAAGTATAACCGGTGTATGTATGACGACCACCTCGTAAATTTAGCATCAAACTGGGCTCAAATTTTATTTCTATACCCAAAAACAAAGTATTTCCATATTTCTACAGTCAAAATGATAATATTACACAGGTTCAAAAAAAAAAAGGATTTAAATAGATGTAGTCACTTGTTTTTTTTCCGCGTACCTAATTTTTCATACAACCGGGTTTGTGAAAAATTGCCGACTGCAAGCCGTGCGGTATAGTGATTTTTATTCCTCGATAGATTTTTTTTTTCCATCGAGCGTGACGAATGGCAGGCACGTGGGTTTCGGTCAAGTTCCTTGGTCACTTGGCTACTTTTTACTCGTGATTTTTTTCCGGAAACTGTCTATATTAATTTTCGCGTTCACGAGTGAAATCGATCTCTGCAGTGCAATCTTTTTATACACTTTTTTGTTTTTTACTTGTTTTATATGATTCATGAAGAATTACATATATGTAATAAAAAGCGTGTAACGCATACCCTAAGACAAGAAAAACACCAGAGCTTTGTTATAAAACTTTTCTGTTACAGAAAAAAAAAATCATTTCACAGTATACACAATTAAAATCAAATTGCATGGCTGTGAAGGAAAACAAAAAAATCGCACGTATACTCGAAACTACTGCATTTGTAATAAAGTTTACCGTGCAACGTAATGCATAGAAAATAAGTAAACGTGTAGACGCACGTGGTGCCTTTTTGCGATAGCACAACAACTCCACTATCACGGAATAGAGTTCGTGGGAAAAAAAAAAAAAAAAAAAACACTCGCAGTGGAGTAACGAGTTTTCGGGAAAACAATCAGCGTCGCAAAGTCTCTCAATTTCCCTTCTCGGAAAGCTGATTAAAACCTAGGGACCAAGTGCCAGTGTGCACCACCCCCGGCTCGCAAGAAATTACAAAATAATCCTCGCAACAGCCATTTCATTGTATCGAGTTGCAGCCAAAGCACTCCCCGTGTACACACGCATCGCAGCCGATTCCCTTTTTCGCTCTCGCGAGCCATGCGCTCGCGGCAAGTTTTTGCCGGCAATTAACGTTAGTTAATTACACGCTTCCGTACGTAGGAGGCGGTATCGAATCTCATTTGCCGGATTAGTGCACTCTTAAAGGTCTCCACCGTCATCGGCTAGCGGAATTGAACGCCCGCAGTAATACCTATACCACCCCCTCACTTCTTTTCTTATACCCTTTTTTTTGGGTAATTAGCGATTTTTCTTTTTTTACTTTGCAACGACAGGGCTTTCGTCAGGGACGAATGCTCACTCGCACGGGTTGCCGGTAGCGGAGAGGGTAAAAAGTTGTAAGGCGAGAGTTATGAAAATTAAATTTCGCGGTCTTTTTTTTTCGACCGGTCCGTCGTTGGGTGGTTTCTCGTTGTAGTTGCGAGCAATAACTTTACGCGCTTATTGGAGTTTTCTTCCCTTGAGTTTGCGTGCGAGTGTTTGATTTTTATCCCTCCGAAGGTATGAGAAAATTGTCGAGCTATAAAGTTGGCGCTGAATCGGCAATCAAGCTGGCCTACTTTGACGGGTTCTGGTAATTAACGCGTTGTCCCTTCGTCACGGGTAACAAAAAAAAAAAAATAAAAATAGTTTGATTAATTAATTATACTACGTTTGGGTGCACGTATAATCAGACCCTGAGAAGGTAGTACATACATCGGATCATTGAACTTTCTTGCGTCTGAACAAGCTTTGAGCCCGTGATCAAGGTGTACTTTGATGAAAATAGAGCCACGACCTCGTTAGAAATATACCAACAGCCTCCAAAAAAGTCAGCAGCTCTATAAAAACAAAAAAAAAAAAAGAGAGAGAAGTCTCGGTCCTCTCCATATGAAAAGAGACAACAAAAAAAAAAAAAAAAAGAAAAAAAATGATTCGATTGATCAGTCCAATACAATGTACCCAGGAGGGATATAAGACTCCCCCGACCCTGCACACACAAACATATACATGACAATGGCCCCGACGACGACGACGAGGAGTGGAGGCTCGCCCGCTATTATTATAATAAATGGTTGCGTGTTGCTTGTCTGTTGCAGAAAAATTGCTGAACAGCGAGGGCCGCGAGCTGCGACGGGCTCTCTTCTCCCTCAAGCAGATCTTTCAGGTGAGTGTGTACATTTATTGTCTCTGTCGCATACATTTTGCATGCATGTGGGATGGTATACCCGCACGAGTAAGGAAACGAGCGAATTGCACATACAATTGCGCATTCAAGGGGGTTTATACGTGTGTGGCGCCCCAGCTCGTCGCGCCTGTTCCAATGGATTTTTCTTTGTTCCCCACGTTTTACGTTCGACTGTTTTTGCTTCCCCCCGCGCGAGTTTCGAAAATACATCCGCGATTTTACACGTGCTGCGTCCACACCATTATATCCAGCTCGGAATAGTCGAGGTGGTGCAGCCAACCAACCACCTCACCACGGGGTGTCTATTCGAGATACTTATCGATCGATGAATCGCGCTCCCAATAGGCGTTGCTTTTTCTCTATTTGTACGGCTGAATAAATATTTACAATGCACCGATTTTCTTCGTTTTCCCGGACGGATTCTCGAGCCTTTTTTTTGCGTCTCTCTTATCACTGGCAACGACGCTCGCGATGATTATTAAGCCTTGCACTGTACGGGCGCGCACGTCCGTCTCTGTTTTTCTGTCTCCGTAGTAATAATAATGCAGTTTGCCCTACTTTCGTTCCTTGGTTGTTTTGTGGGGTATTTATTGTGCCTCCGAGTAAAGTTGCTAGCGGTGAAGTATCTCGGGTGGAAAAAAATGTATGGCTATTGTCGTGGGTAACAGGAGGAAAATGGCTGCACCTAACGAGCAACTAGTAAAATTAACGTATGGATTTTATTGTTGATTTTCGAATATTTGTTAGCTCTGATGTGTCGTAAGTTTGGAGGTGGATGATGGATTGAATGTCGCGTCGTGGATTAAAATGAGAAAAAAAAAAACTGAAAGTTAAAGAGCAGTGCTGAGTGCATTTCAATGTCTTCCGATGATCCGGATGATCGAGTGGAACGTGTAACACCTGCGTTGTGAGTTGGGAGGATTGGTAAGATCTCGCGACAGACCGTGTTTTATAATCAAGATGGAGTGAGATTTATCAGTGACAAGTTTGTATCGGAATATGCTGAACAAAATCGTTTGGGTACCTAGTTTTGTTGGATCGATTTTTATTTTTATCCTCATCGATGAAAAAAAAAAAAAAATGTTTCTACTGACTTAAATAACTAATGTGCACTTGGATGTGTGTTTTTTTTTTGTATTCACGAAAATTCATCAGTTCATTCGGAAAATATTATATATAAAACGCTGGATAAAACATTTTATAGTTTTACATCTATTGAGAACCATGAGATGATTGTGATTTCGAAAATGTGGTATTACAAATTAAATTATTATATTTTAAGGGAACATGTTTTTCTTTGTTTTGTTTTAATTGCTCCCAGTGTCCATCATTCAATTTTAGTGCTGTATGGACATAAACCGATTTTTCCACTATGCTAGACACATGTATGCTGATTTAAAGTTGGGCGATACTCGTCAGCATAAAATCGTTTTTCCGGCAGCCTAGTTCAAGCATCGTTTTAAGCAAGTCAAAAACAAAAAAACAAAAATCCACACCCCGCAAAATCGTTAGGAGCATTGCCAAACCCCACTCGTTTGTTTTCCCTCGGTATACTAGTTTGGAGCCGACGACAGCGACGTGACTGGCTTATCGCCCGAGGAATTGGTTCAAGGACGAACAGGCGCGTTACCCCGCGCTCGAGCATCACCTTTTCCTCGCTCGCTCTTTATTTTTTTCCCTCCCATTTTTCCCTGCCATTAATTTTCCTCTCGCGCGCATTACGCTCTTGCCAATGCATATACCTCGCAGCAACAGCTCCCGGGTTGTGTTCTACTTCATGCATAGTCGCGAGTGTCTTCTTCTGCTGCCGTTGTCCTTGCTATACCGAGCGCACCCAAACGACAAACCGCAGGGACAACCAGCCAAATCGATTAAGCCGATGCGTCAGTGTACACCTGAACATTCATGCCCCGGTTTCTCGAGATCCAGGCACACCGAGGACAAACGAAGGAAAGAAAAAAACCAGAAACGACTCTCACTGCAATACATGCTCTCGCGTGCCCCCGTCTCGGGGATAGGCGTGAGGCGGGGGAGTTTTATCTCCCTCACCTCTTGGCAATTTGCCTTATCACACCCGCGCTATCTCGCATACCTCGCTTTGGGCGTACACGCGTCATTGACCGGCTGTGCTCGCGTACACATATATATATGTATACGTATACGCGCACACGCGTCATTTTCCCTCCTTTACGGTATGGCAACGAAAGCGTGTGCTGTACTCATTTGGGTTACTGCAAAGGCACCCACTTGTTGGGTACAGATCGCACGGTACCCACGCACAATGTGCCTACATACGTAGATCCGTGTACCAAACTAATTTCATTATCAACGCACTGCAATAAGCTTTCGGATCGTCTGTTTGTGTTACGGGCGTAGGGATGCCCCCTTCTCTTGCTCCGACGTACGCATCGGCACGAACTTTCTAGTGCCATTTGTGCCAGAGGAACTTTTCTGGGGGGCATGGGGGATCAACGGAGCTCTCTGAACGCGTTATGCATATACGCAGGGTAGACGAGACCGAAATATCAAAGCACGAGTGAGCTTTTCACTGGTAAACCAACGCAGAAGCGGGAGAGAGAGGAAGTTTATCAGGAAAGGCCGGGGGGAATCCAGGACTAGGACGAATACGCAGGGCTAAAAGCCCTATATCCCCGGCACTCTTCGGAAACTGCGGGCAAAGTGTGCCTATGTATGCTCGAACGGGCGCAAACTCGATGAGGGAATAGCAACAACTATTCCGTTTCGAGGCCGATCCAACTCGCACTGTGCGGCAATGGTCGTATTCTCATTGGTCCCGTGGGAGGGATGGGTATGGGCATTGTAACCGATGAGCTCGCGAATCTGGATCGAGAGGGAGAGAAGTTGTGGAAGTTAATTGATTGCGTCTTATCGAGTGAGTGCGGGGGACGAGGTGTGCCCCGAAGCGCTCGTCGTTCGAGCTTTTCGAGGAAGGTGCCGAGCTCCCCGGATCTCTGAGTTCCGCGGGCGATAATTAATAATGGCGGTGGTGGTGTAGGATCGAGCTGCGTTTTCATTGCGCTGTACGTATATATAGACTCAGGGGAGGGCGATGATTTAGAAGCGCTCCGATGGTATCATCGAGCTCGCATGCCGTCGGCCCGTGCGTGGGTCGATGAATTTTTAACCGTTGCTCGAGATTGCCGTGATTGCTTTCTGACTGATCGGCTGTGTGTGGTGCGCCCGTGTCTATACGTATGTTGGAGGATTCGTCAATGGCGGTTTTTGAAAAGGTTATTTGGAGATGGATATTTTTTTTTTTTTTTTTTTTCATTTTTACAACAAACTAATCGGTTGGAGGAAATGCAACGTGTTGTTAAACTGGAGATGTCGATCTGTGTGTTTCAGGAGGACAAGGATCTGGTTCACGAGTTCGTGCAGAATGACGGACTGGCGTGTCTCATCAAGGTCGGCAGCGAGGCCGACCAGAATTACCAAAATTACATACTACGCGGTGAGTGCACATTACATTACCCGATGCATTATACATGCATGCGCATATATATATATGTATATATTTCTTCACTACATGCCGCCTCTTCTTCGCTCGTATCTACCTCTTTTCTTCTTCCCATCTTTCTCCCGTCCCAAGGCTCGTTTGTACCCATTGTGTACAGTTTTTTTGTGTATACTCGCCTATTGCGTCTTACCCCTTCTCCACGTGTAGGCGATTTATCGATACAGGACGAAATCACCCGCGGGCAGGGAGGAACCGCCTCTCGAATAGCCTCGATCCTCCCCCTACCGATTTCTCGCGATATTAGCGTTGTTGTGGTTACGTTTATTTATTTTTTCACTATTGTGTTTCAAGGCCCTTTTTTTACAATCACGCAATCGAATTGATTGTTGCGTACAACTATGTCTCAATGTTTTGGACTCGAGCCTTTTCATTTGCGAATCCAAAATCACTCGGCCCGCAGAAGCGAGTGGGTCCGCGCACAATACGCGAATCAGCGAACAGCACTTGCGGTCTGATTTCGGAGAGACCGTTTTGCATGTAATTGAAGAGCTTTCGGTAAACCGATGCGTGCATATGAAAACGACGACGGGTCGGTACTGGTTTGAAACGGTGCTCAATCGACAGGTAGAAGCGCACAAATTTCTACGCCACGAGGATGCTACGGTCGCACGGGCGGTTTGAGGGGGAAATAAAGCCGATTGCCCTTTCCGATTTTACCGTATGGACTTCTCCGCATTTCAGTAGCGATGGTGCATATACTACCTCCTTCGTCGCACCTAACGGTTTTCAACCCCTCGAGTCTTTTTATCATCGCCATCGCGTGGCACTTTTCTCAACTTCTCTCCCGGCAACAAACCGAATGACGGTATCGCTGTCGATTATTCAAATGCGCGCTGGTGGTAATAATCCGGTGCTAAAATTTCATTGGGAGAAGTCGCTCGTTAGCTCGTACACACGGGGCTACCGTGAATTCGTTTTGTTTGCTCGTTCCATTATACATAAAATGAGGATGGGGGGGACAGGTAACGATTACCGAAACGAAATTTCATATTTAACGGGATGTAAAGTTGCCCTGACTCGTTTCGACCGTTATTAGTGCTGAAAATTCGAATGGGCCATGGGGCGTGCTAATGTGAGCTGTGTTAAATTGATGGAATTGGTAAGTGCAGCGAATAATAGGCAAGGTCGTCCGTTTGAATCGGCGATGAATTTTTAACGTGCTGGTACTAGTTTACCAATCGGTGTGTGAATATTTTAGAGTTCGAAGCCACGTTGTCCATCTACTAATCCCTCCATTGATCGAAAGTAGGTGGAGACTGTCAGGAGGAAGAACACGACTTTGGAAACTGCACGACTGACTATATACACAAGTGATGGGCGAGGCGACGTCACAACAGTGTACAGCTTTTGGTCGGCTCTACTCGGGTCCTCGTTTACGGCCGGAAATCTCTCGTAATTTCACCGATAATAGGTCTCGTCCCGTCATCGTTATGCCGTGGTATATTTGTAAACACGTGTATAAAACATGTGGACAACGAAAGCTTACGCGTGGAGAACTGATGGGGCCCTCCCTCCATCGAAAGTAAATTTAGATCCGTCGCGATGTACGTAATTCAAATTCGTGGGATCGGAAATTCATTCCTCGCTTACTGAGTGGGATATGGGGTACAAAGGATGGCGTTATAAGGACAATCAAGCTATTATGATACACCTGAACGAGTGTAGTGCACGTATTAGTCAACGGAGGCTTGAAAAGCGATAAAACAATGCACCGTGGCAGTAGCGCTCGATCGTAAGTACGATCTCTGCAAACAGATAGCGAGCGGCTTTAGAAAGTAAAGTAAGTGAAAGAGAGTAAGCAAACGCAGCTTTTTCGATTCGGAACAATTATGCCGGCTGCGCTGTATTAATCTACAAAATTAGCGATTTCCCCTCCGATGCTTCGTCCCAAGTGGTATATATACCTGTACAATTGTGGGAGCGAAAAACAATTGATAAGATACACACGTAGAGCTACCAAATAAAATCGAACCTATTGTATGTACACACAGAGCCAATTTGTTAAGCTAAGTGGCTTCCTCTTTCGCGTTTCTCCATTTTCCTCCTCCTCCTCCTTCAATTAGTCCACACCCCATACACTTGTACAGTGGCGTTAAAACCAACGAGCTCGCAATCTCCTTGATAATTGTTCTCACTTGGCTTTTCTTTCTCTCTCCGCGTTAAATAACATTATCATTACGTGCGCGCTCCGCCGCGTGCCCGAGCGTAATCGCCAATCTCTCAGGGTGTCCGTAAACTGTGCACGTAACCCTTCCAAAACGCAATATTTCAACCGAGAGCAAACTCTATGGCTGCCCGTAAACGAGCATACGAGCTCTCTCCCGTTTATTTTTTACCTTCGCGTCAACTATACACATATACAATCCACTCGCTTATACGAGGGACGCCAGAGAGATAAAGGAGCGTATATTGCGCGCGCCGGGGCCATAAACGTCACTCAAACGGCACTTCCAGCACTATTTTCTTCTTCACCGTGCAATCGGATTTTCCCACTTCCCTTCGGCGATTGACGCCTCCGTCGCGACACCGATAATCCCAGTAATAATCGTTTACTCGCGAGTCGCACAAGTTACATAATCCAATTAGCCGGGGGGGTATGTACGGTAGAGTAGCGACGCGGTAAAGTTATTCGCGGTACATTACACCTACACGCAGCTTGCGACAATCGTTGGATGCATGCATGAAGCGCGCGATATTGCTCCCTGTTGAACATAACAAGTAGGATTCACCGGTACGGTTGTTCTCGGTTCGCTCGGTTATTGGGAAAACTCCTGGTTATCACGATGAGGAGCGCACACCACCATTAACGTTGATATCAAAGGGCTCTTCATTGTAACGAGAATCACCCGCTGTATTAACCGCGGGGAGGGGCGTATGATTTTGCATGGGATGTGTTTGAGCGCCTTTTGTGCCGAAATTTAAATGGCTGTATGGGTATAGCGTAGGTGGAGCTGTTATTGTATGCACCGATGGTGCACTCGTCCACTAACGCGTGAATTGCGTATTGTGCGTTTAATGTGTGTACCCCTCGAACGTTGTATAGTGGGCTCCGTATTGTGTATAGGCGCGTAGAAAAGTTTTTTTTTTTCATCGAGGATACCCGCTCCGGTTGTTCGATCGGATTATCGATGATCCCGAACGTAATATTTACGTGAATTTGTGTATATGTATATGCGACGAAAACGCCATGTGAACAACCTAATAACGAGCATACACCGAATTCTCACCTGGATCGGTATTTCGTTCATAATCAAAGTAAAAAAATATCCGAGATCTCCTTTAGCGCTTACGTGTGTATACCTTTGACCCCAATCTTCCGATCTGGTGCGTGAAAATGAAATCGGAGGTCAAACAGCCCCGACAGCCTCGATATACGAACGCTACTTCTCTGTCCTTGTGTGAACGTACCTATCACCGATAAGAAGAAGAAGGAAAAAAAAACAAAAACGGTGGGAGGGAATAATCAGGCAGCTTCCATTACATTCGGGCTCTTACCCTCGAGACCAAGGGACTATTTTCTCTTTGAGCTGCCCCAGCCCCATTGATGAGTGGTGAAACTGTTGTTGCAGCCCTCGGCCAGGTGATGCTGTACGTCGACGGTATGAACGGCGTGATGGAGCACGGCCAGACGGTCCAGTGGTTGTACGCGCTAATAGCCAGCCGATTTAGGCTAGTCGTAAAGACGGCCCTCAAGCTGCTGCTGGTGTTCGTCGAGTACGTCGAGACCAACAGCCAGTTACTGGTGCGCGCCATCCGGACGGTCGACGCCTCGCGAGCCGCCGTGCCGTGGACGAACGTGATGAGGCTCCTCAAGGATTACGACGCCGCCGACACGGAACTACTCATCTACGCGACGAGTCTGATCAACAAGTGTCTCAATGGCATACCCGACCAGGACACCTACTACGACCAGGTCGACTGTCTCGAGGAGCAGGGCATCGAGGCCATAATACAGCGATACATGGCCAAGCCCGGCACCGATCTCGACCTCCTCCGCCAGTTTCAGATCTACGAGGCGGTGCTCCATCACGAGGATGGCAACGACCGCGACTCGCCCATCAGGCAGCTCGACGACAACAACCAAAAGCAGCTGCTGTCGCACTTTGGGTACGTGTATATGTATAATATATTATGTGCTCCTTGTGCGCACATTGTAAGTTGTTTTCTTCATTGTCCATTTGGTTGGTTTTTTATGCAACAGTAACACTCTGCGGAACCGAAAATCCGTGGTGGACTCGCACGAACGGCGCAAGTCGAGGCGGCACTCGACGGGCACGTCGCCGCTATCGGTGGGCTCGCCTGGTCCCCATCAGAACAAGAGGAACGGCCTCGTGATCAAAAATGGCGTGAACAACGGTCTGAGCAACGGGAGCTCGGGCGCGTTGCCCGTCAGCAACGACGACGACGACGAGTCGAGCAGCTCCCAGAGCTCGCAGGGCCTTGGGGATATGAACGGCAGTTACAAGGAGTGCAACAACAAGGGCTCGCGTGAGTTTTTTTTTACTTCCTTTTCTTTTTTTTTTTCATCTCCCCCCGTTTAGAATTTATGGTTCGGTGACGTCTACCCGGTAATTTCGCGCCGATACAACAATAGAGACGAACGCAACGGTTGATGTGTAGTTTGGGGTCCGAGATAAGTATTGCAAACGATGAGAAAGTAGTTCTAAAAAATGCAGCATCATGATAATAATAATTAATGGCTCTAGCAATTTATTGATACTTACGAAAATTCTACATTTCCGCGAAGAGTTTACTTTCTTTTTTTTTTCATCCAATTGAACAGACAATTGGACGCTTACACGGTCAATTTGATAAAATTTCTATAAAGCCCTATTGTAGCAAAGAGCCCAATAAGCAATCGAAAGCGTGCGAGGGAGCATCGAGTTTCAGTGCCATTCAATATCGGCCTATCGGGGATACCCGACACTAGCTTCATTAGTCCGTCGATCGGCTCCAAGGTTGCGAGAGTTAAGCACCCGTATTTCTCATTGCGCCGAAAAGCGGGTATGGGGCTTGGGCGCGAAAATTAAGCAAAAATAAATAACAACGTGAAAATCCACGGTGTCGCGTCTTGGGTGCCATTTTGTCACCCTAGAGTCGAACGACAACACATCGGGTGAATCGATCACCGATTCGCGTTTGTATACAGCGGGAGAGCGATTAACGAATCGGCATTCCCGGCAAGGAGGAGAGAAGCGCGAGAAAATCGTCCCAAGGCCGCGCGCGGCAAAAAGGAAGCGCGCATCGAAATGAAAACCACTCGCGTGTAACTCGAGAGCCAGCTGATTGCGGCCAGTGCTGTCTCTCGCGCTCGGGAGTACGCTGCAATCGTCTCTTTCTCTCTCCTCTTTTTGCTTTTGTTACTCCCCTGACGGAGTCGCGGGTGTGAGCTTCTCCGTAACGTCGATTCGATGCCGGTTATAGATTTGTTGTTTTTTTGTTCTTCATGGACTCTGCAGGCAGAGACGATCCGAGAATCGAGAAAGTTACAGCTTCTCCCTCGGCGATTGCTTCTAAAGGGCTAAAGTGAGCGATGGTGTACCGCAGCCGCGCTCAAATCGAATAGCTCGATTACATCGACCGCTCCGCGGTTGCACTCGTAAAAACAAAATAACGACAGCTTTGTCCTGTTTTTTTTTTTTGTTTTTTTTTTTTTTTTTTTTTGTTTCGTTGCACGCACGTAGTAGACGCGGGAGTGACACCGGCCTTGAGACGTCGGCGCGAGAGGGCCGAGAGGCAGAGGAGCTTCATAAGGGAACAGCAGGAGGCCACCGCCAACATGAGGGCTTCCATCGGCTACCCCGACGAGGAGAGTGAGTATAATATGTATACATATATTTCAATTAACACCCGTTTGCACGCTACAGCTTTTACAATTGCGAAGCAACGATTTTACTCCGCGCGTATAGAGGGATCATCTTTTGATAGCAAAACGGCTTTACCTTGTTCTCCACGCGTCGGATCAAACGGCATTTCGTTTTCACGCGCCACTCGAGTGCATATACCTCATACATGCACGCGCGCACCACTTGTATTTTAAATCGAAAGCCACGGCCGATTAGATCCCGCTCTGTCGTCCTCGATTGGCTGCGAGAGCTTGCACCCGAGAGGGGGATGGTGGGAGCTCCTTTAGATTCATGCTTTTGTCGGCCTCCTATACTAAACGAGTCGAGTGTAAAGCTCGCGTTGATCGCGTACTCCGGGGACTTTGGATAAATAACGAGTTTGATAATAACCGTGACTTATCCCTCCCCTCCTCAGGTCAGTACACGAACGGGGTGCGGTATACGAACGGCACCTCGGCGTACAGCAATGAGGCTCGACAGACCAACGGAGGTGTGAACAACGGGTCGGTGGTGAGCAACGGCGACTCGAACAAGCTGTCGAGGGTGAGCTGCCGCAAGGACCTGACGCCCCTGATGAACGCGGCCAACAAGCTCGACTCGGAGGAGAAGCAGCAGCAGGCCTGGTACGGCAAGAGCCCGGACGAGGGTGTCGAGTGCGACGAGGGCAACCACACGGACGAGGAAGAGGACGGCCGGGTCGTGCTGCGGCTCAAGCGAGAAAACACCGTCAAGGACCTCACGCAGAAGCTCACCGCCCAGAACCTCATTCCCAGCAGTCCGGTCGAGGAGAAGGTCTCGAGGTGAGTGTCTCTCTCTCTCTCTCTCTCTCTATCTCTGTCGGATGGAGAGTTTTTTTTTTCATTTCGTGTCTTTTGGTGCAACCATGCAGGATAGGGGACGTTAGTGGCTTGATCTCAAAGGCCAAGGAGGGCCTGGCCAAGTCCAAGTCAAAGGCTGACGTGCAAAAGTCGCCGACGAACGACAGTGGGCTGCCAAAGACGCCCGAGGTGAAAAAGTCGGAGAACGAACTGCACTGGGAGGAGCTGGCCAACAAGCTCAAGAGGCCCCTGTGCCTCTGCGACTTGGACTTTACGGATCTCAACTCGGACGACGAGATCGATGTCCTCGGCCCGGTCAACGTCTGGAACGGGGTGCCGCCGCCACCACCCCCCATGGCACCGCCTCCGCCCATGGCGCCCCCTCCGCCCATGGTCCCCCCACCTCCACCGGGTAGGTGTTTTTTTTTTCTTTTTTTTTTTTTTTCATTTTTCCTCTCCATCGAATCGCGACGTCATCGTCCCTTTCTGATGGTTCAGGTGCGGGACCTGTTCGAGCACTGCACCCGTCAGCCCCGGGCTGCCGTGCGCCGCCCCCTCTGTTCGGCATCAATCTCAAGTCGACTCCGTTGACGTCGTCCTTGAGAAGCGCCCCGACAGACAGCAACAACATACCAAAGAGTCCACATAGTAATAAAAATTTCGTTGTACATTTACCGAGGGCAAATGATACGATTCTCGATTTTTACCAAATTACGAGCTATACACGAGCACGCAAGTTGATCGAGGCTCGGGTCATTTCCAACTTTAAGCAAATGTAAAATTAGAGCGCTTTTTTTTTTGTAGTTTGACGAAATTTTTGTAGTGTACTTATATCAAATAAATCTTACTCGAGTTGTGCATTAATAACGAAATCGTGTGCCGTTTAGTGCCTCCTCCGATGCAGTCGACGTCGACGTCCAAGAAGAGCAAAAAGACGGTCAAGTTGTTCTGGAAGGAGGTCAGGGACGACCCGATCATACTGTCGCGGCTCGACAGGAACAAGATGATCTGGGACGAGCTGGCGCCGATTTCCGTGGACACGCAAAAGCTCGAGCACCTCTTCGAGAGCCGAGCCAAGGATCTCATCACCAAGGTGAGCCCCTTTGGGATACCCGTTCCAGGGATACGTGATCGAGAAGGTGTCACCGACGGGAATTAATTGCCATTGTGTACTCTGGAGACGGTGAAAAGTCCAAGCTCCGATGTTTGTTGTACATACTATGCGATTCGGGGATCCAGGCACCTGTTCTGCACACACAATGTTCAGCAAGAAATTTCGGATGCACGTGCAGAACAGGTGCCTTAAATTGGTGGATTTATAATAATAATCATTATTGTGTGTCGTTATATTAAAACTCATTGAAACATCCAAGCGTTGAATGCTGACAAACAGAACAAGAACATTATAGTCTCATCACCAAATAAGCACGTAACATCATCACTTTAAAACACATGGGTTCACACGATAACCATTAACACGTGAGTAACCGAGGAACTATTGCTTACACATTAAACACACACTAAACACCAGCGTCACCTGCCGAGTCATAATTAGCAGAATACACCGTACAAGCGTTGCTCGCAGACGCTCTGCGTGTACGATTCGCCACAAGCTCGTCACAAACCAGCGGCTCGGGTAACAACGTTACACGGAACACAAAGGGAAAAAGTGCTCGCTCGACTCTTTCGAAGCAATTGGTTCAAAAATAATGAAAAACATAGGACGATTCGACATTTCGAAAAACCGGGAGACCACAAAAACCAGGGAAGAGCCGACGGTTCTGTGTAAAAAAGGTGGGACTGCTGCTTGTACCTATCGAGTTACTCTCTGCGGTCAGCCGCTCACCGAAGTATACGGGTCACCCGAGGGGCGATTCGGTCGACCCAAACTAAATGCGGGCCTCCCCTTGACGACCCTCCGCGAAAACTAAATACCGAGCTTTTGCCTGCCGGGACTTTGTGTGCTACGAGGACTCATCTGGACGTCTCTCCAAACTGGATATGGTTTGTTTCCTTTCTCAGTTTCGACACTCGCGCGAGCAGTCAATTTCATGCGGCTCGAGAATTATTTATTGGAGAAAACTCACGAATTTATGTACCCCCACGAACGCTCCTTTCTTCCTTGGGATATCGAGGTACACAGTAGGTATAGGCACGCACGCATTGTACTCCGAGTTATTCGCAAAATGCCTCTTCTTTCGCGCGATTTCCTCGAAGCCGGGCACGAACGAATCATACCGATATCGCTCGTAATATCGCAAACAAAAAAGAAATAGAGGGAACCATTGTCGTGCGACTTTTGCGCCGAACCATACCGGCTCACGTACATGACAGGGGTAGATGGGATATTCAAGCTTTTGTATGCGAACGCATATGAATGCTCGACCGTTGCGAGTTTAAGTATTTCGTCTCCTTTCGATTCAACGAGGACAAAAACCACGACAAAGCAACGCTTTGGTAATTAAATGCGCGAGAAGAAATCACTGAAAGGAATCCCTCCAACCCTATTCTTGCTGCAGCAAAGAGAAGTTCAAGTTTCTCTCGCGTGCCATTGCACGTGTCCCCTTCCCCTCCGTGTCCTCCACAACGTTGGGATCACGAGCTTAATCCGCGACGGACGGGAGCTTCTACGCCAGGCGTCTCTTGCCTTGTGTATACACGTCTGGCTGATCTTTTTTTTATCATTATTTTTGTAAGCCTACACATGATTGCCGGCACTTCTCGTCTCTGGTACACTGTACCGTTTATACACGAAGATATAACGTATTGCCGTGCCCCGACCGTCCCGAGCTCTCGTATATCTTTCGTGTGACACGTGAACGGACGACCCGTAAATGAGTATACATCTCGCAGTAGTTGTCACGGGGAGTGCGAAATCCTTGCAAAACCGAGACGGAACGACTTAATTCTTACGCCACGTTCACCAGCACAGCTCGCAATTGTAATTATTCATCATTGCACGTGCGCGAACACACGTCTCCCGAATTTCGTCATTTTTGATTCAATGCGGGCTACGTGAAAAGCTCTCCCGCGTGTGCTCGATCCCGCCACATTTCTCATCGCGGAGAAAAAGAGGGTGCGCGAGCTTCTCAGCAGCCGGAGCATTCCGAAAGTTTCAAGATCTTCATCATCGCGTGCCTCGTCCTCATTACGCGACTCTTCAGCCGCGCATTGTGTGCTATCCGTCCATTGTACGCTCGGAGCTGCAGCGGGGCGCGCGTGCGAGCGCCCGCATTCCTCGGACGCGAAGAACCAAAAAGATGAGCTAGGAGCGAGGAAAATGAAGAAAAACAAAAAAAAAGCAATATGAAATACGTTCGTGTATTTTACGCTCGTGGATTATCGCCACAGTCCTCACGTGCATCAGTGCCGGGGATATCTTTGCGTTTTCGAGGCTGCATATAGCGCGCCTATCTCGTATGTCCTCCTCCTCCTCCTCTCGCGCGATTATTTCTTCCGCTCGTGCGAAAGGGAAAGAGCAAGCGGAGCGAGTCGAATTAAACCGCGTAATTGCCCCGACGAAGAGGGAGATTCGCCCTTTCGATGCGCCCTTGCGATTGAAAGTGATTTTTCGAAAGCCCATTGGGTATACGTGTAGGTGTGTGCACGTCCCTTCGGACGGCTCGTGAGAACCCTCTGCTTGGCTATCTCTCTTTTTTTTTTTTTTTTCCTCTTTTTCATTGCTTCTTCTCTTCCTTTTACTTCAGCTCGGTTCTTCTTCCAAAGTCCAAGTGCTGCTGGACGCGTCGACCTTGACGGGGACGACTCGCATGGTTGGAGGGGAGATCGCATTGTCGGATACCCACCTATTGCTACTTTTTTTTAACATCACCTGTAAAAGTTGTGCCAATGTATATAGTTTTATTTTTGGCTCAACACCGCAAAGTTGGCTCAATTTTTCACTCGAGATGAAAACGCACGCCGAGTTTCTCGAAATCCCTGCTTTTCTCCAAGTCCGTGAAAGATGTACTCGATCGTTGCAGTCGGAAAACAGATTTCTCGAACAAACTTCCGTAGCCGACGCCACAGTTGCGAAAACTTGGCTCCCACCCGATTTACAGGGCAACTTGGCCGATTCCCCCTTTTCTTGGTATATTACTACACTCTTATGGCAAATTTTGTACGCAACACCCATCGCGTCGACATGACGTGGCTGATTTGCCGGCTCGCATTGTCCATTAATCTTTACCTCCCTCGGCACCCCGTGCTCATATATACGCGATCAAGTTCAGTTCAATGAATCAAAAGGCCCTGCGGTGGACGGACCAATCGCTGCCGAGGGGGTGGAGGAGATTAGCGGTTTTGCGGGCCGCCCTTGAATTACCGCGTGTGGCTGTCTAATTTCGACAACCGTCAGCGCTATATACGTAGCTCTGCCGATTGATCGAGTTTTTTGTTTGCCTTTCATTGAACCGCTGCTATCCACATCGACACGTGTAGTATTGGACTGCAGCTGGCGTTAATTTGTTTACCACCAAACGAGGTCGTAAAAGTATATAAAGACACGTCCATATTTGTTTCGTCGAGTGTTCATTTGTATACCATCATATTTTGATGGGCCATGCGAGTGATCGTTACAATTTGGAATTTGAAATTCGACCACCATCGAGAGGTAAAAGATACGCAAAAACATATCGACACATTACACGTGCACCACGTTGTGCGAGTGATGGGTTTACCCGGCGTAGCTGACTAGTCGTTCGCTTTGAATAATTCGAAAGAGTCGAGCGCGGCACTAATTGACTTTGACATCGGGATGATTAAATAAACGTTGCTTTTGCGTATGGACATTTACACGTGACACTTGCTTGTGTGTACAAAAATAAGTCACCACAGAGACGCCAGACACAATTTTTTCGTTAACGTTGTGACGATGCGAATGATTGATAAATCGTTGGCGTGGGGTGTGGCTTGATGGGTGGTGGTGATGGTCGAGTCGCAAGAAAAAAAAAAAAAAAAAAAAAAAAAAAAAAAAAAAAAAAAGGAAAAACACCGACTAATCTGTTGTTTCTTGTATTCTTTGCAAATTATATATCGCTGGTGCTCGCACGCAAAAACGAACTCTCTGGCATGCTGGATATAAATAATTAAAGGAGGTGAGTCACAATTAACTATTTCATCACTCGTTAACTTTGCTCCCTTCTACTTTCACTTTACACGCCCCCACGTAACATATCATGTACATAATGATCTTGGCAAAATTCCTACGACCCCTTTTCATCCAACACGCAATCGCTTACGGCTCTTTGACACTTTTTTTTGCTTAATCCTGGTGATTTACGTTCGTTCGTTTTTTATTTTTTTTTTATTTTTCAACTATTGATTTTTTTCGTAAAATGTCGTTGCCCTGGAAAAATGGGTTCTTTGGCAATATTTTTTTGTCGTCGAATACAAAGTGGGTAATTTTTTTTGTCTCCGACCACAACTGCATCAATTATAGAGCCGCAAGGGACTGCTTGTTCAATCAAACCATGGCTCTAACGAATAAAAATCCCAAGAGTATCCTACACACGTGGAAAATGAAGTTCACAAGCCATTTAATTTGTCACTCGAGCTTTCATTTAACCTGTACACACACGCTTGAATAAAAAATATAACCCACCTCGACCACGTGGTTGTGTCATTGCATATGCATGACTGGATGTACATACACATTTACACGTGTTCTAACGTACGTGGCTTTTTTTCATTGTACATCTTTTATTGTTTTCAATGCTGTCGGTGTATTTTTGTAATCATCATCATCATTATTATTATTGTTATTTTTTTTTTTTGACAAAATACTAATATATACTTAATAAGTCATTGTAAATAGAAAAAAAATGCGTTAAACACTAGGCTCTCGAACAAACTCATAGCTGTTTGTATGTAAAAGAGCAAACAAAAATACCTACGGACTATATTTTCTCGTAGTACACATGCACTTTGAGTATAATAACATGTGTATTTTGCGTAGTATTTACTTTAATAGATATTTTTCAATGCATATAATTATGTAGTAAAAATAAAGCAAAGTACAAGTAGTGCATCGTGATTGGATAATTTGAAAACACGATACATTTGTTTTGATGTTGGCACACCCGCAGAAGCAACAAGAAATGAACAAGAACAAGGAAATCATAGTACTCGACCACAAGCGATCGAACGCCATAAACATCGGCATGACGAAATTACCGCCCCCCAGATCCATAAAGACCGCGATCCTCAAAATGGACGCCACCATCATGAACAGAGAGGGCATAGAGGTAAATTCAATTTTTTAAGAAAAAAAATCAAGAGTTTTACCCATAAAAACGTCCTACCGGCAAATAATAATCGTGCTCTCTCACCCTCCCCCAAAAACAGAAATTGTTGACGATGTTACCAACCGAGGAGGAGAGGACGCGGATACAAGAGGCCCAGGCCGCCAATCCGGATCTCCCTCTGGGATCAGCCGAGCAGTTCCTCCTAACTTTGACATCGATTTCCGAGCTCCCGGCCAGATTAAAGCTCTGGGCTTTCAAGCTCGACTTTGAAAATTCGGAAAAGGTAAGGTGTACCACTCTCCAGTCCGTCGAGCAATTTTTAAAGCAGCTGCGGCTTCCGAAACTGATGATTCGACCACTTTTTTATGCCCCCACCCCCCACTACCTTCTTATCTCCGGAAGTGCTTTCGGATGGACTTTTCTCTACGAACCCCCGCATCGGATGGCCGTATCAGCAGAGGGGGGGGGGAAGTAAACCTCAAAAACACAAATAATCCCATCGCATCGCAACGCTGTCTCACTCGAGTTCCCCGAGGGTCCCTTAACATCGTTGTATCGCACAGGCTCGAAAGCACAACGGGGGGGGGGGAGTTAAACCAAGTGCGTTAATCGTCGTCGCTCGGGTTGCTCCTCACGTAAACGCAGACGGCAAATCGCGAATCAATCCCCCCTTCGCATCGCAAGGGCGCGTACAACGCCGATTCAGGTGGAAAATACGCGAGCTGCGGTTGCGGAAAGTTACAGCTGTCACCCGGTTGCCGAGTTTGCGTACGTGCGAAGGGGGGGGGGAGGCGCGTGACAGTTGCGGCAATCGTGCGAGCGCGTGTAGCTTCGTAGCGCGGAATAATCCCGCAGGAAGAACTATATATAGGATCGAGGGGAATCGCTTGTAAAGTCACTGATGTAAGAAGTAACTGGGAGAAGCTTATTTTCGGTGGATTTTGTTTTTTTGACGGCACAAAATGTATATGACTGTTTCCGAGGGAGATGACTGATGAGAAATTAACAAGTTCACTCGCGCGGATAAGGCGAAGGGGAGAAACAGGGACGAGAGTCGGTGTGTGCGCACGTATATAAACGTGGCAGTAGTATGTATATCAAACAAGTAGTAAAGTTCCGGCTCTAGTCAGACGCTCGAGTGTAAAGATATACTGGGCCATTTAACTTAGTACGTTCTTAAGTGCAATGCGTTAAATTTACCAAGACGCAAGAGGAACGAACTGCCTCGCGAATTTATGTTCTTTTCAACTATTTCGCAATAACCATGTTATACGGATGAATGTACAATCGTGTTCTTTTTTCATTTTTAGTAGTTTTTCCACAATTAGTTTCAGTGTACTCGATGCATTTGTTTTAAAATTGAAAGAAAATAGCTTCGGCAATATAATCGATCCAACCATCCAACACGGAATATACCTTTAAAATTTCACGTAAACGTAGAGTTTTCGCATAAAAAGTCGAAAAGCGTGAATTGTTCTCGGATTTTTCCATCAAGATTCAAAAACTCGCGAAACAAACGTGGGTTTCCGAGAAAAACGTAAAGGAAGCTGTCCTGTGTCCTTTTTTTGTCCTCATTGTCGATGCGCATAGTGAAGCCGAGCAAAATAAAAAAAGCCCCAAAAAAAAGGTAGATGCGAAAAATTGTGATTAAAAAAAAAATAATAAAAAAAAAACTCATACTCTGGGTGTACACCAAAACGAGGTCAGCAGTAAGCTGGTATATCAAGACGAAGTAGGGGGATGGAAGGGGGAAGCTAGCTGCATCTGTACAGTGAGTGAAAGAAGCGACATTTGTGACTTGCAGGAAATTGCAGACCCTCTGATGGACCTGAAGCAGGGCATGGAGACCCTCCGAGTGAATAAGACCTTCCGGGGCATTTTGAGCACGCTCCTCTCCATCGGGATATTTCTCAACGGAAATGAGGTACGTATTGAGAGCCAGCCAAATGACATACGCTTAATCCGAGAGAGATCTCATTCCCCCCTCCTCCTCTTTCCTTCCGTCTTACGGGGTGTGGGGTGCTGTATCGATTAATTTGACCGCAACCGTCCAAGCGAGTAAATAACGAGGGGAGGGTGATGTATGTGGACGAAGGACCAAAGGAGGCTGGCCTTCTTTGAGATTTACAGGGCCCCGACTGGATTCCTTCCCTTTGTTCTTTTTTTTTTTTTTTTTTTTTTTTTGTAAAGGTAGCCCGTCCGGAGGGGCTCTGAATAATGGATGCCGGAGATCTTTCGCACCCTTTTAGCGAAGCTCTTTCCCGTGAAGCTGGTTCAAATTGGTTTTAGATAAGCTTTTTTTCAAAGCTGCGCGATACGGTCACGATTGACTTCATTTTTTTTTTTTTTTTTTCATCCAACTCCCCAATCCTCTTTTCCCTTTCCAAATGATCACTCGTAATAAATTTTGGCGCCAAGATATGAAAATAACAAAGAGCGTCGGTCTTTTGCACGTACAGGTGAAAGGATTCCAGCTGGAGTACCTGGCAAAAGTGCCCGAAGTCAAGGATACCGTGCACAAACACTCGCTCCTGCACCATCTCTGTCACATGGTCATGGAAAAGTTTCCCGACTCCACGGACTTGTACTCCGAGGTATTTTCGACATTTGTTCATTTTTTTCTTATTTTTTTCAAGTGCACTTTGGAGTAATTAAAACTGCATTAATAAACCCAAGGAGCTGTCCGTAATTCATGAAAAAGTTTCTTTGAATTTTTCACGAGTAATCTCATACTACGGGGAAAGCCTTTCTAAAGGTATACTTCTTTGAAAAATCACTTTAAGTGGGAACATCTTGAGAGATAGAGCTAACCGAGCAATCGATACCTTCTCTAAAATTAATCCTGCCGAGCGATCTTTCAAAAAGTAGCGAAAACACTTGGAAAAAAGTTTCGAGAGAGAGCTTCGGAAGAAAATTCCAACTTTTCGCTTATACTTAAAAACAAAAAAAAACCAACAGATTGGAGCAGTAACTAGAGCGTCGAGAATCGACTTCGACGAGCTAGCCTCGAATATCAGCAAACTCGAGAGCGAGTGCAAGGCGTCCTGGGACCACTTGAAGCTGATTGCGAAGCACGACGGCTCGACGATGATGAAGGTCAAGTGAGTATCAAGCCACCCCCGCTCTCCACCCCTCGGCCACGCTTCTTTCCTCCCATATATACATTAAGTAGTCCCTTCGGCACGTACACTCCATCGATTTGAACGTACCCTCGTTTTTTACCCTTTTTTTATGTATTTTTTTTTATTTTTTGGTACTTTTTTTCGAGAGAGTCCAAAAGTTGGCTCTCGACCAGGTGCACGGCCCAATAAATTCCGTAATCTCGTTTTTTTTCCCTCCCCCCTCGGTCGATAACCAAGAAATTCATTTCGCCCCTTTATTCATCCCCTCGGTCCATATGCGATAGCGCGCGAAGGTGTGCGCGCAAGACAGTCTGATATATCGAGGGTTATTTCCCAGGATGTCAGACTTTCTGTCCGACTGCGCCGAGCGGATAATCGTGCTGAGTATCGTGCACCGGCGCATCGTCAATCGCTTCCACAAGTTCATCCTGTGGCTGGGCGTGCCGCTCAACAGGGTCCAGGACACGAAGCCGAACGAGTTCTGCCGCATCGTGTCGGAGTTTGCTCTCGAGTACAGGACGACGCGCGAGCGGGTGCTCCAGCAGCTCGAGAAGAAAGCCAATCACCGCGAGAGGAACAAGACGCGGGGCAAGATGATCACGGAGGTGAGAGACCACGTCCTTTTTTTTCTCCATCTCGTTTGTATTTTTAGCTCAAAACGCAGCCTGGCAAATTGGATTTCCGGGATTGAACGAACGGGAGGACCGAAGTAAAAGTACGTTCGGATCGTTCGTAGGAACAGTGGGACGCGAAAAAAGTCCTCCGTTCGATTTTCAAAGACAAGCCGGGGCATCGGGAGCACAAAGGGGGAAGGCGGGAGAAACAAAAAAAGAAAGAAAGAAAGGACACGCATTCCAATTTGCTACGGTCTGTTTTTCCTCGACAGCTCCCCCTCCCTCCCATCCTCCAGCTCTTTTCCCTTTTCTCGGCTTCTTTTCGATTTCTCTCTGCTCGAGCTTCACCTCGAAAGCAGGAGTATGTATATGTATGAAAAAAGAAATACACGTATAGAGCGAAACTTACTTTTCTACCTCTTGTGTTTCAGGTCGGCAAATTTAGGACGAAGGAGGATCGGGCGGACGCGGAACTCAGGCAATTACTGGGAAGCGATATCTCCGACGTCGAGAGCATCCACGGCACGCTGCCGTGGAGGAGGCAGCGCAAAGACGGTGAGCTACATACGCTCCTTTTTCCTCATTGAAACTCGACTGTGTAACGAGAAACTCAAAATCTTGACAAAGAGGAGACGTAATATATTGTTCTTAGCAAGCTCGTCCATATCTCATGGTGGTGTTTTTCGCAAACACCGTCTCGCAGGCGCTGCGTATTAATTTTTATCGCGATGCCTCTTTATTTGCCGAGCAGGTGTATATATTTACAGCGCAAACTTTTTTATCATACCACGTGTAGTATAATCCAGCCACGCGGTTGATTTACTCGCGTCGCTCCGCAAACTTGGGCATCTGACGGCGTACACGAGCGAAAAAATCAAGCACATGCAAACATGGTGTGGGGGTGAGCCAGGGTGTCGGTGGCACGTATGCGCATACTTTTCGCACGAGATAAGTCGCTACCTGAACTTTGGGAAATATACGCGTCCACGAGAGAGTACACCTTGAACGACTGTTTATTCCAGTGGATAAGCCAGCCCGTGGTGCCACCATTTTTTTTTTTTTTTTTATTTATTTTTTTTTTTTGATAAGAAGCACCGTCGTCTCGCTAAATTTTCCCGGCTCCCTCGGGACGCGGGTTTTGTTGCGCTTGATTTTTTTCTTTCCTTCCCTCTGTTTACCCGGCATATACACGCGGGAGTTCAGGGCTGATAACGAGGCGTTATTCCAGCATTAAAGTCACGTTTCCGGCTACTGCCGCGCGATAACCTGGCGCTTTGTAAAAATTAGGTGCTCGCGTATGATTTATCATTTGAAAAGTGTGCACTCGTATAGCTTTCGAAACAACGACAAACAACGAAAAATGGTTGATTCAGAGGGGTAGTGCGCCGTAGTTATTGGAGCTTCCAGACTTTTCGTGCGTCACGGGGTAGGAGCCTTAGATCCACGGGTTACCGTTTCTCGGGATATCGCGTGAACAACCCTCGTAAACTCGGTGAGTCCGACTTATGAGCTTACCCCTCCCTTCTCCCCTTCCTCGTTACTCTGGTAAGCACTGGCATCGCCAACTTGGCGTTATGTGCTATAGCTACAAGGCAACAGGGGGGATATACCTCTCAGAGCAGAGGGAAGCGTCGGTAATTGGCGAGATTCATTCGCTTCGTGCTTCCGTGAAAGAATGTTTTCTTTTTTTCCCCCCCAAGCATTTGGGTTTCAAGAGCTTTCTCAAGCCCATTACCTCACCTACACGGGGTCAAAGAGTTGGCGAATCACCGAAGGCTTGAAAAAACAGTTGGGTGGCAAAAAGTTACTCGAGATTTTTACAAATAAGGGGTGGATCTCCCTATGCGATCCGACGTGGGGTAGAGAGATAAACTTCCAAGGCAGTTCTTGGAAAACAGAGAAGAAAACAAGGGTGCGTAGAGAGTAAAGCAGTGCTCGGGCCTATACAGACGGACGAACGGAGAAAGAAGCTATTTTTACGGTGGTTACCCCTTCCATTCCACACGGTACATTTTACCACTACCCTACTTTACTTTGCACGCGTGACTTTTTGAACATGTACTTGCCTCCATTTGGATTTATACGCAGTGTTTGCCACTCAAAATTAAAAGGCAAAATTTCAACTCGAGGACTGTAACGAGAAGTTTTGGAAAAAAACGTCCCTCATCTTTATAAAGTCACTTCAACAGCAACGACCAGAGCTCACCGGAATTTCTCGCGACTCTGCATTCCTCGATCCCTCCCGTATAACCGTTTGAGCGCAAAGTAGGCAGCTACCCCGCACTTACACGATGGCCAAGGCCGCGGGTACGTAAATATGCGCGCGCTTGGGTGCCCGTATGCGCAACTTAATGCCCCGTAAGCGGAATACGGTGGATATAAACTAAACGGTATAGATACAACACAACACACGCCCGTACGGGCTTTGTACTTCTGAGCCCCGTATACGCTCCCCTTACGTGCACTGTATGAATGTACTGGCGCCCATAACCGCAAGACTCCGCGTCGCATATACGCGGAACGGCGACCCTAATTTCTCTGTGGGGTGGTCTTCTCTATCTTTTTCCCTGCATCCCCGCGTCGTGGCTCTTCAAGAATTACACTTTGAACGCACCCTCATATCTGTGTGGCTGGAGAAGCTTCCGTAACACTCGAGGAGGACTTTCTTCCACTTGGGGTGGCTTTCCTTTACTCCTTTTTTTTATACACCGTATTTCTTGTGTTATCACAGTATACCTCGAGAAGCTGTTACTATTGCCATTTTACAAATGTTGTTGGAACGAGAATCGTTTTTTTTTTATGAGACAACATACATAGATTGTCTCTCGAGATTATTTCTTTGTTTGGCTGAAACCAGATCTTGTACTCGAGGTGAAGCTCAAAAAGCTCTCCCTAATTGACTCGCCGAAATAAGACACAACTCGATCTTGGCCTGACTTTTTGTTCTTCTGTTTTGTACAACAATCTATACGAGCTTCTTCTGGTTGGACGTCACTTGTGCGTGACATTTTTTTTGCTCAACTATGAAGAATTTCGCTATATTTATTTTACAGTGGGTAGGACCCACGTTGGACGAAAACTTGAAAAAACCAGCAAACAAATACTTTTCTGATATTTATATTGCAAATATTCCACAACGAGTAATTCGTTTTTGCGCCAAGGGCCTCCTGTTGTGCGTGTAGCGGGAGATCCTGTTATTTTTCTCCTTCCAAACCCGCGACATTTCCTCCACTGGGACTCCCAGCTCGTAGAATTGGATTTTGAATGCAGCGTGGATATTCCGCGCACAAATTGCATGAGAAATGAGAGAAACAAAACAGGCGTGACTGGCACTGGAGCTGGGCTGAAAATGAGCGGGAAAAAGAAGGTACAAGAAGAGGAGCGGAGGGACGAGCAAAGAAAATTAGAACTGTCCAGGAAGGAAGGAACGAACGCGAGGGGGAGAGTGGAGGTAAAATAAAAGCAGCAGCTATTGTACTTTGTTTCTCTGTTACGAGCCAAATAATTGGTGTAAGAGAAATATCTGCGCTGAAGTTGGTACTGCTGTGAGGTGCCATTGTAATTGCAACATTTTGTCCAAAAGGAACAGGAATGAAAATACGCTTCGTTTATGGAAACAACTTACCCCAAGCCTTTGATGTATTTTCAACGCGCAAAGGATTTTTGAAACAAAAACAATAAACAGAGAGTCTTTTTATTAATTCCTTCCAAAGTAATGGCAGCTTTAAATTTCCATGGGAGAAACGCTACCCTCCACTTTTGGCGACCCTCGTGGGGGCCAACTTTATTCGCGGCCTACTATACCAAGCGTAGAACTGCAAAGCCAAAGGACGCGCAAAAGAAAGCAGGAGGAGAAAAAGAAAGTTGAAGTAGCAGGGAAAAGTCCGTTTGAAAAGCCCGCTGGGGTTGAACTTTGACGCTCTGCCTCTGAAGAGAAGCCCCTTCTTTGCCCATTTTTGACGCGCGCGCGCGGTGTAACTTTCTGACCTGCTTTTTCCACGAGTGCCTGCGAACTAGTGCTAATGGAAAAGTAGAGCAGCCGCCAAACGCCTCGAGTATGCGTATCGACGACGACTGCTTTACCCATTGCTACGTAGTTACGTTTTTGTACCACCACGCAAATCGTACACGTGTACTTTTAGCTTTAATGAGGAACTATAGTTGTTGCGAATGCCCCTGCCGTACCTCTTTGGGCGAGCACGGCACAGGTACTGAAAACGTTGAGTACGAAGTAACGCCTTTGTCCAAGAGAACAAACTGCCACTGCCACCCGTGGATTAAACAATAAAGTGCAGAGGCAATTTGTCGAAAATTCAGATGGGATTTAGCGAAACAAACTTTGTACTGTAGGTGAATTAACTTCACCACGTTCGACGCAGAGTTAACAATTTCCGTGGAACATGAGACAGTTGGCTCAACGAGGCCGTTCGTGTGAAATAATCAAACAAGTTTTAAAGAAAAATGCTTGTAAATTGTCAATGGTAGCAGTAATGTGGAGGTTTTGGTTGTTTTGAATGTCAAACAGGGCGAACGTCTTTGGGTCCGCTGTTGAGGGACGAGAGGACGAACGGGAATCTGACAGACGCCGACGACGAGCTGCTCGAGACGCTCGTCAAGACGGCCACGAAGACCCCGGCCACGCGCACCACGCCGAGGGAGAGGAAGCGCACGCGACACGCCGATCGTAAGTCTTGTAAGTGGAATCCCTGCACCCTGCACCCGGTCGCCGGCCTCCGCGGAGCCTCTGTCCGTCGTTTGGCCCTCTCTCGCTAAGGCTCTTCTTCCCCCTTGTCTCGGACAGGGAAAAATATTTTTAAATCCCACCCTGTATAAGTTTATCAAGTTGATACGGTTGGATTTAAAAATGTTTGGGGAAGGGAAGACTGATAATGACGAGGGTCGGACAATAAGGCGACGCGCGGATTTTTGGGCGAGTCGAGATGTCGACCTTTCAGCTCGACACGATCGCCGCGACTATACTCATTGCACTTTATCTGCACACTCTACTCTCCATTGCTGTCCTATGTTGTTTATTTTATTTTACTTATCTGTTTTTCATTACTGTTTATAAAAAAAAATTAAAAAAAATCTATTTGTCAAATAAAAATCTCGATCTGGTCACGCGTAAATAGAGAATTCACATCGTCAACTACGCGTTCAATCAATAAGTTTTTTCATTATTATTATTATTTTTTTTTTTTTTTACCATTGATTACGCCAACGCGTATAATCCTCAGAGAAGGGCGCGCAGCTCTACAATCCCAGCTTATCCTGCGAATACGAGAAGTAGCAGTGTGTTGGTGTCCCCTTTATTTCTTTATTCAACTCATTACCGTTTATACATTTTATTTTCCGTTTTTGGTAGCTTAAGGTTTTTTTTATTATTTTTAACTCGCGATCTTTGTTCAGAAAGTATTTTATGCGTCTTGAAGATAAAGTGGATTAAAGAAATTTTCTACTACTCATTTGTTAATTTGCTAAAGTATTGTCCGTTATAATAAATACTTTGAAATTAAGATATCAGCGGTGAAGAACCTAAGCAGTCTAATACTCTGAAAGTTAATTTTTGAATACTCGTAAAGCTACTATTATAAATTTAATAATATTCACATTAATAAAGTTCTTGACTCGTGCATGCCATTGTTTCCATACACTTTCCACAAATTTACATAAAAATCGAAACAAACTAATACTGGTGCTGGGTGCAGCGATGCTCACTGAAAAATAAACCACAACTCTTATGGTGTTGGTTTTCCTCTGCAACATCTTTGGGGGGGAATTGGAGCTTTCAATCGTACAATACCCTGTTTTCTCTTTCTGTTTCTCTCTTTTTTTTTCGAAAAAAATAAAATAATAATAGTAAAGCGCTCGCGCACACGGGAGAACAACACGACACCGGATGGCTATCGACCTTGAGAGAGGGAGCCTACCACCTGCCTCTGACCTGCTGATTTAAGGTTCGCTCGAACAAAAACTAGGAAGCCTTACCGTTGCTGCTGTTCATCATGCCCATAGCTGTTATTGGTGCTACCACTTGTGCCCTTGTGTTCCTACCATTACTGCTGTTTAGCTCCCTTTTCTCGCTATCCTGCGTTCCTGCAGCATGAACTAACAGCACGAAACTAACACCCCCTCTCTCCCTCTCTCTCTCTCGCTCCAAGTGTGTTGGCCTCGATATCGTTCCCTGTTATTTCTGTTTCGAACGAAAAGTTTCTCTCCCACCGTCATTTCACACGTCTTTTACGCCTTGGCCATAGCTCACAATTCTAATCGCGACATCCCAAGCATGCGATTCGAAGAACGAAAATTGATCAATTATCTTGGTATCCAATGTATCGGAAACCCCGACAAACCATAAGCCCCACACGGTAGACCAGTGAAGAACATTAACGCAATGCATGTTAAATTTACAACCCCCCATTGTACAAGAGGTCCATCGTCGTCGAGGCCGTAGATATACGCTTCTGCCGATCCGCACAATTGACATTAATCAGCGGGGAGCATATACGCATACCATCGCGAAATAATCGAAACCCGCGTGAGTTGTAGTGGCTAGAGTGATTCGTCATTTTGTGATGTGGTGTACTCGTAAGGGGTTGGGGGGAGTCACTTGATGGACATTGAATTATTAACCAAACTGGTAGTGATTCCTAATGCCAAATGACCGATTTTTTATTTTATTTATCGAATTGATGCCAAAGCCTTCGATGGATTATTCGCGGTGAGCTCGAAACGATAAATGGTCAACCCCGTGGAGATGCGAGTTTAAAGTTTTAAACGAGTGGGTGGTTCATTATCCCGAAATTCGAGCACTTCTGGTTATCCAAACTCGTATATTGTGGTACATCTTGAACGGCCTAATGAAACGCAGGATTGAGAGTGATGAAAAATAATACGGCTAAATTCCCCGGAATCGCACTCGAGGGGTGTGCCCGTGGCCCAGTAATTGCGGGAATAAATCCACTCGATCGCTACTTTGCAGATTATCGTTATTATCATTATTATTACTGTCCCCATTGGCTGCAACAGCCACGGGCTAATTATGACGCTTAATAACTCGACGCGCTCACGGGACTTGAATCTCAATTTGAAACTCGGTACTTTCGGTCGCGCGTTTCCCTGCTTACTCTGATTATTTTCTCTTTGGGTAATCAAACGTCTCTAATCGCAAGTGTATTTTAGTGTCATTCCATCGTCCTGGCTGCCCAATACCTACTGCCAGAAAAAAAAAAAAATTATTTGGCTCAGTAGTGTAAAGCTGTGAAGCGAGCCAGTAGTAAATATCGCGTTTTGGTCAGACACGCGAAAAAGTGCTCCTCCGTGCGTGAATTCGGGACAATTAGAAAAGTGTTACAAATGAACAAAAAAATTTTCATACGAGCCGCAAGGAGTCGATGCAAAAACGCTCGTTCAAAAAAAATTAATGTCAACCGCACAAAATCCTCTAGCGGCGCTAAACCCCGCGCGAAAGTGTCGCAGCAGCTCGAGGGGGGAGTTGAATACTTGCGAGTTAGACATTTGGATCTTAATGGAAGGAGACGAGCACTGCCAGGGGAGTATACGTAAAAGTGCACCACCGGCTCTTTACGATACGGGTATCTTTTATGCGTAAGCACGGGTGAGAGGGTTGCCGCTGAAACTGCGGGCTCTTCCAGCTCGAAAAATGGATTTCGATCTCTCGGGCCGAGGGAAGAGTCTTTGACTATTATTATTTGGATCTCATCAAAGCGTGGTGGGGTTGTATGGATTTTTTTTTCCAATGAAAATCTTGCGCTCACTCTGTACTAATCTTTACTCATGAGTTTGAGTTAGTGTTGGCTGAAATGTGAATAATATACCCATACAACTTTTGATGTGATGGATCATTTGAATGCCAGATTTGACAAAAGCATGATTTTCTTAATAATTCTTGTACTTGCATGATTATATAGATTTTAAACATTGTGCATGAAACGTAGTTTAGACGACTGTCCGACGAGGGAAAGAAGTCATGATCATTCCCTCGTTGGCGAGTCAAAAGCGCTGGAGAAGCAAAAGGTTCCAATAAAATGTTTTTTTTTTTTTTTTTTTTTTTTCATCTGCTTGCGTGTTGCAGTGCGTAGAACACTGAAGAACGGACTCTCGGAAGAGGAGAAGAAACACATCGCTGCCTACATCAAGGGCTACTGACTGTGATAAAAAAAAATTTAAAAAAAATTAAAAATAATAATAATAAAACAAAGAAACACGAACGAACGAAGCTGTCGGTCGAAGACTAAAATCGCCCTTGCCGAGCGGGTTCCCTCTTCTTTTTCCTCTTCTTCGCCGGATGCCAGAGGAGCAGAGACGTCGTCCTTGGATGCAATCGACGCGTTGGGTATACCAAAAGCAAGTCACGAGGAGGACAACTACTGCCCCGCGCGTTAGGAGGCTCGAGCGTTTTCTCCTTCCCTCATTACTCCTCTATTTCTTTGATTGCGACTACTGTAATCGAATCGCTCTACACGTACATATTTTTCTTTTTGTTATTGTTGTTTATTTCTCTCATTTCTCGCTATTGATGCATGTTACCGTCTATTACGTTTTTTTCTCCAACGGCCTTCAATTTTATTTATTCACTGCTCTCTTTCGATTTGTATCACTTTGAACTTTTTCCAATTGATTGCCGAGTTGAATAAAAAGAAAAAACCAAAAAAAAAAAAGAAGAAAAAAAAAGTATAAGAGGTAAGGTGTGGACTCGGTGACTCTTGTTTTTGTTTTTTTTCCAATCACTAGTGAGCAGAAATAAAATATTCGACAGCCAATAGTCACTATTCAACCAATTTTGCCTTGTGCATCGCAGCCACAAGCTGACACGTTGTTGAAAGGATAGTACGTGCATACATCTAATATAACCTTATAATCTTTGAAGTACGCGACGCTCGATGCGTATAATTTAGTGTTTAAGCTACGGTGTAGAACACGTAAAAACGTACAATAGAAAACAACGTATGGGCTTACACGTCATAACACATACATACAGAGGCAAACTGTGTTGCGATAATAATAGTCACTAGTAAAAAATTGTAAATTGAAAAAAAAAAAAAAAAAAAAAAAAAAAAAAAAAAAAAAAAAAAAAAAACAAGAAATACCGGAAGTTAATTGAACAAAAAAAAAAAAAAGCAGAAAACAATGACAACGTTTATCGACGTAAATCTCGATAATATATGTATAGTTACTATTACGAAAACCAAATAGTGTTGCACGATTTCTCCAGAATAACATTATCACAGCGCCTATCGTCGTGACAACGATTACACTTACGCCCCGCGTACATGCGTGTCTTTTTACGAATTTGACAATTCGTTGTTTAAAAACAAAAAAAAATTCTTGGAAATAACCGATGCTTTATGAATGTCGAGCAATCGTGACGTGTCGGTGTAAGTGTATAAATTATTGTAATGCCTAGTCTTACGTTAGCCTAACGAATGTAATTCTCAAACGGTTATTTACTGTATGAGTCGGAACAGCGAACTTTTAAGGATAATCGAAAGCTTGAATCTTTTGGCAATTTTTAATAATCACTGGATACGTGCATTAATGTATAGTTGTATTGTACGCGAGTCGTATAATAAATATTCATGATTCGAATGATGGGCTTTAAAAAAATTTTGGGCCTTTTGAAAAACAAAATTATAAATTTTTATGCATGTTTTTTGACGCAAAAATCTTACAAACGATTTTTAAAATTTTATCGTACATCGTATAGTAGAAACTACACTCTTTCGACAAATGTTGAAAATTAAACTGTCGGACAGATTTTTTCTACCAAAATATTTTTACTAAGACGCGATGAAATTATATTGTGTACCAAAATCAAATATTTTATCAAAATTGTTTAATGAGATCGAAGAAAAAAAATCGTTTGAGTATACAAAGGAAATTTATATAACCAGTGACGTTGTGTGCCTCCTCTCTTAAAAATATTTCCAGAAGTAACGCGTGCACTTTGACGTGATAATAGACTGGCAGGAACAAGCGTGCCTCTTGCGATAATTCAGCAAAGCGACTCGATCTTCATCGTAATCGTGTAGAATTTGTACATGTACATTTGTAAATCTTCGATGTATCGCGAAGGCATGAAAAAAATGAACAACGAGACGCACGTTAGCTGTACATGTTGTGGCGTTGATCGACGATGGCTCGTCTCGTAGCGAAGCGACGATTATCGTGCATGTACATCCGTACGCGTATATGTGACGTCGATCGATTTTAATCTTAAAAAAAAAAAAAAAAAAAAAAAAAGGAGATAAGTTACGTGAGACGAATACGTTGAGCTAGGGAAAATCGCGCGCGCACTGCTTTAGTTGAGAGTCAGCTGCTGTGAAGAAACGAAAGCATAGAAGTAAAATTCGTACGTAATGTTTAAGTCGATTATAGTAATAAAAATAACACGCTGTGCAGCATTAAGTGAACGTGATCGATATACAATAAAGAACTGAAATTATATGCCTTGAATCATGTATGTCATTGTTTCGACATTACCTTTGATCCTTTACCTTGTGTCCTATGAAATAGTATTTATTGCGTCGAATGAGGGATCGGGAGGGTTGAATGAGTAAACATTTTTTTTTTTATAACAAAATGTGCTAGAGATGCACGATTTATTATTATTATTATTATTATAATTATTATTATTAACCTTCGTCAAACTTTAACAACATACAATATAATGTGGTAATAAAAACGCATAATTTTAGATTAATAATGCTTGCAACGAGAGTGACGTAAAATTTATTCAATTATTTTCGGATTTCTTTCACCTTCATATAAACTTGCTATTGCTCAATCCCAATTTTGTTATAATTAAATTTTACATTTTTTGTTAAATAGATTTTCACATATGATTAATATGATCAAAGGTCAAGAACACATCTTCAGAGAAGCGCAATGATAAAACGTAGCTTCGAGAAGAAAAACATTCAACGGGTGTACATACATATTTTTTGTTACAAATTTTTTAATTCATGGTCAGATGAGAAAAGATTTTTTTTTTAATTGTAAAAACATCATCGATTCTCAATCAATCAATCAACCAACTAACCAATCGATCAATAAAAAATTCGTATCAAAAACACGACACGCAAGACGCTGTCATCAGGTATGGTTAAAAATTTCTCCGTCCACTATCCACTGGATGGATTGTGAAAAATTTATTATGAAAAAAAAAAAAAACGACGATGACCTTTAAGTACGAAGAGTAACAAAAAAGACTGAAGGAATGACGAAAAATGCAGTAGTTATTTACCGGAGGAGAAAATCCTCAAAGCAAATGTACGGAGTATACAAAACAACATATGGTCAGGCAGCACACGATTTGCGCACGAAAAAACACTCCCAAATTAACGATAGACTCTATCTCTGTTTCAGCCTATTTCTTTTATTTTTTTTTATTTTTTTCTTCTCAACACCCCTACGTACACGTCCGCGTAAAAAATTTCATTCACACCTTTTTTTTGTTCCTTGCACTCGCTCTTTTATTTTTTCATTCGCTCTCACTCGGCACAGGATGATGCTCGGGGATCACTTTACACTTGGAGAGTCGGGATCACTCGAACGTTCTTTTCTCTCTTTTCTTTCATCTTATACTTTATTTTCATTCTGTATACGTGTGTAAATGTATGAGTTGGGGTGTGTGCGCGCGTATACCTAAACACGAGCGAGCTCCCTCTCTCTGCGCCATGTATATATGTATACTTCCTTTAGCTTCTCTCTCGGTGCAGCAGTGGAATGTCTCGCCTCGCGAAAAAAAAGCCAAAGGGGTCGAGCTCGATTTCCAGTTTCCTCTTTTTCTCCCTCTCTCATCAGCCGCACTTTTTTTTTTCACCTGCCGTCTCTCTTAGCTCTCGCACGGTGTTATTGTTTTCTCTGCTTTCCGTCTCTATCTGCGCAAAACTGATGGTCACCGGTCCTGGGGCAGCCACTGTGCTCTGCTTCTCCGTTTTCATCGCTGCTGCTACTGCTGTTGTTACTTCATTACTTCGAACAAAAGAGATCGCACCTCGAGGCTTTTTTATTACTTTCAATCGCGGAGTCGGAAAAAATTGTCTGGATGATTAATTTCAGTACCAGTCGACAAAGCATCCAAAAAGCCGTACAGATTGAAAGATATTTACGCGATAAAGTACCAAAATCGGCAATTTCGTCCTTTCACATTATGATCCGGCCGTAGTGGATACTTCGCGGCTGTTTGTCGTTCGCGTGTCGCGACGGCCGAGACATTGCGAGAAAAAAGTTTGCAATTTCAAGTCAAAGAAAATAATGGTCGAAGAAAGAGAGGCAGAGTTAGCGGCTCTGTGCACAACGAAATGGAGTGTCATTCAAAGGAGGTGGGGTGGATCCTCCAAAATGGCCCAACACCATCTCCATGAGGATCATTGTCTGTCGTGGCAGTTTATTGCGTCCCTGTATATTATATGCATGCGATCGAATGTCCAAAGTACGTGCGTGTGTATGTGTATGTATTTTTCCGTGGGTGTGTGGGTGTGTAATGTTAGAGCAGGAGAGCAGCTTTTCAGAGCTCGTCGTGCTTGGGTCCGCTGAATTCGTCGTGCGAGATGAAGCCGTTCTTGTCCTTGTCCTCGTGTTGGAAGATCTCCTCGACGAGCTTGTCGTGGTCGGCCAACATGTTCTCCATCTCCTTGCTTGGGCTACCGCCCGCCTGCTCTGACTCCATCACCTGCTTCTTCAGGTACTCGCTGACCTGCACAACACGGGCAATTTTTTTTTTTTTTTTCCTTTTAGACTCTCGTTTCATGAAAACCTTGTTTTTGACTGATATTATTTGTTATTATTCTTATTTTTTATAATTGTACAATGTTAAGGACTTTAGGTTGAAAATTGGAATTGCATGCGGGTGCATCTCGTTCCGTTGATATTTTTCGAGGGTCGGCTGGATTATCGTGTTTCGAATTACGTATCTATTATGCGGTAAAAAAAATGTACGATGTCTATTTACAATAATTATGTACAGTTTAGACATGCAAATGTAATTTAAGGAAGAAAAGAGAAACGTGTTAGTATAACGAGAATTGTGAAATTAAATCTGAATGAGATTCGGTACGAGCAATCGTATTGGGTAAGTCTTAAAAGTTTCGAGCAACTACTTAAGACCGACACCTAGTGACCCCAGAAAAAGATAAACTGAACAAAAAGAACGATCCTTGCCATTACGCTCACCTCCTCGCGGGACAGCTGATTGTCCTTGTCGGCGTCGATTTCCTTGAACACGTTGGCGTTGGGGGGCGAATCACTGATGTTGATGAGCTCAACGTCGAAGAACAGAGTGGCGTCTGCAAACAGATGAATTTCAGGGGTTACCTTAGGGATCATGGATTTTTGTTTATTTTTTTTTATTTTTTGGTAGTTAACGCTGCTGTCGAACTTTAAAAAAATAACCGGTCAATGGCTTACAGCAAAGCGGATGGAGTGCGCGCGAGAGAACCCGATATGCCCATTCGAACCTGAAAAAGCTCTTCAAAGTGACGCGTGTCGATTTGATTTCACTGATTGCTCTGGATTCCGGTGAAATCCCAAAAGATCGAATGTCAAACAAAACTCGCTTGTCTTTCGCTCGACTTTCCGATAAAAGTCAGCCAATCGCTTGTGCGCCGAGCGTTTATTCGATTGACGGCTTTGGACATAAGTTTTTTTTTTTTAATTACAAAGCCTTTCACAGAGTACTAATTGACTGATAAATTGTAATTGAAAAAAAGCGAAAGAGCCAGTCAGTTGTCGGAGTATTTTTTGCTTGTACCAGAGGTGGATTGTCCGATACAAAATCTGCACTACAAACGACTGGCTTTGTGCGCTTGGAGCGGATAAAAAAAGCTTGCTGGTGAATGAGAAGCACAGTCTAGGTGGAATGAAAGGCGTTTTTTTTTTTTTTTTTGTTTGTTTTTGTTTTTTTTCGTTAGTACAGTTACGAAAGCGAGGTGTAAGGGAACGAGTGGAAAAAAGGCATCCCTTCCCATTCGCTTATTTTTTTATGTATTTATTTTTTTTATTTTTCTTTTTTTATTTTAAAAATCTTCTTCGCCAAGTTAACTAAAAAAAATCAGTCTCACCAGCGATTTTTAAATTCATTTCATCCCGCATTTTTTGATATCGAAGAGAATTTTGTCTCCCGGCAATGCTATTGTGTCGAGCATGACCTTTTTTTTAAGGGATTTTCGTACGGATTTGTAAGAGGAAACATTTTTTATTTTTATACACGGCTTCACTCCCGGATAGGAAAGGTGAGCCAATTTTACTGTAGTACTTGCTGTAGCGATGCAAAAAAAAAAATTATTTAACCTAAAAGTTGGCTGGTGCACCCATTGTTACAGCGTTATTGTGAAAAATGGAGTATTAGCTGCTTTTAGACATTATTCCAGATTCCGGTCATTTACGAATTTTACTTTTTCTTTACTCAAATTAAAAAATGCACCCTCACCCGAACTCGACGCCCCGATTCGACACAGCACATTGTGGATCATTAAAAATACATCGCAGGCAGCTTCTCGCACCGTGTCCCACTTTTTTTCCCTCCCTCGTTGCTCCTTTCTTCTCCATCCTTACTTTTTTCCGGTCGCGCGACGGATATTCGGCCATTTTCCAGGGATTTTAATTTTACTGCACGCATACATATACACCCCAGCTAAAAAACGCGAACGAGCTCCGTGTCGATGGGTCGAGGATAACAATTTCAACTTGGAAATGGCAATTTTACGTTTTACGCGAGCACCAAAAAAAACGAATGGACTAGTTTACGATAAATCATTTTATCTGCTCGGAGATCCGGAAATGGTTCGGCGGGTGGGAAAAAAAGCGCTTGAATTAGAGAGGCTGTCTGGACGATTTATAGTAATAGAGCCTCAACGAAAAATGTATAAGCTGAAAGTACAACAATATCCATTTTAATACCGGGAAAAAAAGTCGATCCTAGGACTTTGCCTTTATTTTTTTTATCAACTTGCATATCGAGTTCTATTTTGCATTACTGTGTGGTTTATTTTTCATTCCTCTACTAAAACAGTCCAATTCGTAGTGAATGACGTGATAGTGATTTTTTAATTAATCTTTCATCCACATTACTGGCGTTTGTTTTGAAACCCCATCGCTGTTCCGCATCATACGATTATTTACGCGTCGAGCCAGTGATATCAATAGTTGCATTGATTAAACCCTTTAAGTACTGAAATATCGCCTGAAAATGTTTTGCGCAACTATCCCGGAAAATCTCCCAATTACGCTCGTCATTTTTTTCCCGTGCTCGCATTACCGTGCCCAACCGACCCCGTGCACCCGAAGGTCCATTAATTATATACACGGGCGAGTCGCGGAAATTTTGTCGGTAGGTATCGGTGCCCATGAAATATAGTCGACATAATTATTCGAGGCTCAAACAAGTGAAATTAATTTCTGCACTTCCCCGCATAATGGCACACACACACAGTGCACATTCGCGAGCAAAAATTATAACGTTGGGTTAATAAATATATATTGTCACGAGGTCGCCGCAGCTGCATCGATAGTCGCTCTATACATCCATGAGGGGGTCCTCCCTCGTTTACATAGCTATGCGTTCGATAAACTCGTGAATTGGCTCGACGTCATACGATCGTAGGTGGAAATAGCCGTGTGTGCTTTTCCAACCACATTATTTATTATTCGTTTACTCACGCGTTCAGTTTACGAGAGCGATAATACATTGCTTGGCGTGTGTTAAAATTAAACATCTCCCAGACTAGCTTTTTAATACTACTGCTGACCTTTAGCTTTCGATCTACGCTGAGAGAAAGAAATAGTAAAAATTAAAAAGAAATTACCGCAAAAATTACCACTCCGCACAGTAAATCGGATGCAAGTTGTGGCAAAAAAGTTATTATTTTTAATACGAAAAAGATTATTGTTTTAATAGTTAAATTATGATGATAGAAATTATGGTTAAAACAGTAAAAATTACCATGCTGGAACAGTTAACTTCAAAAGGATAGGTTGATAAATTTTACTTTCCTGCATAGAAATGTTTACTGTTAAAACAATAATTTTAACTGTAAAAAATAATAACTTATTCCTTTTTTGCCAACTTGCTTTTGATTTATTGTGCAAAATGGCACTTTTTCCCGGAATTTCTCTATCCTTTTTATTATTTTTTCTCTCAGTGTATGATTCAACATGCAGCTCGATACGCAGACAATTGCCGATTTATTGTCAGGCAAAAACTACACTGAATCGAAACGTTTTACCGCTAGATTCGATTCATGATTCCCTACCTGTGCACGCCAAATTTTTTTTCCTCTTCCAAAGCTAATAAAATTTTTTGTGGAAGCTTTCCATTCTAGTTTTTTTCATTGGTTCCCCTCTGCCTATCTTTTTTTGCGTTAGTTCACTGGGAAGTGTGGTTTCATGAGATTTTTCAACTTTTTTAAAAAGCGTCAGCAACAAAAAAAACTGAATGCCTGAACTGTTTCGAATAACGACTTGGTTTTGTATCGTCTAATTTGAGTTTATAATGTCCAAGAGCTTTTCGGACCGTGGCAGGAACGTCATTGCTATACAAAATCCAACAAACCCCACTGATAAAAAAAAAAAAAAAAAAAAAAAAAAGAATCTGTCTTACGCGGCGGGATGACGTTGCCGGCTCCACGATCGCCGTATCCAAGCTCAGGTGGGATGATGAGTTTCCTCTTTTCGCCTTCGCACATGTCGATGAGTCCCTTGTCCCATCCTTTGATCACCTGGCCGACGCCCAACTGGAAGGTGAAGGGCTGGTCCCTGTCCAGACTGCAAAAAAAGAGCAAAAATACACGAGGGTGATTAAAACGTAACAACAAAAACTTTATAAAGTTACAGACCACGGTACGGCAAAATGGGCGGGAGGGAGGAAGAAATCTCCCAACTCTCAGCGCTTTACCACTCCTAATTAAAGCTCCACTCGGCCCTACACAGCCGGCGAGGAGAGCCACTCGAGCTCCTTGATATGCTAATTAATTAAGTTTTCTCGAGCCACGCGTAGGCCCTCGCACTCTCAATTACGCCGCAATTTAACCAACACGGTAGCCGGTGGGCAAACAGCTCGGACTGAAACAGGGAGCAAGAGATTCGACGATCGCGGCTCTACATTTTAATTATTCTCTCCCCCCACCCCCCCAGTGGTCGAGACTTTTCGCGCGACCGTATAACTCGTACCGGAGGCTTAAGCTCAATCACTGAATTACTCATTCGGCAGCCTTCTTGAGAGCAGTCGTTTGTACTTGCATCATGCGCTTTCATTTTTAATGGCTCGCTAATGGGCTTCGAGTTTGTAGCACGCGTTGGATTAACCTTGGTAATTGCTTACACGAGGAAAAAGTCACTTCCCGAAACGATAACAGAGAAGGTACGGATGTACCTGGACCTATAGCCAAAAGGTTCTCGCCTTGGCAAACAGTAATAATAAAGAAGGCACGTCCGAGCCTGCTGTGGTGATATTTTTCGTGGGGAGAGTCGTGATAGTAGATCAGAGCTCCGCGAGGTTTATCCACTCGAAAATCCCACGGGGGAAGGTAATTTGTCAGTTACAGGCGGATTTTTACGTGGTCCTTTCGGTACCAGCCACCGTATTGTATAACGTGGCTGCACTAGTCGGTGGTCTGATAGCTACGTGAGATGGAATTAAATGTTTTAGTACCTATTCCCGGAACGAGCAACTTGGCTCGACTCGGCCACTGGGATAATTTCGATAAACTAGCCCTCCTCCGCCCCTTTTTTTTTTAAGAGATACTGTAGTGCAGACGGGCACGTATACGTATCTAACGAGGTTGGATTTACCTCGAGAATCGCAAAGTAAGATATGATGATGGGTGAATCGTAAATACTAATCAGATCGATTACTAACGTAAAAATCTCGTGTTTGTTAAATTTTGGTCTTATCCACCCATATCGGTATTTCATAAGTATTTATTATTATTTGGATAGCCAATGAAAAATTGACGTTACATTACAGAGTTTATTATTATTAAAAAAAAACAGAGAATTTTGCTACTAGGTACTGTATTTTCTACGAGTCCCTGGGTGCGAGGAGGCAAGAAGGTGAAAAAAAAGGGAGAGTGCAAACTTTCTTGCCCGAGAGGGAGAACCGGCGCCCTGCACTTTTCCGCTCTCGCAATAACAAAGAAAAACGCGCCTCATCGAGGAAGCGAGTGATGGGAGAGTAGAGTATGAGCACGGGGTGTCCGCTGTTAACCCATCCCAGTCTCTAGCGCTCGGTACAACTCCTCGGGGTAAAAAGACTCCGGGGGAAATTTTTAAATGTTTAAAACCGCTTTTACGATGGCGCTACACCCGAGACTGCTCCACGGTTGCGTCGATTTTACTCTGCGCATACGGAGCCGAGGAATCAAAGTTAATAAGCTCTTCGTTCGCGAGGATACTGTTTACGCGCAGAAAGTATTTCACGTTGGGCCCTCCCCGCACCTGGCGCGTGGAATTAACTTCGGAATAAGTAGTTTTGCTCCAAGGAATTTCCGGCGCTTGCATAAGTCATCGCGTTTATAATTGGATGCGGGACGCGGAGGAAAAATTGTCGAGTCCTCCGAGAGCATGGGACAAACATATTTCTCTTTTCCTCGTATCATTTGTCGTGGAAGGATTATTATTATTTCGGGGATAATCGATATTCGAGCTGTGTGCTGCTGGGTTTTGTCGAAAGCCGAGAGACGCACGAGTTTCAGATATTCACATTGAAATTCCACGTCTTGCCGTTCCTTACGCTCGATTTGATGCCGCGGTGTACGCGCGGAAAAATTCACGGCGTTCTTTTAACTTGGGGCAAAAAAAAGGCATCCCTCGCTGTTTAAGTTCCCTTGGGATTTTAAAACATCCCGACCGTCTTGTAGGAAAATCTAGTTTTTATTAAACGCGCGTGAGTCTGGTTGAAAAATGCCCGATGAAATGGTTGGGCATGGGTACAAATTCTTATGAACAACCGGAGAAAAGTGAGCAACAAACAACGCTCGGTGGTATTCCCTTCGGCATACGATTGTTTCCGCCGTCCCCTGCCCTCCGAGCGTTTCCCGTATTCTCGGCGTCGCTGCGTGTCTGGAAGATACAGGCACTCCTCGCACGTAATTTTTCCTCCTTATCGCGCGAACTCTCATATCCACGCGTCGCGTCGCGCGTCCAGACACCGAGGGACGTGCACGGTTTCTTCAAATTTTCCTGACGCCCTCCCGCCGCTCCCCACTGGCTTTCCTCCGCTTGTCTCTTGCTGTGAATTATACCTCTGATTTCGTGTGCCGTGTGGAAACTTTTTCATCCATCTATGGCGATACGTAATTAAAATCATGTTGAAAAAACCTTGAAAAATCCTCTTTCTAAACTATTGTGTATAAATTTGATCCCATTGGGATGTTGATCATTTTGATGATTGATCGCATTTGTGTCCATTATCTGAACTTTAGGAGAAAATATGGTTGTAATTAAATCATGATCAGTATAGTCGAGACTCTCCAATAAATGTATTTAATATTTACTAATAGTTTTGATTATACTTCAGCGTTAACTATATTTAAATTTAATTAATATGTGTTTGAAATTACTGTTTTCATGTATTCGAAAAGTGATAAACTCAAACAAGTTCATTTCCTTTAATACCTAGTATCTGAAATAAGTTAAACACCATCAGTAAATCGCATACTGTATCGATTGTATAATTGATTTGTGTTATCGATCCTCTTAATAGCTGAGTTATAAAATCATTCATAGATAATCTTGTTCATCAAGTATGTGCATCTTACTTAATTTTTTTTTTTTTATCGAACAATAATGCGTTACTTTTCCGATCTTATCGTAATGAAAGACAACAGAACTGTATCCATGCATTAATTTTTCAATTAATACGCTCAGAAATTAAAATCAACGTAACTTTATGTAGATCTGAATCGAAAGATACTTGTATCCTTTGCTTTTGTCAAAGCTTCTCTCAATGGTACCAGCACCAGATCACTTTACTTTTGAACTCACCGCACTGGAAGATGGATGAGAAACCAAAAGAGCATAAGGCTTGTATAAATAGATGAGAAAAAAAATTCAAAGAATTTTTTAGGACACATTGAGTGTAAAGATCAAAAAATAAAAGATCACCGGATGGTACTCCATCAAAGAATCTTTAACGCAGCAGCTAACCTCCATCCTTTGGCCATAGCCTTAGCTATTTCCCCGGTACAGGCGATTCGTTACCATATGAAAGAGCAGCCCTGGCTCTATTTAAATTTATCTTGGTTCTATATAGACCCATGTACTATACGTATACACATGCAAACATCCTTTTTTGCGGTTCGAGCAAATGGATATGGGTGTATTGTACAAGATTATATTCACAGCTTTTATTTGATCGAAGGAGAGAGCTTTATTTTTGCAGGAATTAAAAGCTATCCAATTCAACAAGCAACTACGTTTTTTATTTGACGCGAGAATAGTAAGACCAAATTTTGCCTTTCTATTTTATTGCATGCAGATGATATTAAAAACTCTCGTATGAAAAAGAGTACGTGTGACAGCACTGAAGTATCGAAAAATAAAATTAAAAAATCCCAAACCTCCAAGACACTCGCAAATACAGAAAGCTTTGAGAATATCGACAGCCAAGCTTTTAGTGTACGAATACACGTATAAACTCCTTCCAAGTCCCACCCCCACCACACCAACGGCTCAAAGTTGAGCCAAAGCGCACATCACCCTCTGGAGTCCCTCGAGTGTAAACGCAAAAACATCCATGAGATCGCACGTTTGATCGACTATACTTTCGAGAGGGAAAAAGAGTACATCAAAGACGATCATAAAAGGGGGAGATAGAGACAACTCCGTAGGCGCGTGCTCCGACTTTCGCCCCGAGTGCCCATCCCCTCTTGTTTCTCTTTTGGGACGATCCCTGCTGGCGCGCTGTTTTCGAGAGGAGGGCCCTCCTGCGGGTGCTCTCTTTGATGCATACACGTACACACAAAAACGAGAACCACCCAAGGACTCTAGCCCCGGGACCATTGTCCTTGCTCTTTTCTTCTTTCTCTCCTCCACCCACCCTCGCGCCGCTCTTTTTATTTTTAGATAAAGAGAGAGGGGGAGGCTGCAGCGGAGAGAAGAATGGCCAAAGGGGTGCAGGAAAAAACCAGGTTAGGACATACATGTTTGAAGAACGGCGCGAACTGCTTGAGAGAAACGCTCCGGGGAAGGGGTGGGATTTACCTTGGAATTGGGATCGATGGTAGAATAAGAGGAAAGTAGGGGCGAGTGAATAGAACATCGCAAAAGGAGTTCCTGGCCTGTGGGGTGGTGGTGATGATCCCATGCATACACCTGCGCAGGTACGTGTGCAAAATCTGTGGAGGCAAGTTGTTGCATTTCTCTCCGGTATTATTGTCGCAGATTTTTATTTTGTCTTTCACTTGAAGCGAGTACTCTTCTGGTTGATTCCGTGGCAGTGGAAAACATTTTCGTAAAATTGTAGATACGGGCACATCCAAGTCTTGAAAAAACGTTTGAACGGCTGTGTTTATTTACTGCTGTTTACACTCGCAGCGGAAGCACAGCGAGCTCGGGAAGGATACACGTAAAAGTAAAATGTAACTTCTCAAGATACAACTCGAGATACGGAAAGATACACCAATTGTCCAATGTTATCGGACAATTTTGCCATCCACCTGCATCTCAATGACGAGCAGAAATCGGTCAATTTGTCACAGTGAGAAAGATTATTACAAAGAGTTTCTGTGAAGCGGATGAAGTGCGGTTTGAAAAGAGCCAATAAAAATAAACGTAAGATCAACTCGTACGGGCTGTGCAGCTGTACCATGCCACTCCAGAGCTCGTTGAGTAAAAGAAACCCATTGCAGTAACAGAATATCGTAAATCACGCGAGGCTGGGGCTGTGCGCCGCACATACGCACGGAGAGGGGTCAGAGAGTTTTCGCGCGCGTCGGTCGAACGATAAAATCTGCGGTCAGCTGATGGTTTATGAGCTCAACGCTTTCCATGGCTCTTTGGTTCTCTGCTTGGAGGCTGAGGGAAAAAAGCTGTGGAAAATCCTCGCCACCCTTCTCCTTGCGGTAAGATTTTTTTATCCTCCCTCGTTGTACGGCGTGTTATATTAGTGCTCTGCTGGTTGATGGCATGTTAGGGGGGTGTGTGTTGGCATTTAGCAGAATAAAGTCAATCGAACAGTAATGCTTTCGAAACTTTCAAAAGCTCGCTCTCGTGTGCAACGAGTTCATGCCTGTGGACTAGTAGTAGATGATCACTGAGGTGTTTTAAGGTTGAGACTAGGAGTACCTGCAATTTTAGTTGTTCAAAGGGTTTCCGTAGCACTAAATTCATCACCAAGTATTACTCTCTTTACTCCAACAACGTAATTTTAGTACAAGTAAATAAGAAACCTTTGTCCCAACTTTTCTCGAAATTTTCATGTGCAACGATAACAGACCTGCGGTGACATATCACAGAGGCCAGTGAGAAATTGAGCACGCACGCGAGCTTGAAAAAAACCACAACCTTCGTAGCCCATAAACATGAATGAGACCACCGCAGGTGCTGGTTTGCATATCGTACAAACAACGAGCGCGTCTCACCAGCTTTTTTGCAAGCTCGTGGACCACGCCCGTATGAATAGTGCACCTGTTTTATTTTTGGCTCGATTTCAGCTCCGTCTACGGTATTACCCTCTTCCTGGAACTTCACGAGCAACTAGAGCAGTGGTCATCTAGTGGTTCATCCATATTAATCACAGGCTTGTATTTTTATTCCCTCAGCCCTTTACACACCGTAGTTGACCTGCACTTTGAAGCCAAAACTTGCGGTTTCTTCTGCTCTTGTATGTATGCCCAAACGGAATTCGTTACGTGACTGCGTGTGAGTCTTTATACTTTGGAAACATGCCTTTTTTTAAATAAACAAGTAATCAATGTTTAAAAAACGTATTCTTTACAAAGAACATCATAGTCTACATTGTCAAATTTCTCCGATTTTAAATCAGCATAGAAATGTCGACAACAGCCCATGACATACCTATACCATCTGAGGTTGGTGTGGATTTCATAAGATATTTATAAGCACGGTAACAGCTCATATTCTTGCTCTCTGCTACGCTGTCTGGCATGCAAGTTGTACAAAGTCTGACAAAAATCACATATTTCTACTGTATCGCAGACGACGTCCTGTACATTTTATTAGTAATTTTATTATGACGTCCGACCAAACTCGTACATTTCTACTTAATTTTTTAGTGAAATTGTATACAGACGTTTTTTATATTGCTTCTATGAATTTTGGTTACAATGTATGACAAAACTTATTTATTTCTACTCGAATCATGAATAAAACTACGCACATACGCCTTTTTGTATTACATTATTACTACCAATAACAGTACAATGTCTGACCAAACTTGTGTATTTCTACTGAAATTTTCGATGATATTGTACACTGTTTGCCTAATGTCCGATTAATCTAGTTAATTTCTACTAAAATTTTCGATGAAAGTGAACGTTGATATTCTTTTTTTTAATCTGTCATCAAGTATTTCAGAGCAATGTCTGACCAAACTCGTGTATTTCTACTGAAATTTCTTATTACATTGCATACTGTAGTAAATTACCTTTTTTTACATTATCGTGGCACAACAACTGATGAAACCAATAAAAAGCCTAGAAATAAATACATTATGTAAGAAGGTATTTATTTATTTATTTATTTATTAAAAAAAAAAAAAAAAAAAAAAAAAAAAAAAAAAAAAAAACTTATTTAACTTGTGTATTTCTAGTAAAATTTCCATGAAATTGTGCACTATTATCCTATTGTTCACTGTTATGCTCAAATGTACCTTATGTCCGACTAATCTACTCTGTTTCTACTAAAATTTTCGATGAAATTGTTCGTCGATGCACTTTTTTAAACAGCCATCAACAACTTCAGAGTAATGTCTGACCAAGCTCGTGCATTTCTACTGAATTTCATATAAAATTTTTTTACAGTTAATTTTTTGTTTCTCTTTCTTTTAGTAGTACGTCATTACACGAGTGATAAATAGTAGGTACAGCAAAAGCCGTCGCCAAAGCAAATACAGCCACGCAGCGCCTGTTTTTTGTGGTTACACGCCACCGAGCAAACTGCACTAAATATCAATGCTCGAGATTCCCAACTCTAAAGGAAGAGGAATGGAGAGAGGAGATAAGTAGAGTGGCCCGGAAAGAGGGTAAAAGTATAGTCTTTGGTCAGACGTAACGGCACAGAGGCGAGCGGCTTGTTATCTTGATGACGACTCCAGCCCAGTGGTAAGGAGGATTACGCAAAATGAATGTCGGAGCGTGGGGTTAGATACGGTATACGTGCGCAGAGGAAAAGTGGAGCGCGAGCGGGCGGGGAATCGGCCCGTGTAGTCGCTAGAAGAGATCACAGAGAGGGAAAGGCTCGTAGGGCTGCAGAGCTCGGTCAATGCCCGTCCCGCAGCGGGAGGCCTGGCACGCCGGAGCCACGTATATAAGAAGGACGAGCACAGGAGTAGGGTCTATAAATTAATTAGGCCAAGGAGAGAGGAAGCCTGTGGTGGTGTTAGCTGGAGGGCTCTCAGGACGCTGGAGGAAGAGAGCTGAATCTGCATTTGGATCTACTGTGTTACTCTTGTAACGAGGCTGTTAATCCACCTTTTCTTTCTTGTTATTCGTTATGGCCGTGCGGTTCATTACGGGTGGAAAAAATTGTGTGTGGGTTGCGGTGATAGAAAAATGGAATGTGGATGGGGGAAAGAGAGAAGGAGAATTTTTCATTTGATTCTCTATGAACGTGCATTCCGATTGTTTTTGCAGGAGAGTGTTTTATTTTTACGACAAGAGCCCCGGTGGGAGGATACTTTTTTTTTTCTTTCATGAATAGTAATGAATCTCTTTATTGGTGGCGTGAATATTCATTAAATCTTGGGAGAAAATATGCAATTTATCGGACGCGCTCGGAAAACTCCTCTCCCGCTCTTTTTCCGTGAATTATTCATTTTGATCAGCAGGAAAACTATTTGGGGCTAATTTATGTGTATCACTTAACAATTTTCAAGCTGTTGTCTTCCGATGTGATTATCGACGGATGATCTACACCACGTGAATATTTGATTTATGATAACGGGGTGTTTGTCTACTTCATCGGTGGGAGCTGTCGCGAACAACACTTTGGCTGAACGGAGACACGGTGTATATTTAGAAATTTACAAGGTCGTTGGAATTTATATCGCGCATTAAACTGCGGTTGAACTTTGAAACGTAAAAGTTGGTCGGTGTATGCAGGTACAGAAATGGTCGGGTAGTTTTCGCAGTTTCGTTCTAAAGTGCGCGGGGGCATAGAAGTAAGCTCGGGTCAATTATAGTACACGAAGTTACGAACCGGTGGCAATCAGATTATTAGGTTCCGCAAACTTTTATCGAAACTCCCACGTTTGTGGCACAAACGAGTTTTTCGCTTTTAATATTCTCGTCGTTTCGAATTTTTTTCTTCACGTGGACTAAATTCAAGGTGAAAATTTAACGGATACTCCGTTACAAACGTGAGCACTCGCGAGCACACGACGATGATATGAAAAACGCCTGTCTTATCCCTGTGGTCCAGAGGTCCGTGAGCGGGAGCACAGCCCATTCACCATGTACACGTGTGTACACAGCATCCTGCATATTTCATGGGACACTGCTGCTGCTACCTCTAACTTGCGCTTTTGTATACGTGTATACTCTGGACGTAACGTACGCCGGGGAAATCCTAACCGAGAAATACCAACTTCCGGTTGCGCCCCGCACCATCAGCCCCATAATACACGTGCAGCGGTGCGAGCAACCGTGTGTGTAGGCGTGTGGATGCTGCGGATCTTATTTAAGAGTTCTGGATGTGCCATCGTAGCGTACGTCATAAAAACGGGGATATTATGTGCATTATAAATGAATGGACCTTTTTATTTTTACTCAGATGCATTTTTATTATTCTATTCATTTTTTGCGATAAATTGTTGCTTTACAGTTTCAAAGCGATGCACCCAACGAATGATAAGCTTCTTTCGTCCATGCCATGAATGTTCGTCTCTATGGGTGAGGTAGCAGAGAGTGATGCTTTTGTACAGCAAACGGGATACTTTCTACTTAGTACGAGTCTCAGTAATTTCTTTGCCACCCAAAAGTGGATTTTTGAAAGTAGGTGAAAAAAAGGGCTTTTAAAACCTCTTAATTACCCCTGCATTTATATATACTATATGATACAAATATAAAGAGAAACGTGTTAAGACAATCACATTATTATTTTTTAAAAAGGCAATGAGTACCTTTTTTTCATAAATTAATTGAATGCATTTTTTTCTTCTTTCACTTGCTCTTTGTAGTTAACATAAACAAAACTCATTTTTATTGTACACTTTAACACGACAATTTAGAAAAGCTCTTGCTACAGTTGTTAATAAAAATAGAATTGTAAAGTTGTTTGCAAGGATAAATTCTCCATTAAAAAATCATCCCTAGAGCGCACAAGAAGTACAATCGACCGGTGTAAGGCATAATTGGAGAGAGAGGAAGGTTGTAAAGATAAAACTCAGCCCTTGATGTACGACTGAAAAGCGTTCCGTATCATTGCAATCAATTAAACTCGGCCAATACCGAAACAAAGAAAAAGTACAACAAAGAAGCTGAGAGAGAGAGAGCAAAGGAGCCAGAAGGTAATAATGTCGGTGGTAGAAAGCTGAGCTTGCGAAACTGCGGAAGTTCGCGCAAGAGGAGAGGGAGCATCACAAAAAACCCGCCAGTGGGGCTGGTAGGTGTTCTTCCGGCCAGCACCGCCCCCCCCCCTCCTACCGTACTTTTTCCAATAGCCGGATGTGTGTCTATGTACCGAGTATATCGGGAGCCGAAAGACCGTCAGTGGCGATCGACGGTACACAACGTGGATTAGGTAAAGGCTGAGACTCTGTTTGCCGTGCGGCTCTAGTTGAAATTGACATTTTTTTACCTATCGAGACGAGAAATCTGGTTTTCATTTTTCTTCTTCTTCGGGGTACTAGAGGAACGGTATGATAAATATTCATTTTCCCATCGTTATTACCAAGGGCTGCACTAAAGTATTTTTAATAACGCGAAAGCGACCCTTTAACGATATATCCAACAAGACTGACCTACAAAACCTCAGCAATATATTAAAATGCAAAATAACCCGAGGATGAGGGTCGTAAGTCCCGCGTACAACGGCACCGTGAGCCAAATTGTTATTCGCGCAATCGACAGGATGAAAAGCACAACGAACGCATACAACATTTCAACTGCAAGCTCGCGGTACGTCCGAAAGCCTGCCCATTCAATCCATCATCTCGGCAAAATCTTTGAGCGGTCGACTGACTTTCCCTCATACCGTACATCTCGCACATCAGCCTCGTAAATCATCTTTTATTCGCCCCACCCCCCTTATTCGTACAGGTATATACACAAACGCAGAGGTTATGCAGTAAAATCGGGCAGCCTAAGCCGCGCTCGGGATTCGGAGCACGTACCGCGGAGAGTGGAGCAAAGCTATCGGCCCTCGCTCGCTTTGAAATTGCAACCGGGAAGGCGGCTAACGATTCTTATTGAATATTCTCCTGATTACAACCCTCTGAGAGAGAGGAGCAATGGCTATTACACGCGGGCTGCGACGGAGGGGTGACGCGCTCTGAATAAGTAATCGAGGGGAGGAAAAATGTGGATGCTAATTAGCGGCTGGAGATGACATCAATGGAAATATAAATATATATGTCAATCTGAGAAAAGACGGTTTTTTTAAGTTGTAATTTCTTATACAGTTGAGCGGATGTTTTTATATGAACCGACGACAGAGCTACCTCGAGCGATCGATATTGGGCTTTTTTTAGCACTAGAAAATTGTACATTTTGATAATTGATTGCTCTCGTGAAACTGGTAAATAATTAATGATAGTGCTCTATATGTAGCGGTAATTCTTTTTACTCACTTTCGTCCTCGGCTTTCCAGTTGGTGATGTGACATTTTTAACTACGGAGCAGTTAAAAATATATTTCCGGGAACAGTCGATGACCATAGTAAACCTTATGGAGTCGCTCTTGGCGCCGTTAAAGGCCTATAAAAATATAATTTTCCCCCTTCGACTTCATCGCCTAATAAAAGCTCCGAGATCAAATAAAAATGTTGCGCTCGTTATAAACTCGGGGAAATTCTTTTATTACTCTTTACTCAATTCGTCGTTCAACTCGTACAACCATTTACCACATTGTAAATTATCATCAGCTCGGTTATTGATACTTTTTTATTTCTTTGACTTTCAATCACCTAATTTTCATAAAAACTCACGAATCATGTTACGAAAAAAAAACTCATCCGAGATATTTTTTTGGCCAGACAAGTTGCTTTAATCACGTACTTCTTGGGATTGTTTTTAATTATTGTGAATATTTTTAGAGACCAGGATTTCCCCGAAACCAATAAAGTTTTTTTTAAATTTTTATTCAATCAATTAATAAACGTTCCACAGATCCAATCAATATCAGTATTATATTACGCTATTGATGAACGTCTGAATCGTGTAAATTATACGGGCAAAATCTCAAACGGGAAGCCTTATAGCTGCCGTGCTGTTGTTCGGAATCGAAAATTCATTTGTTACCATCCAGAAATGGATCGCTTGATGGCAAATTTTTCAAGTAATTCATCAAATTAAACATGAATAAATGCTTTATCGAATACCCAACAACAAAAGCTTTTTCGGTGTACATAAATTTTAGAAGCTCCGGCAGTGGTGAAATGAATACTTGACCGAGCTCTCCGATAAAGCAAATAAATCATCGTCGACAAAAATACAAGGTGCTGCTTAAAAATTAAAACCTGTCTCTCGGACACCAGACATCGTAAAATATTCATCCACAAGTTGAAGCTGCGTTCGAATACCTATTTACGCCCCACTCATCATCGACCTTTTAATGCATGGCTCCATACTTGCAGAAAATAAAGAACGTGGGAAGAGAAAAGGATGGAGGTAGAGACGACTCCGTGTCGGACGCAGAGTCTCGGACATTTGCAATTCTAAGATCCGCGACGGAGAATGGCGCAGGTGGCGATGCCGGGAAACGTCTCGTACGTGCATTATCCAACATATCTGACCTGACACGTGTCTTTGCGAGCTCTTTTGAATTCAGGGTTTCCATCCTACAAAATATCCCATCTCAGAAGCCATCGGGAGAGAAAAAAGAGAGACAAAGCCGTGCGATTCACATGCATTTATGGCTCGATTGTAAGGACAATCCGTGGGGGCAATCAATTAAAACTTCAGCAGCAAAGTTTCCAAACAACCGTGGGGGAGAGAGTACACCGGGTTCCGGCTCTTGAGCCAACAAAAATCGATTACCGTTCCGCTCGATCCACAATAAGCTGCTATTGATATACGCAGCTACCGGTTGACGCGACGAGATTTGAAACACGGCGCCCGCAAAGGAAAATTATACCAGAGATAAGAGCTCCTCAGCTGGTATAACAGCATCAGCAGCCGGCGGCCGCTCCTCGACGGGGGCGGAGATTAAAGTACAGCTCGAGGAATGAAAGATCGTCGTCATTGCACGAGGTGGGATAAAACGCCGGCGGGCTATTAGTCAAAGGAATCCATTGTCTCTCGCCTTCGCGGTCCAAGGTTTGCTTAACGATCGACTGATTAACGCCACCCCCCCCCCTTTTTTTATTTCCTCGTCGGAGACCTTTTCCCCCGCAGCTATACACTGTACTTATACCGCTGGTCTTTCGTTTAAAAGCGCGAGGTCGGGTCGAAGAGCATATTGCACTTGAGGGCTATTAAACATTTCGCCGGGGCCTAATGGATATCAGCAGCATCCCCGAAAAGTTTGAGGACAGAGCCCCACTTCTCGAATCACCAAAGATCCACGGAAGAGTCCAACCGAGCATGGCCCTGTCCATTACTTCCTTTTTCCACAAGCGATACAGTGCAGAGTTAAGGTAATCCCGTAACCAGCGATTTGTATAAAATAACGTAAAGCACTATGTATTGGTATAGAGTAAACACGGTGTATCGCGCATTATGGCCGAAGCATGTTTGTCCGCCCGGCAATATCTTGTAATCAATGATGTAAGCTGCACCTCCCCCAAAGTTCGGGTGCAGAGCTGCTCAGAATGCTAATGCGATACACGAGCTTTAAAGCCCGTGTGTTTGCTCGGGCAGCCGCGGGAGCGTCGAAAAATCACGCATCAGTCGGATGTACTACACGCTATATGTTTACCCAAACATGTTGACGATACCATGGACGGACCGAAGCCGTAGTAAACTCGGGCTGTGTAACGCGTGCTCGTTTACTTCGGTGGAGGGTACGCTGGTAATTAGGCCACTGGCGTGTAACGCGATCGTCGCAAGAATACTCGTCCTGTGCCACTTTAAAAGAGTCACCTTTGCTCTACAATTTACTGCCGGTGGCAGACCATGCGCCACCGCATGACAGCATAGCGCTCCAACGAACTTACGAGTCATGTGTGTCGCACGTGCGCGGACTGCATGTAACTGCATGCGTGTGCTTATAAGTTTGTCAGTGCAAGCTCGCCGTTGTCAAGGATACAAGGGGTGGATATGAATCGCAGATTTGCAGCGAACGAGACTCTGTATATTAGCTGATGGTGTTCACTTTGTTCATTTGTTTACCCAATTATGGGAAAAGTTACGCGTCAACTGACTGATGGCTGTACTCGTCGAACTTTGTTTGGATGGGCATCGGTATCGCACGTGGCAGCGTAATTTGGAACAACTGTCGATGGAAAATCCATTGACGAGCAAAGCGGCGAGAGACCCGAGGGAGATTTTAATAAACGCGCGTCCAACGTCTGGAAAAAAGAGTCCCGCGTATCTGTCGATCCGTCAATAAAAAAAAAGCTCGTAATTAAAAACAGCAATCAAAGCGAGGGAAGGCCTTGCGCGTGGACAGGTTTTTTTTTCAACCGAGACGCAGTGTCAAATGTCCATCGTTAAACGTTTCCCTTTTTTTTCATCAACTCAGCCCTCATTCCCTCTATTCTGCGGTTGTAGGGAAGAAAAAGGGTAAAAAAAACGCATACTCAGGTGATGAAGAGGAAAAAGCGAAATAACGGCCGATGCAATTTCGCGCCGTTGGAGCTCAGGTGTCGTTCCGGGTCACTTTTCCATCTGGCCGTGATGACGAAATTCATTTCCCGCTGGGAAGCTACCACATATGAAATTTTAATGCCACTGCCGGGACACGGGGCTCTGGCCTAATTAAAGAGACGACGCGTTTGGGGCTCGCCCTTTTTCTCGCCTCCCTCGCGAGTTGAGTGAATTTCTTTTTTTCCTCCTCCTCCCTCGGGATTACACGACATTTTTTTTGTTTGTTTGTTCTTGTTTGGTACTCCAAAAAGGAGAGGATGGGCACTCATTTTCTCTCGGCCGGACACCAATTCACGGACGATCAATCTGTGCACGAAAAAAACCCAGAGAGTCCCGCGAGTTGTTAAAGTTCTCAATGAAACGACCGAGAGACGAGCGTACAATATATGAGAGATAGATTATTTCGAGGTGGCGTACCGGTTGAGGAAAAAAGGCGCCGCGGCGAAAGGGGTGATAGTGAAATAAAACAATGCCACGAGAAGTAGCACGGGGGGGGGGTGGAAATAGAGAGCAAAGGCGAAATGACGGAGGATGGGAACAAAAGGGAGAAAGGGGCGCGCTGTTTTTTTGACAATTCCGATGATGAGTAGCAGAGGGGGGGGGGGAGGGGAATCCTAAAAGTTGTGAAACGCTGCACGGTGAGGATGTACATTTCACGGATCGAGGTGGAGGAGGTGATGTGCACCGGGTGGAAAAAAAGAGGAGTCGGGGGCAGAATCAAGGGGGAGGCGAAAAAGATGCGAGCCTTTCAGCGTGGCTGGTGGAATTTTTCGCGAGAGCCGGGCTGTCCACTCGAAAAGCATCAGCATCATGTAATGAGTTTTTTCTCGAGGGGGGTTGGCTCTCTCTGGGTGGTATTAGCGTACTCGGCGACGAGAAAACCCTCGCGAAGATGAGAGAAAAACGGGGGGAGAAGATGAGAATCGACTCGTGAGTTTTGTGACGCGGAAACGACACGTGCCTCGTGAACTCAAAGACACACCCAAGTACGCGGGAGGTGGATTTAACTTTTAAACTCGTCTCCCTTCTTCGCCAATTTTCTTCCATCCCTGCATGGCTCTTTTTTAATTTTACGTTAAGTTCGCGGCAATCTACGATAAGGTACGACACGAATTAACGCGGAACAGCCAAAGGTGTCTTCTCGCACAGGTGAGCTCTGGTAAATGACAACGTCCCATAAAGCAGATTAATCGAAAAGTTCTGACGAAATGTATACCCGTGAACGTATCTGCAGCGCGAAGCTGTCTGGTGTTAGTAACCAGATGTAATGAATGGGTATACCAGTGACACTAGCGAGTACACAGGAGTTGGACGAGCATGAGAAATAACGCAACGGGGCGATACGCGAACGACGGGACACAATGCCCGCAAAATTGATACGACTCGGGGGACATGACCCACCGTATCGTTGCGCCTTGTATGCGCGCATACAAGCATCGAGTGTACGTATTACACCCTGGCTCGTTGTTACCCTGTGCCCACCTACACTTACAGCTGTTAATTTTCGAGCCTATCGTTCAATTTTGCTTCAGCGACTTTTCGCGCGTGGATGTCTCTGTATTACGCATATTCCGGTGCGAAGGGGGTACGGGGGCATTCAGGACTCAGTCGCTAGAAATCGATACATGATGATGACCCACCTACGTAATACAGGAAACTGAGAAAAACATAACTTTACAAGCGATTTTTATCGGAGCCAACCCTTTTTTGGTACAAAACGATTACGAAAGTATATTTCACCTCGTGCCAGCTGATAAACCCTTCGTGCACGTATGATACAAATTTTGAGTATATACAGGTATGCTTTTTTCTTTATGGATTATTTTTAATGGTATGCAGCTACACGCTTCGCACATATATTTAAGCTCCGGACAACACCTTGAAGACCTTTAAAATGCGCACCGTACCCAAGCACATCCATAAACATCACGAGCTCCATATTACATCGAACCATGAAATTTTCCAAGGGCTTTTTGCGCATATACGCCACGGAAGCTCAGCGTTGACGCGTCCACCGTATTAGCAGCTCGCTCACGCGTTTATGGTCACGACTCCCGTCTTTCGTGCCGTTAGAATGTCAAATTCGGCCGTAAAGCCCATTGTTTTATGCGTCACTGTAAAAGCCACGCACGCTTATGTTGCTCTTCCTTCGGCCCGATCGTTTTTACCACTCGAGCCGTGAAAAAGCGCCGTATCTGTTATTGTCACGGCGTGATACAAAAAAAAGTTTGTCAACGCGTTCTCACCGGAATATTTCATTACCTCCCGGCCCGGTGTTTGTGGTACGTGAAAATATCCATTGGGACTCTCGGTTTCAGCTGAAGGTGAGCCGAGCGAGCTTGGATTTAATTTTAGCTGACGATGATAGTTGCGGTGACATCCGTGCATATGTCGCGGAGTCAAAGGAAGGGAAGAAAAATAAAGGTAACAAACAAGCTTGCGACAACTCCGTACACAAATGGACGTCAGTCGATAGATCACGGCAGTGCCGAATATACACAGTATCGGCTCGGATTTCTGTCATCTCTGCTGTCAGTGCATCCGCCGCTTCACCGGCCGGTGGATTATACGAGTGGAAAATAAAAGGCACATATGGACTCGTCGAGTGTGATTTACAAGCTAAACCGGGAGCTTCGTCGTGGTCTCTCCTTCCGTACGAGCTTAGTTAGCTTTCGACCAGGGATTCGTCAAATTATTTTATTAATCCACGCATTTCATAAAAAAAAAGATCATATACATGAAACTTTACCGTTCATCAGCTCGTGAAATCTTAAGCTGATTGGAAATATACTGCTTTACGAAATGCAATACTGTCAATTGCAAATGACCAAGCAACAACTGAGCACACAATGGTATTATTTCACAACAGAAACGAGTCTAGTTTAAGTAAAGGAAAAAGCGAAAAAAGAGAAAAAAAAAACCAAAGTGCCTATGCCCGCTCAACTCCGCGCTGCGCGGGCAATCTTTCACTTTTAATTTTTAAACGGGCGAGCGTCCGGCGAAAGTGCGTGCGCCAACGTATACCCGCTCCTCGAGAAGGGGGGGGAGGGGGTCCGAAGAAAAAAAGCAACTCGGTGGGAAAGTTCAGCGTCCGGGTTCGAGTGCTCGAGTGTACGCGAAAGCAGGTCAACGCGGTGGACGGACGGACCCGGGGAAGGTTGCGACAGTGAACTTCGGGCATCCGCACCGGCTTTCTCCGCTCCCGCGAGACTTTCACGCCGCACGGACGGGACGTTATACTCTCCACGGGTCCTGCGTGCGCTTCGGAGAACTCACTCTTTATTATGCGTACCACTCGCACCGTGTACGGCTTCTTTTTTTTTTTTTTTTCGCAATTTATCGAATTTCGTTGCTAGTTCATCATCATCTCTAATTGGTTTTTCCCCCCAAGTACCTCGATAGATGGTGCCCCCATCCCCAATAGGACTCGTAACGAGGTCCGCTAATTATGTTCTCCCCGGTCTTGCACGGTTGATCCGACGACGGGTACACCTCTTGGCTCTTTTCCTCGGCGCGCACCGCCGGTCAAAAGACAGCAGCTGGAAATTGCAGTTGCCCGGAGCTGCTCTCTCTCGCCGAAGAAAACAAGTCAAAGGGTAGGTGTACGATGTAGAGTTCGCGTGGAAACGATCGAGCGGAGGATGCAGGAAAAAAAGTAAAGAGGCTACGGTAAAGAGCAAAGGGTAGCAAATTGCTTTATGAATGGTGCTTGGATTGTCATCCCCGCGGATGGGGGATTAAAAGGTAGCTCGTATAGTCCGATCGATGGGAGGCTGATTACCCCTTCCCCTTCTGGATGGGAATTTTTTTTTTTTTTTACGATGCCGGAACGCGTGGTACAAAGGATGAGAGTAGTCCTTCTCGGCGTCCAATCTTGGTATTCTTGGTTATTCACGTTAGCGGGAGGGTTTTTTAAATTTTCGTTCGGCCAAAAGTCATGCCGACGCTTCGGGCTCTCTCGACTTTCGAGTTTGCTCAGACAGTTGACGAATATTTTTTTTTTTTCCCCCGGCTACGCTCTCGGCGACCAACGATGGGACCCTATAGCTTAATTTTTCCTTTGCAGTCCCTGGCCCGACGCTCCAATTTTTTTGACCACTCGAGTGGATGTGTTTTTCATTTTCTGATGAACGATGGATATATACAATCCAAGACCTACACAGTGCCAACATCAAAAAATTGAAAACAACTTACGAACGTTACCGGGCAACTGGACTCTCGGGCTCTTAGGGGAAACTTACCTGAAATCAGAAAAAAAAGATAAACGTTAGTTGGATCGCAGAATGATAAAATAAAAACAGAGTACAGTAATCAATGACTTTTCATTAAATTAGATGATTAAATGTTACACCTGATGTGCAAACACTCCAGAACGTGTATCGTAACTATAGGGGGGCAAACGACAAATGGTTGGCAAACATAATCACGAAGGTTGATTAAAACTACTAATCTTAATTGAAACCTCGTCAAAGTTTCAGCGTCGGTGGAAAATGTTTGCCCCCGAGCCCCGCGAGTACAGTCAAACACCAGTTCTCGATACATTTGTAAACTGATAATGGACAAGAAAAATAAAACAATATCACTCCTCACCGGAGACAGGGAAACGAGATCCAAGGTACAACTCTACCAGGGACCGAGGGGCATCAGGGTGTATATTTACCCAGGGTGGGTGGGGCAAAGTTCGCGGCCGCAAGCTCTTATTATCCATCCCCGTCGGCAAAGTTCAATGGAGTTACTGTACACCCCTATACATAAGCTCGCGCTGGAAAACCGGCGGATCATTGTATCATCCCCGAGTCTTCCCTCTACTACCGATATTGGATAATCTTCGAGCACCCGGAGAGGAGCAAGTTCTCTCTCTTCTGGGTGTAAACAAATCCCACGTTTGTTTGTACAAAAGTTGTCCCACTCTTCTCGAGAAGAGCAAAGTCACGGGGAATAATCGAGTTCCCGGCAAGGTCTAATCGTTTCGCTTGAGCTCGAGGCACGCGCGAAACGACCGGTTATTACACGGTGCTAGCGAGCATTGTATACATGAATTATCAACTGCACTGCTACGCAGCGAAGCGAGGAAAAAAAAAAACCCAGTGGAAGATTGCAATTGCGACTCGGTCGTATTTTTACATTTGCGCTCTTATAGGAGAGAAAGTTGCCCGTGGCGGTGTAGTGTATGTATACGTAGCGACGTCTCCGCGGCGTGAAAGTTTCGTGCATACGGTGCTCTCGAGGTGTACTTTGTATTGTGGCGATTTTTCAGAATTGCCCGAACGTCGATTGTTGTTACTTTCTGCTGATTTTACGCTTTGATACTTTTCATATTTCATCCTGTACTGTTATTCACCTTTTTTTTTTCATAACGATTCGATTTAGTGCCCCTTTGCTTGTTGAATTAATTGACAGTCGATCCCGCACCTGTGACAATAAAGAAGAACCGTCCTCGCGTTAACGCGATTAAAAATAAACAAGCCCCAGTCGAACGCAGTCGCCCGCGAGGGCTCGACTTTATTTAATTTTTTCGCGCATCGAAATACGAGATCCCACAAAAATCGATAAAAAAAAAAAAAAAAAAAAATGAAAAATCCCCATCCGAACCTGTACGCGGCCAATAAACCAGAGCCGATAATTAGAGCGTCTCCCTCTCCTCTTCGATACACTACACTAGGGTGCCCACGCTTGTATCGGAATACCGGTTTTTCCATTGCTCCAGTTCTCTTTGCCCGCTGAATGTAGTGTTGGAAATAATAATAACAAAAAAAATTTTTTTTTTTTTTAAACGACCACGAGATCTGACAAACGTGAAAGTGCACTCGGGCGTGGAATGCGGACGTGCGCGCTCGTTATATTTACGCGAGGGCCCGAAATTATTGTCGAGCCGATTTGGGCTGTCGAAATTTTGCGGAGCGTTGCTTTCTCGATCCGCCTCACTGCCCGTTTTTTTTTTTTTTTTTTTTTTTTCACGAATCGCCGTTTGGAGACCCTGTTTTTATCTTCAACGCGATCAACCGCGAAACCGGTTGTTAATGAAGGAAAAAAGCCGTTTCGGTCGTTGCGAGTCCCAATGTCGGGCAGTAGCATCGACTCCGAGCTCTGGTTCCTCCACTCGGTAGCGAATCGCCTGAAAGTGGGCTTGTTTCATTTAATAAACCTACGAGCCTTGAATAAATACTTTTCCGAGAGAAGAAACAAAAATAACGTAGCAAACTTTGAATAGTTGAAAAAAAACACAACCCTGATGTTTTCACGCTAAAAAATTTACCCCGAAAACAAACACCCCCACCCCCAGTTTCGTGTGCACAGCCGATCGGTTCGACGCACCCCGGGGCATTTGAAATCGTTGGCAAACACGTTTTGCCCGTAAGCAAACGAAGCATTGACCAATGAGCCTGTACACCACTGTTTAACTGCAAAACCCAAAAGCAAATGACAACCATGGGAGGTCAAACAGCGTAGCATTGGTAATCGAAAAAAAAAAAACTTTTCACGAGTCCAACAGGCTGCCGAGATATTTAGCGCGCTACCGTCCTGCAGGATATCCATCACCTCTGGCCGTATAGTATACAGAAAACTCGGCCGGAAAGCTCGAAGCGCCCATTATGTGCGATGCAGCCCTCGAAAGCTCGATGGGTGCGGTAAATATTTGAGCCCCGGCGAAAAGTGGCGCTTCCCAGCCTTTCGTTAATTATTTCGCGCGACTTCCGCCGAAACTTTCGACTTTGCAGTTCACGCCGACTCCACAACGTTCGGTATAGGTGAAAGGAGAGAGTTGGAGCTTCGACCGCGCAAACGCGTTGTTAATCAGACAACGAGAGAAAAGTGCTTTCGTCCTCCGTGTGGTCCTGGGGTTGCATACTTTGGCTCTATTTTTCTCCCCGATGATGAATCGTAAGTTACCTTTAGGTTGCGTCTTGAGGTACGACGAACTCATTGGGCTTTATGTGTTGACCCTTTGAGAGCGCTTTCGAAGTTTGTACGCTTGTTTTGGACGTGTAAGACACGGTCGGACAACATTTTTGCTAAACATTTGCTTCACGGAACAAAAAGTGCCTCTGTGTTACACCTAGACCGTGTAGCTAAGTAGTGATAATACACTACCGAAAAAAAATCCGATGTGTGTACACTTGCAGTTATTGGGGTACATTTCGTTTCCCCATTGAATATCTCTCGATCTGCCGCGCAGTGCACTCGGAATATTGAAAAGAGTTGACAGCATTATTTTTCAACTCAAGCGAGCGGTACGCAGTTTCTCGCCGTAGATTTATTGTCCAAACGTGGTTTTTTCCAAATCCCCCCGCTCGTTTGAATATTTGATGGGGAGTGATGCCTCGGACGTGACGTGCTGTCGAGAATTTTTTGCGTGGACTCGGCTTATCCTCTTACAAATATTGTTGACGAGGGACTGGGCGTTTTAACATAATTTTTTCATTGTTCTACTATGACGTATGCCAATGAAAATAGAACTATGGAAGTCATGGCATTTTGTCTGGGACAATTTTCATTTCATTACATTGGATGATTGGTTTTTCCTTGACAAATAATTCACAAATCAATTAAAAATAAGTAAAATTATTTATTTCGACCGAAAGTAGACGATGAAACGTCTAAAATTGGATGCTAACAAAGTTAAAATTTTGGAGTAAAATTAAAAGAATAAGAAATTATTTATTTGAGTGAATTGCATCAATATATTGATAATGTACCGAGCAAATATTGATTTTCTGTTGGCTGAGTTTAAGAGCCCGAAGAAATAGTTATTAGTTATCTCCGTTAGATAAATAGTAAAAATACCAGATGTACGTACATTAATACTATATTGGACTCTCATGTCATGAGCAGTAAAAATATGCTCTATGCACTGATTCGAAAATGCTATCTCAAAACTATATCTACGGTCCTCAAATGTTTTACTTATCGTTGGTCAGGAACAATGCATGTACTATTCGTGAAAGTAAAATACCCCACCAAATCAGTTTTCTTATGCTGGTTTCCATGATTTAATGAAAGTGCACTTAAAGATCCCCGTGATTTTACAGAATCGACTTTTCAATGAAAATTTGAAAGAGTGCTTAGCCAGCATTTTCAAGAATTTCAATAAGTTATACTTGGTCTTTCCTCAAATTAACTTGCATCAGAGTTTTACGAATAAGAGCTCGATTTGATGAAATCTTGTAAATATCGTATCATCTCTTTGTTGCTGCTCAAAAATATTACTTGTTTCTTTGAACAAGTAAAATCTAACTTGTTTTTTTCAAATTATATCTAAATGCACCACAAAGTGACACTTGGTTTAATCAACGATTCAAAGAACAAATAAAATCTTCTGTTACCTCTGCATACTATAATACCTTCAAACTATAGTTTTAGGTTTCATTTATTCATCTACGCTGTGCGTTTAATATGACATTGAGTCGAGTTGTATCATTTCTCGTTAGCTTTCGTACGTAAAAGTGAGGACTTTCGTTGCCATCTAATGGGTTTAGTGAAAATGAATCTTTACTTTATCGAATTTCCAAAACTCGATCCGTCATCCAATAAAATGCTATTATTCAGGGCACAGGGTAGCTCGGTTTAAGCTTTTTTTTTTTCCTACTCTTCTTTTCTCCAAAAACTCCTAATGGCATGGTTCGAAGAAGCCCAAATCGATCTACCATCGTCGACGAGAACCGGTTTGACGGATAAAAGAAAAACTTCTTGCCACTTTGTTTGGACTCTCGTACACGTGGAGGAGAAGATTAAAATAAAGTGGAACCAAACTCAGCGGGATGAGTTACTCGCGGTATCGTCGAGTGAAGCATGGCAATGGTTTCCGCCGGAAAGCCAGAATTTTTCGCTATAAATTCTGAAACAAACAATCGACGCTCTCGCGAATGAACACTTGGCACATCGGACTCCACTCGTGTTTGCCAATATTTGGCAATCCAGCCGCCATTCGAATGCAAAGGGGCGACCAATTTATCGCCCCACCGGAGAAAAAATACGATGCTGGAAAACAGAAGTGAAACACAAAGAGCTTCCGTTTAAAGTCCCCAGGAATGCGTTTTCGTATTGACTGGCGCGAGAGTCAGTCACTCTATTCTACGAGTGTCGCGCGTTGACCGTCGGGTTTTTCAACTTTTACGCGCGTCCCTTTGAGACGACAAGGTGCTCCGATTGCATCGAAATTTAATGCACCTCACATCGAGCACGTGTTGCTTGCGCTGCCTGTTGTCGTCGAGGAGCAGAGCCTGAATGTTTTATCCACTCGCGAGTTGTCGAGAGATTGGACTGTCACGCGTTTCTCTTTGTTTTCCGCTCATTTTTTTCGACTCTTACCATAAAAGGACATATTTATTACGATGGACACACATTAAAATCCGAGTGTACAGAGAGTTTGAATTTTTAATTTTTTTTTTTTAATTTTATTTTTAAAAAAATCAACCGATTTGTCTCGGTCTTAATAATTATTAGGCACTGAAAGAGTACTGTCTAAAAAACTTCAAAGAAAAACGAGCCAAGAATGACACGTTAATCCAAAAAATATACTCAAATTTATCAACACTCAACACAATGCAGCTATAATCCAACTCTGAAAAACTAAAAGATTTTCTCTTCAACAAATTTTTATTTTTATTGTAGTACAATAGGTGAATGTATACCAAATTGTTTTGCACATTTATTTACTAGCATTGGTTTGAAAAAAACTTGTGTACGAATAAACCAAAACAAAGGGGTAATAAAATGTTTCCCCATACACATGGTGGTAACAACAACGAATCGTGATGAAAATTTCGGCATGAATATTAAAATGGGAATCATAGACAGGACCTCGTGTATACACACATCTCGAGTGTCGGGATTGCGACAGTTCACCTAGATTGAAGCGAGCCCGTCGAGTGTAAAGTTGCACGCGCATGTGCGAAGATGTAACTTGTGTTTGCGCGTTGAGGACTTTCCATCTATGTTTTTGTGTGCACGGAAGTGCGATAAGACGAACTTGTTGAGTATAGACTGGGTGCCTGTTTGTCTTTCCGACGCGAAACAATACCGCTTTAATTGAAAGCCCCGCGGGCACAAAGCCACCAGCTTGCTTATATGCATTGCGCACTGCACAGGTGTACACGCGGAAGGAAGGGACGCCCGACTTTGATGCGTAGATGTGCTCGTAACGTGTCCCCGTTGTACACGGGATCGTGGACGCAGGAGAGCGAAAATTTTAATCCCCGAGAGCGAAAATTGTAGAAGCGAAGGTTTTTCGGCCACGGCTGGCATACTTACGGTTGAACGAAGCCGAGAGCACACCTGAGACAAGAGGGACACGCTCTGCTGGTTAATTAAGAGTGTAAAACCCCTCGTAAGCTTTACTTTTACCCAGGGCAGTCAAGTGCGATATGAATAAATTTACGGACTTTGAAGAGGATCTGTCTTTTTTTTATTCGAGATTTTTTTTTTTTTTTTTAAACCACTGTCCCACTAACACTGCTATCGCGATGATCCAAGTTTAATTTAAAGAGGCAGTTTCCATTAGCGTGAATAATGCATCGGTTTGTTTTTAGAGTAACCGTTCGCCGCGAAAAAGGAAGACTAATCAGTTAATCGGTGAATCTGAACGTCCACCGGTAGACGCTGCTATCGAGTTATAGTTGTCAAGTTCGGCAATCGCAATTTAAACGCATCCGGTTGGCTGCTAATGAATCTTCAACGCGACAAGTCGCTTTCAACTGTTAGGTAGGTATAGCCAACTGATTTTTTTTTGGTCCTCGTCGTCCTGCCACTTGAATGTGAAAAACTGGCCAAGAGTTAGAATAAGACCGAAAAACGGGTGTGTGGGTGCATGTGTTTTCATTTACATCTTCTCGCAAAATGTTCCATTTGCAGCAGGGAGCCCGACTTGCTGGGGAGATATTTAAACGCGAAGGGGAGAGAGCGAGTAGACGAGTCCTGAATCCGCAACGCTCGGCTAATTTACGTTTTATACGCTTTTCATTAGGAGTCCTTGTGCATACGTATATATATACGTGTGGACGGAAAACACGTCCGGTATATAAAGTGGGTGAAGAGCAGCTCGAAACGCAGGCACGGATACTCCTCCTCCTCCTGCTGGAAGAATATATATTGCGTACCTGGTGTGTACTCGTGAAAACATGTGCTTCAACGTTACAGACGAAAGAAAATAATAAGTATCTATGTTGCTCTACATCAGGGTACAGTACACGTACTTTTGACGATTAGTTTACGTAATTTTGATTTTCATGAGCCAAGTGAATTGTTTATAGAAATTTACGTTGATTCCTCGTTTTGAGTTGATTAATTTTGTTACTTTACTCTAACGAGCTCGTAAAATAGCACATATATGCTTCAAAGGTTTTTCACCACAGTGATTCTTCGAGTTAAGTAAACGAGTGTTATAAGTATATTTTAATGAAAATCTGGGTATGCAAAATTACTTTCCATTTTTTGAGAAACCTGGAGGTTACTCTGGATTACGAGAAATGATTAAAATAAATTTTATCCATCCTAATACGAGCTTCTACGCAAAATTATTGAAATCAGTACTTTAACTTTATGTTGTTTTTTTTCATAAGAATGAATATTAAAACAGAGAAATGGGAAATTATTAATACAAATACTTAGATGTAGACAAAAGATTTTCAAATGCAGTCGAAACGCATTTAACTCGATGGCGCTAACAATTCCTTTCATTGAACGTGACACTCTATAAATAGACGGTATAAGTCTACTCAAGCTCGACCCCTTCTCCTTTCATTACTTTGTCCTCTACTTATCTGCTCGAGAGCTAAGGTTTCGCGACCTCTAGCTCACTCTCATCTTCAAACTACAATTACACGCTAGCAATATCTCTCGTCTGGCGGTTTTAGTTTCAGGTCTTATTACCCATTCAAAATCTCATCAGTGTACGGTACTTCTAGAGGATTTCTCTTTTTAAAGACGGAAAATTTAATCGAAATGGAGGAAAGTGGGAAGGGCGGAAGGTAATCCTCGATCAAAGTGGTTATTATTGGGAATCTCGATGAACCGACAGACCTGATTTTCAAGCTACATTTGCTCCTGATCCTAAGCTGTACGGCTGCTGTGGGGAAATCTCAGTCGAATTCAATGGCAACTGGTACAAGGATCTTTCGTTTAATCAAAAAGTCGAGAATTTCTTTTCATCTCTAAATTCAATTTAGTTGTTTTAAATCAAACAATGCATGTATATAGTGATATGTTAAATATATAGAAACTATAGAAACTCTACATCAAGCAATATGCTAGATAGTGAGTACAGAAAAGACGAAAATTTCACGAAAATGTGCCGTGATCAAACGATGCGATGATTTTAATTTATGTTTGTATTCCCGCGAGTTGAAGGGAGTAAAAGAGCGGGATCCTGTGAGAGAGAAACTTGGACAAAGCTCAAAGGGTAGGGGAAAGAAAATTACGGGCACTGGATGCTAGTTTCGTATTGTGCCTAATTATATGAATAAACAGAATAGTGGTAATACGTGAAGAGCTTATTCATATACACACATGTTCTACAACCGATTTTATTTTCATTTTTTGGGATTTCTTGGTAATTTTTCGAATATACTAGTACTCTGTTATTAAAAATCGGAAATGTTCAAATTTAACTTTAAAAACAAGTATTTTCAGCTACTGGAATTTTCTTCATGCTATTGACATGTACGTTTTAATTAACTTTTCAATGTAGCTTGCTGCACATTTTTGGAATATTTCATGTTGAGTTCATACTCAATTCAGTCGGTTTTTAATATTTCAAATACCGCTTTTTGTGCATTTATATTTATAAATCCTGCATATACGAAGTTTGCAAAAGCAATATCATAAAACAGTAAATTACATTAAAAAAAAGCTAATTATAATTGTTTCTGTGCTACCACTGTGAGCTAATAGTGTGACGTTGATTTTGAACTTTTGAACTTTTTTCTAGCTAATTTTGTACTTAGTGCTTTTCAAGTAATAAAAAGCCCGTAGACACTGGATTGACAATTAGGAGCTTTTGAAATCCACCTCATTGAAAAAACTCACCGGTACGAAATAGGAGAAAAATAAAAAAAGAATCAACTGACACAAAGTCAAGGGAAAAAAAGTATGACTTTCACAAACATTTTTAATCAAACTTATTCGATAACTCCGTCATTCACAAATCATACAAGGAGTCAAAGTACCCCCCCGTACACTTCGCTTCAGTTAAACAAGAGCGCCGCGGCACGCCGCGAGAAAATCTTTCCAACTTCCCCTTGCGACGAAAGTCCCGGGGATCGAGTGAAACAAGAAAACTTTTGAATCGGAGGAAGATCCTCTCGGGCTCGCGGAAGCATCTCGCAAGCGCGTTCTAACGGTTTTCCCGAACGAAACGCACCTACACCAGCCGCGCAGGCAATCACGAGAGCAAAACAATCAAATCCCTTCTTTACACCAGCACAACTCGCTCGATAATACATTATCCCCGTCTCAGCACATGCCGTGTCGTACATATTTTTCACCTCCTCTCGTCCCGCCATTGTACACTCGGGAGCGCACGTACGATTACACAATGAAGGCCGCGCGGCGCCTCAAAGCCAGAGTACAGTGCATAAAACAATAGCGGATGCCTCTCACGGATAAGCAAACGAGAAGAAAAAGGCGAGCGGGTAGACAAAGGGGAAAAAAAAGATTCCCCCGGTGGAGGAGGCACGTGAAATCGCGGAAGGTAAACCAGCAGAGAGTGTATACATTGTACGATCTCCTCCCATAGGGAGGGTGGGGGGGCGAGTACAGAGGACCGCGCGTATCGCGTGCACACAAAGGCAGCGCGTAACGTCTCCCCTGCGTTTAGCTCGTCGACGTAACCGTGTGTGTACAGGGATAGGTACACACGAGGTGCATCAGGTCCCCGTCATTGTGCGCGTCGGGGACAAATTGGCTCTTTCTACATCTCGCCTCCCTCTAATGAGGATGAATGTTTGCGTGGGGCGGGGCGTGGGCAGATATGTGTATACGCGCTGCAACAGCTCCTCGCGTTAATTAATGCAGAAGCCGATTGGTTTCGCCGTACCTGCCCGTGTATACTTTTGGGAACGACCTGCCACGCGTTGCGGATGAGTGGAGGAGTCTGTTTTTTTTTTTTTTTGTTCTTCTTCTTTTGTTCTATGTACGTATACGGTAAGTACAGTTTGGTCTTTGAAATTCTTTTGGAAAACAGACGCGTACGCGGATACAAAAGCAGACTCGTACATTCAGACTTACATTTTTTTTTGTTTTTTTTTTTTGTTTTTTTTTCATCCTTTTGTGCTTCAAGGGGCTTGTTTATATAAGATACATATGTGGTTAATTAAGCGACATTCATCGCGAGTGTTTCATTGTCCTCAGTTACATAATTATTCATGACGATCGTCGAGTCTTTGCGATGTACCTACTGCAAGCTTGAACGAACTGTAGTTGGAGGGATAAGTACCGGCTGGAGACTATTGAGTTATTTTTTACCCATTTCATTATTATTGGTTTTGGAGGTGAACATGTGCATATACTATGTGATATGATTTTGGGACTAATGGGATGTGTACATTATACTTTCATCCTCGAATACCACGAGGCTAAATTATTTAAAACAGAAAACGCTTGTATTGATGGGGCATTAAGAGAAATTTTCCCATCTGTGTTACTAACTAAATGAGTATTTGGTGATGATGATAAAATGATAAAATGCTTTGAAATCACTGTGGTGTCTCTCAATAAAGTAATCATCTTTTGACAAAAAAGAATATTGGCATGTGAGGCACAAATTCTATAACAATTGAAGAATTAAAAACTATTAAATTCAATGGATCGAAAAAATTAGCTTCGTTTTATATTTAAAAACGAAACAGAGCACAGGTTGTAATACAATATTGTCTCCATAGTTTGTAAAGAACTCATGGGAAAGGAGCTGGTTAAATCGTACCTTGTTATTAATGCTTTTAAATAATGTAGATTTGGCTTCAGCTCATTTTTCTCATTCAACATGTTTGCCTCGCATTTATTATTATTCATCAACTACTGTAGTTTATCATTATCACTACTATTTTTACTAACCAACTATAGCTTTTTTTCTGCAGTCTTAGTCCATCATATATAAACGATAAACTGACTTTTATTAAGATTTATACTGTTCGTGATGATAAAAAAATCCTTCGATCTATAATCGTGACATCTAAAGGCAGCAAAATTCAAGCAGGAAATCCATCGATCGATCGAAATACACGATACCATCGCCATACACGTGCCTCCATTTCAATAACCCACCTTTCATCTCTAACAGTTCAGATTATCAGCGAAACAACCACCACACGCTGCATCACACCCACGCTGTACAGCCAGGCGTCAAATCTGGGATCAGCATTCGCAGAGAGAGAGAGAGAGAGAGCACTACTTTATCTAGCCACGGATGTCTGTCTGTGCCCATACGTAGCGTGTTCGCGATAAGCGCCTATCAGGATCAAATCCACGGGGAGATCACACAGACAGGCCCTCTGTGTCAGCGCATCGAGTCCGAAGGCCTGAGCTATTCTTCCTGCGAATTTCCAGGAGAGGATTTGGCGGGGTTGCAACGTACTGGGCGCACTTATCTTTCATCTGGCTCTTTTTTCCTCCACTCATATACATCCTACACGAGTTGTGCCATCCAGCGTGCCAGACCTGATAATGCCGCGAGGCGACCTCGTTGACGTTGTCGGCGTCATGGCTTGCATTATCGGGTGCTGGAGACGACCGGATGCGACGTGACGTTGCGTCTGTGTGTGAGAGACACGTGTGCACGATAGAATCATCCGATGACGTATCTCATGGATTTTTCTCGGCTTCTTATGTTTCATTTTCCACTATCGATTTGCTGTCGCTTTTTTACGTTCTCTAGTACTTTTTTTTGTTGTTGCGCTGAAGTGGTTTTGGTATGGAAAATAAATTAAGGAGTTTTTTAAAAAACCAGCCATATATGTATACCTACTGTACGTAATGATAAACGTCCAAACATGTAAATATTTGTAACATGCTAGAGTACAAAGAATAAACTTGATTTTGAAAAAAGGTATAACTGGATGGGAAAATATTTAATCTGGATAACTGTTTCCTCGCACTGGCTTAAACAGGCGTTTCAATTATTCGACATTGGTGTACCGTTCGAAATAATAATGGTTATGTACATTTACCGTGGGGGTTTTCTATCGATCGGAGCTACACGTCGAAGCCCTCCAACAATCTGCCACACAAGACTTTTTAACACTTCTTCCACGCACTAGCGATGTTCCCGTGCACTTTGCCGAGATCCAAAGTTTCCAGCGCGTACGAGCTTTTTTCTGCGTATCGCGCGCGTTGCCGCTTCAACGGTAAGAACAAAAAGCGAAAAATGTTTTCCCGACGCCCCGATGCGAAAATAAGTGCACGCCCGCGTATGTGTGCCAGGCCTTAAACACTGTAATATACTCGCATTTTGTGTGCTCCTCCTCTTTGATTCTCGCAAGCTCGTTTTTCTCCGATCCTCATTCAATAACGCGCAAGTAAGCTCTTTCTCCCCAGTGCATTGGCTCGAATACTCCTGGCAATAACCGCATGGGCTTTTTTTCGAAAAATGTGTTTGTGAATCACATCCATCCTTTTTTTTCCCTTTTTTTTTTTTTTTAAATTCACGCTCAAGATAAACACTGTTTATTCTTCGTCCAACGGCATTCACGAAACAATAGCGGTGTAGAATATTCTTGTCCGTTCTATTCCGAGAACAAAATAGAAACAGCTGCATCCCCGCGCAGTTTTTCAAGCCACAAGCGCGAGTGGAAATAAAAAAACTACACGCACGAGCTTTCAGAGTATTACGGCCATACGGCACCGCGTTTAAAGCTCGGGCTGAATGAGGGAGAGTGCATGAAAAACGAAATAACGAGGAAACGAGAGAGAAGACCCGGGCGCGTGGTGGGACGCCAACAAAAAAAAGGCACGGCACGCATGTGCCACGGCAAGATAGCTAGAGAGAAAATGGCTATTGTAAGCGCAAAAGTACAAACATACATTCGTATATACAGTCCAGAGGGACGTACAGACGAGCGTTTTGATGCACATCACAGCGTTTTGTTCGTCGTTACATCGCTTTAATAGTGCCGGTGGTTCTACGGAGAGACATTCTCATGACTCTATTTTTTTATAATCGTGTCTTAATTGATTGCCCTGAGCTATGGTTACTTTTTGCTCTCCTCTCCAAGTGTACATTTGACTTTTCAATCCCAGCGAGTTCGTGCTATCTTTGCCAAAAGCACCGAAATACGTTTATCAAAAGAAACTGTTGTTTTGATAATTTTTTTATTTTATAGCTTATAGTCAAACCTTTTTATTTAGTCAAAACTTAAACTTTTTATACGGACAACAAAGTGTACGTTATTATTCTCTTAGTTATACGCTAATTATTAAACGATAAATAAATAGGTTGCAGAGCAAAAACGCTGCTCAAACAAATGTCTTTTTAATATTTTATCAGAGGAGAAAAATGGTTAAATAGCACTAGATAACGCTAATATCCATACAACTGATGAGGTTCCTTGGTTAATATAAATACGGCAAGACTAAAGTAAAAGTAAAGCAGAACAATCACTCATTTCCATACTCTGGGATGTAAGACCGTCGAATAAGCTCTTTTGCAAGTATAAAGTGCCGTCCAACAATTCGATTCTAAAATGGCACTCTGAGAGGAGAGAGCGTGAAAACGCGTCAATCAATCCATTAACTTTGAATTTTTTTTTTTGCGGACACTGAACTACAATAGGAGGTACTCGGCTTGGTCTCCACAAGAACGGCTTAACTGTTCTTCTCCCCGTCTATACGAGCACATTAACGGTACTTACAACGGCCCCACGTATCGCAGGGATCGGTAAGATTTGGCGAGCCCGGCCATTTTTGGGTCTCCACTCGTTGGTACTATTTAGCTGATGTGTACTACACAAAAACCTAGCAATGATAAATCAAGGCACAGAGTGTACGACGGCGTAGTTGGAAACGAAGATTTGGAGCTTTCAAGGAAAAAAGAAAGGTAAGACGCTAGTGGATGAGGCTAATTACTCAAAGCACATAGACTCCCTCCCTCTTATTCCTTCGCGCTTCCATACATACACTCATCTTATAAATTTTGTTTTTACTTACACACTTCCTACTACTGGATAAACATGGGCCCAAGGATGTCGCTCGTGTACGTACGTACAGGTACGTATAGGCCAAGTAAGTATACGCAATGTTTGTTTGGAAGATTTATCCTTGGCTCCGGTTCTGAGCTGCTGCTGTCGTAAGTTAGGGTTGAAACCGATGCGCGAACGTTTCTGGCATCATTTGTCTCCCCAACACTCTGAATAATCGTTCAGAGTGACGAGCGATGAGAAAACCGAGATGGGGTACGCATAACGCGCTCGGTGAGATTTTTTTCATTTTATCCCATCACCGGGTAGCACCTGTAAGTTATAGTTTCGTTGCGAAACATCAATTCTTCACAACGACGAGCCGGCGACGGCCGGGAAAACCGAACGTAAGTATATATATATATGTATTATACGAGCGACGCTTCACACCTTGAACCAGCTCCGAGGGATCCCCATATACGGGCGGCGCTTTTGACTCGCGCCCGCGAGTATATTTATGCAGTACACGTGTATAACCGAGACGACAGCCAGAGAGCCGCTTCTTCTTTCTCTCCAGCCATCCGCTGCGATTTGCAAAACTGCCAGTTTCAGATGCGCATAAGCCAGGATCGAGGAGATCGCGTTACATGCTCCCTTCCCTCTACTCGCATTCCATGTGTTGTACGTATACCCGCATCTGCGTCTATGTATAATGTATACGTGATACGATCGAGAAGGGGGCAAGTCTTTATCGACCAAACAAGATATCGAGTACGTAGCCAAACTGATCCGCTTTTTTTCGAGACGCGCTCCAACGGGATGATTATTCTTTTAATCGCGTGGTTATCAACAGGGAGGACTCTGAAAGACGATGGTGGGGAGTGAAATGTTGAAAAATAAAACTCTGTCCGCAAAAAAGTACTCTGACCCCTCGAGCGTGTAAGGAGCACCTAATACGTAACGAGTCGAGCAGTTGGAGCTCGGCGCAGGAAAAGGCTCGTTAAGGCTCTTTCGAGTCGAAAGTCTCGAGCGTCCGGTATAATGGGCGTCGTAATGGACTTTGCCGAAAGAAACAATGAGAATTTCCGCGGAGTGGTGGATAATATTTTCAAGTGCCCTTTCGTATCGGCGAAAACGCGAGGGGAAGCCTTTGGTCGTTGTTTTTTTTTTTTTCCTCCTTCCCAGCTTGTGCGTCGTCAACAGAAATAAAAAAGGACGCGAACTTTATTGGATTTCTCGGTGTTGCCGCGAAAGTGGAATCTGGTCCGTTCCCCGGTAAAATATTTCCGAGCACGTGTTTCTCCGGGGGATCGGTTTACTCGGCTGGAAAAGCCTGAGAAACGGCTTCCATATGGCACCCCCTTCTTTTCCACTACTATGTCGGGCAGAGCCACGCAAATCCTCGTCATCGTGACGTAAGTCAAACGCACCATTATTAGCTGCTCCGATGTCTGCTCGCGTGAGCAGTGCCCGCGGTACGAAGGTGACTGGATTTTTTTTTCCCAACTTGTGGAACTTTGGTTCGTTGATTAAAGTCTCGAACTTTCGTACAGTGTGGGACAAAAGAAGCATTTATTTTTTTGAAAAAAGGTTATACATCTTTTGATTCACGGTCTGGTGTATATATTTATTCTACAAATTAATTACGGGGGTCTCACAGAAGCCATGCGATAGAAGCAGTATTGTTTAATTACAGGGTTGCACAAGGTTTAAAACTACAAACGAGTGTTTCTGGTGCATACTATTCGAGAAATGAGACTTTATGGCTTTGAGTACGACCCAATGGTAATAGTAAGTAAATTACAAGGGATCTCGGAGTGCTGAGGTGTACTTTCACTTTATAAATTAAATCGGTATGGTGCGATTATCTGTTGGAATCGGAGGGGCTCACTTTATCAAGATTCATTCGCGCTTACATCCAGAGCTATTGCTTTTTCGATGTAGTGAAATATGGAAATCCATTAGGGAAAATTTATTATTTGCGATTAATTTGAAGCTCAGCTGCAAAGGATTTATGGGTTATTGCACCGGCTGCATCCGCACCGATGAAAAAAGATAAGCCAAAACTTTCCCCTAGGGGTAGAAAAAAGTAAAATAAAAAGGGTGAATTCAAATAAAGAAAGTTAAAAAAAAAAAAGAAAATTTGTAGTTTCTCCAAAGGATCATATTGATTGTGATGGAGGTACGTGCTTCTACGGTCCCTTTTATGAATGAAAACTCGTTGATGAACGTTAAAGGTGGCTCTGACGCTTGTAAAAGAGACAAAGTTTGTTGCCTCACGTTTAGAAAGTAACGCATGGTACTTATATACTGTTTGGACATGTGGGTAAGGGAAAACTGTTCTTTTCGTTCTACTCTCTCTCGATCTAGTAGATAACATGGGCTCCAGTTTTCATTGTTCACTGACCCCGAAAGACGCTCAAACTATACGGTATTCAAATTCCAATTTATAAAATTAACTCATTGTCAAAATATTAATGAAAATCCCTTTGTGGTTATAAGCATTGCCGCGTTTCTAACTTTGATGAGTCTAACTTCGGTGACTCATGCCGTCCACTTGACTTCTCTGCGGCATGTATACGTCTCATTCCATATGGAACATCGGGTCCTCGAACATCACTACTACAGCCGTGCCACGCTATACTGCTTTCACGAAAATCGATCCCACGCTCGATCCGACTACGTCGACACGAAAATCGAAACGATTTCCACCCAACTTGTTACTACTATATCGATCGGGAGTTTTTTTTACCGATCTCGAAGCAACGAAAGTCCGACCACCCGATCATGACCGAGGGTCTCGAGAAAAAAAAAAAAAAATCCCTCTTAGAGTGAGAAGCGGAGCGGAGGCGCGTGGGTGTCACTGACCTTGAATCGAACTTCGTGCCGTCCTTGAGCGTGCCGGTATAGTGCATGGTCAGCTGGTCGTTGATCTTCGACTTAACGTCACACACCTCCGGCACGTACGTCTGCTCCATCTTGAACTCCTCGGCGAGGACTGCCCCCCAGCCGCAAGTTATCGCCAAAGCGATCAGCGCTATCTTGGCCATTTTACTGTACTTTTTTGTTTTTTTGGTAAAATAATTGATCGGTAACAAAAACAAAAAACAAAAAAAAAAGAAAAAGAAAAAAAAAATAGACGGTGCTAAAAAACGACCGTCCCGATTGTGGGGAGGATGTTGTTTGGAGCAAAAATCGGAGTTGCTTGTGGGCGGACGAATCGAGAAGGCCTGCGCGAGCAAGAGGGAGTGCAGAAGCAAGAGAGCCTCTCTATAGCGTTGGCGGAGTGCCGGCGGACAACTGGCGGCCGTTCGTCGCACCGATCGCCAGCTAGCCTCTCTTTCGCCCTCCCCCGCCCCCCCCTTTTCCATCTACTCCTCCTCATGGTGATGCTGGGCCAGAGGAGAACGGCGTGCTTGCCACATTGCGCCGTCTCATAGGCCCCGCAAGCATGCGCGCCTCTCCTCGATATGTAGGTCTTCGGCGCGCGCGTCTCTTTTTTCTCTCCTTTTCTCCTTATAGGAGCGAGCTCGTGAAAAACCATCCGCGTTGTCGCGCGAGCCGGAAAAACGTGAAAATCCCACTCTGGTAGAATCAATTGGCTTTTATCTGCTTGAGGGGCCTTTTTCTCATCTACAGTTACGTGGAATTTCAGTTTACTTTCCAACAATTATGTTCATCCGGAAAAAAATTTGATCAACAGCCAGTTATTTTTATTCCTGAGATTATTTAACAACTCAGATGTCTACGTGTTTTACGAGCTGTCAGTTTTACACTGTCCCCTGTTTCTGGAAAAATCCCCAGTGGGAGACTTACTTTTTTTTTTTTTTTTTCAACTTTTAGTCCCAAAAATGTATTATGTGCTTTTTAATGTTCGCATGATTTTTTGTTAAACACAGCAAGATCAGTTAAAAAGTTGGACAAAAAATTTTTGCTTGATTAATTAATTCATGCAATCTTCGTGGAATCACTCATGTACGTCCTCTACATGCGTTCTATACTCCAACACGACACTCGCCCCGCGATCTCGGCGTGTATACGTGGCACTCTGTGCTATCTCTAGCTGCTGCTGCTACGCATAGTTTTTTTTTTTTTTTTTTTTTTATCTCTCCTCTTCCTTTCTCTCTTTACCATCAGAAAATTATTTGCTCACCGAAGCGTGTGTGCAAGGTGTTGTGCAATTTTTTTGGAGTTATCGCGCGTTTCTTTGATTTATTTTTCATATCGCAATGGATTTCGATTTCTGATGGCCACTTTTACAAGTATAAATTATCTGAACGCTGTGTTACATGTGATTCCAAAAATAATATTAAATTAAATTCGTTTTCACGTGTTAGCCCTGAATTAATGAGATGATTTTCAATTAAGTAGCTTACGTAATCGGAACGTTCTCTGTCTAGACTGTTTGGGAATAAATGGTACATGCACTCCAATCATGTAATTTTTTAAATAAACAAACTAATGAATACAACAACAAGTAAAAGTGTATGTATCTCACTTAATAATCTAGAAAAAATGAAAAACAATTCTATAATGCCTAATGTATGATCTTGTAGGTGTCGTTGCTACTTAACATTACAACTAAATTATAACTTGATGGCAGATATCAGATACTCATAGTATAACCGTCTGTTAACTTTTTTTTTTACTACTTCAGTTATGTAAATGGAGTGTACAGTAAAAAAAAAAAAAAGATACGTTATCATTGTGTGGGCACACAAATTGTTTTTACTAACTATTCGACATACCAATAAGCACCATTGAACACGTGCTATGTGCCCATTAACGGTTGTACTAAAATTCCAAAATTCTCCTATGCACACCTGTAGATGCTTCAAAATGACTTTTCATCGTGGGAGGCGGTCATGACTGCTGCTTCGGTGTCAAAGTCTTTGTAACATTGACGGTCACTGCCAGCGATACCGAAATAATTCCAGATCAATTCGATACCTCGTTTATCAGAGTAAAACTCTAGTAGCACCTGCGAGTCGTTCGCTCGAGCCTTTCCGGCAGGCACAAATAAAGTAGTCCACCGTCGCCACCAGTGGCAAGCTCCCACGAGTTGTTTGCAAGCGTGTGCTCATCGCGGTTGGGCCACGTTTGCTCGGATTATTGGACCGCGTCTCAAACTTATCGTGCTGGCATTTTTTTTTGCTTTTTACTGCTATCATTATAATTTTTTTTTTTTTTTTTATAAAATTTGCAGTGGTCGTGTGTGTGAAAAAAACGAGGAGCTTATCTGACCAACGTGAATAATAAAACGATTACAGAAGTGGAAGTCGACGTCTTTTTGTAGGTAAGATTTTATTTTGAGGCTTAAACATTAACTTTTTTCGACATTTTTTGCAAGCGTGGAATTAAGTTGACAGTATTTCATAAACTTTTAACGGTAAGTTGTTTCAAGGTTGAACTATAAAAAGTTATACAAAAAATTACCAAGTGTAGCAATATATCGTGAATTTTAAATACGAAGGTATTGAAGTAACAGATAAAAAATAGATAAAAATTTTATTTGAGAAGTAACAATCGTATATTTTATCTTAAAAACATCTGTTTAAGCAATACATTTGAGTACAGAAGACTATTTTCAACCCAAACAATTGAAACTTAAAGTCTTTTTATGAGTGGCGATAAAGCTTTTACACGAAATCTTTATATCTCTAGAATTTCCCACGAAGTGCTGTACATTAATAAGGAAGATGCCATTAAAAATTTTGGAACTTCTTCATGAGTAATATTTATTAATTTTTACATGAGGAGGAAAGTTGGTAAAATACTGAAATTTCTGTCCCAGAATGAAAGGGTTCAAACATAATATCTACAGATTAAATAATTAGCACTAGTTCTTTATAGTAGCATTGATGAGAAATTTTTTAAATATTGGGCCCTGGTTTGTACTGTGAGACATTAATTGGACCGTGACATTTAAATTGTAAAAACTGCTGTCTCGAGTATTTTAAACTGTATACGTGTTATTTAAAACTGGAATTCAATTCCATTCAATTTCTGGTCTACTGTCTGACAGATACCAGTTGATAATAAACGTATAATTAAATCGATAATCTTTATTCACTAAAAAATGGCACATATGATATAGTCATCTACCCATTTAATCGACGGTATAGGAGTTAAATAATTCTATTAATGCAATACCCTACTTCTTAATTTTTAGTATTCCGATGCTTTCAAATATCTCTTCAAACGTGAGGCAAAACACACCAATGTGACTTACTTTAATGAAAATAAAAAAAAAATAAAAATTATGAACGTACCGATAAGATAACAACGACAAAGATCAATATCAACCATTTCACAATTAATTCGAAACATTGAAACACAAAAAATTTGACAGAAACAACTTGAGCTCGGCTGTGTCACCAATGACTTATCAACAAGCTTCGAGCAAAGTTTGGCGTAGAAAAACCCCGAAAAAACAAAGGTACGGAGTGATGGCAGCGCCTCGTTCTCTCGTGTCCCTAATCCAGCTCACTTTGTTCCACGGGGCCTCGGAGCAAAACCGCAAAGGACTCACCAGCGACTCGTTTGACTTTCAATCACGCGAATCCCCGGCCGTTGTCGAGCCCCCGGCCACGCGGGGGGGAATCCTCCGCTACGCATAAATCTCGAGGCCGCTGCAGGAGGCGCCGCCAAGGTAATCAAGAGGAGACGACGTGAAAAAGAGAGAGAAAGAAATGTATAAATCGCTGCTTCCGGGGTAGCGACAATGTCGCCGTATACCCACACACACTTACACACTCAAGGTGGAAGCATCGAAGAACGTAGCCCCGAGAAGGTGTTGGCGTGGATAAATCGACCTTATATTCCGGGCGAAACTGCATACCTTTTCGAGGAACTGTATTTATGTATGTATATACGCCGTGGGTGTGATAGAAAATCCTTGCCCTCGTCGTAGGGCCATTTGCATCGTGGTATCGTGTCAAAAAAAAAAAAAAAAAAAGAAATCTAAATTAGATGCCCTAAAAGGATTCATCTATTTTTATCCGAAAAGTCGATACTATGCAAAAGGTATACGTGCCTTCATTTCTATCTCTCCCTTACGCGCGATTGAATAAATAACTGTAATAATGAGAACTCAAGGACGGCGCGAAAACCCAATCCACCGCGGCGAGTAAGTTCATTCGGGCGCAATCAACGAAACCCCGTTCCCCTTCCCCGGGGAAAACTTTTCGTCGACTTTGCCCGAAATCCCGGATAATTCATTTCAGCAACAGCAATGGGGGGGACTATCCGTATACCGGTAAAAACTAATATCTGCGCTCAACTTGCGGCCAACGACCGTCGTCGCGAAATTAATAACGCCTGGCGTGGCGAATTTTCGGGCGGACCAACGGGGTGTATCTCGATCGCTACGAGTCTCCGTGGAAAATGGAACGGGGCTATTTTCGCGCGCGTCGCTTCGAATCGGTTCTCGCGTGTACGTACACGCACCGGAATCGAATCGCAGGGAAATAACCCTCTATCGGTATTGGTTTATGTTCAAACGCATGGTGCAGGGTGTGCGCGTGTGCGCAGTGTTCGTAAATATAAATCGTCTGGCTGGTACGGGGCTGGAATAATAATCGGCGAATTGGCGCTGCTCGGTAAAAAGCACCAGCTCGTGAGCTATTTCGGAGTTTCTTTTTTTTTTTTCTTCCTCCTTTTATTCCTCTTTTTTTATGATTAATGCCACCGGAGTTGTTGATGCACGATATCTGCTCAAGTGGTGTATACTAATAATTTACTCCCCACATGTAAACTAGAAAAATCGGTACCAGAACTAGGAGTTCCGAAAAAAAAAATCGGTTTGAAAAGCAGAGAGGAGAAAAAATTGAACCACTGCAAACTTGTCTCAAAGCGCATGACTTTTCTAATTAAAAGCTCGCCCCGATGCCAACGGGCGGGCAAACCAGCTCCCCTCGTTTCTCTCTCCGGCTGTGCAGGTATAGAGCCCGTGAATCCACGTACGGCGCGTACGTGGGGGCACGCGATACCCCAAATCGTAGCGTATATAGACATCGGGAAGGGGGTGTAGAAAAAAAGTTGGGGATTCAAACACGTCCCCTGCATCTGTATACACAGGGGTAGCGCTAGTGCATGGAAAAAAAAAAGTTAAGGACGCAGAGGTGGGTAACGATTTGGAGATCGCCGAGGAAGCCGTGCATGCACTACTATACGAAGCCAGTCGCTGAAACGTGAGACGAATACCGATAAGTACGTTGGCTGAGCAAATGAGATGAGGTTTATGTATGGACAATAAGATTTGAGCCACCAACCACTTCCTCTATGGTTGGTGCACTCGAAATACTTTTGTCGAATGATCCGCATATACGATACTGACCATTATTGGCGTGTTCTCGGGAGGATAATTAATTCTGAGACATGTTGAACACACCGAGAGAAGAAAATTTTTATATTTTACTACAATTTAAATAGTCCTTGAAATGTATACGCTTTTTAAAAGAAATGTGGGGTAGTTTGTTTTTCATATGATATCTCGAGATAAAAATATTTTAGATATGAGATTTTATATTAAATCAAACGATCTAAGGGTGAGAGGCACATCAAAGAGAAATCAATCTTGGAGAGTTTTCAGATGGAATTTTTATTTTCTCGAGTGCAGCACAGACGCAGGGACAATTTTTTAATAAAATACGTTGTCTTTGAGGAAGAGCTATATCAGGCAGGTACGGAAAAAGTATATGTCTCGATTGACTTTAATAAACTGTTAGTGTAATATGAAAAGCAATCGATTTGTATTAATTTCATGAATAATAAAAAAGAGAACTATTATCAGAGATATATTCATCATGTTATATCTCATTACTTGTATAGACTGTCACTTCGTGTGGACGTGATAATTTCGAACCTTTTGATATTAGGCTCTAACACCTAGTCATTACCCATCTGACCCGCGTGGATAAACGATATAGTATAGAATAGCAACAGCCAGATGTAATTAAATTTTACAGCATCAAAATAAGACCACAGTAATTTAAAAAAGCTCAAATCACAAGTGCATCAGTTGAATGCAGTTAAATATTCTACAACCTCACTAGGAGCACTGCACAATTATGGTAGAAAGTCTAAAAAAAAGAAAAAAATAGATATAATATAACCATCATTAAACGAGCAATCGTCGTCACATGGTAAAAGTGATAATTTTGTCGGACGAAAAGTGAAAATGAACATTGCTTTCGCGCTCACGGTGAGAAAGAAAGCCTCGGGCGACAATTAAAGCCAACGCAATCGTCGCGCTTTCATGGCGTCGCACCGACTTTTCTTCGCCAATTAGAAGCGCCACCTCAAATTTTCCACAAAAGACCGGCGTACCCCCCAAGCGAATCAACATCGAACAAATTATCCCACTCCCTCTCTCTATCTGCTCACCACCGGCTAATCAGTGAGCCACCAACTACCACACGCACGTCTCGCTCTTTCCCTCTCTTTCATCTAATCCATGGGCAGTGGGTGATTATCCGGTGCACCGGAAGTTCCAGGCCACAAGGATTGCACGTCAAATTGGTAGAGTGTAACGAGAGGAAAGCTCGTCGATCGAGCGGGGAGGCACCGGTGCTTGGAGCTTTCGACGAGAGAGGAGAGCCCGACGAGAATCCGGACTTACTGTTCTATCCTCTCGCTCGGCAGTAAGCTGTTTTCCCTTTTGAACGGGAGGGAGGCTTCTTTGGGTGGAAAAACGGAACTTTTAATCCCAGATCGTTTAATTCTTTCGGCACACTCGTTACCTTGTTGCCGTTGCCTGGCTCTACATTGACTTACGGAGGGAAGCTCCTCAGCTGCTGAAACCAGCTATTGGTTTTGGGGAGCTCGTTTCTTCTGATATCCTTGTCTTGCGCGTTAAACCGACTTAACATGCATCAGCGCTCGATTGTTCTCCATTAAAAATTAGTTTTTTTTTTTTTTTTTTTTTTCATAATTAGATGGAAGTTACATGCGTCAGACATATTGGTTACTTGTTTAGCGCATCAAATAAACTTTTATGTATAAGTCCATCAAAAGTCTTTTCAACAATCAGCTCTCAACAATATGCGCAAAACTTGTTAGATATTTTTACAAAGAACAGAGAGTTTCAACGAGTTGACAAGTATTTGGTTCAACCAGAGTTCTAAAATTTGCAGATCCTTTTCCTAGTTGTATTGAATCCTTATAGATAAAAATTATCCAGCCTAATAATTGCAATATTCTACCACGAATACACTAAAAATCTGACGTAATCCAAAAATCAAAGGTGGAAAGCTTTGTGACGAAGATTCACATCTGAAAAGTGAATAGCCTTACGTACGTGCCATAATATCAAAAAAGAACTCGTGCGAGTCACTATCTACGTTATGTCATATCTTGTTCGTGGCAGCCGTACCCACATGGGCCGATAGAAAATAAGAGAAGTCGAGAGAGAATCGATTTCAATCGCCAATATTGACAGTTAATTTTCACGGATACAGGGAAAAGATAGGAAGTACGGCACCTGCAGTAACGAAGCTGGCCCAAATTCTCTCTCTGTCACTCTCGTTCGTTATTCATAAAATCTGATAGCTCGAGGCTTTACAAAACGAAAAACGGCAACCTCTCTCCCTTTCTGATTTTCCCGCACTATCTGTATACTCTTCTAATGGCGAGTGTTCGAATACTCGGCTGAACTATTGTGCTCTGGAATAATAGAGAATCAATGCGTTCGTTCCATCATCTGTTTCTGTACAAACGTATGGAGCGAAATTTTTTCATCCCCGATGGTTACCACACCTACGTGGTACAAAATGTATCATGTTCGATAATTTACACAGAATCCAGATTTGAAGAGCGTTTCTGCTGATTAAATTCCGATACTTCGTGCTAATACTAACCCAATGCGCAGTATCAAAAGCACGTTATTCAGTGGAATGCAAGTCTGTATCGTTACCGCACGGAATTACCGGCGAATTACAGAAACAAAGCCACGCAATTCTCCACCCGATGAAGAATACAGATTAAGCTTCCATTCATCATTCCAAGGAACGTCTAAAAGGTGTTGCAGCTTCCGCGGGGGCTCGCATATCAAGATAGCTCGCCAGTTTCCAACAAACGTAATCTCGTGGGTAAGTGCAGAGCATTTGGATGCCTCGACGGCGTCTAACTTCAATTAAACTCGCCCGTAAGTGATGGACTGCTGAGGCAGAATCGTTTCAGCCCTTCGTTTGGTTACGAAATGTGTGTTATTGCAGATAGGTATACAGAAAAAGAGATTTCCGTGGCTGAATGATTGGCAATAAAAAAAGTTTGGCAGTTTGGTATTGCCGGAGAAATACACAACATGGTTTCATAAAATTTGCACAGGTACTTATCGTGATTAAAAAAAAAAAAAAAAAAAAAAAAAAATCCGTCAGGATTATGGTCCACATGCTTGGAAATAAGAATTTTCGTACAAAATCTCAACATCTTAGTGTAGTATGGTGAAACTCAGTTTATCATAGCAGTTTATTCATATCTCTTGTATTTCACGATACCATCCTATAGTTATACCTAAAATTGGCTTCTGGAATTGTGGTTTGACTAATAAAATCAAGTTTTCGCTGAAAATTTGTTAATATTTCTAGATTGTCACCAGTTTATTCGATCGAGCTTAAAAAAACTATATGCAAAAATCCTGCAGTGAAACTAAAAACACACCCATAATGTATGCTTGGAATCTGACTGTGTGAAATCTAGTGTTTCTCTGTCATTAGCCCTAGTCATCGAACGGTTTTTTTTCTGATAGGTTCCGCGATGGTCAGACTACGGGATGCGTTTGCTACAGTTTCAGCTTCATCAACGCTCGTTCTCTTGCACCTATGGAGCCCAACACCACCTGAGCTTCCAAGCCAGTACAGCACGAGCACGTAATTTCGGGGGACCGGGACGCGGAGAGCGACCACACATTTATAATTCAAGAAGAGCAGCGCAGCCTTGGCTTGCCGTTATATACACCCCCTAATTAAACGAAAAAGGAAGCACGAGAGACCTGGGTATCTCATTTGCCCGCGCCTCCTCGTCGCGTGGGCCGGGAAAGAGAGACGTCTCCTTCCGCAGACGATGGTAATTTAATCCGGGGGATTGCTCACGTGCCCGTCAGTCTTTAGCTCATTGTCTCGCACGTGGAAAGAAAAGCCAGAGCACGTAAGAGCAGAGGATAAGGACCCTGCAGGCACTTTCCCGACCCCCTCTCGAACTCCCGTCTAACTCCGGAACAGACAGACCGGAGATTCCCCGCTTCTTCTTCTTTCACTTCCGCGTCCTCCGACTCACGCTCCTCGACCCGGGGACGACTAAACCTTTTTAGAGAACGCGTATGATTATTCATGTCGTGCAAGCCCAGGGGACGCTTTGGTTGTTCCCAAAGTTCCAGCTCTGCGAATGAGACTGAGCCCCGAACTTGCCTGCCGGTTATTGCTGTACTTGCTATTCACGAGTGAGTTTAAATGATTGCGCTGCAATTTCGATGAAACTTGCCATTCTTCGATCCAAAATTACATGCAGGTCTTTTGGCATGACAATAATGTGAAACAATTTTCACCGAGGGAATCTTGGGTATTTTAAATTGCAGGGAATTTTGTTTTCTTTGTACTCCAAAATATGGATAAAAAGTTTTTCATCCTCACAATTAGCAATAATGACTAAGATTTTCCTGTACATCCAACATCACATTGTTTTAGAAAACAGGTGCACCTCACTTTTCTCAAGAAGGAAGATGTGTCCAAAAATCAAATTTTTCTGCAATCCCAAAAATCCCACGGAAATGCAGTGCCTATGTGCAGAAGACAATATTCACATGTTATAATTCCGGAACATTTAAGGTAACATTCGTACGAGAACACGTATACCTTTTACACTCGTGTGCACGTGCATGTATAGAAAGTTAGATCGCGCAACAACTTTCACTGCAGCACACGTTGATCGAGACCTTGGGATGGATCGCCACTCACGGAACTTTTTATTCTGGATCCAAAGTGTTTGTATACGCGTACATACACATATATGTACATGCATGTGACTCACTACTTCAGAGATGGTTTGGGGAAAGTGAACGTGCCTTGGCTGTGACGATCAATTGATGTCTTATTCAGAATTCGGTCGCAGTTGTCGTTTATTTGATCGATGAAGGTGTCGTTTTACGTAATTATTGAGAGATAGATTGAGAGTTCTACCGATCCCAAGATGATTAAACTAACGCTTCGTTTTCGAGGGAAAAGAAAAAGTTGTATAAAATAAATTCCAAATTCCGAAACTAAAGCATCAAAGGAGTTCATCGTTGTACAGGAAATCGATTCCTTGAGCCCTGGAAATCCCATATAAGGGGATTAACGAGGTTACCGTTGACGGAGCTGCAAGACGAAGTAGGGGATGACGAGGAGGTCAAGTAATAGCCTAAATTGAACTCTCTCGATTCGCCGACGTTCCCATCGGCAACCTTGGCATGCAACTTAGCCGAAAGTAGAATTCGCTCAGCGTTGAACCATTCTGGGCTCAGCCCAGCTCTCAAGCTATAGGGGATGCCCTAAAGGTTTATCTAGTCTATTTCCGTCGTACTCACAGTTACTTTGTATACATATTCGGGGCTTGGGGCTGGAATGTATCTATTGTTATTATTTTTTTTGTACGATATACTTTATTTTAATTATTTATCAGTTGTAAGATGATGTAAATCCTTTTGATTAATTGTGGTTGAATAATCAAGGTTAAGGTTTTGTGAGGGACCAATAAAGATAAAATGTTGTGCTGATCTTTCAAGTGTCACCAACTGAAATATGTATCGATTCAAAGTATTTTGTACAACATCACAGACTTTTTACGGATTCTGTTGTACCCTTATAACATAAATATACAAAGTATAATTTTGGAAGCCTCAGAAGCTTCATTAAGACTTCCTCTCTTGCAAGTACAAATTATGCATGAAACGTAATCATTTGTAGAGTACTGATCCAACATCAGAGTCTTGACTCTGAGGGAAAGAAAATATACCAATCACAACGTCGAGGAGAAGATGATGAGAAAAAGGAAGCTATTAAGCAAGAGCTATGCACGCGAATGAAGCAACAGCAGTATCTTCTTAGGATGGAGAAAGTCCGGGTAACTTGATTTCCGGATCATGCGGTCGTGTATTTGATATTCGTGTACCATCTAGATTTTTTCCTCCACTTATGTTTCAATTTATATTTCACCTAATGATATAGCATCACACAGGTGCCCATGTCTCACATACACTTTACACATTACTCTTCACGCGCACCCGACTCTCGTGGGGCTCGTGATACGAATTTCAGAGTGAGAAATCTATATGGATTTGGTGTTTGCATTTTCAAGTAGTGAATACAAAGTGCAGTTGCAATACTTTCATACGAACGCAATTTCGCTTCTTTTATCTTGTTGAGGTATGGTATCTTTATATGTCCGCTTTATAAAAAATCTCATCAAGTGCAAAAAACAACATGTCACCGCGAAAAGCCAACTTTCACAATTATGCGTGAGTGAAAAACTTTCCTCTACACTTATTCGAGTGAGATCTTTATAATGCCGAGACTGGTTGCGCTACTAATTGAAACTCGCGCGTCTGAGAGAAGCTGCTTCCGGTATGCACTGCACGTCAGTGGAATCGATAGCGCATCAAACGCTTCCCTCGTCTTTTTTCTCTGGCTCTATCTCTCTTTCGAAACTTTTGTATCACAACTCTGGATTGGAAAAAAAAAAAAAAAAAGAAAAAAAAAGGGTAGGAAAGAAATAACGACGTTGCGTGAAGGAGAATTGGCTGTGACGAGCATCGACCGAGAACCAACATTACCTCTAATTAGAGTCCCAGTGCTTGCAAACTTTTTTTTGATGTAGCTCTTTGGGACCATAGGATCTCTGGTTTTTTGTACGTGATGCTTTCAAAGTTTTCGATGAGACAGGAACGTAAGAGATGAGGGTTTTATTAAACTCTGGGCTCAGTTGTGTCTTCCTCCCTCCTATTTTTTTTTTTTTTTTTTTTTTTTTTTTCTTCGAAGGGAAAAGTTTTAATTAGCACGATGGGCTTTCAAGTTTTAAAGAAGAGTTAGTGCAATTATCGATTTGTTGGTGGGGACAAAAGAAAATCCGTTTGATGCATTGTGAAAATTATTTTACACCAGTTCTGCATTTAACTTTACTATAACTGAAATCAGTACACTTTCTGGCTGATATGGTTAATTGAATCAGCAATGAAATTGTACTTTTTTCAAGAATCTATTATAGGATTTCATTATACACAATGACTTTGCAAAGGTTGTCAGGAAATTTCATTTAATCCGTCACGTTTTAACAACTTTAACACTCTTATTGACATTTCTCTGTAGTTGCAGTCATTTTTTATTTACTGTGTATGTGTGAAACAATAATATCATGGTAATTAACGTTTACAAGGGATTAGGTCAGAGTAAAAATAACTTTGAGGGTTCAAAGGTAAAAGCAGAAAGCTGTGAGAATTCAAACATCAGTGTTACAATTTTCAGGCGTATGAGCGACTTTAATTACGATACGACAAAGTTGTATTAAGATACCTATATCTACCTGTAACCTGTAACACACGTGCACGTGCGCAGCAATAAATGCCTCGTAGTGTGGGAAGAGCTTTGTGGTACTGTTGGTGCAGTTTGGCGGCTGTATCGACTTCCGATATAACTTTAGCTTACGACTTCTCATAATCTGCCGACTATATCACGATTTATCGGCTCGTACGGCTATTTTCCAATTTTGTCACTCTGTTAATCATAGATGCTTTTTCGTGTGATACGTTCTATTTTGAATTTCTTCGCAGCTGAATACGTAGAACGAGTCGGAGATTAAAATTTAATCCTGCTTTTTTCCATACAGAAAAATCAGATTCTGCCGATGAATCTTTTTCAGTCTAGAAGCTGTATAATACCTAAACTGCTCGCAACTTAGAAATTTCCTTTCGCAGTGCGATAAAAAGTTTGGAAGTTAAGCAGAGCCTCAATTCCCAATGCGACCATTTGCTCAGCTCCTGCCGTGTAAACTAAAAAAAGTGCTCATGGGGTTGTGTTTACGATAGCTTTGGCGGTAGCCGTGGCTTTAGATATCGCCAATACCTTCACCTTATTATGCACTACCCACCGTCTTGCGTTAGAGATCCCTGGGGGTCTTTGTATAGGTCTTGCATAGGAGAGTAAGGCCACAAGCTTACTGGATTTTGGTGTGGCTGGTGCGAAAGTGTACGTATTGTGTTTTACGATGCGTGAGCTAATTTCTTAAAGTGTAATTTTACTGTTTGCATAATATATAGTGATACAACTTCACCCCACACACATGCTCTTCTAGTGAATTTAAAGAACATTGCAATCGATTTATCGACTTTTTGTGATGAGTTTCTGGTTTTTGCGTAAAATAAAAAGATTCAAGTTGACTCGGCTTGAGTATAAAGGAGAGTAATCTACTCGAGTTATTGTCCCTTCTGGAATAAAAATGAAAAAACCCTTAGTACTTTATATGGATTCCTTCCTTCTATTTATGTATTGCCTATATCCAACCCTGTCAACATGAATGCACTGTTTTCTTCTAATCTTATTTATTCATCAATGTGGGATTAATTTTTTTAATTCTTCGGTCGTCTAACTTTTATAAACTATTTTCTGTCATCAAAAATTCACTTTGATATAAATATCGCTTAGATAATCACTTAAATTCAACACATCTATGTGTTACTGCACAAGCTTCACGGTTTACAGGCTTGTATAGTTTGTTGTCATTCATCAGGCACAAGTGAGCGCTTACAGTATAACGTACAAGGAGATAGAACCCAGCGAACGGCGACGTCTTAACTTGAAATTGAATGACTGCACTGCAGAAACATAGCCCAGCTGTATGATACTAGAGCATTTTCGACTTTTACTCACAAAATGTGAAACTTTTACTGCCAGTTTGTGTACTATCTTAGTGTTTAATGGAATAGTTTAAATACAACCCATGGGTAAAATTGAAGTCCCTAAAAATAAAAAAGATCACTACAATCCGTGAGTGTATGAATCGTGACAGTTACTTTTTAATGCAGTATAAAACAATCAAATTGGATTTCATTACTGGCAACAAGATTATAACGTCATAAATTTTTTTTAACACAAGTCAATAAAAGTTTTTCTGCACGGGTATGCACGTAGGACATAGTGTCATGAATTGTAAGGAAAATTTACTGGTTATATATTTTTGTTTTAAACCTTGTACTTTTTTAAAAATAACTTAAAAATGCTAATACGAAAGAATAAAATTCGTAGAAACTACGATCTATCAATTATATGACAAAAAAAATATTTTTTTAAAAGCAATTTTTGTTGTTGTTTTTTTCCTTATTTTTATTTCAGAATCTAGGAAATGGCAACTTTTTTATCAACAAATGTTTGATACAAACTTAAATTTTTTTATTTACAAATGAAACATATCGATTACAAGGTTCCATTCACATAATGAAACATTAACTACAACGAGAGAAACTAAAAGTTGTCCGTGTTCCTCTCATCTGCCTCTCTTTCGTAATTCCGTCTCTCTTGCCTTCTCGTTGGCCAAATGTTACAATGAGTACGTAGCTAAAGACAAACACTGAGCAAAACCATTTAATTAAGATCGGGTTTTCCACGTGCATGAGCTAAAGCACAATGAAACAAATGCAGCACCCGTACTACTCTCTTGTTGGACACATGCACACAACCGTCTCTTTTCAGCACGCAGAGGATCGTATACACGTCAAATACAACCATGTATTTGTCTTGCTTATACGATGGTGTTTATGTATTATAACAATCAGTGGTCGTGGATGGATGAGTTGAAAGGATGATCAAATGCATAAGTTTATAAATGTCTGCATACATTTATACAAGTCTTATCAAGTAACAGCAACAATTGCATGTATTATTCTTCATGAGAAAAACCACCCAATGTGTCAACAATTGAAAATTCTGTCTTCAATGCTAATTTAATAACATTGAACAATTGAATGATAAAAAAAAAATCAACAATTTTAGTCAAATACAAATTCAATAGCGTTGCAAAGATAATCATATATGGTATAAACACTGGTACATATAATTTTCTATGTACAAATCAAAGTCACAAACCATGGAGATATTGATACGTAATATCTTGTCATGAATTCATGACTGATAGCTCTCTAGTCTGGTACATTTAATAATTATACATGTTTAAAAAACTATTTGTAACTGTAATATTATTACTTGATGTATAAATACAGAAAGTTCCAGAATTTATTCGTACATCTGTAATTTCATGTCCAAGTAAAAAGACATTTAAATTTGTATACCCATTTGTCTGTACGCTATCAACTGAAAAAAAAATTGCATCGTAGTAATATATAAAATATCAAATTCTCCAAGAGCATCTGCCAGATACTGTCTTAGAGGATTTGTGTGTTGTAGTTTATGTCAATCCACTCTCTAGATACTCCTAGTGAATTTGAAAAATATTTTCTTCGCTCTTATTTCGTTTTAACTCACAGTTAAAACTGCTTTCTCGTTCAAGTATAGTGAACTCACAAATGATGTTAAGGCTACCTGTGCTAAGAGACCAAGATAGTGGTTGGAGAGATAATAGTTTATAGTGCAAGAAACGGGCACATTAAAAATGTATTCCAACACATACTGTTGTCGGCTTTCGCATCTCTCTCGGGGTCAGTAAAATATCAGCGAAATATGAACTTTATACGACTGCTTATTATCAGTTTGATTACTTTATTTTACTTCAGAGCTGTTTTTTATGTTGTTTCATAATTTATTTAATCATCATCCACATACGAAAATAATTTGAAAAAAATGTCTGTTTGTACATTTAAAGTTTCTATCTAAAATAAAATAAATCAATTATTCAAGCTTCATCCGAACTTCTTAATATTTTTTTGTTAAAACTTTCACTCGTACTCAAACTTACACAAATAATAGATCCATTATCTCCAACCAATATGGACCAGGTTTCATTTGTAATAATACATAGTAAAAATTAGTATGGAACAGAATATATAATATCCATCCTACGTTTCTTTATATAAGTATACTCTTTTTAAACTGCATATCATCGGCAAATAAGTTGTGAGTGGTAAAAATGTCAGCTCACAAAAGTTTTGGCATCGAGTTTTGTTATAAATTGAGCATGCATACCTACAATGGAAAATCCTATAGATTGTACACACCATTTCGACCAAATGTTATCTTCTTATTTGCAGTATTTTTAAAGTTTGTTTTATGTTGACTGGAAATAACATTGGTTAAAAGATATTTTTGTTTGTATAACTTTGTTCTCTGAAATGAGCCATGACTCACCAGCTTTAACGTCATAAACTTTCATCAAGACATATTTTTTTATTCATTTTACCACGATAAACGATATAAAAAACAATATTAAAAAAAGGTACTAGTTACATCAGGCGTCGTTGCCTTAGTTCCTTCTCGTCTTGAAAGAAAAATGTAATAATCGTCGTGCCTCCAGTCCATAAGATTTTCACTATCGTTTTACCGATTCCGTAGAATTTGAGATTATTTAAAAGAATGCCATATTTGAAAGAGCTTTTTAGCTGTTGTAAGTTTTCTTACGCTGCTATGTTTTACTCTCGAAAATTATCTTTTTAACCCACAAATAAAATGTGTTAACATATAAAACAGTTTTGATATTTTTTATCGTAAAATTTTTTTTCATGAAAAAATAATCATGCAATGTTTGCACACATGTTTTGTAGCTGATAAGTCATATCTAATCAAAATTTTAAGAGAAAAATGAAACTTTAGTTTCAAACTTCGATTGACGAGCATTTATTTAGCCAAAATTCAATACATCAATCATCCATTTTTTAATAACAACAAAATACTTTGTAAACAAATTTAAAAAATTCATTATGTGTAATCGTTTATTACTAGCACTGACATTGATTATCAAAAAATTAAAGTAATCAGGATTTCTTCTGCTCTTTGCAATATGTTTGTATACGTATAAGCATGGTTAAATACTTGAACTATTATGTTAATTCTCACCTTTCACTTCTTTATGATAAAAAACTATACTACTGATAAATATCAAAAAATTTAGGCTTGTTTCTGGAAGCTCAAAGATAAAAAATCACTTTCTAGTTAATTTGTGAACCTAAAATTAGTGTAAAACACAATCTTATAGTTGGTAACCAAACTTGTTAAAAAGTTAAAGACAAAGTTGATTAAAGACAACACATGGTACTGATAATTTACCGTAACAGTTTCGTCTAGCACTTAGAGTTCTCTCAATTGTTTGCTGAATAAGTTTTTATGCTTGATGGACTAAAATATCTTATAAACATTTTATTCAATTCAAGTTATAAAATACAGTATTCATGAAAAAGTAATACATTTATCTATTTTACTTTGTCAGAAAATTTTTTATGAGAATCATTCAGCAAAAATTTTTTTCTGAACAATTTACGCCCAGTCTTCTTTAATCATATCACTACCTTTTTCTGCAATCATAATGGTGGGTGCATTAGTATTTCCAGTGGTCAAAATTGGCATAATGGAAGCATCGATGACTCTTAATCTTTTAATGCCATGTACTCTCAATCTGGGGTCTACAACTGCTTCTGGATCAGTACTTGGACCCATTTTACACGTACCACCAGGATGATATACTGGTGCAAAATAATTTCTAACAATGCACTCATCATACTTATCTTCGTCATTCAAAAACTTTTCACATTTAGGTGCAGGTGTTTTCATAGTTTTAAGACGGCTTCCCATGAGACTTAGTGTTTCATTTAATTTTCTGGAGAGCTGAACACCCTCCTTCAAAGTTTTTACGTCATCCGGATGTGACATAAAGTTAGGATAAAGTAATGGCTTACCATATATGGGATCTGTTGAGTTTAATTCAATCCAACCTCTGCTTTTAGGTGCTACTATCATCGGGTAAACTGCGATCCTGTTGTAATAAGAGAATCCGCCATACATGGTACTTTGATTAGTATACTCAGAGTCATCTACTCTGTTCAAATAAATAAACTGTAAATCTGGGGTTCCTGGCAACGTTTCGTTCCGAGTTTGAACAAACTGCACCGTACCCCACAAGCACGCAGATCTTAACGAACTTGGTTCACCTTTTTGCCACTTTAAAGCATCGTCTTTTTTATCCTGAAGACGCTCAAAAGAAACTGAAGGATCATCATACTTTAAGGTCATGTAACTGACTGATAAATGTTCCTGAAAGTTTTTTCCGACAGGTAGATCTTGTATATGTATCATGGAAGTTTTTTTAACTTCACTAGCAGGACCCACTCCAGATAACATTAATAGCTTTGGAGACTCAAAAGCTCCAGCAGACAGAATTACTTCTTTTTTTGCAAATGCCAACTTTCTCTTACCACCTTCTACGTAATCTACTCCATAAGTTTCTTTACTTAGAGGACTGATGCGAACTCTTAAAACTTGAGAATTCGGTCGTACTGTGAGATTAGGTCTTTTGGCTCTAATCGGTCTTAGGAAGGCCGCGTTAGTGCTTTGCCGAACCCCATTCTTAATAGTATACTGATACTTTGACGTTCCAAGCTGATCTCCCGAATTATAATCAACTTCTGATAGACCTAACTTTTTCCATGCATTCATGACAACATCTATATTGTCGTCAGGTTCGTGAAGTTCAACACTCAAATAACCATTATACCCATGATCTGTTTTGTTAATAAATGGGACATCCTAGGAATAAAAAAAATCCAAATCACAAAAGTATTTATATAAATATATACCGTTTAAAAAATGAAATTTTGCTTACGTGTCTCAAATTTTGTGATTTCTTATAATAGGGCAAAACATCATTCCAACTCCAGTTATGATTGCCTAAGCTAGCCCAGGTATCGAAATCACGTTTATTTCCCCGAGTATATGCCATACCGTTGATAGAACTAGTACCACCCATTGTTTTTCCACGGGGTTCGGTACAAGACAAAGGTCTGTTTCTGCACTCTGTTTTCGAATTAAGCTGTAATTTGTAATCATAATCCATGCTACTACTCGCTAATAGCCCAATGTACCCAGGAGCTTCCGAAATAATTGGTTGTTCATCTCCTGCTTCTAATAAAAGGATCTGAAATATTAGAAAAAAAACGATTTGCAATGACAAAAAAATTTTAATGGCAAATCTTAGAGCATAATTTTTAATTACCTTCCATTCTTTTATTTCACTCAAACGGTTAGCTAAAACACACCCAGCACTTCCTGCACCAACAATAATAAAATCGTATTCTTCTGAAAATATATTGGTATCACGTTGTCTAAATGCATCGTCATTCGATGCATTAAACTTTTGAGTTAAAAAAGTTAAGAGAGTCAAAAATGATGGTTGGCAAGAATTCACAAATAAATTTTGAAAACACTGTCCTGTCGCATTTGCAGGAGACCACGTCATTTTGTTTTATCCGCAATACTTGAATCAATGTATCACTGAATGTGTTTAAAAAGCCAGAACAAGTGGTTCCGTACCACTTCGATATTAAACTGGCGAAAAAATCACAAAAAAGAGTTCTTAAACTCTCGTTCCCTTCGATGCAAAAGGTCAAATAATTATCTCACGAGCATACTGATAAAAGCATTATATTAAACTAATATTAAGTTTATCATCTGAATGATAAGTTTTTTTTTTTTTTTTTTTTTTTTTTTCAAATTGGCAAACGCTACAGCGAAATCACAAAACTTGCTGTCGAATATAGCTGTGTTCCCGTTTGACAAATATAATGTACTAAAACGCCAACTACAGCACACAGGCCTTTTAACCGTTGCTGGAACTGTGATAAAAAACATTTCTTATGAGGCAAGTTTTCATGCAGTTATCGTTTGAGACGTGGATGCGTATTATTAAAATAATCTCACTGGCAAGACGTACTACTACTACTGCAAGTTTTACATGTACAGGAAAAAAAAAACATGAAAGTTGATCGTGCAGCTGCGAATATTGGCTTTCAAAGACAAACAATGATTAAATGCTTATTTAAAAAATAACCAGTCATAAAATGTTGTAAAAATTCTAAAAGTAATCAAATTAGTGTTTGGTAATAAAATATCAAGAAAGCCAACTCTCACGAATTTTCTCTTGCTCTAAAGATTTTTGAAAGTTAAAAAAAAATGTTTTATTCGTGGTGTAATTAGTTGATTATGTGACTCTTCTAGACGTAAGTGAAAAAAATTTTTTGATATCACTTTCTTTAAACTGCAAGAAAAATCAAAACTATTAATTTGTTCCTCTAAAAAAGAATAGAAGTAAAAATAACATTTGAAAACTTAAAATTCCTATATTGAAATTCTAGCTAAAGCTGGCCTAAAAACGTTTCACGAAACCAATCAAACTTCAGTTTTTTAAAGTACTCTACAAGAAAAAAAAAATTTATAACTTTTACTAAATCGCATAGTATGATAATAAAACAGGAGAAAAATAATAATTACAATACAAGAATACAGCAATACTAATAATAACGAGTTCAAGTGAAGTATAACACCTGGTGCTAATAACATTCAGAAAACATCGAAATGAGTAAAAAAAATCATTGGACCTGACGCAAAGTAACTTTAACAAAATTTACTGTACTGAAATAGATAACACCAGTGAAAAGTTTCAGGTAACACAGGTGGCATCCCAATTTCATTTGTCGACACGCCTTCTACGTGCGAACGTACAGCAACACCAACGTCCCGTCGTGAAGTTCCGCTCTCCAACTTTTCTCCTCCGCACGTAAAATTTGCAATTCTCGCGTGTATAGAAGAGATATAAAGCGAGAGAAGAGAGTCGGGGGAAAGAGATTGGCGCAAGTCTCGAATTTCGCGACCGCCCGAGCACACTCTTGAGTCTTGAGGCCAAGCTCATGTAAAAAAATCTAGCATGCACATACGGATATCATGCAGTTCCAAGATGAGAGGAAACTCTCACGCTTTGTCGCTGCTTGTAAAGGAAGGGGGGAAGAGAGGAGGGGCCTGCGAGTTTTCCACTCCACTCCTGAGACAATGGACTTTTTCCAGCCGAGAAATACCTCTTCGTCTCCTTCGTTGCGAATTCGTTTCTCGTCCAAGCCTTCTTGACTCGCTTTCTTCTTTGCTTCTCCTCGCACACTCGTCCGTGTGCGCATACCTATATACACACGTATACGTAAGAGTTTCGTTTTCACGTGCTTAACTGTTTTGTTGCGACTTTGAGTTCAAAGGCACGTGGAAATTACATTTGCACGCTGAGCTCGCGTGCGCCCGTGAAATGCGGCACATTTTTATAACGAAGCTCATTGAAATTTCCAACGCGAACTCGAGGCCAAACCTCCTAAGCTGCTAAATACCCGCAAAAATCGCCCAAAAAGCATTTCTGTCAGCGAAAATGTCGCTACAAGGGCCCATAATGCTTCGCAATCAGCTTTAACGAAATAGACCGTGCAGCGGCGTAAAATGACAATTTAAAGCGGATAATCAGGAGAATAACGAGCCCGCGGGGGAGTGGGAGCGCATTGACGAGCCGCGTGTAGCGTGACCGCGTGAATACAACGGTCTCGCCCAAAAGCTGTGGCGTAATTGGAGCATTGAAGAGCGGGACGTTTTAAAAGCGCGTGCGGCGAAAACCGGGCTCCCAGTACCTACCAGCGATGCTCTGGGTTTTGCGTGCTGTGAGCGTGACTGTAAAAAAAAAAAAAAAAAAAAAAAAGCATTCAGAGCTTCATTGATTTAGGGGTGTTTTTAATTGAGTCCGACCAGTGCGAATGATGAAGGCTGAAAGCAGAACGGGTAGAGTGGGTGTGGCGAGTTCGGCATCGATCGATGATGGTTTGACGATCGTCTCCTACCACGGCATCAAAGTGAGGAAAAAAGAGGACTCGTTCGTCGTTGAGGCGCCTAAAGTTGTGATCGAAAAGCACCACGGGTAAGCGAATGTAAGATTGGGAGGGAAAAAAATGTTATTTGGTTCCCAAAGTTTGCAAACAACAACAATAACGTTTTTCAACGATTCATCGGGCAAAAATAGAGAGACAGAGTGAGAGATGGCCGTGCAAATCGTCGCTCGCGAGCCAGCAAAACGAACAAAACGGCCCCTCACAATAAAGACGAAGCGGTTGCGCAACACATAATTCGAGGTTAACGAGTGCGAATCACCTACAGCCCGCGAGAAAGAGAGTAGGGGCTGGCACGCACACCCCATTAATTCTCCTCATGGCATAATATATATACTCATGGGGAGGAGTCCAGGGATGGTGGTCCTGTTTGTACATTCTCGGTAATGTGGTAGCTCCTGTCAAGTGGTGGTAGTGGTAGAATCCTCGACATGGCAGGTGGCAGAGATCGTCAAGGCTATACGCTGGTGGCATTGCAAGCTTGCAGTGTAAGTGGGTAGAGTAGTAGGACTTTATTTTCGCGACGTTACGTGACACGTTACGTTAGTAAACGTGAGCCACATGCAGCTTCCCTGCAGCTATATCGCTACGAGTTACACCTCTTGCGTTTATTTTTATTTTTTTTATTTTCCTTTTATATTTCGCGTTGCGATGGGAGAGGAAAAAGATGCAAAATCTTTTCCGAACGGCGAGCCTTGAAGTGCCCTGCCGCACCTCTTTGCATTCCGAGGATACGTAAGCTTGCGGATACCTGCATAGCTCTTCGTCTCACTCTCTCGTGTTTGTATTGTATGGATGTACATTAGACTAAATGCGTGGTCTGGTGCTGTCGCAACACGACGTGACTGTATAGTATACATAGCTTTTCGGATTTCAGACTTTTTTGTTTTTCAATGTTTTTTTCTTTTTTTTTTCGGCAACGAAGCTATAATCGAATATATGCAGAGTGAACCTTGGGCTGTGACATTCTTTCCACCTGGTTAAAATTTAAAAGTGAATGATATTCTAAATTCGAGGTACATAGGTTTACATGAATATTTAAAATTATTTTAGATGATCACTTTATTCTTTAGCCTGATCGTTTCTCTTATTTGTATTTAACTGAAAAAATACGATACGATCCAACCTCGTATTGATTGAGAAATTATTTATACTGAGGTCTCAGTAAAAGCCTTGATCGTTGCTATACATGAGTATGCCAACAAGTAACTAATGTTGATTTTGACTTAGAATATTTTTCAGTAAAAATCGCTAAAACTAAGCGACTAGAAAAATGTAATAGATGTTTAAATCTATATACCAAGAGCTACTACAATTTTGTTTGAGATTATTTTTATTGCAAGCACTGAAAGATATCTTTCAAGGTATTATCATAGCCAAGAAATAGTGTGCATCTTGAAAAAAAATTTTTTTTTAACATGTATTGATAAGACACTTTCGTAACAACTTAAGGGAATCAAAATAAACATTTTTTAATTCCACAATGAAATATGCGGAACAATAATATTTTTTGCTCATTATAATTAACAAAACATATCGATTAAAAGTTCAGTTTTTCTTAAAATTGTAATTTTATGACTCATTAATTTTTATTTTTCTTTTTTTACTTCTGTTACTGTACATTTTGTTTCTTTTACTATTCATGTTTTTATATTTTTGGTTTATTAAAACGCACTTTTTGAAAGTAGACCGTAGTAAATGAAAAAGTTTCCAAATTAAACATAAAAATTATTTACCTGCTATTGTTGAACTTACACTTTGTTACGATATGAAAAAATTCCATAACTATTACTTCTTGATTACAATACATCATATTTGAGTTGTTGAAATAATTCTCCAATTAATGGCCAGGAAACGGTATGCCCAAATAAAAAATAAAAAATTATTGCTTATTTTGCGATATCCTTACTATTCACGAAGATACGGGCGTTTAAACTTAAAATTTTAAGGATTGCCATGATTTTGAGCCGTTCTTAGCGGTACAGTAGACCATCTACGTACCATAAAAAATTATTACGAACGCAATGGGAGGTACAGAGTATGTTATTCTTTTATTAATGATGCAATCTTAAAGCTCCTCAAATATTTGCACAAAGTTAACCAAGTGATTTTTGCAACTGAGTAACTTGCAGTTATTTATCTGCTGCCAGAGTACTGTCAATAAAAATGTTTTTCTTAACAACCAAAGCCCGAAATTATTCAGTACTGTACTCAAATTTTCTTCAATTAAAATTCTGAAATTTCAGAATTTCAATTTAAAGAAAACTCTCGAGAAAATTCTTTAGATCCAGCGAAGTTGCATGAAATATGAATGAGGTATTATAGTGGACCGTACATTATATCTTTTAGTTAGACTAAACTTTATCAACAGGCAAATAATGACACTTCCTCATAATATATGTTTTTACTGTGTATTATTGTAAATTTAACTTAGGTGCTAGTTGTATGTTGCAATCTAGTCGATCAAAGAATGGTAGTTCTCTTGTTTTCTTGCTGTATCTTCCTTCGTGGCTACAGTCGATACCTCAACACAAGTGATGATCGTATGCAGCTGCAACTTGCAAATGTGTGAATCGATGACGTAAAAAAATTACATCGCAAGTTTCTTATTGTGTATTGACATCGCACACCAAGTCGCGACATATGCCGTCCCGTAAAACCTTCGTTGCGATGCAAGGACAGCGCGTATTGCGCGGAGGGACGAGCTGCTCGCGATGCATAATTAATTTCAATGAGGGGCCCCCCTCGTATACGTCAGGCTTCCCGAAAAAGCTCTTCATCTTGGCGTTGAAATTCCCACGCGTCCCGTGACCATAAATTTCAAAAGCCCAGGGTCGCCTCGTACATCCCGAGACGCGCGCTTTCGATGTCCGCGTAGGCTTCCTCAGCCGGACTCTCTGTACACCCTTACGCCGGCATACCGTGTATCGCTGGATCCCTCGTATCTATGTGTGTGCACACGGGGAGCTTTTCGTATAAAATGAATCGGCGGTACGCCGCGTGGGTACACAATTTTCGGCTCCCGCCTACGAGAAGCTTGTGCCGCTATTTATCAAATAGTTGGCGTTTTTCGCGAGTTCGATTTATTTTTCGAAACTGCTCGTAAACGTCCGGAGGTCGGTTGATTGAAATATCTCTGCGTCCGGGGAATGAACTAACCTTTTTAACTCTGTAAATTATTACGATATCGTATCGGCGTTCGTGCTTGGGTACCGTGACTTTTTTCATGGAAGGGCAAGAAGATCTTTCCTCGATTTTGCACCGACAATGGAAGAGTTTGAAATATTCAGAGTTTTTTTATAATACCCAGGGTGAACGAATTTAGACCTGCGTTTTTTTACTCTTATAAACATGTACATGGGTCATTTTACGGAAAATGGCACATGTCACGGCTGAAATGGACAGATATACTTGATAGGGGATTATTAATTTTTTTTTTCTTTTTAATTTTATGATCAAAGCATGTTATAACTTTTTGGATCCCGATAGAGAAGAATTTTGTCACAGTAATATAATGGGTATAAGAGCTACGGGCTCTGAGAATATCGTCGTAAAATTGAAACTCCGACGCACCCAAATGCAGATGTAAACTTTATTCTTGCACTCATTATGCGCTATGAGTTTTTATTTTAGAAAAACTGACTTTACAAATTTTTGAGCTTGTACCACTAGCTAATCGAGATCGAGAGTGAAAATTTCGGGGTGAAGGAGCCCGTAACACAAAATCAATCGTTTTTTCATGGTCTAATTTCAGCTGTAACTTAATAATAAAAAAAACACACACGCACACTTTATTATTTGAAAAAGTTTTTCAAATGAAATCCATGATTGACAGGGACGTGTAAAATTCCGTTCTCTGTAAAATGACCTATGCACACCCACGGGGATAAAGCAGCTCTAAAAGAGCGCCAGCGCACTACACAAGCGAAATCGATGTCTAATAAAATTTTCCCCCCGCGTATTTTATATTTCTCCCAGTTGCAGCAAAAGCCGAGACTAGTCCACACGCACACGGTAGCACGGCGCATCAGGGTGGCGCAATCTCGTCAGGAAAATGGATCAGCGCCACGGCAGCCTCGGACGGCGATCGTATTTCCGCGGAGCAGTGTGCTGCCTCCCCGAAAGGAAAATAATCCGCTTTCACCGGCAAGTCCCGGATTTGCATCGAATATGAAGATTCTTACCTTCATCTGCTTCGCGACCACGATCGAGTGTAACGCAGGGGCTCGAGGGAAGTAGCTTTGGGGGAAAAAGTTCCGTCATCGCGACTATCCGGTCTTTCTGCGCTGCAGGAAGGAAGGGAGGGGGAAAAAGTTTAAACCGATTCGAAGCAGCGTGAAACAGTCCTGATTTGTCATTCAAATGCTGAAATGCATTACGCGCCCGGGGGCTCTCGCCAAGTTTTGTTAATATTACATGAATCTCGAAGGCGCGCCGAGACTTGACGTGTCTGCAGTCGGTATATACGTACATAGCCCACCCCATAAAGTTTTAACGCTCCGACGTATGAATGCATACAAACCGTGACGCGAATTCATACTCTGCTGTACACTGTACTTGCTCGATACATTTGGGGGGTGGGTTTTTTTTTTTTTTCCACAGCCGTGCATGGAAATGTTTTTATCAACTTGTGTACTGCGGGATTTCTGCACGTACATGTATTATATACACACCCTGAATAAAAATTTTTCACAGAATTGCTTTGAAAATGGCCTTCCGACTCTTTTGTTCGACATTTTGTTTCAACTTTTGACAAATGGAGAAAAACATTCATCAAAAGTTTGTAGTACGAAGAGGTGGAAAAACCACAGGAAACTCACTGTGTAGTCGTTAATGATTGTATCTACGAGTACGATTTTTTCGGAAACATTTGCAAAGTGAGAAAACTAAAACGATTGGTCGACATCTTATTATGGTAAAAAGCCCCACCTCATAGACGCGCTTTTATACGCTCGAGCGTTTGTTCGGCTCCAAGCTACCGCGTCCCACTTGGCTGTCACGGACAGGGGAGATTAATTGCGCGGGTATTTTTCATCGCTCGCGTGCCCCGAAAAGGATGAGAGGGCCCCAAGAGCTCTTGAATTAAATTTTCACCCGAGAGAATGTGCGCCGCCTCCCGAAAGTTTTCTCGGGAGGGAAAGAAAAAACCAAAGCTCCCCGTGTACGCATGATCGGCCGGGGCTGCGTGAAATACCTCACCCCGAAGTTTTCAAACAAGAATCTGCTCTTTTCGCGATGTTATGCATACACATATACCCATACGTGTACGCTGTACACCGGAGATTTATCGCCGAGGCATTATCGCGCCATTATGCATGAGAAAAAAATGCAAATGGAACTAACGAGTCAGCTATAGGTGGCTTGGCCAAGTAAATTGAAAAAAAAAAAAAAACTTTTCTGATGGGCACTGGGATACCACGTGGTGTATAAATACACATCACGTTGCCAACACAAATCGATACGAAACGTCAGTCTGTTGCCAGCACGTGTGATTCATCGAGCACACGGAGTAACAAAATTAGAAAACCAGACAATGGGAGGGAAAGATTTTTCCGCGACGGGGATGGCTGTACGCGTTGGGGGGGCAACACCAGCCTGGACGGGGTGTTTGTCTCCATTAAAGGGGTAAGGGTGGGCGAACTACTCGTTTCTCTTGGCCGGCAGCAGCACCGCTGACCCTACCTATACGTGCACTGGGAGGTCAGTTGAATTCTTCATGGGCTTGTCGGTGCACTCGCGCGAGAGAAGGAGCGAGGGAGGAGGAAACTGAGAGTGCACTATACGTACACCAGTCGCTAGCTCCCTCCTCTTCGGCTCTTATATGTGCTATTTTTCCTCTTTCCGAGAGGTCGAACGAATCGCGGCTGCCGCTGATATGGTGGTCGTGGTGTGTACCAGCTCGGAATGAGATCTCTTGCAGCCGGATCGCTGGAAATTATGGCTCCGGGGAATCGACTTTCCTTTCGTATTTCGGGTTATCGAAAAACGGCGATGGCCATCTTACATCTTTTAAATTTTTACAGTACGTATAATTACTTAATAAATCTCTTTTGTTGATTGCATTACCTCATTGGTGAATTCCTTATTTAGCGCATCGTCGAGACGTGTTTTTAGGGCTTTTTTACCCCGTGCATCCGAGAGGAATCGTTTTTCACGACTCGACGCCGAGATCGGCCGGTTAGAAGGAAGCGGGGTAAGGTACTCCGTGGGCTTTTCTCTCGGCAAATGAAAACAGGCGCTCCCGGAAAATCGGTCACGGTTTCAAAGATCCTCTCCTTCCTTTCCCCCGAGCTCGTTAATTTGGAAAAAGTTACAGCCGATGAGCTGGACGCTTGCTCTCGACTTTGTTCGGGGATGCAATGCGAATTTATGATTTATTTTAATTGGTTGAACCTTGAAGATATTGTATGATAACCCATAAAAAATTACGTTTCGCATGAGTAAGTTGAATAAAGATTTTAATATTATTTAGAAAAGACGGCAACGTGGCTTCGTAAGTTTTAAGTCACGATAGCTAGCAGCGTAAAATAATACTGATGTTACGTGAGGATTAATAAGATTTTCAAAAAAAAGCTCACAAGAAAGTTTGGGTGAATAGTATAAATGTCTCAAATAATTTACGTGTTGGTTTAAATATGTTCAGTAGCGAGTCGAATGTATATAATACGCGGCGTATAATCATCAGAGTGACGATATTGCCCTGAAATTTGCGTGTTACGTATGCATGAGGTTATTATGGATCAAGAAGCCAAATAGATACGTGTAATCTCATGATATTTGATTACAGGGGAATGCCAATTCCTCAAACGCCTGAGCTTGCAGACTCACAGTCTATATTACACATTGTCGACGTGTCTCCGCAATTGGCTCAGAATGTACGCACTCGGCATAATTATAATATCATAGTTTCAGAAATGAGAAAAAAAGAAGCTTAAGGAGGATCATGAAGTTTTTTTTTTAATTTTATAACTGCCTATATATTTTTTTTCAATTAAATTAAATTTCTTTAAAAATGTCAATCGTATTTAAATTATTTTTTGAGACTGGAAGTAAACTTCTGGTTGATGTGTATAGAAATAGGAAGTCATAAGTACATTCTGAGAATATTCAATCATATAAGTTCGTTTACATCTTAAAATTTATTAGAGAATCAAACATATTTTAGAGTGGTTATCCCTTTTTTTTTACTATAATAAAATATTAAATTAAGAAATATCACAATTATATTTGCGTGATTTTATAATTGTGCATTTATGGTTTGTGTGTAATTACTTATACGTTGCAATGACTTATTAAGCTAGTAAGCAGAAGCACATTTTTTTAATTACGATTAACATTTTCAAAAAAAATTATTAATACAGTGAATCGTGAAACTTCCGACCTACCAAGAAATACCAATGAGAATTAATTGAGGAAAGCTTTGACGAATGAACTGCCAGTGTTTTTTTTTTCTTACTCACAACAGCTTAAAACTTGAGTACTAGTACTTGTAATGTTCTTCATACGCTAACGTAAAAATGAAGCGATAACGTAACGAATTTTTTCTAAAATTGAAAGAAAAAATTCTCAAGGATTGCGTGACGGTAGCTCTTATCGTTTAAAATATACATCGATAAACTCTGTTGTATCCAATTCCCACTTTGAATGAAAAAAAATGTATCTGGTGCACGCCAAAAATAAATACATCACACGAAATCTCCCTCGTGTTACGAAATGGCTCTGTATAGTTGGGGGTGATAAAACAAGGTATACATCGTACGGAGACTCGACTCTAATCCTGTATATGTGACGTATGAGCGTCAAGCTTATCTAGGCTCACGTGCGCTCTGTGCACGTATGATGTTATTCTAAAGTCACTTTTTTTTGCAAACGTCTGATTTTATGAGTAAGATTTAAAAAGATATGGGAAAAACAATTTTTTATTTGGAGAAAAAGAAAATTTTAACTCCGACACTCAAGAAAATAATAGTATATTACTTGGCAGATTAAACAGTCATTTTTCCAATCTCACTATTTATACACTATTGCATATCACCAACGTAAGAATACATTTATTTTTAAGTTATTCGACCACTGCAGTTGAACATTGGACAAATGGAAAAGCTTGTTTAAGTTAATTAAGTTGATAAAAAAGTATAGTTCTGGTAGAATTCAAATACATAGTGCAACAAAAAAAATCATAAATATCACGTTTCTTTCCAATGAACATGTACAAGCGTATCACGTAAAATCAGATATTTGCTGTAACTATTGGCCTACTCAATACATACATAAATTATTTATTTATGTAAAATAATAAGTATAAATTTCATTCTAAATTTGTTTAAAATATTGTGTACACAATGTATTGTATTATGTATAAAATATTGTAAATTTAATCAATTATTGACATGTGAGGATTTTATTAGCTAGGGAGGAAAGGAAATAGTTTACATCTGTCCACTACCTAGTACTGATAAGATGGTTCTCTGCCTCATCAACTACCAGTAACTATTTTCTCATCTTGAATTCACGAATAAAACACACCCTATAAATGACTTAGTTTTGTAAATTTCGACATCATAGACCCAACTTTGAACACCATGATATCAACATTTCAAGTAAACAATAAAGAGCTAATGCGATGTTTTATTCAGGTGAACTGGTTTAATCGATTTATAACTCCGCGAGCCTCACTTACCAACAAAAGAGGGTAAGTGTTGTATGAAAATCGGTAACTTGTATTGATCAATCTTCCCCTTAACAGTTGCAACCCTTGCGCAATTGCTCTTAATGTAGAAAACAGTAGCACCTGGTTTAAAAAAGAAAAGGGAACATAAAATGAGGAAATAAAAAATAAAAGCGAAAGCATGGAGCAGATGTTCATCGGCGCTCCTGACTCAACCGAGCAGATGTCGACACGCTACCCTCAGGACGAGAGCCCCGCAGACCTAGTGTACGCCACTGCGCAAGACTCGGCGCGCACTCCCATTGACCAGGTTGTTCTCTCGCTTTCTTGCTCCTTTTTTTTTTTTTTTTTTTTTTTTTTATATTGCACATTGGCTTGGCGGTCCAGAGCCGAGCGAGCGAGTAGTACTATACGGTGCCTTCGAGACGGACAGACCGTCTAGTGCGTCGTCGTCGTCCCCTGCACGTCAAAGAGACGCAACGAGTTGTTAACGCTAGGTAAACAGATAACACCCACCCATCGGTTGAACAACGATTTTCGCCAGAGTTTCGTTAAACAAGCCAACCGAGCAGTACAATTGCACATTCTTGACGTGAGAGTCGAAGACGGCAACTCCCCCTCAAGGAGAGACAGGAAGAGAAGGGTAGAGTGTGCACGGTAGCGACAAGGAAAGCTGCAACTGTTCTTTGGCTCCTCGAGGTTTCCTGCGTCGTCGTCGTCGTCGTCGTCCGCTAGTCGCTGGGAGTCAACGACAAGGTAAGGGGTACACCCCAGGGACTCGCTGCATCTATTATTTATACACGAATAGACGTCACCACCGATCGTCGATCGATTGTTATACAAACACCCACGCACACGCATACACTCGTTACGGTATACGTATATTTTTTTTGCTTTTTTTTGCTTATTTTCTCTAGGTACATGCAATTATTATTATTATTATTTTATTTTATTTTTTTTATTTTTATTATTATTTTTTTTTTTACTGCGTAAACACGCAATAATTTGACAAAAGGGTAATTCGATGGAACAAATTGTTTAATTAATTAAACCAGCTGCTGCTCTGCTGCGACTTTTTGTTACTGTATACGCAAATTACGTTTAATTAAATGAAATTTCGCCTCTCGGCAAGACCTCTTGCATACGTACATATATATACGTATATGTGTTATAATCATTGGCACAATCGCGATTATGCGCTGCCACTGTGCTGCTGCCACTATGCTAGCTATATTAAAAAAAAAAATATATACATGTATACACATAGGTGTCCGCTCTATATTGTGCATAGACATATATGTGCCGCTTTGGCGCCCATCGAGCGTATTATGTTCGTGTGCGCTCCACAAAGCCGCCCAGCCGCTAGGAAATCGATCGGTGCGGGATTTCTGGATTCGTACACTTACGAGCATGTATGCGGGTCTCTTTGCCGTCGTCGTTGTTGTTGTCATTTATGCTGGTTGAATAATATCTGTGGGAGGGCACCTGCGCGTTTAATGACGAGGTGCGTTCCGAGTATAGGGGTTGTCGGGATCTCGATCGATTGATCGGTACACGAGTTGTGCTGGGTTATTGGGGCGGAATGTGACTTGTTGCAAAATATAAATGGTAATAATTGGCAAAAAATGCTGTTTTGTCTTGCGGATTATTTATGAAATTGATGTCGATGGCGGGAATCGGTCTTTAAAGCACGATGATCGAGGAAATGGAATAATTAAATTAAATTTAATTGCGCTACAGAGTAATTTGTCTCCTTATCGTATCGATTTTTGAGCGAATGGAAAAGTGAAGTCAACCTGAATGGAAAAACGATTTTAATGCTTGTGTGTATTATATTGCACGACGAAACTTACTTGGCCATTATTGATTTCTTTTTTTTTTTCACTTACAAAAAATATCGAAACGACAGTACAAGTGTACGTTACATTCGACTAAAGTAATAAATATTTGACGGGAGCATGAAAAATACATGTGGACGCATCAAGAAAGCTTTTTCTGATAAATCAGATCATAAGCTTGATTCTCTTGGTTCGTTCAGAGACCTTTAACCTGGTTTAATAATCCGAACGTGTACAGTATCAATTCATCATTGTATCGGTGGTAAGGTCGAATACGTAACAGGACAAACGTGTATTAAAACATGATTTTTAGATAAAAACTTTCATCCCCTAAAGCTCGCTCTCGTCTATTGTAACTTTTCTTTTTCGAAATCCATAAAAAAAAGAAGAAATTGACAATGATTGAATCCACCCCCGACAGAAACGTGAAAAATACACAACCGGTGATCTGTAATTAGAAAAGAAGGTCTTGCCACAACGTAGAGATAATATTTCGCTAACCAAGTCGATAGCGTTGGTGTTATCACCCCATAAGCATCTGCAAAAACCTTGACTCGCGACTTCGATTTTACCAAAATAACCGGTCGCCCGCCGAGGTCCGAACGAACTCGGCACCCCTTAATTGCCACTTGTCCAGCCGTTCGACCGCGATGCAATTTAAACTTGGGTGCATGTGCCCTCGCTCGATAATTAAATGCCTCTGAAACGACAAACAATAGGTATAGCATTTGCGTCCCACAAAGACAACAAATCAACAAAACTTATTGCTCCAACGGTAGTACACATGGAAAAAATCGCTTAAAGTCAAAGTAAACGCGGACGTACGTGCATAAAGTCTGTATAGTCTTAGTGCGGGGGTGATAGGCCCGAGTTAACCTCGATTCCTGACGAGCCGCCGCTACCGTACTACCTACCACCGACTCTGGTCGAGGGTGTACAGGTAAAAGAGCTCATGTGTGAGAAATCAATACGAACAACAGCACAGCCACGTACAACACGCGGAAACGACGCGAGAAGTACAATGTAAAAACGGGCCATTACGTACGTACGTGTGCGGCAGCTTTTTCGCGAGGGTGTAAGTAACGCCGTGATAATGCACCACAGCTGTTTTTTCTATTCCTTGGTTTTTATACTCTAACGTAATCTCAGGTTACACGGCGTGTGGAGAGACGATGGGTTTATGAGTTGAGGGATGGTCTTTTTTTCTTCTTGTTTTATTGGTGTGGTTTTGTTGCACGGATTTGTCGATCGTTGAGGATAGTTGAGTGCCGTTTCGGGAGAAAGTGGAATGAAATTTAAATTTACAAATCAGAATTTCCTCTAAGGGGATTTTGATTGTTTTCGTGAGGGAGCAACGGTTGATTTGTAAACATGCGATCGGGCCATGACGCGTGCGTTTATTTTGCAGAAGATTCGTGCATCGCGTAAATTTTATTTATTTGAACTAGCCGAACCATTTTTATCCCGAAACCGTGTGGTTGACGTACAATTCGGTTGGTAGAGAGATAAGATCTCGTGACTGCAGGTAGATAATATATTTGAGTTTGAGACATTTGTAATACTCGTGCCAGACAAGGGTTTCAAAGTGACAGCGAAAACATGTGAAGTTTTGACATCGATGCCTAGGAGCTTTTATCATTGAATTGAATTATCTCTGACTATGAGAGTACAATTATTTTTTTGAAAAAATTAAAATCACTGCAATACATGAAAGTATCGCGAGTACACGTAACAACCTGTCACTGGTGCACCGGAAGCCCCTTCCTTGCGTATCGAGCTCCACGGCTCGAATAAGCACGTCGCCCATGAGGGAAAATCTAGAGCTTCGACACAGATGCATCATAGAGAAGCACAGGGGCGAGGAAGATAACGCGGGGAGAAAAAAAAATCGCAGAACAGCAGAACGATGCAGAAACTAGAATGAACCGGAAGAAAAGTAGCGATTCCGCGATGGAAACAGGGGTGCTGGGGAGGGGGTGAATCGATAAAGTTGAAAGGGGTGGGGAAGAGAACGCGAGATGGAGCGGGAAAGGGTGAAACAGAGAGAGAGAGGTGGTACGAAAGTTCGAGGTCATCCTAGCTATGTGCACCAACCACCCTCTCTGTCTCTCCCCGGACTATACGTGCGCGGCGGCACTTGAAGTTTCCATCCTCTCCGTGTAGGTACCTATATGTGCGCGGGGCGGCGAATCGAGTTACGCGCCAGGACTCACCAAGCGCGAAACTTCCCTTCGTTCTCCCCCCCCCCCACGCATCCTTGCTGCTCCCCGCGAGCGCGAAAATTATGATCTTAATGGGGACTGCGCGGGTGGAATTATGGAAAACCCCGCCGCCCCTGTTTCAAGAGCTTGTTTCGCTTTTCACGGAAAATTGCTGTTTGATCCAAGGATGCGCTTACCACGTGAGGGCTTTCTTAAAGCTTCTGGCTCGAGGTACATCAGATTTAACGAGCTGTACGAGCTCTGTTGTTGCGCACAAAAATGTATAGCATCCAATTTAGGAGTGTGACGTTGATTCTATCGATTGCTTGTTAGGGAGACAAAAAAAAATCACGTTTGGCCCTATATTAGGGATTGTACGTTGAGTCAACGCGAAAAACAACGTGTCTCGTGAAATGATGAGTTAGCTGTATCGGTTCAAAGATTTCTTATCGCGACCGTTGGTTGGACGTTATTGTTTTTTAAGGATTCCTAATGTCAGTTTATTAAATGTCTCGGGGGGAAGTTGAACGATATCGGATCTGAGATAAGATTTACGTTAAGAGGAAATAATAAAACTGATAAGTGTTCATTCATCGAAACAATATTTGCTCTTTGTTTTCTTGGATCGTGTGAATTGATTTTTAATAATATTTACCTTTGTTTTCGAACGAAAAGCAAACTTGGAAGAAAACAAGATCAATTTGAGTGTGTGAAAGCATCTCAAACACGATAAGATGAACCTAAAGATAAATGCAGTTCCTCCGGAATTTCGGCACCAAATAACGAACATTTTTCATCCGAATTGATCATACAAATACAAATGATCCTTCAGCGTTTTTCGAGATAAAAAAACAGCCTAAACGGGTTTTTTTTTAGGTTGCCAATACTTTTTTTTTTAACGACACACAATTCTATAAATAAACTTAGATAATATGTTAACGAGAAACGCTAATAGACGAGAGAGGAGATCATTAAATTTACATTATGATAACAAAAAAAACGTGATCACCCGGGGGCCTTGAATTTTAAGGCAGTAGCCTAAGAATTTTACGTCACCTCGCTGCACGTGCTCCCATTTATTTTTAAACTTCACCCTTGGAAAACAAGATTTTTTACAACCTTAGATCTTTCGCAATGAAAGGAAAAAAAGTGCTTTAGCGTGCACGGAAGAATATTCATGAGCTTTGACGCGACCGATAAAGTAATTAGTTTATCATTGTTGATAGCCAAGTAACCTCCATTATTCGTTGAGCTTCATAATTGAATAGATTTCTGGAAACATGTGTAATTAATTGGGCCACCAAAATAATTGGGTCGCCCATTAGGCTTCAGAGAAAAAGTATTGGTAATATTTTTTTGGCACTAATGTTTCCTCGAAATTTTCTTTGAAAATTGAGAATACGGTTGTAATGAATTTTGTTTATCCCCGAAAGATCCTTCGTCAGTCGCCCACACGAATCCTCACACCACCGATAAATCAATTGGGGACTTGATAGAGAGAAAAATCACGGACGATGAAAGATAACTCGAGACGCGTGTTGAAAAAATAACTTTTTACATCAGCATAGCGACAACGACAATGATGACGTCGAGGAGGTTGTTTTCAGTGCTCCGATTCGCTGAGGTCGAGTGATACACATCTCAGGAGCAAAAGACAAAAAAAATAAATAAATAAAAAACGCTGGTTGGAGAGAAAGGTGGAGACGACCTTCGATTAACCAGTAAGGTGAATGAATTTTTCCGGCCTACGGATTTTCACGAGTGATTTATCGATCGCGTACATGTTTTTTTTTGTTTTTTGTTTTTTTTTTTTTTTTAATTTTTTCTGTACTTTTTTCATTTTATTCGAGATAACGTAACTCTCACCCAAACGACAAGGTTTATCGAGTTTAACAGTAATTTTATAGGATTCCTTTGACTTCTCATCAGTTCGGACGGGCCTGATGGTAGAGACGAATTCGGGTACTACTCGAGTTATGGTTCAAGATTCTCTCCTTCTGTACACGGATGTGGAAATTGATGGAACCTGCACATGATTAAAGACTATAAATAAACGAATAATAAACGTGATCTGTCTCGTCGAGTTTTTCCACGCGAAGCAGTAATCGTATACTTTTTTTTCTTCCGATGCATCTCGATTAACCATAGATAACAGATAGTAATAAAGAGATCCTTTGTCGCAAAGTCACTTGCACCAGATACAAATACACTGTCGTTTGGCGGAGAACCTTGAGATGTAATAAAACGTGGTCCGCTTGTCACGGGGGAACGCGGTATCCATTAGGAAAATTAATGTATCGTTGCGTTGCCTCTCTCGTGCGTACGAAACGCGCGAGTCCTGAGATAGGCGGCTTACGTATGGGTGGCTTTTACGGGTATTTTTGTACAAGTGCCCGCAGAGCAAATAAAGACCTTACAAGGAAATATCGGAGATTTTAAAAACCAGGTCATGCTTTTTCATTCGTTTCAAATATCGTGGCAGATACGTGTTCAGCTATATAAACGTATAGTATCCCAACATAGAGGCATACGTAGCTGGGCAAAAAAAAACCAATGTTTTCCGATAGGTGCAATAACAATGAAGAAATCAAAAACTGTACCACACTTACACGAACACTAACTTAGAATTAGTATCTATAGATGTTTGTTTTTTGTACCATTGTGTAAATGAAGAAAGGACCAACTTTTTCTAGTTCAATATATATATACAATGTTGTTTTCAATTCATCAATATGTTGCACAAGGTATTAAATTTGCAAGTGGCATGACGCAGCAGCATGTGGCTGCGTTTCTCTGAATGTGCATTTGTTTTAGCATTCGCACACTAGATGTTTACACGTTATGTATAGGTGTATATGTATGAAATAATATATGTATTATTTGTGGCATGCGCAAAAAAATAAATCGAAAAACAAAAAAAAAGGGAAGAAAGAAACGCCGCGTGACGGCTCGCCAAAATCACTAGCCTGGAAAGCTCATCTCGTCCATACACCGCACCGTCATCTCGTCATCGTTTTGCCTCTATCGTGTAATGCGGCTCTGCGACTGTATAATTATATACCATACACATCGTATCCGAACCCTCTGTATCTTGTAAACCCGCAAGCTCTGCTTAGATGCAGTGCATACTTTTTTTGCACTGCCGGAAATTCTTTTATTTTTCTGTCATTGCTCACTACGAGTTCATCCTCTACTTTTGTGGTGTTTTTTTTTTCTGCTCAGCGCGTGAAAAAATATGGAACGAAAGAGGCGCGACGACAGACTTTCTTTTGTTTTTTACTGTAATTTTGTTTTTTTCATCACAAAAACACGTGTCAGACAAAAGACTCCAAATACGTATTTTCTTTTCATCCGCTCAACTTAAATTCCCTGCAGTTTACACCAGTTTTTTTTTTTCATCCTTTGAGTATCACGCAAAAAAAAAAGAAACAGTAGAACTCGTCTAAGACAAGAAATATCAGAGACGTTATTGTACAGTCGCAGAGTGCGCACATCCCGCAAACGGCTGGCTAAACATCAACGTCGTCATAAATCACCACGAAAGCTCGAGAGCTCTGAAAAAAAAAAAAAAAAAAAAAAAAAAAAAACACGAATCAATCCATAATAACCAACTCACACGATCGACGCATCAACAAGCGTACCAATATAAAATACAGCAAGAGCCTAATGTATGCCCATCAGCACACATACGCACACACTGTCTCACGCAGCACGCGCGCAGCTGATACAAAAGACACCACCGACCAACACACCACCGACCCCAAAAAGAGACAGAGACACAAAACGGCGCGTGCACCCGCAAAATTCAAAGAGAATCACTGAGCTCGGCCGTCCAGCACCACCACCACGCTCTTGTCGCAAGGTCGGGTCCTCGAGAGACTCGGGGGGAGCAAACGACAAGAGGACGACCCTCGGAGGAAGCGCCGATCACCGGGGAGCCGCGAGTCCGCGGAGGGAGTGGCGGGACAGGCGGAGTTGGCGCCGTTCGGAGGTACGGAGGCGCCGGGACGCCACCGCCGCGGCTGCACCCATGCCGGCCGGGGGTATTGGGGCCTCGTACCGGTCCCTCGGGGACCTGGGCGAGGACGTCTACAAGAGCACGACCATCGTCGAGCAGACCAAAACAACCAGCCAGAGCGTGCTCGAGAGCGTCAAAAAGGCCTTCAGCTTTGCCGCGCCTAAGATCGAGCTCGCGCTCAGGAAGAAGGAGCCGCTGATCGTCGACAGGCGCGAGAGCGTGTCCATCGTCACCAGGTAAGCCGAGCCCTCCTCGTAGCCGTCTTCTTCGTTGCTGCTGTTCTTGTTCTTGTTGCTGTTGTTAGAATAATAGGCCCCCCATCCACTTCCTTTTTTTTCCTTCACTTTTTTTCTTTTTCCTTTCTTTTTTTTTTTTTTTTTTTTTTTACCATTTCAAGTTTGCTTGGGTGTGGGTTATAATTACCTTGCGCTCATCCTTCGACGATGGCACAACAAGAGCTTTTGAGTTAAGAGTCCTTGGGAATTGAAAAACAAACGTTTTCGAGGGACTTTGCGACAAAGATATTCGTCACGCACCTGCCTCTGAGAGTATACAAGTTGTTAACAAAAATCATCACCCTATAAAAAGTTGAAGTTTTTTTTTTACATACGGTCACTTCGCGAGGCACGTGAAAAAGGAATAAATTTGTCCCCAGCCTCGACAACGGTACATTTTTAGTTCCAAGGAGTCCTATCTCAAATTTTGTGGAATCGTCAACGCTGCAACATTATCACTCGCGGTGGAGACCGGCATTTGTTTTTTTAACTTTTACTCAACATCTAACAATATCTTATTCCTTTTCCTTGATCTTTCTGTGCATTTACTTCTTGATTTCATTCATTCCTGGTTCTCCCGGGTTATCCCCTCTTCTCTCCATGGATTCGTGGTTTAGTGCAAATGGAGCGTTTGGTTGCGGTGCAGGGGCCCAAATAGCCGTACGGTCCTCGATTAAAAAAGCCGATTCAGTGGCTTTCGCGTGTCTCGGGTGTATATTCCTCCCCCCGGAGTCTCGCGAAAGAAATCGATATGGAAACGAGGCTGTTCGTACGTTGAACTCGCCTAATTGCAGGGGGAAATTTCAGCCGCGCGCACTTACCTACGCCTCTCGAGAGAATCATTTTCCAGGCCTTTATTGCTTCCAAAGGGCCATACTGGTAGTGTCTCGGCTGGCAATAACATTGTTTCGAAAAACAAACCAACCAAGCTTATGGGAACTCGACGCATCAGCGAGACCGACGCGGTGGTTTTTCCTTCAGTCGCACAAACGGGGGAAATAAATGAAGCCTGAAGTTGATGATTCCACACTCGGTGATGGTACACTTATATATCGTAGCCAAATGGAGAGAGCAAACAGCTGACAGCGCGATTCTTTCTCTCTCTCTCTATATACGGAGACCCTTGAAACAGATACCCTTTTTCTTTCTTCCGAACGAGGTTCTACACAAAGGGTGACTTTTTGTGCTCGATAAGCGGCTCTCGAGATGAAACGGTTGTCCCTTCGTCAGCCCTGTGCTCTTGAATATCGATCGGAATGTAAATCACCGGGTATTACTTACTATACCACCTCACCTTTTTTATGCCCGCGATGCTACACCTGCAAGCTTCAACTTGGCTCTAAAGGGGGTAGTTTGAGCGGGCGAGTGTATTAGGCGAAAAGGGTGGGGGGCTTTGTATTTGGATTATACGTGTCTCGCGTGGGGAGGATAAATCAGCGCGGCACCGTTGCTACAGCTTTTCGGACTTTTTACCGGCTTAACAGCTGACAATGAAAGAGAGAAAAAAAAGAGACGGACGCAACACTGGTGTTTTTTGGGACGGAACTTCGCTTAATCGGGACGATGGTTTTACCACTTGTTGGAAATAAAATTATCGAGCCGAGCGAATACGGTGGGTTTTTTTTTTCGCTCTCGGAAAACCACCCTAGTCATTTAAACATATCGTCAAAGTCGGTCGGTTCAACAAAAAAACGTCCCAGACGCTCACCGTGCAAACTCTTCCGATACACGCCACGATATAAGTATCCCGGTGAAAGTCACGCTCGGCTATTGCAACATCACTCTAATCACCCCGGCAACGACGAGACGCCGTGTGCTCCATCTCCATTAGAAAGCAAGCAAGAGGGAAAAAAGCCCAACCATTGTTCGCGAAAGGCCTTTCAACTCGAGCCAGCTTATAGGCGCAAGACCAGTACCTGCAAACACACGTATATATGTATGTACGTGCAGCATCCTCGTGACAACAGAAGGAGATGCATGCACATGCATAGAGAGAGGAAGGATGACGCGTCACTGCTGTGTACGTCTCGTGCCCCGGGTGGGTGGAGGGAAAGGGAGGAAAAGGGTCAGAGAGATATGTATATGTGCATATAGAGTTGGAGGGGGAGGGAGGGCGAAAAATTTCGTTTGCGTCAGGGCACCCAGAGTTTCTAGGACCGGATGCTGGAGAGCCGCGGGGCGAAGGAGGCGGCATATCGATCCTCCTCTCTCCCTCCGCGAGGCTCCTTCACTCGCTGCAGGACGAAAAGCAGGCCGACGCAGCTGACGTGGCCAAGGTAAGCTGACGGCGCCCCCGCCACTGCTGCTACATATTATATACTGATACCGGCTGTACACACGTAGGTATATATAACAATGCAATCGAAGTAATGCACACGGTGTTACGCTGTCGCTTTGTTGCTTGCTTGTTCTCCGAACGCTTCCTTTGCTTTGCGCTTGCTTCGCTCTGTATGCACACGTATCCATATACATAATATGTATCCACGTATTGTGTAATTCGTAGCTCCTCAAAGATTATTGTTACCCACGGGAGCATCTTAGAACAACAAACGTATGAATCGCACGATGGTGCAGCGATGCAATATTTTTGTCGCAATGGAATAAATGCGTGTTATTGTCAACGAGCTAAGTGAACTTTCAAAGTTAAGTTCTCAGCTGTGTGTGCATGTAGTCTCTTTTGTCTCGTAGCGGGTTATCGCTCTAAGAAGGTCATGCCAAAGGGGGGGGGGGAGAAGGATAAACTGTGCTGCCGAGGGATTTCTTCGGGAGAGCCCGAAATTCCTTGGCCCAGTCCTGTGCCGCAGTAGCGGTGCTGAATTATAGAGCTGCTCTCCCGAAGAAGTTTCCCCTTCCCCCCCCCCTGAATTTATTGCCCAGCCTCCCTCGGCGCATTAAATTTTTAATTCGAATTTACGTCGCTTAAACAAATAGCTCCCCAATAGCGCCTCTAAATAATCTCTCGGCAGGCCAATGTTTTTCTCTCTTGCTAAATATTTTCTCATTTGGATTCGCGGCCGTAGAAAAGCTCGACTCGGCAAATCGAGTCGCGCAGTTGGCAACTTTTATGCGCCGAGAGAATACCCATTGAAAGACCTGTATGGCGTGGAATTGGTTCAATAGACGAAAAAAAAAAAAAAGAGGCGCGAGGCGGGAAAAATTTTCCGAGCCACCGGTGCTGTATGACCTAAATGCGAAAAACAGGCCCGAATCGAGAGCAAAACGTGATGCTGGGCAAACTTCGCGTCTCGAGAGCTCCCGTTCGTTCGCCACTTTTCTTCGTATATATATATACACGACGAGCTTTTCTTTATCAATTCTCTTGTCCATCCGTGTCTAGGAAAGAGAAAAGCACACAGCTTAGCGCCCCAACGCGACAATGACAGCATCTTTCAGAAAAAGAAAAGCCGATGTTACAGCACCACCTTTCAGGCGCGTGTCGTTCCACTTTTTATCTTCCAGATGATGCACTCGAGCGAGAAACATTAACCTGTAAGTGTGTGTCCAGAGTTCTTCGGCGGCTTTTGAATTTTCACTGAGCTTTTGATAAAAGGAGCACACATGCACACACGCATACATGACAAAAAAGCCTTCTCATGAAACATCAAACACAATAGATCGTGACACACTTAGGAACGAGAATCAAAATTTCAACCCTCGTGACTTTTTCATTCACGTCCATCGTTGTATGTCTCTCTTTTATGTATTTACATCCGTGACACGTTATGCTTGCACATTCGTGTTATATCTACAACTTATGAATGTTGCTTTGCATGAACAAGTGTACGATTTTCGAGCTTTTTGTTGGTTTTTTTAGCACAAGCATCATGGCATGACGTAGAAACAGAAAATTAAAAAAAAAAAAAAACACAATCGAGTGTATGTCGAATACCAAGTGAGTGTATATTCAGTAGATTAGAAAAAAGGGTGACGGTAGTCTATTTATCTACTTTAGAGGAAAAAAAAAAAGGACAAAGCTCAGAAAGTTTACCGATTAACGTTAGGGCCACCTGTGTGATTATCCCCGACATCCGTTTTGTTTTAGGGAAAAACACAAGATGCCGACCGCAGCCAGTGCCGAGGAGTCTGCTCTGTTGGGGTGAGTTACCTTTGGTTTTGCATTCCTATGACGTTTACTGTGATATTATTATTATTATTATCATTTATAGGTTGTGTGGCTGGTGAAAGATGAGAGTTGTCGAGTAAGTTGTATGAATAGTTTTTATCGCGTGTAGATCTTACGGTACAACTCATCTCAAGCCAACACCACCATTAGATTAACTGTATATGATTGAAATGTGTATAATGTAATATTATTATTGATGATCATGCATAGAACTGAGTATATTTGATAAAAAAGTTGTACAATTGTTGTGTACATAAATATACATTTAGGAATTGAACTATTTTCTATCGTACTAGATATTATAGTAGTTACATGGTTACATTTGATACGTGCATATGTGTGTATATAATAATAGTATACTCAAGTATTGTAGTTTGTAGACTTGATTTGTAAATTTGACAAAAAAAAAAAAAAAAAAAAAAAAAAAAAACATGATTTTAAATTGACACGAAAACATCACTTATCCATCACAATCTTTCGACAATTCTACAAGGTGGTTGACAATGAGAAATGTTGATGTCATGGGTTCAAAGAATTTTCCTAATATTGATGTCACAGTCTGCATGACGAGTAGAAAAACGTTAAATTGTATATTCTTTAGGTTGGAAAATATACAAAGGAAAATCGAAACTTTTACATTTGGCACAATGACAAGCGTTTTACGACTTTTTTCTGGAAAAATGAAATTTTTTCCTTGCATCCAATAAACAATAAACACCAGTGGAAAGTATTTTAAAAACGAGGACAGAAAGGGAACCGAAAACTTTTAATACAATGCAGATATTGTACTGCTAGAGAATCCCAGTCCTCTATTGTCCGCTGACCTAATGGCCTAAGCTATACCTCTATACACGCGTACCCGAGCTCAAACGCTAATTTACACATCTACTTTTGTGCTACGCGTCCCACACCCTCTGAATTCCTCTAAGGTGACGTTGTAACGCTAGATTACGACTTTTCCCGTAGGACATGTAAGCTCACTTGGCTTCGGTATTTACATACCTCTGCGAGTCTAGCTTATCCATTCAAATTTGAATACTGCGAGTGTAAATAATACCTGTAGCTAAGTCTACGAATAGGTATGCATACAAGACGTCATAATTCCGTTTGAAGTAAGTATTCGGTCTGCGGCTGATGAGTAATGCCAACAGATCAATTGTGATCCAAAGTACAATATTTGCAGGGCAATTACTTGCCCGTCATTAGATTACGAGAGTCAAACAACTACAGGCTATACTTTTCGATGGTTGCTCGAGTGTTGATGCAGCTATGCATTTGTGTATTTTTTTTTTTTTTTTTTTTTTTACTGTTGAAACATAATAATAGTCGTACCAAAATTTACAGATTTTGTTATCATCATTATGAACATGTAAGCGAAAGGTATGCTCCTTTGACAAAATTACGCTGGGCGCCAGCGATACTCGTAACAGCCGCGAGTTTTACCTGAAATTCGAGAAAGTCAGTGAGAACGTTTCATTGAGATACACTGAGAAAAAAAAAATTACTGTGCTAGAATTATAATCTGGTACTGTCGTCTAGAGACTTTTTGCTATTTGAATGATAATTTTGGAATAGAAATTTTTGTTTGTAAGTACAGTTTTTACTGTTTGTACAAGAAAAATTACTGTCCGGAATGGTAAAAATTAGGTTGGCTCAAAGTAAAAAGTCCTTCGACGGCGGAATGATACCATACAAATAACCATTCTAGCACAGTAATTTTTTGTTTCTCTTAGTGTAGCTTCATTTTGGTAGCATGAAGATATACAGTGTTAGTGTTGACTTTGAGATGATTTGAAACACGTATTTCGATACCATGTAGGAAATCATTTTGAAAATTTACTCTATTCCTGGGGAGAATTTGTTTTCTGTAACAAGTGCAACGTGATAAATAAATTTTTTTGTCTACCTTCCTCGCTGACCTCTAAAAACACCACATGTTTCAAAACACTCGAATATAGTAACATCCGCTTAAAAAAAAAAAAAAGTGTAAAGAATCATCAGCTTATGCGCGTCCGGACAACGGGCCAATCAGTCTCGTTATGTCATGCGTAGTGCGTTTTACACGATGAGAGGCCGCTCTCGAGCTTCGGCCACACTGACATACTGAACTCTCGAGGTACGTACAGGCTTCCGGCGTGTAATTTCTCCCTACCCGGACTAAATTAGGTGCTACCGAATGACCTTCTCTGTTGTACACACACACATAACAGTTCTATATACTCGTCTTGAGCTTGACTTTCGGATCCGATGGATTGAAAGGCTGACACCTGTCAAGTTCTAGGGATCCCTGTGAACGTCAACCCCTGTAACACTATCGTGTACTGCAAAATCACAACACGTGCATCATCTGTCACGACATACGATGGTAAATTTACATCAAGATTATACCAGACATACAGATGGTATACAGCAATGAACAGCACAAAGAGACTCGGGTATAACGGTCCACTGCGCCGCGTTAATCACTTTGATTATCGACGTCTCGCGAACTCTGTTGCCCAATCCTGGAAGGCAATTTTCTAAAAGTACGTACTCAGGTATGAAAATAAGGGACACTTTGGCGTGGCATCACCAACTCGTGGCTTTAGTTTTTAGTAAAGATCGTCGTGTCAATTGGACAAACGCCTTGTTTTATCCAAGAGTAAAGAAAGGTAGTCTACAAGAGCAAGTTCGACGTACTCCCTGGCTTCCCCTTTCTCTGCGAACGGCATGCACATCAGGCTGATTATGCAACGTCTCGGCGGCTTGGGTGTATCATGTGCAGGTGCAGTCTTACGCGCGGGTGTTGATCAACGATGCACCGTGCGAATGTGGTTATATACGTACACGTGTACACACCGATGCTCGCAAGCGAATGAGGCACAGAGCGACGACGCCTTAACAATGCTAAAGAGCACGGAGGCTGGTATTATATGGGCTGCGTGACTTCCGACGTCACGGACGTGCGCCGAGAGATTCAGTTTGACGACGATGGCCATTGTTACTTATTCGATCCAGCCGACTTTCATTGGGAGGGTAGGGGAGGGACAGAGATGAAAAGGGACATTGATGTCGTTTGATTGTTAATACTTTTCTGTGAAATCTAACGATGATAGACAGAGAGAGAGAAAAATCAGGTATCTACTTTGGAGAATCGCCGTCATCATAAAAAAAGTGTACCTACTTAGCGTAGTCCTGGAATTTTGCCATCCAATCTGTCTGAGCGGAGAAAAGCAATAAAAACACAGGTTATTTTCAACAGATCAGGTTTTATCGCACATCTCGCGGTGGTGGTCGAGTGTGGGTTTCGTCTCTTCCCCCGACACTCGTGATGCACGCGAAATGAGACGGAGCGAGGCTGCCCCGGAGAGGCAGGTAAGCCGAGACGTAAAAGGCAATCTCGTTTTACTGCGCAGCCAAGGCGGGACAGGCACAATACACGCGGAAGCAGCGAAAAAAAAAAAACAACCCAGCGCACGGCAGATCGACTTGATCGATGGTCTAGTGCTCGGGTGGGGAGGGACGGTATCGAGTGTCCGGGTATCGAATCCTCGAGCGAGTGGCCGCACGAATGCACGAGGTTTACAGTACTTACGGAGTCGCCTGGTGCAACGACGTTTCGATTTAGCGACCGTTTCGCTAAAGAAAAGTAGAGAAAAGATTGCTGGTCTACTGTACCCACTGGTCCGAAGGAATAAGATGTTTATTGGTCCTGAAACTTGTGACGTTGGGGACAATTTACAGCTTAGATACGTGGGTGTCTATTCAGTTATCCTTGTTTTTCCTTTTTTTTTTTTTCCTCATTACCCGTAATCTTAAATATTCACTGAACCGTTAAACTGTTGACTATTTTTACTTCAACCATGTTGTTAAATCATCAATGGAACCCTAATTCCCGGCAAGTTACCTGAACCGTAGGCGTAAATAATTCCAAAATGGCCATGGTTATGGAACTGGAGGAACACAGAAAAACCTTGAGCGAGTAATAAACCCACTCTTGGTCAAAGAAAAAAAGTGGTAAAAAAGAGTTTTCAGCAGAGTAATCTAGTACCTCCACTTTCTCCAGACCGAAATCAAATGGTAATCCCTCAGAGAGAGCCCAGGGATTCGACCGCCAACGCGCAGCCTTCTTTTTATCCTTCTCGCTTGTAATATATAAGTCTCTCTCGCTTCAATCTAGATGTGGTAACCCATTGTTTCCAGCGAATAGTATATATACTTACAATATCCTTTCTCACCAGCGTTTCATTGTTATAGTTGCCAGTTCGGGAATTTTTAGTCTTTTTCGACTCTTTACTGTGCGGATACGTGTTACGTATACGTATCCTTTTTGTGATTTTGAGCTTAAGCTGGTTATTTATGGATCAAAACAGAGATACACCACCCAATGAAGCACCTCGCTGGGAATAAAGATCAGCCGAGTCTCAGATTGCCAACTTCAAACGAAAGAGATCGTCTCACCAAATAGCGTACTTCGATTTGATTGCTATTGGCTGATGAAATGCAAGTGAATCCGATGTATTGAGCTTGTAGAAAAAAACCAGAGCTACAAAGCCAGATCTCGTGCCCATCGTTTTTCAAGCCAGGGCAGAGGAAACTCGACGACGGATCCTGACACCGGAAACTTCGCACGGACTGGTGTGGGTATACACGCGTCGACGGCGCGGGTGGAGAGGGACGCGGGAAACCGATGGACGGGACGTGGTTGGGAAACTCAATTCGGTCCAACGTGATCGACCACCAGCAACATCATCATCGCGCCACACGGGAGGTAATGGAAGAGAAATCAAAAAGAGAGGGGCGTACCACGTACAGGTGTTGCCTTGAATTGACGTGCTTTTATTTAACGGCTGAGTAAAACTATAGTGTACCGTCGCTCGCGACTTTGAAAGGTTCAACGTTCGCTTTTTATCTCTTTGTCCGAGCTTTTCTGCCAAAAGTTGGCAAAGAACCGGCGAGGGGTAAACGCCTGGTAAAGCACCGAAAAGCTTTTGATGGCTGCACCATCCGAAGCTAATGACTATACTTTACTGCGTCGCGCTTCCGTACGATAAATGTTTGTGCATGGATGGGGCAGGGGGGAGTGCACACACAAAAGCTCGACGCGCCAGACGAAAATATTGCGTAGCTTGGGGCAACTGGCCAAAAGTATCACGCTACACTGATGTACTGCGTCGTGATGGTGTTGCTTGGTACAGCGACAACGATTTCACCTTATTTCGTAAGGTGTTTACTATGTCTCTCTTGTTTCATCAAAACACGAGCTGAAACCCCAATCAAGGGTAACGAAATGAAAATCGACAATCTTGCATCTTCGGACCTACGTGATGTATTCTCGAAAGGAACTAACCGACACAAAGGGCGCCCGACCTATACTTGACCGTAATTCAGCAGTGTATATAGCACTTGCGCTCGAGAAAAGGGCGAGGCAGGTAACCATATATACGTAGTACTTTTCTTCGGTGAAAGGCAATTAGAAGGCACGGGAGAAAATGAGGGAGCCGGCCAGCAATTATTGCGCTGCACACCCGCACCCACTTCTACTCCCCGAGCGTGCGTTATTACATACAAACGTTTTTTTTTTTTTTTTTTTTTTTTTTTTTTTTTTTTTTTTTTTTTTTTTTTTTTTTTTTTTTTTTTTGCGTCAAAAGGTAAACGAGTAAAGCTGCAGAATTTTAATTTTCAAAGCGAGTTTCAAGTGATAAGCGCGTAAAGTTGCACTTTCCGGTTCTTTACCCTTTATGGTAAATTTTTTTTCCTTCCCTCGTCGTACTTACCTGGCAAAGGGCCTTGGAGACGACATAATTATTCAGAGCTCCAAATGGTTGTAAACAACAAACTTGGCAGCAAAGCGCGCGAGCTCTTGAGCTTGTTAATGACCCTTGAAGTAAAACAACACGTATCGCAGGAGCCTCCTAAGAGCCGTACACGGTAAAGGTACGATAGGTTTATCACCTCGCGCAGACGAGCATGCAACGAGCATGGCCACGTTGTGAATTCAATTTGACGGACGAGAGGGAAAGGAGAGCTAAGCAATTGCTTGCTAGTCGAATATTTTTTTAATCCATCATCTTGCAAGATTCAAGTACGTTTCTTTATCAATCAGCACAAGTCATCGTCTATTTGATGGCAGAAAACAATATTTCAACTGAAATCAATATCAGAAATGAGAATTTAAATCGAGGCGATTGGAGTTTTACAGGTACCATGGATTACGCTCTTTTGCGTGCAAGGATCACAGTCTTCGAAATCACAAGGTATATCTCGATAAAATATTCAAAATGTGCAGCAACTATTATTGAAAATACGAAAAAAGAAATCTGACCACGATTAAAATTAGGTAAAGAAACCTATTGTAAAACCAGAAGTAATTAATTGGAGAAACATTTGTATCAGTCAATCGGTAAAAGTACACTTTTTTGACATTCTAAGAACACTTGTAAAATTTCAAGCAGCAGCTAAGCGTACGCATTAGAAACGACAAAAGTCAATGTAGGAGGGGCGAGACCGATGTTAACTTTCCCCTCGCTCGATAAAAAAAAAAAAAAAAGCGCTAATACGAACGATTACGCAAATGTCAAGCGTCGAGAGAACTTATTGATCGCGTGACCTTCGCGGGCCTCGTTGGTTACACTGACGTTTCAAAATTGAGCAGATCTAATCCGGACTGCCGTATAGCGGATAAATGATCGTTCCTAGGCGTGTGTAACTCGGTTCACCAAAGTTATCTTAAAATCGGCACTTTGCGGACGATGCGCTCACGCGACCGGCCTCTCCTCGTTTTACTCGCGCATTTACTGGATGGTCGACAGCACACCGAGCTTTTGAAAATTAAAAAAAAAAAAAGAACGAAGCTTAGTAAATCACTTCCGCTCGATACCACGCGTATGTGACCGTAAATACCCATTGGAGCTCTGCCCAACAGAAAACGTCAAATTAACCGGCAACGACGTGGAAAATAGGTCTACTCCTCGAATAAGCCCACAAATCACAGCAGCACCAAACGACCCCGTGGCTCAAAACGAGGTTTACTCGTATCGGATGTAATTGAAAGCTCGCCACACGAGCAAAGGGGCCAGCGAATGGGCAAATCGATCGCGCAGGGTACGACCACGTTACTCCTTTTTTCCTCCATCCACGACAGACGGTCTGTTTCGATTTATCAGAGTCGAGAGAGGCTTATCGCACCGTGTAAACGCACCACGAGGTTGCGGAGATACCAAGGGACGGCGAGCTGGGATTGAATTCAAAGATTTGGAGTGGTCCGGGAAAAAAGGCCGAGACATATCGGGATTGGATGCCGAGGGAGATGGGAAAACGTATTAGATTGCACGGGATACCCAAGATGCACGAAATAAAGTTTACAAAGTTTCGTGGTCTCGCTTGAGGTTTATCGGGCTACGCGTTACCCACGGGTTTTTCTCGTTAGGCCGAAACTTGATACTTCATCCGCGTCGCGGCGGGAAAATCAAGGGAGTACACGTTTACGATCTCACTCTGAGGATTAAAAAAAAATTAAAATTTTTTTTTATCGAGTTGATCGAGTATCAAATTCCAGGTGAAACATGAATACCCTTCAAGGACTAAAGTACAGGGTTTGAGGTCAGCGAGGATCGCGATGAGAGTCAGCCATTGAAATATTAAAAGCGCTGGAGCTTAGACTCGAGAGTTGATAGCGTCTTCTCCAATTATGCCACAAGCTCCCCTCGTTTTTCGGCAGGACGGCCTCAATCTTCCTCTTTACCGGTACCTAATTCACTTTGAATTCAGCTGTGCTGGGCATGTACCGACGGTTCGACGGAATCTTTGTCCAGCTCTTGACTTTGCACATTAGGTATATTTTCTACGCTAATTGGGTTACAAGCCCACTAATCAAGTTCCCAGAGTCGTAAAGTCGTCCTGCCAAACGCTACTGTTCCCACTGTCGTAAACATAAAAAGCTTTAACGACAAATAGTCCCCGTTTCTCCGGTGATCGAGGTAAAACGAAAAAAACTGCCCCTGCGTATGCTAAATGTATTGGGTTCATAAAAACGTCATCGTTTTCTTATCGAGCCACGCGTTATGCCGTGTCTGTACGGTGTCTGCAGTCGGTGGATAAGTTTCCTGCCGCTATAACACACCGTCCTCGCACCAAGTTTGACTCTCTTCCTTGTTCCGTGACGTCGGTCTGGCGTCGCGTCGCGGCCCGATCCATCAACCGCGGGCTCCGTAAGTATATATATATATAGGTAAATGCCCCCACTGCACTCCTCTCGCTCAAGAAGTATAGAGATGAGTCGTAGCTACCGGTACGGCAGCAGCAGTGGTATATCAGCACGGCAACAAGACAAACACTACCCGTATCGCGAGGAGGGAGTCGGCAGAGCGCGGGGCGTGGCCTCGGTCCGATCGATGGGCCTCCTCGTGTGGGCCGCTGTACCTACAACAACCACTGCCGCACTGCAAAGTATACACCACCGCCAGCAGAGAGTGTAATATCCAACAGCTGCTGGGTCAAATCACCCCCAGAGAGGGAGAGAGAGGACCGAGGATTACGTAGCTTTATCCTCTTTTATCCAGCCGCGAGCGACTCTTCGCCCCGGGGAATTTTAGCTTTTAGGGTGCAAGCTCTTGTGCCCATCGCGGGAGCTTTTCCCTCTATTGCAGTTCCAAACCGTACATGGGTCTATCGATGCGGGGTAGTAACGAGTCCGGGGGTGTAACAGCTGAGGCCGAGCGATATTTTTAGCCCCAGCTGTATTTTCAGAGAACTCCGGAGGTGCATACCACGGAGAGCGTGACGGAATCAAAGTCGTGGATTTTTATCATTGATTTACGTACACGTGTGTGCCCGTGCGGAGCTTTTTTCTACCAATACACTTTTTCCAGTTTTTCCTCAAAGGGAGCGCGCACGTATTAAGATGATCCACACGTACTTGGGCACCGTCGATCGATGAGGGGAGGACAGTTAATTTCCGCGTCGCGTACGATCCTATATTACTCCTTCATGTGTTGTGCATCCATCGTTTTTTCGATAAATCGCTGCACTGGCGAGTGAGGCCGGACTCTGTGTCACCCGTGCGAGCACGTTGAACCCTTCATCCGCGGGGGTTGCACACTTTTTCGTCCTCCATACCATGCCGCCACGGCGTCGCGACGACAATCGAATTACCCCAGCTTTCGCCCCCTCCTTCGCCAGTCCTCGGTGTGCACCAGTTTACCGGAATATAATTGGGCGTCCGCGAGCTGTGCGAGGATTTCCGGGGGGGGGGGGGGAGGATAATTGAAGCGTCGCCGACGGGGTCGCGTTTGCTGCCGTATTACGCGTCGACGCCCGTCCAAATGCCATTTCCCTGCCGCTTCTCCTTCCCATTTGCCGCGAAACTACCCCATCAAAAACGTATTAGGGGTCCGGATGAGCGTGTCGCCGGCCGGTGCTGATGGCGATGACGACGATACAAGCTGTGAGAGATAGAGGGCTGCTGGATAGAGTGCGCCCATCGATTAGCCTGGATTTTGCGAAAAATCGAGAAAGCTTGGCAAGAGATAGTTAACAGTTTCATTGAAATCACCTCGGAAAATTTGTGGCTTCGCGAAACATTGGGGGGAAAAAAAGCTGATGCCCGACGTTAAGATCTGGACGGTATTTAGGACTATTGACGGGACGTTGGGATTTATTCTTGTTCGGTTAGCCTAACGACTTTCGCTCTTTTGTGCGAGCCATGCGGAAGTGCCTGTATTTCTCCTGTATCTGGATTTAAAGAGTCTTACTACCTCGCGAAGGGAGCCCCGTGTCGGTCAATAATAAACTTTCGACACAAACATGCTGGAAACGTGTTTCACGGGGTCATTGCTTCCCGTTGGCAGCTCGCAATTGTGACGTAGTGCACTTTTTTTTTGAAAATTACTGTCTCTTTTTTCTCTCAGTTCATTATTACGAAATATTTGTGCAGGATCCTCTCTTTGTGATTAATTTTTTATTTTTCACGTCACTAACGATCTTGCCTGTTTAATAAAATGCGAGTGCTTTTTGAAGCTTTTCTCAAGAGGAGCATAGATCTCCAATGACGTAGGGCTTAATTAAAAGTATCGATTGCACTGGAAAGTTTGCGTAAGGACGATATCAGTTCCCTAAACTACAAAGTATATAATATACGTAGATATGTATACCAAGGAACTTTTGGAATATTCTACAATCACGAAGTAGCTCGTAACATCAGCCAGTTTTCGGAATAACAAATACTCAACGAGCTCACTTTGTAAAATTAGCTCGACGAAACTCTCGTCCTCCTCATTATTTCAACTCGCACAATCGGGGTGGGCTTTGAAACCATTGTAAATTAATTTTAAACGACACTCTGCACAGTCCAGAAGTGCTTTTGACTCGGCGGTACCGTAGTTGAAATACATCTGTAAGGGCACTTTGCCGCGCCCAGTTTCCGACCCCGGGGGGCAAAAAAGTCTCATGAAACGCAAAAGGAATCCTTCCGCCACAGCCCATTGTAAGGGCTGCTGCTTCGTGGATCAATTAAAATATAATTGACACGTAAAAGCATTGCGCAATCCAATTATTCTACGTCGCGCGAGACTAAAAGCGTCCAACTGACCCAACTGTTAATTATAACCCATCGGCCATAGGGAGGATGACTCCTCCCCCTGTTACCCGGAGTAACTATGGAGAGAGAAAAATAATTATCATGTAAAAAGAAATTAATAATATTGTGAATGAGTGGTAACTAGGGCTAATTTAATGAAACCTAACCTTGTGCAGCGCGATGCCATCGGACGCCAGTATGGACGACATCGAGCTGAAGAACATCCAGCTGCAGTTCCCCACGTTGAGGTACCTCACGAGGGACGACGGCTCCGTCCGGGAGGAAAGGGTCGAGACCGACAGGGGCGCGCTTATCGTTGCCGTTCAAGGGAACCGGGCGAAGCCAGCCATTCTCACGTATCACGATCTTGGCCTTAACTGTAAGTTGTGACCCATTTAACCAACCATTAAACCACACAATATGTTTTATGTCCGTAGTACCTATCTGTCGGAAAGTCAACCTTATCTTCTATTGCGGGCAAAATATAACTTTTCATTCACTTCATACTTTTAATCTGAGGATGCAAAGCTTTTTCTCCTACTCTTTATATCAATGCCAGAACGGCATGCCTCTGCTACGATTGAATAGTGAAGAGCTTGCAGGAAGATTGAGCGTAGACGTCACGCACATTGTGCGTTTTGACAATGACGAAGCGCGTGGATTTTAATCAGGGATTTACAGAAACCAAACATTTTTGAAAACTATTGATTAAGTCCAGAAAGACACTTAATAGTAAGCTATGGTCACTTGATTATTTTGTTACAATAAAACACTTATTTATTCGAATAAACATAAAAGTCAATCACTTGTACGTATGTTTTATGCCAAATAAATTTATAAAGTTTGGGTTTGATTCAAAAAGCTTAACTATTTCGTTTCAAGCGTAATATTTTTCAATTACCTTTGTTTTAATGTAAAAGTTAAATTACGTTAATACTGTTATGTTTTAAAAACATTTAACGTAAACTCTTAAAAAATTGTAAAAAAAACATGAAAAATTCACGCGTTTCACAATGCAATTTGAGTTAAGGAAAAGGGATGGCATTCGATGTATGGGAAAGTCAAACCTCTTGAACAAAAAAATAAGTAAGTATCTTCGATGTCCTTCTGCTTTCATAAATAAATGCTATACCTCAACAACTGGAATATCTTGAGGATAAATAAAAGCTCCTTGAGTTTGTTTATTTGTGCATAAAGTGGTATTGACACATCGTAAAGGACATATTTTTCGTGTTTACGTGTGTCACTTAAAAATATTTTTTATCTTCAAATAAATTACGAGGCGTATTATAAAAATTTATCTAAATCATTTGCATTCTGATTGTCGTGAGGGCATTGTAAAATACAAGATTTAGGAATACCTTAAAAAAAATTTTTTTACTTAACAGTAGTATTCACAGTAACATTTAAAAATTTTAGACACCAACTCAAACTTTACCGTTTTCATAGAAACAATCATTTATTCAACACGTATACTTTTATTGAAGAGTTGTTGTCTTTGTATAGTCGCAATCATTACAGAACTCTCTTTTCCATCAGAGTACGTGTTAGATGTGTAACTTTATAAAAATGGTGAATCCAGGAGGTCTGAAATTTTAATACGTTCACACAAACGATTACTAATTATTTTGTTTCTTTGAGACAACCCCCTCATAAATACCGATGGCGACTTGGCCCAAGTCTATGCATACACCTGTAAATGAATGAATAAGTACCTTTTATTGTACACGAGAGCGTACAGTGATAAGGAAGGTGGTCGGCGAATCGATAGGCGACACTGTGTCATACTTGAGTCGGATCTCGTAATTAAGTGCGCGACGTCGAGTTGGAGCCGAGCCAATGAGCTCCTTCTCTCGCAAACGCCGACTTTTCGAGGGCAAGCAAATTATGTCCGATGTCGTCCTGGGCTTTTGTGAATGTCGGCCGCCCTCATCTTTTATCGAAAAATTAAAATGCCACGGACGTGGTACGTAGTTCTTGTCCCCCTTTGAAACGAGATCGACGACCATCCCTGGACTTTGCTGCGGTTACATACATCGCGGACTTAGAAATCGAGATTTACCGCGTTTTATCTATAATTTAATCGAAAAGTTGGAAAGTGACCTATTTTTTTTTTTTTTGTTTATTCGAGAGTAAAAAAAAAAGAAGAGTTTCGAGATCACCAATTAGGGTCACGCAGATAAACCTTTCACTGCTTGTTCGCAGCACTTGTGGTTTTTGACACGAATATTCCTATTTTTTCAGATATCTCGAGCTTCCAGGCATTCTTTAACTACATTGACATGCGAGTGCTCCTGGAAAATTTCTGCGTCTACCACGTGAACGCTCCAGGCCAGGAGGAGGGCGCCCCGACATTACCCGAAGAGTAAGGGTTTCATTAATGCTTATTTTTTCCATGTCTCTTTAACTCGTACAGAACTTTTTTTACTTTACTTTACTTTACAGAACATGAACTTTTTTTGCTAATTAAAATCTCCTAATTGCCGGCCACGTAATTCTTATTTCCCCCTTTTTCGCTCGCGAGCACTTAAATACAGCAAGTACTGCTGTCACTGGCATTTGTGGCTGACGTGAAATGCTACACTCCAGGTGCTGCTAAATTGTTGTCTTTATCGAGGAATGCAGTGTGTAGCTATAATCGAATGAAAATTGCAACATCCCTCGTTTGCGTTTATTTTCAGTGAAAATTAATAATACCCGGCTATTAGGCTCGCTACACGTGAATGGTGATTTCGCTGTCAAGGACTCGTTTCATCGCGAACTAAAAAAATAAAATAATACAGATCCACGAATGCAAAAAAGAAAAGAATTATCCAGCAAACGGTAGGAGGGCAAAAAAAAAGTAATTGAGTCGTTCTTGCAACTTTTTTAATTTACCGGCGTATAGAAGGTTGCAGTACTGGGAATAGAGTGGAACACGTTTTTAGCGCTTTTGTCCAACTTCCAGTGGCCGAGCGTGCGTGTGTGGATTTGATTCTGGAGTCCATAGAAAAGTTTTTCCGATGCAATTTCGTTAAAAGTTCGTTTTGCCCTTACATCACCGTGAAATTGCGAAATATCAGGGTTTTGATTGTACAAACGCGAACCGATTGTATAATAACCCTATGAAATAACAAAAATTGAAGATCAAAGAAAATTTTGCTGTTACGGATCGCAAGTTATTCCCTGTTATTAACAAAAAAAAGAAAAGATTCCTCGTAAAGAGTAGCATCGGAAATTGGTTTTGACAGCGCCTATGTAACCCACACACACACGTGCAAAACGACTTCGACCGCATTGCAGATTTGCATGCTAGGTGCTCTGCCATTTTCTGGATCGCGTGCCAAACTCACTTCTTTGCCGCGAAAAACTCCTCCGGTCTTTCTTTCCCCCTCCTCTCGTTGATCCATCCATAAATCGATGATAAATCTTGTCCACTAATTCGTCCCTTACGATGTAATTTTTTTATGCATTTTTTTTTTCAATTATCATGTAATTTTGGACATGATCTCGAGATGCGGTAATCCGAGTCGTAATCCAATAAACGTCCATTCGGTGTAGACAATGTTCTTCGACGGTAAAGTAAGCAACCCCCAAAGTCGTAAAATTAACATCCCGCCGCGTAGGTGCAAAGAAGAGCAAATGCTTGGCTAAAGGATTCAATTATCAATGGAGTGTGCAAGCGTCTCGAGCAAACATTTGCATTGGCGAGTGCGCAGCTCGCAAGCAAATTTTTTCAACTTCCGACTCGTCATCGATTATCCCCTCTAGTGCACTTCTTCTTCTTCTTCTTCTATTTCTGTACGAGTAAACGGAAATAGCTCTTGTTAACGTACGAGCCGCACTCCCTTTCTCCATTCACGGTCTAGTAGCTGGTATCTTTTTTCTTTTTCCGCAAAAATACAATTAAAATCATCAATTTAATTATGGCATTTTAATTTTGACCATGAATCTTTGGTATAGAAGTAATCAGCTACACAGCAGCTCTAAACAAGTTAAAATATGCAATAAATCCCATCAACTCATCGATGAAAAAAAAAAAAAAAAAAACACAATGTAGCTCACAAAGTAACTGTAATAAAAAAATTATAATCGACCGTTTGCAGCTACGTGTACCCATCCATGGAGGAACTGGGCGAGCAGCTGCTGTTCGTGATGGGCCACTTTGGGCTAAAAAGCGCGATCGGATTCGGCGTCGGTGCCGGCGCTAACATCCTCGCCCGCTTCGCCCTGGCGCATCCCGAGAAGGTCAACGCCCTCTGTCTCATCAATTGCGTGTCCACGCAAGCCGGCTGGATAGAATGGGGCTACCAGAAGCTCAATTGCCGCCACTTGCGCTCCCAGGGCATGACCCAGGGGGTTCTCGACTACCTCATGTGGCACCACTTCGGCAGGGTAAGCCAGCACTTTACCCAAGACATTTAGCCCGACCGAGGCTGGACTTTTTTGCACAATGGGAAACACAAACGGCAACCCAATCACGTAATGGCTCTGTTTATTGCTAAACCACCCACATCCAAGATTGGGTTGGTGGAAACTTTTATCATCTCGCGGTACAAAGGAGAACAGACAAAGGAAAAGACAAAAGTTGAGCCTGCACTCTCCCTTATCCGTGGTTTATCTCTTTTTGTTCCCCTCTCGACTTAATTAGGAGATCTCGGGGTGAAAATAAAAGGGGGTCGAGGACGCTCGAGAGAGCACCGAAATTAATTGATATCACTCGTGCGAGGCATGCAGCTCAAAAGGGGCGGGGAATAATGGAAGCTGGAATTCGCGCGCATCAATCCAGACGCAAACACATCCGAGGAGAGGCGGAAGCCGGAGATAGTTCGCTCGAGTGGTCCCCGAGCCTTTCGGGGTTGAAAAGCTTATGCGCGCGCCCGCGAGTTATCGAAGCACTTGCCGATCTCGCGCTCTAGTTAGACTCGAGCCTCCTTTCCACATCGAAAATTGGATTAGCGCGGCGTCGACACCGGCAAGGTTGGCACTCGGATGTGCGAGTTAATTTCACACGGGGGGGTTGCGTCCCTTCGAGATGCTTCAATTCGGATCGAGAGTGTCACATATAGGCTGTACCCCCACAACAAACTACTGCTATTCGAGAGTTGCATGAACGAGGCATTGCCGTGCGCGTACGTCACCTTTGAAACTGAAGCTCACTTTCCGGGAGGCCCTTTGAAACAGTGTCACGCGGGCCGTGCAAATTCGCCTGTTGGGGGTGGATGGAGGGTTGAGACTTTTATTTTGGGAAATTGCAGGGCACCGAGGAGAGGAACCACGATCTCGTGCAGGTCTACAAGAACTACTTCGAGCGCCGGGTGAACCCGACAAACCTCGCGCTGTTGATCGACAGCTACGTGCGCCGTACGGACCTCAACATAACTCGAGAGCTCGACCCGACGCGCAAGAAGGACAGCTCGACCCTCAACGTGCCGGTGATGAACATCACGGGCTCCCTCAGCCCCCACGTCGACGACACGGTCACGCTCAATGGGCGCCTCGATCCCACCAACAGCTCGTGGATGAAGGTACGGCTCTACTACTTTCTTGTCGTTGCGCTCTTTCGCGAAAAGTGTGGCGATTGACGGAGAAGAGTTTCATCCAAAGGAAAATTACTCTCGTCGAAAGAACTACATCTCAAACTTTAATGGAAGCTTCAATCCATTGTTTGTTTTTTATTCATTAGTTTTATGATTTTTCATTGAAAATGAAAAGGGACTGGAATTTGCTCAGCACGAAAAAATTTAAATTTTTTTTCTTTTTTAATTTCTAAATTAAATTTCAACTCCGACACTTTTCGACGAGAGGGTGAAAAAAAATGTTCTTTTTTTTTTTTTTATTGACGAATTGGGTGTGGTGGTCCACGTGCTCTCGTGGCTGTTTCAGATCTCAGACTGCGGCATGGTTTTGGAGGAGCAACCGGGCAAAGTAAGCGAAGCCTTTCGGCTGTTCCTGCAGGGTGAAGGATATGGTAAGTGAGCGGCGCGCCGAGTTTACTGAGCGAAATCTTAGAGCAAGCAAATTGTATAAGAATCGAGTATCTATGATTATTATCACCACGAATCTCATCGCATTACTGATTTTCGCATTATCTCGCGTCAAAGACGTTAAATTCAAAGGAAATAATGATACTAATTGATAATTATTGATAACGATCGAACCTACTATTCTATGAATTCGCGAAAGTCTAATGATTAGATGGCTGCTAAAGAACAAGAAATTAACTTTTATGTGAACACAAGTCGTCGGCAGATCTCAGAGGCGCTTCCAGCTCTTGTTAGAAATTACTCCAATTGGACTGATGTATGCTTCGAATAATTTTCTTCGTTGGCTGTATCGAAAGAAATCGGTGATAAATAATAAAAATAAAAAAATACTTCAGCGTGGAAGCGTCACGAAATCTGCCGCTTGACACTAGATCTCATTAAGGAATTAATAACAAGAACAAAAAATGATAACCGAACGTTTCACTGTTGATTGGTATCCATTTGCATCACTGCATCGATCTTGTATTGGCCTACGGTCGTAGTTTATAGAAGAAAAAAAAATATAAACAAAAACGTGCATGATGCATTTATTGAGATGTTTATTAACGTTAAAAAAAACAAAGAAAAAGAAAAATTAATTAATTAAAAGTAAGAAAAATGAAACCAAAGTGTTGTTACGCGTTATCTAATCTATTTTCGAAATGTTCTTCGTGTCTAGGCGACATTTAGATATATTGTAGGTGTACGGTGCAATCTAAAATATTGTATTTTATTGTCTTCAATCATACAAAATAAACATAATTTTTTTACAATACAGTTGATAATGTGATTTTCAAGTAAAAATTTTGCTGAAATAAAGTTATTTATCAACATTACGGTCGTAAGGAGTTTTATTTTCTACTTGAGGTTTAAAAGACTCAACGACAATTAAGTATGTCAAGGTTACATACTACATCAATATAGATGTATAAATCTTTGAGATACTCAAAAGCCATCAAAACTACGATGTGAGTATAAAAATTTTAGATTGCACGTACACACATTAACACCAAACAGTAGTTAACAAAACGACTTGTTCAAACTACTTGGTGAAAATACAATACGCTAAATAAAATTTCGGAGTTAAAATTGAGTTAGATCGATCAAAAAAAAAAGAAAAAAAAAATGATACAATGATAATGAGATTGTCGGCATCAAAAATAATAACTATAACAAAAATAATCTATCTACTGTCTTAGACAGCGTTTGTTGTTCTGTTTGGCTTTTTGGTCACAGAAAACACACCCGCACTTGTCACTGTACACTATAATACGCTTCTGTCACAGTAAACTATACATCGACGCAAATGAGAGAGTGAACTACCGAAAATACGGTCCGTTTTTCACAGTTTTGAGAGATTACTACATACTTAATTTTTCATCACTTAGCATTTGTTTCAGTTTTTGAAAGACACGATGTTCTTGTAATTGTTGAGAGTAATTTTAATTTATTAAATGTGTATTTTGAACTTAAACGACAAACCAGAATTGTTTTTAGTATTTTTTTTTAGTCACTTATGTTAACTGTTGAATTTACATTTCTTGTAGGATGTGAAGAAATGTTAATCCTCCCAGAGTTATTATTATGACTGTTATTGAAGACTCATATTGTTAGCATAAATAATTCTTTTCATGGTCTTATCGTTACTGTCATTTCAACTAGAAGATATTTAAAATTTATCTTGTATAAATGAACTAATAAATATTGGGCTTGAATTTTAGACTGATAATTATTTCATTTCCTCGTTGAGCTGAGTTTTTTAAGTTAAATTTCTTATTTTTTTGAACTTGATAAAAAATGCAATGGTACATTTTTTCTAATTATCATTCTAAAATTCGACCGTGATTCTAACGAAACTTTTGTTTGTTAAGTTACTCATCTATAAATAAATAATAAACAAACATAATGACATCATTTACCAAACTATTCGTCTCTGAACTTCATTATTGTCGTACATAGTAACACTTCATTCATCCGTCATATCCATAAACTTTCATAATTTCAAAACAACAAAAATAGAAAAAAAGTTCTTATTCACCGATTTGAGCCTTTATTTCCCACGCGTCTCGGATTGATCGAGTGGTATGTATTAAAATTTATATTCAAGTCTGTAGTTTTGTATTCCTTTCGGCTTATTTGCTAGTTTCTTCAACGTTTTTTTCGTCAATTACTTGTTTTCTTTTTTTTTTTTTTTTTTTAATCTTTTTTCCGCGACTTTACGCGTCAAATAAAGAAGCTAAGAGACTATAGTATTTAATAGTTATTAGCAGAATCATTATAAATATTCTTAAAGCAACTATAATGAGCAAAAGTTTAAATTTTTCTTATTTTTGGTATTATAAAGATTGCCTTTTTTGAAAGAAAATTTGTAAATATTTTCCTTCTTTTTTTGAAAAATGATTCAATGCGTAAATAATACAGATATCAAATATAGTTCGGTACATAATAAGTAACATAACTAGCTATTTAATTTCAAATTTGCACTTGGAATGAATAATAAGATAGAATAATATATGCACATTTAACTTGATGATTAATTGAAAAAGTTTCACCTCCGCAGTATCTTTTAAAATTCTGTGAATAAAACGTGTTTTTGTTTCTTCTGCGTTTTAGTGGTGAGATCCCCGGGGAAGACCACGACGCCTACAACACCCGAAGGTAATTGTAATTAGGAATTGAGGCCGCAAAAGGAGTCGAACGCGCTGTGTCGGTCAATTAATCCACGTCTAAGCGTTAAGTAAGTCGGATTACAAAATATTTTCGGGAAGTAACAAAACTAACGTTCGAGATTAACCGCAAATATTTGTAACTAACGTATTTAATGCGATATTTTTCTTTACCGTTTTTGTCTAGTAAACTAAAAATTAAAACATAATTTTAACTTTAAATAACTATTGGACTTATCCTTACCTTTTCTTTTACTCAGCTTGAATGCACAATTTTACAGCATTGTTAAAAATTAATTAATAATTATGTGGAATCAGAAGGTCGCATTTCAAAAAACCTTTAAACTACTTTTACCTCATTCAGATATACCTAAAATATTACGCATTAAAATATTATTTTCACTAACGTCATTACTAACTTACAACTGTCCTCTTTTCATACAATTTTCTGTTACATTAATATATTTGTTTCATTCCCTGTTCAGTTTAATAGTTAATATTCGTAACTTGTACAATTGTTGTGTCTTTTAAGCTTTTAACTAAATAGCCATTTGTATTTATATCTGGTGTTTGTGAGTGTTAATTTAAATGTATGTAGCTTTTGTTAAAAAAATATATATAATTGTCTTTGTATAATATTAAATAACAATTGAACCATATTTTTTAACACAAGTTGTACAGCACTTTTTGCACGTGGTCTTTTGCTAAGCAGAAATCTTCTTTCTACTCAAGATTTTCTATCAAAAATTTAGCTCACCAGTCTGATATAAGTATTACACCGTATTTACATACTGACAGCTTCTAAAATCTGTGTTGATATCTTCTGAATTTATTAAGACTCATAATTAAAAAAAAATATATGTAGTAAGAAATAGAAATTTTGATTATATTATCAAATTTTGTGATAAATCAATGTTACCGGTAGGGAGAAGATTTTCATTTTTTCTGCGGGTAAGATTTAATCAGACTATATATGTATATGTAATATACTCTTGAGTACCGATAGAAGGTAAATCAAAAACATGAACAAGAAGCATACAAATGGTAATCCTGATCCACCTCCTTTGTATCAAACTATTGAGTAATTCTAATAATAATTTGTTTCCTTATCTTCCTGTTCCCATGTTTAAAAAAAAAATGTTTAAAATTTTAATTTTAATATATGAAAAATATGAACATACTGTACATAATTTTTTTATGTTCGTAGCGGCTCTCAGTTATCGCGGTAGGACCATTTCCATATATATCTATAAAGTTTTGGAATTGTTGATATTTTTTTGTTACAAACAATTGAAAAAAAAGGACTACAAATTACACCGGGTAGAACGTAGTGTATACTCTGATACATTGTGTGACTTACACTCTATGTCTTGCTATTTCTTGCACACAAACAGACCACTAAACACACGCATTCAACTTCTTTCTTTACTTTGCATGTACGCTTGAGTTTAATTTTTGTTTTCTTATGTCTTTTTTTCTTTTGTTTTGTGGTGTACGTACTAATATAACATGTACACGCTTCGTGCCGATCGCAGCATCTATCAAATATAACTCAACAAAAAATTTGTTATATTTTCTACTTCTGACACGTTTAGATCAATAAAATCAGAAATTTTGTTGCGTTAGTGGACAGAGCAAAAAAAAATAATTCATCAAAACTTGATAAGAGTACGTTGGTCAAAATATTGACAGTTCAGACAATTATGAGCATTAAAAAAATTTCACATTAACTTCATGTCAATTTTAAATAGAAACCCTTCCTAAATCTGGAAGTATCACTGACAACCGCAATATTTTCTCCAACTTTATTCGTCTAGCAAGAAAGATGTGCCTAAGTATTATTTCATATCTTCGCTAAAGTAAAACAAAAGAGTGCGATGGATTATGGAAAATTCGTTCATTATGCCCATGTACAAATTTCTATTGCAGTTGCACCACTCTCGCCGTTAAAGATGGCGGACTACAGACGTGCTTCGATCGAGGGTCTGAATTTCATCTGCGCCAAGAAAATAGATTGGCCGACCACCACCATCCACATCACTGAAAATCCATTGCTGGAGGCTGTTGCCTGTTAAGCTAAGATTTATTTCTGTTGGTCGGGCTAAATAAATAAGGTCAAGTGAGGGAAAAAGAAATTATCGTCTCTTCTGCATTTGTGGACAAATTTATTGAAACGGAGGTGATAATACACCAGAAAATTATTTTTAATAGAATGAAGACGACGCCACTTTCGAATCCAGACACATTCGTTTTTAGTTTAGCTTGTAGTTATTTATTATTTCGTTAGGCTTTTCCTACAGGTATAGTGTTTTAAAAATAGGTAAATAAAATAGTGAGTGTATTTTATTTGTATGAGTTATATTTTTATTGCAGATCGTTTGAGGGAAGGTCACGGTTTCAAGTTTTTTCACTGTAAGTATTTCGAGTCAAAAGCATTACTCTCTTGATCTTCCTTCAAACAGCCAATAAAACTTCGTTTTTTTTTTTTTTTTTTTTATTGTTGAGTTCGCAAGTATACTAATGATTATAATAATATTTAAAAAAATAAGTGTGAGTTGGATCATTGTTCTTCACCAGGATATTAAAACAAAGCAGAAATTTAAAAAATGTCAAGAAACTTTGCAGCTAAAATATAAATGATAAAGTATTGTATGCAGCAACGAATTCAAGCAGAAATAATCATAGTCATATAATTGATGTAGAAGAGATGTTCACAAAAAACACTGCTTTATGTGTAAAAACAAACTTGTATTCGTTAATTATTGGAATTGCAACACGAGCTGATATGTTTTTTAATATCAAATATATTTCACATATCAATTTCTGGAAGGTAATTGTATTGATTTTAAAATGTTGTTTTTTGACACAAAATTATTTGTTACAGTTTTTAACTCGATGTTTTTTGTACTATATACATTACGCATAAATGTCATTGAGTTCAATATAAGAAATGTATTTTTGCATTTCACTACTCGTTATAAAAATGTAGACATTAATTAACCGTAATATTTTAAATTCATTTGTAAGAGGTAGACGCAAATTGTTTGTAGTTCAATAATTAAGTACCCACCTATGTGAGCTAAAGAAATAAATTTTAGTTTCTCTTATGGCAGTGTGAAAAAAAGAGTCTCAAATCGATTTAAGAATGAGCAACAAATAATGGACAAAAAAAATACAGAGATCTTAAGACGCAGTTTTTTGCAACAAATCAGACAAAAAAGTCCTTCGTTGTTTGTTTTCCTTGAAGTAACACTAGTTGTAGTCATTAATTTATGGAAAGTTTATTTAAAATTTGTTGAAAAAGTAGACAACATAACCTTAAATGTTACCCAAAAATGATTTTTGCAAAACTTCAACGACTTTTTTTCAGAAATGTTCGTACGAAATTACAAAAAGCTTGAGTACAGTGAATCATATCATACAATATGTGGTAAAATGACTAATGCTAGTTGATAAATAATACCCAGCATATCCAAGCAGATTAATGTAAATCTGATATCTACTATCTGCCTTCATCACATGACTTTTCGTAGTACATCATCTTCATTAATGCAAAACATTACATTCGCATGTTACAAAAAAAACTAATCAACTTAGATATGATTCACTTTTGTCATCATAACTCATCTAGTTTGTTAAAAATTTTGGATTACCGGTACTGAACAATCATAAATGTATCTTAAATCAGCTTTTCATACCCAATGTTTTTCCCGAGCAGTAAAATACGTAGCCGTATACATAGTTGTACTAAAAAGTAAATTTGCTGGTTCCTGAGACACATTAGCTTTCCTGCGTTGAGAATGCTTTGAGCAAAGTGATAAAATTAAATGACGGTCTTATGCTGAGGAATTAACCGAATAGAAGTTAACTGCTCACAAAAATGCGACACTGGCCTATAATATTTACGTGTAGAAAGGAAAAGTGAGGGTTCGAAAGCGCCTACTTATATGTATTAACGTAGAGCATTGCAGACATAGAGATAAAATATATAATATGTGTAAGAAGAACAAAAAAAAATAAAGTATGGCATTGCGCGTATCATTATTTTGCCTAGGCGATGGATTATATTTATACTTGAATACGTAACTATCAGATTTTATAGGGATTACACAGCAAGCGAGAAAGTGATAAGCGCAATCGAAGTGCCGGGAATATTAAATTTCTTGAATGTTTATCATTTTTCACGAAAAGCATTTGTTAGTGCTAATTTATTGTTACAAACGCGATTGTGAATTGATTATTTGTATTATGTAATATGACAATGATATCGCATGATCTGACTAAAAATTAAATTCAAATATTCGTTGGTATACATATTAAAGCTAGATTTTAAGAAACTTGAATACAAAAATCTTGAAAACCGACAAAGAATGGAGTTGTTTTTTAAAATTTTGTATCCGACGCGTACTCACAGTCGCGTCAAATTGGCATTTTTATAAATTTGTACATTGAACGAATCAAATCAATATTTATTTAACATAAATTAATAATTTTTGCAAATTCTAAAGTAAGCGTTTAGTGACATTTGCCTGGATAACAAAAACGTTCTAATCAAGGTAGCCAGATGAAGGAAAATAAAAAACGTTCATCGAAAGTAAGAAGAAACAAATAAGAATAAATGGTACGTTGGCATGTACATACGCAACCACATCTAAAACCAACGTCATCATCATCATCTGTGACCTTCAATTCTCCATATTTTCGAAAAACCGAGCTGGCAAAAGATGAATAGATTTGAGAAAGAGCTTAGATATCGAATCACTTAGCGCGAAGGATTTAGCTATAATTAGGCTACGGATATATAATGAAAAAAGGATGAAAAAAAGATAATAAATGAAAAAGTTGCTTGTGCGACCGGGTAGGATTAAAAAATATACACACACAGCCTGGTGGTTGGGTGTATCTCACCCCAGAGCTTCCCAAGCCTCTAGCAAGTGATATGATTATTGATATAAAGAAAAAAAATGTGCCTGCTACATAAGACAAGAGAAAAATACGTGCGTGTAGCTTAGAAAAGTCATCGTCGAGAGTTTTTTCACGTAACTAATCATCATAATAATACATATGTTATCGCTACCCTTTAATTTTTTGTACGCTGCATTCTACTATATCAATCTAAAGAGCAAATCATTAAACCTTATTAATTTTGTAATTGCTTGTGAAAAGTACAATAATCTTTGCGAAAAGGTGCTCACTTTAATCATCATAATTCTAAATTTTAATTTTTTTTGCCTTTGGGTAAAAACATCGGTTACTTTAATAAAAATTTTATCTGGCCAATTGGATGAGTCATTATTATTCCGAAGGTGTCCCAGTGAATTAAGAAAGTGAAGAACTGTCACGAAATTACGCAAGCATAATACTGACACATAAATAATTTTTAAGGCATCTACAGTAAGAATATAAAGTTTACGGACTAAACTGAGAAAAAAATAAGTAAATGTATAAATATGACGTAAATTATATATATATATATTTATTCAGGCAGAGCGAGCAAAGATGCAACAGTCTAAATGAAGGTATAGGATTACGTGATGATTGAGTGATTAATTTGCGCATAAGGTATTGTTTGCATAAAACTAGTACATGAATTATTGAAAATATTATACATTGATAGGATAAATTATTTGTATTCAGATGTTATCCCTGAATATTTATATGTGTGCAAATTCATGACAGTAAATATACTTCATCACTATCAATAAATGAAACAAATTTTTTTTTCTTAATCTAAGAACGATGAGTGCAAAAACATTCGTTCCTGGAATCCCACAAAATGTGTATCAAATTTTCACAAAAATCCTCCAAGTATTGGTGATGTTTTTTCTCTCAGAGTACCATTTTTGTGAAACTTGAATGTCATGCATGTAGTTCACGGGTATTCTTTATTCTTTGTACTTGAAAGAAATCTGTGTTCTCACACGTACATAATGTTCGACGAGCTGTATTATTCGTGGTTAATTTTTACGCTGAAAAAATGTTAAAAAAAAAAAAAAAAAAAAAAAAAGTATATGGTATAATGTGACAGCTGTCGTGTTTGATCAAGAAGCCAGGCCATCGCTGTAAAACACACAAACGAGCGTATTTGGAGTACCAACCATGTATTGAAAACTAATCGAAAGTTTGTCGCTCGACTCTTTTACCCGACATCCCGAGCTACGTGTTGGCTAGCCATGTGCAAGCGCTCTATTTATATATGTATAAATAACATAATCTACTCGAACGCCCACACGCAAACCAAAAAAAAAACAACAAACAAACAAACAAACGTGTATCTTGTATGTTCACACAATATGTATGTTGCGTAAGGATGAAATAGTAGAAAAGGGGAACGAGGCCACTTCCCCTGAATAACTCGCGTAACAAAATTGGAGCGTGTAAATAACAAAAATGTACGATCAACAATGATGAGATTTTTACCGATTGACAAACCTCGTTCCGAAGACCAATCGATAAAATCTATCGAATATTATACTTGAACATTCATTTGTATTTGCTGCGATTTGCCGAGGCATTTACAACTTTTAAGTTTCGCTGTCTTATGCGTGTCCCTTGAACTTTTTACCATACTGCACATGTGAGCTATGTATAAGGCGTGAATTTTCCACATACCTTTGCAATGAAACACTTTGAATTTTTTTAATTTTTTTTTATTTCATTCATTTTGAACAAGTTTTTACGGTCGGACTGCACACGCTGATAATAACAATAATACTGTTGATGATCAGCAGCTACAGCAAAATGAAATGCTAAGTAAAATAATCATGAAAAAAAAAAAATATATATATATATATATATATATATATATATATATTTAAAAATAAGCAGCCACAGCGTTGACACATTTAGCGAAATAAGATAAAGGCACGCCCTCGAATTTGACGATGATCGGCGCTGCGCGAAAAATTCGAGTGCTCGTCGAAACCCATGTCTTATAGATGGAGCTTAAAAAATACCATAAGTATACAAAATAAATGAACACGTGTGCACACTGAGATAATCACGTCATCCTGTTATTTGTAATAAACAGTCGTGAAAAAAAGCAGTGGCTGGCAGTTTGCGTATTATTTTACCCCATTCCTTCCAATACCTTTTTCTTCCATCGATGTAATTAGAAAGAAGTCGTGAGTTTTCTCGATTTTGCCACACCGACAATAAAAACAAAACACCACAACGATTCGTTCAGTGAACTTGGCGGTATTAATCACTCAATTACTCGACGCGCAAAAACCATCACCACCTTGCGCTTGTCTCAAAAAAAAAAAAACTCACGTGTCGGCTCACACGTTTTTCAACACTCGTGGCTGACATTTGGCTGGGGCATCGGCAAAAAAGCGCCACCCGAAATTCCCTTGGTAACGCAACACATTACAGGGAGTACATCCCGAAGCAACAAGTGTGGGAACGCCTGCGAACATTTGCTTTCGCTAGAGGCTGGGATGAAAAACAGATCGTACCGTTTTTTGCTGGTAATCGTCTGTTATTTCACACATCGAGATAGCTTGGTATGCGTCTGTTCGGTATTTTTTTTTTTTTTTTTGTTTTTTTTTCATTCGATTCTTGACCCGGGAAAAAAAATATTTGACATGAAATTGTTTATCAATTTTCGCATCACCCCTCATCGGCATACAATGAAAGTATTTTCGGCCTCGTTGTATTATCAATTGCCGATTAAACGAAAATTACGCGCAGAGTCGCACGCGATGCATAATTCAACGGGGCTCACCCGATAATTTATACCGATCGAACGAGCCGCTCGCTGCCCGCTAATTAAACTCGACAAAGTGTAATTACGCGCCGCTGAACGCAAACACGATCGCATGAATAAAACCGTAAGTTGACACGCTGCACCTATAATTGCTTGCGAGCGCGTGGTCAAACGACTAATGTGTACGAGCTTTTTTTCTAATCGAGAGGCTTTTTACAAAACAAGGAGCCCTTTCGATCATTGAAAGCTTCGTACGGAGCTCTTTTTCAGAGGACTCTCGTATAGATGTCCTCGCAGTATAGGTACAGCCATAAAGTCGCCAATCCTCGTCTCCGGTTGAGCCGAGGGATGTTGCGTACGTAGCTTATTTTATACCGATATCGGCCGTATATGGATACCGGACTTTGCCCGTGGCATCATCACACATATCCGTGCGGGTATAGAAAGTCGACGTATGCGTTTATCCATACGTGTGTGCACTCGAGCGAGAAACCAGTTGGCCGTGTCGGTTCGTTGCGATTTTTGCCCCCATCGACGACTAAGCCGGAGAACGGCCGCGTGGAAAAAGAACGACAAGCGACGCTTCGAGGAATATACCCACCGGACTCCTCCTCCCTGAAGAAGTCGCCTCGGCAAGCGCGTTTTCCTCCCCCCTCCGTGTGTATCCACCGGCTTGAGGAGCCCAGCTACCGAAGGCGCTTCGTTAGTATGGTGTACCACGCTTGGATGATGCGACTTGCGTGGGTAGTACAGCATGCTTTGATTGATCAAAGTTTATTGGAACTAGGATTCGGATTCGAGGAGATTGGCTGCTGGCACCAAACGAATGCGATGCACCGTCAAACGGAGTGAAAAACGATTTCGAATGAGCCGTTTGGGAAAGTAGCCACATCTAGTAGAAAAAGATGTATCTGGTGATCCAATCCTATATGCTTATTGATTCACTGTATGAAGGCTCGGGAGAAATAATCACCGCGAGTCGGGAGCAGTGCCATACACGCAGATAGGATGCACCGTCAGCCAATGGCTCGAGATGCCGTTCGTCGAAGAAGGGAAAAAAACTCGCTCTCTCGCGGGCGATGCTCTCTCCCCCCACGTGTCGTAGTAACGGAGGGGAGGAGGAGGAGGCTTTTAAATGTGAAATTTATTTTATTTTTTTTTTTTTGCTCTTTGGTGCCTTTGTCAAGCGAGATCCTCGGATCGGAGTCAAGCTGGAGAAATTGGCGCGTCAAGTGAGCAACAGCAACCGCAGTCGTAACCCACCCCTTAGGGATGCGTACCAGAAAAAAACGAGGGCACTTTTGGAAAAAAAATTTAAAAAAACACACACACTCTTTCGTCTCGATGAATTTTGGCTCGAGAGCTTTTGGGATCTGAAAGTGAGAACCGTTTTTTTGTCCACATACGGACCCGCGAAAGAGACAGAAGGAAGGAAAGAAAGAAAGAAAGAAAGAAGGATGAAAAGTCAACTGTCGGGAGGCAAAAGTGCCAGGTGAGTATTTACGTCGGGATGAATGTCATTTTAAGAATTCATTTGAGGCAACAAATTGAATGGGCCGGCACTGGCCATCGGAAAGGAGAAAAAAAAAGGGAAGAGCACAAAAGACCGCACACCCGTGTGTATATACCTATACGCGCTGCAGAGAGGGAGCAAACAAGGATGCACTGCTCCTGTGTATGGGTGTATATATATACAAGTCCTGCTCCACTGCACGAGAGGAGAGTGTAAGAGACCTCTTCCAAAGACGCGCGTCCGTAAGGTAGTGCGGGCGAGGACGAGTGAAAAGGGACGCTCTTTCTTTGCATGGCATCTCTTCGTATGTAGTAGTGTAAAATTCAATACCTATATCCTCCCGAGAGCCCGAGACGTGAACTTGCAGCGAACGAAACAGGAGGGAAGGAAAAAAATGGCACATCGTCACATCACCGTTCACAGACATTATATATATATATTTATACGGCAATGCTCTTATATGCCTCTCGCTCCGGTGGCGGCGCGCAGCGATACCGAGCCGAAGCTCTGGTTCTTTGGAGGGACTGCCACTGGGGGCCCACTCTGCGGCTAATGCGACCACGGCGCGTATTCTTCGCTCGAACGGCGCAAGAGTAAGGTCCGATACGTATCCGTACGTGCGTATACGTACGTGCGTGCGTTGATCGCGTTGTTCGCATATCGTTTTACAAAAATCGCGTTGTTTTTTGTGTTTTATTTCCCCCCCCCCCCATCAAACGAGAATTTTCCACTCAACTTTAAGGATAAGTAAAAAAGAGGGATACTTACCGTGTGAATCGTCGTCGCGACAAACATTGCAGCGCCAGTGTGTGAAAGTATACGATACGTATACCTGCATCGCAAGTGCGGCCGATCCTTCGGGTTCGCGAGTGTGCTCCGTTTCGCAGTGTCGCGGCAATACCGATCTGAAGTCACAATACAAGTGTGCCTTTATATATATATCACCCACCAAGCTACCATAGCAGTCGCAGCGCAGGTAAGGGAGCCGCATATATACCCTTGTATACCGTCCAAGAGAGCGGCTGGTAATACGCGTGGGAGGACGATATAATACATACATCGTATGTATAAGTTACGTGTGCCTTTTGTGACCACGGTATCGGTAGCTACAACGTTATACGCAAACAGGATAGTGGCGCTGCACCAGAAAGAGCAACAAGGATTGTTATAATACACCCACGCAGCTGGAAATCCTCGCGGATTTATGGAGTCGGAGCTTACGGAGCCGAGACGGAAGTGACTCGCAGCTCGACCCGAGACTCTTGGCGCTATATACATAAGTATATATACGCGCTGCGGTGAAAGGTAAACAAAAGAGCGCGTATAGGTATACGTATCGACGGAGCAGCTCTTTATTTTTTACCTGCCTCCTGTTCTTTCTGTCTCCCGGCGAGGAGGGAATAATATAATCTGTGCTGCAACAGTTGCCAGCGAAACAGGTGCTATAAATATATATACACCTGTGCGTAGAGACGAACAAAAACGGATCGGCCAAGGATCGTTATATAGATCGGTGCCCATGTACAGATTGCTGCACCAACGGCGTTGCACGTGCCAGCTTAGGTGTACGTTGTGTGCTCCAAAGTGATGCAAACGCGAGAGTGAAAAAGATCGAGTGGCTCGATCGAACAGGTGCACTTTTTCAAGTATAAAAGTACAGTTTGCTCGGTAAATCAGTGTCCGCGAGTGTGTGCCTTCAAGTAGTAATAATAATAATATCGTCATTGCGTAAAAAAAAAAAAGGGAAAAAAACCAGTGTGCCTGTATAATATATATATTTATATCTCTGTGTCCGATCAGTCGTCGCGATATGTGCTGCCGGCAGGTAGATCGTTACGCCAGGCTCGTCTCCGAGGCGCCGAGATCGTGAGGCCCTTGCTTGCCGCGTGCTCTACCTATACGTCGCGTAGCAGCTGACACATCCTCGTAGTTGGTTGAAATCGCCAAGAGCTCGACGATGCCACCGGCCATGGGGATGCGCCACTACCTGTTGCTCGCAGTGCTGGCCATGGCTTCCCTCGCCCTAGCCGTCTACGAAGAAAGAGGTAACGTACCTATACTCGTGCTGCTTATGATTTCCAAAGACAATTTGGGTGCTGATGATTTTTTTTTTTTTTTTTTCCCTTTCTGCGTAAAAATTCACGAGCGTATACGATTGTGGAATTATTTGTTGTCGGTATTGGAATAAAAGAAAAAATCATTCCCGATAAGAGAGAGCGGTAAGACATCTGATAAGTCTTCGCAGCGCGATAAGGGAAACAAATAACAATGCTCGGCTCGAGTCTCGGGTAAAAACATTACTTACTTACCCGTCTCCGTTTTCACCGTCCGTGTTACTGATCGCCGTTGGAGAGGCGCTCGCGCGAATATATTTTTAGACGCAACAACACTTGCTCAATTACAATTTCCCACTATATCTGCTCGTAAATTATGCCACAACCGCGGCATTTAAAATCCCCCGGCCCCCTCCCGTTCGTGGCAAACAATTATCGCGGCCTTAATTTTCGTGAGCGGTGGTGGCCTATCTTTCGTTCGAGTACACCTAACAGGACTCTCTCTCGTCTCGTCGTGTGTAGGTATAATATAATACACACATGTGTCTACTCTGTGTTGGTGGGAGGCTTAGTTTTCGCGATATCTGTTTATTTACATACACCACAATTTTGCAGTAAGCAGCTATACAGTTGTGGTGACGCTATGCACACTTTCTGCTCCGAGCGATGGTGTAATATACCTACTTGGGCTCAAAATACGTCTCAGTACCTGTAAATCGGATCGAAAAACTTTTGCGTGGTGGATTTAAACCTGGCCTGCGACTAGAAATTTCCAAATCAATTGGTCAATTTCGTACTCTATTATCTTTAATAATTAAGTCTCACCTTACTTACAAGCATTTGACTTGCTTCTTATTTCTTGTTTAAATTGTTATTCCTTAATCTTGAAATTTCAAAAAATCAGATGACACCGAACTAGTGGAGGAGATTAAGCCTCACAATTACTTCGACCCTCGGGTGGAGAAAAAAAAAAAAAAAAAACCCTCAGCTTGCTTTGATGCCAAGTTACACAAAATGTTGCAGTTCAATGTAATTGACAGATTGTATGTCATTACATACGATGCACGATGATTACGAAAGAAATAAATTGGTTTTCAATCACCTCGATATCCGTGTTAAAAAAGCAAACCTTAAAAAAAATGTGTTCTTGGTACTTAACTATCGTTAGAGATTGGAGTTTTACTTTATTATAGAATCATCGATTTAGTATTGCAAGACGAATACTTACTCAAATACACCAATGATCAAGAAAATCGCTCTGAAAAATCGATCGTGAACTCAACTTTGAAGCCCATATCGTTGCGGTGACACTTTTTACTTTAGTCGAATCAATCGTGACATTCATCATGTGATACGATACTAACAGTGTTTTGATCCAAGTATTTCGAAACGCCTAATCGTCCTGTTTCAATGGATTGAAGGAAAAGTCAATAAATTGGTTGGGACCGTCAATTAACATGCGAAACCCACGAGACAAAACGCGTCAGACTTTTTGCTGTGCGGTAAAAACACAAGGCGCTCCTGTGGAGCAGTCGTGCCTAATTGACGCGCCAACTTCTCCTTTCTCACGACGTGTGTAACGTAGGTCCGGGCAAAAGAGCTACATTACGAAAAAAAAAAAAAGTGCCAGCGTCCTCGAAGCCCACGAGAGCACACATCCAAGCGCCCACGCACAAGAAAACTGTATAATTGCACGTCTGGTGCCGCCAAAAGAAGACGAGGCCTTTGTAATTATACATTAGTCGCGTGTAAGTACATACATATATAGGCATTTGTGATGCCACAGAGTTGGGTTGAAAGAGGCTGTACCTGCGCGAGTTTGTTCAAACGCGATGAAAGTTTGCCGCGAACTCGTGCTCTGTCATCCTAATTAACTACTAGATGGCATTTTTTTTTTTTTTTTTTTTTACCTCATAGGTACTTGAGTAGGGATGGTAAAATCATACAAACGAAACAAGAACATAATTTTCTCGAAAGAGGAAAAAAAAAGGAAAAAAAATTAAACATTGCACAAAATCAAGCGTAACGTGCATTTTGTTTCACGAGCTCGCGTATACGTATAAAGGTGCATTAACGTGTACCTACACACACATGTACTCATACAAGTTACATATGCAAGTTCTTGCGTTATCCACGAGTGCACCGAATGGTCTAGGCTTTGGTTCACCTCGACCACGTTATATCTTGCATCCATTGCACGAGGAGTTGCGCCGCGCCGCCCCTCTCCATCTCTCGCATATATACCGATACTCATATGTTTATACCTAAACCTCCTCTTTTATTCCTCTCTCTCTCTCTCTCCTTTCTCCAACGCTGCAACAACCTTACCATCTCTGTATATATCTATGTGGCTGTGGTCAGTCGCGAGGAAAGGCGCACATGTGTACGTGCAAAGCTGCACCTATGTGTACGGGGAGAAGCGCTGGCTAGCCAAGCGTTACCGTAAGACCGAATCCATGTCCATTACCTCGGGGTACATAGGTATGTAAGTGTACCCATGGTGTACCTGTACACGGGTACGGAGGAAAGGACGCCAATGGCTATATATGAGCGTGTGCGACGATCGGGTCGCTTTTTTCCTGCCAGCTAACGCAAGGCGTAACACAAGTGCAACCTCGAGTGCAACGTATTATAGGCGATGTTTTCGTTTATGGATACATTTTTTTGTTTCTTCATAATTCAAGTTTTCCCTTACCGATGTTTTGGTAGCCGCAAGAGTGCGCAATACCGATCCCCGCAATGAGACTCGTAGCGCCTATGTGTATATACATATATATCCCTTAAAGTTAATCTTTTGTCGAGCTGTCGGCGAAATTCAAGATCAAGAGCCTTGGCACTCGGACACGATCGGCACGAGGAAAAACAGTACAATACGGTGATCCAGAGCGAAAGGGGAGCAAGGGAAAAGAGATTAGAGAGCTCGTATCGCGTACAAATGTATGTATAAGGTATATATTGTTCAATACACCACGTACACTGCACGTGCGTATATACCGTCGAGGTATAAAACGTGTACGTATGAATGTATATGCACATCTCTGGTCTCGACCCTGATTGTCGTCGATGCAGCTCTGATGGCTCAATTACACGCGCCCGTGACGAGACTCGCGACGCGTCATTCCCGCTCAGCTCTTTTACTGTATCTCTCTCTCTCTCTCTATCCATCTCTTTTCCTCCGCTCGTCCGATAAGTCACGAACACTCGACGCATAAGTGAGTACTCCTCTCCCCAGGGGGGGTCCATCTTTCGCGCCGCCGACCGATAACAACCTGTTGCGAGGACGCTTCTTTTCTCGCTTCTCTCTCTTTTGTAACATATTTTTAGCAATGGCGCGTGAAACATGTTGTATACGCGTTTGTGACGCAGAATTTCCTCGCATTGAAATTTTATTGGCTGGGTGGAGGGATTCCCTCTTTACGACATCTTGACGACGAGTCTCTGCAACAGCCACAAACATCCCTTGGAGCATGGAAAAGTCACTTTCTCCGAACGTGTAAATTTACACGAGACTGAGCAAATAAATTCCCAAGGCGCGTAGACTGATTTTTCGTACGAGAACATATAAATCTTCGATCGGCGCGAGCACTCGTGGCACATGGCATGTATACCAGTGGAATCTGCAGTACATAACATCATCATCAGCATCCAAGCGTGGATAGGGGGGGTGATTCTTAGTCATCGCGCATTCCGTCTCATCAACGAAAATAGAAAGAGAGACCCGATCGCAACGAGTTGCCGGTCTCTGTGTGTATACTACGAAAAGCGTGTGTCCACCTCGTGCACCCGACACGTAAGTACTGGAAGCGTGCACTCGCAGAGCGCGTGCTATCGAAGAGCGTATAGTTGCAAGAGACATGTACGATAAAAATTTGAATCATCTCATGCTTACGTCGCCGCTTTAACGTACCTATTCGTGGATGCGATTCTGAAAGCAACGCCGTCATCGTCGACGACGAGGAAAAAACAAACACGAGATCTGTCGCTCGACCGACGCGTGCCACTCGCCTCTCTTTGTATTGTACACGCATTGGACACTTTACTTGGCCGCAGCTACTGGTGATCGGCATGCTTACGAGTGGCCCTGTTTTTTTCTCGAAAAAGGCGAGAAAAAATAAAGTGAGGTATCAATCGAGGGTTTAAAGGGTTCTTCTACAGTATATACAGGACACAATGTAAATGTTGTACCATGAGCGACAACAATGTCGGAGGCACGTGTTTGAAAAGACGTATGGTAATGGCACGATGCTCGATTGGCCCTAATACATCGGCTCGAGCTGCAATTCCAGCCGATCCGCGTATGAATCGCGAGTCGACTGCAGCGTGCGTGGTGATGTTCGGGAACTGGAGCGTGAATTCGTTGAATTTTTACTTGCCGTACATAAACGAACCGGTCGCTTTACGGTTTTTCCCTATAACATACTTACGCTACGAGTGCGTCTTTTGGCGTGATCAAAGATTACGCATACTCTAAAAATTATAAAAAAAAAAAAAGCGAGTAATCGCAACAACGTCTTACGCGAAACAAATCGTCCCACCGGAGCTTTCGATGATTCAGCTGCTGTACAATATTTATAAGTACACACAGTGCGAATCAGTTGCCATCGGCAATTAGTTCGAGTGACGCCGACCCACAAGACACACACGAGTCTCGTCACCCGCTTCGGCATCTGCTTCCACACGCCGTACAGCCACTGTTCAGTCGCGTGGATTTAAATGTATTGCTGGGCAGTTCACTGCATGCGTAAATTGATGACGAGTTATATGATGGCGTATGTAGAACGATGACGTGAAAAAAAAAAAAAAAAAAATAAGAAAAAAAAGGCTGATGATGTTCTCGGAAGAATCGTCCTTCGGTCTGGCTGACCAACGCGCGCGACGAATACTTTAATCGATCTCAAGTGACTCGGGGGGCTGGGCGTTGGAGGCACGCGTGATTCAAAGCTCCGCTCCCTAACTCATCCGAGAACAAAAGCTCGGGCCAAAAGAGCAACCGAGGATTTCCAGGGTAGACGCCAGGGGACCGTTTAAAACCCCTCCCCAAAAGCACAAACTCTTCCTGGAAAAAAAAAAAAAAAAAAAAAAAAAAAAAACAACAGGCACAAGTAAAGTCGAACGGGACAATGGGTGTATACACACAGAGGTAAATTGCAGCGCGTGTAGTAAGTATAACGAAATATAATGGAAATGTCCTCGTGTCGCGAGCCGAGCGCACAATAGAAAGTAGCGATCGAGGAGGAGGGTGGATGGTCGCTAGCTCGGTATAACACAAGCACAAGTGGTCACGGACGGCTAGAGGTATGTGTACTTGCACGGAAGCAACACTGCCTACACAATTCTTGTACAAGGAACGCGTACGTATAAGTGCTGCACCTTCTAAAGTATAGCTGAACGAGTTACAACTGATGGTTGATTCTTAAAATTAAAAGGAAATTTTTTATTTCTAGCTCGTTCGACTTCAGAGATCAACAAGTGTCGCTCGATCGCGAACACATATTACAGGCACCTTAGTGCACCGAGTCCATGTATAAACTATAAACCCTCCGAGCAAGAGGGGCGAATGTCCTTAAGATTATTATTCTCCTTTATTTTCCGCTTAGCCCCGTACTCTCTATTCATTAGCATACAAGGGCACGCACGCGCGACAACCGGTTTTCTCTCTCGAAGTAAGATCGGTAAGGGGTTGCTCTTTTCGATTTACGCATACTTACACAGGCCCCTACGTTCTTACGGACGGTAGATGATAAATTTCTGCGGAGCATGCGAGTGTGAGGTTCTTTCGTGTTTTATTGGCTAACGTGGGTCTTTTTCCCCCCCCCATACGAAGAGGGAAGATTCCTCGGTAGCATCGGTGGAATTCCAATGCATTTGTTAATTTTTGGTTTTTTGTTTTTAATCGATCATACTCTGTTATATCGCAAGGATAGTCAGTCCTTGCGTCAACGTCTGTTTAAGGAGCTCAGGGATGGTGGGGTGTGTTATTGGGTCACGGAAAAATCAAGCATCGATGATTGTGCCGATTCAAAGGTGGCATTACTGGACAAAAACCCTCGTCTGCCCCCATCGAGTCTTTGCAAAAAGTTCCCCGAAAAAAGGGGACCCCCCGACATTGTACAAAAAAAAAAAAAAAAAAAAAAAAAAAAGCGAAGAGAACGAAAATTGTCGCAGCCGAGTCGTGTATACGGAGACCCCGAAATTCCTCGGGCGCTGGCGGAGAAGCCATAGTCATTGCTGCGAATCGCCGAGAAAAGCACATAAGAAAGAAGGACCCCATAGACTTGGCAACGCAGCAGCAGTAACGTATATACGTGGTGGAGTTGGACGGTGAATCCTGGACAGCATCTATACATATATATGGCGTTCACGAAAAGAGAAAAGAGGAAGAAAAAGAGAGAGAGAGAGAAAGGCACCCTGTGCGTCGGGGGACGGGGCCTTAACGGGGGTGTCATTCATTCTTTTCATGCGGACGAACAACCTGGCGCAAGAAGAGCATAGAAGACAGGCGGGGAGAACGAGGTGCCGGGATTTCACGAAATACCTTCGAAACGTCTCTGTATATATACGTGCATGTGTAGTGATGGTGTTGGTGAGGTGCATACATATATACATGGTTCTAGCGTTGCACGTGTAGGAATCCCTTGGGTTTATTGGACGAGGGCAAAGGAATCACCTAGGAAATGTACGTTTTATTTTTTGTTTTTTTATTTAACTCTTAAAATTATTCTTTTAATTTTTCCCAGGTGTAGTTAAGTGGTTGAGCGTATTGAGAGGTTCGAGCAAAATTACGATAAATATGGAAAAACAAGGAGAAGAAGAAGAAGAAAAAAAGGCAGCCAAAAACTACATGTATACATACATCTCATTTACGGAGAAATCCCCCATTTGCATGCAAACAGCGTACCTATCGTTGCACTGGGCAATTTATTCTGAAATTGCCTCGATAGCACATATATATAGGATCGACTGCACCGCAGCCCTCATGATAGTTCAAAATGACTCTTATATCGTAATATCTAGTATCGATATAAGATTAATTAAAAAAAAAAAAAAAAAAAATGAAAAAAAAGGACTGAACTTTTTTTGCCTCAATGTTGCCTAATTGCACGTTTCTCATTTTTCATCGTTGCTGCGCACGTAATTGCGCACTTGCAGCCTTGATATCACAAAATTACACCGAGATTTGCATGAAGCTCTCCCTCTACTACACTTTATAGTCGGCTATCCTTGATGCAGCAAAGAGAGAGAGAGAGAAACGAAGGTCAGTCGCCGTGTGCATGCCTATTTACTTGTATATACGGTCGACAAAAGAAAACACACGCACGACAACAGGAGCGGACGACACACTCGTCGGCGTTTCCTGTCGCGCGAGTTTCTTGTACACGGATAGGAGAGCAGGTGACGCGATTTTTTTTTTTTTTTTTTTTTACATCCACACACATGCTCCCGGGGTGGCTCTCTTCCAAGTGGGCATGCGAAACGTTTTTACTTGCACTTGCGCGCGTAACTGGATCGAAAGCCTTATTTTTTTCCAGGGGACCGATTTTAATCCAACTTCCGGCTGGTGAAACCAGTTTTTGCGCGAGCACACCTTCTCTCTCTCTTTTTTTTTCTTCTTTCCTTTCCGTCTCGTTGGACCTGACGAGGTGCAAGCACATCTTTTTGGCTCATGCAAAAATCGACGAATGACGCCGGAAACTAGTCATTACCACCGGATGATCGATCGAGCTTCAGATTAATTTTCATTTATCCTTTTCTGCTCAACTTTTACTGCTGTCCTCGGAATTAACAACCAGAAAAACATTTTTTTGCCAATTAATCCATAGACTCGGAGAAGTCAAGTAATTTAACACCCGCGTTACTTACCTGTCTGACCCGTACTGCACCATACGCATCGCGTGAACAAAAAAAAAATACATTTGACCAAAAAAAAGTTGTGCCGAAGAATTTCTATCGGCCATTATGCAATGCAAGCTGTCCCGCACAAGTGGCCACGTTATTCCTGGGCTGCTCGTTTGTGAGTCCCAGCAGATAAGTGTCGAAAGAAGAGCGAGCCGGGGCACTTTTTTGTCACTCGATCTCTTGTCCGCCGTAGCCGCCAAGAATGCAGTCAAGGCCCCCTCCGTCCCTCTCTTTTCTTGCGGTTTTCGAGTACCTCGGCACCAAAGCCCCTCATCGAACGGTTCGGCGGCGCACCCGATGCCCGCGAGTCTCTGTACAGTACCCAAATTGACCGATCCAGCGGTGGCGACCCTGTTTGTTTTATAAATCATAGCTCATCTCCTTTTTTTCTCTCTTTTTTTCTTCACCCATGAAGTCGAGTAACTTTTTATGAAGAGGCCAGTCGTACCTTTCGGAGTTTCCATAGTCTGCAATTAGCAAATCACCCAAGTTCTTCAACAACAGTCCTAGAGCAGACCAATAATCGTTTTCGTTCAGTATACGCTCTCTTTTTTTTGGCGCGTTGCTCCAGATTTCTCAAAAATCCGTATCCATTGGTAGAAAAAAAAAAAAAAAAGAACTAGAGGTCTTCGATCACTGCTGGCGAGCAAGAGGGGAGGGAAAAATCGGAGGTTCCCCGCCGGGTCAGCTCGCATCGCGCATCACAAAAGACACGGCCCGTAAACAAGCCGTACATGGGGGAGGGAAGCGTTAGAGTACCGTCAGGCGTATGTAGCATAATCGACGTACCTATATCGTATACACCGGCGATCGTACTCTCTTACTGTTGCTCAATAAAAAAAAAGCAGGGAGCCGGACGCGTTCTCCTCTTTGGTCTCTTGTAATTTTTTCTTTCTTTTTTTTTTTTTCCCTCCACTGCGAGGGAGGAGAACCGGAAGTGGGACACGCGCGCGGTGGAGATCGACAACAGCGGACCCTTTTTCCTCTCTCCCGGACGGAGGCTCCTCGAGGTTCAAAGCCCCCGCTTGCCTCTCGCTGCAGCTAGCCAACTTCCATCTCTCTCTTGTCCTGACAAATGCCGATGGGCTTTCAGAGGCGGTCGATCTTTCTTTTTTTTTCCCCGCTCTCACTCCCCCCTTCTCTCACGTTTCCCATTGCTCTCTCCTGCGGGGTTCAACCACCCGAGGACCGTAAGCTAATCCGCGAGTGATATGACTCGGCACACGCGACTGTCTCTCCCCAAAGGTTTTCTCAAGTGCAGGAGCCCCCGTTTCGAGGGACGGGACGCACATTCCCATGCACGCGGGCTTGCGAGCCGTCTCTTTCAATGACCTTTGGCTCTCTCTATACGTCTGACTACTCATTTGCCCCTGTCGCGATCGTAGGTGTGGGCGGGTGTGGGTATGGAGCCGTGAATGCGCCCTGCACAAAGGGACCAGATCGTCGGCTCCTCTCAGCCACTTCCGCGCTCTTATCTGCTTTCTGCGTGATATTACACGGCAGCTTTGTTGGACTTACCAAAGTCCTCGAGGACGACTTTTGACGCTATATGTCCTCTTGTCTCGGACTCCTTTTTTTGGTACCGATATTGTGTTCCATAGTTGGGCATGCGGGAGGCAAAGAAGAAAAACAATGGTTATAGAGGCGTGCGGGCTGCGGAGAAAAGATGCGGCCAGATCAATGAGGCTGGTGACACTTTCACGGCTCATTACGGCTGTACATGAATTTCGCGTGTACTTATATCTCGTTTCGAGCTGATTGGAAAAATGAAAGTTACGAGACGACTTGGAGGTATGTATTTTTCGGGCTTGGCGATTCAAACGAATCGTTTGTTTGAAAGGGTGAAGAAGAAAAGAAACTTGTACCACTCATCCGCACGTAAAATTTGAATATGAAGACTGTTTGTATCGTAAAAAGAAGAACTGGTCCAGAGAAAAATTTCTCCGCCGTTGCTGAACAAGTGAAAAGGCCAAATTTACTTTGCCAAGAGTCGGATGATTTCGCTCTCCGGTAAAAAAAAAAAGAGCCAGTACGTCTCGGAGTTTCGTGCTGTTGAAGCACGTCATCGTTGAATGGCTACTAGTACCTATACACGTGACAGCAGAGTGTAGATACACACAGTGGAATAAAAGAGATACGTCTTTGAGGCGTCTTTGTAGCGTGACACGTGATCGCACCAATGAGATGCAGCAGCAGAGGAAAAAAAAAAGATAAAGAACGAATAAGTACACGCGCGTCTCTTCTCCTTCTTGTTTTCTTATGTGCTCTGCTGTACCAGTATAGAATCAATAATACCCCCACAGACTGCGCGTACTCAACTCTCGAGACTCGTAATCACGCGCGTTTGCTTGCGCCTATCCTAATAAGAGGAGCATCTTGAAAATAATCGTATGATTTTTCCCGGCTTACTCTATTCTACTGTTTGCAGTCTTGGTGCATGAACACAATGGGAATTCTTCGGCCAGCACCAGTGAGATCCAATTGTTATATGAAAAAATTGCAGATCAATTGAGCGATATGCCAAGAGAATGCCCAAAGAGAGCCATGATCAGTAAACTTCCGCGGGATTTAGATGTAAATTTTTTTTTTTTTTCTTTTTTCCATTCACCAGCAGCAGCAGCATCTCGTCGCTTTGGGCGCGAAGAGAAGAGAGCCCACATGCACGCATCATCAGAAGCGAAGAGAGGGGCACGTTTGCGTGTATATATATATATACGCGGTCGTAAGTACAAGTGCGAGACGCTGCGGAGTTTAATTGAGGTTGATGAGGGAGGCGCTGCTCGCACGGGCCTGGAATTCAATGCCGAGAGAGAGAGATATGATGTTTCTTTCTTTCTTTCTTTCGCCTCGCCTCTTCTTCTTCTCCTTATTCATCCCCCCGCGCGTCTTGTCTCTCGTAAAAACAACATCTCCGTCTCTTTCTCAGCAGCAGCCTCACGGGAAATCGAATCTCATCGATCCCTCCAAATTGATCCTTTGTTCCGGGGATAATCAATTCTCCTTCGTTCAAATTGTTTACAATAAAAACTTGCTGCCCCTCCACTTTAATTGAAACCGCACGAAATGGGCATCTCGTACGGCTTCCACGTTACTTGGGTACGTTCATTCTCCGAACTCTCGTGAATCAAAACCAAGAGAAATCACTCAAAACTCACGCGTTGAAAAATTCACTTCAGAGCCGATTTTTACGTAAAATCAAAGTGATTATCCCTTCAAAAAAGGACTCTACGTTTTCACACTTTATTGTTTTATTTTACTGACGAGCGTTTATTTTTTATTGTTTATTAAAGTGGGGAAAAAAAAAAAAAAACTAATTGAAGCAACCCCACATCAGTATGAGTACCTAATAGTATATCTTGTTACCAAAGTTTTGGTAAAAAAATCGCTTGATCGGCACAGAAGCCTCAGCCAAAAGCCCATGGCGGTATCCCTTTGACGCGAGCAACGCTCCAACATTCTAGAAGGCCAGAAATGCTGCACGATCCACAACGTCTTTCTCACACGAATCGGCATCGGCAACAATAATCGAAACCAGCCCAGGCAAAGGCATCATCGTTATATATATTACACCGCAGGCGGTTCGTATAGGCGATGACCGACTCAATTGGATCAATAATCGCGAGAGCGCACGATTCGCAGCAGCTCGACCTCGCTTGCCACAACACACAACGTACCAGCTACTTTTTTGTTTTACCACCACGCTTTCAACCACCACCATTTCTCACTCTCGCATCAGCCAAGGAGGTGTTGTACCACAAAGGGTGCAACGACTGCTCGGCATCCGCATGGAGCTCCGATAATCGAGTCAACCTCCTGTCTTACGCGCACAAGTAATATACGTTACCTATGGGGGCATTGACAAAAATTCGCAAGCGGTGCGGGTGATTTTCGAGTCTTTCATCGTACCGCTGCCGTGCCGCCTCGGGAGAGACACACGACAGCCAAGGGATTAGTCATCGCGGTCTGGTGCTGTTGATGGGCGTTCGCGCGGAGAAATTGTCGCCTCGGAGCGTATACAAGCCGTTTGTCGAGTAATGGGACATGCGTACGTGAGACGACTCGATCCCACCCCCCCCCTCCCGTCCCTTCTCCGCGTGTGCGTGCACTTGAATCTGAGATGGGTTTAAAAGCCGTCCTCGACTTTTTTTTTTTAATTTTTCGCGTTTGCGAACACCACCACGGAGCTTGGCTGTGTGTCACTCGTATAACAATGTAGTTCAGCATATATTGTATACAACTGCAATTTGTAGATGAGTACAATTAACACGGGCTCATTTATGCAAAACTTCCACTTGCAGTTGAAATGGTGAGTTTAGCGTCGTATCGTGTATTGCAAAAGATGTGGCTGAAAGACTCGAGGCTGAGCCCTTGAGTGTCAATTTCGAAAAAAGCCTGCATTTCGGTCCGATCGCTTCGATCGGTGATGATCACGCAGGTCCGCTTTGCCCCGAAATTTCCAAGAATTATTCTTCCCCTCGCCTCGAAGGTGCAAAAATCGAGGGTCCGCCTTTACCGAACAAATGGCAAAAGTCAAAAGGGAGAGAGAAAGAGCACCCCATACACGTGAAATTATCTGCGGTCGCTCTCGGACATCGCGTGCCGGAACAAGAGAAGAAACAGGCAAAAGCTTCGGCGTCGGGTTACAACAACCCCAACATCGATTTTCGATCCTCCTTTCAGCGAACAAGTTCGGCATCTTCGACTCCCTCTCTGAAGCTCCCGCCCGTCTTGCTCATGTATACCCGTTCACCCGCTCTCTTTCTCTCGTGCATATTATATATATATATATATATATATATATATATATATATATATACTGAGTGGGACGTACGTATATAATAAGCGTGCAGTTTCCCAGCGCGGCCTCAATGGGCCAAGATTGCATGTTACGAGCAACAGGGCCCTCCTCGGACCGGTCCCCTCCTCCCTCCCTCCGCCTTTTTGTTCTTATTCTTTTTTCTCCGTTCTTTCTCTCTTTTTTCGTCCATCCTATTATGTATCTACTTGCTAAACAAACATGCCCTTGGGCGCGGCGACGGCCGTTCCATCATACTTTTGGCAGACGGCTATCCCTCGGATTTTGGGACAACGCGGGTCGTCATATTTTATACCTCCACTCCATGATATTTCGTATTCGTATGGACCATCGAAATACTTGAACACACGCGGGATATCTGCGTGGCTTTCCGTGTTTGTGTATCCTCGTTCGCTCCAAACGCAACGAAGAAGAGTGCACGTGTATAATATAGTCGAAGAAGGAGGTGGGGTATAGACAAGCTCCTCCGACTCGCAAGTCCGCGCGCAGCTGGTAATCGGAAACTCGGTTCTCCCCTGCTCGCGCTGCCCCTTCGAGGAAGAAATGCCATCCCGAAAATTACACGTCTCGGTGGTAAGAGCAAGTGCGCAAAGAGGAAAAATGAATGGACGGCTCCTCTCGACGGCGAGTTTAGTGCTCGGCACAAAGGATGTGATTGAAACGCGGAAAAGAGCAGTCCCCCCCCACCCCCCTCACTCGAAGAGCGGAATTCAGGGGGATGCTCTTCCACATAACGAGACAGGGATGCCCGTGTGTCTACAGTATGGGTTTGAGGAAGTGAAACGTAATAGGCGCTGTTGCGTAGGCGTCCGCAACTTGAGGGATGAGAGAGAAAAACTCGAGCGATGGACGGATTCGACATTTTTTTTTTTTTCACAGAGGACGAATGCAGTATAGTTTTGTTTTATAAGTAACTACACGTCCCTTGCTTCCATAGCTTGTGTTATGTACGTATAGACGCTGGAACGGCCTTCCATTCGTGCCATATACGTAGGTCCAGATGAGCCGCGCAGCAGCCAGAGGATTTTCTTGCCCGTCACCACCGAGAGAGATACCGTCCATATATTATACCTCGTGGTATAGACTTGGAGAGCGGCCGCAAAAACAGGGCCTCATTACGTCTAGCCGCGAATGGCGTAGCAAACGATTACACAGCCCTCGAGACTCGTCGAGGCATAAAACAACGAACGACCGCTCGCGTACTCTTTTTTTTTTTTTTGTTTTTTTTGTTTCATCCTCCTCCTCCGGTTTAATTTGCTCCCCGAAGGTATGGGAGACTATATACAGGTATGCGTATATATCCTAAAGCAAGGAGAAAAACAGTGTGTAAGTGTAACCTATCGTAAAACGGACAGAGAGAGAGGATGGATGTCGTTTGACGCACGATCCATCAAAAATTCTGCCCCGCTGTTTTTCTGCCGATCGGCAACATCCATCACGCGTTATCGGCATATCAAACCACGCGTGCGTAGAGTATATAATATGTCGTTGTCGTCGTGACACGGGTGTACAAGGTTTTCGGTCCTAACTGAGCAGTGAACTCAAGAGTTGGAGGGGGCAAACGAGGCATATCCGTTCGCGTTGCGGTTCTCTCCGCGAGACAGCGAGCCTAGCTGCATTGACCAAAACCGGCAACTAGCCTGTACAGCTCCGATCATCTGTAACTCGTCCAGTCCCCCGATGGCCATTGCAGTGAGGTGAACGTCCACAGCTACCACGACGCGAGGGGCAAGCAACGGCCAATCTTCGGTGTGTCGTCGAGGTCGACCGAGCTATAGCAAAACGGCCGGGGGGCTTGCCTTCGAGGTGTGGCCGTGTTATAAATTTGTTACTGTGTACGTACACTGCCTGTATGTTAATGCGAAATGATCCGTCACTTTTAATCCATGACAACTGGGGTTTCTTTTCATTCTCAAAAATAAAAATCGAAACGGAGAGTAATTTTTTTTTGTTTATTTTTGGCTTGAATTGTGATCCCGAGCGTTGAAGGGACGAAAAAGAAACAGAGCAAACACCCCTTGGGCGCGGATTGAATTACCAAGGCAATTAATATCTTCTTTGCTGTATAACCCGTTGCCCCGAGGTTGCTTGCTAAAAGATATGATCTATACCTTACGGGAAGAGAGTATGAGAGAGAGAGAGAGAGAGAGACTCGAATTAATCAGCACACGGTGCTGGGTGTCCCGTGGGCCCCCGAATAAATATCAAGCCACAGCGAACCCTCTCTCACCATATTCGACCCTGCAGGGGCAGTCGAGACGGGCCGGCTTCTCAAGTTCGGAGAGTGCAGTCCCGTACACCCACCTACAAACAGCCGCAGGTTACCCCGAGTCCACATGTATACATACACGCGTCCCCATCCATTTGGGCCTCTCTCTTTTATCCGGGGTACACAAGAATATATATGTGCGCGACAATGCGCGCGATGGAAGGAGGTGCAGTACCTATATATATAGGAGAAGAAGAGAGTCCTGCCCGCCCGCCTGCTGCAGGTAACTCAAGCTCATTCTCTCGCTCTCCTTTTTCTTTTTTTTTTCTTTTTTTTTTTTTTTCCTCCTCTCCTGTGCACTGCAGCCGGAGGTATACCGGCAGGATACAATACTTACGGCAGATTTTTCCTCCTCCTCCTCCTCCTCGATCGTTTTCTTCTTCGTCTTCTTCTCCTGCTGCTGAAGCCTCCTCGGATACTTTATTATATACATACATACACGCACACACGCCGTTTCCGAGGGGGATGTGCACATGGCGCATCGCGTGCAGCACGCGCATGGGCTCTCATCCTGACTGTACAGGCACACCTATATACATACATACATGCGTCTCTTGCATTCCACCTTTTCGCGGGGATGCGCCCCGTCTATCTCTTTCTCACTTTTTACTCCTCGGTTTTTCACTCGCCCTACTTGCTTCTCCTTCTTCTTCCCTTTCGATGCTTTTCTGTATAGCTTTTATACTTGCAGCCTCCGCCGGAAGAAACGCTCGGATGATGCCACCTCCTCTATACTTACGTCGTTACGGACAGGGATTTTTGTTCAGGTCCCACCCCTTGCGTTTATTTCGATCGTCTCGAGGCTTTGGTTTTTCAAGAATCGCGAAAAAATCAACGTGTCGAAGAAAAAACATTTGTCTTCGTTGGATCATATTTTCGTTCAACGTTTTATGGTCAAACGGTACTGTGAAGAAATGATTCCGGGGAACTGAGATGCTGTTCGCGCTAGTCCTGTTACTCACCTCAGGGCCCAACGACCTAACCAGTAGTCCCAACCCTGCAGTGGTACTGAAAAGTGTAACGACGGTAGAGGAATAAGGACTCGGGAGCCCACCCATGCAGAATTTTCTGCATCGGGGTATCCTTGGCAGTGGACATGCGTATTTTTTTTTTTTTTTTTTTTTTGCACCGCACACGACTACATCCATGTATGAATATATATTTTGTACACCATGCACCAGAGAGCCGTGCGGGCGAAACTTGGCCGGTGTGTGTACCTTATACTCCTCCTCCACCCCCTCGTCGTTGGCATCATCTACGTCGTCGTTGAGTTGCGAGCGCGAGTATAGCGTTACACCGGTGCTCCTCTTTTTCCCTCTCGCCTCTCATCCATCTTCCTCTCTCTTGCTTTCTAGCTGTGGGAACGAAAGAGAGCCGCTGCATGTTGTATATATATGTACGTGCATCGCACTACTCTTTACGTTATAATACATATGGGTACTGGGTAGGTGTATATATGTATATATATATATATTGGGTGTATGTGTGTGAACCGGACTTGTCAACGTTCGCATCGTCTTCTTTTTCTTCGTCTTTCTGCAGCAAGTGCGTTTTTTTCATAGGAAGATGAAATACTAGCTTTTTTTATTGTCGGAAAAGGGTTTGCCTCGGAGTTGTTCTCAAAATATTAGAGCCTGCTAAACGCTGTTGTCGCTGACACGGGGACGAAAAAAGTAGTAAGATGACATTTTTTTTTCTTTTAGCATCATCGTTTGGACCAGTTTTACGAAATTTACTCGCAGAGGCAGCATAATAATTAAATTTGATTTTTCGTTTAGTTTATGACACGTATTTCAGGGACAGAAAAGTTGCCATTGTAACGTTAACTCAAATCTTTATCAGTATAGATATCACAATAAAATTTGTCTATGTTTATATGTTTCAACATGATATTTTACATTGAAATCTGAATATCATGAATTTTTTTTTTACTGTATTTGCATCAGAATATTTATAATCTATTTTCCAATTTCTTTTTTAAATCTACTTTTCTAAGATATGCAGCAATATTAACAACTGTATAATTAGTATTTATTAGTATATTAAGATTTATTCTTGAAACTGTTTAGTTTATTCGATTCACACATGCTATGGGACTCGAATATAATTAAAAGGCCTCACGTTGGCACTATTTTGTTAAGCTATGGTTTTTGAACAAAAGACAAAACTCTGTCTGTTAGTTCACAAAGTTATTATCTATATATGTATACCCGATCCCTTAGAAGATGTATGAGGAGCAAATAAAAATTGTGTGCAAAAAAAACAACACTTTCTCATTTCTCCATCTCTCGAGGGCCATATGCTTATACACATGTACATGTCGTAACTCATTGTGGTCTTTAGATACGACACACATGTGACTTTCTCGCAATACTTCAACTCCTCGTTACTCCTTTTTTTTTGCTACGCATCGTGTATACACGAACCGCGTAATTTCTCACGTTTAACATCGAACAACGACGTCGACTATTTTCAACTTGAAAATTTAACAACTTCGTATTTTTTTGCGTACAACAATATATTTTTTTTCCGACGCCACATCTTTACGTAACTTTCTTTATATTATATTAGATGTATACCGTGTTGAACGCTAATAATGGCACATTAAAAGTTACATAAGTCCATAAAAAGGAACGCCATAAATTTGTTGCTTAGCAGTTGGATGAGATAATTGGTAAAATATCTACTTTTATGGAACTGTGGCAAAGAAAAAAAAAAAAAAAAATGTTTTTTAGAACCGTTGCATCAATAAAGATAATTCATCCGTTCCTGTCATTTAAATCTCATAACGAGTCTACAATAATGTTCGCACAGAGTGTATCAGATGCCATTGGTTTAATGTACATCACCTAAGCTGTCCTCGAAGCCAGTGGTTGATGACACAAAGAGCAACAACAGCAGACATAGGCTCCTGCAAGTCGCAACAAAAGTACCAGCACGTATATAAATCAATCCAGTCCGGAGTAGTGCGACTCTTTGGCTCCAAGCCATTCTTGATGCCGTTACGCGAAGAGAAGGACATTGTAAAATCATGCGAATGCAATAAATGTAGCACAGGTGTGGAATTCACTGGTTTATTCGGTTTTTCCAGTATTTTAAAAGGAGAAGAGGCAGTGGCCGGACTCGACGTATAACTCCGCAATTTCGACTGATTTACGCGAGTCCGCTACGTGAATGAGAATTGTTTAGAAGAAGCGAGGGGCATGGGAACGGGGTTTGATGGTTTCGAGAGAGATGCACCGGTTTTTTTTATCTTCAAACGACTTTGAGAACGGCACAAGGCTACCACTGGACGTGTAAAAAAAACTACGTAAATTATCCTTTCAAATTTTTGAAACTTAGTGAATTCAAACTCGTGACATGACACATCCAAACCAGACTTACTTCATTCCCATGGTACTCGAGCCTTTAACACCGTGATCCCACAAAAGGGTTCACATCAAAGTTGAGAGTCAATATACTTCACCCAAACCTACAACTCTGGGCCACTGCGAACAATTGCAAGTCCTAAAATATCGCGATTTTCACTCTCACGGCACACATATCGTCCATCCCTTCATCCCCATCACATTTTCATCAAAAACTTTCACTGCGTCATTGTTGATGGTGCATATTGCTCCTCTCTCAGCTCCTTTCGCTTTCAAAACCACCCGAATGACGTGTCGAGATTTCGTTCGTTTCGTTCCTCGCTTCTGTTTTTCGAAGACGACATGCAGGCAGTAGATAGTATTATACACTCGACTATGTTACAGGAGTATTATAACATATAGGTTCTTCAAGCGTATATACATATATATTCATGGGGACGCAGACAATGGCACGGACTGAACGTGTGGGTGTGTATACGTATACGCATGTTGTATATACCCAATACCAGACCACTTCAAATCCACCGGTGAGTGTGTGAAATGATCTTTTCCAGTTTAGAGCTGTTGGCCGTTTGGTAGTTTTTTGGGGTCCGTGAAGAGATTTTTTTTCCTCTTCTTCTTTTGTTCTCTTGTGTAACCCAATGCGTAGGTGTACGTTTATGTGTGTGGAGACACGTACCGACCTGCATCCCACTAATTTCACGAAAATTCCCGACACACGATGGCCCGTCCATGATCTAACATCCACAAGGATGTCCATGCATGTGACGTATATACGACGCGGATGCACTGTTGTACAGAGTCATTTGACGAGGAGGAAAAACGATGGCTTTTTACGCATCGATGACGCTGATGAAGACAAATGTACTTTCATACGTTCACGTTGTGTCGGTGGCTTGTCGAATTTTATATGATGTCGTGCCTCATTTCAATTAAGATTAATGTAATTCGATTGGACAGGAATCTTGTTTGTAAAAAAACCGATCTTTGGACGACGAATCATGCACGGCTCGCAACTTTTTGTGTAAAATATTCTCTTTTTTCTTCGTTTTTTTACTTGTAATAACCGTAAGGTGAGAAGAAGATAATTAAATAGCAATATTGAATATCAGTTCTTGTAAAAAAACTCCGATAAAGTACAATCATACATGTGCAGCGAGTTTCACCACACCTGGCGAGGAAAAAAAAATCGGCAACAACACTTATTGGCGCAAATTATGAAACGAAATATCAATAAAACGCAAATCTCTACAGCGACTCCGTATATAAAGTGTTTATCTTTTTTGCATATACATTATGTTCGTATAAAAGAACTCGATCCGCGGCACATGCCCGAGAGCAGTTTTTCTTCGTGGCTCATGAATAATGTACCCATGCATGCGTGTATGGACACACACACATACATGTCTACAACTCTCTGCACGAGAGAATGCGAAGGAGAGGTATAGAGTTACTCTCCTCGCCTTACATCCATACATAAACCTACCTGTTGAGCGCACGTATGAACATACAACTTGAGGGGCTCCAGAGAGTCCAGAGAGCCGCACCCGTTTTCTCGCGGGAGCACATCAACATGTTCATTATTACATGCGTACCTGCATGTATACTTATGTATTTATATACGTAGGATCGTGCGTGTGCGCTTGGCATCGAGAGTACAATAATTATTTACATCGCTTGGAGCACACGGTGTTGGATATACAGTAGTGCCCACTGCGCAATGTGAAGGCATGAAATATTCTGCACTGCAGTGCACTGCTTGGATTCTCGAGGATGACGCAACTATACAAGCGAAGCAATTCTCGTTTTTTTTTCATAATCGCTTTCATTTATTGGTTTATTTATTCACTAACATTCGATACTTTTATGTGTAATTTGTACCCGTGAGGCCGATAGTTTGGGTGACCATTGTTTCAAGGTCTGAATGCAAGCTCTGGATGTCAAAATTTTTATACATATACACATTAATGGACATGGTTTATTTACGACGGTACACTGAGAGAAAAATAAAAATTACTGTGCTAGAATGGTAAACCGGTACTGTTCGGTCATCTACAGACTTTTTACTATTTGAACAATAACTTTTAACGTTTAGAACAGTAATTTTTGTTTGTAAGTACAATGATTTTTACTGTAAGTACAATAGAAATTACTGTCCGAAATGGTAATAATTAGGTTGGCCAAAGTAAAAAGTCCCTAGATGGCAGAATAACATCAGATTACCATTCTAGCACAATTTTTATTTTTTTTCTCCCAGTGTACTTTTAAACCTGCAAATGAACGTAAAAAATAATATCCAGCAGCTTCTTTATCCTCCTTCGAAACAAATGCTCGCCTTTGACGTAAGAGAAGTTGGATCTCTCTCTCTTATCATTCAAAGCTCAACGGGGTAGCGCAACAACGGCTCCTGGCCGTAAAAAAGACACTGTATCAGAGTGCAACAGCCGATTCCTTGAAAGCCATCGATGGAGCTTCTCCGTGTGCTCTTCGTTCCAAGAACATCGTGGCAGCTTCTTCCATGCCCAACAACACCGACTTCTGTTCGGGATAGAAAACGAAAAAAGTCGCTATACCACCAAGCCATATACACACTGCACCCGCTTGTGTCCCATCTTCTCTGGGCAATCTGTCTCTATCACTCGAAAAGTCAAGAAGCAATTCCTCAGACTCCCCAAACTGCTCTCCCTGACTCTCATCTCTCTTTTTCTGTACAGCAATACTTACAAAGAGCTGCGGGCGCGTCTCGCACATCATACTTATGTGCAGAGTTCCCAGTTGGGGTACGATTAGGCGGGTTCCCATATTACCATCCGTACCATATCCCACAAGGGCTCTCTCTCTCTCTCTCTGGCTCGTGTCTTGCCGGCCCGTGAGTTGTTTTTCTTTCTACTCTAGAGTCAATCTCAAGTTCTCTGTGCAAAGGGATCCACATGGATTTGTGTACACATGAGCAATCTAAATAGGTACATCATTGCCGATTGTCATCGCTTTTAACTTATCTTTCGAAGAGTACCACAATTTGGATCATAAAATTCCAAATGAATTCTTGTTTTATTATGTCCGTTGCACAAGTGTGTATATACTACATTGAACTTCACTAGATGTCTACTCGAGTAAAAAAGACTTACTGCATTTATTTTATGGTTTTATTCAACTTGCAATTTAAAGTATACACGGTTTTCATAACAGTTTGTAAAACAAATATTGTGGAATGCGATTACATGAGAAGCTATAACTTGGTATCATCATAAGATATTCTTAAAATGTTGCTTTGGTCACTTTCAACGATTCACCTGATCGGTCAGCGAGATATTAGCCTACCCACATTTTCAAAATAACATACAAACTGGATTTGTAGCAGCGATGGTTGTGACGATCTCGCACATGCATCGAAAAATCGTTGTATTGAGAGAAAGTTTGTCCACAAGAATGGCAACGAATGAGTTGATTTCTCCTTTGACTGTCCATGTAAGCGTATGGAGAAATAACTTCGTTGAAATGCCGCAAGCGGGAAATCACAAACGTTGTAATGAGGAAATTATTTTTGTACAAACGCGGTTTTATTGGAAATAATAAAAAAAGTCAAGCAATTGTCTGTTAACAAGTTGAAGTACACTGTTTATGTTGAATATAAAAATATATAAAAGAGACAAAATTATTAATAAAAGCAAGAAATATGTTATTACTTACTACGGTATTATGAAGGTATGTTCACACTTTCTGTTCACCGCTCGACAACGTATGGCGAGCCCCTGCAAGGTATCGTGAGCTTTTGTCGCTACTCGGTGTACTCCTCTATCCCCACCTTTTACTGTATACGTGTGCCTATATTACACAGTCTATAGACTCGTAAGTCCAGAGACGCATATTTCTTCTAGAGATCATTGGGAATAGATTTATATTGCACAGCAATATCAATAACTTGGTAATACATGAAACGTCCGTGCAAATTGCAGTACTTTTACTTATTATGTTAGCGAAATAGTTTCGTAAAACGAGCGTCCTCGAATCGTTCAATTTCCAAACTAACATTGTTCATATCTATTTGTACACTTCTCCCTCCTCATCCAGTCGCCACATTATAATTACTAAGTCTCATTTCTCAATACAAAAAAATAAATTGTTAATTTAAGATTTTTTTTTTTCAATTCCTATCTTATCTCAACCTAGAGCTAAATGACATCAAATTTATTTTTTCCGTAAGTGGTATGAAATCATTGTACTTTAAAAAAAATATCCAATTTCATTCCAAAATGTACAAGTTTTACATGCTCTTTCAGTAATAATTCTTTCTTCATAACCTTATTTTTATGCTTTCCTTTTCAAACCCACTCGTAAGTAAACAATTGTTTGATTTTTTTCTCATTTTGCTGTGGTGATTTGGCACATATTCTTCATTATAAATACATTGTAAAGCTAAGTTGTTTGATGTATCATTTGTTTAAATATATTATTTTGTAAAAAAGAGATATTTGAGTTGTGATTCAATATTTAAAAATTAATCAAAGGAAACATATCAAAAAACTAGCACAAGAAATTATCCAGGTTCTCTGAGAAAACGAGAAGTTGTGAGTCAGTAATTGAATAGGCACAAATTCTTTAGCGAAAATGTAGCTGATTCCAAGAGTTACTTCAGATTTCAAAATATTAGACTTTTCAACATTTACCTAATAAAATGCTGATTATTGACATTTCAATGAAAAAGTTATCAAGAATAATAAAGATGAACCATTGAAAATATTCACCTTAAAGGGTACAGGCTTACCCTGTTTTTGGAAGTGTGCATTCATACCCCAATTGGATTTAAGTTATGAAGACAACTCATTGAAAACACTGAAAAACAAAGTCTTAACGGTCTCTGCCATACTTGCCACTTGCAACTCAGAAATCGTGTGTAGGGTCCTTCCGGAAAAATCGACCAGTTCTCCACTCCTTACTGAGAACATTCGGTTCTTTTTTTTTGTTTCTTCCTCCCTTGTCGTTCCAGCAGCTACCGTTCGTCGGTCGTTCTTCCCTTTTGCCAGGATACTCTGTGAAAGGACTTTTTACTCGAGAGCACTGTTTTCTCAGGTCTTTCGGTAAACATTGGACTACGAGCGTATTGACTTAACGGTGATGGAATTTGAAAAACTTCTCCTCGCCGAAAGCGAATAGACGGCAGTTCCTCCGAAATTGTTGAGCCATTGTCACTGGAAGTAAAATATCCCGGTCCATGAATCCCCTCCACCGGGACGTGAAAGGATGAGGAATCTCTACACGCGACATCCAACTAGGGATTGATTTGATGGGGTAAAAAAGTAAGCTCGACGAAGCGATTCCGTTGGCATCGATAAAAAACAACGAGTGTCCGGAAGAGGGGGACGGAGGTGTATCCCATGCAGTGCCAGGTGCACTGCGACCGTGAATACACTCAGTGCAAGTACCACGGTACACCGGCACTCTCTTGGCCAGACAGAAGAGCGGAACCCGGAAACGGAGCCTCCTCGGCGCGTCCTGCTCTCTCGCCTCTTCCTCCAACTCCTCTAGCTCGAGAACACGGGAAAACTCTCTCGTGCGGGCGCGTGGAGGCACATGCAGGGGCAGCTGGACCGTGTAGAGCACCCATACGCACGGAAAGAGAAGAGAAGAGGGGGGGAGGGAGGGAAGGCCGATCGTCTTTCACTCTTGTTTTAAGGAAATCCATAGCTGCTGCTGCTATTGCCGCTTCGGACGGAAAGGGAACCAACATATACATGGCAAACTCTCGATTCGGATGCTGCGATGGCAATTGCGCACGCGGGTGCTTGCTTTGGAAAATTTTACCAACATTAACGGGACGACGAAAAAATACTCCTTCCACTTTTGTTTGTTTTTCTAATCGAGTTATTGGTCCTCTCTCTAGGGTGTATAGTTGGGGAACAGCAGCTGTCTCTCGATAAGCAAAGAGGCAGATTCCGTGAACGCGAAGAATTTCGTTAAGGGTCCGAGAAATAACACCGTAAATTTTGTCAACTGCTTCGCCGACGATTCAACGTTCAAGTTCACACCAGTATATTTAACTTTTTTTCAAGACACGGATACTTCAGCAATGGAGCTTTCCAAATATCCTCCACGGCAGCTTGGGGAAAGAAAAATTTATATCGACAGCCCACCAATAAAAGTAGTTTCGCTCGTTAACGCAAAAAAGAGAGAGAGAGAGATACACGGAACTCGAGAATCAACGATATTATATCCCTCTCTCGCTTTGCCCTCGGCCGAAATTCACATTCATACACGCCGCACATGGGAGGGGGAGGGAGGGAGGGTCTGTATTATATTCACGCGGCGGGTTTTAATAGTGGAGCTGGAAGTCCACGTTATTCCCAGGATATCTTCCGCACCCCCGCTCTCTCTTTCTCCCTTTCGTGCATCATCCCACGACGTCGAGGGCTGTACATGTGTGTATGTATGGTACAGTGCGGACAGGTGGCGAGGGAGTCGGTTGCAGCGCCGTCGCAGGTTATACGTTCGGGGGCTCTTTTCTTTCCAGGTGGACTCGGACGACTCGGGGGAAATGAATCTTCCGATCTCCTTTTTTTTCTTCTTCCCACCACCCCTGGTTTCCACACCTTTTTTCCTCCCTCACCCCTGTTTTTTTTTTTTTTTTTGCCTTCCTCTTCCCTAAACGCTTCCTCCTCTGGCTAGTCTAGGGTTACCCTGGGAAGTTTTTTTTCCAGCTGCAGGGGCGCTGGGAAGAAAAAAAACGAAATCGGACGTGGAAATTATGGGCGTCGTTGTTAAAAAATTTATTTCGCCCCGCAGTCTCTCTAAAATCAACAACTCGCGTCGTCTCTTTTGTTTCCTCCTCCCGAGGCAGCATCTCCTCGGGTCCTGCGCATCCGACGGTCTTAAGATGGATCGGCCAGATAAGCGAAAGAGCTCCGTCGAAACAAAGAATTTACGAGGGACCCCTTGCTCTCTGACTAACGCCGCATTAATTGCCGGGACGTTTTTACTTTTTTTCTCCCCTCTCGACCTGCTCAAGCTAGGCATTTCTACGTGTGTTTATTTAGGAGTCGTAAAATGTGTCTTTTCATTCGCTTTGCTCGTCGTAGTTTACAATTCCTCCGTTACTTTTATATCTCCTTATCTGCCTTATCCGTGTAAATTTGAATCAAAACTGCCGACGTGCTTGTACCCATACACGCGACCACGGGAACATGGGCATGATTATTTTTTTCCTTCCGAGTCGTAAAGTCCACGACTTGGTGCAATACTTACCTACTATTAGGAGTTGAACATCGACAGGTAACGAAGCGAACGATGAATGATTAATGCATATACATCAAGTGTGGCTGCAGCTGCGAGCCTGACTATGGCAGTGTATAAGCGTCGAGTCCTTTGTTCGACGGCGGCGTTAATCATTCGTCTTTCGTCCGCAAAAGCATTCTTATTATTGTCTCCTAAAAGCATAAGAACTCGAGCTTAATTGAATTCCGGAAATAGTGGTATTTTTTCACATCGGACCATGTATTGCATTGAATGCTCGTGTACCCGCTGACTCGTTACTTTGACTGGACAATTTGCGGGTACGTACAGTAACAGCTGTTTATTTTAGTTTTCGAGAAATTAGCGTCCGATTATTCAACGGCACCGTATCTAATATCGCTCGTTGACAAGATGGGGGAGAGGGACAAAGGTAGTGCGTGAGTATGACTTTACATTTCTCCGGTATGAAGGAGGAATTTATATATTCTACGAACAAATACAATGCGCACAAACTACAAGTAAGGCAGTGCTCGACAATCGAGATTTTTGCTTTTGTTCGGAGTTTGCTGCACATGCACGATTAATCAGGGATTACTAGAATTTAATGATGATGGAAAGAAAAAAAAAAATTATCATACCTTTTGTACAACTATAAATGTGATAATAAAGGAAAAATGTTTTTTCTTCTCTGTTTCAGGTGAGTGTCATTGCAAAGTAAAGGTCGAGTTTTTTCGTAAGTAATTAAAAAAAAATTAAGTATGTATAGCACCTACACTATATAAACTACGGGGGCAGGGCTGAGCTTTCTACGGTCCATCGCGCAAAGTCGCGGGCAAAGTCCTATAAAGAAGCAGAGCCACGAGTTGTTGCCGACCTTTCTTCTTCTCCTCCTTCTTTTCTCCGGATGCCACACATCCACGGGTAGAGGCGCAGTTACAACGACAGCCCGTGCTTTTTTTCCCCCCAACGTGCCGACAATTACTCGAACGGACGCCGCCGTTATTATAACCCAGTGGTCGTTCGTTTAGCTTTTTACACTCGTGCCCGTAAAGTTAACGTGCCCACTGGGTATCACCTCTGGTGGATCGGTGTATCCGTGCGTCGATTATGGATTCTCGCGCGATGATTGCCATCTTGTCACTAGCAAAATTCCTACCACCTAGTCTTTTCGCCGTCTGTAGAGAGTAACGCTTCGCAAAGCCAAGGGGAGCGAGCAATGAAGCTCGTGCCGTTTTTATGAGTGACTCAACGGCAGAAGTACATTTGTTCTTCTTCTTCTCATCAGGGAAGGAGTACAATCATACTTGCGACGCCTCGTTGCCACTGTCGTCGAGTTTACTCGAATCTCGATAAAAATCACTCTTGTAATATATACACCCGAGACGTCTCTTGTTCTCCTCTCTCCCCATGTGTAGCAGTGCAACGTCGCGGGCGCACGTCGGGGCAGATGTATTTACGAGCCTTCGCTTTCCTCGAAATCATCGACCGCGTGATTTCGTATTCCACGACGTACTTTTCTCCTCCTTCTTTCCCCCGAAGGTTGCATTGACATTCAACGGAGTTTTTAATCCAAACAAAGAAACTCACTCTGTCACCAGCGTTGGGCCCGAGTGTCAATTTTGAGGTATGATGATAAAAGCTCGCGCGAATCACAACTCCTCGCGTCTCCCTCTCTGTATTCTAGTCCACGCATCTGCCGTAAACGAGCGCGTTGAGATGTTGCGCGCAGATTTATAAAGAATATGAATATGCGCCGAGATTGCGTTGAGTCCATAGAAACCTCGGCCCACTCGTATAAGTGCTTCTTGTTCGTTCTACCGGTGGTATGTATACGTATGTATACGTATGTATGTATACGGTATGTATACGCGCGTAATACGTGTGACATTATGCGAGATCAAATGGACTTTTAATTGAGTTTCTCTATGCGCGAAAGATTGGCGCGATTTTTCAATTTTCGCGCTTCCAATGTCCAGATCCACTTTCAAGTGTACCCGTACAGCTGCGTCGGAGAGGGTAAAAATTTACTGCCGTTCCAATTAACGCCAACGGGGTTGCGCCTTTTGTGGCGTTCGCCTCGATCGGTTTCCCTTATCGTCTCTCGATTGCGAAAACTCACGGCTACACAGAAGCTTGGAAAATAATGGTCCCTACCTCCGATAGCCAAGCGCGTGGAAACCGACGCTGCTTTGCATTTTCGTGTATATGAATGAAGTTTCCATCGGTGCGAGCTCGAGAAACGAGCTAAAAGCAGCCATGAATCTTTCGAGCGACAGCCACCTATGAAAAAAAAAAAAAACGATAGCCCTCGTGGGTCGCCTGAAAATGAAATTCAAAGTCCGTCCGAGTCTCGGCTTCGCCTCCCATGAACCACCCGCTCGTCCAGTAAACGCGGTTGGAGGAGGTGGAATCGAAAAGCTCGTTGTCTTTCCACGCACGCGTCCACGGTCTTGGGGGAGAGTCGTGGACGCATCGGTGACACCGCTGTATACTGGGGGGACTCGGAAAGTACGGGCTTTGCCCACGAGTGTATATATATATTATATATATACACGACACATACGATTGCATTAATATATATGGAGCGTGTGGGAAGCAGTGCGGCGGCGATGGTGCACACTCGGAGTGTATGGGAAGTCGGCCGAGTGCCGTGGGGCACGGGAGAGAGGGAAACGCGAGCGAGAGGGAAGGAAAAGTATATGCGATGGAATCAAGAGGGACGGATGAGCACGATTAAACCAGGAAAACTTGATGAACCTCGTACCTCCCTTCCTCTCCCTCTTTTTTTTTTTTTTTTCCTCCACTTCCCTACCCTCTTCTCCCTTTCCGTGTAACATGTGTCCCCTTTTTTCTCTCTGTTCATCGCCGAGTCGATGACTCGGGTGCTAGTATATTATACATACGTATGTGTGCAACTATATTCTCACTGATCCTTTGAAAAAGAGCCACGAGGATCAATCGGCCTCATTTCCCAATGACGCGCATCCAACTCCCTTCATCTCCGAAACCGCAAAAAACGTGTGCGCGAGTGCAAGCGCGTCAGCGCACAATTAGTAGTCCAATTGATCCAAGAATGCGGCAGCGTGTGCATACATGTGTTATCCATTATGCGCGAGTGTGCCTTGAATAATCGTGGCTCGTGACATTCCTCCCGATGAATTTTGCTGGCGGAGCGCTTGGGTGTACGAAGGAATAACGATTCGAGTGCTGTGTCGCGGGAGGGACCCCAATACCGGAGATAATACAAAGAAAACGCGCTATCAATACCGAGTGTATAGAGGTGATTGTTTTATTCAAAAATCGCGCGTCTTCTGTGTGTTTCCTCTCTTCCGCCTGGAAAACAAAAATCGTCAACTCTCGCAAAGGTGGCAAGCCTCGAGGTCCTTTCGATTCAGAAAAAAAAAGAAACGTTTGCTTCCATATTCTAAAAAAATCCTTAGCCGAAGGAAAAGAAGACGAGGAGGAGGAAGAAGAAAAAAAGATTTCCCGAAGAGCAGAGAGCGTTGGGTGTACGGACAGACGCACATGTGCCCCGAGCGCCACCCAATTCTCCTCCGGGTGCTTCGTCTCCCTCCCTCTCGTGTGTATGTATATGGTATCTGAACATGTGCGAGAGGCACACATATATGTATATACGTATACAGTTGTTGCACGGCGCGCACTCAAAGTACGTAACGCTTGCGCGAGGCCTTTCCTCGGGCGCGCCTTTCGCTTCCCACGTATACCGTTCTGGGAACGCGAAACTGAGAAGCCCGCAGAGCTGCTCCAGCCGCGCGTACACTACACACACCAGTGCACGTTATAGAGGGCACAAAAAAAAAAAAAAAAAAAAAAAAAAAAAAAGATGCGTGTCGATAATTATCGCAAAAAGTGTGTGTGTGCGCGTATATATACTTACGTCGGGAGAAAAGAAAAGTTTTAGTCCTGGTACATGTATATATAGCGGACATGTGATGCGGTAAGTGCCGTGTGGCCGGATCGATGATGATGATGATGTTCGTGCGTGCATTGTGTATTGACGTGTTGTACGTACCGATTTCTCCAATAAACGCTCGCACGGGCGGTTCTTTACTTCCAGACGCGGTGTATTTTTGCGAAATCGCCTCTCTTTCTTCGGTGTATAATTCAAGGTTCGTCAAGTGCTTTGATATACGCTCGAAAGATCTCACTCGTTGGTCGGTTACCTGTACGAATGACGAAAAGATTACCCGAAATAAGTAACACGCGCCAGGGCGGTATCGATGGTTCGGACAACAGCGAATGAAACAACAGATCCGAGACTTTAAGGTCCGATCAATTAAAATGAACATTGGATCTCTATAACGTACCTATGGAGCTCCCACAGGAGCTGTTGTTAATGTGAGAACTATGCCAGTTATCTCTCGCCGGTCAAAACTCCAAGGCGCTAATAACGTACCTACGCGCATTGTTATGCGCTTCCTGTACAAGTTGGCCGTGTGCGCGGTGTGTGTATATAAATTTCATGTAAACTCACGCGCTTTTTTGCATATCACGAGGTTTACGTTTGCAGATAGGCCATGCTCCACGTAGTATATAAGCTCGACCATTACATTGTGTCGCGTTCCGCAGCATCCGTTCCGCGACTCGGTGTTGATGTCCTAAAACGTCGTTCCGGGGCTGTGCACCCACTAATTTAATGATGCGCCCGCGTGTCGCTCTGCATCATAATAAGCTAGATGTGACATATGATATACATGTATACCGGTGTAGGCTTAATTGTGCCGTCAGATGCGGGCGTTTTCATCTCCATATGGCTAATGTACGCGAGTTAGGCTACACCCGGTCGTCAGAAATATGAAAAATTACTATTTAATTGGGAATAAGGGCCGCCCTGCTTTTTTTCCCGAAAGAATGTGGGTAGCGGCGGAATGGTCAAATTATAGAGTAGCTCTATATAGCGTTGCGGAGATAAAAGAGATGACTCTATGCCCTTACCGATTTCGGAGGGGGGCGATCCTATACATTCTCGTCCACGCTAGTTTGGTGCAGTTGCCGAAGCTCGTCACTCATCGTACGAGTTTTAAACAATTTTTTTTTCTGTACCCACTCGCCACGTGTTGCGACTAATATGTAGACTCGCGAATAACTTGGACAACAAAATGCATTTGAAATTAAAAAGTTCGCAACAAGTGCGTTATAAATGCAGGATAGCGGGGCACAAAAGCCTCGAGCTGTGCTAATTAAGCGGAGCGGCGCAATTAAAGCCCGTTTATCAGGTCTAAACGCCCCGTTCATCCATTTCCCAAGCAGCGGCGTAACACACTTCCCGCTACCACACAAATCGCGAAAACAATAAAAACTCGCGATGCCGCGAAATTCGCACAGTATATTATATACGTAAATGCACACCTATAGAGCCGCGTAACTACCTATATACAGCCCGTCCGATGAGTCGACGAAGGTCACTCGGGTTTTCCTCTGTAGCGAAAAACAACGCCGATCTGCTAAAGCGCGCGCATCATGTCACCCACAACGACTGCGGCGATTTGGAGTCCTCGGAGGTTGCGCAAGTCGCTATAATAGTGGGGGACATTAGGGAGACGAGACAAGCAAATCGGTCGAAATGCATTGATGTTACAGCTCGCGTGCACATGGACAAAAGTTCTATTTCAAGATTGTGCAACGGATTATGTTTGTGCACGCCGCATCTCATGCGTATATGGATAAATGCAAAACGCCATCCGATGATAAACCTCCAGTTCTTGCAAAGAGTAAAAAAGGTGTGAAACTTTTCGTATATAGGGCAAATGTTCAGTTGTTGGTAGTTGCCTGTGATGTAACACGAGAAGATGATTTTCTGTAGCTTATTGCTCTCGTTTCGAGTTGGCTTTAGCCAGAGACTAGATGGCGGGAAAATCGCGAGACTTTTCATCAGCTACACGCTGTCGCGTCCTTCGCATCGTTCTCACGGCCAATTGTTCTTCATTGGCGACGTATGGAAACTGTCGGGGCTACACGTTTTACAGTACCATTGCCGTATATCATACGTATTAATCATAATACACACGTACGGATGTATCTGCAATGCTGATGTATATTATGTCGCGTTGCAAGTTTCCCAGAACTATAGTAGGTGTATATACTTACATGTACGCGTTGAGCTATCGCGATGCAAACTCAAAAAGATCCATTTGGAAACTCCAACTTGCAAGAAACGAGTTTGTTTTTCGTGAATTTCACACCATCTCAGTACTTTGTTAGTACAGATACGATATTCGGTTGATGAAAATTAGTTTTTCGCGCTGACATGCACATGAAATCTGTGAACACTTTTCGAAAGAAGTTTGATAGGGATCGAACATCCATATAATCCCTCACAATCCATAAGGTCCCCAAAAAATGCACTAATCGTCTTACTCCGGATTTTCTCGTCCGTACCTCGCACATAGCTAAGCCTTTAATCCATATAAGTTACAAAAGAGACGATAGCAATATTATTACGCGTTGCAAAAAAAAAAAAAAAAAAAAAAAAAAAAAAGAGTCATTATGGATGTGGATCATTTTTACCGTCCGTACGTCGATGTACGTACAAAAAAGAAACAAAACTTACCAGAGGCGCGTGACATCAAAGAGCCGTCGATAGGACTTTAATAGAGCCGGCAGTCGCGCCCACGCTTTCTATACGCGCCGTATGGCCGATCGTACATAATGCGAACACACATCAGCCGGAGGAGGGAGCTATTAGCATGCACGGCAGAGCCCCGAGGTACAGCTTGTAAACACGTCCCCGTGAGCCGGCGATGATTACGCCGCGTGAACCCATGTTACATACCGAAAGTGTTTTCTCCTCTCTCTCGTGTATTTTTAATCAACGCTCCGGTGGATTCTTCGTTGATTGTTATCCTCCCTCCAACTGCTCGAAGTTCAATTTCTAATGGATATGTTGCCCAACCGTTTTGAAACATGTACGGATAAGTATACGTAACAGAGGAAGGATTCCCTCGGCCGAGTAACGTCTGGTAAACAATTATTAAATTGATGTGTTTAAATAGATAATAAATAATAATAACGATAATAAAAAAACTTTCAGTGGATGTAAAACGGGCGGTGCGTGTACGAAAGAAATACCATTGCATACCTCGTTCTCCTTCTTTAAAACAAACGAATTCCCGAGGCTCGAGTGTACGAAAATAAACACCTTTTTACAATGGCGCGTATACGCACGGTTTTCTAGGTACAACCGGGGAGAAGTAAAATATTAATTATAAGGAAGGAGCCCAAGAAGTCGTACAGATTTCCCAACCATAGTTTATTTGTTGAAAAAAAAGAAGAAGAAGAAAAAGAATAATACCGATTTCTAGAATAGGTCTAAAAATACTCGACCCATCGAAAGCACAGGGTATAGGCCTCGTAAATCAGCCGCGGAGCACAATAACAGTATAAATGCAACGTGTTACGCGCCGTGTTTTTTCCTGCCCTCCGAGTTGTTGCAGTTCCCTCAAAGGTGAAGTTCAGCCAAACAACAAACGGAAGTTTAAGGGTGTACCCACTTAGCACACACGAGAGTGAATAATAAACGAGGCGAAGGTGAATCGTGGATTTTGTTATTCGTACACGAGCGCATTTGGCCGTTTGGTTTTGGAAGTTCCCGATGGTCGAGAGAGCGGAGGCAGAAAGTTACACATGGAGGAGTGAAAGTTACGCCACGCAAGTGCACTCGTGCGAATAGTGTAAATACATCATAATAATATGCTCAGTGCGTCGGCGAATTCTCCTATATTTTTTTTCATGTGCAACGAGATAAACGATCGCCCCTTTCGAGTTGCACAAGTGCCTGAGATAAGACGACCGTGGGAGGAGATGTATTGAATGCCGTGCATCGTCTTCGGTGTAGTATACATTTGGAGATGGGCAATGTTTTTGTGAAGGCACTCATGACTTTTTAATTATAAATCTGAAGCCCAAGAGATACCGATCGGAACTACAAGTGGGCCATTATACGTTCAAGCTTCGGGCAAACACATTTTCCAAAATAAGGGCTAATGAAGGGGCCTCGGGGTAAAATCGGTATCCCACGGGGATACGCGTGTGGAAGCCGTAACTCGTAGTACAAGAATAAATCATGGAAAGTCCCAGAAATATGGACCCATTGAGGCATTTTAACACCTAACGTCGGGAGGTAACATCATCAAAGCAGCTTTCGCAGCCCATCAAACGTGCGTGTGTATAAATGTACGCTCGAGCGTGCCATGCACGTGCAGCTATATATTTATACGGTATGGTGTTTAATTGTCCCCTTTTACGACAGTGCGCGCTCGAAGTAACAAATAATCACGGAATTGTGGCCATCACGGGCGACACTTGCTGCACCGCGCCAATAGACCGTCATCACTCTAATGGAAGAGCTTGCCCCTTCGTCAATTGCCCCGATGGCGTTTTAGCGCGTACTATACGTACAACTGTTGTTTGCACACGTGTGTGTCTGTGTGTATTTGCTACCACTACTTCCGCCACTATGACGGTAATGGAAGTTGCATATTATGGGAGAGCTGTTGCTGTGTAGAGCCCGACGCGCCTGGCGTTCGATTTGCCGCTAAACTGTTACTGGTGCCCGATAAAACGCTTTGCAGGGGAGGTCAACGAGTTGGGTTTACGTAAGGTTAAATGGGTCCCCAAAAATGATTTTTTGATGAGTAAAGCAATGTTGCTCGGTCAGATGTTTCACAAGTGCCATTATATGTTATACAGAGGTGACAATCATAAAAATCGTAATTGCGTCCCATCGTTGGGTACAGGTTCGTTGGAATTTTTTTTTGTTTTCTTTCAAACGTAACCCTTGTTACGTCGTCATCGTGGTCGTTGTCCCAAAAGTCCCTACTTACCAACCCATGCTCGTTGTAATTATCTGATTTTGTTGGCGTTGCACATGTTTCCTACTTTTTGTCCCTATCCTCAAATCAAAGCCATCACCAAGCCCCGACGTTGGTTGCGCGCTCCCTCAACGGGTCGCACGCAGTAGCGGTTAAAAAGTAGGTTTAGGGAGACTCTCTCCCCGTCGAGTCCGATATCTCCCGCAATTACGGTATATATGGTATAGGTCCGAGCTCGAGCCCAAGTTATAAAGGGTTCCCTCGTACAATATAATACATATACCATCCGACGTGTGCGCGCATAATGCGTGCGAGCCACTACGTGTATACTAAAACGGTCTCGCTCGATGCTCGCGATAATAAGTCAACGGAGTCCCCTACAACGCGCCCCGCTGCATGCCACGAGTTCCTTCACTCCGAGTGACTCTCTCCCCTTTTTTTCGACGGAAGCGGGAAAAACACGGGACGTTTTGCGTCCATCCGTAAGTACCTGTGGCTGTGCAAAGGGGTTTCGAGGGCTCGCAGCTACGTATAGGGTGTATACATGCACAAGGGGAGGATAGCCGGTGTACATTTTGAGCTGCAGGTGGAAATGACTGCGTGCGTGCACGGGAAGCGGGAATTTTCCGCTCTGCCTTCCGTGTCCTGTAATTTTTGTGTGACCCAATTCGCAGCAGGTGAACCTCTTTACGTATATGGTACATTGATATACTTGATTTTTTTCTTTTTTCTTCTTCAATTTTAATTTTGATTGTTCCTTCTTTTTCTTTCGTTCATCACAAATACATGTGTATTTATAGCAACTGGTCCAAGGTTGGATACCGAAGGTCCTTAAAACAAAAAAATAAAGGCGCGTCGGTCGTGCACATTGGCGCAACACCAGAGAGCTGCATCGCAATACAATGGCACCAGTGCCATACCAGCTGTACGTACGTATACACGTGTGCTTGCGTATACTGGCGCATGTTTGAAAAAAAAAAAAAAAAAAAAAAACTGCACTCCTAAGCAGCCAAGAGCATTTTTGCGTTTACGCAACCGGACATCCTTCGCTTTATCGAACATGCACGTCACTTACTACACCTTGCAGGACGAAGCCATCCTTGACAACCGCAAGACTTTTGGTAAAAGTATAAAGACTGATGATGATTTTTCACACTTGTGTTAGCTACTGTTTCAAACGAGTTTTTCGCTTCGATGATGGTCTTATTGACTCTCGTCTTGCGTTTCATTATCTGGTGCAGTTTTTTTCCCTTGAAGTAAAATTTTATTCCAAGCAAATTTGCGCACTCACAGGATTCCTGCGAATGTCATCCAATACATCATTCGCTCTACAACGGCGGGCACCTGTCGTGTATATATACATTTCGCGTGACGAATATAACCCTCACTTTATCAGTCAGTCGGTGCTCGTGTGTGCTATATACGTACGACAGAGATTTCTCTTTAATCTTCAATACACGTATTGCCTGAACGACACCCGACTCCTCTCCGCGATCTCCATCAGTTTCAATCGAGGGGCGCTCTCTTGGAGCTTCGTTGAGACGAACGCGCGAAATGCTTATTCGGCAGAATCCTTAAGTGCTCTTTTCTCGGAATCGCGGTTGATAAGGATTATTGTTCGTATGGCGCACGTGCCCCTTTGTTATCTTCAGCCGCGGTATCTCGTGTCGAAAATTTATTCGTCCTCGAGGCGTCGCGTTGACGGTACTTATTTAATTCAACTTCAAAGGAAGCGTATCCTAGACGAGGTATATTTGTTTATGTTTGAATGGTACACAACACTACATGTGGCTGTATGATAAAAAAAAAAAAAAAAAAAAAAAAAAAAACGGTATCTGTGGAGCAAACGTTGTGGGTGCGTCGGTGTACAAAAGGCGCGTCCTTTGAACAATATAGCTGTACGCAGCGTCGAAGAAAACAGGACCGAGGGACAACTTCTCTTCTACGTCGTGTTCTATGGTCTCTATATACACGTACCGTTGAGCGATTTAATAGTTTTTTTTTTTTTCCTCCTTACGGCTTCAGGATGGCTGGGGTCTGTGTATGGCTTAGCTGTTTGAACTCTTTCTTTTTCATTGTGTGTTGCGTACATGGTGTAAAGAAAAAAAATAACGCTACGAGTTGGCTATTGTATCTTGTTGTTACAGTCGTCGAAAAATTAGAGTTTATGCTGTTGTGATTTGTACTTAAACATTTTCCGTGGTGTTGTTTTTCCACAAATCTTATTTGGCGTACAACAACGTGAATACACAATTGTGTACCTCAGTGCTCGAGTCTCAACGTATCTCATGTACTATGATAATATTGTAAAAACTTTGATGAAATTGTACAAATAGAATGAAGCATAAGAATGTAATTCTATTGGTAGTACTGATGTATCGAATATATTTTTTTATCGTTTTCAACGATACGTTCAACTTTATAATTTTAAAACAATTTGCTCTCAACAAAGATCAAAGACAACGCACGCACATATAGTTATTTCTTCTACAATTTTTCGATGAAAAAAGTTTCAACGCAATGAATCCAAAGAGAAACGCTTACGGTGCAATCGGTATATTTTTGTTTTACACTCACGATCTCGCGAATAATCCAGAACAGAGGAAAACAGTTATTACATTTTTGCTCGTGAGTATAGATGTAGAGTATGAACACGACTCGTAAGGATACCGTTTCATATGTAGGTGTGCAAATCACAACGAGATCTCGCGCAGATATCCAAGAGAACCTTGCCATAACGGCCATGTGTAGTTGATGTGTATTTTTCCGCGGGTATAATGTTGATACACACTCTCGATGTAAATTGTACTTTGTGTTAATTTCACGGTGACCCGAAGAGTATTGATAGTAGCTCCATTATCGATTTATGTATGAATCGACGTAATTTTCAAATTTTTATTTTAAATGATGGTTTTTGACTATCGATCACTGTAATTCCTATCTTACTTTATGCAAACGAATGAGCCAATTTGTTTTTTTTTTTCTCCCTACTTGATTCAGGTAAGAGAAGTCTATCAGATATCACATCCACTGTACCCCCAACCTCCTCCCAGCACAGATTCCGCACGGGCTAACTTCCGAGTTGGTTATTCCATCATCGATTCCGTGAGTATACCTGCATCATCCATGGGAGACGAGGGGAGTTAATCTTCATCCTCTCTTGGCATGATTTAAAAAAAAAGACTCTCACATACGGACAGGAGAGAAATCTCTTCCCAACCTTCCTGCGAAAGTTCTCACATCGACTCGTCTTGTACCTTCGTGTATCACCCCTTCTTGCCTTACCTCCTTTTTCCTTTCGTTCCCTTTTTTTTCGATTTCTCTCTCCCTTTTGCTGCTTCGATCCACCAGCATCCACCACCGCGATTATCCCCCGGTATGGACGTGTGTGGGCGTGGAATAAAAGTGCACGAGAACACTGGTGCCTATACACGCACAGGGCTTTGTCGATAGAATTTGTTTTATTGAAAAATAATAGGCAGTGGGAGGCTGCGATAGCTCGGCGAGTTTTTTTAATTTAACCAAAGCGATCGGATCTTTTGTGTTGCAAACGTCCTCCCTCGAGCAGGTCCGCCCTCGGTTCTTGGGACTTGGACCGACAAAGAAATTAAAGGGACTCGAAATTTTGCTCAGGAGCCATTGATTGACGCCTGCGAGAACAAACCAATTGTTTTTTTTTTCTCTCTGCACAAGGTGCACAGGTCCTACTTCTTGGTTTCTCCTTACCTTCCGATGTCGATCGAAAATCTGTCGGCAAAATGAAGAAAACAAAAATCGTACCTTTTAATTTATCGATTCAACAAAAAACGCCATTTGTCTCAGTGAGTGTGTACGCCTGTGGTTTTTATTTTTATTCATTTTTTTTTACTTCATTATTTCGATAGATAAAGAGTACAACGAATACCCTGTCAAATCACAAACATTTTTATGTTGTGAAATGCGTTGGTTTAAAGGTACACGTAGAATTGGATCATCGACTTATCCTCGGACGAGTTTACTTAGACAATGAAATTGAATATAGTAAAAGTATTCAATTTGACAATCTGCATGGTGTTAGTCATCTTGCAAACACCTACAACGTAGCCTACAAAATTCATACCGTAGTATTTATGTCTGTTGATCTTGTAAACAGTAAACAATATAATTATATAGAACGACTGTCAACTAAAAGCGCATCCTCATATTTTAGCTCAACAATGAGTGCATATGGTGCTCGTGACTCAATGGCCAGTGTCACTGATAAGTAAATATTGGACAAACAAATGTGACAAAAAAAAAAAAAAAAAAATCATCACTCTACAATCACTAGCCAACCGGTACATACTTATAGGCCCTTTTTTTCATATTTGGGCGCGCAAACAAAACCAATTTCGAGGGAGGAAATAAAGGTCAATCATTGTTTCATGAAAATCGGTGCACACGTGCGAGCGATCGACTTCCTGTGCGGGCGCTGCAGGAATAAACACACATCCGGACATTCTCCGGTAAAGGACTATCGAGTAAGTTCCTGTCGAAATGTGTGCAATCCTCGGACGAGCCGAAATGACATACGTGCGTACATCGAAGGTACATATTATAATTTTATTGCGTACGCAAATGGGCATCAACCGGTCATTGGAGCACTGCTACGTGCGTATAGAAATACGCGAGTTATGGGCGTTCGTATGTTATTTTGAAAATATCTCGTGTCACGCGAGCCGAGACAATCGCCTCAAAGAGTCTCGTATCAGTGCACCAACACGAGTACTAACACTCGCACGAGCAAACTTGTTCCCTTCGATACGAAAGTGACGTTACGTTGTCGAGAGCATACCGATTTCTTTCGAGCCCGAAAACATTTGTCCAGAAATAATCGCGTGTTAGAGGGATTGCATCGAAAAAGAAAATCAAGAGAAAGCTGGAGTCGCTCGAAGGGTCAGGGTACTTTTTTTCACAAAACACGCAGATCGGTAATCATAAATGGACTTGGAAGTATTGCGCATCGATAGCAAGGAAATCTAAATGCGTATACGTGTTTCCGAGAGAACAAATTATATATAATAATAAGAGACGTTGGACGTAGGTGTCAAGTTTGTCAGTGGGTATCTGTTGGAGGAATGTGGAATCAGCAACGTTCCCAAAACTCCCCGGCAAGTATCGTGTAACTCTAACACACGCTCCCTAGATCTGACTCAGCGCTCCCGCGCGACGGTGCCTTTTCAACAACCAAAGAGCCAGAACAACACTAGACACCCATGACCTAATGTTATCAGTCGCGCTACAATGCATCAAGTAACGTTTGCATGGCCGGTGCAAGTAAAAATAAGAGTTCCACGTATGGTTAAAAAGGGAGAGAAAAAAAACTAGGTGTCGGTGCAAACACTCGAGGAATCAAAAGCTCACCGTGCGAGCAGCGGCCAATTTGTCAGGTCGGCCACAATGAAATCAGCGCGAGATCTCCCCTGCCTTATACGCATCGGGAATGGGAGGGGGGACACTCGATGGCGCAATTATTTATTGTCTCCCCCTTGGAAATCTTATCCGCTCTTCCGATCGAACCTCTGGGCTACGCGGAAGAGGCGGGGCTCTCTCTCTCTCTCTCGATCCTAGTTAAGTATCATCGTCGTGGTCGTCGTCTCCCCATGTACCTATACGTAGTTGTGTATATACTTACCCGAGGAAAGCGGAAAGACAGGTGATGTGGAACCAAGTGGGATAAAGTGGCTCATCCTGTTGTCTCCTCGGCGCACATCCTCCGAGCAGCCCTTGGGGATGCATATACGTGTACACACCATGAGTGCCCACGTGCTTGGAAAAAAAAAATCCAAGGAGGCTGCGCAAAGATCTTTGTTGTTCCCTTCGTTTGCGTATCCCTTTTTTCTCTCGCTCGGCGTGAAAATATAAATTTCCATCACGCCCATCGAGCTTATTACTTCGTGTATGTGTGTACGCGCGATGGAATACAAGGCTCGGGTAAAACCCTATCGCCTCTCGGAGTGAGGAGATCTGATGCGTATGGGTACCGAGGGTATCGAGTGGTACAAGGAGAGACACTTGAGATGAAAAAAAAAAAAAAAGAGAGAGAGAGCTACGGACGAACAAAAAGATTAAGAAGATGACGATGAGAAAGAGGAGGAGGCGAGGAGTGACACACGATATCTGCGGGGGGCTCGAGACGAACAGGCTTTGCGAGTCTCTCTGTTTATGTTATAATCGCGCATAAATGATGTGCGTGTGTGTGTGTGTGTGTGTGTATACGTACAGGTACAAGGTGTTGCTCGAAAATATACAATCTCGGATAAAAATACAGGCATCACGGCTCACAATGTAGGTATAACCAAAGGGGTCCCCGTGTACACGCATATAATATACGCCTACTGCTTTTACGGAGGAACGGAGAGTATAAGATACACAACATAATGTAACCTGTGGGCCACACCTCTCTCTTGGCCCGTGCATTTAATCACATGTAATGCGCACGGAGGATAGCTATAACGAGGAGGAGAACCCAAACAGATGGCTTTCGGGGGCTCTTGCCCCTATGTATACATATTTAAATACATTGTAGGTTGTGTACACCTTCCGGGGTTCTTCTTTTCCCGGTAGCAGCGCCAGGGACGGACAGCTGCCATCACGCCCTTCTTCTTCCCGAGGCTGCGGATATACCCTCCGACCTTTGCTCGAGTGCTTCCGAGGCCGACACGCATGCATGTGTATATATTTTATATATACGTGTACACTGTCGTCTCTTTCTCCGACCGAGAGCTCTTCAGGTGCCTCGCTTTTCCCCATATATACACATCACCATTGTGATTTCTTCTTTTCTCTTTGAGAAATTTTCGGAAGTGAGAAATTCCTGCGTCTCACTTCCTCCGATGCTCGTTTGTCCGTTGCGGTGGAAGGTTTACGTTCACCTCCAATAATATACCCATCACTTTTCACTTTATTGTACGTGCAGAACTCGATATTGATGAAAGTTGTTGTTTTTTTTTTTTTTTTATGTATCGGGTGAATTATAGTATATGCTTGCATTTCCATTGTCTCGTCTCCTTCGACAATCACCCCGGTGATATCCATATGCAAGCACTTTCTCGAGTACACGTCCGAGCAACAATCGGCGAGGCCGTCCAATACCTCCAAGCTGTAGGTATGTTTGGTGCATCTTGTGGAGAAACAATGGATACGCACTTGTCATCACAGAGAGAGCAAAGTACACTTACAACCCGAGGAGTGTTTGCCGAGCACAAACAAGCGAGGACCTTGTAATGTATATGGGAGCAGATGTTGGTATAGGATCTGCGTATGAAGAAAAAGCACTGATTTAAACACACGTTTTTGGGTCCTCATCTCCGAGGAGCTTTTTTTTTTTTTTTTCCTCCAGTGGCGCGCACAACGATTACAACCGATCGCGACGACGCAAAATCAAATCGGCCCCCGATGAAACGACCGAGTTCCGTGTTATATATGTTACGCAGCAACAGATGGTTCGCGCGAGCTTTCCTTGTTTTTTTTTTTTTTTTTTTTTTCTTCTTTTCCCACTTGCGCGCACACAAATGGACGCAGCTTTGCGCCTGCAAGTCGTTAATCGCCGTCTCGACTTACTCTGGCTCTCGTTTCCCTATACCCCGTGCGGCCGAGAGAGCACTTAATTACATAGGGATTGCGCGGCAAAAGCCAATACACAACGGATAATGTTATACCTATACGCCGGAGAATCTCTCGTGCGTCCATCTGGAGGATTATCCTTAATTAACGCGGCGGTCCGGTGCAGGAGGAGAAAAACGCCGGAAAAAATGTGTATAGGTATGCAGAAATGTATTTCCCAACAAAACGCAGGATAGAGGCGCTCGATCGATTGCTTCCATTGTTTGGTATACATTCGTACCACACTCCGCTCCGGAGTTTGTACGTATAGCACTCCGCGAAAGTTATTTGGCGCAGAGAACGACGATAGCGAGGAAAGTTCGCGACTTTGGTACATACGGTGCAACACGTACACGTACATGGGCTTCCTACGGGAAAGTTGTTGCATATGTGCCATTTATGAAGGTATACAGGGGAGAGAGAGGGAGAGCATTGATATGCACGAGCCGGGACAATGGCGAGAACCTCCTTTTTCTTTAGCTCCAAGTTGTTGTTTCTGCTCCTTTCGTTTTTGCGATACTTGTATGCGTATATATAGATCGATACCCGATGCGTAGGTATACGTGACTACCGCACGCTCGCCATTGTAGCGCGTGTCGATGGTATTAAATTATCCGAGTAATGATGCATATATATATATATATATATATATACCTACGCGTCCGAGTGACAAATGTGTTGTTGACGTTTTCTAGAATCATCGGCTAATAAGAATAATATGTACCCACACGCAACTGAATCACTTTTAATTACTCACTTTTATCGAGCGTGCAAATAAAAAGGACCGTTCCGGGCAACGTTGCGAGGCTTGGAAAATAACGTAAAGGTGGGCACAATAGCGTCCACTATGCAATACATGTGATTTGGCGCAAGTCGCAACGCGTGTATATCTTATCTGCACAATGAGGTCGGCTTTACCATATACGTACCTATACCTGTATAGCGCGCGTGTACCGATATTGCACTCTGCTCAGCGTCGGCTAGGCGCGCGCGTGTACTTCCTTCTCGTGGGCAAAAGCCCCCTCGTATCGCCTCGAGCGTGACGCCCCAGTCTGATGGACTCGACTTTACATCCAGTGTGTATGTATATAATATATACACGAGAAGGAGGAGTTGGTGGACGTTACCAGCAAAAATCAGAGCACCGAGATAATGAGTGTACGGTAGCCCTATAGCATGCCGATGCCACGGGTATTCGGAATAAGGTGGGGTTTTGTTCTGTTCATATATTATACTCGGATGACTACCGGAGGTCATACGGTGGTCGGAAGCGCGCGAACGACAGAAATCGAAAGAAATGTCGCCGCTGAGTTGTCGAAGGCCTAGCCTGTGCTTTTTTAGGTATAGGTATAGGTGTGCGTGTAAACAGCGTTGGTGTGATTCTTTTTGTGTTATAATTGATTAGAAATAAAAAAACAAACAAAAAAAATCGGTATTTCGTGTTCACAAATCGGTATTGGTATAGTCATGCGAATAATCGTGAGCTGTTGTTTGATGGCACAAGTAACGCGAAGACGAGTTTTATAACACAAGTAGAGATCAATTTAGTCTATATTTATGTCTCTCTCGTAATCAGAAAGGCACATCTTATCTGGACAATAGCAACAATAGCTCTTCGTCGCCGCAACTTTAGCGATGAGCGACAGAGAGCACAGCTTTGATAAGCATAGGGAAAAAACTCAGAGTATGATTGTGTCGTCGAATTTTTACATCTCGTTGTCTTATCATTATCGGTTCATCGATCTTACTGTTTGTCACAGATCAGTGACAATCAGAATCAGACGGTTTTTCAATCTCACGCATATATATACCTACGTGTGCATATTACATGTATATTACTTGGAGCCGTTGCGTCACTGCACAACGCGTGACTCTTTTCTTCGCAGACTCTGTTTTTTTCTTCCTTCGTTTTCTCTCTTGAGGCTTTTGAGGTCGGTTCGATCATTGTGTCCAAGCGCGAGGCATAAAAGATGTTTTCAGCTGCTAGTCTCTCGCAGCGCGTGTTGATATTAGATAATGAATGCCGTTTGGCTGACGTTACCTTCATTGCGATTAAACGCGTCACGATTGTTTGCTCGCTCAAGTTTATTTTGATCGGGGGCTTTTTTTTCTATTGTTGCGTCTTCGCGACGAGAAAAACGCCAGTTACGGCTGTTTCTGCCCGTGAAATGTTTACTGGCGTATCGGAGTATATTTTACGGCTCTGTGTACAGATTGCGCGAGCGTGCGAATTTACTGCACCTCTGTACTTTCGCTTTCGCGAAACTGCGTTTTAATATATATATACCTCCCTTTCTACGCAACCTCCTCTACAGATTTTGTAAGAGTTTGGATGGTGATTGGGGAGATAATATTTATGTAAGTGATTCTCCAAAGGTGGGTACGAAAGAGCACCTTTCTTACTTCGCCAGGTATACGAGAGTGGGATATGGGTTACATTACGGTCGATCGGTTCTTTCGATCGCGCTGTACCTCGATCTCCTGACAGGATCCACACTTACCGATCTTTGGTCGTGAGATCGGTGATCTTCGGAGTTTTTTTAATTTTCTTTATTCTTTTAGTTAGCTTATTTCCTCAACATTTATGATCTTCATGACTACGTAGTTCAAATCAATGTGTTATTATAATTGAATATGGGTAAAGGTTATTTATTCCCGCGTAGGGTCCTGTAGCTGCAGAAGAAAAATCAGTATCCTGTCTTACCGACAGTCCTGGTAAAGCTGTTAGTTCGAAGATTTACCAGAACCCCGTGGTGGCGCTATTGATCGTTGCTTGGTGTAGATCTCGCCTTGAAGGAGAACAAAAAGAAAGGAAGAAAACGAAAGAAAGAGAAGAGATAAATAGCTCGGCTTACCTACAAACGCCGGACTTTGAAAAAAAAAAATAGCTGTTACTGCAGCGCTTCTCGTATATACTTGTAAGTTGTTTTGGAATGCCGTCGGCAGCGTAACGATAAATCTTAAGTGTACGTCCGAGCGTGCCATATATTATACGCTGAAGTGAAGATGCGTCGTTTTGTGTACTTAAGCTACGGAATATTTATAATACTTAAGAAAATTTTCTTACGAAATGTTTGAAAAAATGCAGAACCAAGTAATTCTACGGAGAATTTACCGATTTCTTTAAGTTAATACACAGTAACTCTGAATATCGAAAAACATAAGGAATTTTTAATCCTCCCCGCAGTACATGTTGCCCGTGTATACGCGCGTTTCTAATATAACGGCGTCATTGCTTTATTATGCTCAATTCGAGTACATGGACGGAGAGGGACCAGCCCGTGGAGATAATTACGCCATCATCTCGGTGAAAAAAAAAATTCATCGATCATGCCCTGTCGTCGCTTTGTACCAACGCTATTACATTAACATACAGCCTGAACCTGATACTCTTTCCTGTGATGGTCGAAAAGTGCCCAACAAACGCCCGGTACTTCAATAACGTGTTCGAGTTTTATCGGGCGATCAAACGCTCGAAAAGCGCTGACGAGATTCATAACTGAAAAACGTATGTACTCTAATTCACCATTCGTAAGCCGGTGGGTTGGTTGTTTTTATTTTCGAACGGAATAATCCTTTCGCCGGTTGTTCGTTACGCGACGTGACGTAAGCAGCCGCGCTTAATTATCGGACGCCATACGGCACACCGGGTCCTACCACTGTTGTACCCACATTCCACAAAAAGTACCTACGCACGTATAGTATATATTATACACATTGTTGAAACTGTCGCACGAGAGAAAGCAACGTGACAAGAAATAAGAGACGGGAAAAAAAAACCCGCGTCGCGTCACCAAGGCCTCGAGTGGGCTCTGCTCTTGTGAGTGATGTATGCCAAAGTTGCCCCCTTTTTCTCTTTCTCTCTCTTGGCTCTTTGTATAAGTAAATATTAGGAAAACAAGTTTGAGTTTTCCTCTTTTTCCCGTCTCGCGACAGAGCTCGGCCGGAAATCGGTACTTTCGCGCCACGGAGAGGAAGCGATACGCCCTTACAGCTCTCGCGGGGAAAAAAGAGGAAATGAGCCGAAGCGCATACAGATAGCGACGGCTTTGAGAAAAAATGGAGTCAACGATACATTCATCCTTGGGAGAGTAAAAAACAATTCGATGCGTCTGACGCCCGAGAAGTGTAAAGTTTTCTATTGTCATCGCCGATTTTTTTCTCTCCCCCCTGCGGTAAGTACGTGCAATACAGGCTCGATCGAAAGAGGATGATGATATTTCTCGGGAAAAATCCGTTGTTCGACAATAGCGAGTGGCCCCGATTTACTCGCCGGCTGCAAAAAAAAAGTGCCGAAGAAGACGAGGAACGAGAGCGGCGGAAGAGATCGGCCGGAAATCGGCAAAGAGACACTCGCGGTTTGTCATTAAAGCCAACAAATAACAACTGCCTCCGATCCATCTGTTTTAACTTGCAGTTCGAGGAAAAATTAACTTCCCTTCTCGGTGCCCCGTCCATTCAAATAAACGCGCAAGCCACTTCGCGATTCCTCCTCGGCTTTTGCTTTTCTCTCTTTTCAACTGCGCAATACGCACGTACACACACTTTGCGCGGAATTTTTCCTTAGAAAGGGATAATTTTAATATGCCCGTCGCTTCGCCAAGGAGACCGCGGCTAATGACTCCCGTAAAGTATATATGGCACACAATATTTCTTGCGTAGCGGACACATATTGTAATGCCTGTGTACGTGCAAAGAGTTTCTTTTGCGTGTACAGTATAGATCGTAGAAATGTGTAACTCCGGGACTCTCGTTTCCGAAACAAGGATAAATTATCGTTGTTAATCCAACGAACGGTACTTACATATCCCCACCGTAATGGATGTAGATGTTTACCGTGCGTATGGCACTTGGTTACAAAAATCACCGAAAACGCTCAACTCTCACATATACCGTCGCTGAGCGCAAACATCTTCACAAGTGAAGGTATATAGGAAGCTTTGGTGAACCACACGCGATACACATTGCGTTTCCAAGCGCGAGTTTTTATTCCAGCAATTGTATATAGTGACCTCATCTCTAGCTCTTGGGCAAATAATGGAGTTTTGCAAAATTGTCGTAAAAAAATGGAGATCCTCTTGCACGTTGGATATGCAATTGTGCAACCATCCCTCCTCCTTAACTTTTTTGCGCCACACGAGTACTCGTTTTACATTCCAGCCGATGGGTCTTTCCCCCTCCCCCTCCCAGTGACGGCGACAGAATTTCTATCTTGACTCGTGTAAAGTCGCATGATTGAGAATGTACGACAATGAGAGGCTCGCGTGTGCGCCGCTGTAGGGTCGTGTATACGTATATGAGTATACGAGAGGACGACGGCAGCGAAGATGCTGTGTGTGGTAGAGGCGAGGGGGGAAGGCACATCTTCTCCTTTTGAGGTCGACGGCCTGTGGGCAAAGGATCGGGAGAGCAAAAGGCTCGTTTCTCCGTGGATGCAGCATCACCTACCGGACGCCGAGCGAAGCAGCGTAAACCCGTTACCGGGTCTCCTCTTGCTTATATATTATATATATATGCGGGAACGCACGTTATTACATACGCAGGTTGGCGTCTGATGTGCGTGTACATACAAATATGTATTTTATTATACACGCCATGTACACTTACGTGTATAACAGTGCCAAGTTGTAAAACTGCAGCGACCGCGAAACTGAGACTCGTGCGAGAAAATGTTTTCCTCTCGTCTCTCTTTCTATGACTTTTTTTTTTTTTTTGCGAATGGTTGTAAGAAACGCTTTTCGTGAGTTTTTCGAGGGCAAAAGTGCATAGAGTTTTGCGGAGGATAATGCGGCACCGAAGAAGTTGTTTTGGACCGCGAGCGCGTACCTGTGTTTGTCTTTGAAAAAAAAAAAACCTTTGAAGGTATTCCGGAGTCCGTTAAAAACTTCACGATTTGAAGCGTCGCAGAGGAAAGGTAGAAAAGGGTAATTTAAAAGACAAACAGGTCGCTCGGCTTATTACATATACGTGTCGGAGCTTTTAAGGGAAAAAGGTACGGAGAAACCAGCCGTGGAGGAGGAGGGACAAAATGACCCGCTTGGGGGCGCGTGTGTACCCACACCGGGTCAATATTTGAGATTGTTCGGGCCCATCAACTTTGTCGCGGTACATAGCCGTGGGGGGAATTTTCAAGGAGAGCATCCCACAATTTTCAATATTGACGGAAATACATACACACGGGTACGAAAAATATACAACAGTTGTGATCTACGAAGGAAAACGCGTGGCTATCCGACCTTTTTCCGTCCAGGAAAGCCCCCTCTCCCGAAAAAAAAAAAAAAAAAAAAAAAAAACGTACGTGCCCTGCAGTAAACTTGCCGAGGGGAAGTAGGTTAATTTGCACCTTCGCTCGGCTCTTCCTGGTCATTAGCGCGGATACTAGTCAAACGCAACCTGAGCTGGCACTCGAGCGTATATACCTTTGACGAGTCAAAAGTAGAGGCTCTACATATAATATACGCCGCTTGATTGTTCCACACTCACACACGATTCCCCGATCAACAGTTCGTCCGCGATTATTGCGATGTACACATCACTCAAATGGGGCTTACGTGCAGCCTTCGCGCTTGTAAAGTAGCTCGAAGCCCCTTTCCCCGGCCCCGTGGTTATAATCTTCTCGACAGCCTTGGCGGAGGAGGCTGAAAAATCACACCTGCATCGAAACCTGTACGGCCGTTTTTTCTTTCAACCCCACCGGGGGAGAAGTGCACGTTTGCAAATAATTTTTTTCTTTTTTTTTTTTTTTTTTTCACGCGTATATGTTGTCTTGTAGCCGCGCACGGTGGAGCTTTATTCCTTTGCTTGCAAGGGCAGAGGGGAAGCCGTGATTTCCAACAGGAATGCGGGCCATCCGTCAGAGCGTGGGTGGCCGCTCCGTTCGTAATGCAGCTCGTAAATATATACTTGAGTTACACGGTGTCTTTGGTGGGGTCTTGGGTGTAAATTTTCTATAAACAAACGCACGTGTGTTGGATATGTAATGGAAATATGCCCGAATAAACAGAAATAAACGATAGGCGGTGGAGACAATTTTTATCCGCGAAACTTGCTTCTCCATGTAATGCGAGGGAATGTGTGTGCGTGTAAGTCACGCGCGCGGGTATACGGTTTATTTTTAGAAACTGGTAATACTCGTGTGTGGGTAGGAAAGCCGCTGCTGATGCAAGTTTCCTTTTCTCGATTTATGCGCGAGAGAGAGAGAGAGAGGAGGAGGATTTTAAGGGACAGAAACATGATTTGTGTCTCATTTTTCGAGGATTCAGCGTCTCTCCTTCTCTCTAGACAAAAAGGAAGAATAATCTTTTATGCAGTAATAAACCAGTTTTTAATTTCGAGCTGATTTTATTTTCTTGGACAATAATAATGATATTGTACGTCCCGCACTTTTTAATTTACAATTGTCATAACCTGTACATTATTTCTATTAATTTCCAATTTTAATGGCTTTACAAAGGAATTTTGAAATAATCCTTCATTTAAATTCTTATATATACGTTACGCTTATGTTTTAATGGAGAATTTTTCTTTGTGTTTCAGGTGAGTTATTACTATTCGATGCAAGAATATCAACATCTTTCTCATCCAAAGCACTTTTTTTTTTCTTTACTTTGTGAGTATAACTATTCATTGTGTTATTAATCCTTTCCTGTAAGTCCTAAATCTCATTTTCGTCAGATATTGACGCTTCCCTTAGGTTTTTATCTCCACAAAGGGGGCAAACCTTGAAATATTTACTGTCCCGACCTTTCAATAAAACATAAATTTTTGCGAAGGCTAATTATAAATATTCATCGCTGTCTCTCTAAATTTCGACCTTTCCTTCATTTCGAGGGAAAAAGAAATGAAAAAAAAAAAAAAAAAAAAAAAACACCATCGTTATATACAAGTAGGTATAACCAAAAGGGGAACCCTCGCATCATTTCTCGTATTCGTTTTTATTTCTCAGTTCCGTCGATTAAAATCGCCAGTCAGGCTTTCGCTTAATTTTTCATAAAAATTCATTAATAATCCGACGGCCGGTCAGATCCTACCGAGAGATTAAGAAAGAAATCAAGCGGAGCGGCAGCGACGAAGGAACACACGCTTCGACAAGAGCCGCTCGTCTTCTTTTCCCCCCTTTTTTTGGGGAGAACCGGTTTTTTGCGCGGAAATTTCGGGCACGTGAGTGTCGACACTGCGTCCATCAAGTGCCGGCTGGAGATGTACACCATTTGCAACTTCGGAGCCTATACGTACGTACATATTGACGGCAGGATTTACGAGCAACTTGCCACGCAAATCAACCAAACTCCACGGGAGATCTCCCCTTCCTCCCCCCTTTTTTTTGCCACGGATCGGTATAATTGACTCGAGTTTCGGGGCGGAAAAAAATCTCCCATTTTGACATTCTCTAAACTCTCTTAGCAATTTTTACTTTCCACACGTCACGCTGGCTCAACTGAAGTAAGTTTTTTTTTTCAACCTACTCACAATTACTCAAAAACTACGGTAGTCTAGACAAAATTAATCCCCAACGCCCAAGTAGTCCCAACAAAAAGCACAAATTCTCACTAGTTGGCGATCGAGCTCATCATTTATCAGCCTCCCGAACCACTCGGGCGTAAATCACAACAACCTTTCCGGGATATACCTTTTCGCAAAGCTACTTTTTGGAGGTCGAGCCATGCTCACGTTATGGGTTTTAATTAATCCCACATCAGAGATAACCAGCTGTAAACACAAGGAGAGACCCTCGAGTGTACGGTTGTAAAAAAAATCGCTACGATTTTTCTTTCCCCCACGCACCGGTCGACATCCCGTTATTCCACCTCCGTCCGAATTTCACAGCTGTTACACTCGCGTTTGTACAATTTTCCATTCGCAGACCTCCACGAAGCCACTCGAGTCGCGTATACTACACCCTTCACCGACCAGAAAAAAAGAAAAAAATAGAAAGCGATAGCGACATCGATCCGCAAGCACCGGCACTGTGAAGCGCATACCTCGGCTAATGACCCACGCGCTGGTGATCGTCGCGCAACAATTAATACCGCGTCACCGGTGAACCGCTCCTCCGGCGCGTAACGATCCCTCCCCGGGGCCACTGGGCGCTTGAATAATTTATTACATGTCTGCTCGATTATTCAAATGTAGGGCCCCTTTTGGTCTGCATCCGTGTGTACCGGTGATGCGCAAAAAAAAGCATCAGACCAGATGTTCAAGTATCGATCATATAAGCCCGTTGACGCCCCGTCCTCGAGGTGGTAATTGTTATTGGGTCGAAGATGCGTTTCAGGTTTGACGACCGGCTAATTTCTCGCTGCGGACGATGCAAAGGCCCTGCGCGAAGGAGCTCAAAGGACGGGGTGGGGGAAGAGAGGAGGTAAAAAGCTCAATTAAAATTCCGCGAGGGGAATACGGTAGCCCTGCTTTTTTTCGGGCCACCTATACTCCACCTTGGCGTCGGTGGCTTTTAATGGCGCTCTACAGGCTTTTTTTTCCCCCTCGAGGGTGCTTGTAAACTCCCTCTTTGGTATACCGTATGCAAGTCCGTTGCCGGGATTCGTATGCGCTTGAAGAGTCAATTACACACCGTAGAGGTCAAGAACTGTGGGGGGCTCCGACTGAATTTTTACGTATTTACACCCGTACGAGCTCAGACTTTGTGCGGATGATAATGAATTTTCTCCTATAGGTAACGCCACCGAGGCTCCGTAATCTCGAGTTTATGCACTTGGGTACACGTGGACGAGACATGTTTATGCACACGATTACAATATCCTGTATATGTACTGCCTCGCGAGTTGAGCCTGAAATTTATCTCGGTGCACGCGCGTTAATCGTAGGTTTTGTATACATATATCATGTTTCACATGAGAGCGTTCGGTGATTAGTTTAGAAATGTGGTAATTTTGTCGTATTCTCATAGCCTCATCATCCTAATTGAGAGAAATCAGTATAGGCGCAGGAGGAAAGGAATCGCAAATGAAAATAAAAAAAAAAAGTGGGCCGCGACGGTGGACCGGGAGGGTTGTACGATTAGTGCAAGCTTGTCGCGTTATTGGCCGAGGAGAGCCGGTTTTTTTTTTTTTTTTTTTTTTTTTTTGCCGCCACTCGCCCCGCAGGAATTCGCTAACACGCGTCGTAACACACGGCGCTCGCTCGCGTCTCTCCGCATAAATCTCCGCAGCTCGTAATTAAAGGCGAATCTTTTTTTTTCATGTCCCCCTCCGCTGGCCCTTTTTTGTTTTTCCCTCCTCGGAGGCATGCACGCGCGAACGCGTAATGAAGAATAATTTAGGCACCTCTCGGAGTGCGTGGGCCCCGAAATTGGGTGGGGGGGGGGAAGAGTCGAGGTGATAAAAGCTCCTTGTCCGGTGGATTGACGGGCCGGCTCCGGTGCTTGGCTGATGTATACTGCATGCTCGCGTGCGCGCATAATCAATTTGACTCCGGGATGATACGGTGGTTGGGGGGAGCGAGTGGTCTTGGCGCTGCAAAGGGACGCCGTGCGGGGACACAAATTTTGCGGAGCTTGAGATTTTACTCAAGATGCGGCTGATGGGGAGGCAGGTTTGAATGTTATGGCTTTTAAACGAGTGGGGCTTGTGGGACGCGAGGGCTAATTTTTTTCACGCGCTTCGTCTCTTCGTCGTCTCTTTTCTTTCCGCTTGAGGCTTTTAAACACATTCGTGGTGCCAATTTTTTTTTGAGCGTAAGATTTTTAGTAAAACATATAAATATATATAAAAAAAAAAGATGTTATCAACGATGAGCAAACATTGGCAGTTCATGCGACTGATCAATCCACTCGTTTTGCCGTCCGTCAAACTAAAAATTATAGTCGCGTTAGACGATCCACTGAAAGTAAGTACATGGATTGCATCCGGTGCGAAGATAATATTATTTGCAGAGCGAAGATAGTACCTACTGCGTGAAAAAAGAAGCATACCGGGTAATATGCCTGTTGCTCGCAGGGATACAATTTTAAACAAGTTTTTCGTATCACAAGTAAAATTTTTGAGGAATAAAATCACGTGTATCGCATTTATAAAACGAGCCATTGATGAATGTGTCCTTTGACGATAACAGGCGTGTATGAATTTTTAGCTGTGCCAATATTTAGTGTCCGGTCCCCTTTCTCGCCTTGAAGATAACGCATACGTATATTCATAGTAAATCTGGAGTTTTTGCCGTGTTTACCTAATACATCTTAAACAAGCATCAATTTTTTTTTTTTTATCTCTACCGGGACGCTACGTAGAAAAAAAAAAAAAAAGTTAATCATACTTACTCTTGTCGAGAATTCCAACCGATCCCCGCGCATGAATAATCACTAAAAACAAACAGAGAAACGGGATTTATGATGAATGCAAAAATTATTCTCTCGAATCGCAAATGTATTCAGGGCAGTGCCAGCGTTGATTGATCTAGAAACGCTTCGAAACTCCATTAGGCCGCAAAAAGAGATAACCAACATCTCGAGGGCAGAGTAACTGTGTAACAAAAAAAAACAAAAAGGAAAAAAAATCACGCACAAATCTCCTTGACGTGTATCGCCTCGTCTGATGCATACAACCCATCAGAGTCGGCGTGAAGTCTTGGAAAAAGTCGAGCGAAAACGATGCCGCTGATGTAAACGGGTTCTCGCGCCTAATGAGCGCCAGTCGCTTTAGTTTCGACCAACTAGCCAGGTTGGATTATGGATAGTCCCGCATTGCGCGCATCGGAGCGACTGTATGTATTGGCAGCGTCTTAAATTAAAAAAAAAAAAAAAAAACCAATTAATACTTACCAGTAGCTGCGCGAATTCCACTGCCTTGGGCGCCCGTATCACGTGTACGGCTGATGGGTGACGGTCGGAAAAGGGCTACCGCGTATTTTGCACGCGCCTGAGTCGATATTGCGACGCAACTGGTCTTTGCCGTGCACATATCTCTCTCTCTCGCGAAAATGGATTTTTCGAGACATATTTATGGCGCCAGGTTGTCCCGGCTGTGTTTTTTTTTTTTTTTTTTTTTTTTGTTTCTACCGGGTTTGGTCGCCTTTTCAGGTTTATCTCAACCATGGCGTTTATTAATACTGCACCTACCTGGATTTTTTGGAGTGAAGAGTTTTCAGTCTTAAAAAGAGGAAGTGTTTCCTCATACTCTTGTACACTTGAGTGGAAACGCGTGTTTTTTCATACGAAATTTCAAAAAACATTATTTCAATAGCGCCCATCCCATTGTGCCGCGTAATCGTGAGGAGGAGAAACATTTTTATAACCACGTCATATTGACTATTAGAGGCCCGCAATAACATACGTGAATGAAGAAAGTTTCGTGTACATAATATTATAAGCACCGTCTCGACGTCGTCGTTTTCGATCCCGCCTGCCGAGTGAATCCCTTTACGTGTATTTTTTTTTCTTTTCTAAGGCGAGAGGACGCGCGTGGGCGTGAGTAGCGAGGCGCGCGCCAGAGTTTTTATTCGGTTGAATAGAAGCGATACGGCTCGCCTTCATAGACGAGGGCCCCGATTCCATACGGATATTTGTCAAAGCTGCCGTAGATTATTCTTTCATCGGCCGAGGCTGGACCTCGTAGTTTTTGGTACGTTTCCCGGGTCCCCGCCTGTGAGGTCGTGCATTTGATTTATTTGTTTTGGATGCCGGTTTACGGAAGATCCCGGAGAAAAAAAAGCTAATGATGCTGCTCGATTAACTCGTTTACCGAATCATTGGGGCCCCGCGGCGATCATGAATATTTTCCTTTTTTCCTTCGGACGTCCCTCCTAGCTGCAAGAATTTCTCTTTTTACGTCTTTTTCTACGGGCCACGATTCAATTGGCCTTTGCTTTTAAGAAGAAATAAAACATTAAACTCGCTTACTGTAGAATATTTACATACACTTTCCAGAATATGGCCCCGATCAAACGATTCTGTTTCAAGAAGGCAGTGGGATGGGAAGACGCTCTCGAGCATCCAACAGCGAGCAAAACTTGATGAGCTTGACGTGATTTTTTTTTTTTTCTATCACTTATCCCCCAAAACTTTTAAATCGACCCCTCGAATCGGAGGGAAAAAAGGCAAAAAAATCCATAAAAAGTCTGAAAATCCCACTCCGTCGAATTCAATTACCATCGAAAGACGCGAAACCACGTCCGAAGGTCCGAAGAAAGAGGAGCCGGAGACCGTGTATGAGGAGCTGCAGAAGAGGAGAAGAGAAAAGAAAAGTAAGGAGCTCGACTGAAATCCACGAGAGCGCCAGGACGCGCAGGAAGAGGGAGAACCAGTTTCCCTAGATCGAGCGGAGACCCAGAAAATTTCGGGCACTCGGTTCATGCGATATTAGCCGATCGCACCCGGGCATTCCACCACCCTCCGTTTCTCCTTGCTTCTTACCTCCGCTCAAGTAGACACTCCTTTCGGACCTCATATCTGTTCCTTTTCTGCCCCTTCGAGAGCGCGGGCGCTTTGTCTTTCCGTCCCTCCCGTCAATCCTCGCGGAGAAACTGGTTCTCCCGGCCTGGGTGTATGCCACCGCCGCCGCGCAAAACAAATTAATAATAAGAACATCATAACAGTAGCGGCTCGGTTGTCGCGGGTATATACATACGTGTACGTGCTCTCGGGTATAGCTCTCGGGTATACCCATTGTCGGGGACGACCATCTCTGGCTCTCTGGAAATTCCGGTCTCCGCGTTCATGTAATATACAGTCGTGCTCCCGGCTTTCTTGCGATAGTTAGCCACACAATAAGTTTCAGTTGCTTGGCTTGTTCTTTTTTTTTTTTTTTCCTTTTTACATGATGAAACAGGATTTGAGCATCTAGTTTTTACTTCAGAAAATATAGATTGTTTTGAAAATGGGTGTGTTTTGGGTGATGGCTCAATTTTTTTTTTTTTTTTTTTTTCCTTTAACGTTCGCGTGTGCGAAGATTTAAAAATATTCTGGTCTCACACCGTGACCGCAACTACGGGTGAGAAAATTGAGGCTTCCCTCGAAGCGATGGGGTAGAATCTCGAGAGCTTGGACTTTTTCGTAACTTGTACTCACGGTGAGGTTTTATCGCGAAATTTGAGAAAGCACGGAGAGAGAGAGTCGCGATCGCGGGGTGAAAAAAATGAACCCAGAAGAGGGGGAGAAAGTGGCGGGGACGAAAAGGGATCCGCCGGCTGCAATCTCAAAATTCGTCAGAATTTACGATTTCCTTTTTGCGCCCCGAGAGAAGAAGGGCGGGGGGGGGGCTTCGGTAGGGTTATCAGGCCCCGTTTCTCTAGCGCTGCGCGCTTGGCCAAAAGAATAAGAAGAAGACGAGGGAAGAGAAGCAAAAGAGAGGGGCCTCGATCTGCACGATCATGTTTCACCGCGTGTACCTACACACTCACACGCAGACTCTTTAATCTCTCCTGCTCGCCCGCCACTTTGCCCTTTTGTGTTTGCATGTACGTGTGTGCGCGCACACTTGTATAAAATTCAAGCGATCGCTCGGTGAGATAGCTCCGCGTATGTACCAGAGAGAGAGACAAAGCGAATCATGTCCAAGACGAGGGCAACAACAGACGGAGACGACGACAAAGTTACAGTGGGTTGAAAATTCATTGCGGTGTATATGTGGGAAGAGAGAGAGAGGGATCTTACTTTAATGAAGGCGGCCAAAGGTGTGCGAGAGTGGCTTAATTACGGGGCCCGTCACTCACGCGGCTCCGAAAGTGCAGTACTTTTGAAGGGGATCCATCCGTTAAATAACAGCGCGCTGTACATATTATATGATTGACAGTTCTTTCAAAAAAAAAAATTATATACTCTCGAGATTTCGAAACCCCCACCTATGGACGATGTATACGCGTACGCGTGCGATCGGGATATAAATTACCGTAAGAAGAGTATATACCCGGACACCCAAAGCGAGCAACGCCCGGGTGTTTCGCCGGATCAAGCCAAAAGTAATTAAATAATGAATTCAGTGTATTCATGTTTCCTGAAATTAAGCGTAGATACCAAAGTTATACTTGGTCGGCGAGTCATTGGTATAAGTGTATCATTGTATACAAGCCCATAGACTTGTACCTAACTATATAATTATAATCAATGCTTTATATAAGCCCTCGATGAAATTCCCGAGGAATCAGCGTAAAAAAGAAAACCTCAGCGAGTAGAGAGGCTGTGTGTGTACACAGCTCGGCAAAAAAGTCGGATAGAGCAATGTTCCTCCTCATCTCTTGTCTCTCGACATATCTCTCACTCGATAAAAATGTATAGTATTTTTCCAGAGAGCCATTAGCCCGGTAGCTGCCGTACAGGTAAGGATGCATAATATTGGCAAAAGGTAGGGAAAGATGTCGGGAAAATAGCGGAGATGTAGCGTATACAACTGACCGTGGCGCGAAGATTTAAAATTCCAACTCTCCGCCATTTAGCTCCGAGGCGCGTGCATGTCTAATTCATCGTGTGTATAACGACCGCTGGACGGGCTATGTGTGTACGTGACTTAATATACCTATACTGTACATGGGTAGTATATATATGTATAACTTATACACGTATACGTGCAGCATGAAAAAAAACACTCGAGGCGCATAAAGTGGCCGTTACCTCATCGACGGACTGTCGCCTGTAACCTGTACTGCGTTGGCCTACAGTTATTCTCGTCGTCGTTGACATTACCTGTATCACATAGACATAGGTCTAAGGCATATTTGCGAGTCGAGGTATAATATATTATAAGTGTACCTACTCGCCATATTGGCGGCCGTGTCGATTGAATTTTCTTCGAGAGGCTTGTGAACGGTTTCTCTATTTTTTTTTTTTTTTTTTTTTTTTTTTTTCCTAAATCTTTTTTCTAGAAGCTCTGACATACAGAGCAGCCAAGAGGTGTACTCGTAGGGGGTACTTGGCAGTACTCATGAGATCGACAAGTGTAAATCCGTAGAGAGAAGAATTAAAAACTAACGCTTGCACTTTTATACGAGAGCACCTCTCTTATGTAATAAAATCAATAATTTATTTTTACTGCAAAACATAATGGAGGCTCTGTAAACTACTGGGCATGCACTTAAGTACATTTTTGTTTGGTTTGACATGCAGGGCACACGCCTCCGAATATCCAGCTAAATTATTTCTCGTACAAAAAAACCTCGGAAAAAGTCGTGTATGGATTGTCGCTCGTTGTATATACTTATGCATGCATGTTACACGAGAGAAGAGGAAAAGGGAAGGAAAGACTTGTTGCACACATGTGCACATATATTACGAGTGAAGGAGATAGACAATAATAATGATGACGATGATAATAATCGGTATAACAATCTTATTCCCGAGCGGAAGGAAGCACATCGGAGATCCCTCCTATTCTCCCCATGTGTGCACTTATGTACCTCCGTAACCTTATAGATTCTCTTATTTTTTTTTTTTTTTTTTTTTTTTTTACCATCATCCGCTCGCCACCGTCGTCGGACGTGCACCATCTCATCTCTGGCTACCGTGATTAGAGTCCGTACGCGTGCCCGGACATGGGTATTATGAAAATTTCTCCCTGATTTTTTTTTTTTTTTTTTTTTTTACCTTCATCCTCAAGAGCCGATGAACTCTGCCGAGCGGATGACACGTTTCCTTCCTCTCGGAGCAGCTCAATGATTTTTCGACGTTTTACGACAGACGACGGCTCGTGCTCCCGGCGGCTCAAGTTACCCACTTGGCTCCTCGTTTTCGGGCAAGTTGAGCAATTTGTAAGCACAGCCCGCGCTCGGGAGGCTCGTGCGGGGACGATCGAGGAAATCGATCTGCAGGACGTCCGGCCGCCCATAATGGCGCTACGAAGGTGGAATCTGGATTTTCCGGAAATGAAATGACCATCGGTGTAGCGAGGATTGTCCGCTAAAACGCAAAAAATATCGTGATAGCGGCACAAGTGAAGAAAAAAGAAAGAAAAATACGTGTGGTCAATCTGTGATAGCTACGGACATATAATAGAGTCGTGTGTGCGGATAATTTAACGGGCTGATTATCTGTTTCTTCAAAAAGTTTTTATCGCCTTAATTACAGATGGTCGGAGGGATATTGTGTAACGCATGCCGCTGATGCTTCATTAAGTACCCCCGGAGGAGGTACAAGGGGAAAAAAAAACAATGTACACGGGCTAATTGTTCGATGGACAGTTAAAATTTAATCATTCGACGGTACAACGAACATAAGAGTCGATCCCGCAAAAAAAATGCCTCGGACCGATACGCGGAATACGGTATGGCTGGCAATACGAGTATACAGTTAATCGAGATGGCAATCATATTTTCCTAATCATCTCTAATTGGGAATAGTAATGGGGCACTTTTTTCATTGGATTTCCTCTATATTATCCAGAAGCTCACCAGTAGCCACTCATAATTACTCGGGGCAGGGGGAGGTCTAAATCGTGCAAGAAAACACTATGATGTTCTCCTCATCATCATCGCCCGGTTGAAAAAATTTCGAGGATAGCTTTACGGGGAACTTCTTAGTGCTCCCAAAAGAAAAAAGAAAAAAAAAATATGAAAACGACGAATCAACTCGTCAAAAAAAAAGTCCCTTCTAATGGAAATAAATGGCCACGGGGTGCAATTAAAGTTGTATTACGTTTGAAAAAATAAAGGATTAAAAAGGCATTAGAGACCAGAGGAAAAAGAAAACAACGTCCAAAAGGACGTAGTAATGACTCAATAAATCCCTCTGCAGGTATGCGTTTTGTGCCCGAATAAACAAACAGAGGAGGTCGTCGGGCGCCATGATGACAGGCCTCGAAAAGAGTCCCGCCTCGCACGTTCAACATCATTGTTGCACAGCAAAGTGTCCTCGAAAGGATCTATGCGTGCGCATCCACGGATACGAGGCAATCGATCCACGTGCATCATCCCTCTCTCGTTACTTATTAATTTTCTCTCGCCAAACCGACTCAGAGTACACACGTACGTGTGCTCACGTGTGCCTCTTGGCCTGTGTATCCATGCAGCGATCGATCGAAGATGATTTTATTGCTGCACGGGGCACGTTGGGCCGACGATCGTTGCGGCACTAAAATTACAGGACCCTCGCGATTTTGTTTGTGCAATTTCTTAAAACACAATGATTTGCCGTCTGTTGACTAATAATACCAAATTTTCTCGATCGATTATTGGGTTGTTTGCACCACCATCCGGCCGACCAACGGGTTTTTCAATATACATACAGTCCTGTAAATGATAATTACATTTACAATGTAATTGCGGTGTTGGCGTTTATCACGTAGCGGAGAGCCGGGACGAATAGGGAAAGTCTCTCGGAGCGATTTTCTTGCGCGTACCGTTGAAGTGGCCAATCCTTATACCTGTGCACACAACACATCCGAGAAGGAGAGAGCGACAATTAAGGTTTTCTTGCCGTAGAGTCGCGTGCAAAAGAGATACACGCCCCAATGGCCAGAATCGAAAAGGTAAATAAAAAAGGAAACGGAAGCGAGGAGCAAAACGGAGAAAAGCCGGATAAGGGGAGTAAGAGGGAGAGGAAAAATGGGAGGAGATAGAGCGCGAGCGAGCAAGAAAGTTGGCGCGAGCTAAGGACGAGGAGGAGAAGACGCGAGAGAGAGGCAAAAAGAGGCTGAAGGAGAGTGAGAAGGATCCATTAGCAGGGGATAGCAAGGACGCGCGCAAACAGTCTCTCTCTCTCTCTCTCTCTCTTTCGAGGTTTTAAGAGCAAGAGGTGGGGGCTATATAGGAGGAAGGAAGGATACCAAAGGAGCCTTAACGCCGGAATATTTCACCGGAGAGACACTCGATGGGGCTTATTGCCGCTGCTCTTTCCATAATTAAAATTTATACGAGTGCATTTGCGGGATTTGACTCTCGAGGATGTTTGGAGGAAGAGGGGCCGGGGGAGATTTTTTTCGCGTTAATGATTCGAGAGTCGCATTAAGTTAGAGCTGATCCTCTAGTGGTGCTGGCTCTCGAGTTATATTCATGCATGGATTCAATTTCGAGCTCTGTAATCTGCTTACGCGAGCGTTTACTTGGGCTGCATTTTGTTGATCCAGCTGTGAGTATCTCATGGTTTTTACTTAAACTTGTGCAAGCTTTTAATATTTTTCCTCGAGTCAATAGAGGATTGGAGCAATTCATGCCCATGTAAATAGAAGAATATTTAAACTGGGTCGTAGGGTATTAGAAATTCTTGCCGTTTATTAGCTTGTGGCGAAAATTTTCAAAAATCCGATTAAGAAGAAACAAAAATTGTACCATGGGTGCGTTTTACGATAATGCACAAGTGAAAATTTTTTTAATTCTCTAAGCGTATTTTACGTACAAGATATCAAGGAGTTCAGCACTAAAACCTTTATACGGTCAACCCTTACCCCACACAAAAACCCATAGCTAAACACATACGTACAGCATTTACTTTGTAACATATAAGTAACTACAGCGAGAAAAAAGATCACCTCCATTAAGGTACAATATCAGGTTGGGGTGAGTCTTGCTAACAACCAATTAAATCAGGTTCTTTGCTCTCCCTCACTGCATTTGCGTGTCCCATGTATTCATCTCATTGTAATTTACCTATACATATGTGCAGCATACGAATGATAAGTCCCTCGAATTTTTTTTCTCCCCATTTTCATCCGCACGACCACACCAGCTCCCGGTTCGTCCTCTTACAATGGCCCGTACAAACGGTACACAGAGGTAACCATCGTAGAGTCCGATAATCAGCTGATACGGGTACAGCTAATCGACCCAATTGCAGGTAATTAGAGACGACTGCCCACCACGCCCCTCGCGCGATTGTTTGCCCGTCCATTTGTTTCTCTTATCCTGAAAAAAAAAAAAAAAAAAAGAAAAAAAAGAAAACATAATCCTGTGTACACGTTATATCTACACCCGTTACATGCGATTATATTGTGATTTAGCGAATATAAAACGCGCCTCGGTTCATTCGCGATCTTCCTTTTTTTCTCCTGCAGGACTCCATCCATATATATACATACACCTATGCCCATCCCGCACGCATCCTCGATTTTATACGTATAACGTTGAAGCAGCAGTACCATGGCTAACATTGTTTTTTCTTCTTTCTCTTTTGTTTCAGGTAAGCCCGTGTAACCCCCACGTAGGTATATATACATGTACGCTGCAGGGACCACAACGAAGAGAAGTGGGCGCGCACGCCTGCGTCCATAAGTCTCTCTCTGGCCATGGAGGCTCTCCGAGAAGAAGTGACCTCTACGCCGGACCCCTCGGCGAGTGCATTTTACGCCCGGCAAAACGATAATGCGCGCACCACCTTTCTCTCCTCTTCGTCTTGTGCTTCTCCTCTGCCTCGATAAACATCTATGCGCGCCAAGTTCGTTAGCGGCCGGAGAGGAGCTGGTATTATACGGGCCGATCGTGGAAAAGAAGAGGATGGCCGAGCTGTTTCTTTTAACGCGATTCATTTTTTTTTCTTTGTTGCCGCGAATGACTCTTCCAAATGACCAAAACTTTGTTGTGATTATACTTTTTTTTTTTAATTTCAAACCCGAATTTTAATATTTCGGCAACTTATGGCGTACCCGTTGTGTCGGTATTCGTCGTGAACAAAAAAAAAAAAATAATGATTATAAAAACCCGATACGCGTATGGATCGTTGAAACTTAATTAGTCGATAAATCGCTCGAGTCGACAACTCGATATCTATTATAAAATCTTGCTTGACATCTATAAAATAGAGGAAGAAGAAAAAAAGTACCCGAAAAAAGAAAAAGTCCGGACCCAAGCTGTACGAGTATACAAGGAGGACCAAAAAAGAGGAGGAAAGGTGGACGCGCAGGTATACCAAAAGACAAGGGTATACCTGTATCGCTCGTTGCCAAACTTCTCGGGATCAGGAGAGCGGCATCTCCTTTTTTCTCCTCTCTCACGGGTAGAAGGGAACAGTAGGTGGTACGGGGGCTAGATCGCGCGGCACGATAGGCGAAAAAACACGTGTTATGCGACTCTACACGCACTCGCTGACTGACTGACGTAACGTTTTCTTTTCTTTTTCTTCTCCTCCTTCTTTTAAAACTCTGACTCGGCTGATTCTGCCGATTACCGGATTACAGAAAAAAAAAAAAAAAAAGGAGGATCTATCACTGCTGTTGGTGGCTCTGCTCTTCTCCGCAAGAAACACAAACGGCAAATTGCACCCGATGAAAGTAACGCGTAGGAGTGCGGTAAAGCTCCACGACTAGGTATGCTTTGGCCTTCATCTTTTACACCGCCTACCCGTCATTTTAACTTTGAGATGGTTTTTTTTTCTTTCCAGCGCTCAGATGATTTTCTGCTTTCTCTTGTGAATTTACGGGACGACGAACAGGTTATAAGACAAGCGCAGAAACACAATTTTTTTTTTCCCAAGCTTCCAGCTCGCTCGCGTGCGCGATATGAATCGCCTTACGCTCGAATGACTTCCCGAATGAGCCAGAACCTTTTATCGCCCTATAATACCGTGCGATTTTTGCACACAGTCCACTTTTGTAGGTCCCTCCCTTTGGATCCCTCGTCCGCGTGAATTCGATACTCTGACGATCCAAAAGCAAAAAGGCAAAAAACGTATGCTCATATTTATATACAAGAGAGAACAAGTGCGAAATCTGTTTCGATTATTTGCTCGGCCGATCGAGCAACCCCGTCGTTTTGTCACTTTTTCGCGCCAGTTGGCTTAAATTTATTGGCAGGAAGTGATGCTTTGATAGCTCGATCGTGCAAATTCATGGGGCTACGGGTTCAATGTGAATGTCCGTGAAAAATCGAGGCAGCATTTTTGCTGATTAAGAAACTACGATTTCAATCGCTCATGCGTACGCGCACACCCCAATTAATTTCCGTAACGCTTGAGGCCCTCATAAGCCCTTCCGAGTCCTCCCTTTGAGATAAAATCCTACCGATCGTCTTCCCTCGTCGGTAGTGCTTCCCAATGATCCTCGAATTTTTTTCCCATTAAAAATTGTAATGCTTTCTCGCGGTAACTAATGTCGGACAAATGTTTTCTCGTAACTTTTAGAGTACGTTTCTCTCCCTGCTATCGGTACGGCGATCGGTTGAAAAATTTCAAAGAGAGTAAGTTGTTGTAAGTCTCTTTAGACCGGCCATTGTTGCAAGTCAAGTAGCAACGACACGCAGTACTGCCGATACATTTAAGTATGCAAGCATGCCATTTACATAAACGCATTTGTCTGGTGACTCTCTCGTGCATAATGGTACGCACACCTTTTTTACACGTGTACACAGAACTATAAGCTTTGCCGTCGGTTACGCACGTGCACTGTATACATGTACGAGAACTCAATAATTCAATCCTCCCCTTTTGAGCAAATTGCTTTTGAAAAAAAGTTTGCCAAAAAATTTCGAATAAATAGAGTAATTTTGACCATTTTCAATTGACACGCGTGTGCTTGCAATTTTATCCCTTCGTATTCTAATGCACATCCGTAAATTAACACCTCTTTGGGTGCAATATCGCGATAGAAATCACACACGGATCACTATTTATGAACAAGTGAAAAGAAAGGAAAAAAAAATTAGAAGGAAATAATGAAAGGGCAGATGGAACATTAAGGCAAAAGAGCATGCAATTACGGCCATTAAAGTTATCCAGTTTTCAGGGCACCAACGCACTTTACGCCCGAGACAAATAAAAAAGTTGCCCAACGAATTATACCCGATACTCAATTATACAGCTGCCCACGTGGGTTGGCGCGTTTCCTCCCTTTCGCTTACACACGCACTTCACAATGGCCGGGTGTTAAAAAATACCAGAAAATGGCAGAAGAAGAAGAAAAAGCCGCGTAAAGTGGAAAAGACGTATACACGCGAAAACAGAGACGTATAATCATTGACGAGCCGAGCGAAAAGCACATTCGGTTAGCGAAGCGCCCCGAGCGGAAGCGCTTGGGATACATACGCGGCGTGGGTGAACTCGCGGAAAATTGATACCGTATCTACACATATATACAATGTGCAATGCCGTACAGGGACCGGAGGTGTAAGCGCGTGGTTCGCACCGTACTTATGTAAATTAGCCTCTCCTTTCTTTTTTCTTCCTCTTTTCCCTCTCATGCGCCGAAAACGAGCGCCCCAAGGAAGGTCACCGGCAATTTATTCCACTCTCCCGGGCCAGATATCGTGCGCGCACGTACACCATGTATACGCCAAGAGAGAACAAAAGAGCAGACTGGTTGGTTTTTTTTTTTTTTGTTCGCGGCTAATAGATCCAAAGGGACGATATATCCTCCTCCGGGCCTCGGTACGGGGTGTACTTTTTGGGCCCGAGATAAATGAAAAAAACAAGTGAGGAAGAAAAAAGGGCGCGACAGTTTACCTGTGACGTACAATACAAACTCGGACTCGACGCTTCCCCGCGAGCGAATCAAGGGCCATCCTGCCCGCATCCGATAAATCTGCCCGCGACTTGGCGGCCAAACTGCACGGCCGGTACATATATATATATACATGGCCGAGCGGAGAAGAAAGAGGCCCTCCTCCTCCGGAGACAGTACTCTCGCACACGGACGCCCTCGGACACTACCCGTACGCGCGTGTGAGAAAAAAGATCCGGGGGCCTCCTCGCTCGTTTTACAAGTTGTTTTACAAGGATATAGGACCCGGGGAGCGCTCGGAATCCGGCTCTTTTTATTTTCCCCTCTCTCTCTCCCCTTCGGTTCCCTCTCTCCCGCGAGTTTTCGATGCCACATGCGGGAGCCCCATCGCACGAGAAACGCGAGCAGCCGCCGAGGAATCCTTTTGTTCGCGGTTTCGTCCCGTGCACGCCGCAGCCACTTTTATTAAGGGGCTGGGGGGGTATCTATGAGCTTCGGCGGTCGATTTACGGATACTTTCGCCAAAGCCCGGGGAGATCGACGATATACGTCCCGTGCCGTAACTATACGTATATATTCGGCTGGGGTGTACTCGTTATATGGTTTTTGTATAAATATACACGTGTAGAATCGCCACCGCGTAATTGGTCGGATCGTCGGCTCGATACAAGCGCTGCGCCCAATTGATTATTTCACTCCGCTTTCTTTTTTCCACTATTATTTTTACCCCTTCGTTATCGGGAATAAATTTTGTTCAAAGCCAACCATTGCAGGTACTTTTAGACGGGTACCCACACGTACTGCAACCTGATTTCGAGCAACAGGTGGTCGGAGGAAGGGGGTGAGGGAGAAAAGATAGGCATGTGCATTACAAGGAACGAGATATGGTTAAACGCATGTGTAGGGGGGGGGAGAAAAAGGGACGCGAATGTATTATAATGTATATGGCAGTTTAGCGGTGCAGGCAATGCGCTCGGGTATAATAACGATTCGCGTCAGTCATCCGGACGTGCGTCCCAGTGGCTCTCGGTGCAAATTCATGAAATTTCCTCCCCCCCTGTGCGGTCTAACGCGATGTGCTCTACTATGACGCGTGTGCGCACTCCTATTCTCTTTTAATCTTTTGCTCTTCCTCTTCCTACTTTCGCTCGTCCCGAGAAATCGGTTGCTCGGCCGATTGTGGCGCTTTTGACTTATTTATGGCTCAATCGAGACACGCGTTTTCACGGGCCCTTCTATTGAATCGGTACCTCAGTGTTGTCGATCGTACGATATTGTTTATATTATTTATTTTGTCTCATTTGTCACGTCCATCCACCTTGAAATATACTTTACTTCCCTGTCCCAAACGACCCCGGCTCCCCGTGGGTTGCACCCCCCGCTCCTACGGCCCGCGATTTCAGTATCTTAATAATTCTAAGCTGTTATGACGGCGCCCATTACCATATAATGGCCTGGCGCGTGTCCAGCGGCGCGCGACACGGGAACGACTCATTTTGTTAGCGTCGCTCTGTTTATCGTGTATAAAACAAATGCCGCTATTCGTACATTTTACACTATCTAGCTATACCGGTCGTAAAGTACCGCGTGATTCATATCCATAGGGGGAGGGGTGTAATGAAACGGGTACTTTGCAAAAAGAGCGCCCTCCTTTTCGCGAAGCCCAGCAAATCTACGAGCCCGATTTACGATACACTCGCTCGTAAAATCGGCTTAGATCGCTGCAAAATCGCGATTTGCGAGCGTCCTGTCTTTTTACCCCCACCCCCTCCCCCTTCCCTGCTGAACCGATTGTTCACGAGCAGAGCCGTTGAGTGAAAGAGCAGCAGCTACGATAGATCCTCGATCGGGGACGGCTACTGTTCACGAGATAGAAGACATTAACAACAGCTACCAAACGAGACTAGGCGATAGAGCGACGAGTTTACTGCCCATAGACGACACAGGAGCCGCGGGTTTATGGCCTGGGCACAATAGAACCTGTGAGCTCGAGCTCTCGATCTCGATCGTTAATCGTCCAAAGTTGACGTGCGCTCGCTATTGCATCCGATGTAGGTACATGGTGCTCGGGGCGCGCACTTTGTTGCCTATTCATATTAATATGTGTATGTGTGTATTGTTGTATCGATGTTCCCAAGAAAACCATAAATATTTTTCAACTAATTTTTGTCTGTCTTCCGTAAGCTTGCAGCTCGAGATCGGTGCGATCGTTTTCTCGTTCGATCTCCAGGATGATTTTTTGATTGTACCGGGGAGAAAAAATACAGAAACTCGCACACCAGTGGTTCTCGCTGGTTGGAAAATCGAGCCGAGTATCCACGTGAAAAAGTCGAAAACGAAGTGGAAGAGAGGGGGCGAAGGAAAAAAAAAAATAACCATTCGAGGATGAGATTGAGAGGCGCGATAGGACGAAAGGTTCCCATAGGACCTTCCCGACTCGATACTAAATTTACTTCGCCCGAGGAGCCACAAATCACCTCGGTCTCATAATTTATGAAAAGTGTGCTATGTAATACGCGACCGAATAAGATTAAAAAAAATGTGCCCTCTGACGCGTGTTTTCTATAAGCTTCTGCCGAAACGGACGTGAAACGCGAACCTTCGATTTCACATGTGTACACATACGTATGTATATATACGCTCGCGAAGCAAGAGCAAAAGGGAGGGGGAGAAAAAAAGAAATATGCACGTTTTGTTTCCCAAGCGCGCGCGAGCCCCGGGACCCCAAGCCGAGAGATCCTATCTGACGTAAATAATTATCCTGCGGCGCGTCCCTCTCCTCCTTTCCTTTCCGCCGCTTCGAGTCCCAACAGATACGCGCGCCAATTTTCGTTTTATCCACGGGGAATTTCGCCGTCGCCCTTTTCGACCATACGTGTATACGTGTGTGCGCATTCCTCGGATTATCCGCCCACTTTTGCTGCGTGGCGGCTAGAGAGAAAAGAAATTCCGTGCGGGCGATGTATTGTGTTTTCTCGTTCGAAGGTGCCCGGGACTTTGAGGGCGGGACAGTGTCCTAATTGACGTTTTTCTGAGAAACCTTTTGCGGTGAAGCGTTAAATTAAATTGTTTTTCAAATCGCTCCGATACCACGTGATGGCCAAACGGCAAACAAATAACGTGATTTTCACCGAAGCAAGGATGCATGCGCCATTCTCTCGTCCACGCGAGTACCGGATCCAGTGGGGGAGATCGAATCTCGATTCGCTTCATGATCGGCGGGGTTCGGTTGCATTTTTCCGGAAAATTTCGCAGCCACGCTGAAAATCTACCAGAGGCATGTACATAAAATTAACGTCGAATAGCACATCCTCCGCGGGCGCCGCATCAGCGCCTACGTTGTCGCTAGTTTCGATTTCGTAAATACCGAAAGTCAACTTCATCATGCTGGTACATCGGAGCGTTCTGTATTTTTTCATCCTTGGTCAAGTCATACTCAAACATAGTTCATTTTTTGGAAATATTAAGATTTCCAAGCAAAGTCACCGTGCTCGGCACGAAACGATTTATCTGTTATGCAGAGAAAAACGTCCAGTGCCAAGTCCAACGGACAATATAACGCCAGCCAAAAGTCGAGAGAGCAATACTCGATGGAATGAAATTAGTACAGTCTAGATTGCTTACAGATACAAGTTCTGCCCGAGGAAGTGGACTGCATTACTGCAACTCTGGACACCGGCCCGAGAGATACATCCGAAACCACTGAGCAATGAAAATGGGACCGGCGATGAATATCAGTGCCTGTCATACGCACGCGTTATTGAACGCGTCAAAAATTACCAAACTCGTTTTTTCGACAATGTATCTACGAGTGTGTATTTATTAGGAGACCCGCCAACGCTCGAGGTCCTGTTTTGCACTTCAAAATCCGCAGCATCCCGAGCTAACTTCGACGGGGGCCAATTTTCGCGGTGCGATACTTCTCACGTGCTGCAGCGAATCATCCCCCATCGAAGAGGCTCTTATACTCATGATGATACTTGCCCTGCGATTTTGGATGATTGCACGTCCGGAGATTTTTTCTTCCATAATTTTCGGGTCTAAAATAAAGAGGAGGGGCCCAAACACGCACGCGCTCATTTTATTTCCTTACGAACGCCAACTCGATCTTTGGTCGGATAAATAGAGTTTTGTTTAACATATATATTGTTCTCCATCATTCAAAGTACAAGTCACACACTTTTTGCAGCTCCGTCCGTGCAATTGTACACACGTAAACTTGATTAGAATCTCGTCCGCGGCGCTTTCTCGCATAAATCGTCCAACCGGCTTATTAGAGCCTCCCATACAAAATGGCACTCGCGGGCCAACTTATTTTCAAGCCCCCGGTGCACTCGCATTCATCGATAGCACAACGTCACAGGAAATCACCCCGGTATACACACAGCCGTGTCGTATAGAGATCGGCAAGGATAATGCAGAGATCGACAAGCCCGGGGGCACAATTTGGCTGATCCGCAACACGTGTGAGCTCCCCCCGTTGCCCTCGTAAATTAACCAGCGTCGCTCGCGGAGACGCAAAATCTCTGGGGCTGCGTAATCCAGCCCGTCACGCTGGAAAAATGCAGCGACCGACTGACGGAAGAGCCGGCGTAGCTAGGAATGCGCCTTGCTCCGGAATGCGCTCGACTGCTTTTCCTAACGGTAAGTGCGTCTTTTTTTTCCCTATTATTTTATTACCTCGCCTATGCGGCATTGTCGTTATAAATGTATCTACTGTTTTATTTGTGCCCATCGCGCCTTGCCAATTAAAAAGCACCAAAGGTAAGTTTTGGGTGCTATGGGGCATCCGAAGCTTTGGAAAATATATACATATACTTATGAGATTCGCGAGAAAGGGGTGAACGCGAATTAGCATCGAAACAAAACGGCAGGATTAATCTGGGCCGTGCGATCGTGGATCCTCGGCACATCCGGCCCCGTTGGTCGGGGAGGAGACGTTGGGCCCCGAAATTCTCGAGGCGCGCTTGATTTACGGTGCCCCGATCGAGCTGTCCGATCGGAGGTGCACCGATTTTCGTTGTGCTCGAGCTTTGCCGCTGATGATTACAGCGAGCTCGTGTATCGGGTCTCTGTACCGAGAGAGAAAAAATCGGTATAATTGCGATTTTCGAAAAACCGAGGATTTTCAGTCCCAGAGGGGCGAGCATCGTTAGGAATCTGCGAGAGGCAGTGCCAAGGAATTGCAAAAAGAAGGGGGATAAAAATAAAACCAGCCGACAGGTATGTAGCAGCAACAATGACAGCTAGCAATGCGCCGCACTCCGGGCGAAGGGGCGGCTTTGTAATAATGGTGTAGGGATAGCGATCAGGTGCTCGTTTTATTGCCGACAGATGCAATGGGGGGGAGCTGCACTGGTAACAGCAGGGGCAGCCCCGCAGCTTCTTCTCTCGGCTTCTCTTGTATGGGTAATGGCCGAGGCTTCGGTATAAATGACTGGGCTTTCTGTAGTGCTCTTCTCCAGGTTTTATTATTTTTACGGTTCTTTTTCGGGCTCGTGGTGATGATGTATCTGGCGCAGCGTGAGCCATGATTATTAGGAATTTAGACGCATCGCACTATCTTGTGATTTTTAGGGGGGAGATATTTTGATTTTTTTAGTTCGACTGGGAGAAGTTTAATGGATGATTTTGTTGCTTACGGCCAAACCCCCTGCAGGAATGTTCTTATCTCGTAACTTGATATTGTTACTTGTTATTACCGGTTTAGAAGACTCATGATAATTTTATGATAATGTTACTGTTTTTGGAGTAGGAGCTGGTGAATAAACTTTACAACATTTATACGTATATTTTTTCAAAACTTTTTGTCTTTCTTACTTGTTTGTTTTTTTTTTTTTTTCTAAGTTTATTATTTTTTAAAAAAAGTTTGTGTACATTAAAATGATGTTGTAAACAAATTCTCTACAAAAGATTATCAAACGTCTATAAATTGTCACGAAGATCACAGTATACGTATTTATTATTTTCGAATAGTATTCCTTATCATATCTATAGTTTATTGTTACAAACACCAAGTGCAGTACTATTGATTTGAAATACATTTTAAGTATAATTATTACGAATGTTATTCAACAAACTAGTGGTATTATCTAGCTATGATTTCCCCATTTATCTTGCACTAAACATTCCTTATAGGCAATTTTTAGTTAAAGTATTATGCTGTTTAGAAGGTTGGTAAGTTATCTTTGAATTGTTGAATCGTATCCCAATAAATAGCCAACTCAATGAAAAATATGATTATTTTAGCTACTCAATGTTTTCTGTGCTTGTTCGACAAGCTTTCATTTTTAGATGATCGTTGAGATGGTCAGAATCAGCGAAACTTGTTAAGCAAAAATGACACTTAGGATGTGCGGCCATGTGATTCCAAAGTACATTTTTACTGTCAAATTTTTTTTCGCATAATTTGCAGCTAAAGTGTGTTAACCTGTGGTCCTCGAGACTCTTCTGATCGACAAAAGTTTGCGTGCACACATTGCAGCGTACATGATTTTGTACATGATTATCTAGTTGAATCTTACTACCAAAAGTTATGTTACACATAATGCAGCGGTAATCGTTGCCATCTTGGGTGTTTGACGTCAAACTAGTGGTAATATTTGAAGTTTCTGTATGAGGGTTAGTAGGTTCCATTGTTTGAGAGTATATGGTAAACTTGTCATCTAAGGTAATAGCAGCTCTGTGATTTTTATTGTTGTCGTTAACTTCTTTGATTTGCAGTAGCTCTACGATTTGGGGTTGAAAACAGCTCGCTTAAGAAATTCTCGTCCTGTTGAAAAAAGTACTTATTTGAAACTTTATGAAAAAACATGTTGTTAATTGTGTTATTAAATAATGTTTATTATCCTAAAAATTTCGGGTTATTCAATATTTCAATGTAAAATACTATTCCAAAAGACAATCCAAAGATAATTTGCCTTGAAGGAAATACTACACCTTTTAGATCATAAAATAACTCAACAAACTCGGACTTTCCTGTAAAAATACTTTAACTGTGAAATTTGTCCACGCAACAATACTTTTGCTCCACTAAAAATTAAATTTCCATCGAAAAATTAAGTTTACTTTTTCCCTAGGTGCGTGATTTCTTGTTTTCTTACCTGTATTTTTCGAATTTTCTCGTACCGGAACTACTTCTAACATAAATTTTTATAGTCATTTATTGAAAGTTACCACTGTACTTTATTATAGTGATTTTTCATCATAACACGCCGAAAGAGGACACTACACAGGACTGATAAAAAATAGTATACAACCCACGGGAGGAAACAAAGAACCTCTCTGATCGCATGCTCAGTTATCAATTGTCTGCGATCTGAGGCATTTTTTGTTTTTCCTCCCGAGGTAAATGATGTACTATTTTTGATTTTGCAAACAAAAATATAAAAATATGAACCCCTTTGTTCGATATCAAAGTAAGAAGATATATAATGGTAAATAAAATTCTGTAAGCAAAAACCAAAATTTCGTGTCTCAAAAAATCTCCATCGGTATAGAAAGATATCTGACGAGTAACTAAATCTATGCGTAGTACTTTTAACATCAATGGATATTGTTGTTACATGATAGTGTGCCAAATGATTATCAATCATTGGGTAAATGTAAAATATAAATTTCGTGTACTCGTACCTACACCCTCGAGAGAACAAGTCTTACAATTTCCCACGTAACAGAGTAAACTATAATGCACTTACATGTTTCCTGTCTCGAGAAGTTGAACAAGTTATTTCAACTTTTGTCATTCACATAACCCCAACGTAACTGAACACATGAGTCACAGAAATTAGATGATTATGTTCTGAATCAATGTTTCACGGAGGAATAAAAAATCATGATTCATACGACCAAGCACTAAGAACTTAAGCGAACCTATAATAGGTATAGCTTTTATTTTTTTAACGACGTTGCGTATCTATAGTCTACGTTAATTAATATAATGATTTGGGGTGCTGAGAGTGTCTCTGTCAGGTAACTTGAGTTGTTTTTCTTAAAAAAAAAAAAAAAAAAAAAAAAAAAAAAAAAAAAAAAAAAGGAGAGGGGCGTTGCAATAGCTTAGTATAAAATTAATCGTTTCCAATAGTTTCTTTAATTATTTTTCTATCTCAGAAGATTAATTGCCATATAGCTGATACTGATTAATTTTTGAGTGATTGGTTGAAGTAGATCAGGTGGTTTTTAAGGGCGGGTAAATTTGAAATATTTATTTGAAGAACAATGGAAAAAAATTGAGATTGAAGAAAAAATATCGTGATTCAAAGTCAAACACTGCCAAGGAACGAGGATTTTTAAATTTTGTTTACTGTTTATTCACAAATAATGTGATGAAGATCAAGTAAGCGCTGATTTAGAAACCTTCCTTTGTTCAATATAATTTTCATCAATGGTTCTTGAATGAGTTGGGATTATAATTTGTAGGACCTAAAAATTAATGCATTTTTTGCATTACATACTGGCGAGGTCATTTACTTACGAGCTTAAGGAAAGGAAATTAAATAGCGCTTTTCAGGTACGGGTTCCAAAGTTCTTTGGGATTAAGTAATGCCTAAGATGACGTTTAAAAAAAGGTTGAAAAAAAAAAAAAAAAACGTTTTACGGTCAAGAAATAAGCTTTTAAATTGTATACTATTGTTAAAGGAAGTAATTCTGAAGCGGCAAAACAGAAATTAGATTCACCATGCAAATAGCGATTTTCCTAATTTACCAAGAACGCAAGATGTGTGTTGCTAGTACAACTCAGATTTTTACATTTGTAGTAAGATTAGGTTCAGTTCTCTATTCGGGTTTTTCCCGAGCTACTAGACATATATATCCATATTTCTGTGGTCTAGTATAAAACATAGATATAAATTTACATTAACTTGGAGTCAACTTAAATGCATACTCTAATTACTCTGCCAGGAAATATCGGTTCTGTCAGTCTTTGTTGGTAGTATCAGTAGGAACCTTGTTGTTGGCTACTCATGCAGGAGTAACTCACATGTATTTATCTGTTATACTATATAGTAATAGATAAACTTTTGAGTAAGTTCTAAAAATAACTATTCCTTGTGTAGGTAAAACATTGGTGTAACTTCAATTTTCCAGAAAGTATTAAAAACACATTGATTTGTTTTCGAGTTTGGACACTTGGGTCAGTTTTTTTACATATTTCACAATCACGCACGTTCCAGGAAAGCCTTTTTTTAAGTTTTACAAAAAATTATTCAAACTTTGGTTTCTTTGCTGAGCAAGTCTTATACTGAATTTTAAAAAACCTCATATATGTAAAATTTTTAGTTATTAAAATGTATTATTGATTGTTCGAGTGTAATAATTTCGAAATACAACTGCTTATGACCTACCCCAAGAAAATCTTTATTCCAACTTATTTATTATTACTTTCCGGCTTTCGAAAAATTGTTCTTTGTTTTTTTTGGTGAAGAATTTTGCTCTTATTCCTGCATAAATTATTATTAGTAAGAGATTGGATACAAAATAAAAGAGATCAATAATATGAACATAAAAAAACAGTTTAGTTAAACATTAAAATATTTAATTAAACAAATCGATTTATTTTTTCCCTCAATACATTGAAAGGCGCAAAGCCCAAATGTAAAAACACACAGATTGAGACTTGAATTTAGTACCCCTGGATTTTAAATTGCCTTTTTTTATCATCCAAACTGACGTGGGTGAAATCTTTTTCTTGGCATCTTCTCAGGTGGACGTTGAGACAAAAGGTGTCGAAAAAAGTTAGTAGGCAAATATGACACTTAGGATGTATAGACACGTGGTGCCGAAGAGCCTTGTTGTTGTCGAACTCTCGAGTACAATATTGACAGCCAAAATGTATTTTTCTATGATCTCTGAGACTGTTATTATCAGGGAAAATTTGCGTGCACACGTTGCAGCGAAAATGAATAGACATGTGATTTTGCAGTTGAGTTACACCCGTAAAAATTCTATTGCACTCTTCGCAACAAAAAATGATGCAGCCCTCCATTTTACTCAAGTCAAACCACTGCTCGTGATCTTCAAATATTTTCTGATATTTATAGCAACAGCAGCTTAGGTTTGTGGTTATCGTTGCGGTTGATTGTGTGAGATCGTGTTAGTCGTCCTACAATTGAAGGACTAGGGTGTCATCATAAAAAGTTATTCTGTTGGCGAAAGAAGCAAGATGAATCGTCTTGTCTGCAAGTACTTGATTTTGAGATGGATTTACTTACCTGTATGTATTTCTCTCTCCACCTATACCTTTGATAGTTTGAACGAGTATCTTTCCAAAAATCAACTGGTAAAAAACAAATTCAGCTCATAGTAACTGCTACGATCAACCGTTAAAAACTCGAATACACCTACAATTGGTACTAGTGATGTGTATTTAAGTTCTTTGGTTGTAACTTAAGAATAAGTTGAAACCTTGTACATATATACATCACGTACAAATTAAAACATCATTTTAATAGTGCGTGAGTCTTTATCTACTCGCTTTCGAGGGGAGTGTTTAAAAATTTTAAAAATAACATGTCAAACATTAAAAACAGAAGGATAAATAATATCTCAGGTTACCTATTTATTTTACAAACATCTCTGATGATAAGCAAAAATATTAATTTTTTTGCTATGATGTGTATAAAGTTAATTTTGTCCCTTTGTTCGGCACAAGTATGATTAATATTGCCTCCTCAGCAAAATTTTACTGAAAAAAGATAAATCATTTTTAAAATTCATGGATTTCAATGCGGATGAAGTGAACTAAAGTGAGTTTCTGCAAAATTATTACATGATCGAACACGACCATGTGTGCTTTACGTAAGAATTTAAATATTTTGCCAAATCAAAAACAATCACAGTTTGGAAGAGGAAAATGGCATTGGTCATGCTTAAAAAAACGGCCCCAACGCTATTAAAGTCGCAATTAAAATTGTCGCAAGATGGCTCGGCAGAACATTCAAATGGCCTGTTAAGTTCTCGCTACTGATTCATATGGTACATGGAGCCTAACTACAATCCAAGCAGAATCGGTACGTAGGCATTGCAGAGACGAAGGAGGATTCCAGGGTAATTGTAGTGCAGCGCTTGCTGCTTTTATATTCACCAGAGAAAGAGAAAAAAATATATTCCGAGGCGTTTGCGCCATTCTTCGAACGCTAGTCTCGGAAGCACTAACCCGTTGGAATTTCCTCGGGCCGGCCTCCTTTCGCTCCTCACTTTTCCTTCATCTAGTTATTTTTCTTGTTTCAAACCAAAGCGTCCTTGCACGGCAATGCTCAGGATGATGCTGCTCGAGAAATATGATAAAACTCGGATGTATAGCTCGAGTCTCGCCCGAGGGAAGACGCGGAATCTGTATCCTGTGTAATTTTTATCGAGGACGTAAAAAGATTGTTTCGAGTCGCGGATTCCGTATGGAATTTCCCGTGTAAAAGGCAAACTATGTGTTGATATGATTATTTTTTTTTTTTTTTTAAGAAGAAACAGAATGAAAACATATCCGGAAAAAGACGTAGGAAGCGTCTCGGTCGATCAGTTATTATTCAAATCCCTCGGCGGAAGTGGATAATGAGATTGTTCAACTTTTGCATGAGAGTGAAAAAAAGGCTGCTGCTGGTTTTAAAAACTTGCATCGGCGCTGCCGCATAATACTACGGAGACACGCTCTGGAATCGATGTTTGTTTGCACATTTGCGTTCTGTAAAAAAAAAGAGAGGAAAAAAAATGGAAATCGTTGAGAGGAAACACGTGTGAGGTGTTACGATTGCGCAGCGCTCACCAACGCGTTCTCGTTTTTTTTTTTTTTTTTTTTTTTTTTCGTTAGCCTGTAGCACCTTATACCACCAACATTGACGGAAAACCAAGAGAAAGCACACTCCGATAAGTGGATTGTTTGCTCTCGCGTTTGTGGTCATGACTGCGTGCCAAGATCTCGCACGTACCTATACACATCGGCTTAACAACAAATGCGCTAACGATCGCACGGCAGCCGAGGATATTTAGAGCAAACTCGCTAAGGAGAGATAAAGCCGCGTGGAAAATTGTGCGAAGCTCCGGTGCGGGGCAAGGTCAAGTTCTTTATACTGCCTCGTATGTACCTTGACTTATCGATTTGAAACAGCGTAAGAGTATACCCACACTAGGTAGTACCCGTTCAACTGCGAAGCTATACGATATACGTAGTGTATCAAACGTGGTTCTGTGAACGCACGTAATGACCATTTTTGGATCTGCGTGTACTTGTATGGAAAAAAAAAAAAAAAAAAAAAAAAACCCCCAAGAAAAGAAGACACCGAGCCGAAGCAGGGTAAGAGACGAGCGTGGGCTGGGGGCACGGGCCGGCACGCTAGCCTTGTCGCGAATTAGCAATTTCAATGTTCGCGCTATATAAGTATACGTACGGTACAACAACGCCCGACTAACAGTATATGTGTGTGTACAATAAGGTATAGTATAGGTACCCATACTGGTACACTGGTGCTCCTCTTACTCGTTCAGAGTTGGGGTGTATAATACGGGGGGGCCAAATGAAACGAGAAGAGTTCCGAGTCCTGTGCAAATTAGCATCGCTTATGCGCTCCTCGAACAGTAGCCGTTTCCTTCGTCCTGTTGCGCCCGATCGGCCGTACGGATTAGCTCCAGTTAGCGAGTTTTACCTTTTTATCCTCGCTCACCAGCTGTACGCTCTCCTTTAAACTTTTTTTCCGGCTCGCTTTTTTTGTTTCTCGTGCCTCGTATACTTTGCTGCAGTTCGCTGCTTTTCGAGATTATGCACGGGCGACAAAGGGAGGAGCGTTCGGGACGACGGAATGGCCTCTTTTTTGCCACCTTCGAGGACAGAGAGAACCGGGACGTAACTGTGCTCGGAGCAATGGGAAAAAAATGATCGTCTAAGCGTATCGCCCGTACACCTTACACCGCGGGAATTTCGTTCTTTTTTATTTTACTTTTTCGTCATCTCTCGAGGTGTACCTATGGTGTCGCGCTAAAAAGAAAAAAAAAGGGGCCATTTGCCCGAGTAAGGGTGTGCACGTGTAAGCGCGAATCGGAAACACAGCCGGGAATAAATTAAGCCGGCGGCAGATACGGAGTCCCTGTGGCGATAGGCGGAGAGTATATACTTTTACTTTCGGCCAGCGACGACAACAGCGACACTTGGCGGGTTAATTGCTACGTCGTCAAACTGGTTCCGAAAATCGTATCGCAGAGTAGTGTCCTTTTTTCTTCCCCATCGACGTCCAGAGCGCGCTATAACGTATTCGCCGCTTCTGATTGCTCGAGAAGAGAGAAGTATTCCGCTGTTTTTTGCCCGCGATATCACCGTGTATGTATATTATATTTGCGCTCATTATATCACCAATACGTACTTTCTCTAGCTTACGTTTCTTGGTGCAAAATTTTAGTCATGTACATACACGATTGAAAAAAGTTATATTTATCGGTTATACATATCTGCATTTTCGAGGGAGCAAGTGCCACATCTGGTGGATTGATTTGTCGTTGCTTCATTGTTCCTTGCTTACTAGTTTTTTTTTTTTTTTTTCCCCAAACATCTGAAAAACCTTGAACAATAAAATGCTTCCGAAAGTATAGTGGAGAAAACCGAAACGGTAGATGCGCCAGCAAAACGTGAGAGCAAGAAAGCCATCCTCTCCGTCTGACTAAGCTCTTGATAAGCCAAACAGTGTCACAGGAGCTCTTTCGCCCTGATCGCCCGACTGTTCTCGAAATCTTAACGGTCACGGTCTCCATTGTATAAGTGGGTGTGCTGCCGTACTTGCTACACGTAGCGATGTGCCGAAAAAATTTTTTACCAATTTCAAATGAGAAACGGTGAATTATTGATGATGGCGAGGGATTTAATCGAAGCAGCGATTGCGCTATCGATGCTGGTGCACAAAAGCCGAGCTCTAGATGATTATATACATACGCGTGTGTACGAGCTTGATTACGCGGCCTTTTTTGCTGTTGCTGTACGTCGTACGGAGAAAAATTTACAAAACTGATTAGGCATTACGAAACCCTAAACCGTTTAGTTTCTCTCTCTTTTTTTTTTCTCTTTGCCTCTTTTCTTTTTCCCTTTTTTTCTCTTTGCGTGACGCATGGCCAGTCGGACAATTCGCGGGGCTTGTAACGATAGCTGTTTCACGAAAATAAACAACTGATAAAGAAAGTCAAAGTATCGGCGGGCTGAAACAGCTTACCACTATGTTTGAATTGTGTTTTATAAAACATGCCAGTTATTGTACGACTGGTGATGACGAGACATTTCACCGACGGACCTTTTCTTAACACTTTAATTGTAGTTGCACAAACATTGATTCGTAAGATGATTTTTTCATGCTTTATTTCTTCAATGATATAGTATATAGTTCATGCAACGAATCCTGAAGACAACGCTACCTAATTGATACAAATTTTTTCATATAGCTTCTAACGTGCTAATAATATTTATCCTAATGTTGTTTGTTTCCGCAAACATTTAAACATTTTTGATGTACTTGTTACTCATACGACATACATTTCTAAAACACGCACTTGCGAAGAAATTCCAAAGGTCACATAAAAAATTACGAATAGTTCAAAATGATGATCCATGAATGACATTGTGGTTCGACGATTCGCCGAGTGATGCAGCGGTACCTCTAAATCCGACGCAGTTTAACGAGAAATCAATTAAAAGATTTGCAACTGTGTCGGTGATTAAGATACGAGACGTTGTGCAAGGCGCAGTTTAAGGTGAAGTGACGCTGCGGAGAGAAAGGGCGCGCGAGCAGTCGATACGTGATCCCCGGTGCAAACAGCCAATTCGCTAAAGCGCACGTAAGCAGAGAAAGAGAGAATGGGACGATTATTTTGTAAAATAAGACGCCCAATCGGTTCCATGGTTGGGTCCACGAGCCACGTATACGTGGAAGCGACGGGTGGACAAACAAAATCCAATTTGATTTTAATAAAATGATGAAGCAACGGGGGCTTTATCGCGTGCCAAAAAATATGCAGACCGGTCGGCCAAAGAGCAAAACAAACCCAGTGGAGGCGAGGCCCGTGTTTGTAAACCAGCCGGTCGATAAGGGCAAGCGCGCACTCGCGATAACACGCCATATATATACTCCGAGCTAGCCCGAGTGCGATAAAACGCGAGGAGGCTTCGCGCCAAAATGTACGAAATTTTATTTTAGCCCGTGTATCGGAGCCGAAAAAAAAAAAGAGAGAGAGAAGTCGATTTATCGATTTGCAAATTTAACGATAGCGACGCTTTCGAGGCGGAGCTCCTCGAGGAGTGTTTCAACGCTATCGGCCGCGAGAGCTGATAAGGAGGAGAGAGAGAAATCTATTTTCAGCCGGGAGATTTATGTGGCGCGTTAGCTCTCATAACTCCACACGCGCGTGGTGTCGATGAGGACAAAAAGACGAATCGATAATACTCACATCTTCCGAGCTTTTCGCCGAGAAATCGCCTGTTCACTTTCAGACGCTCGTGGGGCTGTGTCTGATCGACGGGAATAAGTCATATAATGTCAAATGATTCGAGTGATGAGGCTCACCTTCATTTCGCCAATTAAAGGACAATCAACCAAAATGAAAAATCATTTACAATCGACTGCAATTGGCAACTGTATATGTATTATCAGCATCGACAAATTGCTCAACCAATGGCAATTGATATATTCTTACTCGTTTCTTCATTGGAAAATCCATCGAAATGCTTCTAATCGTCGGATCGAGATCGCTATTTCGCTCAAGGTGGAAAACGCATACTCTGCCAATGCACGCGCGTGTATAAAATATACATAATATAATATTATTGTACATGTGTATCGCGAGTCTCGACATTCCGCATATACGTCGCAGCTAATAATGCGATCAAGGATCAATGATATCACCGCGAGGTACGTGTGGTTTCTACGTGTGTGCTCGCAGAGCCGAGATTCATACAAAGGAATCCATTTCTCCCGGTACAGCGAACAGCTCGTACTGTAACATGTTACGATCAATTGAATCGAAACGCAGAGTACACCGACGAGTGATCGTTGAACTATTTATCATTGTAATCCCTTGAAAAATTTTAATTGGAAGACTCCGTGACCCACAAGAGCACGCAAAGAGAGCGGGTCCTCTGGCTCAGCGTTGTATAATATGATACACGAGAGACGTCGAGTTGATTTAGGCGGGCATTCCGCAACGAGTTCACTCATTAGGCCACCCGAGACGTAAGTACAATGCGAACAGGCTCCAATGAAAAAAAAGTCCTGCCGAGCCGTCAGAGTTGGGAGTCGACGTCGCGCGGTCCCTCGTTGCGGTCGCGCGCCATCCTACACGTGCAAGCACGCGAAAACCAACCGCGAATCATCCGAGTGGTTGGCTCTTGCGGTGGGGGGTGAAGCCGCGACAAGAGGGAGCGGCCGATGGGAAACCCTCCCCCTTTCGCGCCCTGACCCCCTGTGGGTCTTTATGCTCCACGCGCTCGAGGAATGCGCGTACATCTACATACGGTACGGACGCGCGGCAGATCGTTTTAAAATCCACTAGTTGGAGATAGTGTTTTTAATTCTCTTCACTTTGGGGCGTCCATCGATCGGGAGGGAGTGTTAAGTTTTGGGAGAACACGGTCATGCTTCAAACTTCTTACTGGATCGATTTGAGGCGGGGATCGCCCGGTTCTTCCCTTTTTTTTCTCGAACTATGTCCACACGTGTGAGTCGAGGGTGTATCTCGATACCCCGGGAGGTATAATCATATATTATCGATCTATGAGGGATCAGAAGAAGAAAAACATACCGAAACTTTACCCCATCAGTTACCTATCGCTTGCTTTTTTCATTTTCATCGTAGATTCCAATGGATCGCGTTGTTGGCAAATTATACCAGCTCACGACTATCGATCTTAAAAACCGTTGCGCACCACGACCCACGTACATCCGATACAAATTCCCGGGCCTACGTTGGTTCTCTCGTAATAACGCGTTTCCCCGACCATCGACCATTGGCAAACTCCCGCAGTTTTCCGATCTCCCGCTCCACGATCTTCCCCCGCAATTGGAGCGCATTTTTTGTGCGTGTATTTTTTTCGTTCTCACGCGCAGGTGTATAATATGCGACAAATCATGAATATTCCGCGTCTGTCATAACCAGCATTGCGGAAACACCGACTGAAACTGAGTATAGGCGGGAGAACGAGTGCTTTATATTTCTCCCCCTCTAGATCGGTATACGCCTCTGTGCAAAGCGTCGTAAGGTATAGAGTACACATTTGGTGTATATATTTCGAAGCCAGAGCTGGGAAAACTCGCCATGACCCCTCGGCCGACCTTTCCTCTTTAGGTAAAAAAAAAAGCTCCCTCGTGTATACCCATATACGCATGCCGCAGCGGACATCAAAAGCTCCCCCCCCTATATATGTGCATGCACCGATAGACCGCACGATCTCGCGTACGAAAATCCCGGCGCATACCAGAAACGGCGCATCGGCAGGGGGCGAGGGGAAAGAAAAGCACGTCCGCGGGATACCGCAAGGTGCATCGCTGCCTATATATACCCTACATGTACACTCACGTATACATCGTGGAGGAAGGAATTTCGCGCGCTGCTGAAAAATCTCGGCTCGTGCAGCCTTTCCTCCCCCCCTTCGCTCGAGTATACCTAGACGCGGTGCTTTTATATATATACACAACTCGCCGAGCTATGCGATCGCTCGATCGGGAAGTTACGATCTCGTGCGCGCTCTCCCTCGCTCTTCTTGCTCGTCCATGGGAATAAGGTACGGAGCAATGCTACTTTGTTCCGGGGCTGGCTGCTTCTTGTCCTCGATGGGGAATAACGCGCGTGTGGGTTGATTTTTAAAAAGACGGAAGCGCGGGAAAAATCTGTCGTTTCCGATGTCACGGTGAACCGCGAGGAATGAGGGGAAACATGCATATTGGCCGGTGATTGACGGGTGTAAGCGTTATTGGTACGCGTAATGTATGCACGGGGGCTCCGATAATGTGTACGTGCGTTGAGAAGGACTGGTATGTAGATGTGCGTGTACGTACTTTTATTGCCGATAATCCGGATCGAGAGGATACGCGTTCGAGTGTACCTACCTGCAACGCGCATCGATCGGTTCGCGGAAAGGACGCTGTGGCTATTGGATACCATATACATATATGTGTATAACATCTGCACAAGCGTAATTGTCGGACTGATTGTCGTAGTTGTCGGACGTGCCGAGTAATTTGTCGTTTGCAAATTGCACGAAGCTGTAGCGTTAAAATGGAACAAAACAAAAAGTCATAGCCGAGCAATTCGTGTCGGTGGTGTGTGTGATACGTGTATATATATGTTACTGCTGCCGTTGTCGCGAGTGCATAAATCATCATAATGACAATGCAATTACAAGAATCGCGACGAGTGCAAATAGCGCAACTTGTGGGTAGTAGATCGCGTCGACAGATTTTAATTAAGATAACATATGCACTATGGATAGTTTGGTTTTCCATTAGGGTTTTGATTTTCCAACCACACGTGCACGCCGTTTGTGTACCCAACGACTCGTTGTATCGGGCTATTAATTTACCCATATGTTGCTTCCAAATGGTTCAGTCGAGTGTGAAGGGAAACAGTGTGTCTTTATTTATACGTAATATTACACAATACGATTGTTCATCTTTTTGACGATGTGAAATATCGCCATGCGACTAAATGCCAATAAGCACGCTTTTCTCGAGCGATGCTACCCTAGAGACATCACCCATAACAAACGCTACCGATTCTTCCGAATATTTCAATCTCAATCCACACTCTGAGGATAAAACGGATGATCCGTGTATTCTAGAGCAGCCCAGCATGCGCCACTTGACGGTATTATTATATTGTGTGCATTGTGTAGGTGGAGCGCGTGAAAAAGCACCAGCAAGGCGCTTAAGAAAAACAGTACTGTCTCGGGCCGGTTTCGCGGAAAAGTCCCGACAACAACAACGTCGATCCCAAATGCGAACGGGGGGGAAGAGTAACTTTTAAAGACTTTCAAATGGCAGAAAGCAAAAGAGAAGCACGCCCTGATCTTCTTTCCATTCTCTGCTCGTGACTTTTGTCATAGCCATCGTACACACACATGACCCGCAGATCGGACAATGGGTATCGATTACAACAGAGTCAAAAACGCGCAGATGTACCTACACGCGTCGAGGATGCTTTCCACCCGCGTGCTTCTCTTCCTCCTTTCATTTCTTTCTTTTTTTTTTTTTTTCTTTTCTTCTCTCTCCTGACGTTGGTTGTCGCCGGTCGACGGGTCTATTTCTGTCCGAGCCTCTCGGGTATTTGATTTTCATACACGTACTCCCTCGCTCGGCGCGCGGGGGTACGTAGCGAACGGAAGTGATGCCCGAGAGAGACAGAGCCGGGGATGCACCGGAATTTCAATCAGCTGGATAAATCTTTGACGAAGCGTCGCACCTTTTTCATACCGATCGATGCGCCTACGCACCGGGGCTCCGTCTATTTTTAAACGCACGACCTATTTTCCCTTTTAAATTTTGGCTGTGCGCTGCTCGCGGCTCTTTCGGCCACGCGTACACGAGGTAATGGAAAGTCGTTGCGCAATTCGGCGCGCCTATCATCATCGCGCAAATCGAGTCGTCATCGGAGCATCGCGCGACGCTCGAGCGACCGAAAACATCATGCGATTTGAAATTTAAACCACCACCCGATGCAAATAAACTTCAAACGAACGCACACCTTTCAGAAAGACGGACTCGTAATGGAAATTTAAAAAAAACTCCGCGGCGCTCGGGAGGAAAAAAAATTGACAACGCCGAAGCGACGATTAAACTACAAACGAGTTGGGACCGTTATAAATCCACACGTCGGGATACACTACGTGCATAATATATATATGCAACATTTTATATCGAGTGATTCTATACCTATGAGTGCTAATTAAAATTTATTGTATTAACTCGATTCGAGACGAGTGGGCGCTAATAAAGCCTCCGAGGATACCTGTACCCGCAAGAGAGAGAGCTACCTATAGTAAATATCGCGCGAGTCGCGTAAAATCGATTAAGTCTGCATTAGAGCCCTGGAAGAAAACCGGTAGCGCGTGGTCGGGCGTATGGAACATCTACATGTATACGTACTACACCGAGGGACCCCCGAACTATGTGTGTTTATGTACAGACCAACGATTGGCCATATATATCGCCGGGCGTTGGAGATGCGCGTCGCGGCATCTGGAAATTTGAGAGTAGCTCCTCTCCGTATACTCGAGTCTTGGAAACGAAGACGACGAGGACGACGAGAAGGAGAGAAAAGGACGAAAGGAAAAAGGACGTGTATATACCGAGCTGTTCTCCTCTAGCTCGGCGTGACTGTGCGCGATGCTCGGGGCAGGCAAAAGGAGGTGCGAGATGAGCGAGAGTGGAGAGGAGGGACGAAGCTCGAGGAACCGGTTGTTTCCTCACGAGCACGGAGAGAAAAAAAAAGAGAAAAAAAAAAAAAAAAAAAAAAAGTGGAGGCCGAGAGAGGTATAAACACGCGATGCCGATGTATATCCCTCCAGCGTACGTGTGTATATACCCACAGCTCTCCTCACGAGCCGAGTGCTACAGACTTCCTTTCTTCCTCTCTCTACACTTATCATAGGTACGTGCTCGTTCTGTTTCTGTCTCCTTGCCTATACCGATTTTTAAAACTCGCTCTCGGCCCGATCGATCGTACATTATATAGGTGCTCCGTTTTTTGCTCCACTTTACGAAGGAAACAACAAATTCTTTTGACAAAGCCAAATTTAACTCACTTTCGTACACGGATTTTTGTAAATTGACTTTGAAATGGTCTCTTCATCGCTGTAGTGTGTGCCTACTTATGCGCGGCTAGTGGAAGCCTCACGAGGAGCGCTACCGATGCCACCGATATCGCCAAGTAACTCGAGCGAGTCGTCCGCACGTTTGTCCGATTCCACCGATCGCCGTCCCGGTCGGTTTGGCACATGCCTCTTTGCGATCATGATCGGCAGAAGAGCCGCTAAAAACAAACATGACCCATGGGTTGCCGATCGGTAAAAATCGAGGCGACAGAAAGAGGGGCTCCTCCAGCCGCAGATTCAAATTGAGCGTACCTGCGTATTTTTTGCGCGGTCAGTCGTAACATTTGAATAAATTTCACGCCTCACCGCGTACTCGTGCGGATACACTCGATCAAAATAAGCTGGAATGGACGTTAGCTCAACCGAGTTTTGGTTGTTTTTCGAAAAAGCCAGTTCATTGCTTATGCAACAGCTTGTATTATACATATATGTATAGGCAAATTCCACGCTTGGACATGTAGGCATATTGTGTATTACCCTCGAGCGAAAGACAACACCTCCGCGTCGTGTGTTTTCAATTACATTGTCCTCCTCTGTCGTTGCATAACCAAAGTGCATCGTGATATTGTACAAGAGATCACACATGATGATTGGTGCTACACTCATCTCCAAATGTGAACAAGAGAATTGACCGATTTTTGGGTTTCTCTTACATTATAATCACAAATAGGTATATCTTTACTTCTTTGTTGGATACTGTGGAGCTAATGAATTATACATTATCCGACGTTTTTTTCCTCCATCGTTGCGTGGTAAAAAGTTGTTGTTTTCGCTGCTACTTTGATCTTTAAAAATACGTTTCACCTCCGAGCGTCGTCGATGTATACATGTTGTCATAACGCGCGCGCAATCACCGTGCGATCGTCGTCTTTTGTTTGTATGTTTATGCTTATAATTGCACCAAGCGAGAACAGGTGCGTCAGTTAGTTATTTTCCTCCATCACTTCGACGTTGTTGTCCAGAAAAAAAGCACATCTAATGTCACGCGATTCGATGCGCTTGGTGCATTATTTCGCGCTTCTGCTGTTGTGCACAATGATCGGCTGCGGAGGTGCTTCGCAAAAGGGTGAAAGCGACGATTCATCGTGATCCCTTTTTTTGGCTTTGATCGAAAGTTGATTGCTCCGTACCCCCCTTCCCTCGTCTACGTAATCGCTAATGAAGCGGTTCAACCGATTCGAGCATCTGATCACACACGCACGATAAGAAATTAATGGGTGCGGTGAGATTTGCAAGTATACGTACAGTATGCGGTCAACAAAAAGTCGTTTTTAAGAAAAGCTCCTCCCCCTCGAAATGATTAAAATAAAAAAAAGTAAAAAATAAAACTAGCCGCATTTGTTGCAGCTACTTGTATATTTGTCTCTTTTTGTTCTCTTCTGTACGAGTATAAGAATAAGCAGGCCACGCGATTTTCGATCGGCATCGCGATCGGCTCTATCGGGAATACATACTTGGGGAGCGTGTATGAAATATCGAAAACTCGTTCCAAGCAGCTCAACTCGAGAGCCAATTCGTCCTGTGGTGCCACGACAGTAAGGAAAAGCCCCGCGTCATTGCGTGAGCTCCGGTACTCTAGAGAGTATAGGTACGTGCACGTGGACGTGGCCGACGAGAGAGAGGGAAAAAGGTAAAAAGAGAGAATCCGGTACACGAGTTGAGCCACTATAGAGTAAGAAAAAAAAGTTTGGGTACAACTATACACACATAGATATACCGCCAAAGGATAACAAACACACATGACTTGGGTATTGGTTCGTCTCGCGAGTGGTATGCTCCACTTATTCAAATATTGGCTGTTTTAGGGAGATAGTCGAAGGACTCACGTGGGAAGCTCGGCTCGTAGGTTCGTAGACGATCGGTCGAGCAAATAAACTGGAAGATGATCGATCGCTGGAACGAAATTTTTTTTTTTTTTTTGCTTATCTTGCACCCAACCGATCGATATTTCTCCGTGGCTTCTACTCGAGATCGAAATCGCGTCTCGCTCTTATCCTTTTCTTTCTCTCATTAGCTTAGAATACACTGGTTGTACATTTGGCAGTTTAAGAGTTAAAGGAAATCGCCGATGTGAGAAATAAAAAATAAAATAAAAATAAAAGCCATATTCATCGCACGAAAACAAAGAGGGGAGAGAGAAATCATCCATCAATTGAAAACTTGTCATTCCCTCCTTGCCCTCGACTATCCATTAATCATCGATTTCCTCCCTTTTTTTCCCCGCTTCGCTCTATAGCCGGCGATTGCATTTTTATTCCTTTTGTTTTACTAATCATTTCCTCCCTCGCATCCGGAATCTGTCGTTCCGAAATCTCGAGACCATACCCATGTTTTTTTTTCCCCCCAACATGTATCCAGCCACGCATACTGATTAGACATAAAAATAGGGAGGAACGAGAAAAGGAGGAGAAGTGTTAAGTAATTAAAACATCAAACCCGAAACAATGAGGCAGGAAGAGCAGCGCACACTATTGAGTACCGCATTATTTGGTCGTGGTGGACTCATACGATGCAAATTAGTTGTCATGCATCGATCGGCACCACACCTTAGTTATCATCTCGAATAATCGAGAAACGAAAAATGACTTTGATTTGCCAAATAATCACCGCGAAATCACTCGTATACGCGTAAAGCTCCAGCGTTCATTTTGGAAAAAAAAAATCAGCTTCCAAACAGCCAAGAGAGAGGTATCGGTAACCAAAAAAAAAAAAAAAAAAAAGAAAAAAGAAAAATCTCCACGTACAGGTAAACCAAAGAGACGCAAGCGAAGGAAGCAGGGGCACGATATTCGGCTCGCGTCCTCATCTCCCATGCAAGATCGGTTCGCGCGCGACGAAGACAAACGCACGCCGGGAATATTCATCACGGCGTGTAGCAGGTAGCCCCGCACGTATGAGCACTTACACGGAATATCTCCCCCCGCAAAAGCGTATACACGCCGTTTTGTAAGTATCTCCTCGTGTAATTTCGCTCCAAAGGTCGCGCGATAAGTGGACCAAAGACGCGTAAATAATTACAGTCGCTGGAAATAGCGGCTGGCGTTCTCGAAGAGTAATTTACGGCACAGATTACCCCGCTGGTGGGGAAGACCGGTATAAGGGGTTGAGTAATGGACCTCTCGGGCTGGAGGCCGCGAATTATATACTCACGGGAGCTGATTTTTTTTTTCTCGCGCAAAATCCATCCCAAATCCTGGTAACGGTTACCATCGCTTAGGTACGTGTGGTGTCAAAGTTCATTGCTCGGCTTGTTGTAATTAAAAACCACTCGGCCAACTGTCGGTGATGAGCTTGCGATCGAGCTTTTTATCGATAATCAGTCACAATTAATAATTTGAGTCAACCAACACTGTAATTGTGCCTGTGGAATGCCAACTCGTCGTCATTATCCTCCAACAGTATATGTACAGGTATCTCTCATTATTCTCGGCAAACCGGAACGAAAACCAAAATTCAAATTTGCCACGGCCAGTGAAAATAACAGTGATTACTAGACCGTGTACACCGATACACGTGTATATACGTAAAGCATATTACAATGTCCATCAGATATGACAAAAGTCACACATGTGTCCCTCTCGCACTTGGCACTGGACCTTGATTAGCACAAACAGGCACACGTACATCATAAATATGCTCCTCTTGGCTCTCCCGTGGCACACACCATTAACGGTCCGGCATCAGCAGAGCAGCTGTGGCTATATCCTTTGTCGTAACCTTGTACATCCGGCTCCCCCCCCCCCCGTGTATATATAGGTACGCTCCGCATCTCGCGGAACGGAAATACCGGAGCAGAGGATCTCGCTCGCGGCCACCCTCGGCGAGCGAACCCCTCCTTTCTCTTTTTTTTTTTTCAATCACCAGCTACAATCAGGATACCTCTCTCTCTCTCCCTCTATCTATGTCTACTTTGGTTGCTCGCTGCTGTACCCCACAACCCAAGTCCTCCCATCTCGCTCGACCGATCGAAGAAAACAGTAATTAGAACAATCCCAATCGGAGCTTTTCGCTAAACTGCACTTGGACGCGGACATGTATGAATATTTATTACTCATCCGAGATATGAAAGAGATTCTCTTACCGCCCAACGAAGCCTTAGTACAATTAAGTACTTTATTCATAAAACAAAAATATTACTTATAATATAATAACATCTCGTTTGAGTGTATACCATGCACTGACGCCCACTCGCGTGACAATTAAAAAACACTCGATCATGCATGAGGCTGTAGGAAACAGAGAGCATAATATAATATATATATACATAGGTATACGTGTAACAAACGATCTCTCCTCTCGCACTCGTTATAAACAACGAGGACGTCCCGCGAGGCGTGTGCGTGTATACAAAGAATAAAACAATAACGCGCTCTTCCTCGATGCGTATAATATATATGTACTGTAATTGAATACGATAAGCCCTCGTTGTTTTCCTGCTCGATTCAAGATCCCGTGCAATCTTCGCCTCGATTCTCTCGCCCCTCGTGCGGTATAATTCTGGAAAACCCGCGTGAGGGAGGGTACGGCGATAAGAGCACCATGTCCTCGCTACGTGCACCTATATAATGCAGTCCGTGTTGTTTCTCGCGAGGCGTCTACATGTATATACTATAACACTGTAGCCGCGCTCTTGGGTGCAGTTGCCGGGGGCTGTGTCTTCCTCCTCCTCCTCCAACAACTAGCTCGTGCAGCTCTCCTGGACTTTTTTTTTTCTTTTTTTTTTTTTTTCACATTTTTCATTTTTCCAACTCTACGATGCTCGTGGATGTTCCTCCCCCGGCTCTCTCAGTTTTATCGCTCTCTCATCCTGGAGCGCACAATAGTCGGTTTTGGCTCGCCAACAACTCTGCAGTCACGAGATCGTGGCGTACGTGCAGGCCCGTTGTATCCGTGCCGGGAGAGGTTCGAAAGGATTTAAAAAAAAAATCATCGTACGAACGATGCAACCGCCAATCCAAATGTACCCGGATTCATTGTCCTTGAGTTTTAAAAAAGCAGTTTTTTTTTCTCATACGAGTATAGGTATAAGTTATGGTGTCCCTCCTACGAGTGAAATACCGTGAAATTGTATGTAGTCCTGCACCCACGAGAGCCAACCGCGGTTGGGTATAAGAGTTGTTTGCGCCTCTGAGCAAAAATCTCGAGCAAACTCCGTCATCGATCACCGCGCGCGTGTGTAATACACTTATATCCCCATATACACGTATTGGGTACACACCCACTCGGCGATTGTTTACCCCCTCGGCCCTTCCGATATTATAGCCCAACCTGTGTAGGTTTGTACGACAAACGCTCACACTCACGAAACACCGGTTGGATACAATAACCCGACGCGGTCGGTCAGAGCTTTCGATTTGGGTCCTACTACTTACATGTATATACATGCACGCGAAAGCGAATCAAGAGACGGAAGAGAGATCGGCCCACGTGAGTGCAGCTCCGCGTGTATCGTATGCGTTGAACCACTTGTTGATCCGGCCACTCTTACATATACCGCCGCCGCGCTGTCTAGAGCTCCGTGTAGCCCCTCCTTCTTCCTCGTTCGATTGATTTTCCGTACCGGTGGGATACATCCGTCGGTTTTTGTTTATGATTTTTTCCTATTTTTGACAGTTGTTACAACGCACCTCCGTTGGGGCAAAGAAAAATCGCGTATTCTTGGGTGTTTTTCCCCAAAGTAAACATTTCCAAGCAAAGTTGGCGAAAACATGTTTTGATCCTCGTTGACGGTTGATTTTGATCCTTCGGAGAGAGAGACGAGTGTTTGTCGGGACTCATTGGAAATGAAACCTGTATGCGACTCCCGAGACTCGAAATAACGTATGATTTACGGTCAACTCTTTCGTTTCGGCTTAGCGATTTTCCCATCGGGTGTACGCGGAAACACTCAGGACCAACCGGGCAATATATTAACAAATCCTTATCGCCCAGCGGTTTTCACTTCCAGGGCCCTTTGGGGAAAAACATTTTGCGGCCAGCCTTTACGACTTGTAGTATACCTACGTGTGGATATATATACCCTCGAGACTTGCAGGTGTTGATCATCGAAAGAATGCGCACGTGCAGTTAAGGGGGAACATTGTTTGTTTTGAGGGGATATTTTGGTCGAATAGTAATAAAACGAAGAAAAAAAAAAAAAAAAAAAAGTAAATAAATTCGAGACAAGGCGCCGTGGAATTTGGCCAAACTAGCGTGTAAATACATCGCAATAAATGTATTATGGGATGAAACTAAAATATAAACACCCATGGCTTTTCGAAAACTCGGGGCATCTCCAACACGTGTATGTATATGTATGCGTGTCGGCATAAATTACGAATTTCGGTAACAGCGGGAGTTGGCGCCAGGGGTGGTGCCCAACTTCTCTCCTACCCTTTTTTTCCCCCTCTAGTGCCCTCGTACCGCACAGAAAAACAACAGCACAGATGCAGGTATGTGATACACCGCGGTCGAAGTGAATAAACGAGCCAAAAGCGTATTTTTTTCTCCACGAGCCAAGGGAAGATTGATAGCTCGGGCCACCTCGGGCGGGGCTTAAACGAACAGTTACACAGTCCTGTGCATCCCTTTTGTCTATACTGTTATTCGTGTAATTGCGCTCTGGATGCCGAGACAGACGGCAAGCGCATCGTCTGCGATGCATAGTTTAGGGTGTATAGGGGAGTGAGGTGAAACAAAAGGTCGAAAGTTAGTAAAGGGGTGCAGTGTCGGGCTTTTCCAATTTTCGATATTTGGGACTAGTTGGGAAAAACAAGTCCGTATACATTTTTTACAATTGCTGATAAAACTAAAACAAAGGCTGTGCGCCAGCGTGTATACAGTAACGATTTTATCCACCCCGTGCGCGCGATTTTTTTCTCTCCTTATGAGTGTCGCGTTACTCGTGCGGTGATTTGTTCGAGGACCATAAATCCGAGGTGAAAGTTCCCTATGCCACTTACTCTGGAATGCGCTGTTACACTAACAGCCCCTCTCTCCCCCATACGTTGGACGTAGTAGAAAAAAAAAAAAAAAAAAAAAACGAAAAAAAGTGTGATACATGCGTGTACGAGCACGTTATGTGGCAGCTATTGAATCGTATGTACGGGGAGATCTCGGAATAGATTTTTAACTCTCGCTTGATGTATATACTCGAAATGTATTTCTCATGCGCCTGGCTGTCATAATTTCAGTCGGACAAACGTATGAAATAAAAATGAGCCAATATTACGCGAGAGTCGTGTCGTGCGTGCATTACGGATGGACTGTATGTATACGACGAAGCAACGCTGTAGGTAGATTGGACACTACAACATGCATACATATAGTGGCGTTAATCCAAAAAATCGAATTGTACTACAACACAAGGAGTGTATATGCATCTCGAGTCGATACCATAGGCGTCCAGCCAACTTGAATAATAACATCTTGCACGCTCCAAAAGCCACGGTCTTCCGTAAGGAGCATTAGAGCCTCTCGAGAGAGCCACTCCACCGGTGCAAACCACGTATACCTCAACATAATGACATTTAAAGTATCCATCTCAAGTGGTGGTGTTGCACACCGGAGTGTATTATATACATAAGAACGCAGTCCTGGGAGACAGGACAAACACATGCCGCGTATAGGTGCGGTCGCGCGGGTGTACATGCGACCTTAGCACCGAGCGCTGTCGTCCTATTGTGGCGCGTCTTCCCGAAGGAGCTCTTCCAGCGTCGGGCCTCCCGCTGTGGGCCTAACAAAGGAGGGGGGAGGGGGGGGCTAGAGTGTGCTCAGTCTCTCGAGGAGGAAAAAAGACTCCTGACAATGGGCGTAGGACCGTACAACCCTCGGGATGGATTATTGTGGGGATGTGTGTGTGTGTTTGCTGCCGGCACCTGCTGCCGCCGACACTGCGATACGTTGCTCTATGGAAATCCCCGTGACTTTCTCGCTGGCGAAAATACAGTTTTCCGATGGAATCTGATACAGCCGAATAGAGGGAGGAATGACGGGTTTTTCTTACATTTCCACTCTCACTTCTCTATATGTACATACATTTTCGGCTGTTTGGACCGGTGTTTACATTTTTTTCTTTTCATTATATATATATTCGACTTTTCGTAGCATTTGTAATTTTTTTATTTACAAAACTATACTTTAGGAAGAAAGGAAAAAAACAAAACCTAGAGGCCAGTGCTTTCGGAAAAGCTACTCAGAAAATATTGTAAAAGTGCCGATTGGCCTGAGAGTTACAAAGTAGTGGCAACAGGAGTCGAAAGGGCACTTGTTTTCGAAAATATTTTTGTTTTGCCGGGCGACCATATTTACCAAAGGGTCCCAAAATAAACGTACTCAGCCCGGGTTGGACAGACACGCCGTATATATATACTTGTTAATTTTCCCGTGTATAAATGATAAGGACAGCGGCATCGATTTCCCACATAGGTTTGGAGAGCACAACGCTGGCATCGAGGGCTGGTCGGAAAAGCCCCTTGGCCCAGCAAACTGCAAATACATTATGAGAGAAGAGGGTAATAAACCATAGTATACATATATATATATATATATATATATATATATATATATATATATATATATATATATATATATAAGCGTAGGAAAAGCACGCTTTGTTTGGCCGCTCTCTGTGTGTGCCCACCGACTCGAGTACCACGAAGAAAAGCCATCGCTGATTTTCTCATATTTTTCCCTCTTCTTCTCCAAGTGTACATTATACGCACCTACATAATATACCTGCTCGCTGTGTATGCTCTCTTGACTCACGTCGGTCGATGCGATCCCACATGTACGCGGTACCTGTATGGGTGCTGCCGTGTACATCAGGTATGGCCTGATGGAAAACCTTACCTTTTCACGGAGTGAGACCCAAAGGCCGAGCGGGGGAGGGTGAGAATAACCGAAAGAGCATCGACAGCGGGAACGATCGCTCATTTCGGAGTCAATTGTTACAACGGGGACCATCGGCCATGCAGGTGATGTACCTGCCCGTGTCCTCACTCACGTATATATACACAGCCAAGCCTATATGTATGTATATATATGTATATATACGCACCCTAGCGCCCCGACACTCGAAATTGATACACACCCGCAACGGGCCCCTCTTCCCTTTCATCTCTTCTCGGGGCATTATTCCGACGCGCTGTTTCCCTCCATTGTTACTCGGGCCCTTTTCTCCGTAACAGTGCCGTACACCTTCTGCGCTCGGCGCTTTTCTCGCTCCATCATAGGCTCGCTGGTATTATTTTCATCCCCTTCGCGCGTACAACCCATGCTACATTCTCATGTATATATGACACATGTATAAATAAATAAATGCATGCGTGTACAAATAAAAAAAAAACATTACATTTATATATTATATCCCACGTAGAGCAACTCGTTACGTTCGCGGAAAAATCTCTTGGCATGTTTTCACGCCGTGGCTCGCGCTTACGTAATCCAGTTGTCGCTGCGCACTTTAAGAGCCACGTATGCGAGTGTGTATAAATGTATATCGTACGTACAATGCGAGCACAATTGTGTTGTACTGCGGAGCGATATCGCGTGTCGCGCGTGATGGCTGCTGGTTTTCAATCTTCGTCTGTACCGCGTACAGTACACTGATACGGGCTCTGCTGCTACTGCACGTAAGTATGTATATGTATATATACACCCGTTTGAACAGTCTGTCGCTTATCGGGCTTTTTTCGCGTTGTAACAATATTCTGGAAGATCTTTTTTTTCCATCAACATTCTTGGAAATATCTCGAGAAGCGCTTCTTACGTACTAGAGATGTAAAAAAAAAAAAAAAAAAAAACACATCATTGTTAAGGTACATGTGGTTTAAAAAGGCCAATATTTTGTTCTCCGCACTCATCACCTCTCGATTTACAATTCCTCCCTGCAACGCGAGTGGAAAGAAAAAAAAAAAAAAAAAAATTGCAGCGGAGAGCGACACCTACACCTCCGAGTGTCGACCGCAGCCAGTATACGAGTAAAAAAGTAGAGCGGCGAACGAAAACCAGATCAATTTTTCTCCCGCGTCCAACGCACGCCCGCCCTCCTGTGATTTTTATTCCCAATGCGTCGAGCATACAAAGTGTATACAACTCTCGGGCCCCTCCGCGAGCGGTTCTCTCCCCTTTCGAGGCTGCACCTCCGTGTGGATCATTAATTTTTCATCGCCTCCCGTCCCCTCTCGCATTGAAATCGAGTGATATTGTACTCGCGCGACGACTTACCTCCCGGAGGATCCTGGCCCAGAGTGTGCGTACGGCCGAAGGAAATTAGGCAGATTTATTCGGTCGTACACGAGAAGGGGACCGTCGATCCGCACCACACGTGTGTACGCTCAATTTGTTCCTCGGGTATAGAGAGAATCACGAGTTTTCGGGTGTGGTTTGGGAATGCTTGTGTAAGTACTCATTGAAAAGTAATCGCGAATGAGCTTCTCGAAAAGGTAATTTGGAAACACAACGAAAAAAAGATCATATTTCCATCACGGGTGGATAAAAGCACCATTGTTTACGGGCCAACACTCGCCGGTGCCGCAAAAATCCATATATCACCGGGAGCACTCGCAGAGACACCCTATACACCGCACGTTTCTCCGCCTGCGGATCCATCATCGTTCACTCGAAGCATATTATAGAGAGCGAAAGAAACAAGAGCCCGATTCCGCGAACAAATTATAATCACCGGGACAAAAGAAGCGTAGGTTCCCCCTCCGATCTACGACACCTCGTCTCCCTCGTGTATGTGTGTGCATATTCTAATCTGGAATACAAAAAAGGACCATCTTTGGGCTCTTTCTGGGTAAGACCAGTGTATATATGTATCTCGAGTGCGCGGTCCCCGAGAGATCGGGAGGAAAAGAAGAACGCGTCGGAGAAAAGACGAGAAACGAGGGGAATGAGAAGTCAGGCGTCCAGGTATATATTATACACTTGGACAGTATTATATGCTGCGGTGGGGATGTTTTGCTTCTACACCGTATCCTTCGAGCCAAAAGGACTACCTATAGATGGCATAGAGAAGAAGATGCTGCACATTTATACAATACACGTTATACCTTAGTAATGTACACACATGCCAGCACCTCGTATATATGGCACTGATGTTGGGACCGCAGTAGGTATGTGGAGATACCCGTGTAGAGCAGGGGCCCCGTGATCCTGGAGAAGGACAACACGGTGGGATGGGAGAGAAAGGTGCCATCAGCAGCTCGATCGCTGCTTGTGCCGGTGTGCCGGCATCATGATGTATATTATATACACGCGTGTACAGGAGCGACACAGGAGAGCGCAGGGGAGGAGCGCCAGGACGACGGAGGGGAGGCTCTCTCTCGGTGGACCCAATGTATAGTTACGGTATATGGTATAGTACGGTGCACCTACACACTTGTAGAGAGAGAGAGAGAGCGTGCGTGTGTGCGAGCGAGAGGTATAGATAGGAGAGGTACCTGTGTAGAGTGTAGAGAGAGACGGCGAGATCCCCGCGAGACCCGTTCCGCAAGGTGAGACGAGCGAGCGAGATTTTTCGAGCGGCGTGAGCGCGCCAGTCGCTCCCCGACACTACTCCGAGCGCGGGGCCCTATACGCACACTTTTGCCTCTCTACCGCTGGCTCTTTGGAAATCGGGCCCCATTATACACCGTTGTTGTTCTTTTCTTTCCTTACATATTTTCCTTTTTTTTTCGGTTCGTTTCTCCGTGGCTTCAGCTGGTTGTGGTTCGGTTGTGCATCGGACTGCCGGTCGTGGATACCGATCTCCCGGTTATCGGTATTCACCATACGCCACGGTGCGCCCCTGTTGTCGTGATCAGTTGTTGTTGTTGCTGCTAAAGTTGTTAATGTTGTTTTTGTCGAATTACAAGTGTCCGTCCGTCTGTTGTGCCGTTGGTGGTTCAAGTGTTAATGTTACAATGTGCAGTGGCAATAACTCTGCAGAGTCGAGTTGAACGGCTGTACACGCATCACCGCTGATCAGCTGTGCGGGCCATCGATCGGTGAGTCTGGTGCATGATGCTTTCGACATGAATCGCTCCTCCCGTTCCCAAATACGATCGCGATCGGCAACGATAAATCGGTAATTTATGGCACAGTTCGGCAACGCGGATCGCTCCGATGACGCGAAGCAAAGTTCCGTAGGTGTCCAATGGGAGTTTTGACACGTCGACCGTCCCGATGCTCGTGCGTGTAATCTAACGTGAACATAAGCGCTGGCTTTACAACATAATACATGTACTTGCGCGTACAGTTGTTTTAACGCTTAGCACGACTCGTTGGAGTTTCACCGAGGCCCCAGCATCATCAGACCCACGAAAACGCGTACCGTTGTGGCAACCAATTTTCAAAACAACGCGCGTCCGCGTGATTTATCACGATCAGCTGGCAACCGAGCACATACTTACGCCGAAGCTGGTGTATACACATATGTACTCACAGGGAGAGCGCTGGAGCCGCTAATGGAGGTGTTAGAAAGGCACTCGAAGGAGACGCAATTGAGTTCACCGGCGCGTGTGACTTGTTAGCGCCCATTAGCTCTTGCTGCTTTGCTTGCACGTATATATGTATGTATACACATCTGAATCGCGGGACCTTTCTCGCGCATTTTCGCGAATTTCACCGGTTTCGCGCTCAACGTGTGTGTACGTGTGTTAGAAAGCGCGCTCGGTTGAATAAAACAAAACAAAAAAAACATCGACAACATTTGCCTGTAATTGGAGAAATCGGTAAGCTCCTTTTTTTCGAACTATTTTGACACACGGCATGTGCATAGGACTCGGGAAAACGCTCACCGGTCTATGAGAGCCCCTAATATTCCCGTATGAAAAGTAGTCAGCTGAAAAACAACTTGCGACTTTTATCGTCGTAAACAATGACCGATGGAAGATTTTTCATTTCATACCGCAATCCTGTTCCCTGTTTACTCGCAAAAAAGCCGTGAGGCTTAGTCAACTGTTTTTTTTTCTCTTTCCCAAAATATTCAACGAGTCAGTGGTCCCGAGGCACTCTCTTGCCGTAACAAAAATTCTAGCTTATACACCGATCGGCAGTGATCGGTAAAATCTCTCCTTCTCTTTCGTTTGCTCTGATTAATTTTTTTTTTCTTCCAATATGCAAATCCACCTCGCAGCTAACTGCGTTTACCATAGGCATCATAGTTTATTTATAGTTGCTGGTTCATAACGCGTTTGAGTAGGTATATGCATCGCTAACCACTGACGTGACAGAGCGCCGTTTCACAATCGTCACGTACATACCGCGGCTCTATAGAAACACCATCCATCAGCGATCGAATTGAGACATCGTAGCGCTACCGAGTCACGATAACAGGTAGTCTTCCGCTTGTTCGCTCCACGTGCGCGTATCAAAGTTATTTTCGTCTGGCTCGATGTGCTTTGTAACCAAAATCATGAAACAGGTAGCTGATGGGGGGAGGGAGGGGGTAAAGAGGGTCTTATGTTTACAGTAATATAATTTTTTTTTTTTTTTTTTTTTTTTTTTTTCTTTTAAAGCTGTACGCATGCAAGTACTTTTGAATAATGTATCAAAACAGTTTTTTCATAGCCTTTCGAGAATTTATAGTCGAAACTCCATCAGCGCGAGATAAGATAACAAAGTGGATGAAACATCGCGTATCCACATTTTTACAGCTGTACTCAAATATATGGCCAGAAAAGCTGTATAGGTACACCTTGGCCCACCTGCCATAAGTACGGGCCCACTCGTGTATGCAGGTACAATAATTATACAGCCGTAGATTGAAATTCAACGATACATGTATAGGAATAAAAGGTGTAAGAGGATGAAAAGAGAGTCGTGTATATGTACCTATACGTACAATATGTATAAAAGAGCTGGTGCTCCGGTGCCGGTTGCACACGCGTGTTCGACTACACGGTGGAATTATTACGCAGGCCAGGAATTTCTTGGGGGCTCTCTCGGGAGGAGGAGAGGCGAACAACGAGGGAAAGAGAGGATCTCCCGTATGGGGGGAGTTTGCGAGCGTGTGAGGGCCGACGTTCACCGGATGGCTAGTACGGGCTCCGAGTGACTTGAACGCCCGGCTAAGAAACCGGCGAGCCCGGCTGGCCTATTGACCGTCTCGGAAACGTCCGTCCCATGTTGTGTCTTTGGGACCTATAGCACCGACGTCACACCACCACCAGCGGCAAGATGCAGCTTGTATACATATACGTACACGTATATACCTAAGTCCCGGGGCCTTGTTCGTTTTTCTCTCTGTTTTTTTTCCCTCCGCGCTTCTTGTCCTTTCGCTTTCGCGGCTCTGCGGATGAAATTTTCGAGACCGCGGACCTCGGGTGGGAGTAACCGGTAAACAGCTCCCAGGCTGTTTTGACACGTTCGTCTGTCCTTATTGTTCTGTTTGTCGATCGAGCAAGGAAAAAATCGGTATCGCCAGCTTGCGATTCTTACCGATCGCGGGTTTTTTGTCGCGATCGCCATGCGGAAAAAGACACGAGTTGGATGTAAAAATCGAGAGTTATATTGTAATTGCGTACCCAACCCTCGTTGCAGCTCCTCGGAGGCGGGCGCGAGAACTGGGACGACAATGACGACGGGCCGTCTCATTGAATTTCCCTCTCGAGATCTCCACGCGAGATGCAAAGAAAAAAAAAAAAAATGCTAGCAAAGTCTCTCTCTATTCTCCTCCTCCGTTTTTTCTCCTTCCTAGCCCCCATGAATATCTCATGAAGTTTTCGGGGGGATACGTATAGGTATGGGTTTGAGTCACGTGCGCGACTCCTCCTTTTCTCTTGTAATAACTTGCATCCTTTTATTTTTTCCTTCGACGCAACTTTGGGGAGCTCGGGATATGCGATGTGCATAGTGAAAATCAAGGGTGTATACCTTCGCTCGTCTCTAGCGTTGTCGGTCGGAACTGGTAGAGCATACGGATGTGGTGGATGGATACGGTGCTCGAAAAAAAAAAAAAAAAAAAAAAAACGAGAAGAAGACACGGGGCGACAGTTAGGTATATGTACAACATGCCCCGGGATGGTCCCCGATCGCGCATAATTTCCTCCTAACGGACCTCTGCATATGTGCACACATGTGTATGGGTGGTGGTGCACGGACGTAATGCACGTTCCGCAAGCTAATTTGCTTTTCTTTTCTTCGCTGCATGCGCGTGTTTTTCTCTTTGTCATCATTTTTCTCAAAAGACTTGTCGTTGATCCTTTGCAAGAAAAAAAAAAGGACAACTGTTTTCTTTTCTCTTGGAAATCACTTTGCATCCACTCGGGTGGGTATTAAAAAAATAAATGAAGCACATAACCCCCCGGACGACTATGTATACATACAAATGAAACGCGTTGGGCCCTCCGTCTCGACACCATACGGGGAAATATTGTACAAGGCGTCGGTCGGATAACATCCGATTCAATGAATTGTCCGCTCGTAAAAAGTCACGCGCTATTCCGAGATATCCAAAATACACGCCACGGTTGTGCGCGGGGGTGCACAACGACGTCCACTGTTATCCCTCCCATGGGGGCGCATTATAAAACTCCTCTCGCTCCAAGCGTATACATTATTATATCATATATAACCCAGGGACAATAATATACACGCACAAGTCGAGGAATCGGCGGTGGACGGTACGAGCGTTGTAGAAAGTGTCAACCCACGAGGCGTTAGATTTTCGCTGACTCTCGAGAGAGACTGCAATATATACAGTACGTGCACCTATAATATCTACTCATGGTCGTAATTCAAAGGCCCAAGTAAAAGCTACTATGCGGAGCTCCTATACGTGCCTCATACGTATATATACTACATACTTGAAACCGATCCGATTCGAAGATTGCCGCAGTAAACGTTTATCTGTCTCCTTGGAGCTCACGAGCTGTGCACCTATATAGCCGTGTCGTATTCTAGTCATCGCTGTCCGGCACGTGTCGTCCTCTCGAGTAATGAGCTCGACAATGCCTCCTCGCTGGGATTTCTATACATTGCGGAGACGCGTTGGAAATTCAATGCATATATTAAACAATTGACGTGTTGTTCAGCCTCGCGTTCCGCGATGTATCATCGCGATTGCGAACAAATATTAATTTGCGTGATTACAATAAAACGATGGCAGTGAACAAATTAAAATCGTCGCTTTAATTGTTTCTACAATGTTTCCGATGGGGAGAAAAACGCCCCGCTCGTTTGATGCACATTTATCTCGTACTCCCAAAGAAGCATATTACATATAAACATAAGACACGGCCAATTACATTGTAAATCCATTTGTTTACAACCAAGTATATACCGTGTATGCGTTTTACAGGGCTAATCGTAAAAATTAATTTGGAAAAATCATAAATCAATCGCGGCATCGCCGTTACTTTGGTAATCAAGCGCTCACAGAGCAAGTATAAAAAAGTAAGTGTCCCGACTGCGTGGAACAATCGGCCTCGACAGCGCAGTTACACCGCCATAAAAGAGAAAAGGAAAAAAAAAAAAAAAAAAACTCGGAGAGCGACAGATCGCTGACGTAGAGAGTAGGGAAGAAAAGGGAGCTAGGGGGGGAGGGGTACAATCGGCAATAATTAGCGATTCCCTGCCCGGCGCGCCTAGCGGTGTATGTATATGTAGGTGCGTGTAAGACACATACACAGCCATGCCAGCTTGTCCCGAGGATGTTGCGCATCCGGCGACGACCTTGCTGGGGAGGAGCTTTTTTTCCTCTCATCCTCTTCGGTATTTCTCTCTCTCTCTCTCGTTCTACCTTCCAGCCTGCGAAATTCTCCCGGGCTGTAAGACCAGAGTCCCCCCCTATGAATTTCGGGGATGAGGTGGCTCGTCCCACCTGCTCTCTTTTTTCCGCCTCCCTCTCCCCTGCCGGCTCACCTGACCACAGTTGTGTACACTGTGTATTAGGCGCACAAGCCATACGTAGGGTGGAAGAGCAAGGCTTGGATGTGTATACACAATGTGTACTTAAAATGCTATACGATGATGTGAGAAAAAATAAGTGCCCCATAGGAGTTGCGCGAATGGCCAACTTGTCACTTTGATCCATTATTTTTAATTTCGTGTTTGAAGCGCGAAGCACGTAATGCTCATAAATATGCAAACGCTCGTGGAATTTCGCGTTGAGACTGATAAATGGGAAAAACGTGGCTTTATGTTTTAATTTTCGATGGGTACACGCAACGCGTATACACTCGAGTACATAATAAAACAAACGTATACGCAGATACGTTATAGACCAAGCTAGTCGTGAATATTTTCCATCTCGTCAACGATACACATCACGCGTTAAGCTTGAAAAACTGCCCCAGCCGCTCTCGTTCAACATCGTTGTCATCGTCTCCCGATCGGTACTAATCCATCGTGTTTTTCCCGCGCGTGATTTGCAAACGCCACGTCCACGCGATTCCTTCATAATTCCAAGGCTCGAGCTCGTCTGCGATGTCGATTTTACCCCCAACCGATTTATTTTAATACGTACGAAAAAAAAGGCAAAAAAGATCGGTTCGCACTTTTATCCCGATAATCAGTTTTTCCCGTAGTGAGCACTAAAAAAAAATAAGGGGATGCCATAACGATCTCATTCGGTGTTGTGAACACGCGTAATTGAACGACAGTATACCTTATCCTCGGGTACTATCGGGCGTACTGCCTCGTTAGCCAGCACACGTATTATCCAAGGATCCATGGAGCAGATTATTATACGGGCAAACAAAGCCGAGGAGCCGTATCAAACATTTTTCAAATCAATAAGAAAAAAAAAAAAAAAAGTCCACTTAGCCGAGAATACCGATCGCAAACGTGTTTGCCGATCGATCGGCCGATATACGTTGCGGGTATACATCGGCCATTATCAGCGCGCAGCGTAATAGACGGTATGCAGCTTCTAATCCCGGTTGCAATGCTCTCTCTCGTTGCCGAGGGAAAGGCAGAGGATACCGTGAAGTCGAGCGGGGTTTGTATTGTGTACACAAGTAGGTACTCGAAGATTGGATGCAGACGATGTCGGGCCCGAGATTTATCGAGGTACTCGGGGAATTTTTGTCGGAATTCGAATTGAGAAACCTTTGGGCTTCGGTTAGATGATGCTTCGGTCTTGGCTCAGACTTACGAGAAGGGATTTGCGTATCAAAACATCGAGAGTCAACTATATGTATTTGTATGACGATTCGATCGCTTATAGTTTTGTTGTTTAAAACAAAAAAAGGATGATCAAACGTAACAAAAATAATGGATACGATCGAGGGAAAACATTATTTCCCAAAGGTTTTTCCACAAGTAAAGAACTGGTTTCGGAATCAAAAGCAGCCACGAGGCCGATGCTGAAATATGTCTTCTTTCAGCTTCGAAAACACACTTACTCGCTATATACCTACGCGTAAATAGAGAAAAAAAGTCAGAGAAGAGCACCAGGAGTAATGTCCCCAGAGTTTGTGTACCCACAACCACGCACACGCACACACACGTCACTCAGACCGGGTTGCCATCAACATATGCAAATTCGTGTGTATAACGGTGTCCCCCACAACGTCAACGGCATCGATGCCGCGTAACATCCATACCAGTAACTCCTCTTTCTTTACCATTCCATGCAAAGTTCCTTTTCGACCTGCGCTTCGACTTTCATCTCACCGCGTCGTTATTAATCGACCACAGCTCGCCCCGTGCAATATCACCGTGATTGGCCGCGTTTACCGATTCTCGCGCCAATTCGCGTGTGTATAACGATACACAACGAAAAAGAGATGTCACCGGCTGTCGTCGTCGACTTGGTTCATTTCGATATCTCGTTTACTCGGTTTATCGAGGAGCACTGCACTTTTGGATACAAGGCAGAGAGGCGCAGGTATCACATATAATACCAACACGCTTGAGAGATTGCGCTGCGTACAAGTGTATAACGTGGTGCGTTACGGGAAGGTGTACATTTATTCTCCGATCGTCTTTGCTTATCTGATGCGGAGAGCAGTAATATACCGAGCGATAACCATTGAAAGAAACGTTCCACCTCTTGTTTGCACAGCGATGTATGTATATGCCTGCACCCATGGTCCCCCGGGGAAACGAAAAGAAGAAATTCCTGGCTCCGAGAAGTGGGGGATGAAAAATTTGTACAAGCGGATCGGCGCACGATATTTACGAAAGAAACAATAGTGCAGTGGTGCGAGCAACAATAGACGGATCCCGCGTGGAAGAAGAATTTCACCGTATACAGTAGCGCTGGGCGCGGAGGGCAAACATAACGAGATCGGCGACTCGTCCGATCGGCTCGGATCTCCCTTGCTGTACAGATCGAATTACATGTGTGTACGTGTAACACAGCGGCACACGTGAAATATACATAATTACATACGTTCTGCATGGGATAAGCCTCCGATCGTGCACTCTACAGACGAACCGATTCTGCGCGTACATATAGACTCCGTACCGATACATACGGCAAGCGCGCGCACCCGTCGTGTTTACTCTGATTGTGTATGTAAGCGAGAGAAATTCCTTCGAGCACACACCTCGATTACGCGAGCTAGACTTTTTTTTTTTTCCCCCTTTCGTACTTATCAACCGACCTGTAAGTGGTCGCTTCTCTCGTTTTTGCCACCTCCATTCTTCTTAGGCTCTCCTTCTCTTTCCCGCTATCGCGAGTAATATTGCACCTCTATGCGTATATACGTAATTCAAGACGATAATGCCCCCAACAACTCATACAAACTCAACCCAACCTACTATACATATACACCCATGTTTAGCTTCTCTGCGGTTGGAAATTAGAGACCGCCCCGGCGCGCTGCAGACGATGTAGGTATATATTTATACCTACATTCAGCTCGGGGAGATTACAAAATTGCAACTATCGCATTTTTGCGTACAGTTAGTATCGTGAGAGGTGGATGTTTGTCGCGAGCCAACAAATTTCGCTCTCTCGCGGGGCTGTATACGTGTAACTTCGAACGAGGAAGAGAGTCGATGTTGAAGAAAAAAAAAAGGGTCGCCAACAAATCATAGCCGGGCGATCGCAAAAAAAAAGGGGGAGCCCCGTCGTCGTCGTCTCCTCGCGAACGAAAGCGATCGAGGGCCCCTATTAAAGTCGCATGGCAAGCGGGGCAAGAAAAGCACGGCCGGACAGCACCACCTCGACTGGCTTGCCCACAGCCTCCTCCAGCATAGAGAGAGAGAGAGAGAAAGACTTTTGCGCAGCTGGCGAGGGACGGAAAGAAAGACGCGCGAGACGCTCTTATCTGCTCCCGGCATCCGCGAGTCTCCCTCTCCCGGAGCCTCGACAGTCCCTTTGTGTGTAGCGTAGGTATTTCTCCGGCTCTCCCGGGCAAGCCGCGCTTTGGGCCTGTATCCTCGACGAGCGGCGTATCTCCGGTAGTCACCATTTGCATCTTCCCTCCCTAAACGTATACGTGTTTTGCCTCGTCCTTCCCCGCCCCGTTTCGCTCGTTCGTATCCTCCCGTCCGCCACGCGTTATCGATCGATTTTAAATTGGTGTATACCATATAGCCTTGGCCGGGCTCTCTTGTTGGTTTTTCGGGGAGACCGCCGCGCAATTGGACCCCCGAGATTCAGTCCCGCTCGAGCACCGTCCACTGCTGGATTTGTAGAGTCGCGGGACAACAAGTTGGAATATTATACGTTATGGTCTCGCCTTTCTTTTTTCTTCGGCACCGAGCTCGTTTCGCCGGCTCCACTGGTCCTATGACTTTACTACACCTACAGCCGACTGGTAATCTACTTATTTTATGCTTCATCGTAGCACATGTGTATACAAAAAGGCTCGCGTGTGTGGTGGAAAAATAAAACATCACAACGAGTTATGAATGCCGTAGCGGCAGGAGTAGTTGATTTCGTTCGTGTGTATAGTGATAGCGAAGAGGAGGTACGACAAAAAAAAAAAAACGATTGATAAATCTGCAGGAGATGGTATAGAGGAAAGGGGGAAGAGGATCCTCTATGCACAAGCTTCTCGTTTCCTCTTCGAGCGAGGGAGGGAGAAAGAGAAACTCGCGTATACGCTGAACCACTTTTCGGGCGCGTGCCCATACCACCCCACCCGTCCCCCCGACCTTTTCCTCTCGCGTGGAACCGGTAAAGACTTTCGCAACGCGCGTATGCCTACCTTTTGTATATACACGTATATATTTACGTATACGTGTACTGCGTGGGCGCGCTTGCACGCTCCTTCTTCCTCTTTTTTCTTCTTCTTCTTCTTCAAGAAGTACCGACGAAAAACAAGCACATCAGATCGTTCCCGTTAATTGTACTTCGGATTCGAGCTCAGCCTTTCGAATAATCGCGAAATAAACGAAGCACCGTGCTACGCCCTGCACCGTCGAAGGGTATACTTACTTACACAAAAGAAGACGAAAACTGACCAGTCGTGTATACATTATTATATTCTACACCACACGCAACACCATTACCATTCATGTACATGTATACATGTACCTGTACCATACGTGAAACACAGATACGTGTATATATAACGTGTGGTGAGAGAGAAGCACACACACAGGCAGTGTTGTTCCCATGTATATATCGCGCTCTGATCTCTCTTCTCTGCTCCTCTTGTGCGCCTCTCTACCTCGGCCCTCTCTCTCTGACCCCGAGAAGAACTGCCCCGAGGACTCGCATATTCTCTCGTTTTGCTCACCCGAGCACGTCGGTACAATATATTATAAGTATACATAAATACATATACATTCAGTACGCTAAGGTTATTTCGCTAGTCACTGGACCGCTCGGAAAGGCCGAATAGATCTCGGCGCTTTTCGAAGAAATCGGTAGCTTGTATATGTATACTGCTGCTCTTGGGGCTAAGAAACTTGAAATTAGATGAATTGTGCTTAACTTTGATATCGAAACAAATGCTGTTGTGCTCTCCTCGTTGAAACTGATCGATCGCAATAACGAATAATCCCTTCAAAAATCGAAACCGATCTTATACCGATCGATCCAGGACAATCGACCATAGTACACCCATACACTCGCAAACAAACGGATGAATGAACGGACGAAGGAACAAGCACCGTTTTACTGCTGCTGTTGCTCGTATTCAATCGTCATTCATTCAAGATCGGCACGGCCTGCAGTTACTGCAACGGGAGCAAAAAGAGGAGGAGGAGGGAACAAAGTACCAGGACAAATTTCTCCTCCCGCGGATGCTATTGTTATCCACACACACATACGCTCACACAAAAGACAGGAGAGAAAGCGCGCGACGAGCCAACACCTTCTCCCCGGCCCTCTCTGTGTGTGCCGATTTGCAATTCTTCCTCTCGGTCTTTTATTTGTCCTCCTCCCTGTTCTCTCCGTCCCCGTCTCGCGGAAGGATATAAGGACAGCTGCGAGCAAAACGGAAGATCGGCTGTTGTGCAACCATTACAGTATTCACAGCTCGGCTTCGGTCTCTCGCTCCGTTGCAGTCACAAAAAGCCTGAACGATCCCCAATCGATTGGCTATACTCATCTTTCACGCAGAAAAGTAACATGCATATATAATTATATCCGAGCGTTATACGCTCACACATGCACAGGGTGGGCGTCGAGGAGCTTAGGCCACGAGCCAGTAGTTCTCGCTCTCCTCCTCCTGTAAGTACACACTTACCCACTTCTCTATACTCTAAAATCGAAGCTAGCGTTTCTCCTGTATCATTACACGGAATAGACGCAGCGCACACGCTCGAGAGCTGCTTTTCCACCAGTCCCCTCCGCTAGGTATATATACATATTCGTAAAGTGCAGTGCAAGCGCTCCACGCGACTGTACAATATATACATATGAATACGATTTCGCGGGAGTGTTTCGGAAAACGATCGCAATCGCTCGCTACGGGGATATAATGGCAACAATTTGACGTGGTTGAATCATAATGAACGAGCTATTACATACATATATACACGTCTACGATTATTTTACAGTAGTTTGTTTACACGGCAAACGGACATGCATTTCGGATAGCCACGGGGTGTATGAGGATATTCGGGATCGAGAGAATCAAAGTTGCCACGAGAAAACTCGCACATACCGATCTTGAACATAATCGTGTTGCCGCGAGTTGATGATTGTGCGTTACTTCAGGGGTAATTAGGAAAAAAATAATCATGCGGCCGTGCGCAGCATCCACGGAGAGCGCAATCACCGTACGCACATATAAGACCTTTTGACGGTATAGGTGTATACCCATACGCGCCTTGACGCGCCTCGCAAGATTAATGCCTCGAAATTGAGTACGGTGAATCGGTGTTTGTGCGTGTACGAGCACATGGAAGTGTGAGCGTTGTAGAGGCAATTACGCATTGTGCGCGGATTGTAATGAGTATTTTTCCACGGTACAACAGCGGGTGACCCCCCACAACCCACCGATGCTCCTCTTCTCTTCGCGGTACTCGTCAAGCGCTGTTTATTAGGTCGTTATGTATATACTCGAGGTAAAGGATTTCATCCCTGATTCGGCTGAGCAGAAAATATAACGAAGGCCCGATTGGTCGCGCGTTTAATGAGAACGTATATAGACGTACGCGAGGAGGAAAAAATTTCCACGTCCCATTGATAGTAGGTGTGTACGTATACCCTCGCGTATGGGGATGCCGGCACGTGTATCATTATACTTATCTTCCAAAAGAGGCACGACGCGTGTTTCGCTCCCGCCCATGGGACCTCGATCGGCTGCACACACACGTAGCGACACAGGAAATTCAACGACTCCGCACAGCGAGCCTGTAATAATGGCACTTTGCCTCCGCGAGCCGTTCCATTTTGCGTAAGCGTCGCGATAATTCTCGGCCGCGCCGGTCATACTTGCTCCTGCAATGTATCTCCGCTGCCGCGTAATTGCGATCTATAAGCGACCGCACGCGTCGATTTCCTATCGATACGACTACTTTTCTCGCTTGTATGGACTTTCCCTTCTGTTTCTCCTTTTCGTCATAGATCAGGCCATATGTGCGTAGATCAATTTCCTCATGTAATACTGTTATCGGCGATTACATTTCCGATTGTCGTAAAAACGCGAACATAACAAAAGAAAAAACAAAAAGAAACCCGACAGTGATGCTCGTCTCGTCCCGCGTAATTGTATTAGACTTCTTTTGGAGCGATGGCAATAAAAAAAAAGCTAAGAAAAGACCCAATTCGTAAGCAATGGCGCACTCGAGCCGTTAACAAGCTCGTTAACACAAATGAAGTTTTTCCCTGGCGCCGGTGGCTTGTTCTCTCTTTTCTCCCCCTCCCCCGATCTGTCGCGATTGTCTAAACCCGATGCTCCTCCGTGTCATTACCGATTCGACTCGTGTACTGCATGCACACACAGTAGGCCCAGCGTGTTGTGTATAATGTTATACCGATGGAGAGGCCCCTCGATTGAGCTACAGAAGAGGGGGGTATCAATCGTCCTCCTCTGCCGCGCCGATGATTCTCGGGAAAGCCTCCCTCGACACCGCGGCCGCCACCTCGGTATGTCCCTCGCTTTCGCTAAATCGGAGCGCGCGTTTTTGTCCCGCCGCGTCGGGGTAATGCGATGCGCATCGATTTGCAATGCAGCCCGTGCGCCGATGCGGCTCGGTGGGTTTTTCGTCGACCACGGCCCCGATGATGCCTCGATGTCCCCTCTAATTGACCGGCGGGTGTCGTCACTCGGTGGAGCCGATCCACGACGATCAACGAGATCGATTTGTTGAATAATTACCAGCTCTTGGCATTTACTCCGTTACACTTTTTAAATTATTTTTTAAGAGATTGATACTGTCTTCGTCCGAAAGTAAAAATTGAAAATGAAAAAAAAAAAAAAAAAAATGTAACCATTATCTTATACAATAACGTGTAAAAAGACGATCCTCGAACTCGTGAAAATACGCCTTCCGCAATGCCCCGTCTCCCGTACCATGCGATCCACACGATCGTACGACGTACGTGATAAAACGAGAGACTCGTACGTTTCAACGCCAGAGCAATTTTAATTCGAGTATACAAGAGGGGCTGAAGCGAAAGACGGCAAGAGTAAAAGGACACCGTGCAAGGGAGGGGGAGATAAGACAAGCCGAACATGTGTCAGAGGTGTCCGCGTAGCCCCTGAAATTTTCGGCCCGAGACAACAGGGCCATCCTTGCGCTCGCAGAGAGAGAATCCTGTCCGCCCATCGGGAGAGAAAAAACCCTGCTCATCCTCAGCTGGACCGTCTCTCCCTTTTGATCCGCACGCTGTCTCTCCGACATTTATCGCGGCGCTCGCTGCAAGAAACAGGGGACGCGTTCCCACGTGCGCGTTTTTTTCGGCAATGGATATTTCGCCGCTCTTTACTTTTGATTATTACTCGCCAAATGCCGGTTGTTGTTGCGTTGGCACAACTCTGCGTACATTTTGCCCAAAAAGATGCTCAGGCGTTGGGATGAAAGGGTGTATGTTTTGCCAGATAGTCGGTGCGATTTCAACGCGAGAGATGTATCATCATCTCAGCTCGAACTGTCTTGTTTGTTGGCCCTGAACAAACACGCAATTATATAGGCACTTTTCCGGTATTTTACAGAAATGAGAGATACCATCTCGCGATTTTCTTGAGATAACGTGTAGGCTGTGTTGCATGTACTTTCACCAATCTGTGCGCGTAGTTTACGTACTCGGGAAAATATTATCATCTTCGTTATATTATCCTTCCGTTCTGAAACATGGTCTCGCCCGCCTACGCTATAGAGGAACTGTTGGATTTTTTTTTGTTCCTACTCGTTGAGCCATTAGCTGCGTGGTGTCGAAATCTCGAGGAAAAGTCGCCTCTTTGTTCCAGCCACGATTGCATCTTCTCTTCCTTCCGTGGCACAATAAGCAGCCTCGACGGCTCTGTTTTAATCTTGATATGCGCGGAATATTTATTCACGATTCAGCGGAGAAAAACGTGAGCTGCCGATCGTCGTGCTCGTTGCGCACTTACCCATAGGGCTTGCTTTTTTATTTTACCGATCCTCGTGCTCGGGTGCAATTAAATCGGTTTTTTCATTGAAACTTTGGATTGTAAAGGGGCACAAATAAAATTATGATTTCTCATACAAACAGTTGGGTTTTTAAAAAATTGGTTGCATCTCTATAATCTTTGATTTTTCTCTCATTTCAGGCGAGTCCCGCCAACAACTGCAATCGGTTGGCTCGAGTGCAACGTCGTGGCTCTATAAATTTACGAGGAGGAAAAAAAATACGACTTCGATGCAACATCAACACCTACAGCTGGGATATTGTGAATAAAGTGAGTATGTTACAATGCATTGATTGATATTTTTATTTCTGTATTGTATTTTTGCGTTTGTTACAAGATGAACATAAATTGCGTAAACTCCTGGGTTGTACTATAAGATGAGTACGTATGGCATGAAATTTTGTTTTTTTCCTCTCATCGCTGGCAAGCCATAAGCGAGAGCCGCCATCAAATAAGACTTGAAAAATACGTCTACGAGCTATTTATGAGCAAACTTCTTTTTTTTCCATTTTGCCGACCGACCGGACTGCCCGCGGTGAACCGGACCACGACTAATTTGACTAGTAATTCGATTTTTATTCCACCGGTTCCCGAATATTCTCGTTCTCCCTCTTTTTTTTTTTTTTTTTTTTTTTTTACGACCCCCACATTTTTTTCCCGCCGTCCCACATATATTACATTTATATTAAGATTACTCCTTTGCGATTTCCAGCTGCGTAGAGCAGAATCTTCATTAATTATCTCCCTCCTTTTATTTTTTCCAATCAGTTATCGCGATGATCTCTAATGGTTTCAGCATAATTTATCATCCGGATTTATTAAAACCTTCCGACAAAACTTGCGTCCCGATTTGCGTCGCATTAGCAGCACATTACGATACATGTACTTGGCCAATCTTTCGTAAGAGTTTTTTTTTTTTTTTGTTTCGTGTGCCAATTCACGAATGATGGGTAACAACACGTAGGTACACTAGAAAAATTGAGCCTTCGACTCTCTCAGCATCTTTGATAGCTCATGCGAAATAAGTGTGCCAGTGCCGTATATATGTACACGTCTCAATAAAATAACAAGCGCGAGTTGCGGATCTCCTGTAACAATCGGGCAAAGAGAAATGGAGGAAGGAAACAACAGAATGATCGACAAAAAAAAAAAAAAAAAAAAAAAAAACACAGCTTCCACTTTATGAGGGGAGAAAAGACAATAAGGCGCGCGCTACATATATGGTTTACCGTAAAGAAGCTCGCGCGTGGGAGAGAAATCATCGATGTGCGTTACAGAGGTGTGTAGGTATAAAAAAAAAAAGAACGAGAGAAGAAACAAAGGAGGAGGCGATCATTGGCTTGTCTTTATTATACTTTGCGTGTGGCTTATTTACGTACACTGCACGCGCGTGCCACTGCGCTTTTTTCCTCCCAAACGCCCATCATATTTAATTTTCGAAGGTATTTTTTTTTTTTTTTTAAATCTCTTAATTGATTAATAAAAACTCTCTTCTTACGGTTTTTTCGTTCGTTATGTACACATAAGTGGGCAGTCGCCGTTATTAACGAGTCTATGTATTTTTTTGTTTTACAAAAATTTCGCAACGTTTTTGTACACGAGCCGGATGCGACCGAGTCGCTGGAGCACGTAATTGCGGCGCGCTAAAATAAACATAAACATTTTTTGATTCGGCGTATACACACACAGGGCGTTCGTTTTAATTGAGGTGCGCGAAAAAAAGGGGTCGTTAAAACGAAAGTAACGGCCCGAGCGTCGATGTGACTTTTTTTCTTGTTTCGTCGCGTTTTGTGTTTTTTGCGCCATCTAGACGGAACCAAGTTTTTTTGCACCACTAGGCCGGGGCTCTTTCAATAAAATTAGCCAATAAAAACATTCGACCGTAAAATTTTTAATACACGGGATAAATAATATAATTTTCCCTCCCGCGTCCCAGAGTCCGCGTTTGCGAAAAATGACCCAGTGGGTATAGAGCCGAAGCTCGTAAAAACCAAATCGCAGCGAGTAAACAAGAGTGAAATGCAACACTACACCGCCCGCGAGTGAATTGCACCTTACACCCATACAGTACCAGCGTCACCCAGAAAAACGAGGAGGAGGCGAGAGAGGAAGCGGCTCTCGCTGCCGTTACCATCACCGTGTGGGCGCGAGTGGGTGTCTCTTTTCTCGCTGGGCGGCCCGTACGCGAGAGTGACATCATCCACCGGTTTTCGCTCGTGTCAGCTGTACGTATATACCCACACACGCTCGAGCGCGGGGGACATTAAAACGTTGCCGCAATCGACTCCCGCGCGCAGGAAGACTTAGATGGAGCGAAAGACCGAGAGAAATCGGCCAAGCGCGCGCTCGATCGGCTGCCGGTTTTCCCGACACGAGATGCTAATGACTCCGGACCCGCGGCTTAACGAGCTTTCCTCCCCCTCCCCCGAAGCCGATATCTCGTCTTCTCAACTGTTGCAGCCTTTTTTCAACGCGCCACGATTATGGACACGCGTTGTCGCGCCATTGACGACTCTGTTCTTGTATACGTATTCTCTTCCTCCCATGCAGCAATGATCGTTCGGTTTATTGATCGGTACAGCTCGGGGTGGTCCTCCGCGTAACGAGGCCTATACGTATCTCGTCTTCTCTTGGCTCCACTCGTCTGAATAAATGCATTCCATTGCATCGGCATACACTCCCTCTCGTCGCGGTATTTTACCATCGGTTGACTCTGCCCTTACATTCATATACACACACCGATGGCTAAGCACGTTGCGACAAGACGGTATACATATATAATAAACGCGTGCGTGGGATCGTGTAGCGGAAGGAAAATTTTAATTTCAAATGCCGAGCGGCCGCAATTCGTGTTTCATGTGTAGATATACATATTTACCAATACCTTTGGCTAAAGAAACGCGGGCGAATATGATATTTACGTTAAATGCCAATCATTAGACGTAAACGCACCGCTGCCGGGAGGGAAGCGGAAACCTAGTACGACGCGTTTAAGGATCGATGGGTGGAAGACATAATCGTGCAGCAATCGCGCGAAAGCCTACGCGACGATTTATTTATCAGTCGTTGCAACCAGAGCAACAGGACGTAGGTGTACACTTAATCGGGAGGAAATCAAATATTTAGAAATCCTCGTTTTTTGCGTGCTGTATTGTTATTATAAGGTGCGCCCACTCGTGCGGGACCCCGAAAGGCAGCTCCGAGTAAATCTACGAAATCTTTCACGCGTACGCGGGGCAAAAGGCAGTAAAAGCACAACCGGGTGGTAGTAGTAGTAGTTGGTGGAGGAAGCTCGATTTTCATTACAGATATGGACCGCCGAGCAAATTGCCTTTCGGCGTGTATACCTACCAGCGGCCGGGAAAAGGACCCCTCGGTGATATAGCTCTGATTATACTCGCGTCGTAATCTTACGCTCGTTTCGCTTTATATTTACAATCTGCGTAGATATATATATGCACTTACGCACTCTCTCTGCAGCGAAATCATTTCATACCTCAGCTTGATGTAAGTGCAGCGAAAACACTCTGTGATGTTGGAGGACTGCGATCTGATCCTTGAAAATCAGAGGGGCCTATGTTTTATTGCTGTTTCATTTTTATACATTTTTCTGACTCAAACCAAAGTGAGCATTCGAATTTGAAAGAGAACAGACTAAAGAGAATGTAATCCATACGGTAGAGAGACAGAGAGAGGGAGAGAGCGTCCTTGACGCGACAATGGTCGATTCATGATTTCACGCGCTCGGTTGAGCGCTAATACGCCACAGCTACCGCGATTCAGCAAAGGGATCGGATGTCCGAGCTGGCTCTCCCCCTCGGCTCCGTACAACCATTTATCTTGGTAACATTTTTCGTTATTGCAAACGTACATATATGTAATGATCTCGACTATGGGTATCGCAACGATCGCGTGTCTCGTGGGCCTCTGACAAATGCCGAGCTAAAAGCAAACGACCGTTCCATGGGAAGAAGAAAGTAATATATGCGCAGCGTCAAGATGATTCGGCACGCGACTAACGATGTGAGCACCGGATGGAGCCAAGCAATTAGCTCCTTTATTGATTATATGCGTACTGCAGGGGCCGTTTGTTGGTTTTGCTGTGCCGATTTATCGGTATGAATTAAATATACGATTCAATCGAGACGTTGCAAAACGAGCCGAGGAAATCAAACAGCGAGTGCGTTTTGCCAACTGTGTGAAAAAAGAGGGTAGGAGAAGGTTGCGAGTGTGGCTTACAAGCGAGTAAAAATGCGAGCAATCCCAGTGGCTGTGTACTCCCCTGCGTCCCTCACCGAGTCCCGAGAGGCCGTCGCGTGGAAACCGGTAGGAGGAAGAAAAGCTGCATTCCGCGGAAGCTGGAGAGCAATCGATTTACGGCCGTGGTATCGGTGCTCACTCAATTAGCCCGTACACACGCGCGCAAGGTCGTTACTAGCGCAGCTTCCGATGCTTTTTGCTCCGATCGCAAGTGCGAAGCTTTTTGCGCCCCAAAGGACGTATTTGAGTTTTTGTCTTTGACACGAGCAAAAGGGAGGGGAAAAAAAACACTCGAGTGTATAAGCTTTCATGCGGCGTCGACCAGCGCTAAAAATTCGCTCCTTCGCCCAAATAAACACTTTCAGGCTGCTTATCTCCACCGTCTCGTGCGTGTTTTTTTTTTTACTTCCACCTCTGGGCCCTTTTCCCCGGAGTCCCGAGATGCGCAGCTGCGCGTATAATGTGTTTTGCGGCGAAATTTTGTGTTTCACGTGTGCGATGCGCATATACGTATACCTGGGACAAGAGCCTCCTTTTATCGTCGCTGCTAAGAGGATTAGGTCGACGTTAGCCTCGGCGATTTTATCGCCCTTTTTTTTTCGACGCCACGCCGACGTTATATATTATATCCCATACGATGGATGGGATTAGCCAGGAGCGTCGTATATTAAAAAAAAAAAACGGGGCCGTGCGCGCAAGAATACCAAAAGTCGCACCGACTGGAATTTTTCGCCGATTTTTCTATTTACGAAACTTTTATCGTCGTCATCATCATCGATGCCGTGTAATGTTTTTTTTGTTTTTTTTTTATTGCACAAGAAATTTCGAGAATTAAGCCGAGGGGACTGTAAAAAGTCCTCCGGGGCTGAAGCAAATGTACGAGTGCCAATTGGGAAGTGTAAATGAGCCGCTCGTGACGCGCTTGGATATTACCGATCGGTGCCACGGACAGGTTTCCCGACTGATAGTACATTCAGGCTGGATCGAAAGTGCAATTTGTTCAGAGCCCAAGGAGACGTAGGATTTTCTTTACTTTTACTCGTGTGAATCGACCATTGCGAGCGATGTTTATCGATACGACCGAAGAAAATAAGTAAATAAAAGTAAATATTGCTGAATTTACGGTGTAATTACTTTAGGTGAATGATTCGTGTCCATTCGAAAGTTGCGTGCGTAAAAAATATAGAGTAGAATATTACGAGTTGGGCTCTCATATCCGTGGCAATAAAGAATCCTTTACATAATATCGTTGGTAAATTATAGATTTTTCGACTTAGAATCCAGTGTAACGTTACACAAGCCGCAGTCGCGACTCTATACTGTTTGTCTCTTTTTCCGATCGGCGTGTGGAATACGAATCAGCACTTGTGGCTGCAGATAAACGCGGCAAACAATACCTGTACGCGTCCTGTAGCAGATATTTATGTTTGCGCTCTAATTTCGTCATAAATCGCATTACATCGACGGATCGAGGGGTGAAGGAAAAAAGGCACCAAAAAAGAGAAAAGAAAAAAAAAAAAAGAGTCAAGGATGAGTATGTAGGTATATATACGCGAACCAAGTGAATTTATGCGACTTTGGCATCTCGGCGAACGATCGGCGAGTCCGCGTCGGAATAAAGCCGGGCCCCGATGCCTATACAATAATTCACGGATGCACGAGAGCCGCGATCGCACATTACCGCGCGCACTGTCGATCGATCACCTCGCCATTTTTCCACTTTGTGTATACACCTATATACACTGTAACGATACTCGGCGCACGAACCGCACATTAATCCACCGCTTCAACGTATACCTATATAGTATACGTACGGGTATAATATGTAAACTGGGAGCCGCGACGAGATCCAACACCGCAGCTTTTATACAATTTTCTATTCAATTGAGTCGCGCTATTTTTCAATACCTTATAACTTGCATTTCGTTTGTTTTTTTCATCGAAGATTTATAAAGACGCTCGCGACGAGACCTCGACTCCGTAGTATTCAAAGCTCGGAGAATCATTAAAAGATGATACTTTTTCCCGTCCAATAACAATATAATTGTCTTCATTATTATTATTATTATTATTATTATTACCATGATCGCCATTGTTGTTCGCTTCGCGATAAAACCGTGTACCATTAATGTTTACAGGATACCTCGGCGTGACACGTAAAATCAATTCCATTTGTGAGTTGAAACGGATTTTTTTTCCTTCAAAGCGCGGTATGTTTGCGTGATACCCCACCTCTGGGCGCGTAATTAAAACAAACAAAGAGCCCCGATACTTACCACCACGTGTGTGCGTACATAAAACACCCCGTTGCACGCGAGATGCAGGAACGAGAGGAGATGAAGAAGAAGAAGAAGAAGAGAGGAGTAAGGCAAGAGCCGCACGCGCGTCCTTGCGCCCAAAGCCCGCGTAGACGAGTACACATGCAAAAAACACATATATAATATATATATGTGTATATATATACGTTCGTACAAGAATAATACATGTATGTATATTGGATATCACGCATAGATGTTTACCTATACGTCACATAAATATGTATATATTATGTTTGTTGCGGTGTAGTTTATATCAAAAGGAAGGCAGCAAGGATCCGGCTGTTCGAAGAGCTAGTAGGTCGTCGCAAGCTCCCTCCTCGCGCACATATAGATGTATGTATTATATGCAGATATAGGTATCGTACAAGTGTATTTACTTGCAACGCATGTGTGTCTTGTGGATATGTACATTTACCAGTGAAACATGTGTACCGACATATATATATATATATATAGTGAGAGAGAACAAATGTATATAAAGAGCGAAGGGCTGACCTCTTGCACCGTTTGCACCCCCGAGTGGGGTCGATTTTCCCCGAGCTATACCACATCGTTGTACGGGCAATATCTCGGGGTAGTTTTCCGCTGGATCAACTATCTAATTTAACATTTATGGGTTTAGCCTACACGTATTTTTTTAAATTTCTTTTTTGGTATTTCTCGGGGTAAATTGGTACGTCGTAAAATGAATCCGGTACGCATCACAATTGAACAAACGCTGAAACAAACAGCAGCGCGAGGGTATATTATACAAAAGTGGAAAAATCGTAGGAACGCGCTTTAAAATGTTCGGGCAGGTATAATATAATATACCTATATAATGCACGTACGGCCACTCGAAAGGAGGAAAACAAAATAAATAGCCCCTGCCCTCCTCGGCCGAAAACTCGAGAGCTGGAAAAACAGGAGTCACCGCCGTTCGGCCCATCCCCCCCCTCCCCTATCGTTTTTCCCTCTATTATTATATTATATATGTATCTACCATCACTGCGTGCATCTTCTCATTTTTTTTTCCCTTCGAATTCCAAAGAGTCGCCTCGGAGAGGGGGAATACTTGGATGCGCGGCAGTAAAAGCGTCTCTAGCCGTTGGTCAGGGTCTCTCTTCGTCTCGGTCCGTCTTATACCTGAGCGTCTCGAGTTTCGGGCTCGACAAAGTCAGCAGGACTCCCGACGACGACGGTAGATCTCCGGAGAGAAAGGGGGCAGGGATATACACGTAGATGTGTGCCATACGCAAGAGACGGCGCGCATATTGCCGCGATAAATCATCAGCCGCAAACTTGGTGGGTTGGAGGAGAGAAGGAGAGAGAGAGAGGAAAGGAACGAGCTGCGGGAGGAGAAAATAATGTATATTATGTACGCTATATACACTCGCGATAACTGGACTCTCGACAATGGTCACTTGAATCCTTCTGTCGCGCGTATCGTCAGATCATCGAAAAGCAGAGCCACCGATTTTGATGCCGGTAGGTGCCCGAGATTTTTTTTCGTGGCCTTAGAGCAAGATGCTCCCTCGCGCTCGTACAGGTGGAAAAATGAAACGTTTATTGCCTTTATGGGTGACTTTTTCCTACAAGTACACGTTGGTATTCGAGGTAATCATTATGTCTATACAAAGAGGGACGAGCTTGTGGTGCACAAGGGAGTTGGGCAAAAACAGAGGGAGACACTTGAATGGTATAACAATGAATATTCGTGCTCGAGCTGTCCTCGAGCTGATAATCCGTACATATACATTGAGCTAAGACCCATTACTACTATACTACACTCCGTAATCTCCTCTCTGGCCACAGTCGCAAAGATCCTGTTTTTATCCGTGACTTTGAAGTAAATCCGTTAAATAATTTACGAGTGACGAAACGTCCATAAATGCGTAATTACGGGCTTTACCCGAAAATACACCCCCATATAGGTAAGTACGATCGCACGATGACTAACCAAAGCGACGCTTGCACATGAAGTGGGTGTCAAAGCAACCTCGTTTAAAACACCCAGTGTTTTGGTTTTTCCTCGTATATTTATTTAACAAAAGCCGTACGGCTGGTGCCGATTTTTATTCGTCCCCACGAAGCACCTGTCGTCGCGCATCAATCGAGCCCCTTGGCCGGTCTACCGTGCTTCCTCGTGTGAAAACGGTTCAGCCAGGCAGAGTAGAGGAGCTCCTTCAGCGACTCCTCGCTCCCCCGTCCGTCACCCTCCGCCGGCTCCATACTCGCTCTCCCGAGAACGTCGCCCCTGTTGTTCCTCGCCTCGCTGTCCGATTTCCCGCGATCCTCGTTTCCAACCAGCGTCAGGTTGCTCCTGCACTGCGGCAGCCACTTCACCTCGGGCCGGTGCACCATCAGCGGGATGCCCGAGCGCCTGCTCGCCGAAATGGTCTTTTTGGGCGTGGTCTCCCCTGGAGTCGAGGGGTCGTGCTTCGGGGAGCTCTTGTCGAGCCTGGGGCGTCGAGTCGGTACCTTGAGCCCGTAGTCGATCAGAGTGTCCTGGTCGAGTCTCTCGATGGGCTTCAGCGGGTCCGGGAGCTTTCGCGTCCTGTATCTTGCCGTGGCATCCCGACCGGTTCCTTTACTCGACGCTTGCGCCCCCTTTTGCAGGACAGGGATGCTCGGCTTTCGATTCGTCACGTCTATCGCTCCAGGGCTGAATCTGACCACTTTCGCCCCGGGTCTTACGTCATCCGCGGGAACTCGAGTGACTGACCTGCCGCTCATTGCCGATCTTTGTCTCTGTTCTTCGATGGGTCGCACGGCGGCTTTCGAGATGCTCGTCGCTTTTTTCCGCCTCTTGGACCTTTGTCCCAGAGACGGGGTCACTTGCTGGTGATTGCTCGGCGACGCTTTTTCCCGACCGATCGCGGCCGATCGGCTTTTATCGTTTGCCGATCTCTCCCGGCTCGGCTGCTGGCGGAGCGAATTTCCTCGCTGATCGGCGGAACTTGCAAGCGCCGGGTTCCCCCTTGGGTTTCTCGTGGTTTCACCTCCTCCTGCTTCTCTCACGTTGTCGGGAATCATCGAGTCGTTAGGCCGAGACACCGCGGCTCTTTTCGCTCCCGAGCTCTTGACGGCGTAAGCCCGTAATTTCCCCGCAAAGGTGTCGAAATACTCTGCCTTCGCTTCGTCCCTTGTGCCCTTTGGCAACGCGTTGGAACCCTTGCCCTGCCGATCATCGTTCGAGATCTTGGGCGGCGAGACCTTCTGGTGCTTGGACCTCCACGACGCAGCCATGGAACCGAACGGCAGCCTCGAGAGCAGGCCCGGGGACTCTTTGCCCCTGGCCATGTCCCTCTCGAGAGCTTCGCTGAAATCGGTAATCATCTTTGCGTAGGTGCGGGGCTTTCGGGCCGAGCTGAAGAACGGGGCTGCCCATTGGCCGCTGTTGCTTATCCCCGTGGACTCGATTACTCTCGGGTCCCTCCCGTTTGGATCGAAGGGAAGCTCCAACGAGTTTCTGTTGCACTGCAGGAGCGCCAGCTTGGCTCGGCCGTGCAAGAATATCTGTCAAGCGCGTCGTGTGTGTGTGTGTGTATATATACTTTGAAAACGAGGGTGGATTGATCGAGCTGTATGTACCTTGGCACTGTCGTTGTTGTTCCATCGAGCGTCGCTGGAAAAAGGTGCCGAGCTTTGGCTGTTGGGTGGTGATTTTGGGCACGGAAAGTGACGGTGACATCCTTGGACGCCCTCCTTGATGGACTGTCGTGCTGAAGCGGCTACCGGTTCTGCGAAGGTCGACACGTTTATTAATTATCATCGTTACCACGTGGGACGTGGTAGGTTATGATGTACTCAACTCGAAGAGACGCGCCGCGGAAGCGAGCCCATGATGTGTTTGATGGGGTTCATGATACGATTACACGATAATTTTGACTGCCAATGGCTGTAACTCTGGTTAAATTTGGCTGAGAGCACGGGTAGTTCGAGTGTTGCGAAAATAATTTTGACCAGATCCGAGGGTTGGCTGAAGTTTGCAGCGAGCCATGGCGACATCGGAAAAATACACATGGAGCGCTCGCAAGAATGGAAGGAACGAGAAATTTGGATGGAGCAACAATGGTCCTTGCAGATGAGGAGAAGCGAAAAAAAAAAAAAAAGAAAAATCCAAAGGCGCGACAAGAAGCTTTGCCCTGGCGGGGAAAAAAAAATGCCAGCGTCATCTCCACTCGGACCACAGTGCGTCGATAGACATCTCCTCCGACTCTCCCTTGCCCTTGTTCTCGTATCCATCGGAAAACCAGCCGCTCGTATCGCAGCCTCGCATCTTCGCCAACGCTATTTTCTGCCGAGCTAGCGGCGTCGTTTCCAACATCGCCAGCCGAGGCTCTCGCTCCTTGCACCACGTCATGCTGTTTTTTTTTTTTTTTTTTTTTTTACTTTGCTGCCAAGCAAAAGCTATTATGCGGAGATATAAGAGCAGCCCTTATCAGGGTGTCGGGGAATCATCTGAAAAACGATGCAGAGCCCGATACGAGAAGCAAAGTAAAAAATACTTCATCGAGGTGGTAAAAATTACGGACGCAAGAGAAGATAACATCCTCTTTACTTGCCGATGATTTTCTTCAGTCCGCAAAGTAAGCAATGTGTAAATGTTAAAAAAAAAAAAAAAAATGTACCACGCAATACACCGATACGACTGTTATCGAGTGCACCGTTGCAAAATACTTTGTGAAACAAACAACCTCACAATCGCACGTGACCCTTGTTGGTGATAGCGAAAAATTTCAATTCTCGTATATGCAAGTGCCAATACTCGATAACACCAGCAGATAATATGTGTATACAACTCGAGCCACCCAGTGGGCCGATCCTCAGCACGACACCACCGAGCCTATTGTATTAAGCGTATTCTCGACGCACTGCCGAGACAGAGAAGGGGGGAAGAAAAAGGACGCTCTTCCCTTTGTCGTTACAGAGCCGTAAATCGGCCGGTGCTTTATTACCACTGCGCCACGGAATCCCCGATCGCGCTCAGGCGCCAACTTGTGTATATGGATCATGGTAAAAAAACTTGGGCTTTTCACGTCCTTGCTCTTTACAAGCAGTGAAATTGTTGAAACAATATTTATACATATACGAATTTTTTATTAAAAGTACTTGTGTTTTTTTTTTATTCCTACGAAAAATTTCGAATCAGGTATGATTTGCAAGCTTGAACAAAGAATATGATGTTAAAGTGCCATTACCGTAACCTGTCTCCAATAAGAATTTCGATTTTCTATACCTTCATTAAGAGAAAATTTCGATTCTTTTAATTTTTTATATCGAGATGTTTTTAAGTGTAATACCTATACTTAACTGCATAGGAAAAAAAATTCTTAAACAATTTTCCGTAGTACATATTGTCTCTCGAATTGTATCTCTCTGTTTTGTTAATTTTAAACTTCTCGCACACATTCTTGCATAGTACAATCGCTTTTTCGACTTCAGTGGTGTCGACACTGGCCTTATCTACCTTTATTTGCAAGCACTATGTTTATAAACCCACAAAGCGGTTTGAAAAATTGAAGTACTCTTTTTTGCGACAGTATTTTTTTTCGTGCACTTGAAAAAATAATGAAATGAAAAATAATGAGCGTCATTACCGTAACCGGCTGTATCTTATCGTCAAGGTGTATGTGCACATTTTAAGTGGTGATGAATCGAATTAGATGGTAAGTACAAGTTATAAATGCGAGGAAAAAATTTTTAAATAATTAATATCAAAATAACCCCCTTAATCACCCAAGTTTTTTTACAATGACCCATATACATCTACAAACGCATACACAACTATGTATACTATCTACGGTGCGCAGCGTCGCCCCGGCTTTTTTCAAGTGATGCAGTATACCGCGTGTATACCCAAATTAAAAGACAACGAGCTGCGCCGACAGATAATCCAATCGCGAGCCCCACTCGTGCGTATTTAAATCGACGCCAGTGCACCGAGGCCAACACAGTCCGTACACTGCCGAACGACTACCATCACCGATCTGCACGATGTAAGTTTTTTGGTTGTCACACTCATCGATATCTGCCGTGTATACATCGCTCTATTTTGTACAAGGTTTTCGCTGTTGGTACCGGTCCTGCTGTCGATCGTCGGCTGCGCGTCAACGGAGCCCAAGGCCCCGATAGTGCACACGCCCCTCGGCGTCGTCAGGGGTACCTACAAGCTGTCCGAGAACGGGAGGTTGTACGCGGCTTACGAGGGCGTGCCATACGCCGAGCCACCCAAGGGCGATCTCCGGTTCAGGGTAATCAATTGCCATGGGTCTAGCTTTAACATTATGATCCAGTGAATGGAAAAAAAAAAAAAAAAAAAAAAAAACGTGCCAAACGTAAATAGGATCCGGTGCCGGTGAAGCCATGGCCGGGGACGCTCATGGCAACGGAGAAGCGCTCGGTGTGCGCCCAGTACGTCGACGTGCCCCCCGGGAAGGACGGCCAGCCAGTGGCGGAGGGCCAGATCCAGGGGGAGGATGACTGCCTCCACTTGAACATCTACGCGCCCGTTTTGCCCCGAAAAAAGAACATGCCCGTCATCTTCTTTATCCACGGTGGGGCCTTCCAGTACGCCAGCGCCAACTACTTCGGGGACAAGTACCTCGCCGATCGCGACGTTGTGTTTGCCGCCGTGAACTATCGCCTGGGCATCATGGGTACACAAAAATAAAAGAAAATAAAAAGTACAAGTACACTAGTGCGTGTCCACGTAAATATGTACGGGTTTCGGTGAAATCCAGGCTTCCTGAGCACGGAGGACGCGTCGCTGCCCGGGAACTATGGGTTGAAGGACCAGGCGTTGGCACTTAGGTGGATCTCGCGGTACATCGGGTACTTTGGCGGTGACCCGAGCCGGGTGATCGTCGTGGGTTTCAGCGCGGGCTCGTCGAGCGTGCAGTACCACTACCTGATGCCCCAGAGCCGGGGGCTGTTCCATGGCTCCATAGGCATGAGTGGCACCTCCGTGAACCCTTGGGGCTTCTCCGCGAGGGGCTCGGCGGAAAAGGCCAAGAAACTCGGTGCCATTTTCGACTGTCCCACCCACAACTCGGCTTGGATGGTCGAGTGCCTGAGACGGGTGCCCGCGCACGAGCTCGTCGCTGCCGAGAAGCACTTCCAAGTACAACACATACGTTCCATCACTTTACCTGCATAAGTACATACACAACATGTAAGCGCATCGTCTGACGAACCCGTAGCCCTGGCAGTACAACCCCATGGCCCCGTTTGCCCCGGTGGTCGACGGCGTCTACGTCACCAAGTCGCCCAAGGAAGCCTTCGAGGCTCGGGAGTTGTACGACGTGCCCGCCATCTACGGCTTCACGAGCGACGAGGGCTGTTATCCGGCTGCAGGTATCGCGCGAGCGTATACACCCACCTATATATGTATTAGGTACATAATAATGTTATGTGCTCGTACGTGTAGCTTACGCCCCGCACGGCAATCTGTTGCGCGAGTTGAACGACAACTGGACGAAGATAGCGCCCCACCTGATGCAGTACAACTACACCTTGCCCCAAAAGATGCACGAGGTGGTGGCCAAGGACGCAAGGAGGGAGTACTTTGGGGGTGCCAGTATAAACAAAAAAAGCGCGTTAAAGTTGATTGAGATGCTGTCGGACCAGCAGTTCCTCGTGGGCATCGAGGCAGGGGTGAGGCTGCAAGCCCAGGCATCCCGTAGTCCGGTGTACCTGTACGAGTACGCGTTCCGGGGCTCCCAGAGCTACAGCGACCACCTGAGTCGCACTACCAACGATTACGGTTGTATTTTCCGTCCTTTGCTTACGAGCTCGTACCTTTTTTTTTCTACAACTGAGCTGGGGGATGGGATTTCTCGGTCATAGGTGTCTGTCACGCGGATGACATGAATCTCATAGTCGAGAATCCAAACGTCGATCCGACCAAGACGAAGGAGGAGTGGAAAATGTCCAACTTTTTGATGGACCTCGTGGAGTACGTCGCGTACCACGGGTTCGTACACACCTAATAATGCATACTTTTTTCCTTTTTCCTAACGAACCCCATGTTGCAGAGTACCGCATGCTGGTCTGAATTGGAAGCCAGTCGACGCCACCGACCCCGAGCTCAAGTACTTGCGCATCTACAAGCCGGGACGGTACAAGATGACGGGCAGCACCAACTTGGGGAACAAGAGATTCTGGAAGAAGTATTTTTTTACCGCGTGAATTATAACTGTACACACGTTGCCTTTGATTGTACGAAATACATATTATCACCTTGCAAAATCTCTCCTCTTTGTATATACATATAGGTGCTTGCAATACGCACGCGTGTATAGGCACACCAGGGGAGATCACAACGAGATAGAGCATGGAAAATGATAAATATATCACACGAGCTACCGGTATGATTATGGTTGCACAATAAATTTAATTCATACTCCCTGGACTGGAAAGAAAGAAAAAAAAAAAAGAAGAGGAAAGAAACGAAATTTCTAATGGCTCGGTGTATACGAGCACGGCGCACAAAGGTACAGGCTTTTCGAAGCCACCATACGTGTCATTACGACGATCATGGTTTTTAATTACAGTCGGAAAATATTTTCGCGCACCAAGAGCTGATTTATATTATATTATATTATACACGCGTTATCTGGCATCGCACGCGAGCGTGTAAGGTGAGCTCCGAAAATGCACGGAGAGAGAAAGCGCGCTCGTATACATGTGTACATTCACAATGGCGCTCGCGAGAGCCGAATCACGGACACTCGATCGGGTTTTTATACATATGTACTCCTTCGCGGATCTGGATGCTCGAACAAATAAAAAAAAAAAAAATGTACAGAAGGGGGATGGGAAGAAGAGGCGCCGAGAGTATATGCCGCGCTGAAATCATCCGCGGCGCATCAGCAGCAGGAGCGCGAGAAAAGGAGCAAGAGGAGCCCGCCGGTCACGATTCGGAATCGCACGAGGTCGACCTCATCCTGGATAACTCGTCGTCCCTTTGCTCTCCCTCGCGTGTGTATGTATATACATACATGTATTATATTTACGTGCACACAGGTCGTGATGCCTCTCTCTCTCTCTCTCTCTCTGCCCTGAAATTCCAAAGGGGCATCTTTCTTTTTTCTTGCTGCCCAACGCCGCGGCTTTTTAACCCCCTCAAGGATACTGCAGCATCGCGCGAACGTGCCCTCTTAAATCTCCCCTTCCCCAACTCGCGGTACCACGGGCATCGCTTACTCCACATTCATCCTTTCCATCTCTCGCTCCTCTTTCGCTTTTTTCCCTCCCACTCGCTGATTTTTTTTTTTTTTTTTTCGCGCTATCTTGATTCGGGGTACACGAAAACACGTGCAGGTAGGTATGGACGAGCCGCGTTGTTTCTTTCCGATGGCCTCCTCGTCCCGATGGGATTTAACGCAGTTTAGCAGCGTGCAAATGCACTAGAGCTGGATCGGCCGATTGATTATCCACCTCAGCCTTTCGAGCTCATATTTTTGTTCGTATATGCCACGGTGAACCACGAGGGAAAAGAAAATCATGGTTCCTCTTGTGTATACCTGTAAATCAACTTATTGGCTGAGGAGATCGGGATTCGCTCTACATCGTATACGAGTGTACATTATCGCGGGATCACGTATGTGCCCAATCAGCGGTGGACACGTGTTTAATGGGACCTTTAACATCATGGTGGGAAAGTATGTATCCCCTCTAATAGGCTCGTGTCACTGTACACCCCTACAACTCCAAGTTGATCGAAATCGTCGATTTCGCTCGAACGTGTGCATGCACATGTTTTTTTTTCCCCTTCCCTCAGTGGTTGTACCATCCGCGTCAAAAATAAAGAGAGGGAAACATTGTTCTTGAAGCTTATCACGCTTGTCGGCTCTGTTACCATACTCGACTAGTTCGAAAAACTACCGAGTATAGTACGATCCTCATTGTCTTCTTGAATGGCAGCTCGTGCTCGCTATACTCTACTGTTACATCGAGAGATTGGGAACTACGAGATATTAGAGACGCTCCCGCGAGCTGGTAGCTTTCGTAAATCAATCCCTGGTTTTTTTTTTACCAGAAGGTTAAAAAGAGTTGTATCCGAGAAATAATAGGATGGACAAACGGTTGAAAAGTTTTGCGAGAGAAAAAACCATCTCGAGTCGTTTTTCTCATTTTCCAAGTATGGATACGCGCATGTGCGGATACTCCCCCGAGTCTCGGCCCAATATATATACTCTTGAAAGGGACCGACGCTGCACAAAACCCACGGAGCGACGTGTATTTACGCGAGTAAAACCGAGAATGTAGAAGGGAGATCGGCTCGAAGATCGGTAAGGGTAAGAAGCAAAGGGAATCGGAAAGAAGGAACGGGCGCCCGGGAAATAAGGGAGATAAACATAAGAGTTGGTAAAAGAGAGGCGAGGCGTCCTCCGCGGATCCTTAATCCTCCGGTCCTTCCCCCTCAGCGCACCTTCCTCCGGCCCGACGCTCTTATCTCGAGCGCGCGGTCTCTCGGCGCTGGAGCACCCTCCTCCCCCTTTCCCCTCGACGTATAGGTAATACACTCTCCCGGATATAATGCACGTACACCCGTGGGGAATACGCCGTGGCTCTTTTTGTGCACTGCGGGCGCGCACACGCCAACGAAGAACTTCCTCTCTCCCATGCCGTGCACCAGATAACGATCACCCGGTCACTGATCGAAATCGCCCCCCCCCCCATATAGCTCTTTTATTTTCCGTTTTCTTTGTATCCACCCTCGTGTGCACGGTACACACACACGCTCGTGTATACCATACACATTGGGTAATTAAAGGTCGCGGGTGCTTGCAAAAAATCGGCAAAAGAGATCGCATAGCGGGGGGTGGCGAAAAATCGTGTACCGCGTGACTAAAGTCGGTATACATGCACCCACGTCGTTTGTTCTCGACTCACACGTGACTAATTAAACCCCATGAATCTGCATGGATAGCGTATGCAAGGGTTTACAACTAATAAATGTTGTCATCTAAACAGAGAGAAATGTTGTCAATACCTTTAGTCGCAAAAAAAAAAAAAAAAAAGTTCAAACCCTTTGACGAGTGTATACACTCGCATGCACCGATCTCGTAAAGTAAGCTCCGCGTACAGTTGCAGCGCGATAGCAGCGATGCTCTGGCGCCTGTCGACCTACACTACCAAGAGAGAAGATCGACCGGAAAGAGCTAGGGAATGCACGTGCAATGTCAGACGTGTATACGTATATATATATATATAGGTGGTACTGCGCTTTTGACGAGGGGGAAAACAAAAATCCCCAACTCCTCGATCTATCAGCCTCTCGTATATCCTACACGTGTCCAGAGTCGCGACTAGTGTGTATACGCACGCAACGCTCGTTTTTTTTTTTTTTTTAAGCCATATCAGAGCAACTGTAGGTACATGTATATATATATATATATACATCCATGTGCATCGCGCATTTATCAAACGCCACGTCGTCCCTCTTCTCTTTGCTCTCGGACGTGTTCTCCCCGAGCTTCTTTCTCCCATTCGCGTGCACATATTCGCTTTCTGCCCCAGGGATAGCCATGTACACGTATATATTATGTGTGTTCCTCGGCGGCGCGCTTTATTTCTCCCGGCTCCTTTTTCCGTCCGTTCGCTCTCCCGCGAGTGGTCAGAGAGGGACTTTTTATCGCTCGGAGGATCGGAGGGGGGCCTTTTTTTTCTTCCGAGGCGCGCACGATGATGATTCGGCCCCTCGGAGTCTCGTTTTCGCGTGGGTGACTCTTTGGAGCCTCGCGGGGAAAACGCGTAGGTGCACCCGCACGCACAGATTAGCTGTCAATCATCGTTGCGAGGAAATAAATGCGCATCACTCGAGGTGAAAAAAAAAAATAAAGTCAAAATTCACCGTTCCCCGAGAGAAAACTCCCTGTCTCTCTTTTTTTCCGTATACTTACCCTACTGCCTAAGCTGTGTATGGTCGGTGCAGCGCGAAGGAACAAACAGCAGCGAAACAAAGGAGAGGAGGATCCTCGGACGCGAGAGGAGAAAGAGCCAACACCTGCTGCATTGTCTTCCCTTTTCACTTCTCGCTCCCTCTCTCTCTCTCTCTGTCCCAAGCTCTTTCTCTTCTTCTGCCTGTTGGCGTATTCGTACCTAGTCGCAGTGCAACAGACCTTGGGGACGCGAAAAAGGGCGCCAGAACACTCGTATGTATATATGTGTATATACACGCGTTTGGATGAACGTGACCTGCTGTTTGTACGCTATGTACGTCGGCGATCGCGTGATACGTATATAATATACGGTACAGTTGTCGAGTAGCTCGTCGAGGACTTTGCTCGTTTATACGTTTTGTCCCCCCACCTTTTTCTTCCACTTCATCTCTGTATGTGGACATTTTTTTGTACATCCTTACTAAGTACAAATGTATTTCTGATGCCCGGAATTGCACTTTTGCTGCAGTTCACCTTTCGATTTTGATACTCGCGGGAACTCCCACGAATACTTACTTACGAATGAATGAATGAATGAATAAATGAATGAACGAATGATTTAAGGGTGGCGAGCCGCGCCTCCACACACCTATAAATCCAATGACGGCTTTTCACGGGTAATCACAAGAGCATGTCTCACGTGGTTTCATTGCGTTGCGTGAGAGCTTTTTCGAAAATACTACTTACATGTATGTGCCCACACCTACGCACGCGTTGACGAAACTTTATAGCTACGTTTGTGAAATTGAAATTGTGATGAAAAAAAAAAAAAAAAAAAAAAAAAAAACTAACATTTTGCCATTGTTGCATTGTTACAGATCCCAACGGAGTCCTGAGACAACTCGCACCCAAGAGTGTCAGCAGCAGCGACGATGGCACCCGGTCCGCGGGAGCTCGTCAGCGACCCCACGTGGACGCACCTGTCCTCGGAATCGTGAGTACACCGGGGAAGCAACAACAGAGAGGACCCGGTGGTATGAGCTCGCCTCATCATGTTCGGCGCACGAGCCCTGCTGTCGACACCGAGAACTCCTGAACCGCACTTTGGTACTCTGGTGCTGCTGATCGCCCTGGTCTTCAATACCTGCCACGATGTCGGGGCCGACCTCAACTCGGAGTTTGTCAAGGGCAAAAGTGAGTTTTTTGGTGGTTTTGCAAGAACCTCGTTGGTGTTCGTCGCTTTCTGCGCACGTATCCCAGGATCGATAGAACGTGGAAAGCGGGGAACATCCTAAGGGCCATTTCCTTCATTCATTTAGTTTTTTAAGAATAATATATACCTTGGGAACATCGATCGATACACTCCATACATGCAAATATTGATTATTTCTGTTACTTGAATAATAATTTGATGATAATAATCAACAATAACTAGCTCAAGTTTGAGTTGTATTTCAGCCTCGACGTGACAACCGACTCGGAAAACATTCAGCTTTTGACGCGAGACTTTTTTTTTCCTTAAAATGATACGTTTCAGACGTACTGCACACACGCCATTGTAAAACAAGCTACGAAGGACACCTACGATTTTTCGAACGACACGTTGTGCATACTTTCGTAATAATACATATTCAAATTTACCGACACGAGGCGACACCACCACACACGTCTTTTGTACAACAACGACGTGGGTGTTGGAGGAAAAAAAAAAAGAGAAGCAAAACCCCTTCTCTCTCTCTCTTTCCCGGCATTTTTTGGAATCCCCCCCTTACATAAATAAAAGAGTATACCGTTTTCCCGGCCAAAAGAGCATAATTAGCCGTGCCACTTTGGACGCATGTGGCCATTATATGGATACTATATCCGTGGTCGTTTCGCGTTTAGAAAGTCTAAAGGAAGTGATGACAGTCTCGGGATCAATAAGAGTGTCTCTTTTGGACTGTGTGCGGTATCGTAAAAAGTGGGCGATACTAGAAACATGGTGTCCCTAAAAAAGTTAATTTAGTTATTCCGAAAAAATGGTCCCTCGGTGCTCATCCACCCTGATGTGGATCATTTGGATACCTATTATAAAAATTTGTGGTTCACTAGCGCACGAAAGAGTGTACAATTGAACTTTATGAGCATCGAAAAATCAAAATCTTTCCATCAGAATTATCTTAATATAGCATATGGAGTAAAAAATACATACGCCGCCCTTTCTTTAATTTTAAATTACTCTTCCCTGTCAGCAACACGTACGTATATATATATAATATAATGTAGCCCAATCGAGGCGTGAAATTCTCTCTCGGAATTTTTGCGCCTCCCCATCCCGTGTCTCTCACAATATTACTCTCCGTCAAAAAGCTAGACAATTCTCTCTCCTCCTCTGCTGTACGCTCATAAATATCAGAGTATTATACACGAGCAGTCACCCACCGCGGCGGGAAGTCTGCAGAGTGTGCTCTCAAAACGCGTGGGCCAATCTCTTTCTTCACGCATACAGTATATGCCCACATGTCTCGCGTGTGGGTTGGACAATGTATACACATACAGGTACAGGTTACACTCGCGGTTCAGGGCGTGACCCACATCGAACTTTACGATCGGTCGATAAAAAATAATACAACCCAGCGAGATTTTTCTCAAATCAGCTCAATGAGCTTTTCCACGCAGGTTGAAAACTATGGGCGTGCAACGCGCCCTCTGAATCGATTCGACAGCCTGTATAAGCGTGTGACGTAAGGTTCCATCGGGATTAGTTTACGGATGGAGAATTTTTTTTTTTTTTACATATTGTCACGAAATTCAGCATAGGGAGGAAAAGAAGTAAAATTTGCCAGGTCCTTGTGCCATTAGCAGATTTACGATCGACAGCGTTGTAAATCGGGAGGGAGGGAAAAAAACCCTGAGCGCGCAAGACTTTGGGATTGCCGCTTGATATGTTTATGTGCACAAATCCCTCCCTGCCCCATCCAACAAAGTCATCCGATTGACGGTAATCTGCGCGAGCGGGAGAAAAAGCACAATTAAAGCGGCAAGAGCATTCCGTCTCCATAAAGTTTCTTGACCGAGGATTAAAATTAAGAAAAAAAAAAAAAAAGGTACAACTCGTCCCGCGATGTGACAGTTATAACGTCGTGAGAGCCGTCGCTCGATTCGCGCCCGAAAAACGCGCTCTCCTCCTCCGTACCCGCATACAACTCCCCGGAGGCGCACGTGCCCGCGGCTTCACATGATAATGCAGCGTCTCTTGGCAATTATCTTTTTTCACCCCTTCAGTATCTCATTGCCCTTCACGTACCTCCATTCAGCTGTAAATTTATGCAACGTCCATTGCGCCCGTACGTCCGTATATTGTACACTTAATGCCGTGGAGGAAGAAATTCTTTGACGTACTTGTAAAAAAGCATTCGTTTTTTTTTTTTTTTTTTTTCCTTTGGTAAACTACAGTTGTTACGAACATGGTTATTATCAAACGGTATTGTTTGCTCTTGCGAGTAAATATATACACGTACCGATCTCGTATCACGCGGTCGATCGAATGCCTGTGCGTTTATGACCGATTAACCAACGCAAAAGTAACGCGCGCGCTCTCAAACGGATTATTTATCGGCAATGTGTACTCCCCGGCTCGCGACTTTTACGCGTTATTACGTTTTTTCCCCCTTGCAAATGCAAAAGTATACCAAGGTTTAACGATCCTGGCTATAACCAAACGAAACTTTATCCATGTCACTACAAAACTGCAACAAATTTAACATAAAGAAATGAAAAAAAAAAAAAAAAAAACATTAAAAATTATCCTAATCCCACGTTACTTTAAGAAAGTAGTAGCATAAAACAACAGATCCTATACACATGCATACACGGCTGCACAGCCGTTCACCTTCTCACGACTCGAGTCCTATATATACGACATAACATACTTGTACACACATGTATACACGCAAACACATACGCGCGCGCTCAAAAACCCTGCGATAGCATAACTCGCCGTCTCGTAAAAAAGAAGAAAAAAAAGAGTTGAAAGCGTGTGCGCAGGAGAGGTTTTTAGGAGCCCCCAAACGATACCTCATCTCGGGAAGGGAAACACCCCACACCCTTTGGACTCTGTACCATTAGAGTGATAAGAGCCACCGTGGGGGGTTGGGGCTTTTATATTATCCACGGAGACCGGCGATACAGGAAACTCTGTGGATTCTCTATACCGTGGAAGCGCGGGAGGGCCGAGAGATAGACGATGGGCGCTGAGTTATGGAATTTATCGCTGCTATTAGTAGAGCTTTTTAAACTTTTTTCTTTTTATTTTTTTTACTCCCCATGCAACAGTAGAGAGACGTGGAGGGCAAGGCAATTAAGATGTTCCCCAAGAGATTACAGGGTTGGCGCTGATTTCGCGATAGTTTCGCGACTCGCGCTCAAACGTATATATATACAATATACAGATCAGCGTCAGCTCCTCTGATGGGTGTGTAATAAACACGCGAGCGTGCAATAATACGTATACGTGGACTCCGGGGGTGGGGTGGGGGGAGTTATTCGATCCGCGATTAGGCAACGCTTGGCGAATTCTCCATCCACGCGAATCGAGAGAAGAAAAAAAAAAAAATCCATTCGGCCGGTCGGTATGTGGAGTAAAGTTTAATCGAGTCGTTAATAACGTCGCGCGGTGTATATCGAGCAACGCGACGATTGTGTCCGAGATTATAGTGCGGCTATATACAGAGAGGAAAAATCGGCTCGTCGTGTCCCCTTGCAATTGTCTCTGTAAAAATGAAATTGAATAATTATTGTACCCCCGATCTCGATCGCAGTCGTGATAATTTACACGCGCGCGTGAGCTCGAAAATATCGCTTGTCTCTTTGCTGCCCGGCCACTATAGATCGGCATGTCATTCTACGACTGTACTTTGCTCGAGAGGTGAGGAGGAGGAGGGAGAAACCCCAAGTGCAAAAAGAAAGAGCGGCACCGTTGCCACCATCAGCGATTAACTTCCGCAAAATCGGCGGAGCGCGAAAGACGAGCATCGCGACTTTTCAATCGCGCGGTAAACGAACGCGACGAGAGCATAAATATATACCAATCCCTCGTCTTGGGTGGCTCGTACATCTTCGCTTTCCCGTATCGCCTCATTTTTCATTTTTATCTCGTCCGTACAAATATATATATACCTACGCATACAAACCGGGTATCGCGAGTCGTCGATCTTTCAGAATCGATATCAGCCTCGTTTTGTGCAATACATCGTATATATACATGCACATTAGTTGGCAAGTTTACAGTACACCAACTTGTTGCGTTGTCAGAGCAGTTGAAAATAAACAGCGACGAGTCTTTATCGGGCGCATGCACACGCGTTTATATGTATATCAAGTCAGGTGTATGGCACTGCAATGTGTTTACGATTTTACCTTTTTTTTTTTTTTTTTTGTTTTCCTCTCCCAAAGGCAAGGAGGGGCTAAGGGGAAACGTTTTTATCGCGTCTACTTCTATCGTGTACACACTTACGCGTTGCGTACTCCAACTCCATCTGCGTTGTACTTTTTGCCGTGGCTAAAATACCCGACCAACTCGCGGTCCATTTGTACGCGTGTACTGTATATTGTATGGGTAGAAACTCAAAAACGCCTTGCCCGTGCATTTCTCGTCGTAAATATCGTAGATAAACGTGGAAAATTTAGGATAGCCGTGGCTGCAATCACACTGGGATTGTACAGCGAAATGCCTTCGAGCACCTGCTTGCACATTCGGATCCTGGGGGGAGAGTGAAAAAAAATTAGAAAAAAAAGCTGGTAGTACCGAGCGATCTCGAAAACGGATTGAGACGTCCGAGTCGTCGTACAAATACACATCCTCTCGCTGCTTTATCTCTCTCTGTTTTGCCTTTCTCCACCTCGCGCTTTCAATGATCTCCCTCCGTCTTGCGGTCGATGCCCATCGGTGAGTTCCGAGCACCGCTCGGCGACGATATTTCATTTACATGCGTAAGTGTGTATAACGCGGAGAGAGAGTCTCTTTTGCGAGAGACGCGCCGGCCAGCCTGACATTGCACGGCCGATGTTTGACGTCGCGGTGAACACGAGTTCGATTATTGCTCGACGACTCGAGAGCCAAACAGGGCAACTGGTTAATTTTTTTTTTTTTTTCTCCTTCGCTCGTACATCGCTCGGACGATGTCTCGGGATGTTATTATATGAGCGGTGGTACGGCCGGCGTGTGTATTATTTATATATACCTGTACCACCACAGTGTCTCGCTCTCGACGATTTCAAAGCTCATTTGAATTTTAATCTTATTGTTGTCGCTGCATCGGAGATTGAAGTATCTCGTGCGCTCGTGTTGTATACGCGAACGAGATCGGAGTAACGTTTTCACGAGGTTGTAGCGAAAAAATTTTTTCCTACAATTACGTGGTTGTCGGGAGATGCGAGACACTGAAATAACACATATCCCGAGACAACAGATGTAAAGTAGATACGACCTGTCCAGCTGTTGGGGAAAAAAGAAAGAAAGAAAACGGACCACCACCACTACTATATACCTCCAAAGAGTCAAGCGTCTCTGGATAGGCGCCCATCCGTCAATATTCGTGTACATGGTAAAATATGCGGAAAAAAGAATCTTGAAAAGCGATCTCGTTCGGATCCACAGGTGCTTGGCTCCCGGCAACTCGCTGCATTAGGTGCACAAGTGAGCGTTTGCCTTTTTGTTTCAAACGTCTAGCGATCAAAATCAACTCCGAGAGGAGGGATGGAAATGGAAAAAAAATAGACGGAGAAACCCAAGCGGCCTCGAGGATTTTTCGATGAATCACTGCGCACGGCAGATATAGCTTATGAAACTGACAGCTCTGAAAAATCGTTCGGCTTAATAAACGCTTTCCAGATCGCCCCCCCCCCCCCTTTGCCTCTAACTCCCCGGGAACGAAGCGATGTTAATTTTCGATAGCGCGCGAGATATCCCATGCAGGTACGTACTCTCCTGCTTGCCTCTTTTTTTAAAAATATTTTTGTATCCCCTGGAGGGTGTATTGACCAACACGGCCAATAAACGCGTGCACACGTATACCATCGAGAAGAGATGTTTCGTTTGTTTTATTCGTCTCACTCTTTCGTGTTTATCACGAGTGGAAAGTCATTGCGGATAAAGAGAATCAATCATTGTTTCACTCAGACGGTATACACGTGAATTACATCGATGGATTTTCAGTGGATGGATACTATAAATTTAAACGAAAAACTGGAAAATCAATTGGCACACGGTTGGTAAAGCCGACATAAACCGCGGTATAGGTGCTCGAGTTGGAGTTTCACGTCGAAAAATGTAAAGAGGCCGGTTAGAGGAGATCGCGGTCAAGTGGACGGTCGACAAACGACCTCCATTCGAGTATAAAATACAACAACCACATTAATTACTTCATTAATAATTGAAAAAAAAAATCATGTAAGTACACTCAAGCTGTGTGTAGGTAGGAAGCGGCTAACGAAAAGTTTATATATCGAGCACGGGGTAAGCTTTTCTCACGGGACGTCTTCTGTATACACGTATGAACGATGTGTGTTGTTGGAGGGGGAGGCATGCAAATGAAATTTTGCGTGCACACACAGAACACGGGCGAAGGAGAGATGGAGGCTCGGAAGCAGATGTTCTTCCGGGATCATGAGAAGAGCGTGTTTGAGCCTCGTGGAAGATTTTTCAATTTTCTTTTTTTTTCGTTTCCTCGCTCTTTTTCTCGTCTTTCCCTTTTTTCCTCCCCAAACGAGTGAAATAAAGACGATCGCGCTCGTGCGGGCGTCGAAATCTTCGGGCCGCACAATGGAAGGGAGGAAAGTCAGTTGTAAAGATTTTTCGAGCCTCGCAGATGCGGGAAATTCATATTTCGGAAGAATGGGCCCCGCGCGGAGGATTTTTCGCCGTGAGAAACATCACAGAGCCTCGGACATGCTCTTTTGTCGTTGTGATCGATTGTTGGTTTTTTTTTCCCCCCTACAGTGAAAATCGCCTTTTTCTCCAAAAACATTTAAATATTAAGCCGAATCGACAACAAAATGTTTAGTTATAATAAGCCCGTGTGTCTTTCTTTCAGCGATGAAAAAAATTAATAAAATAAACGACTATGCGAAATGGTAAGCATTATAAATCACACTTTCTCCCTCCGCGATTTTGATGATGATTTGATTTAAATGAGCAGGCTCGTGATCACTGATCCGGAAAAAAATCTGAGAATCAAGTTGTTCTTGAAACACGAAACAAATCAACGCCCGAAACTTTTGAAAAGCCAATCCTCGCAACAACACCATCAACGACGACAAAAAGGACGAGCACACGTCCTTCCCCCCTCCACCCCCGGATGCACCTCTTGCGTCAGAACAGGGCACGTTTCCCACGTAGCTCAACTGCACAGCGATGGCGCTAATGCATCCCGTATCCATATATTACCTATGTATAAACGTACTCCAACTCAATCTGCGTCCAGCGATCGCTATGGAGAATACTCGGCAGAAAAAGGAGAGCACACGAGTCCTTTCAGAAAGCACCGGTCCTGTCCGAAGATTCTCCCCTCCGGACAGAGGTCTCTCCCTTCTCTGCTTACGATCGCCCCCTCCCCCCACACACAAGCGAGAATAATAGATGCGGAGCACATACGTAATATTCCGTGGGCACAAAAAGCTAGCCAAATGCCAGAAAGATAGACTCTCGGGGGGCAGTATATAATATGTATACGTACGCACGCCCTCCCCGAGCTCCTTTTTACGCAGAAAAGCCAGCGGGAGGGCCCGCGAGTCATTGTAGCCAAGGCATCGATAGATCTGACGGCGAACAAAGGGCCGTAGGGGCCCTCTCTACCTCGTGAACCTTTTTTTTCTATTTTTTCTATTTTTGCACTCGCCGCTCTTCCCTCCTAGACTCTCTTCAAAAAAAAAAGAGCAGTGCTCGTGTGTATTGTATACACACACGGTTTCTTAACGAGATTCCTATGAAGCTCCGTGCCGCGTGCGCATTTTTCTTTTTAATCCCCACCCTCGACGGGGCCATTCATCCTTATCGAGATCATTAGAGCCGATAATTCAGCCGATCCGAGCTTTTGTTCCTTTTCCTCCTCTGTGGTATATACACGCAGGGTCCCGGCGTTTGGTGTACAGATTACGCGCGAAAGAGGAGAAAAAGGGGCCCCATCGGTCTTATTCGCGGACGATGATTTTTCAGATGTATTATCATCACGGCTCCTTCCTCGCGTTTTCACTCCTCGGTTAGATCGGCAACGAAAATCGAGCGACCGTGACTCGCTTGGTTTGGGCCCCTTGCGTGTGAATGTACTCCACCGCGACCATTGTCCAGCACACACTCGATTACTCGTTAAATTCACGCAACAAAGATCGGTATACGTATAAATCGCCCCGTCCCGATCATCTAATGGACCATCGATTCCATCTGTACACCGTGTATGAATAGATCACCCAAAAAGTATACGCACTCCAATTTTCGCCGCGCTTTCGCTCCGTACACGCGTATACATAGATTTACAGATCGAGCGCTCGCATTAAAAGCACATTAACCCGCGCTCGTTTCGAAAAGAGCCTCTCTCTCTCTCTCTCTCTCGCTCGCTCGCGCGATCGGCGCCAATTACATTTCGATGGCTGTACGCGGTGCGTGTTACAATCTCTCACACTTGTACACGTATCGCTGAGAGGCCAAAACTCTCTTTCTCCCTCTCGAGCGTATCTGCGCATGGATACATGTACATACACATACACCTAGTGCCTAAGAACGCTCGACTTGCAAATTACAGCCTCGTTAGGGACAATTTATGCCCCTCTCGGGATATCGCGCTGCTTTGGCAATTTGCAATTACATGACCGTGCACACATATTATAACCTATACGTATATACATGCATATGCCTATGTACTACACGAGCGTAAGCGTTACCATGGCCAAAAGTTTATCGCCGCGACGAAAGTATTTCGTATTATGGGTTTATCTGTAAAAGCACCGACCGCGGTTTGCCTTATATTTCATACCGAACGTGTATACATATTACATAGAACCGATAGCCCGGATAAATCAGAGCTTAAGAGAGCTCGAGCTCATTAATGTATACGCGCGACCATTGCGGGACGATTAGTTGTTTATACTCACCGCGTGTCTGTGGCTTATCGTAACACTGTCAATTTTTAACATCTCTCTCGCGTCCCTCTCTTCAACACAATGGCAAAGGTGATGGCTGTTTAATGGCCCGCTTGTAAATTTTGCGCTCGACAAGGGCTATACACGTCGATTTTTGCATAGTAACGACCGGCAATGTTCACTAGATCAAACGGGGTATACCCGTGGCACTGAAAAAATGGCTTTCGTCTCGGGTAAGGTCAAAAATTTATAATCACACGCAGATAATTCAATACACCGCAGTCCAGCTCTAAAATGTAATATCCGTCCGCATATAAATATACACGCGCCGCAATGATAATAACAACAAAGTTGGAGAGCTGCACCGGCCGGGATATTATTTCAATCCGGTGGCGGTGCAGTGGCTATTAAAATTGTTAATATCCCACGTGATAAGTTTTGCATCGCGTTGAAGGAAAGTGCCGGGGAGAAGCGATTACACACACACGCTCGTGCTCGTCGAAAAGTGCCTTTTAAGCGATGGGCACGAAAGGGGGAGAGAAAAAAAAAGACCCCGGCAAAGACGACCCGAGGAAATATTCAATTTTCTGGGCAATCTGCCTTAATGCTCCCCGAGCCTTTCATTTACACTCGGGCGCAAAAATTAAGCCCAGCCTCGCCTCCGGACGCAACCGAGGGAGATGATCTCGGGGAGGGATTGAAAAACAAAAGCATACGTATAACGTGTATACATGTAAGGAGTTTAATTGCGCCAGTCAGGATCGTTTAATGCACGTTATTTCGAATTTGAGGTTCTGACAAAAAATAACAGAAAAAAACCAAGGGCACGGGCAGTTTGAGGGATTTCACTTTTTTCCTTCCACGAGCCCTGTCACTCCGAAGTACAGTGAAAAACCACGTACGCACACACAACAAATGACGAATGCAAAATTGAGGTGTATATAATACCCATTCAAAGTTAAAATGTATATAAATAACTAAATCTGCACGCGGACACGCGTAAAAGGAAAACTCGTTTCGCGCTCTCGCGTGTACTGCTGCAGGTACGTATAAGATACCCGTGCACTCACGCACCTATATACGCTCGAAAACGCATTTGTTAAGTGTCAGAGCGGAGTATGGGTATGTATACTGCAAGTAAAAGAAGAAGACGAAAAAAGATTGGAAAGGCGCGCAATAATAACGTAGCTGCGAACAAAAGGTAAAAATAAATGAAGCCGAGAAAGAATTTCTCTCTCTCGTATACCCTTGGAGTTTGCTCTTTGGGGGGGAAAGGGAACAGTGGTGGAAAGGACAGCCAAGGTGTGCATAATACTTGGTTGTACGCGAAAAAAAAAAAAAAAAAAAAAGAGTATAATAGAGAGACGGGGATGCTGGAGGTGCAAACTGATAGACGAAGGAGAGAGAGAGAGTGGAAGAGGAGCATTTATCTGTACGCAAGATGGGGGTACGTATACACATAGTGTTGGACACGCGTATACATATACGCGCAGCGAGAAAAGAGCGAAGAAGAGGGAGACGAGCAGGTATAATGGTCCTTCGGAGGAGAGCGCGAGAAGGGAATACCGAACGAAGGAGAGGACGACGGAGGAGCAATTGTAGAGCGCGTTGTTGCGTTCGCGCCCCGAAGGTGGAGGGAACAAAGCGCATTCCATGCTCCCGTCATTTGTTCCTTGTCCATATAGGTCCTCTCTTGCTCTTTCTCATATATTCCTCTCTCTCCCTTTCGCTATACTCACGCATGTTGCGTCCCAGACGATGCAGGTACCTACCACCTCGATCCAAAAGCCTCCTTATTATCATCATTATTTCCACGCGTCTGAGGCTGAATTATTGTTCACGGCAATCACTCCTCCTTCTTTTCTTTTTTTTTCACCTTTTACTTTGCTTCTCTTTCTTCCTTTTTTCATTCAAGTGCAGCCGAAATCAAAACGTGTCGACAGCTCTTATTGTACGTCCTCTTTTGACGAATGCGCGGGGCACGAGTGCACTCGGTGATCAATATACAAGAGATTCTATTGCATCGATCGATTTTTTTAAATTTTTCTTTCCCTTGTATCCTTGTACGCGAGCTTTCACTCGGACAGCACAAGCTAAACTAATCAGGCAGCGGCACTTGGCGTCGTCATTAGGCGTGTGAATATGTTTCTCGTCAGCATGAGCTCGATGTGCGCGGGAGAAAAGCCGACTCGCGGAAAATGATTTGTCGCTGAACGAGCCAAGCTGTGGTGACGGGAAACGGTGAATGTGACTGGGGAAATGTTAAAAAGGCCATAAACCACAATCCCCATTTCGCGTTTCTTAGGGATACAGAGATTTTTTTTCTCTCTCCAAAAGCGTGGCTAATTTTTTAATCGACTCGTGAAATTCTTCGGCTCTCCAACTTGTTGGTTGGTTGTTATTTTTTATTTTATGGTTTCTCGGTACGGAGCAAGTATAGGTGGAGAGTGTAGAAACAATTTTTATTTTGGCGAATTTGAAGATCATTGCATGGTTTTTTTTTTTTTCTTTTTTTTTGCAACCGTCGTTCGGGGAAAAAGAAGTGGTACTTGAGGAATGATAATCGTGAGGCTGAAAATACACATGCCTTCTTCGTAAAGCTTATTTTTTAAGAGGAGTGGTTTCAAGGTAGGATACTTTGCGGAAACTCTTCGTGAAAAAAAAAAAAAAAAAAAAAGAGTAATGTAAGTGATTGTCCGTATCCATCCGATCGCAAATCGTGCACAATATAATAAAAGCTGTCGCAATTTGAGTATATAATACGTATATAAAAAAATCACTTCCCCTCGGATACACTTTTTCTTCCTCCGCTATACTCCCATTGTTTCGTTTTTGCTCGGCCCTTCCCTAAATTATTGTTTACGCAAGCCAAGAGCACAACATGTGCTGCATCGGATATATATATATTTTTTTTTCCCCGACCTCACCTTTTTTCTGCCTCTTCCGAGAGATACATATATAGAGACAAGATGACGCCCAATGGTTATTTCGCGCCTCTGGTGCGCGAAGCCCCTCATTTGTGAAGCCTCGGGTTTTTCGGACCGGCTCCGAAAGGGAGAATATAAGTGAAACTATACATATATACCCGGGGTAGCCATTAGCCTCGTGGGGAGGAGATTATTACAGCGCTGCCGTAGGCGGCTCTCTTGTATGATTTGCGCGAGATTGCGAGAGCCCGTTCCCTCAACAACGATGGCTTTTATCTCGTGTCCCCCTCCCGAGACCCATACGAGGGGTACATATTAATAGCGCGTTTAGCAAAACACTAATGCGAGAGAGTTTCGCGGAAATGTGGATTTGTCGCGCGCGTTTTTATGGATAATTATGGAAATAAAAAAAAAAAAACCCTTGCTCGTTATTTAGCTTCGTTGAAACCTAATCGATGATTGCACTTGGAGGAAGAAAAACGCTTATCCAGACCGTGTTAAACAGGTCGATCGGCATCCATCACCCTCGCGAGAAGCCTCTCTTTTTGTTCGGTACGTATCTTCATGTGTACTGTGCACAGCGCGCAATTTAGTCGAGGGAGACCTTCGTTACGACGCGGTATGATTATTATTAAAAATTTCTCTCGAGGCGCACGCAGGGGAGCCGAGAATCGTTTCTCGCGCGAGTGTCCCGAAACGACGACGCCGCGGGCTGCCGCGAACCGCATATCAGAGAGAGAGAGAGGGGCGCTGTGGGTATACGATGGGTGATGGTGCGCCCCTCGGTATAAGGTATACATAAGTATCGGTGTTTACGGGCTCGGATGAATGGCGCCGGCTGGAGCACACCGACGACGATGGCCATGTACGCACACGCGCATTTGCAAGGTAATAATACGTTCCGAGGGGAGGGTCTTCCCTCTAATGGGGGTCCTAAAGTGCCGCGTAAAAATCTCTCTCTGCGGCGGCGTTACACCTCTCGGGAGAGGAAAAAGATACGGGATGCTGCCTTTGGTTTTAGAAGTGTTATCGGTTGCTGCAGCGCACACCATACGGATGTAAATAAAATACCTATCGGTGTCTCTTTTATGGGCACTCGCATGCGGTGTGGTCGTCCCGGGCATCAATAAAAAGAGTCACGCTTCAATCGGCCTCGCTCCCCCCCGACCGTCTCGGACAATAGCCGTGAAAGGAGTTAAGGGGCAACAAACACAAAAAAAACCATCTCTCGTAGCTATTCTTTTATTTTTTCCTTTTTTCATCACCCTCGAAATGCCTTCCATGCCCCAGGCTTCTCCGTATGAACAGTACGCCGCGACAAGTGTTTTCTTTGTTTCGCGCTTCTCTTACATGCAGTCGTGTGCTTCGAAAGGAAAAAAAAAAAATGCCAACCCTTCGGGACGCCTGACGGATGTATACGGGTCTCGTTAAAAGCCCGCGAAAATCTGACCGCTGCGTGATTACAGGCCGAGGCAGCCGCCGGATCCTCCAATTGCCCCGTTTTCTCTCTTTCGCTCCGTTTGCCGAAATTTACGGACTTGCACACACGCCCTGTAAACCGTGCATCGGCCCCAAAATTACACCAAAAGCCGTGTGTTACGTGCTCGTCGTCAGCTGTTTTTTTGTTTTTGTTTTTTACGCTACTCCAGAGCTGTTTTGGTCTTACAAAACTAATGGACGCGCGTTGAGGTGCGGCAGGAGCAATTGCAAGGTGTCGACTGTTGTACAAGCTGTATCGTGTGTTAATTAACAGAAAAAAAAGCTCGTGACTAACGTTTGGATGATTTTTCTTTCTCCATCGACAATCAAATCGCCCCAACGGATAACAATCACAAGACAAACTTGGAGTCGTCGTGGATGGTCATTACGTATACATGGGTAGGGGAGCGCCGGTTGTATATGTACACTAATTTACGGCTGTCTAGCCTAAGCAAATGAGGCAGGAGGCGCCTGTCGCCGAAAGCGGCGCGGTGCACTTGGCCGTTCTCGGCTTTTGCTTGATTATCGGTGCAATTAAATTTTACGCCAGCCGCGTATATAAGTACAACGAAGCCGATGGAAAACTGGAAACCGGATGTGTGGGCTCTCTACGCGTGTACCTTGATGCGTTTTGCGGATAACCGAGTGGACTTGGGCGGGGAAAACGAAAGCGTACATTTTTTTTTCCCCATCCTCCCCTTATTCCAGCGCATCCGCACGCGTGGTGTAAATAACCACGATAATTGACCATTAGATGAGCACTTTTCAAGTACACACGTCGAAGGATTCGCGTGATTTTAATTGCCAAAGATCATCACTGATATTATTTCATATCGAACGCGAGTAGATATATGTTCGTAGGGAAAAAATAAATTCCGGAGCCTCGACGGCGGCACACAGCGTTCCGAGAGTATCAGGTGCTTTTAATTAGCGATCGGCCTCCTTTTTTCCCCCTCTATCCACGCTAAATACCCCGTCTGACCCATCTCGGCTGTTTCTACTTGATTATCTTTTTTTTTCTCAGTCACGTACGGGGCATTTTTTTGTTTTTGTTTTTTTGTTTCCCAGCAAACAAGCCGGCACGTTTGTAGTGCGCGCAATTCATCGATGAGTGTAATTGCGTCCTTTTTTTGCCTCGCACGGTGTAACTGCACGGCCGATATATATTAGCGTCGAGCGAACGTGCAGGAACGCCGTGTGGCACAGTACGCCATCAGTTACGCTCGTTTGTAACTTTCGGTTCTCGAACCCGAGGAACACGTGTTTTCTGTTCATCCCCAAAATGGCCTCGATTGGCGACGATTGTTACCGCCCGGTACACCGTATTGTCCTCATACCCAGGGAGAAAAACATCAACTAGCGGCTACACGGTAATAACACCGCGTGTGACGATCTTCATCGACTAGTCCCACCAGCGTTGACAACCAAAGTGCATGCAAAACTTGGTTGCACACAGTCGCTCGAGGCGACAACCCGTCCAATGGATCCTCAAGCGCGGAACTGTCGTTAGAGGCAGACATGGGTCCGGGTCCAGCGAAGCTTTGCGAGGGTGGGATGATCGTCGTTGCTGATGGGTTGTATGTTCTCGCGAAATGGCCCTCGTTTGTCGCTCAAGGGCTCGTCGTTTTGCGAGAGCTTAAAGCGACTCGGCACCGTTGTTGCCCCGAAGTGATTTTCTTTTTTCAATCTATAAGTATAGACGGGACGAGCGGTAAATCAATAATCAGCAAACATTTCAGCGAATGGGGCGAAACTAAAAATGGTCACCCGAGAGTACCAACATCACTGAGCTTCTTATCCGAAACTAGTCGCTTACGTGTATAATATACGGTAAGCCTATATAATGGGATGCTGTACAGTACACGTCTGCGACTCTCGCTCTTATGGAAGTGGTTCGCCCACCTTACCAACAACCTTTCGTTGTGTAGTTGTGTACGTACACACAATTACTTGTAGCTCTGCTCGTGTGCGTGGATGTACGTGAATACGATTTCAGGCCTAGAAGGAAGAAAGCCATCGGTATGGATATACGTGGAGGTGCATCTCGCGGAGTCGCGCGCGCGTCCAGCCGAGCCGATGTGGGTGGGTTTGGAGAGTTTCCATTAATGCTTTATCTCGTGTATTTATTCCAGGTATATCTGTGGCCTCTTCTTTTTATTTTTTTATTGCTATTATGTTTTCTGACTAGTTTTTCTGTTTTTTTTTTTTTTTTTTTTTTTTTTACTACCCGTCCTCATTGTAATGATGCCTGTGTTCATTTGTTGCGTATAAAAAACTTTTCCTTTTTTTTTTTTTACTGTTTAAAAATCTCTTACTAGTTAAAAAAACACTTTCTGCGTCACATACGTCGCCAAGTGGGTAAAAATATGACTCTGGTATCGGCACGAAAGTAATATCTGTGCTCGAGTCGACTGTTACGACTACTCGAGACACCGTTTCTCTCCTGAAATAGTAGAAAATTCTTTGAAACCAGATAAAAAAAAAAAGAAAGAAAGAAAAAAAACATTTGTAATAAGGTCGTGCGAAATATGAAATAAGTAGTTCGGAAGTCCTTCTCTATACCCACGTATAAACTCTCAGAACTGGTCTTTCGTCAGCCAACTAGTTTTTCATTACACTCATTACTCGTATCGTGCACGTATGGTCCCCAGTATTTTCTAATCAGAATCTGGGAATAAGAACCCAAATATTTTATATTTTTTTTGCATCACGATTGCCGTCGCGCATACATGCACGCACTCAATGAACCACCGAAGCAGAAAATCACGCAAAAGAAAAATTTTTCATCGACACTTACGAGCTGGTATACTTTGACAAACAGAAAACGTAGGTGTCCAACAGCCGTGTAAAGGTATACTCTCTCTCACAAGCTGACAATGGGTGTTGGGTAATTTGTTGGCCGTCAGGTTCCCTTTGATTTTAATATGAAAGTCTCTCTCAGCCAACGCAAAGATCGCTTGCAGATCTGAAATATCATTGAACGTAATATATTATAATTAAAAAAGAAAAAAGAAACTAAACCGGTTTTCTTTCTCTGAATTTCAGTTTGTATCGGAACTAATGGCCGGCTGTCGGTGCCGTCCAACAAGGACCACCACTACCGTAACCTCCGGGACCGATACACCAACTGCACGTACGTCGACGGCAACCTCGAGATCACCTGGCTCCAGGGCAAGGATTTCGACCTCAGCTTCCTCCACCACATCCGCGAGGTCACCGGCTACGTCCTCATCAGTCACGTCGACGTGCCCAAGGTCGTGCTACCCCGGCTGCAGATCATCCGCGGCCGAACCCTCTTCAAGCTCAACATACAGGAGGACGAGTACGCGCTCTTCGTCACCCTCTGTCAGATGTTCAACCTCGAGATGCCGGCGCTCAGAGGTACAAGTTTTGTCCGACATCCATACATACATGTATACCGTTAGATTATCCAAAATAAGAGAAAAATTAAAATTACCTCCTCGTGACATCGTCCACAGACATTCTTAACGGGAGCGTGGGCATGTTCGACAACTACAACCTGTGCCACATAAAGACCATCAACTGGGACGAGATAATAACGGGGCCGGGGCGCAACTACACGTACATCTACAACTTCACGTCCCCGGAGCGGGTGTGCGGTTGCGACAACAGCTGCGAGCAGGGCTGCTGGGGCGATGGGCCCGAGAACTGCCAGCGCTTCTCCAAGACGAATTGCTCGCCCCAGTGCTGGCAGGGCCGGTGCTTTGGACCCAATCCACGCGAGTGCTGCCACTTGTTCTGCGCGGGGGGCTGCACCGGCCCGAAGCAGAGCGACTGCCTCGCTTGTAAGAACTTTTACGACGACGGGGTCTGCACCCAGGAGTGCCCGCCCATGCAAAAGTACAACCCGACCACGTACTCTTGGGAGACGAATCCGGACGGGAAGTACGCGTACGGGGCGACTTGCGTGCGCAAGTGTCCGGAGCACCTGCTCAAGGACAACGGGGCGTGCGTTAGGTCGTGCCCACCGAAGAAGAAGGCGGTGAACAGCGAGTGCGTGCCGTGCGAGGGTCCGTGTCCAAAGACGTGCCAGGGTGTAAGCGACAGCTCCAACGAGGGCTGGGTCCACTCGGGCAACATCGACAGCTTCAAGGACTGCACGATCATCGAGGGCTCGATCAGCATCCTCGACCAGAGCTTCAAGGGCTACCAGCACATATTCAGCAATTTTTCGTTTGGCTCGCGCTACGAGCCCATGCACCCGGACAGGCTCGAGATCTTCAGCACCCTCAAAGAGATCACCGGCTACCTGAACGTACAGGCCGATCACCGGGAGTTCAAGAACCTCTCGTACTTCCGGAACCTCGAGGTCATTGGCGGCCGGACCCTCACCGAGCTCTTCTCGAGTCTCTACATCGTCAAGTCGTCCCTCGAGTCGCTGGGGCTCAGCTCCCTACGGAAGATCAACTCGGGCGGCGTCGCGATACTCGAGAACAGGCAGCTCTGCTACGCCGAGACCATCAACTGGAACAAAATTCGAAAGTCCTCGGACCACGGGAACCTCATACAGAAGAACAAGAACGAGACCGATTGCAGTAAGTGTTCATCATCACGATCCTATTTATCTGCAGTACTTGTGAAATAGAAATCATTTCTGATTTTTTTTTTTTTTTTTTTTTTTTTTTTTCTCTCTATACGCAGTCAACGATAGCTTGGTTTGCGACGAGCAGTGCTCGCGCGAGGGCTGCTGGGCCCCGGGGGCCGAACAGTGCCTGTCCTGCAAGAACTTTATGCTGGGAAACGTCTGCGTCAGGGACTGCAACGCACCTGGGTAAGCACACACTCGACAAATTTTTCCATTACTTGTTGTTTCACATGAATATACTAACAACCTCGACGTGTACGTTAACTGCCTACCGATGAAAGACCGCCGGGTAAGATGTCGTATCGATATCTAGCTCCTTTTTTTTCCTGATTTTTTTTGTTGTCGTTTGTCACGTATATGCGAGCACGATCTTTGATTTTTGCGCTTCTTTTGTCGCGTCACAATCATGCGAAACAATAAATTAATCGAACAAACGCAGTATCTACCGAGCGGACGACAAGAGCTGCAAGCCGTGCCACGAGGAGTGCAACGGCACCTGCACGGGCCCCACGGCCGAGGACTGCGAGTCGTGCAAGCACGTGCGCGACGGGCCCTACTGCGTTGCCTACTGTCCAGTCTCAAAGTACAGGGAGAACGGCCAGTGCTACGAGTGCCACAAGAACTGCGTCGGCGGCTGCGACGGCCCGGAGAACAACATCGGGCCCAACGGCTGCCACAGCTGCGAGAAGGCCATCGTCAACAGCGACTTTGAGCCCGAGGTCTGTCTGCAGAAGAAGGAGTCCTGTCCCGACGGTAAGATATCACATATATACATACAATGGAAATGACAAACAACTGCAGTTGCAATGAATATAAACAATGTTTCGTGATCATCGTCATTGTAGGCTACTACTACGAGTGGGTGAGCCCCCAGGAGCAGGGTAACCTACAGCAGTTGGCAGGGAAGGCGGTCTGCCGCAAGTGCCACCACCACTGCAACAAGTGCACGGGTTTCGGGACCCACGAGCAGGTCTGCCAGGAGTGCGCCAAGTTCAAACGGGGCGAGCACTGCGAGGAGGAGTGCCCGGCCGACCACTACGTCGAGCCGTACAGCCAGCTCTGCCAGCCTTGTTACCCGGAGTGCCGGGGCTGTTACGGCCCGGCGCCCCACCAGTGCCAAAAGTGCCGCAACCTCAAGATGTACGTCGAGGATGGCGATCCGAACGACAACACCACGGCCTTCAATTGCACGGACCTCTGTCCCCCCGGCTACCCGTACAAGCTCTTCTCGGCCGACAACGACCTCTACTGCTCCCAGGAGCCGGACGAGCAGCAGCACCACCAGGAGTTGAGGCCCGCCATACTCGGGGGCCTGGCCCTCTTCGTCGTAATGTTGCTCGTGGGCGTGGCCTTTTGCGTCTGCCAGTACCACAGTTTCAAGGCCAAGGAGAAAACGGTCAAGATGACGATGGCCCTGACGGGGCTCGACGATAACGAGCCACTGAGGCCAACGGGCGTCAAGCCGAATCTCGCCAAGCTGCGCATCATCAAGGAGGAGGAGATGCGCCGGGGTGGTATCCTGGGCACCGGTGCTTTTGGCCACGTGTACAAGGGCGTGTGGGTGCCCGAGGGCGAGACAGCCAAGATACCCGTGGCCATCAAAGTCCTGCACGAGGGCACCACCAACGCTTCCAAGGAGTTCCTCGACGAGGCGTACATCATGGCCTCGGTCGACCACCCGAATCTCGTTCAACTGCTAGCCGTGTGCATGACCTCGCAGATGATGCTCGTGACGCAGTTGATGCCTCTAGGCTGTCTCCTCGACTTTGTCAAGCAGAACCGGGACAAGATCGGCTCGAAGCACATGCTCAAGTGGTGCACCCAGATTGCCCGGGGCATGGCCTACCTCGAGGAGCACAGGCTCGTGCATCGGGATCTCGCGGCACGCAACGTCCTCGTCAAGAACGGCAACACGGTCAAGATCACGGATTTCGGGCTGGCCAAGCTCCTGGACATCGACGAGGAGCAGTACAAGGCCGCGGGCGGCAAGATGCCGATCAAGTGGTTGGCCCTCGAGTGCATCCAGCACCGGATCTTCACCCACAAGTCCGACGTTTGGGCTTTCGGGATCACGATCTGGGAGGTCCTCACCTATGGCGGCAAGCCGTACGAGAACGTCTCGGCCCGCAACGTGCCCGAGCTACTCGAGAAGGGCGAGCGACTGCCCCAGCCGGTTATATGCACCATCGACGTCTACATGATAATGATCAAGTGTTGGATGCTGGACGCGGAGTCGCGGCCGAGCTTCAAGGAGTTGGCCGAGGAGTTTGACAAGATGTCCAAGGACCCCGGCAGGTACCTGGCCATCGAGGGCGACAAGTACATGAGGCTGCCGACATACGTGCTCCAGGACGAGAAGGAGATGATCCGTAGTTTGGCCACGTCGATAGCCGGGGACCACGAGTCGGCCCTGGTCGAGGCCGAGGAGTACCTGCAGCCAAAGTGCCGGGCCCCGCTGCCCCCGAACTTCCTCTCGAGCAACACTTCGGGCCCGACGCCACCCGGCACGCCCGTCAAAACGTGCTGGTCCAACGGGACCTCCCTCAGTACCGACTCGCCCACGCCCCAGAACCAGCAGAACTGGAACCGCGAGTTGCTGAGGTACGGGGCTGCCGCGGCGGCTGCGGCGGCTGCCATGGCGCGCGCCAATCACGGCGCCGGGGGTAGCTCCGCCGGGGGCAACTCTGGCCCGAGCACCAGTGCCCACGAGGGTGGACAATCCGGTAGCCTCCAACGCTCGCGCCACTACGGCTACATGAACGGACACTGCGGCCAGCAGCAGATGATGGCCGGAGGGACCGTCGGATCCGAGTCGGGAGGCTCGAGGTACTGCTCGGACCCCCTCAAGATGGTCGGCGTCAGAGGTAAGGGATTCATTCTTTTCGTACTCTCTCTCTCTCTCTCTCTCTCTCTCTCTCTCTCTCTCTCTCTCTCTCTCTGTCATCCGCGACGATATTTGTGAATGACTTGTAACGTGGTTACTTTGCCATCAGATTGCGACGTGACGGATGACGGCTTTGCGTCCGAGGGCGCGACGCACCAGCAGGCCCAGGTCGGCGGGGTGAAGCTCGACCTGCCGGTCGACGAGGACGACTACCTGATGCCGTCGCCCCAGCTGCCAGCCGCCAAGACCCAGTACATGGATCTGATAGCCGAAGCCAACTCTGCAGGTAAGCATCTTCGGCTTCGTTGATTCGTGTGTGTAGAATGTGTAGGGGGAGATTAAAGTAATTGTTTAACGTTGGGTGTTTCAGAATCGATGCAGAAGCGCTTCAATAACGGGTACCGCAAGTACCCGGATTTCTTGACGATCGTCGGCAAGACGTCCTTGGACAATCCGGAGTACATAATGTCGCAGGACGACGGGCCCCTGACGCCCCAGCCGCTCGGCATCCCGACGACGCCGACCCAGTTGGAAAAGGCCTTGGCGAACGGTGCCTTCGGCGTGGCTGGGCTACGGCCTCGGAGCTCCGAGGAGGAGTCGGATCACGAGTACTACAACGACTTTGACCGGCTCGAGCGCGAGCTGCAGCCTCTCAAGCCTCTCAGAAAGAACGAAACGACCGTCTGAGAGGCTTACCGGCAAATGCTTCGACAATTTAGATCTCGAAAAAAAAAATACATTTATATATATAAATATTTTTTTTATATTATTACTACTACGTAAACGCGCGTCGACAGCGTTGATGGTCCGCATGACCGGTGAAAGCGTACACGCGTATCGTTGGATTCGTGGAGGGTTGCGTTTTATTTTTGCATTTACGTAGGGAAAACCTTCTTTTTTTTTTTTTTTTCCTCCCAATATTTTGAGTGCGAAATCGTCGACGGATGCAACGATGTGTTATACACGCGTATACTGTAAAATATATTATCGATTAAGCGTTAATCAAGCTCGAGAGTTTATTTAATTTTTCGTTAAAAAATTTACTTTCGTTGAAAATTGACTGATGTGTACATTAGCCGTGATTTTTTTTTTTCTTTCTTTAATTCTCGTTTTAAAATCTTTATTATTAATGAAATTAAATTTTAGTCTGCGGGAACTGAGGGTTCGACAGATTTTTTAATGCATGTTAAACCGACGATTGGTAATTTTGGAAATGAACAAAAAAGTAATACTTATTTGAAAGAACATTTCGCAGTACTTAGAGATTTTTCGGTTTAACAAAAGGTGTGCCGTGTCTGATTGTGATCGTACAATTTAATGTCACGAGTAAATGCATGATGATGATGAGTGTGGCTGTTGAATGAAAAACAATTTTATAATGATTGCGTACGACGATGAACGAGAGCTCACACTCGCGATTGTATCGATTTAACTACTAATATAAGTATAAAAAATATACATCGATATACGTCGTCCGTGTCGGCCCTGCTCAATGAACTGTAGTGCAAATATATTCTTAATGTGCCATCAACGTGGCTTGTAAATAATTGTAACTCATGTAATTAACAAACGAATCAGCACCCGTGTTACACACACACACACACGTTTTTCAACGTACGAACATCTAATTTTTATTTTTCATCAAGTAAGTGAGCAACGAGTTGATTATTGTTTTATAAACCCATCTTTATATACACAATGACAAATTTTATTTTCAAATTATTTCTATTTTTTTCTTTACCACATCTATTGTCCAGTGTCGTTATCACTGATGACTGTGATAAAAAAAAAAGATTTTATATTTCAAGATAAAAAAAAGGCACTTACAATTTTTTTCCTTGCACCGAGGGAGCTAGCATACTGTATCGGATTGTAGTTTTGAGAAGAACTTTTTGTACAAAAATCACTTTTAAAACATAATTTTAGCTCTCTGAAAAAATTTTTTTACGACTATTTAAACGTGAACGTTGACGAAAATTGCACATCTATCATGCCATTATTAGCTTTTTTTTCGTGGACCGATAAAATCGTTATTGGATCCTAGCGATTTTTCCAGCGAAAAAATTTTAATCACAAAAACTCGATTGTACATAGATATTTTAGTTTGTAAAAACATTCTACTTTATTGTAGAAGAAATGTACTTGAATCAACTAGTTAATTACGGGCACATTACAAAATACATATGTTACGACAACACGCGTAATATATCTCGTGATCATAAATATATATAGGGTAGAATGTGCCATTTTTATACAGACGAACGAAATATTGGTAAAAAACGAGAAGCAGAATAATCACTGGTTAAACTTTATACAGGCATATTCGAGTGTAACTGGAAATTGAGTATCAACTATTTTCATCCGAATTTTTAAAAACCAGTGTTTTTATATGAAAAATCAACTATTTTTGAGATTTATATTTAACAATTGTTACGCACAAATCAAATGATTTTGTCGGTTGTAATTCATTCATTTTGGGTTTAGAAGAAAAAAAAAAAAAAAAGAACAAAAACATCATGATAATAAAAAAGTGTATGTAATTTTTTTTTCTAAAGATTGCGAACGCGAAATGCCTTATATACAAGTCAATTACGTATCGTGTAAATTTACGCTAAGTGTTACTAATTATTTTAATTACTATTATCACCTACGGATCACATAAACTACTACGTTAAGATAATACTTATTTTTAGTACACTTTTGAATTTGTAAAATACGAGAATAAATATGATGATAAACAGAAATTATACATAGTATATAGATAAACGACTACACACACACATCGTTAGAGAGTATCAGCACCGAATAATGCAAGAAAAAAAAAAATCTGTATAGTGTATCCAACTTTCGTCTGCGGCCCACACATCCACAGATAAAGCTCTCATCACCCATCAATGACATTAATATATTATGTATATGTATATTACACAGAGTCGCCTGTGTGTTTGCCCGACAAACACAAATTTAACCATGCGACGAATTGTATATTGTAAAAAGAACCGATATCGATCGAGAGTCTACGAGTACGTTTGTGGACACGGGCTTTAAAAGATCTTCATATTGTATATCATATATATATATATATATCGTTACGAAATATTGTAATAAACGAGACGAAAAATCAATAATTTTAAACCATTTGTTTTGATTACATCCTCCTTCTCCCACAATAAACAAACAAACAAACGTAACTTGGATAACTTCGGAGAAACCCGAGAGTGGCATTATCGCAAGTCAGTGCGTTTATTTCTTCACGCAGAGTAAAAGACAATGATTAATTAAGAAAAAGTTAAAGTCATTAACTAGCCTCGTCAGCAGCGCTATTGTTTCACAAAAATCCAGAGGGCAATCGAAGAAAACGAAGGGGTGTTGTGCTGTACCGTAACGTAAAGCTACAAAAGCTTTTATCATACAAGAGGGAAGAGCGCAAAGTAGACGCTGTTTCTAGAACCGGTGCATTTGCCGTGCTGACAGTGCATCGGTATCATCAACGTGCCGTTAAAGTAATAATACAACACCATGGGTACACTCCAACGATCACTGGTGCGGATTTTGCGCAGAGCCATAGCCGAACGGAGCCACTGCCGATCTACCCGTACTAGGACCTTTTCAGCGGTTCCTGGCCCGAGAACTGCTTTTGACGCAGATTATGATAGGTACCGTACGAAGTGCCGTTTTTTTTTCATTCTGTTTGGCTTGAAACTTCTCGGGAAAGATTTTTTTTTTCCCCTTGTATACGTAAAAGTTTTTCTTACCGATTTATAACCGATCTGAATGAAAGTTGCATATTTTAGATGTTAAGTATGCATGATCAAGTGTATACATTAACGACAGTAGGACAACTAATTTAATTCATATTCGATCGTTGGACGGCGAATCGCACGTGAATCATCGGGATCGAGGAACTATCTAAGATGACACAATGAAACAACATCCAATGAAGATAAAAAATATTACGAGTTTCGATAAGTGCCGTCGGACGGCTCTATCAGTTTGAGTAATACAGTTTTCCTGTTTATCTCGTATGCTTAATGAAAGCATTGAATTCTTTCACGATAAGAAAACGACAGTCGTTGATTACACGAGTGTATATAAATTCACTACTCAGCGAAATCGAAAAGTCGGCAAAACAATCGCTTCCCAACAAACTAAAAGACGCTCGACGATTGTTTTCAACAACGAAAAATCGGTATTCACCCAAACAGGTAAGTCATACGGGAAAAATCGCCCATTAACGACATCTGTCGTCGGCATCGCGTTTTATATGACCCTCGCTCTGTAAAAGCTCGTGCTTAGCTGTAAAGCGGCGCGCACCTATCTAATAACGATATCACGAAAGATAAAATAGTCGTCGCACAAGCCTGCAGTAAGTGATCTACATTCGGACGAGGTGTATGATCAGTAATTACGCCAAGCTGACGCGCAAAGTTTTTCATTCCTCCGCAACGTCATCGGCAATGGCCAAGATCCAAGATCCGTACCTGCGACACCTGTTTGACGCTGATCCAGCTTTGAACGTTTACAGCTCGAACGTGGTCAATCTGTCGGTCGGCGCGCCCGGCCCGGATCTTTTGCAGAAGTGCAGCAGCCTACTCGCTAAGGCTACCAAGCACAGATTGGTGAGTTGGCTTTTTTCATGCGAGCACTCGCTGACGATGGTCCCATCAGTTTGAGCTTGCGGAGCTTTTATGGATTGTTCTTTTTCATTCTTGCAAGCTCTTTGCGTTACAACTATAATTTTTAAAAAAACCTTAATTTTCTTACCTCATTTGCACCCGCGAGCAGGAAGAGGAGGAAAAAGAAGGCAAGTACTACCTGTTCCAGTACGGCATAACCGCGGGCCTCTGGGAATGTCGGGACGAGCTGGCGAAATTTCTGACGCGGCGCTACGGTGATCCGGTGTCGCGGGAAAATTTGATCCTCACTTGCGGCGCCACACATGGACTACAGCTGATATTGACCAGCGTCGTGTCGCCAAACGGCGTCATTTTCGTGGACGAGGTCACCTACATGATCGCCCTCGACGCTTTCAAGCAGTTTCCTCTGATACGAGTCATCTCAGGTACCTTAATTCAATAAACTAAACGCCATCTTTTGTTTGTACATGTATATGAGATTCCAATTCCTCTTTTTTTCATTTGGGCGATTTGGGTTTAGTGCCGATGAAGGACGATTTGGTGGATCTCGATGCTTTGGAGGAAATAGTCAGCCAAGAGAAGAACAAGGGGTACATTCTTGGCAACGACAAAGTCTTCTGGGCCATGTACTACACGATACCGACCTTCCACAACCCGACCGGCATGTCCCTGTCACCTGGTAATTGCTTGATTCAAACACATACAGAAAATCATCGTATTCAAAGAGAGAAAATAAAACAAACGTCGTTTTTTCATATTTTCCATCGAGAGATGTCCAAGAGGCTGGTGAAAATGGCTAGGGAAAACGAGTTCGCGGTGGTCTGTGACGACGTGTACAATCTCCTGAACTATGACACTGGGTATCCACCGCATCGGCTGTTCAACTACGATGACTCGGAGGATCCGGGGTACACGGGTGGAAACATCATCTCTAACGGATCGTTTTCGAAAATTCTCTCACCAGCCATCAGAGTGGGCTGGCTCGAGTGTGGACCAAAAGTCGCTAATATACTGAAGGAATCGTGAGTGACGGTTTTCAGGAAAAAACTTTTTTTTTTCCTTCTCAGTTAATGATATTTCGTTTGGGTGTACAGAGGTGTCATGAAAAGCGGAGGGGCGGTGAATCATTACGTGTCCGGTTTGATAGCGAGTCTTTTGCACTTGAAGTTGGAGGATGAGTATTTGGACAATTTGAAAGAAATTTACAAGGTATGTTTTCTTTTTTTGTCGCGCGAATACATGTATGAGCTTTTGTATTTTGAAAAAATGGTTGGATTGATTTTTCGATGGCAGGAAAGAAGGAACGCACTTTGCGATGCGTTGGATAAAAACTTACCACCCAACTGCTCCTACCGATATCCCGAAGGTGGATATTTCGTTTGGATCAAGCTTCAAGAAGGTACTTAGTTTTATACTTTTAAGAATAGTTTTCTTTATAAAGAATAAAGTGAATAAGAAAAAAAATTTTTTTTTTCAAGACATCGATGCGCTTCCCTTTGTGAAATGGTGCCAAGAAGAGTACAAAGTTACAGCTATACCTGGAGCTCGATTTTCAAATCATGGCAAATCAAAGAACTATATCAGGCTTAGTATTGCCTTCCACAGTGCTGATACTATTAGGAAGGCAGTTACAACAATGTGCAAGGCGCTCACAGAATATATAAAAAAATAGTATTACATACCAATTTTTAAAAACTATTAACCGTGTTGTATTATACACGTTTTTTACTGTAAGAACGACTTTTACGTTAATGCAATGTAAAATATGCCAAAGGAGTAATTTTTGCCAATAAAAATAGTTTCTATCAATACTAATGTTATACTTATAGATCTGTCCCTAAATACGGTTGTGATTATTTGCTAAAAAATAAAATAAATCTGTATAAATATTTATGATTTCAACAAGAGTTTACTAAATAACGTATAAATCAGGATGACTGATAAATTGATAAATGCAAATAAAAAATATATATTTGTACAATTTTTACAACATTTAACTGAAAAAGCTGCTTTACTCAGAAGATCCTAACAGTTCGTTCTGCTTGGTTTGTAAAAGCTTTTCAGCTTCTTTGACATACTTATCACAAAGAGCTTCCACTTGAGCAGCAACTCGACGAATCACATCCTCTGATACATCCTTCCTTTTTTTCAGTTCTCTAATTGTAATGTTTCTTGTATCTTTAATTTGATCTCTGTGTATTATAAATATTGCCTTTGCATTCTTTGCAAGATTTTCCCTGTGCTCTTTTGTTACTCTGAAATAAAAACGATTACATGAAATTTTATTGTTTTAATCAGTTGAGTGTACAAACTATTACTTGGGAATGGGTAAGAAAAGTGTGGTTCCATCCTGTTGAGGATTAATATTCAATCCACTAGTCTCAATGGCTTTGATCACTTGAGGTATGGCAGTAGGAAAATTTGCCAGGTTGAGCACTATCAGTTTTTGTTTTCTGGACATCTGGGCAAGTTCTTGCAACTCGTACACCTTGTCATCAACAGTTACATTTATTTGATCCAAAGCACCAGTTGCCGAACGAAGATTGAGATTTTTAATAAATTCGGACTTCATGTTTTCAATGGCTTGGTTCATCTCAACAGTCACTTCATCCACATCAATAAGCTCTGACAGTTCTCTGAGGTCCAGCTTGGCTGCTTTTTGTTTTTTCTTCTCTTTGCCTCCTCTATCTTTACTTTTTGAGCACAATGAACTTGATACAGATAGATTTCTCAACCAGCAAATATTAACTGCATCTTTTCGTACCAACGGGCTGTTGTTGTTAAAAATTGAACATGTTTTGACACTTTTGAGTACCATTGAATTATTGTTACAGTAAGATGAGTAATAACAACGTATTGTTGTTGATCTTATTGCGGATACCTTCAGTGGTTTACAGCTGATTAAACAAATTAAACTACTAATGCCATTCAAATTTCTCATTTTCACTGTTTCTGTTAAAAATCATACACTTGATCAGAAGTAACAATCAGCTAAAGCGAAAGTCGACTTTGAGGTTAGCTTTACCGATTATACTCAATGTTTTCCAATTAAATAATTATTATAACATTCATAATCATTTAACCAAGAATGACACACAGGTACTCTATTTATTTATTTTTTTCATACAAAACGCCTACGTATATTGTACAAATGTTTTTAAAAATAATACTATGCATGCGATTTTCGGATAAAACATAAATTGTAAACTTGGCGCAAATAACACAAACGACGTCAACTTTTTATTTAAATTCTACAAAATTATTTGCGGCTGGTTTACATCTGAGATTAATGGTTCTATTGTAAGTAGCAATAATTATTTGGATCAGCGCCATCTAGCGTTGCAGATTTCTGAATTCTGAATTAAAAAGTGGCCATAAAATTCTGAGTCAGAGCGTTAGCGCTTGGAGCCATTTAATCAATTATAAACCAGCTGCAACTAATTAAATGAATAGAAAATAAAAATATAACACGGTTTATATTATTTGCGGCAAGTTTACAATCTATTTTTAAATCCGAAAATCGACTTTTAAAAGTATAAAAATATAGGAGGTAGATTTTCGGGTAAAGGATAAGTTGTAAACTTGCCGCAATTATCACAAACAATTGTTAGCAAAAACTAACTCTTTACTATACATTATCTATAACATTAGTTGCGGCTGGTTTATAACTGATTAAATGGCTCTAAGCGCTAAAGCTAAAGCTCTGATTTAGAATTTTAGGGCTACTTTTTAGTTTAGAGATCCGCAACGCTAGATGGCGCTGATCCAAATAATTATTACTACTTATAGTATAGCCATGTAATTAATTACAAACCAGCCGCAACTACTTATATAGATATATAATTAAAAGTTAATATGGTCTGTGCTATTAGCGGCAAGTATGGAACTTATTTTTTACCTGAAAATCGATCTCCAAAAGAACAGATGTTCTACTTACATGGTGTAATAAAATCGACCACAATATGGTACTACCTACTTAGTCGGGTACATCTTACACCGTGCTCTGTGCTCTCTCTACCAGATTGATAAAATCAGACTATCAGAGGCTGTATTCTACAAATGTACCATATGGTACGGACCCAGTTAAGTTACGTAGGTTGTGGTAACGCATGGGGTGTAATCCGCAATCACCGCCAGCAGTTACATATATGTAAGACGTGACAACGTTGCGTGGTTGGGGGCGCTACTGTCGATTCACTGGTGATGTGATCCGCAATCCCGCCAGCAGTAAAGCAGACGACGTCAGTCTACTTGCTCTTTTTCGTGACATTTTTTGATTGTAAACAAACCTCATTGTGCTAGACGTAAACAAACACGCAGACCAAAAAAAAAATAGTTTCAAGTGCCAAAAAGAAAAATGTAAATAACAGCTTTACTGCTAGCGGGATTGCGCGCGATCACAGCAAAAATGTCACGAAAAAGAATAAGTAAGATGACCGACGTTGTCTGCTCTACTGCTGGCGGGATTGCGGATCACATCACCAGTAAATCGACAGTAGCGCCCCCAACCACGCAACGTTGTCACGTCTTACATATGTAGCTGCTGGCGGCGAAACTGTCAACAAACTTCGATATTTTCTGCTGTTTTGACTCCCATGAAACATCGATAGGGTACTTCGGAGTTTGTTGCGTGTGCATCGTATATCATATTAGATAATTAAATATTATCATTTGTATGATTGAGAGGTGTATAACAATCAACTGTCGAGTGTACATCAAATCTAACTAATATAACTAATATAGTAGGAGCTGCCACTTTTCTAGCCTTATACTGAGGAGGCTCAACAATAACATACACTTAAGGGCATTGATTATTAAGTTTTGTGTATGTAAGAAGAGCACGCTCAGGTAATAACATCACAAATCGTGATTATTAGTTCAATGAATCAAATATTTTATGAAATTGTACGATTGTTAGCAAAAATTTGCTGATGGATGGTCGTGACTTGATGATGAATGCATTATTTTTAGGCTATCGTCGTTTCAACATGATCAACGCAAAGAAAACACCAGTTTCGGTATTAAATGAATTAATGGTGAAAAAGAGCCAATGTCCAAACTGGGAGCTTATCCACGATGGAGGTGGCACTCACCAGAACCTGTTTATTTGGAGGGTCACTTGTGATGGTCATTCCGTTGAAGGACAGGGTAGAAATAAGAGGGATGCCAAGCACGAAGCTGCTACAAAGATGTTGGAATTAATTGGTCAGCTCAGTAAACTTCCTCAATTGCAGGCTACGCCACAACAGTCGCCAGTCAGAACACCATTACCTGTTGATCCACCAACCTGTCCAAAGTCACCTGCCAATGCTCCTTTTAGAAATACAGTTGGAGAGTTAAAGGTAATCAGTTAATCCACACATTAAATGTTTATTAATAAATTTTGTCATTTACATTTTTGATACATGTATCTTTATTCTTAGGATCTTTGTGGTATGCACCGCTTGGATCAACCGCAGTATAAAGAAACAGGAGATATAGGACCAGCTCATGCGAGAGTTTTTACAATAGAGTGTTCAGTTTTGGCATTCACCGAAGAGGGTACAGCCACAACGAAAAAACAAGCCAAGCACGAAGCTGCTCGTAAAATGATTGATCGTATAACGAGAAATTTGGACTCGGTTAGTGCAAGGACACTTAGTCCCGACAGTGCTGACAGTGGATCTCCACTCTTGGATAACGAGACGGAAGCTTCAATTAAAAAAGCAATTGATAAGTATCCAGAATTAAGTAAACTTCACGCTCTCGAACAAGGAAAATTAAAGGTGAATATGGGTTTGAAAATATGCAAATATTTTTTAAGCTTTCGAGAATTAGTTAATGATTTTTTTTTAACTGAGGAGATGGAGCATGTGTTTGTGAAAGAGTTGGATAATTTAATTGTTTTGGCGAAACAATGCCAAGAAAATTTTGATGAATCAAAAATGACAGTACTGACAGATAAATTTAAAAATTTTTTAGAATCGATTGATGTAAAAGGTTACGAAGTTACTTTACCTAGCCGCGACAATGACATTCATATTGTTGGTGTAAGAATAAACACTGCTCCTGATATTTGCGAAACAGGAATAGGGAAAACTCATCAAGATGCTTTCTTGACAGCTCTGTTGAATGTTTTCTATACTATGAAACTATTTTTAGAGTGAATAACTTTACTTAAAGTAAACTATACATATTATTCAATCAGAGGATTGGTGATGGGTCTCACCAAAGGCATTTTTTATACATTTGTCATAATACTTATTTGAAATAGACAACTAATGTCTGATCTAGATATTTCTTAAATGATTTAATTAACTTGGAACTTTTAAAAGAAAACTATTTACAATTTTTCACTTTTTTAAAACACCTTAGGTATTTTAAAAAGATTCTTTATTCGTGCTTTCAACATTTGCGTGCATTTGTATCGACATGTTTATTTTATGTCACATAGCAAAGCAACACCACGAAGTGTCCAATGTCTAGGGTTGTGATCTGTTTCAAAATCAATTGAACCAACGTATTTTTGATCAGTTCTCTGCGGTTTTCTGTATATAGGACACTCGTAAAGCTTTGGATCTTTGCCCGCGGTAGTGTTGATGGCATAAATGTAAATTACTGGCATCTGCTCGTAGAGAACTTTAGCTTTGCTCTCCACAAGTTTCCCAGTTTTCCGATCCAAAGAAGCGCCTTCCAAAAATAATCCGTGTACATAAACGCCTTCTTGTGGTTGTTCCTTGATATCTTCTTTGTTGAATCGCGTTATCAAGTTTTGCAGAACCACCGAATCCAGAGCCCATCCCTTATGTGCTCTCGTTACCTCCTGCAATTGGAGTATTTGTAAAGACTCGAAAAAAATTGTTAATACGATCGATTGACTTGGATCAATCAAATTATATAAAGTCGCTGTACGAAACTTAGTTTGGTTTAATGACTATTTTTATTGTTATAGAAATGATCATGGACATGATTTTGTTGAAGAAATTTAAATTAATAAAACTTGTTTTTAAATAATTTGAAAAATGAAATTTTTAATATTTACAACTTTTTTTGTATTTGATACAATTTTTTTGCTTCTGTTGAGCATTTACGTGGGGTTTTTTAATGGTGGAAAAAGTTGTCAGTTTTCTAATATCTTGGCTTGGGAAACAGATAACGCCAAGCCACTTTAAGTGATATGATGTCAATTTGACCATCGGTTGGAGTTAAATCAGCACTAACAGATGTAGGAGGTCAATTTGCGATTTAAAATGCTAATGAAACATGTAATTTTGAAAAATCATCAAAGCAACTTGTAATTTACCTCTTGCCCTTTCACGCAATTCTACCCAACAATTGACGTCTTATTTTTTCGCCTTTCTTTTCTCACTCTTTTGAGTACATAAAATAGAAAAAATATTACCTTGGCCCTATCCTACAGACACTTAAACCGTCCACGTGGGTTTTGGTTGGGTAGTAAACAGACCGATAAATTAATAGTACAATTCAATACCGCACATGTATTACCATCAAACTCAAGTCATACGCTTGTTATTGTATTGTTTTTGATCGTCAAAAAATGTATGTATTTCACGATTGAAAGTCACCGATTGTGCAAATTATGATGTTATGTAAGTTTGCAACGATGAAAAAAAATAAACGAAAAATTTTGTCAAACAAAGCATGAAAGAGTTGTATAAAGTGACGCACTTGTCGCATCGCCGTCAAAAAGCCTTGGGGATTGAAAAATCCCGTCATCCAGAAGACATTGGGCCGGCCGTTGTTGCACCAGTTCCTGAACTGAGCGTCCCTCTCGAGGAGCTCGGTAAACCAAAACCCAAGGGTCGCCGACTCCCACGATATCCTCAACCACTTTTCCGGCAGTCTCGCGTCGTACATCGCGTCCAGCGACTCGCGCAGACCCTGGCTCATCACTATTGTACCGTCGATCGCCAGCTTTAGGTTCGTCAAAGTGGTCTTCACCTCCTTTATGACCCTCGTCATCCTAACAACCACACGCCCCCATCATTTCGAACCCCAGAGACTTGGAAAAAAAAAGACAAAACCCATACCGATCAACTTCCTGCCTCAGGAAAATATTCATCGGCAGGAGGGGCCCCATCCTTTGCAGGGCTTCCCTGACCTCAAAGGCGTTGTACTCCTTGGGCAACTTGGCCAGCATGTCGTCGGCCAACCTGTAAACGATGCTCTCTCTGGTCTCGCCACCCTGCGAGCCCCCCTCCTTCGGCTGGACGCTGAGAATCGTGTCCAGGATCCCCTTGGCCGTGTTTATTTGATACGTGATGTCGGCATTGGAGTGCAGACCGAATACCTCGGGCGTGTCGTTCTCGGGCAGACTATTTATGTAATCCACGTAGCCGACAAGGTTCCGGGTCTGGGGCACTCTGTAGCCCTTGTAGAACTCGAAGCCGGCGCGCAACAGCACGTCGCAGAACCACACGTGCGTGAAGGTCGTCAGGAGACGCTTGTCGAAGTCGTCCGTCACGCGGCCGCCGTATTGAACCTTTTTACAAGTGATCGGAAGAGACGTTTTTACGTATACGGAAAGTTTATGGCGAGGCAATAATGCCCCATCTCACCTCGCCGAGCATGTAGCAAACTGTCGGCCACGACACTCCCTTTTTCGGATCCATGTCGTCTAGGTGGTTTTGAATGAATTGCACCGACGCGGCAAAGTCCGCCTGGTTGAATTCGTAGGGAATATTCCTAAATAGCCCAGTTGTCACTCGAATCGATCAGTATCATTATATAAATGGCAATGAAAATTGTCGATTACCAGCCAAGTGGGCCGAATTTGCGACGCTCCTGGACGACGGTGTGGAGAAACGCGACGGCGTAGAGTAGAGGTGGCCACTGCGATTGCGTGCTGTAGTCCAAAGTGTCTTGGGTGACCCCCTGGTACGTGCGCCTCATGCTCGCTCGGATGCCTTGTGGCGGCTCGTTTGTGTATTTTATGGCCATCTGCGGAAGATCTTTCGAGTCATCGGCTGCGCGATTTTTATTTCGAAATTCCGAGAGCCATACCTGAAGCAGACCAATCGGGAACTGAGGATGGACTTCGGTGGTCATCCAGAGTCGGAACGACTCGTGGATTTGGTCCGATTCCACGAGGAGGTCCATAGCCTCCGTGCAAAAGGGCAGGGATAGGTGGATGTTTTGCAACAGCACCCATCCACCGGCGACCATGGCGTCGTTTATCATTTTCCTCGCGTGGTACTCTTGTCCTTGCCCCATCGACACAGATTTGAGTTCTCGAGTGGAAAATGAATAGTTTCTGTTTAGCGAATGTGTAAAACAAAATGGTTCTTTTTTTTAGCTTACGAATGGCCTTTTGCTTGGACAACGCCGTGATCAGCGGACTCGGATCCGATCCGATGGATAATATGCACACCAGGGGAGTCCTCGGCTCGGACTCTGTCCACGTGGCCTCGAGGTCTAGAATTTTCGCCTCTCCGTATTCCTTTCCCAGAGACTCGATGATGTACTTCTTTGCCTGGGAAAGAGTCCGGTCTGGACTCCAGGATCTTATGAGGAGCAGCTTGCGGAACACGTCCAAGCTTTTCTGGTATCCGCACGGCAGATCTTCTTCCTCGGGCTTTTCTTTCTCGTACCAAACTCTCCACTCGCGCTCGCTAAAATGTTTCGGACGTTAGACACAAAAATAAATGTTTACGTCAATTTTCGGAAGATGTTTATCACCTGAACTCGATTTTCGTCAATACTTCGGAGAAGACCTCCAGTTTACTGATTTCCACGAGGTTGAGCCACGTTATGTCTAAAATCCAGCGAAACGGCTTTGGAGTGACGGCGTTCAAGTCCAGGGACGCTCCACCCTTGATAAAAGCCATGAATTCCGCGTGCGATATGAGACCTTGGTAACAGTCGATTTTCATCGCGAGCATAAGAGTAAACAGGGCTTTGTGCCTCTCGTAGAGACTTCGCAGGGTGAAGCTCCAAACTTCGTGGGTCAAGTGCTTGAGGATGATGTTGATTCTATCGTTCGTGATGGAACTCTTTTCCGACTTTGTGATTGAATTATCGAAAATCGTGAGGAATTGTTTCAACGAATTTTGATACATGACGTTGACGTTGCTCATCTCGACGATCAAAAAGTACAAAATCGATCCCCGAGCGGCAACTGCTCTGAACTCTTCCCTCGCCACGTTTATCTTTTTCTCCGTCAATGCTGCCACTTTGAGCTTCTCTTTCACCGATTCTGCCGTAGATTTTGTCTCCCTCAACACTCCTACGATCGTTTAATATTTTAATGCAACAATTAAATTGAAGAACAGGCAATTTGTTCCATTACGTACCTATCAAAGCTTCATCGTCAACGAGGGAACCCTCCGATGATGTCAAGCGATGCAAAAGTGTGCTCTCGAGTTCTTTCATCGATCTCTGGTTGGTCATGACGGATTCGAACAGAGCCACTCGTTCCGCTTCCAAATCGGCCTTTTCCATCAAAATAACGCGACCCAGCAATTGATCCTCCAATCCCTGCATTGTCACCGTGAAATCAATGATTGACGTTTTCGCTGATATTTCAGGGCTGTAAGCTGGATTGGGCAATTTCGTGGTAATGTACAGCATGAAGCCAGGCATTACGTCGCATTCCTTGTCACCAACGATCACTTTTTCAATCGAGCCGGATTTGATGAAATTTTTCTCCAGTACGTTGTCGATCACGGGATCCAGTTCCTCCGCTACGTCTTCTATTAGAAGTGGACGCCCTGTACATTAAAAAAAAAAAATGCATGTCTTTCATACGTATTCTCGATGTAAAAAGTAATGTTCACCTAGAGACAAGCTGTCTTCCAAATGTGTCCTGAAATACTTATGATTCAGAGATGTGATTTGAAGTTCGTTGCTCGCCTCTTTGTGCTTGATCCACATTTTTCCTTGATTTTGCGGATCAACCAAGAGAGGATAGGACGACGACTTGGTAACAATCAGGGCGTTCTGCACCGAAAGCTCGTCATTCGGCAAACCCTGCAAGGTCCACTCGGATACGGTTGCCGAGTCTACGAGCATGTTGGTGATGTTCAATTCTTGAGTAAACGGGATTGCCCTCGATGTCATGACGCTCATCCAAGAATCGATCAATCCAGCCCTGAACGATTGGTTGTAAGGACCGCAGTAGGACAAGAATCCCGTGGCGAGCAGGACATCGCCGACCAACTTTCCCAACTGAACTTTGAACTCTTTGCTCTGCTCGGTCCAGCGTATTTTCTCACCGCCCAATCCACTGATCAGAGCAGTGGCCGCGGTCATTTTACGCAGACACACGTTAGCGTCGTCCATGAGTCTTTGCTTCTCTGCCACTGCCGCGTCGTATTGAGCTTGCGACGGATCAATGCAAAGTTAAAAAATTATTTTCCCTGGAGAAAAAAAAAAAAAAAAAAAAAAACCAAGAAACAACGACTGAACCTTTAACGGCTTGCAACGCCATTTCCCTCTCGGACAGTTCCCTCTCTGCATTCGCGAGATCTTCCATCGCAACTGTTAGCCTGGCTTCCTGCAGCTTCAGATTAGCCTTCAACGGCAAAACTTCCCTATTGACGGAATGAAAAAAAGCCATGGCCTTGGTCCACGACAGCAACCCCGCAACATCCCCGCAAACCCTTCGTGCCGTTTCCATGTTGTAGTCCTCCATTTTAAAATAAGGCTGCAGCAACTCGATCATTTCGTTGTTTATGATGTCCTTGGGGTAATTTTGCAGCTGCAGGAGAAAGGTCGTGCTGGCCATCATTTTCAGCGACTCGGCCCAGGATGGCTTCGGACACGGAGCCGTTGGATCGGGCGCGACGGGTCCGAGCCTCCTCTGGAACATAATGAGCACGCAGTCCATGATCCTCATGATCAAATGCGGTGGTCGTCCAAGTTTCCGGACAGTCGCTATGTGCGCCGGCTTGATCGTGTTCAGCGCTGCCTCCGCCTCCTCCAGGGCTGGTTTGGCCGCCTCGAGTTTTATCTCAGCCAGCGCCTTCTCCTCGGCGATGGACGCGACCAACTGCTCGGCCTTCTCCTTGACCTTTTGGACCTGGTTTTTAAAAGTCTCGGCCTGCATGGCTCGCTCCGTCACTTCGAGCAGTACCGACTCCGCGGTTTTCGACGCTTGGACCAGGTCCTTCTCCATCTCTGCGAGATCGCGCTTCAGTATCTCAACGGATATCGAGGCTTCCTCCAGCTTCGCCAGTCCCGTGTCCATTCTGCGGGCGCCCTCTCCGAGCTCGTGTTGCTTCATTTGGTAGATGTTTTTGTAACCGCCGATGAAATTCAGGTAAGATTTGGGAGTGACGTGGGTTGCCCTTCTGAAACGTTGGAAGTATTCGACCGAATTGACCGAAACGATGTCCTGGATTGAGCCCAGAGCGTTCACCAGTTGATGTTTGACCTCGGCACTGCAGGCGATGTCAAAGTTATGAAGGAAGTGCTCGGCAACGAGGACGAGGGCGTCTCTGGGCCACGGCTGGAACCTGAAAGTTTCATCAAGTTGCAAGATAAGCCACAAAAGATATCGGTCCTTTTTGAAACAAACCAATCTATCGTGCAACCAGATATGAGAGCGGGAAACCTCATGGCTCGACTTCGGAATTTTTCGCCAACCGGTGAAAAGCAAAATACGACGTGCAAGTTTTGACACGTTCTTTGTAAAAAGTACTCCATCACCATTTCGTTGTTTATGGTTTTCTTCGGATTCTCGCGCCTGAGTATGGGCGTCAGCTCGGATGCTATCTCCGTTTGCTCGTCTCTCGTAAAAAGATTGCTTATGACGCCGGAACTCAAAATATTGTTCAGGTATTCTAGAAAACCCTCTTCTTTGATGTCCAAGTCGGAGAAGATGAACGTGGTGCCTTTTCCCTGGCCACCACACGTTCTGTACAAGAATTTCAAGTCTTCCAAGAAATTGGCGACGTTGTACGACCGCGTCAAAGTTATTTGGAAGGTCTTGTAGCCGGCGATGAAAGACGACAACTTTGTCAAGCTCTGCTTTCCCGAGCCCCCAACTCCCACGAGCATGACGTTGCCCTTGGGGTGCCGGATGACGCGAGAAATTTTCACGAGGTGGAGCATCGCGTCGGGGAAAAATACCAGGTCCATGCCGGCGCCGCGTTGCATTTCGTTGAATTGGAAAAGGAACATGTCCAACCGGTCGCGCAGAACTTGATCTTCGAACACTGGCTCGTACACTTTCGGCAGCTCCGTGTCGGCGTCTTCAGTTTCTTCACCCGTGGGTTCCGGAGCATCTCTGAAACCCATTTGTGTGTATTAGTTGTATGCTTTTACAGTATAGGCACAAGACTTAGAAAAATCAATGAACTTTAGTACACCTCATAAAGTCCACGAATGCTGGACTTTTTTGTATCATGTGCGTGTAAGACTCTCCCAACGTATTCGAAACAACTGTAACTAGTTCATTATCGAACCAATCCTTGTCTGCTTGGATCGTCAATCTATCGCTAAATACTCTCTCGCACTCGTGCTTCCAAAGTAACATGAGTATCTCCTCTTTGTCGATGACCGTAGACAGTGTTCCCAGCATACCTTGCCAAATTCTCGACAAATCTCGTAAATTGAAAACGTAATGAAACTTTGCTGGCGTCGGAAGAAGCCTGGCTCTGGTGCTTTGCCACAAGATTCTAGTCAACTCTACCATCTTTTTGACCAAACTCCTGACTTCGGGGGAAAATCCTCGCTTGGAATTGTAGTGGCCCTCTCCCAAGACACTGAAAATTCTGTCTATAGAGGCATCATCCGGCAATGTACAATTGAATATGCAAAATTGCCTTTTCAATCTCGAAGGTATGTCGTTTCGGCCGCCACCTGGTTGTCCCATCGCACCCATGAAAGTAACATCGACGATCGACGTGAAATCTCCGGGCTTCTCTAACGAGTAAAATCCTTTGGTATCCATCGTCTGACGTACGATTTCGTTGGTTATTTGATCCCCCCACTCGTTTATCTCCGGCAAATTTATGTCATCTACGAAAATAAGCATTTTTTTACCACCAGGTGGTCCGAATATACTGCCCATTCTCTTTTCCACGTAGCTCTCTATAGTTTTTTGAAACTGATAGGGAGTCGTGGCAGAACTAAAATTGAACGACCTGTTCAACGTTGTTTCTGGGTTGGCTTTTTTAATGTAAGCCTTCATCATGACTGTTTTTGCAGAGCCCTGTTCGCCCGTCAATAGAACTGCTCTGTCTTGTTTGCCGATCAAATCTATGAGATACTGAATTCTCACGTTGTCGGGAATGGGAATTACAATGCTACCGAAATCCGGCGTTGCGGATTCTGGGTACACGTAGTTTGTCAAAATACTAGTCCATTGGTCCCACTGTCCCTTGTCGTTGACAAAGAAATCGAAAACTGTGTTTTCTTGTTTTTTCTGATCGCAAGGGAGGTCGAGGGATTCGAAATTTTTTCGCAAATATTCGTCATATTTCAGCCGATCCGCTTTTTCCAGCAGAGCTCCGATTCCCCAAACTAGAGCAAACACATAAAAACGACGAAGGTGCTCCGCAGTCATGGATATTGGCTTATGTTGTTCCATGTCGTCTTCTATTTCCACCTTTTCTTCCACAGCTGGTGTTTCAGGTGGCACCAAACCTTCCAATAGACACAGCATTTGACGAACTATGTTGCATTGCAAGACATTGATCGCAAAAACAAGTGATTGCGTACTCCATAAATAAATCTGCAACGTTTATTTAGTTGAATGAATTCACGGTTATTGACTTTGTATTCAATTAGAAAAAAAAATAAAACATAAATCGCGTACCTGGGCAAAAGATTCTTGAAAGCATTGGTCAAACACCTCTTGTTCGAGAGTTGTCCTCCTTTTGAGCCAAGCCGTCACTACTGGATTCCAATCCAGACCCGATGAGCTCATGTAGACCATTCCATTCCTCGAAACAGTTGCAGGACTTGCATTGTCGATGTTGTGCGGCTCAAATATTATCTTACACGTTGGAGACATTGACAAACGATCGCCGTTAGCCAAAGTTAGGGTTTTGTTATCGTCGAGGACCGAGTTTAAATTTTCAATCCATATACTATCCACCGGTCCATCCAATATCAGCCATATGTTCTCGTCTGACTTTGTTTTTAAAGTTTTGCGCCACAAAGCAGAGAATATTCCGTCCGTCCAATCGTTGGTCGCGACATCCAAACGACCAAACATTTGAGCTGCCGTTATACTCTTTGGGTTCATCCTCATTTCTCTGAAAAAACACACAATTTTTTTTTTTTTTTTTTGTTCATAAAGTCCTGTCTCAAAGCGTAAAATCTGACACGCTTTACTTGTGAACTTCTCCACATGCAGTCAATGCTTTCATGAGTATTTGAATGCAAGTAGTTTTTCCAGCCCCCGTAGGGCCCAAAGTCATGATGCCGTGTCTCACTCTTTGAGTCTCGTACAGCTGAATGAGCTTGAGAACCCATGGGGGGTGATAGACCAATCCCTCTTCCTGTACTTGCTGTTCAATGGCTGCCTCAAGCTCCGGATAGGCTGTCTTTTCGAGCAACTGATTCGGAAATAAATCTGCCACCAGTGATATGAAAAGTGGCTCATCCTCATCTAAAAGTGAAAGTTCCATCGTGGAAAGTTTGACTTGAGCAATTTTGTCGTTTAATCATACGATATACCTATGAGCTTGGAAAGATTCATGTCTCTCAAGACTCGCATGACTATCGTACTCTCGGAATCCTTGGAATTGATTCTTTTCGCAGCCCCAAGCGATCTAAGAACCGACAAAATGTTTCTCAAACCAAAGTCATAGTGCACCTGTTTCGTGAGTTGTTCCTCGCAAAGTTTGTACAACGTGTAAAACTTCCGAGCCAAGGTGATGTTTTCGAGGAAGCCGCAACTCGCCAGTTTCACCCTGATGATGATTTGCCGGTCGGGAACCATCATGGCAACAGTCCGAAACTGAATCTTCAAGTTTTCTGGCAGCTCCTTTCTCCCCGCGTAGCCTGGATTCTGTAAATTAAATTTCATCGTAATTCCCACAAATCAAATAACACCACCGATTCTCCAACCCATGATTATCCACCATAGTTATGAATATCCCAAACTCAGGACACATGTCGATTTGATCCCCATCTGTGAACACAAATTGCTTCTTTTTCTCCTTCTTCGCGGACAGTACGACCGCAACTTGCTGTGCTGCCACTGATAGTACGGGCAACTCGATGCGGTTGAACTCGTCGAAACAGCCCCAAGATCCGCTCTGCGCCAATCCCTTGTAAATACGACCCAAGCCTCGATAGTCCATCTGATCGGAGCAATTGAACACGACTACGTACTTGGCCAGGGTCTTGCCCATGTCCTTAACTGTCTCGGTTTTGCCTGTACCGGCCGGGCCGCAAGGCGCTCCACCCATCGACATAGACAATGCTTGGGCCAACGTTATGTAGCAACGATCGGTCAAAGGCGTGATGACCAATCGCTCGGTGCAGCCCAGGTACTCGTTTTGATAAACAAATTGGACGTCGGTTATCGATATCGATGTCTTGTCCGCGTCTTCTTTGAAATAAAATCTGCACTGTTTCAACCACTCGAAATCGTTAACCGAGCGAACGTTCAAACGGCACTGGAACAAACATGAGCAACTTAGGTATCCTTGATCGACAGTCATGATGGATTTCGCGTACAAACCAGAATGTCAAAAATATCCCGCTGATGAACGTGAATGGTGATGAGCGTCTCGAATTTGATCCGGTCGATCTTTGCGAGATCCCTCGTAGTCTGGTCGATCAAAGTGTTCAAGAGCTCGAGGAAGCGATTGTTCGTCTCCCCCATGATTTTCTTGTCAGCTCGGGCCTGCAGCAGCGCCAGTTCGGCGTCCCTCGTCCAAATCATTTGTATGCCCAGGATCCCAACTTGGGCCGGCATCTTGTCGAGGAAACCAAGAAGATTGAAATTTTGGTCGTTCAGCGTTGTGTAGCCCTGTCGTATGATCGAGTGCAACGACTGCTGGGACGTTTGCAGAAGCTGCATCAGCCATGTCTCGACCGAACCCTCGGCTCGAACTGCCCTCTCGAGCTAAAGAACGAAATTTTTCTTTTGTTTTGCTCGCAAACGATTCGGATGGGATTTTAATTTCAACGCAAGTGGACGCACCTGTATCGTTTCTCCCTCCGATGAAACGACAGCTATGATTTTGTTGTACTCGATGTCGTGGAATTTAACGTACCTCGTATTGTCGAAAATGGACAACAAATGGTTTTGAATGGTGTGCGAGTCAGACGCTTGGCCAAGTATTTCCAGCAGAGCCGGGTCGGACACGAAAAAGAATCTCGGAAACATCATGCGCTTCTTTTCCAAGTACCTGCGCGTAAGCATCGAAAAATGTAGTAATCAGCGGTGAAAAAGAATCAAGTATACATGTGTAGGGAGAACGAAGCGATTCTCACCCGCTCAATGATTTCTGGCACAACTCGAGCTGCTCTTGCAAGTGGGGCAGCAGTTGCTTGAGCAGGTCGTCACCGACGCAGCAGGGAACGACACCCGGCGTCTCGTGGGCTCGTTGCATTATTTTCTGCCAGCTTTTGTCGATTTTGCTGAAACGCTTGGCCTCCTTGGGCAGCTGCTTGGCAATGTCCCCACCCACGAACACTGCCTCCAGGTACACCCACATGTTTTGCACGAGGAGCCAGCGCTCGAGTATCTCGTTGGTGCTCGACAAGTCTCCCAGCCATTGCTGAATTTGTTTGCGGAAGGGCGCATTGTAGCGGTTCGACATGAGCGAGCCCAGTATCATCAGGCTGTCCTCTAACGATCAATAGATCTCGGTTTAAACGTTTTATTTTGTAAAGAAAACAAAAAAAAAAAAATTCGAAAATCACGTACCGAGTTGGCTGATGGTCTCGGCGGTGGTGTCACCCCGAAGCAACAGCTCGCCCCTGTTGTTGAAGGTCATGAAGGTCAGCTCGTGCGAGGACCACTCGTTGATGACCTGACGAAGTTTGGCTTCGATGTCCTTTTCCTTCATGGCCGAGATGCAAATGTCTTCGATGTCCTCTTTGTACTTGAGCAGCGGCGCTTCTAGGATATTTTTCAGGCAAAAGCCCTCGCTCTCGAGATCAAAAGTGTGGCTCGTGACTTCGACGATTCGTTGCCAGTGTCGAGGCTTCATGGCTTTGTTGGCCATCAGCTCGAGAAGTGGGCACATGTCGTTAAAATCGTCTATCGTTTTCTTGAGGGCAAAAAACGCCGGCCACTCTTTCAGGCCCTTGGGCAACTTTCGGCACCGATTTTGAAATTCCATCAGTTCGTTGTTTATTTCTTCGATGTTTACCTTTGTTGAAAAAAAGGTATGGAAAGTGATTCACGAATAATTATAAAAAAAAAAAAAAAAAAAAAAAACGAGATAGACATGAAAAGCCCATCACCTCGCCCCACGGTATATCGTAGTAGCTGCTGACTCTGTCGATAACATCATTGTACAGTTTGTACAACTTCTGCAAGAGATTCAATTCCTTCCTAATCTGCGATAGTTCCGGATAGTCGGTGATCGGCAAGCCAAACAGTTCTTCGCCGCTCTGGTAGGCTTGGAGCTTTCGCCACATCCCGTCGAAGCGATTTTGGAATAGGATCTGCCGGTCGGAGGCCTCGCGCGGCGTCAAGCCAGCCTGCATGGGCCCCGACGTCCGGTATTCATCAACGTACGTCTCGTTGTCGGTGCGGAATTTCTCGAGATTGTTGCGCAGCTCTTCCTCGAACGAAGGCTGGAGGTTCAGCAGGTGCACGTGGCTTTCCAGAGCTCGAGCTTGCAGCTGCTGCCACGTGTATCTGATGGTTAAACACATTTTGAATTTGTCCTAGCTCCTGTTGTGATTGGCCGTACCGTAAATTGTCCACTTGTTCGAGACATTCTCGGTCAACTGGTACCTCGTATCGTGTCACGATGTTGAAAGCTTCCTCGATCGGATCGATTTTCAAGTCCATGTCGACTTCTTGTTCCCGAATTTTTCTCAAAGTTTCCATGATCAAACGGACGTCGTCTAAATCCCTGATTTGGCGATCCAACTTTCTGTCCATTTCGTTCATGACGGCGTAAACGTATTCCATTTCTCGGCGATACTTTTTCTTGATGGCTTGGCCAATTTTGTGCGTGGAGCCTAGAAATTCCACAAGTGATCATAAAAACACTCTACGTAATACATGTTTTTCGTTTTCGTATCAACGAATACTTGTATGTACTTTTGATTTCCGTCAACAGGGCGTATTTGAGTTTTTCCGTTGAAACGGCAATGGAGGTGCCAAAATTAATCATGTCAGGCTCGGTCGCCAGTTCGTCCTCGAGCTCCCCGTGTTTTCTCAGCATGTTCTCGAACTCTGTCAACGACACTTGCAAAAGCTCTCTTATACTGCGTTCGTTTGTCCAAAGAAAATTGTAGGGTCTCCAGCGATCCAAGAAATCCGACAAGTCCTACGTGCGGTTGATACAAATTTTCATTGTAAGTATGCGTTGAAAGAAAAAAAAAAAAAACGAAGCATCAATAACAAAATTTCCAACTTGGCGTAGTTCTTGGGTACAAGCACTCAGTATTGAGAACATTTTGACGATTTCCTTGTTATCCATAATCATGGAGAAGAAGTTTCGCTTCTGCACGGGAAACGTGGGTTTTTCTTCCGACATTATTTTGTACAATCTTCGCCTGCGTGCTTTCGGATCCTCCATGGTGCTCTTGTTACGTTTTTCAACTTCCATTTGCGCTTTTGAGACAACGTCCAAGAAATTTCTTTTCGGCGCGTTCGGTAGCGACCGCCAACAAGTCTACAACGTAAAAGAAAAAAAAAAAAAAAAAAAAAAAAAAGAAAAAAAACACTCGAACCATCGTTGATCCACAGCTGCAGCACCCGCCTCTTACTTTTTCGTTTTTCCCGTCCTTGGCACCACCATCCCATTGCGCGACGCCCTTGGCGACCCCAGCTATTGCTTTTCCGGCGATTATCAGCGCTTCCTGCACGTCATCGAGGCTTGGCTTCACCATCACCGATGGTATCATGAGCGTGGCTTGCAGCAGGAACACCGGAGTCGTAGTTTCATCTTTCGGGGGTAAATTGTTACTTTCAGACGACAAAGTTACATATATATATATACATATACTCTTTGGGCCTACCTGCGTCGTATTCGCGCGAGAACCGTCTTCTGATGGTATCGAGAGACGTCTTCGTGACCTTAATAAGCACATCCACGACCTTCCGGGAGTAATACCTCCTCATCTCGGCAACGGCGTTCCCAACCATCTCTTGCATCGCCTTGGACAAGCTTCCGTCCTCGGTGGACAGCAGCTTGTGCGGGTCGTCGAAGCACGCCCACACGATGGACCAATCTTGCTGCTGCTGGGAAACTTCGGACGACTCCAGCTTGTCTGTATCTTTGGCGAGGGTCGTTTGGTCTAATCGGGTGAACAATTCCCCCCCCCTAAGTCTTACCGTTCTCGTCGAGAAACTCAAAGTCATCGGGAGCCACGGACCCTTTGAAACTCGCGGCCGCATTTTTCACCAATTGCAACACCTCCTCGACAGCCTCCTCCACCATGAGGCTCTTGCCGTGAGCTTCCAATGCAGCTGCTCTGCAGGCCTCCTCCGTTCGCTCCACGAACTCCTCCACGCCCCAAGGCTTGTCCTCCGGTAGCGCGTGCATCGTTATTTTGTGCATACTCGCGAGAACTTGCAAGATTCTTCGATGACCGGTATTTTTAAGTATATACATGTATTTTTTTTTTTTTTTTTTCTTTCCAACGGGTCAAAGATGTCTATACCTGTTTGTGTAGACGTCGTGGACTCTGGTTATGAGAACGTCGAAGGTTTTGATTTGGTCGCGAGTGCGCTGGCAAAAATCCCTCCAGTCGGGCTTTGTCCACGTGAGCGTGTAGAGGGCCGGTTTCAGCAGAGAAGCCACGCGGACGAGGTGGGGCAGCAGCAAAGGCCGTACCTCGAGCTTCACGCGTCTGGCCGTGTTGACAAAGTCCTCGATCACCAGGTGCAGCGAGTCCTTCACCAGGACAAAGTGCTCCCTTTTCGCGAGCATCGTTTTCGCGACTATCGGGATGTCGAGGCTCATCTTGGCTAGGCAGTCTGCCTCGCGGAGTAGAAGGTTTATCCGGCTTTCCAAGTTCACTTGGACCTTTCCGCTCGCTTCGTCTATTTTCAATAGGTTTCTGAAATCACCGGTTGGACCGTCATGAGTAAGTAAAACCCCGTTCATCTTGGAAAAATACCACCGAGTACTTTTTGAGGCAGTCTTCGATTATCCAAGAGTTTTGACTAGTCCAGACTTGTTTGATGTCCGATTGATACTGCATTATCACGGAGATGGCGTTGTTGTATCTTTTCACGAGATCCGCAGTTGTCGGTAGTGTTTTCAGTACCGGATGAGAAGAGACCGAGGTCGCCAGCTCGTCCAAGTGTATTCTAAACATTTTTACTTGTGGTAGAGTGATTGTTTTTTCAAGTAAAAGAGGGTTTGCCGTCACCTCAAGGAATTGGCCCAAGTTAGTCTCCCTGCGATCGGTGGCAAATGCCTGGGGATCGGGGGATCATCCTTCAGCTTTTTGAACAGCTTGAGGGTTCGTTCTATCTCTTTGTCGCAGTATTTCACCACCAAATTGTACTTCTCGTCCAACTTTGTCAGAGGAATTTTTTCGCTAACCTGATCGCAAGGAAGAGTTATTTTTTATAATTAATTTCGATACCGAGACCGTTAAAGATCCGATCTAAAGAATTCACATATGTGTCACGTGCTTTTTCGAAGCGGGTGAGAAAACGGATTCCTTGCGGTGTCTCCCAAACGTCTGCGTAATTTTTCTCTATCACGTTGCCGACGTTTCCCTTCAACGCGTCCGTCTCCGACATGAAGGTATCATAGTCGCCGTCAAACTCGGCGTTCCGAGGGTCCAAGTAGTCGTAACTTTTGCTTGTTGCAATCTTTTTTGCTTCCTCGAACGTTTTTATGGTCTCGTCCAGTGCTTTAAAAAAGATGTTGGTTTTTTTTATTCGATCACATGATGAAAACGCGCAACATACCTTCTCCCAGCAACAGACCCTCCATCCTTCGTTCGAACAATTTTTGGTAATCTTCGATCAGATCGAACATTGTCAGGATTTTCCGTATCCTCGCGCAAAACGAGTCAAACCGTCCAAACACGTGGGTCTCGGAAAATGAGAACTCCTCTTCCGTTATAGCCGGCGAACAACGCACCAATCTATAGGTTTGTCGATACGCTCTGCAACAAAGCACGAAATTAAGGAACCACATACTGAAGAACTGCCTGATACATGAATCCTAACTTGTTCAGCCTCAAACAGTGTTTGAGTTTTTGCCGGGCGGTAATTCTGTCTTGGCCCCAAACGGTGTCTCGTCCTCGTTGGGTGACGTAGTCTCTGCAAGCCGCAATCATTTGATTTGTTATCTTCACCATAAGCGAGCTCGTCCTCTCCGACGTGTTGTAGTACCTCGAGACGCTGTATATCAGCCTCACCGTTTGCAACAGAGACACCAAAGAGTCTCGCATTCGTACCTGTACGCACACGTAGCACGATAATTCGTAAAATTTTGTCAACAAGGGGAAAAAAAAACATCGATCTCACCGGGTCGTCCAGGTACAAGCAGTGACAACACTTTTCCAACGCTTGGATGAATTTCGCGTTGTCCTTCGCCTCGTTGAAACAATACATGACCTCCTCTTGAACGTCCGTCCAATCCTTGAGCAACTTGGATCTCGAAACTTGCAAGCACAACAAAGTCATCCTCACCTCGTTGTCCTGAACAATAAAAACACCCAAGAATAAATAGAAAAAAAAGACAATTTTTATAAAACCCTACGCGCTTCACCCACCTGCAACCTCGTTACTAGCTGACTGAACTGGGCTCCTCGTCTCTTCCAGTACTCAAGCTCTTGCTGAGGCCCGGAGCTGTCGTTCTCTCGCCTCACCTGCTTGCACTCGAGCATAAAGTCCTTCAGCCTCTTCATCCAGTCCACCACGCGAGCCTCGATCTTTTCCACGACATCGTCGTTCGTCACGAGGGCTTTGGCACTCTCGGCATCGTGGACATCGTCCATCATGCTCTGACCATCCTCAAAGATGTTACCATCGTTCGACACTTCCTCGCAAACTACATTCAAACAGATTTGATGTTTTCTTACGTTTTTCTTTTTTAATTTTGAGAAATAAAACATCGAAGTTACGGAGCACGAGACCTTTCAAGGCACTGCAGAACGACCTCAAGCCAGGCAGGAGGACGCTCTTGATCATAGGACAATCGTCCTCATCCTCGAGGCCGGGATGTGCCAGAGCGTCCATGAAAACGCGCTCGATAACGCGCTGAATGTAAGGTACTACGCCGACCCTCGTGGCGTCGATCACCCCCGTGTAAAGGTCCTTTTGAAAGCCCTCCTCCGGCAGCTGCTTGGCGATGTTGATGCTGCACGAGACGTGGCGCGAAAATAAAAAGTCAACACAATCACGAAACGTTATTTTTGATAATATAGTGTGTAGATCCCTTGCGTTTTTTTTTTTTTTTTTCCCAGCGCGAATATTGGAAAAAAACTACTCTTGTTATTAGTTTGCCCGTGTGACTTCCCTGAAGTTATTTGCTTATTCGAGAATTGATTAATAACGTGCAACTCAAAATACCACGCGATAAGTAATTTAACCGGTTAATTTACCAGTTTCTATTTAAATGGATTGCAAAGTAGACACGAGACAATTGCTTCGAAATAACCACCCGAACCGTAAAAATACTTTTTCTTCAAGGATATTGTTGAAAAGCTAACGCTCGAGTGGCCAGTTCCACCCTTCTCAATTGAGTGGTCCAATCAACCCTAATCTAGGAACGAACAATTACCGAAACATATAGACACACATGCCGGTGCAAGGGACCTGCCAGCCGTCGGTCAGAAACAATTTTTTCTTGGGCGGCTCCTTGGGCTCCTTGACCTCCTTGACCTTGGCCCCGGTTGTATTCTGCTGCGGACGCGAGCCGCTACTCTTCGCCAGCCCCTAAACACAGATCCACATACAGTTTCGCTTCGACGAAAGACAGTGGCTTCGCGAATCGCCAACCTGGTCGGTGGATCGCTGGATCTCGGGCTCCTCCGTTTCCTGGTAGAACCACATGAGCGTAGCCCTCATGTGCGGCAAAAACAACTGGTTGATCTCGTCCAGCATGTCACCCTCGAACACGTGATCCATCACCTCGTGCCTCGGCAACCCAGTCGCGTCTATCAGCAGCTGGAACGTGAACTCCAGCCTGGGGTCCATCTCCCCCCGTCGCGCCTTCCGCTCGCATTCTTCTCGCCGTCTCTGCAACGTAAGCGGACTTTGGGTGTTTAAATATATGTACACATTTTATTTTTTTTTTTTTTCAAGAAACTGAGGTAGGTATATATTTTTGTCTCTTGAACCTGGATAACGTCTCCAGATCCCTCCTCCTCGCTGGCTTCGTCCGAATTATCGGATCTCTGTGTCGTCACTGTTGGCCCGAGCACAAACATCACTAATCCAAACTTTGAACTATTTTTTTTTTGCAAAATAAGATAAAAAAAAAAATAAAAATAATAGTGTACATCCAACTTGAGTACACCCAAGGCTCTGCTATAGCCAAGCTTCGATCTGTCGCTCAGTATAGAGTAACGCAGTTTTACACTTTCCGTAAGCAACGCAACGAGAGCGAGCAAGAAGGGTAGAAAACAACAGGCGTGCAAGGGGGCGCGTGCGAGTGGAAGTGAGAAAACTGACACGAGTCTAGCTACGTTGGCTACAGTGAGTTGGCCGATTTTTCATGATCGATATTTTCGATCGCGGAATGTGGATGCGTTTAACTAGATCAAGAATTCACTGTTGTACCCAAACCGTGTATCATTCCGTAGAGCAACGAGCAATTTTTACGCGTCTTGCTTTGTATTTTCAATTACATAGGCAGCATTTTCTGTAAGAGAAGAAACCGATGGTAATTGTGTATCAAAAAATTTTCTGTAACTCTTTCTGTATATAGTATTTCATACTTTCATTCCTCATTTCGATTGTATTAAGATTTGTTTATTTGTAGGCATAACACCCTCCACAGCTTTTGTCTACTCAATATGTCTTTAGAATTTTAATTTTTTTCTCATATAATGTTTGTTTGTATTCGTTTATTGACAAGTTCCTTTATTTTTTGAAGATAATTCGTTTTACATTTAATTGGTCGAAAGAGATCTTGATATTCTTGTATTTTGAGCTTGGCTTTTGTTTGTCGAAGAAGCTATTCAAATCAAGTTAGGTCTTCTTTGACGAAAATACTATTTTTAATTTAATTTATGTCGAATAGTTGTACATTTTGTATACCGAAGAAATGATTCTACAAATTATTTGTATCTAGGAATCCGATGATTTAATCGAACGTTTTTTTCAGTTGAAAGAATCACCTCAGTTTTTTAGACCGCAGAAATTTTATTGCGAAAAATAAAAATTGAATTATTTTCAGTTAGGAACTATACAAGGAGCAAAAAATTTAATTCTTTTTTTTTTTATTAGTACATTTTTTAAAATTACAGCTTTGAGGAAATACTTTACCTAATGTGCATTCACGTAAGTATTTGTAATCACTAAGTTACGATTACTTTTAAGAAAAATTTCAAACGTGCTATATATTAATGCAATCTAAGATTCGAGAGCAATAAATTTAATTCCACGTATGTTCACGTATTATTATGAATTTGCCTGAAAAAGTAAATACCTTCATATGCGTATTAATAATAAGAGGATGGTAATAAAAATAAAAATAAAAATAAAGATTTTTTAAATTAACAAGCAAGACAACAAAGAAAGGTTGTACAAACCTTTTTTTTTAATTACTATGAAACAACAGTGACTAAAACTTATGTATTGAAGGTTCCAATTATTGTTATAGATATCTCGAGATATGACACAGAGTGACATAAAAAAGCTTTTTAAATAAAATTTTACTATAGGCAACAACGAAGAAAAAAAATGAAGGCTCCGATATCGAAAAGGACAATCTTACTTTGGCCTCCTCTTGTGTTTCGATCATCGCTGCATCGAAGCCTCAACACCGTGCTGTTTCTCCTCTCTCGGCCCTAAAGTCCCACATCCTCGTACGGTCGAACTTCAAATGCGACAAAAAGCTCGACCCACGTATCTCTATAGGCTCATTCCTCCCTTCTCTTCCACTTCCCATTCTCTGTATCTCCTGTCCTTAAATTTCCGTGCAAACTGTACTCGATCATCGTTTATGTTAATGGCCAATGCGATGTCTGGGGTAGATTTCCGACCGCTTCATTAAGGCTGCATGCAGTCACGCAAGCTCGCATAATGCCTCCTTCTCTTTTATTTTATTTTTTTTTTTTTTTTATACCCAGTATGAAGAAAACTCCATTTGAGAACTTTGGAATATTCAATACGGTGTCTTGGCTTCGTAAAATGTTGTTTTCCCTTTTTGTTTACCAAGTTTTAATTTATTGCAATGCAACAGTAAAAAAGTACAAAAATTAAAATATATAATTCCATTCGCAAATAGATTCGCATGTACATCGCGTCAATCACAATCCTCGAGTATTTAAGTGCATGGATGCGCTGTCGAGTAATCAACAGCGGGCAAATGCAACGAAATCATCTCTATAAGTTGGAAACTTAAATAGAATCGAAAAATGACAACGAACAGTCGGTTGGCGTGCATTCAAGACTTTTAATATACCTAGGAATAAAATGGAGCAAAGCAAGTGGCTTGTCGCACACACACACACATTTATATACATACGTTTCGTGACGGCAAGCTCAATCAGAACTGTTGCGGTGCTCTTTGTGGTTTGATTGTTTGCTTCCCCCTTTCCCTTTCTTTTCTGTAGTTACGGACAACGTTGGGTCCGTTTAATTCGTTACCTGAGCCAGCTTTGTCGGGCTAGTTTTATTTTTCTTTTTACCTCCAAGTGCACCGCTTTACATTGAAAACTTCAAGCTCAAATGGGTTTGGAGTGAGTCGAAAAGTAAAATAACTCTTTGGAGAATCATCAAAACATCATGTGGATGGCACTTGCTGGGTGTTGCTGAAACTTGGAGTTAACAGGGGGTAAAAAAGCAGATTGGGATAATAGAGGCTGAGGAGGACAAAAAAAAAGAGTAATATGCCAGGTGAGGGAGAAAATAACAAAGGTGGCAAGAGAAAATTACATGCTATCGTGTGGTGGCTGGGAAGGAGCTGAGTGGATCTGAAAAAAAGGAATGTGTAATTGTAGCTGTGATGGGTAATATTCGTAGAGCAAAAAGCTGTAGGAGTTTTGGTCTTAAGGTAAGGAATTTTGTCAGCAGCAGCTAGTCGAAGCTTTACCTCCTTTTTGTCTCCCTTCCTTTTGTTCTTTTATTCCTTTGAAGCAAAGGTTTTTTTTATAGCGCAGTCGTTTTTTTTTTTTTTTTTTTTTTTTTTTTTTGTAATGGATGTAGTTGGCCATTTTACGCAAAGCACTGGGAAAATATCAGAGACTGTTTCTACTCAGAAATTAAGGAAGACATAAAGATATAAAGATAAAAGAAAATAACTGCAAATGAAAAAAATTATTTAAAAAAATTACATTTCATGCATTATTGACAATTACAATTATCGATGTACCAAAAATCGAATCAGAAAGTGAACATTTACTTTAATTTAAGAGAATCATGGTTTTTAAAAAGAAGGTGACATTAAGATAGTATGCAAATGAAAAAGTATGCCGTATATTTAAATAATGCAATATAAAAAGGTTAAATAAATTAGACATGAAACGCAGTGAAATTTAATAGTATTGTATAGTGAGAAATTGCAGTTACTACGTTCTCACCGTTTATTATTGGAATCGTACTAATCTAGGCTCTAGGACAATAGTAGTTTTTTTTTTATTTTTTAATACAATACCTTATCGTCGTCATTATCATACTTGATCATCACATTATATTACACATATTTCTTATCCTATTTTCTTCATGCACTCGAAGCGTCTTGATCGCGCGCTCGTCACGATATTCACTTCATTCTTCGGGATGTATAATTTATTTATAACTTTTTTACGTTCTTTTAATTTTTACAGAATTACGAAGAATAGGAATATTAAATATTACGCACTCGATGTTTCTGAGGGCACGAGGCAAAAAACAAGTACTTGTATTTGGCACTGTTCGCAATTAATTTTCTTCATCTTTAAATCAACAACAAAAAAAAAGTTGAAAATATTTTATTTTCATGCAATAAACATTAGATGAAAACAAAATTACAAAGAATCATTAGACCTCATGCCTTCAAAAACGCTCGATGCAACATTTATTTTGTCTAAGAAGAAGAAAAAAAAAGATAAATAACGCTTTCTCGCCAAGCCTGTTTATAATAACTGCGTATAGAAGCGAAGAGCGCGATGAGCGGAAAGTTGCTTCGAGCGAGCTGTTTATTGTAGAACGCTACTGTACTCCTTAGTCGAGCATTGACGATGGTATTTTTGCTCAATTTTTTGTCGTCCGTATATTTTATTTTTATGTCTTGTAAATGTCAATTTTCGTCATTGGATACATTATTTTGTCAAGAAGAATTTTTTTCCTGAAGTGTACATTTTTCAAACTTTAAAGTCAAAAATATTTATAAATATACGTAACGGGTTATACAGAGTATTTTTTTTTTTTTTTTTTCAACATACTTAATAGTATGCAGTAACAGTTTTTCTGTTTTATCACAAAAACTCTCATTGCATAGATATAATTCACAGTTTTTTAGATTTGTAAAATTGCACAGCTCTTAATTTTCGTCTATATTTTTTGCATGTCTATACATAATTTCTTGCGTGTACGAAAGTTTTAACGGCGCTTGAACTAACCATTGCAAAACTTTAAACGGCTGAATTTTCGTTTCAATTTTAATTATATTTTTGTATGTACAATACTTGACATGAGCAGAGCTAAGTGATCATTTAAAATAGTGTAAAAGTATATCATATTTATCTTACATAACAAGAAATATTTTCATCTGTTGTTTTTTATTTCCGTATTGCATGGAATAGTCATATGTTTTTTAATTCAAAAATATTCATCAATGCCATTTTCACACTCCAATACTCGGTATAAAAACTTCTCTTTTTTTACTTTTTGTGAAAAACAAACTTTATTTGTGAGTGATAAGTATAGTTGTATTGGCTCCATGTGCGTTTACATGTAGATTATACAAAAATTTACGTAAATAAACGCAAACTGGCACGAATTTAGGTATAATTCAAACAATGTATTCAAATGAGATACGAAAACAAGTGTATGTACGTGTGTGTTGTAATATACTAAGTATTTGACTACCATATACTTGGATGTATAAAATTGTGATATGTTAAAAATTATATGCTAATAAGTATCTTTATATTTTTTATTACCTAATACATAACAAGCTCAGACCAAAATTAATCTTTTAAATGTGTAATGTTAGCGTTCATAGAGTATACATAATAATTATACTTTTAACGCTCAGTTAATTTTATTGAGGTCTGAAAATATTTCTCTCGTAACACCGTACAGTATATCAATATACACGGATATTTATATATATATATATATATTAATAAAAATAAATTTGACAAGGTCAACAATATACAGATGTATGATAAAAACGATTTTTGCATTATTATAAGCTCTCTACATTTGGCGAGATTTTTTTGGTATTTGTATGTATATTTATTAATTTTTTTATTTTAAACAAAGACTCTAACTCGCTCGAGTACTGTTCTTAAGAACACTATTTTTTTTTTTTTTTTTTTTTTTTTTTTAAATTTTATTAATTATTGAAACATTTATCCTCTTCACTCATTTGCCCCTTTTTGCCCTTGCACATGTGTGTTGTTCGCTGATTTCGGTTCGTACGTGATTCCCATGTTTCGCTTTGGCCTCGAATCAGCGTGTGAATGAAAAAATAAGACGGTCAGAGGCTTATCCAAAGTTTGTTATTCACTAAAACTGCCCGACGTACTACACACGCTTATACCACTGAATTGTTTTCTTTTATTCATATATCACTAGTAGAGAGGGAAAAAAAAAATGTATGTCGATAGAATCTTTTTACAATTTTCGAGACGTTTTTCCATATTTTTACGTAGCGATTTTTACAATTACCACACCAAGTGACGTTTTGGTGTCTGTTGTTTCCACTAAGCGAATTGCTTCAGGTTATCGATTTTCGTATTTATATTCCGCTTTGACAATATGTGCCTGTAAATTATAATATCTTCACACTTATGAAAGAAGTCACACTTATTTTTTATATCAGGTATGCACTCGAACTCAAGTATTTAATTTTAAAAAATGCAAAAAAAAATTCCTTAACGCAACTCTCGTTTCACAATACAAATGAACAAGTACTCATGGCGTGACAATCCATTACTATATAAAACGCAAACAAACTTGATTAACTTATTTTCTAAATAACGTACGAGTCACATACTGTTCGAAGTTCTTCTTTTATTCATATTTATCAGACATACATAATTCACCTCTCCATTTTTGCATTTTTTTTTATTTTTTATTATTATTTTTTTTTTTTTCGTTTCGCTTTAACAATCACTTTTTTTTGAAATATTAATAACAGCACGCCCACAGTGAGGTACGTTTAAAAAACTAGTACAAAACTGCTAGTACAAAAAGGTTATATATTGTTTTAAACATTTTAATATTTTTCCATAATAACGGAGGCCACCCGGGAAACTGCCAGGATCAGCTCTTCCATAGTTCGTCCGCACTTGTTTCGTATTTTCATCCCGTGCGTTTTTCGCTTCGCTTTCTTTCGTCGTCAATTTTTTTATTCCTCTCTCTCTCTGTTTCACTTCTTTTTGTTTAATTCATTTCTCCCGCACATCTGCGGTTGTACTACTGTCTTTCACAATTTATCTTTTTTTTTTGTTTGTCTTCATCGTATATTCTTCATACTTGCACTTTTTCACGTGAATATTATATATACCTATCGCACCCTCCGGTTGCATTGGTTTAATGCGTTTCTATTACACGTACATACTTGTCTGTATATTCCCTGTTTGCATTTTTCTATGAAATATTGCTTTTATAAAACGATAAATCAAATGAAAAAAAAAATATATATATATATATATATGTAATATATATATAAAATAAAAAAATCGTTTTGAGCTAGAAGTAGTTAAAAGGTGTCTCTATGCTGCGTTTAATTTTAAAATTGAAGCACATAATTGAAATCTAAGTATTTGATTCAAACGGTACATAATTTACAGTTTTATTTTTAAATAGTTTTAAAAACAATTAAAGAAGATTTTAATTTCTTTCCTCCTACAAGCATCAAAGCAAAAACACATGTTTACTCACATTTAAGCTCCAGTGCACTTATTATCTCGACTTATAAATGTTTTTCTCGTGAATTTTCTTTGCGTTCGCATGGCTCATTATGTGCAGCTTAAAAATTAGAACCTTTGCAGCTCGTATCGCCGAAAATTTGAAATTTTATAAATTCTAATACTGTCTAATAATTCGCTTACTCAATAAGTACAATAGTGCGCTGCAAAACGACGAGCTTTTTTTTACAAAATTACATTAACGCTTCGCTATATAAATACTAGTATTATCGTTCGATTTTTAATCTTACGTTTGAAAATCGCTGTAAGTTTTTTTTATTTAAAAAAATTTTTTTTATAGCTTACGTATTGTAACTAGTCAACGGAGCGACAAAATGCTAATGATTTGAAAAATGAAATAAAATTAAAAAAAAAAAAAAACTAGTTCCAATCATTTTTACGCGCTAACATAAAATAGATTTTTGCCTACACAAATATTTTGAAGGTGTAAGAAACAGTTATCATGTGCTCGCCGGAGGGTGCAAATGTTTAATCGCTCAGTAGTTACTTGGAAATAAGAATCGCACGATGTACCCTCGATTCGAAGGTCTCAATGTACCTCCTTAGCGTTTGCTATTTTATAGTAATTATAAGTATTACAGTTAATTATTAGTATTACAGTATAGCTGGATATCTGCGACTGTTGATGATTGCGCTACGCGAGAAAGTTTTCATTAAGTACTAAATAGTAGAATATTTTATTTATTTCTCACTCCTTTTTTTTTTTTTTCGTTCGATGACGTGACTCTCGACAATAAATATTATAATACTCGCGAAAATCGATGTTGGCGTTTGTTGAGAAGAATGATTTTGTAACAACGAAAAATGATGCTCACGTTGATGAAAACTTTAAAAAGGTCGTTAGCAAAGTGTAAATCGGTTCTTTTAATATGACTGATTTTATCATGAAGCACGATCGTTACTGAGAAAATAGTAGAAGTGACACACTTAGCTATTGAAAGAGGGACATAATTTGCTCTCGTTTAATAGTTAGTTTATGTGGAATCAGTGATTTTTCACTTATATAAATTTTAAGAATCAACTAATAACTTTGTAGGACTGACGTCAGTAATTGTTAATGTCTTTGAAAAGTTAAATAGTTTAGAAAAAAAAGCTGATGATAAAACTATTGCGGCTAATTTAATTTATGGTTTTGCGGATGCAAAGAAAAAAATTTTTCTCAATAACTTCACGACTTTTTGACTTTCGAATTACTACTTATTTTTTTTTTAGTTTTCGATTATGCCTCACGATAACGACATGATTTTGCATAAAAATAAATGAAAATACAAAGATGTAACAGAAATTTCGGAAAATTTTTCTGCTTATAGCACGCGCTCCGCCGGAAAATTTTTGCGTTAATGTCGCATCACACTGGTAGAGACATCTCTGACGATGATTTAATTTTCATTTCTTTTCATTCTTTTTTTTTTTTCAAGTTAATTGACTAGAATTTTTTGCAAGTTTACCTTTTAAAATTAGTTTCACCTCATGTATTCACATTAATATACATGCATTCGTAACTCGTTCGTCTAAATTAAGCGATTTTTTTCTAGCTAAGTTTGTCATTTGTGCGCTGCCTTTCATGCCAAAAAAAAAAACTGGACTTAACATTCAACAGAATGATGAGTACGTTGATTTATGAAGCACAGAGTGAAATTTTTCTTTTTTAAGGTGTATTTTTATGGTAAATTTACCTTGCCAAGTATTAAATGCTCTTCATTAAAATTTAACGAGAAATCATGTATTTTTACAGTTGAAACGTGTAAAATAGCTCGAATTCAGGTGACCGATAAATTTCTAGGTAGCAAAGTTTTAAATTGCAGTCGAAGAATATCGAAAGACGAAGTTGCGCCGTCGATTTTGTCTAAGCTTTGTTCGATAATAAGCGAATCGAGACAGATAAAAATACCCTAACTAAATGCCACAGATAAAAGCGCGGGTGAATTTATTTATTTATCATTAATTTTTTTTTTTTCCAACCAATTTTCTTTACGTCGCGTATTTTCGTAATAAAAGTTTGCTACACGTTTGCTGTTGTATTTAAAATACAGCTGCGTTTAATTGCGTTTGCGTCTATAGGTGCGAGAAAAAAACTTTCGTGCTTCGTTTACAAAAAACACGGTTCGCTCGACGTGCAACGTATACACCTATATATACACATAGGAATCAAATTGATTTGTCGTACGAGGGAGCAATCAGCGCGAAATTGTGAAATAAAAGGGAAAAAACAACAAGGGGTCCTTCTCCCACTGCCACGTGTACACTCTCGTCTGGATGGCTTTTGATAATCTCGATTTCGAACCGACTCTGGAAAAGCAAAACGAAGCACACGCTTTTTTAAGCGACCGAGGCGCGCGCAAAGTTTGATTGCTCGAACACATTATATGATACACGAAAGCCCGATTCAAGCGGCGGCAAACTCCTTTGGAGCAATACAGAGGATATCTGTCGTAACGTAGTTTCGCAATACCACTTCCTTCCTTTTCTCTCCCTATGTGCCGTTTTCCATCTCCAGCCCACCCTCGTCCTTCGCTTTGTACGTGTGTGTTACGTCGTTAGGTACACCCGCCCTTCGCATGCACATTATATACACGCGAGATCATACACCCGCACACAAAGCTTACACGGAGACACTCGCAGAGACGCGGATGGGAAGCTACGTAATGGCTTTGGTGGCAAAGTAGTTGCGTCACCCTTTGCAATATACATCACAACATTGGAGCAATGCGAGATATGTGTACTTGTAGGCATAAACGAAGGAAAAGTTCAGGCGGTGTTGCGAGTTTGTAGGTATAGGGTATATACAAGATCGGAGTTTCGATTCGTCGAGCGAGTGAGCTTCGAAACGCGCTCGAGTTGAGTATCCGCGATCCAAACACCAGGCGCTATGGCAAAGTGTCGGGCCCAGCGAGAGAGACGCAACGAAGATGCTTGGGATGACTCGTCGTTGTTTGTACCAGCGGGTTTTGACACTGAGTATTATACAAACGAGAGACTGAGCCTGGGTGGACAGATTGTTTTGCTCGACGAGTGGATCAGCACACCATAGTTGCAACGGTGGGTGTGAAGCGGTAGAATAGTCGCAGGGCCAATAGACGCGAGCGAAGGAGGATACAGTGTATTGCACGAAGACAACAGCTGTGGTAGCAATAGTCGTGGTAGGTCCGGGGATGGCGTCGATCAATGTATACTTTGGTAGTATGTATGTCCCGTCGCTCCGTGTAGTCGGTCGTACGGAGTGGTGGTGGGCGGTGTGGTCGCGCGTACGGGGCCGGCTCCTAGTCGTCGTCGTCGAGACCGAGGAGCTCGGGAGGTAGCCTCCTGTGCCGGCAGCAGAGCGTCAGGCAGAGCACGCGCGCCGCCAGCCGGAACTGCGGGCTCAGGGTGCCCAGGATCACCGCCTTCCAGAAACTGTTCAGGATACCGAACCACACGACGCCGAAGTGCAGGAACGGCATCTGAAACAACATGGTACACTGGTGACATTTTTCCTTTCTTATATGTATGAAATATATGGCGAGGGACCACCAACCTGGGGAGGGCCATTAACCGACGACCAGATCCTCAGCCCGGCGTACGGGGCCCACGATATCCAGAAGGCCATCACCAGAACAAAGGACATGATGTGGCTGGGGTTGCTGAGGTTCTCCGACAGGGCGGTCGCGTACTCCTTGTCGTGTATCGGCACGCCGGATCTCAGTTTGCGCATCATCGAGAATATGTAGGTGTAGGTGTAGATGATGGTGATGACCGAGGGCCCGAGCACGAGTATCGACAGGGTTATCGTGTACGCGGCCATGTTGCCCCAGTCGAGCATGCAGATGAAGGCCTCGCGGTCGAAGAGGGGCTTGTTGAAGCCGAGCAGCGGTGGGCAGCACATCATCGCCACGCTTATCCACGTGAAGGCCATCCAGCACTGGCAGCGCGTCTTCGTTTGCACTGTCTCGTAGCGCAGTGGCTTTCTGGTTTGTTTGCGTATATATATATATACACACGCAAGACAACGGCAGCAACATGGATTAACCATCAATGGTCCGTGCAATGTAATCATTGGATATATTGTATACACCTACCTGATGGCCAAGTACCGATCGACCGAGATCCACATGAACGTGTACACGGAAATGGCCCAGAGCGTGACCTCGAGGTAACCGACGAGCCGGCACACCACGTCCCCGTAGACCCATCTTCGGACCAGGGCCGGGTAAACCGAGAATGGCACTACCAGCAGGCCGCACAGAAGATCGGCTAACGCTAGCGACAGCAAGTAGTAGTTCATCACCTCACTGGGACCTGTAAGTCACGAATACACCTTGTTGTTTTATTTTTATCTTATAATATAAGTACATTTAAAGAAGAAGAAGAAAAAAGGTCCAAACGCTTACCGCGGAAATTGAGGTAGGTGGCGATGATGAGGAGGTTCGAGAGAATGATGGCGACGCCGAGCACCAAGATGAAGCCCGCCTGCATGAGAGCCTCCGCGGGGGGCTCCTCCATGCCGCCGTCCTGTCGCGCTGCATCCCCCCGCGCGCGACCTTATTTCAGGTGCCGCGCGCAGCCCCTTTCTTTACCCTCCTCCTCCTCCTTTGCTTATTTTCTGGCCGACTGGTCAGCCCCTCCCCTCTCTCTGTTTTTTTCTTGTTACCTTTCTCTCGTACCCCGATTTTTTAATTACAGGGAAGCTCCGTAGTCACTAGTGCCGTGGTGCCGAGGAGCGTCAGGAGTCTCGTCGCATCGCTGGAATAAAAACACAAAGGGTGTATAGATACTCTGGTAAATTTTTTGCTCACTGCGTAATGGTCGCTGGGGATGGGACTGTCCCGTACGTCCATTGTTACAGGTCCGAGTAATTGCGTTTTATCGTTGCTCGGGGTAAAGGAAAAAAAAAAAAAAAAAAAAAAATACTCGTTCGAGTTTTTAAAACCTTAATTATACCACGTTTAAAAAGGACATTGTTTGGAGCCCTCCGTACTATATATTATACAAAGGTTTGAAAGTCGAACGAGGTAATATATACCTCCGAAATAGGCTATTTAAATTCATTTTCGTGCACCCGCCGCTCAAATAAGCTTCGGAAATCCAATAGTTGATCGCCCCCCCTGCGGGATTTGAATATTCAAGGGAGGAAAGAGTCGTACGAACTTTTTGATTAGTTTGAGGGAGAAAATTACGATACGAGTGAGAACGAAATCATTACATTTTTTTTTCCTTTCAAATTTTCAAGAATGAAACGGTATTTTCGCCACTGCAACATTTAAAATGGGAAGAAAATTTCCTCGAAGCCCGAATCGAAAGAAGTTAAGAATAATTTCGAGCACTCCAATTTCTCCTTACATTTAACGCTTTTTTTTTATAAAATCCTACAAGAGAACGGATGAAAGTGCATCCAACGATGGGGAGGAAGAAAGTACGAGAAGCAAGTAAGTCAAGTCCTCGTGGAAGTTTTTTTGTCTCGCTCCTCGAGGATCGCAAATTTTCCATCCCGCGGTCGGAAGCAATGGAGGATATTGAGAGAGAATCAGGTGGCTGTGAAAGCGCTAAAATGGAAGAGGGGGTTGGCAAGGGGGTGGAGTAGAAGGGCGAGCCTGCAAGGAGACTTTGCAATGCACGAGCGGATCTCGCGCTGCACAAAAGGGCCACTACGTTTTCCTTCTCCTCCTCTTCGGAAAGTGCCATTCCGCGTACTTTACTTGTTCCCCTTTGCCACGTTCTATACCATTTGTGATTGATGCGTGTAACGGCAAAGGCACTTTTGCAATTTATTTAATTAGTTTTATCGAATCAGGAAATGTATAACACGTACACAGACGTTTCACGGACCTACGCATCGGGTAATCGGTTTTTGATTGCGCAATTTCCAATCCACGCGCGTCCGTGGATGAAACAGAAAACCGGTGGCATTGTACTTACGTAAGGGTGCATGCGACGGATTAATCGGTTACATAAATTTAATTGGAGCTTTTCTCTCTGACACGCCCGAGAAAATTGTCTTAGTTGGATTCAACTTGTCTATTTGTTGGTAATTTATCGCGTTGTGAGACACGAGACGCTTGCCCTTGGTCAACAGGAAGAGGGTATAGTGTATCCTATCCTGCAGAATTTACGAGTTTTTCGTATCGTTGATTCCGAAGGGACAACAATTCTAGAATTTAGCCAACTTGAGTCTTGCATAGTATGTCTCGTGAATTAACTTTTGTATCATTACAAGATAATGTTACTTGTATTTTAAATTGATCCAATAAAGTTTATAACGTATACTTGGATCATATTGACGGAGTTTTACGATGAAACGTACCAAAAATTTATTACGTGAAAGTGCTACGTAAAATAGTTGAAAATAAACTATCGGGATATAGTGGAGAAACTCTCTGTTTAGATCTTTTTTTTTTGTCGCGCATTTGCCATTCAAGTAAAAGACCCATGTAAGCAATGATACAGCGTCCCAAAAAATATTTTCGCAGTAAAAAAAAAACCTCTCATAAAATAATAATGCAACAAATACTATCCTCAAAAACACCTTTTAGAATGATGTTATGATGGGCAAAGTATGCAAATGAATCCTACCTCTTCTTTTATCACGAATCATTTGTACGAATCTGACAAAGTACTAAAGAATTCCATCACCTTTCAGAGTAAAGTCGTACCGATTAGTGTTTAAATTGGCTGCAGAAGTAGCAGAGAACAAAAGTATCGCTTAGTACAAGAGGAGTGAAAGAAAAAAAATAGTCGAAACATAAAAATTTCATTTTCGTAGCTATGATTGACCAACTCTTCCTTTCTGACGAAGATAGGCAGGTTTGACGTAATAAGTGAGCTTTCGAAGCATAAAAAAAAGCCCTTACGAGAGCGTTCGAAATGATAGATCCACGTACGTGGATGGACTCTTGTAACGCCGATAAGTAAAAGTGGCAAATACTGCCATGTAAGTCCAGCGTATCTATCGACCACCATTCATAATTAAACTTGAGTCAATTGTGAATGAGCCGTGCGCTCTTGCCTATGGACTGGTGCTGTGTATATATAACACAAGTGTGGGTGTGCTCAATGCGTGTGCACACACAGGCGCCTTGCACCAGTTTTGCAACCCTTACTTTTCCTTACTTTTCTATTTTGTTCGATGCCATTATAGGTAAAAGAAGATTACTTTCCCGGAAAAAAAATACATGTACGAGTTCTTTTTTCCCGCGCTGAAAGTCATTCCGGCTCTCTTTGCCGCAAATACTATAAATAGACTCACGCGAAGCAGCAATGGCATTATTATTTCTGTCGTTCGCGTCTAAAATTGTCGGAATACTTTTCAATTTTATCCTTGTCTCCTCTGCATGAATCAAGTATAGGTACACTTTTTATTTGTTCGATCCAAAAGGAATCTCGAGTTTGTCAATCGACAATTTTTAACAGCCCTTCGTTTTTACCTAATGAGGCACTTGAGTCGACATCGCCCGTTTTTTAGTTTTTAATTAATGAGTCTTCAGCGCACGTATGAGGTCACGTTTCTTTAATTTCCAAGTTGACTCCCTGACCTACACACGCGGCTCTTTGCACTCGTCGAACTGACATTTCGCCCCACGCGTAATTTATTCACGTGGTGACGACCTTAAAAAAAAAAAGCTCGACTCATACCAAGTTTTTGTACAAGCGAACATTTTTTTTTTCTCCTTCACTCCTCGTTCAACGATTAGCAGTCCCGAATTGCACGATTCGTTAATGAGACGGCAAGTGCAGGAAGTCTCGCTCACCAAAACCAGATGCATAATGCATCTGGCATGGAATAACCGACGAGTGGCCGGTTAGCTGTTGAACTTTGCGGGGTACAGCGAAAAAGTAGAAACGGGCCCGTGAACTTACGCCCTTACCCTACCCGCACTTGCCCCGCGGATATGGATTAATTCGAGCCGCGTGCCAAGATCGCCGGGTGCGATTAAAGAAAGATACCTCACGCGTGCTGTACGATGTATCCCGTGAGGTGAGCACGCGGTCGGGCGAGCGATAAGCCGCGAGAGGGTGGGAAAAGTTTATCTCGGGGTCATTTCGGTAAGTGGGTGGGGTAAAAGTGGCGCTCGTGGTGCAAGCAAGAATGACCGGGCGAGCGAGTTCTCTTCGTGGATTATCTCTTATCACGCTATTTGCGCGAAGGTCGTGGGCTGCCAATCGTTTCGAGCGGAAGCGATTTTGTTGGGTGGCTCTGACGGGGATTAGAAAGAGGAAGAGTTGGCTGGCGATGGAGGATGTCTTTTTTTAGCTCAGGAATATATATATATACTGCTATGTCGAGCGTTGGTACTTTTTTTTTAGATAATTTCGTGCATGGCTTAAGGTACGGAAATAAACTCTCGAACCAAAGAGAAATGTTACATACCGCATTTTAGATGTCCTTTGGGTTTATCAGGTTTATACTGTGTCGAGTGACTAATACAAGTTTTTTTTTTCTATTGTACGAATAAATATTTTCATCAGGACATTTTTCAATTCCATCAACAACACCTGCATGGCTGGTTTAAAATATTATGTGTTTAGGAGTAATTTTCAGATATGGAGTTAAAGTTATTCACAACATACTGTACTTTTTGTCAAATGGTATAAAATATTAAAACAATACAAAAAAACACATAAAAATAAGGGTTAAATCAAGCTGACAACCACATCAAGTCGAAACGCGAGTTATTGTCGTGAGGAAAAAAAAAAAAAAAAAAAAAAAACAGCTCCAAGCAAAAACGAAAGTGTTGAGGCTGCTTTCCGTATTACTTAACTCACGATGAAGAGAAAAAAAATGGATAAGAGCGTCAAAGAGACTTAGAGCCTACGAAAGGAGGGATGAATAGCGATCGGAGGATGAAGAGCGCGCAGGAAAGTGCACATGCATGCAGTGTGTAATATTTGCGGGCCGACGCCGGTGGCATCAATCGTAGGCAAATCTCGCCTCGTAGACCCACGACAGGTCGCGGTCAAGTCTATTACGTAAAAAGGAGCTTAACGAAGCCCTTCTCCGGTACGTATTTTTTTGCTCTCTCTGCACGCAGTGGTCGAATCGTGAGGAGTACGTACAAGTCCATCGCACAGTTTCTCGATTGCGGGCGAGCCACGCGGTATATAAATTAGGTGACGAGGAGAAGCGGATTCGATGGACGGGGGCACGTGTGGCTTGGATGGCACGCGATAATCGTGCAACTGTAAGGCTTGGAACACTCGGAGATGGACGCGTTGGTCGCTGTCACAGCTTACCGAGGATTCACTCCGGCTATAAATGTTGTCGCACGTATGGTTGAACCAATCATATTATCAAAAAGACAAAAATGATTTTTAGCTTCAGACAAATATTTCTTACAATTTCGCTCCCATAGACCCTATCGAAAAGATTGCCCATGAAACCCGAATCTACTTTCATCGGGACGATCGATACTCGTGAATATTAGTTGATTATATTGAATATCCATGCGTCGCGGCACATTAGAGATTCGCAATAGTTGTGTTCAGTTTATTCGTACAGCGGCTTCTCAAGGTCCCCCAGTTGAGGAAACAAACGAGGGTGCACTTGACTCGTGTACTCATCCGATAAAAGTAATCCCGGCATCGACGAGACGCCTATTTTCGGGGGTAACAAGGCAATGCAAATTCAAAGGTGCACGCGACGAGCTCCCTAATTTTTCGCGATGTAATTTATAGGAGCGGGTGGGGGGAGGAATCAATAGCAAAGTAAAATTCAAGGTGAACGTGATGTAAAGGTGGAAAACGATGTGTGGACGTATACATATGTATGTATGTACGCACATATATATGTAAGCGGTGTAAACAAAAACGTTTGATGTGCAATTAAACGGCCTCCAAGTGGGCCTATCCAGATCCGAAGCGTACACATTTGAAGAAGCGCGCGGAAGAAGGCGAGACAAGGAGGCACCCCCGGCCCTTGACTGCGGGGAATCGTCGCGTATCGGGAGACAAGTGCGAGCGGAGAGAGAAAAGAGGGCCCCGGGAGTGCGACAAAGAGAAAAGGCATTATTGGGGGCTCGTCCGTACGAGAGTTGCCAGGGAATATACATAAGCGGTGGGTATCGAGCGCGGAGTCTTATTTTCCCGCGGTTCTTGTTTGCGATTGGCCGGTGCTCGATGTCAGGGCCGCCGGTACACCAAGAAATCGCCGACGAATCAGGCCACATTCAAGGAAATCCGCTCGAACGCGGCAAATAATGCAAGTGCCTCTCTCTCTCTCTTTGTCTTTTTTCTATTCTTCTTTTGCAACGGCCAACTCGGACTGTGGGCTCGCGTGCCTTACCCTCGTTGCTGCTTCGACCTTCCGGTGTGTGTGTGTGTGTGTGGGTACGTGTATCAGCATATCGACGAGGGGGCTTGTCTTTTTTTTCCCATTTCCATTGTTGTCTGTAATTTTATTACCGTGGATAGTTTTATCGCTTCGTGATCGCCTTTGCGATACGATTACTCGGCTGTTGACGCTTGCGATGTTTATATTTTTAGATTTACACGCGCGGAAGATTAATGGCCAAGGATCCGGATGAATGAAACATGGGGGAATCGAGTCATGAAGTTAGTCAATTACTGCTCGTATTTTTCGTTAAAAGAATGGGTTATATGGGATGATACTGGTCTTAGATATTTTTCTTTCTGTTTATCGATTGGCTGAAACAACAGTCTCTAATGGATCACGATGAATATTCCGCGAGTCACTTTGGGCATCATCCAATTTTCTTCTAAAAAAAAACTACGGCACGTTGTTTATCGAGATGATGCACGAAATTTCATGGATCATCCAATGGACCAAGTATAAAATAGGCTTGAAGTAGTAATGGTAGTATTTGTTAGATTAATAATTTATTGAACAACTGTTCCACGGATGGTGAGGTGAGTTTCTTGGAATTTAGTGTTTAACTCGTAGTTATAAGATAACTTTTACGGATGATTGTTGTGACAACTATAATTATTAAATCACAGAGAACCGATAACCATTCGTTTTTTTTTTTTCTCAAATACTCAATTCATTTCGATATATTATATTTAATGAAAAATTTTTAGGTATCTGATTAAAGAAGAAAACTTACTTTGAACCATTCAAATTCAACAAGAATCGAATTATTGATTTTTTTAATTTTAATTGATTAATGAATGAAAAATAGACCATTCATCTTTTACATTTATCACAAAACATACACATAATAGCAACAAATAAATAAAAACACGTCTTGAAATTCCTCGAGTGCATGAATCGTTTACTTTTTTTCGAAAAGTTTACTTTTTAGGTTGACTTATGCGTGACAAGGAAGATAAAAGCACCAGTATCTATTAAATTGTATTATAATTGCACAAAAAAAAATTAATGTAAAAAAATATCGTACATGTTTTGAGGTAGCACGAGTCTTTTGCAAACATAATGGTTTATCGTCATTCAACACTTGTTTTGGTGGCCTTTTTTCTACACACATCTCAATTCCAATATGATAATTGTGAGATCAAGATTCGTCCATCATCAATATGATCTGATTGTTTGGAAAATCTATAGTTAGTCTTTTCACTACTCGACCTATAAAGACGATTGGAATTTTACCCTATTAAACAAATCATTAACGTGCTTACTTAAAACTTAAATATCACGAATATACGCCTAGATAAAGTGTAAAATAAAATTAGTTTGAACTTTACACCTGCATTTTCGTTTTTATATTTTGGTTATACGTGTGAATCTATATTTTTCAGGGTACTAGTACGTAATGAAAAATGTTTTGTTTTCAGTATTAATTATTTCTCATTATGCGATACAAGTGATTTTCTAATCTTTAACGTAACAAAAGCTCATGTTACAACGGGAATTTAAAATAAGTTTTCATTCTACCAACCACCACATCTATAATACCGAGAAAGATTTTTTTTTTGCAGATGTAAGCAACTTTTTTAAAGGTGTTATTCGGTTAATAGTATTATCACGTCACGCATAAATCACTGTAATTTAAATCAATCAATGTCTCGACTTTAGAGCTTGATAGTATCGCCATTGATATTGTGTTCGATGTGTTAAAAAATATACTTATTTTACAATACAATAGTGGCTTCTTTTTTAAGCCGTCCCATCGACCTGTAAAACTCACAGTATCGTTTTATCAACCCAACATTAGTTGACCCATCGTCTCGCGAGAGCCAAAGACTACCAATATCCTCATTTAATCGAAAAGCACTTTTCTTGAAAAAATCGAAAAATGCACTCTCAAATACGTATATATGAAGCGTCATCAGAAAATTGTCATCAAAATCACGTCTCACGGCACGTATCCTTGCATTTCAGTGAGAAAGCTCATTCGCACGGGATAATCGACGAACTCGAGAGGTCCCGGCTGAACCTTTACCCTCGTGAATAGAGCCTTGATTTCGAAAGAAGCCCGACACGGTTTTGTGGTACGATGACCGATAGAGAGCACCCGAAGCCCGAAAGAGATCAGACGCGGGGGGGGGGGCGAGAGCCGCGGGCGCCCAATCAATCGTCCTCCCGCTCGCTGACACGGATTTTGGGGAAACGCGAAAAATAGGGAGATACACGTGAAACGAAGCTGCCTTCGGTGGAAGAATGACGGCGCGGTGGGTCCGGAGAGGGAGAACAATCAGAGATGCCGCAATAAGCCACGGACGATACGCGCTAAAAATACCCCCGCGGCCATGCCCAATTTACGTCTTGTCCTGAAATTTCAAAGCCACCTGCCAGTCCCTATCTATACGTGTCGTATGCAGGCGAATGCGGCACTCTGGCCTCGCTTCTTTAGGGGGCTCCGACGAAATAACGCAAATATTGAGTCAGCCAAGAGAAATAAGAGCACACGTGCACACGAGCCCCCGCTTGCGCTGCAAACACCCACCGACTTACGGCGCATTACTCTTTTGAGACGATCTTTGCTCGAGCAACACAATCCGACTAGCGCGAGCACTGAATTTTTTACTCCCCGCTAATACGAGCTGTAACAACCGAACGCGAGTCTATATATATATGTATGTATGTATACCTTTCGGTGAAGGAAAAGGTCGCCGTGTTATCTCTAATATACACGAGTATATTTGGAGGGGTAATGTGTACACTTGATGGGCTTGCGTGTGCTCTCCGAGGGAGTGGACTCCTTTGCGTGCTGGGGATGTTTTATCGCTTCAACATACACACACACACGTGGCTGGCTGAACTTTTTGTCGTGCCCTGAAACATCGGTATTAAAAATGCCGTGGTTGACACGAAGGGTCGTTAAGTAATCTGACGACTGGTGGTGATTTGGAAATTCCTTAGAAAGTGGTACATTATTATTATTATTGTTATTTTTTTTTTTTTTATCAAAAGCACAATGCTGCCTTGACGATTGTGTGTAAGGAGGTGATTGTGATATGTAAAGTATAGATGAAACAAGTGTAAACCTGCTTTTGTCGGGCTCTATAGAAAAAGTGCGTCGGACGTAATCGCCGGGGGTAATCGAGTAGATGCTGGAGATCCGACGCCCTCAGCGCACGCGATCGAGAACGGCAACGAGGGGGTGAGAGGACGAATTGCGCCATAAAGAATAACTCATACGGCCGAGGTGGTGACGTGACGGATACACCTGCCGGGGAGCATAATAAATAGTTTGGACTCGCACCGTCGATCCATTGAAATGTATTTTTAACTTTTTTTTTTTTTCCATCTAAACAGCAGAGTTTGAGTAACAGAGGTAATGGAACATTTTTTAATCAGTCTAAAAATAGTGGAAACGAGCCTGCAAAGCACAGCATAGTAAAGAGAAGAAGGACACGTGCATTAAAAATTCAGCTCCAAAGGAGCGGATAACCGAGGGAGTAAACATCCCCGCGCACCGTCTCAAGCCGACGTATAAATAAACCCAGCCTCGGATCGGGGGGAGGGGGTGATCAGAAATACACGTTGGTTAGTGCACGAGAATTCATCAATCGACCCCTGCTGGAAAAAAAGAAACCAGACGAGGTTAAAACAAAAAAAAAAAACAAAGTCTAGCACGCTCAAGCCACTTCTCGGGAGAGATGCACCAGCCTCGCGCCCGTGTATACACGTAGCACCTAAACACTAGAGTTAACCTTTCGGGAATCACTTTTTTGCCGCAGTGGAGGCCGTGTTGCCAGCAAAAAGTCCATCACCCCTTTCGTTCCCCGTTGGTGGGTTAATCTACACGCCCAGACAGGAAACGCGCTCTCGCGGCACAATGACCTCGAACAACAAGCTCCCCCTGAGACCGAGAGCGAGATAAAACGGCCAGGAAAGGGATGAGAGAGCGAGACAGATCGCATTTCCAATTCAAGCAGAAGGGAACGAGGGGATCTCGTGTACGATGAATATTCACGAAGTAGCAGCAACGGGTCAGGAGAGAAAAAAAAGTGCCTATATGCACAGAGAGACTACTGGGGGAGAGTAGCTGCTTCTGGGCAATACACAAGAAAAGTAGGCGCCTCTCCCCGTCCGTGTGTGTATATGTGCCCTGCCTCCCCCAGCTTCTTTCGCTCGCCGAGGTTGGCACGCGAGAGAGAGAGAGAGTGCCTTTGGCGCTGCTGCACCTTCGCCCGCGGTCCATGCACAGCAGCCCCTTTTTCTGGGTACACAAGCACCATCCCTCGACAGCGCACGGCACAGTAAGTCCCAAAGGGAAAGGGCAGGGGGGGAGGCCTCTTTTACCTCTTTCCTCTCATCCTTTTTTTTTTTCCTCCCCGGGTGAGGCTGCTGGCCTCCTCTGCCTCCTTCGCCACTAGTGATCTCTCGAGGTGGTGAAAGTGTCGCGCGCAGCCTCCCGACCACAGCCCAAACTGGTATCACGTAACGGCTCTTGGAGCCAACACCATCGAGCATCCGCGACTTTGGGCCGAGCTACACCAGCACACGGAGGATCACCGAGGGAGGTGATAGAGCACGCACTGCCCGCGGGCCTCCCGGCTGATCGGGCGGGGAGTTTACTACTGACGCGCTCGCCCTCCGGACTCGGCTACTCTCTCTCGCTCCTCTTTTCCAGTGAATTTTGCACCCTCACCCGAGCCTTCGTTCTCTCCTCGGCGTCATAGCCGCGCTCACACGAAAGACAAGGAGACCGGCACCCAAGGGGGGATGAGGAGAAGGGGGGGGGAAATACACGCGTCTCTCTTTCTCTCGTGTCCGTCTGTGGCGGTGGCACGGCCGACTGTCGTGCCCGGGCGTCGATACCCACCGCGATCGCGCACGCGCCACCACCCCCCCCCTCCCGCCCTCCGTATTTTGTACGTATATATATATGTATTCCCTTACCTTCGCCCTTCCGTCCCGCTTCCACGCGTTGATGCGCCGTTGGGGTGGGTGGACTACTCTCTGTTGTGTACCGTATACCTACCCTCTCGCAGTGGGGGGGGTGTACATCGTGCATTGGATAGCCAGCGCCGTGCGTGACCGACTGCACATGCGACGGCCAGCAGATGCACGCGCATCCATTTCGTCATCTCTTTGGGTGTATATATTCGTATATGTATACCGTACGTGGAGGATCGAGTTGCACGTGCTGGACGCCGGACTTTTTACATTTTTCTCCTCGTGATACTGCACACGTCTGTTTACTGAGCATTGTTTTTTTTTTGTTTTTCAAGGGTAAGATTGAAAATTTTCTTTTACCAAAATTCCGTGGGACGCGTATTTGTGGCTCAGCTCTGGGGGCTTTTTTTCAACTCACTGGGGTGCTGTGGGGGTTTTTCGAGCACTGGAGCCTCCTTCCGATTAATATATAATTGATGAGGGGGGTTTTCATACGACGAGCGTTTGTTTTAAACTTGTTTTAATGGACTCGTGACTGAAACGAAATTTTATGAAAGCCCATGTAAAGTGGTACAATATGTACTTTGATATTCAATGCTGACTTTTATTTTCAAGGCATATAATTGACGGTGATGAGCATTGCACGTGCTTTTAAAAAAAAGAGCTATTGATAATTTATAGGTGGATCGTGCAAAGATTCCCGACGTGTCAGTGCATTTCTCCAACTGAACGTCATGTCTGACCAAACTGGGATATTTCTACTAGTTTCGTTTTTCCAAAAAAGTGCAACAGGATACGCACATTAAAATATTCAACGGACACGTCCTTTTTCAATTACCGAGTCACACTGGAGTATTCATTCACGGGCACCATCGCAAGCATAATATTCACTTTAGAAAAAAAAAAAATAATAATAATAAAATAAAAAAAGTATATGATAAAAGATTTACGATCGCTTGTTCGCTCCGCTCCATGAATCATTACGCTTCGAACAGTAGGTCGTCACGTGTATTTCTCAACAGGCCAATCGATGGGCACGTCTTTTCTGCAGGTACACGACGTGTATTTGTAGGTGTGTGCTATATAAGGTCTTTAGGAGTGCAAATGTCGTTCTCGGTGGTGGGTGTCGATGAGTTATGGCGCGTCACTCCTCTCGGTGGGAGAAGAAAAAGCGACCGAAAGCTTCATTAGGGAGGAGGAACCGATTCAATTACGCTCGCTTGGTTTTTCTTTTTTTTCCTTTTTTGGTTTTTTCGTAACGAGCTTTTAGAGAATTTCGCTACTCAAGGAGATAAACGGGTCTCCTTTTACCCGCACTCTGACGTTTTGTTGTCCAAACAAGCGCGAGTGCAAAATATTTACATTCACAGAGAGACGAAAGAAACGCGAGTCGTAAGTGGTGGACCGTCCCATTTGGACGAAAAGGAGCTAAATAATTCAAGAGCTGCAAATAGAGGTATAGGTCGGCTGGATTTGCGCGTGTTTTTGTTTTTCTCGCACAGACACACACACATGGCGATCGGTCAAGGTGACGAGATTGCCCCTTCGGCACTTGAATTAACGAGTGCATATTAATTGCGTCAAAGTGTTTTTGTTTTGTTTCTCCGTTCTCGGGCTCATCTTTTATAAAAATATAGCTGGCGGATAAAACTTTCTGAATCTCTACTTGGAGAGGTACCAGCTACATTACCATTTTTATAGAGCCTATTACGTTTCTAGGGTATTGTGAGCAATTTGTTTGTAAAAGAAATTAAAAAATACGTATCAAAAAAAAAAAAAAGGTAAATTATTTTTAAGTACGTACGAGCACGTAGAGTCGTACTTATTGTGGGTCCTCAGGAATTTACGTGATGAGAATCAATTTTTATACAAAAATATGAATAAAATCTGTACAAACCTCACTTGACTCTCCGTAGAAGAAAAATGTTAATTTTTTATGGACCAGGTTGAGACAATCTTTTCTTTTTGTAATGTTTTTTTTTAATTATATAATAATCAGCAAATGCAAACCTATGTTTACATATGTAATTTAAGAAAACTAGTCTTTTAAATAGATCGTATTTTTTTAATGCAAACTCAAAATCCCATTGACAACGAATCGAAATTTTGCACCTTTTTTTTAAATATTCAAACTTGAAAAATTCCCCTGACAAGTTTTGTTCATATATACTGGTATATTCAAAAAAGCAAAATTAATTTAAAACATCGATTGCAATTGAATAAGAGTTGCTAGTTGAGATATTTATATCTAACATAAAAAAAGGTCTAATGAAGGATTACAGGTAAGTACATGAAGATTTTTAATTTATTTTAGTCTTATAATTTCCAATGTTACGGTTATCTTTCCAAGTTCATCGAAATTTAGTTTTGAAAACACAGTTCGCTTCTGGAATTCTCACCATAATTTTCGTTCCAAGTTACATTACGTGTTTACCAACTGGTGAATGTCAACAGCGCAGGGTTACGTATAATTGGTGAAACATAATGTTTGAGTTGCAAATATTTGTATTAAGTTATTTTAGTATACATTACAGTTAGTTGTGTTACATAGCTGCTGTAGATCGATTACTGTAAAAATAATTGATTATTGATCGAATAAAATTGAAAAAAAAAACCCCTTAGCAAAAAAAAATAATTTCAAACCAAAAGAATTTAATAACTAAGCATAAAAAATGAATCATTCATCAAGAATTTGCAAGGCCCGAAGGCCCGATCGAAAGTTCGCGCTAAAGCATTTACCGATCAAGTATCTCCCAGAGCACCTTATACTACATCTTTTTAATCCAATCTCAGGTACATCATCCGAGCCATAGCTTATATTCCTTACTCGTTTCTTTCACAGATGTACGGACATCTCAGGCGAATAAAAGGCACAAGAGGAGCGCAATTTACCGATATATCGTCGCGTCTACGTAGGAGTATCCATTTACCTGAGCGTAGGCACCGCCACACGAGATATCGCACCCGAGACGGTGCATCCTTTTTTGCCATGTGCTGGCGCTCTCGTGGAATGTCGACAATCAAGAAATTCCAGAAAAATCGGCATTGCATCGGTACTGCGGAAAACCCCGCCAACCAACCAAGTCTCTCATAGCTATTCACCCACTCACGTAATACAGAGTTTTAAAAATCTCAACACTGCACTGTGTATCTCTGTAGCGCGAGCAGCATAGGTACACTCGAAGCTCTCGTCCTTCGCCCGCGAAACAGAAGACACGGTCATAAATCACGCTGGGGGTGGCGCTCAGGGACCGATCGCGATAAAACCGAGGCACTCTAGAAAATGCGCCGGCTCTAAGAGAGATAAGAAAGAGGGGGGGGGGCTTCTCCCTCGGAGTCGATTCAATTATTTCGCTTGGCTGGTCGCTGTGCTGCATCGGACGGACAAACGAGCGTAAAAGCTACATCGTCTCACATTAATAATCTCTATGTACTCACTTTTTTTTCGGCCACTACAGTGCACGAGCTATCCAATCATGGGATGGACCTTGTTTTTCTCATTCACCTCAGTTTCATCGCGAAACCGACGGAGATCAAGTGACTCCCACTTTTCGCAAAGCCCATCGCACACGCTCTGGTCATCAATGCGACTACGGACAAAAGAGTTTTGACACTCAAGCTCGCGAGCACCACTGGCTCCGGAGGCTCATCCATGCGTGGAACCCAATGGACAAAAAGAAACGATGATATGGAGCACAGAAACGAGGCGGGAGCATGACGCAGTTCACAACGGATCGCCAAAGCGTATACAACGGAAAAGAAGAAAAAAGAGCAGATCGATGCCTTCGGTGGGAGAAAAAGAGACATCGGTTGGCGTGCATTATGCATCGGAGCGCCTTGCCGATAACGTGCGCCCAAACCGAAAAGCCTTCTCCTCTTGCTCGTTCGCTCGCACCGCTCGTTGTCAACGTGCCAAAATCAATACTTTGCCCGATGCATGTGTCGGTACCCATATACATGTATACCCGTGTGAAACAGCTGTAAGGACGCCAACCTCGTGCAGACTAATGGGACATCAGCCGCGTGTGCAGCTGTAACCACTCCCCCCCCCCATTTTCATTTTGCCGGGACTCGCGATCGATCGGTTGGCGCGCGTGCGTGAGAGTTTATGTTTCCACGCAATCATCACGTAGACATCATCCGCGCTAATCTGTTCCATCGACGACGCGATTCTGTCGGAGGGACCGTTGGATAATGAGTTCCATCTCGGCCGTGCAGTCGTGCTCTCTTCGAGGCTGCACGTGTGTTTTTTTTAATTAAGACGAGACTGGGTCATGCTCTCCGGGGATCGATTTCGCATCAGCAATCGGCGTGGACTCTCGAGCTAAGACAATGCCGAGTGTCAAGTTTTTCCATCCCATCCGGGACAGGGAGTGATATACCGCATGGATTTTATCGTCATTGCCGCTGTTATTATTTCATTGCTGCGTGGAGTGTTGAACGATGTTGTCATTCCGTAACGGCTGATTGTGCTTTCAAATTCTGTGTATTTTAATTATCCACGTGAAAATTATCTTCTAAAAGTAATGGCAGGATCGATTAGGTAGAGGCAACAATGTACACTTTCCTTGTAGATGACGCACATTTTTGACGCTGAACGAAGCTTTTTCTTTCCCTCAATAATAATAGTTTACCAGCGCAATTCAGCGATAGAGGAACACGAAGCTAGACGTACAACTATCTCGTCGGAGCAAAAGGTCGCATTGAATAATAGGAAAACTTGGGGGGCCATTTCCACGAGGCAGCATGGCCTGAATTTCCGTGCTGATTCACAGCAAAACTATTTTTCGTCACAGTTATCGTTGTACGCGTGGGCGTTTCCTCTTCGGTTAACTTGCGAAATTGACTTGTCTCAGTTACTGCCGTACGTATATACATATATATATATATGTGTGTGCAGGCCCTTTCAATAACTCCGCGTGGATGCGAGAAAGTTGACGCCAGTGTGCCTATACAGTCGTGAACCAAGTCTCAGAGTTTCACTCGAGTAGGGGGTGAAAAAAAAAACGACAGCCAACACGGCACGTTGATCTATTCGTAGCGATCCAAGACCGATAAAAAAGTGTGTCTGACTCGTAAGTCGCGTTGATTAGCTCTCCCATCGACTTCTTTTCTCAGCTTTTTTCCTTTCTTAGCCTGCAAATACAAGTCTGTGGAAGGTCTACAACGTGATATTTATTTTCAACAAAAAAATACCACCTGGGCGTCGTATACAAAAGAAAAGCAATCGTTTGCCCGGTAATTATACAAACAGGTCGCTGTTTTTTTCAAATTCACACAGTGCCTCTAATTTTAGCTGCTGACCTGTTTGTGAGTCCACGCCACCCCCTAAACAAATGGGACATTAATTCACCGGCCACATAAATCCCCGTTTGACATACACAGCGTGACCTGCGCATTTTCGTCCCTTTTCCATTTGTCCTACTGTGAAAAAATAAATGCGAATTTCGAGGCAACTGGTACAGCAGCTTGTGCGAATGCGCTGGCATTGATGAAACCCTCGAATGCAGCGAGTAGATACAGACAAGTCGAGTGGGACTGTACATTTTTTTCAACTTAATTTCGGACAAAGCAATTGCCTACGAAGGCAAAATCAAGTAAACGCGTATTATCTCAGGCCACTGAACGATTTGCAGAAAAAAAAGGAGGACGCGGAACTTTTATTAGTCCCCCTGAGGGAGATCCTTCAGTTTCTACTTTACCCGACTCTGCGCACCTGTTAATTAGACGCGGGCAGGTATGCTCTTGGTGAAGGGGTTGGAGTCGAGAGACGCGAAACGAGGCGCACACGGGCTGACGCAGACGGGGGAACGGGACGCGCTCGATGAGAAAAATCAACAAGGACAAGTTTGCTTCTCCGAATGTACACACTCGCACAGCGCCGAGCAAACTTTCATCTGAATTTGGCACAGTTTGCTCCCTCTCTATTTTCCTGCTTTTCATTTGTAGTGTATTTTCCAGTGTATCTGTACCTCGAAATTTCCCCTCTCGCTTGTCCTACATCACCCACGGTATCCGGCAAGTATACGTATGGCGCTCGCATATTATTATACTCGAGTACCGATTTCCACTATACGACTCCCTGTATCGCAAGTACTCGGCAGCGATCGTTTCACCGATACAATCCATCAAAACAACTCTGCGTAAAGCCACGTCGTCAGTACGGAAGAATCCGATTAGCCACCCCTTTTCCCCTATGGGCGAGGTGGCCGATCTTACATGTAGCGGTGTATTTGCAGGTACATGTATACGTGCAACGCCAGTGTCGCCCTGTAATGCGATAATCGCGTTTGAGGTGTTCTCTGATTCTCGCTCTCTGTATCAATCGGTCCCCCTCATAACGAGATCAGCGACGGTCGCCCAGTCGCGACGGCGAAGGCTGCGTGGGCCACTAGGCGTCCTAGACCCTTCAAGTGCAAGCGGGGCTTACTTTGATTTTTTCTCCGCCCCTCCCCCTCGAGCGCAGAACAAAAAGCGAGGACGAACTCACTATTTTCCGTTTGGTAGGTTTTCTTTCGATTTCCGCGAACGCGGCGGATTTTGTCGTTTCCGTCGACGCGGGGGGTGCCACCGAGCGACTTCATGCACTTGAGTGTATTTACGGGTGGTGCGACGGAAGAAGCCACGCGTCCTTGAAATGCCAACTGTGTTTCTCTAAAGAGGATTACGTTTTCACTCTTTGCGAGTGTTGGTTGTTTTGGGGGATGAGACGCTGGGGCTGTATGTAGCGGTAGTTCCGGCGAAACAGTCCGTGTCCGAGACCGTGAAACCACAACATGCGCGTATCGATCCTCCTTGGAAGGGACGGCCGACGCGAAGGAGCCAAAAAGCATTTCGGCCGACCTTCCCGCGGATGTCCTGGCACTCGCGTGCACGCGTCGGTGTGTACGTGTGTACCGGCCAGTGGGGGTGGGTCTGTACTTTCGACTTTCTTTGGATTGCGCGGATGAGATAGTGTGCACGGCACGATGCACCGCCGCTTGACTGCTCTTCGATTAAAAAGTTTAACGCGTATTGTTTCCGCGTGGTGTGGAATCGTTTCGATGCGACAGGCTGTCAGAACTTTTGGAAGTGGCTGCGGTTCGCGGAACTTGTTTGCTTTTAATTTCTCTTGTGGTGATTCACTTTGCATATTTCCCCCCCCCCCCCGCGTGACATGGCCCCAATTGTCAGAATTAGAAACTAACTTGTTCTTGTAAAAGTTAGACTTTGTTGTAACGTGATGCTTACGCGTCTCGTAAATTTTTGTGTAATAGTTATAACTACTCAAACATCATTTCAAGTAATACAACAAAATCATTAAAGTTCGTAATTGCTTTTTTTTTGCTGCTGCGATGGAAAACAAAAATAAGAGATGTCCGACCACGCTCGACTGTTTCTACTGAAAGTTTGGTTTTCACATGTTTTACCCAACTTTAACGTAATTACGTACCATATTTGTAAAATGTAATATTCCTGCACAAGTGTAAACCTCGTGAGGGCCAATTGTTTATTTAAAAGTGCAAAATCCACGAGTTTCACGCCACGCGGAGTACAGCACGATTTACAATCCAGGGGCAGCACGTTAGTCATAAAATTGAAATTCCTATAAACGTCGGTCCAAGGATCGGCTACTTGACGCCCGGGTACCTGCCGTAGATGCGCCCGCTCCTCGTCATCCTGTAGTAGATGTGCCTCTTCACGTGAAGGCACTTGCGCGCGCTCGAGCGCACCATGTGCGGTCCGTCGCCGGCTTGCAGCCGCTTCAACCGCGTCCTGACCCCCGTCCTTGGCTCCTTCGACGCGCTGCTACAACTGCTCCGTAGTATCTTGGGCTGCTCAATTATCTGGTCGGGACGAGAAAAAAAAAAAAAAAATTCCACATCAATCATCGGAGCTTTCGACAATCCCTGGGAAAAGCTCACTTTCACGGCACGTGAACGATGGGCCAGTCCGCCGTGTCCCCCCGCAACGATCGGTTTGCCTGGCCTCTGCAGCTGCTCGCTGTGCGGGCGAGGACTGGGCACCCGGTGGGGCTTCGGGATGAGCAGGCCGCCACGCTTGCGCCTGAGGAAACGAAAGGCCGAGTCCGAGCCGAAGGCGAGCCTCGCGAAACGCCTACCGTACCTCCAAAGCAGGACCGCGGTGGTGAACCACGCGAGGTAGGGCCCGGCCTTGGGACTGGCTGCCAGGGCGGCCGGCTGCCGTGACCAGAGAAACAGCATCTGCCGAGGACAACGGGGTTACGTATGTACATCGATCGACGGCTGAGCTGCTTTTCTCTCGAGCAAAGGTGTAAAGCGATTAAGGGGGGAACAAAGAGCTTGATCCACTCGAGGTATCAAAGTCGCGACCGTCGTCCGTTCCGAGGCCCTCCAAGGTTAATGTCAAGCGTAATTCCGGGGGCAAAGGTGGCGGAAGGAGCTCCCCGGTTTTTAATGCCCCCGGAAGGCTCGCTTCTTTCTTTGGCGCTTGAGGCTTTGCGTGCACGTCGATTGGAGACGTGGGACACATATACGTGACCAGGGTTGTAACCTTCGATCAAGTGAGCGGCTGAGTTGGAGAGATTGGGCGGGTAAAAAGGTGACCGTCGCCTATACTGCTACTCCAGGACAGACTTATATCGGTGAGCAGATAAGGCGATCGATCATATTTTGGGTGGTTTTTGAAAAATCAATTTCTTTTTTTTTTTTTTTTTTTTCCCTTCAACGCCAAGTAGGAGAGGGGAGTAGATACCTTATGCTAATCAAATGGGACTTTTATCGCGGAACGTGACAGTTCATTAATCATTTCTGGCACGAGCGTAGATTTATCGTGGCTTATCGATGGGGATTTACATAACTCTGTCCCTCTAGTTGGAAAATATACAGTGGGGATTGAAAAAAAAAAAAAAAAAAAAAAAAAAAGAAAGAGAATGCACGACTGTGTACTGGTAATCTGACTTACTCTTTTAAGTGAATGGACGTGAAAAGCTGGCGTGTCGATAATTTTGCTGCATTGTAAGTTTGGTTTCATTCACGAGTAATGAAGACAAAAAAAAAAAAAAAAAAAAAAAAAGGAAAAAGTTACGGGCACAATGTACATCCTGCTCGGCCTACTTTCGATTGAAAAACCTCATAACAATCCCAACATTGGTGGCTTTGGAATAGCAAACACAACAACAACGAGGACAAAATCTTTTCACCCGATTTACCATCCCCCCACCCGTGGCATTGTGCTCAAGCTAAAGATCCCGGGGGTGGAAGGGAAGAGGGAAAAAAAACGCGGCGAACCTTCGATATCCAATCGATGCCCTGTGGCTTTCTGACGTTCCGGAGGCGCAGGGCCGTCCGAAACATAGAGTCCAGCTTGACAAGACGGGAGGAGCGTCCTTTTAAGTCCAGATGTGCGCCGCAACGTCCCTCTCTTCCACCGGCTCTAATACTCCGTCTCCTCCGATGATCCGGAAATGACGTAACGATCGATCCTCTGAAAAGAGACGGAGAGGGAAAGAGTTCATGAATGAGCCATGGCTCAGCGAGAGAGGGTGGCTTTGCTGCTGCCGGGGGGGGGCGAGGAAGGAGGGGTTTTGTAATAATGCCTGCCGGTGGATTGGATGTTGGCGGTGAACCGAGTCAGACAGAAATAATTCGTCGCTCTTCAGTGGGATACGGTATTTTCGTCGGCATTCGAGCGAATCGAAAAATTCTCCCGATGAATTTTCCGATAGGTACGATACGTTTGAGGATTTTGCCTATGCACTGTGTTCACGTGACCCGACGACTAAATAAGTATATACAGTTTGGTGTTGGCTTTCGGGTGGTTTTATTAAATTTGCGTCCAAGTTAAGCTTATTAGCGTCAAGCTGAGCCAGGGATCGCTCGCAGAACCGCGGGAATTGAATTTTTTCCGCAACAAAGGAACCAAAGCTAACCTCGTTTACCTTCCTTCGTACGGATAGGTATGATCTAAAACGCAAAAAAAAAAAAAAAAACTTCATCGCGACACGATTCGTAAGTATGATTTTTCCTGCTCTCCAAGACTCTTGTTGTCCTCCAGCAGCAGCAAACACTCGGCCAACGCAAGATGATCAGGTACATTCAATGCCAAAGTCACCCACGTCCCCGTGGACGCGTCTTCCTTTTCCGAGAAATCCCAGCTGCGGTTCATCCGATCTTCATCCTCCTCTTTGTCGGTGATTTTCCTCTTCCGTACAATCAACTGGTTGGTAAGCTCGGGGATATCTTGCCACTTGGGTTGATTTTTTTTCAGGAATCACGGGGAAGGTTTAAGGTTAAATTTTCCATTCGCGACCGACTGACGGATAACGGGTGTAGGACCGGGGTAATCGCACTCGAGGTTTTGTGGACGAGGGCACCGAAACACTCTCGCGGCAGATGGGAATTTTGAAAAGTAAGGGGCAGAGAGGAGGGGGGGACCCGACCGGCTTGCGACGAAGCCACGCGAAAAAATTCTGTCGGAGAAGCACGTGACGTTGCCGATGAGAGCGCCTCGCTGTGCTTTGGGATCGCGGTTCGCCAAAGTTGGTCCGGCCGTGGGGGAACGATATATAGCCTTTTACGGACTCTTTTGCTCTTCCAGGTGGAAGCTGAATTGTTATTATTATTTTTTTTTTTTCTCGAAAATGTCCCCGTTTCCCGAGTTTCGCGCGGAATGAGGAGTTTTTTCTTTGCCAATCGCAACTCTCGCGTTTAGCTCGTTAACTCGACTTTGGTGGACACCGGTGATAGCACGAAAGTTGTTGGTATTGTAAAAATACACTCTTCCACTTTCCTCGCTCAAAAAGCCGCAAACATTTACTTATACCCAACTCCCTGCGAAACAGGAATGAAAAGCCATATAACTGGAGGGCTCTGCTTTTGAAATTTTATTCCCTGGATACCGTAAACCCACGTACGACTCTTGCCCAAAATAATTCACTTGCAGTATTCACCGTGTTGAACAAAAAAAGCAGCAACGAAAGACCAATAGCTGCAGTAATCGCATAAAAATAAATCTCTCTCGTTCTTGTCAAAATTGCAGATCTCAAAGGACGCGGATAGAAGAAAGAGATCTGCTCGCATCTTCAAAGCAGCATCTCGTACACATACAATCAGCCGAAGCAGGAAGTCACGAAGGAAAAGCTCGACCGGAGTACCTCGAGTCGAGACAAGGCCGTGAGGGATTGAAAAAAAATCTACCACGTTTGTATAGGTACCACATCGCCCTCGTCGCGTAACGAACCAAACCTACGCTCGGCAACATGATTAACGCGCGAGAAAAGAGAAAAGCCTCTCCCTCCCTCAGGGTCGCTGTCTCTAGCACTCGTAGTCATTTTCTCTCTTTCCTTGGATTTTGAGCTCCTCCTCCTCGATTTTAATTCCACCTCTTATACACGTCCATTTTGTCTCTCTCCCCGTTTACTCCTATGCCAACTGGGGTTTCGTTTACGAGCACTCTGCGTTGCCGCCGGGCGGAAAAGCTCCCTCTCTTCCGGTAAACATGAATTCCTCTCGAGCACCGCTATCTCGTATAGAAAATAAAGCTCACGGCAGATTATACATACATATATGTATACGTGTTTTTTTTTTTTTTTTTTTTTTTTTTCACGAGGATCGAGTTACCTCCAACACTTTGTGCCAATGTCCGTAGAGCTAATATAAAAACATCGAGATGCACTAGACTTTTTTTTTTTTATTTCGCTGATGACGTCTCCCAACACATTCGTAGAACAATAGCCGCGCAAGAGAGCTGATGTCTGCAGGAGGCTCTGCTCGATTTCTCGGAGCATATCGGCGGCGGGAGCTTTCGGGGTCAGCCCCCGCGCGGGCAGCGTCAGAGCTCCTATATATCTGCCCGGAATGGTGTTCGGTGGGGGGGGGGGGTAGAGCGGCTCCCTCCCAACCCTCGAGGCTTCCCGTGACGTCACGGGATCGTGTCAGTAGGTCAGAACCTGGACACGCGAGTGTGTGTGCGCGCGGATGGATTCAGCGAGCGTGAAACACGTAGATGACACACACACGCACACACACACTGGTGAAATATAGCTACCACGCGATTGAAAGCACCGGGGTATATACCTATGATGCAAGCGAGCGCGTCTTTGTGTGTGTGTGTACGCGTATACACGAGTAGAGGTCGGCCCCTACTCCTCTTTTGCCACCGCAGGGATTTAAAGGTTTCGTGAATGCATGCGCCACCCCTCCCTCCCTCAGCTCGGAGATGTGCTCCCGTTTATGAATGGCGCTCCTGCTCTGTACGAATAGGTATACGCTTGCTCGTTTGATTGATGATTGAACTCTGAAGAGCTCCGTTTGGATTTCCACTTTTTTTTTTACTCCCCTCGTCCCCTGAAAGGCACGGCAATTGATGGTTTTTTGTGGGTAGTTGCTAGAGTTTCTCGCAGGATGACTCGTTGGGCCCGATCGCAGTGTACGTCGCGGTAACGGCACTCAGGCACTTTAGGAGGATCAATTTTTTTTTTCTTCCAGCACACGCTGAGCTTTAATATTTCTATTCCGCACCACACGGCCCGACATTAAACGGATGTTGTTGCACAAACTCCCCGCAAGATCTTACTCTCGTTAAAAGTATACATACCCCATAAATGGAACAATCATTGGGGAACCTTCGCGAAAGATCGACTCGGTACATAATTTGCTTACTCAATTGCAATTATAGAGGATTAACAAGTCGAATGGAGAATCGGGACGAGGAGCAATGCAACACGTAAGAGCTGTGTAACGATGAATCTTTGCAATGAACCGGGAGTTTGGAAAACGTCGCAGCCATACAACCGCGTCTTCATTTATATAGGCACTTAACTTTTGTCCAAGGTGTACCGCTCGTACGCGTACATTGTATATACACACACACTGCACGTAAGTGATGTATAAAGTATAAAGGAACACGAGCGCGTCGCTCCGGCAATTAACCCATTTCGAAAATCGATGCCTGGAAAACGTACCCCCCCCCCCCTCCCCGTCCCGACTGATGCAGGTACACCGCGCACACACGTACGCTTCGTAATCTCACTCCCATCTCCCGAGTTTTCGTTCTTGTATTATTTTACCCGTATCGTGCACCACAATAAAATATAACACCGAGGCCGTGCACGTGCGTTAATTGTTTACCAGCGTAACGCTACATTGACACCATCACGCGCTACCGATCCGATTGTAAGCGTATCTTTGTTGTAGGTGCACGAGTGTGAAAATTCTTCTCGGAATCGCGAATGCATAAGGTAATCACACGTGCACGGTCAAGTTGCGACATTTCTTTCTCGCGTGCATATGTATACATGTACGCGCTCTTTTATCTGCAGAGCGGGGCTCGGGAAATCTGCGCGATTGTGCAACCGATGCAACGCCGGTGTTGGATGTCCGCGCGGAAAATATTAGTATCACCGAGAACTCCACGATACGATGTGTATATTTATGGCCTTCTCGATTGCACCTGATGCGAGGGGGAAAGAAAAACGGAGCTCGGGTACACGATATTTTTTTTGTTTTTTTTTTTTTTTTTTTTTTTTTTTCATTCAAAGAGATGGTTGATGCTTGAAAACGCGTAAAGGGACTTGGACGAGTGCTGTACAAACCATCGGTGATTTTTATCGCTATACTGCGTACAAAGGGGATGACGAAAATAAGTTTACTCTCGTACGGGCATATAATATATATATCCAGCGATGGTCACAAACGCCGGTCTGTGTGTACATATATACCCGCCCTCATTAAAACTTCAGCAGTGAAGTGCACGTCAAAAACAGCCACCCTCCACCGGTTTCCTAATTAACGAGCGTTTCGTGCGCGTTGCGTTTCCCCCTATTTCCACGGGCACTACGTACACGCTCGTCGTTATTTTGCACGTTCCGCAAATGTACGCGCATAGGAATGCATTGTCGTTGCATCGGGGTAGAGGGGGGGGGGCAAAAGTGCTCGTGGCGCGTGGTATACAGCTGTGTGAATGATAAAAGCACATATCTCTCTCTCTCTCTGCGCTCACGTCCGGAGCATGAATTTTTCGAAACAGTAGCACGTGCAGGGGAAAAAAAATCACGGACACCGGCGGGGAAGAAGCTCGTGAATGACGCCGGGGCGTTGTCTCTTTCGCCTGCAGCCAGTGTGTGTGTGTTTGCCCCCGACCGGCTTTGAAAAGTTCGTTTGATACTTTGATGCTTTTCTTCGTGGTGGCTGGGAAAAGGGAAAGCCTGTTTTCTTTTTCTTTTTTCTTCACGTGACAGCGATAGTTTACAGAAGCGGAGACGGGACAAAAAGGCTGAACGACAGGGAGGATTGGTGTGCGTCTGTGCGATTGAATGCGATAAGGTAGGGAAAAAAAGGCGTGGGGCCTGTGTCTCGAGGCGCTTCACTGCTGTATAATTGTGTTGCGTGTGCGTACCTACTTACTGTCTGTGCTGCAGCGATAAGGACGTTTTCGGTAGCCTCCCTTTTGTCGTATGGTACCTTTCTCGAGAGGAGATATATTTATTGCGTTGAGGGTTGTTATGACTAATTGCTTTTTTTTTTTTTTTTGAAACTAAAAAGGCCAAAGCTGTATTTTACGAAAATTGTGTTAAATAAATAAGGATAATGGTACTACTGTACGCTTAATTTAGAATAAGAGGGTTGGACCGGTCATCGTAGCTTTTTTTTTATGAAAAAATTGTACACAAAGGTACACCTATTCCCTCTCCTCGATAACCCAAGGTAAGAGCTCGAATTTAGCTGGCACCATAGATCTTTTACTTAGGTGTGCAGTTGATAAGTGCCAACGTTTCCCAACCTCACTTGAACCATTTCGTTATATTATTGTAACTTTTTTCACCATATCGTTAAAGTTGGACGTAATACAGTGCATCGATATGGTTACTTTAACGAATTTTCGTAAATGCTTATGTTGTTCTATGGATTGTATTCTCAAACCTCACGAACGCGTGACACAATTAATATTTTTGATGTATACATGTGCAATAAAATCGAGTTCTCTGCGAAAGCCTCTTTTTTTCTATCCACGCCCTCGTGAAATTACCTATAAAGGAAGGAATGACTGTGAGCTTGCTGTATGACCCCGTAAATGAATGTAAACTCTTATTTTCCCTGGAAACTATTATTCAATGATTTTGTATTTCTTTCAAATGAAGAAAAAAAAAAAGATTCGAAACTGCCCTGTGATAGAGATGTAAATGAAACGATCAGGGTTTTTGATAAAAACTATAATGGCTCGCAGTGAGAGGCCTTTTTTTTTAGTGGTTCCCGATAACATCCGAGCGTGCCATCAAAAATTCCACTTGTCGACTTTTATTTCGCGGACCTCGTAATATCTCCCGCGAAATAGCTCTGATTTTAAATTTAAAATTGTTCGTTTGCCCTACCAGTAAAACACAGACATGCAAAAAAACTGCTACATTCGAATGCTTCTTACATTCGTGGAGAGCATCTTGGCAAGAGCGCTCTAATTAAGTTAAAAATAACCGAGCTTGGAGTCATTTAAGAAAATTTATTCAACCGAAACCCCTTTTTTCTTTTGGATAACAGCGTTCCTACTTGTTTATAAATTAACCAGAGTTTTTATGGAAAAATTGATCCTTCTGATGATAATGTTTGGCGTTATCTATTAAAGGCCATCGTCAAGAATGTGTTGTAATCCTGCGAAGGAAAAAATTACTTGAAAGTATTACACTTTTTTTTTGTTGTATTTTTCAAGTCTACGTGCTATGCAAAGAACTTTGTATACAGCCGTAGATGGTACCTGTATGTACATGTGCTGAGGAAAGGATTTTTTTTGGTAAGGGCTGCCAATTTCTGTCGTAAACTTTGCCTCTCTTGATTCGTGAGGATTTTATCGTTTTCATATTTATGATAACTGCTGTGCTTTTACGTGATCTTACGTTTGAAAAACAATTTGGCTGGTATTATGCGTGGAGTCGTTGACAACCACATAAATTATACGCAAAATTAAACTTGAATGAAAGAGTATGTATCAAGAACATCATGTTGCATCAGAAAAAAAGTAGATAACAATGAATCACGATTAATTTGGGATTCCGAGTTATTTTAAAAAAGCTTAAACTAAAAGGACAACTTTCACGTGGCATGCAAAATATTCATCTTATAATAAACACCAAATTTTTTTGGATTATACTTTATTGTTTGCTTAGAAAATTATCGCAAATATCATTTTCTCGCTCTTTATACTTTCAGACATCAAAGCTAAGCTTTACGAGAAAGAATTTCAGTACATGAAGTCACGAAGAGCCTCACGCGACGGCCAGAAGACAATTTTCCACCGTAACGCGTTGGTGCACCGAGTTTACGTAGTACCTATGACTGCGTCTTGTAAATTTTTTTTTTCGCCTGCATCAGACACGGTAGCCGGCTAGTAGTGCCGTATGATCGCTCGGCCGGCAAATTGCACTGGACTCGAGCCTGTGATCACGTACAGATACATAGTTGATACGCCCATTTGTAGGTGAACGTGATCCTGCAACGAAAAATAAAATCCCTCCGAGTCGTGAAATCGGTACACTCATGAAAAGCTCGTAAATTTTCTCTGACGCATTTTGCATATACTGTATAGGGTAACCAAAAGTGTATGTGTATGTGCTTATACAAATCGTGTGTGTCATTCAATTTGACGCCACGAGCGTAAGAAGCGTATATCAGCGTCCTCGATTTTTCAATTTTGCTTTGCTCCACCTCGCACCCCTCGACCTGCTACCGTTGCCGACACTCGGGATGGAAAAATCGTGGTTACAATACATTGTACGAGAAAAATGGTGACGTATTTTTTGGAATCGCATGTATGTATAAATGGATCGTCACTTTTTTTAAAAAGGTCATGACTCGTTTTCGTGGCACACACGAGTTGGGTGATTTTTACGCTGAGTGTTGATGTAGGAATTATCCATGGTAGTGGTCGGAAAAGTTGAGCACAATTTTTACGAGAGTGCAGTTGAATTTATTCACGAGCTTTCACTTTTGTACCCTGCGTTAACTGCTAGAGTAGTTTTTTCGCTCCCAATCGAGAGCTTTTATTACATGCACGACTGTTCAACGTTGGCGCCTTTATTTTTACGAGTGTAAAAAATTGAACCAGTCGATAAGTCGAACAATTTTTTGATTTTTCTAAATCATCAACGTAAATACGTATATAGATTTGATAGTAATATATTTATCGTACCACGTAAGTGAAAAAGTTTGTCTATTTAATTCTTAATGGATCGAAGCATTCAACTACCCCTTACCCTATCATTGGCACGCACGGCTTCAATTGGAGGCATTGTTCGCCCAACGAATATGTCCACATTCCTCGCTGATTAGCGCCTCGCCGGTACACAAAAGATCCAAACCCAAGAGGCAATAAACAATCAGCATCGCAGCTTGTCTTTGTAGATAATAATATGCAATATTTCTCGCGACGCTCGCGCGAGTCTGGCACCGGTACGAGGAAAAAAATATAAATCTCGCGCGACACGGCCACCCGACCGAGCGAGGAAGACCCGAGGTACATCTCTTTTCTGCCGCAAGTATACCCTTTTCCTTCGCGTGGAATGAAGAAAAAGATACGTATCTCCGCGTGCACGGACTATCGATCGCGTATCTCTCGATTCCAAGGCTGCATCGGCAACTGGCGTATACGCGCACACAGAAATGTTCGCACAGAGATTTCCCAAGCTCGTGGATCCCGTTCGGTGTCGATGACTATCTGCTGGTGCGTCATTCGGACCTTCCCTCGGATGGAGTACGTCTTTTTTATACACACATACGCTTATACATGCTCGAAAGGCACGGGTTCCTCTATACTTTTTCTCTTCCCCCCAAACAATTTATCGGGAGATGATGTAATTATACGCGATGAAGCACGTGCGTAGGGACGCACAGAGCCGAGCAATAATTGGAAAAGCGAGAGGAGATAAACCAAGGGGGAAGGTGCAAGTAATTCCTGGGCGAGAGCTTGGCTAGGAATAAATTTACAGTTCGAGGCGTGCGTGCGTGGCGTAGGAAACTGCCGATTTGGCCGACCGAAAAACAGCACGGAGGAAGATTAACGGGGCTTGTGCATCGGAGCCGATAACCAAATGGCCCCGTCCACCAGCCGTAGTGGTGAATTTTTGCACGAAACTTCTAGACCTGTAGTACTGTATAGCAAGAGATCAGCGCCCCGTCATCACAAGAGGCACGTTGGGACCTGTCCTCCTGCTTCATTCCCAATCTTTCGATCTCCCCGGGAAAACGTTCCTCGGCAAGTTACTCCGAAAAAATATGGCTCGAGGGTATGTCCTTCGGGAAACAGGAAAAAAATCATCTCTCCGCCACGGAATTACAATTAGAGATGGCTTTGATAAGCTGCGCGGCTGCTGACATCGCGGATTCAATTCTCGGGTGCAGGACGGGCTCGTCGAAGCTTGCGAGCGCGTCCGAGGATTTTCCAGTGTTTCCCCTCGTTGGACGGGATCGACACCCATACGAGGTATCGTCCTCGGTGACGTGCGCCTTCAAACAAGCTTACGTTATCCTTACTGTTTTTCTTACATTCCGCGTCACACACACACACACACACACACTCGTGATGAATACGTTTAGTATGGAAAAACGCACCCACTGTGCTTGCAGGTGCCGTCGTCGCCGCGTTGAGAATTTCAATATAGATTGCACGAGGCTTTGCGTGCCCGAGCTGTCGAGTTTTTCACGCAAAATGGTACGAACAACGGTTGCTTTCTTTTGTATACGTATATAGGGCTGCGCGTACCAGGACAAAATTCACACAAACTCCCACCAACGGAGGGTTAATCATCGCGTGATCACTATGATGATATATGTATTTATGTACACGTACATTAAGGTATGCGGTATTTCAATTTGCGTCGATCGGTGATTTCATTCTCATCTTCCACCGGCGCGCAAGGATGGAAAATAATGTCAATTAATCACTCTCCGGCTGACTCGTGCGGCCATATCCATATACATAGCATCCTCGACATCTCTGCTGCTTTTGTATCCTGCAATATAATGCAAGGGATGACAGCGGAGAGGCCACAGCTTAGATGCGTGATATGCCGACTCTCTCTTATTTGCGGGGGAAACGAGTAAGCACTGTATACGTATGAAATACGAAAGGAAACCCGAGCACGAGGTCAAACTGGCTGCAACATTGATAGAAATTAATTACGAGACTCGAGGAAACAATTACACATGGCTCATCGTGCCGGGAATCAGAAGCACGTATGTGTTTTTTTTTTGTTTTTTTGTTTTTTTTCTTTCCTATACAACTCCTGTCTCATCACGATGGAGTGCACCAATGTACATCCATCGGAGGGAACACTCTTTTTCATCAGCTACCGTATGTACTCTGGGTACATTATGCATATACAGCTCGAGCGTTAAGCGTATATATATATATTTGAATGGGTGGGCGCAAAACGAGCATGGACGGAATAATTAGTCGCCGACTGATTGCGAGCTGTATCTATACGGACTGCAGAGGGGAGGACAAAGCGCTCATGGATGAGGTAATTTTTGCACAAAGGGAGCGGAAGGGAGATAGGGATGCCGAAACGGTGGAGGAAGAAGAGGAGGAGCCGACGTCTCTCGTCTTAAGTATAGTACCGATTTTCTCCTTGGATATCTATACGTGCGCGTATATTGCAAACTAGGATTCATAGTTTACTTTTCACCCAGCAGTGCTGGCTCGTGATAGTATAGTTTTTTTTTTTTTTTTTTTTTTTTTTTTTTTTTTTTTTTTTTTTTTTTTGTGCCTTTTATGCCATGGTTGTACGGGCTAAGGAAAACAAATGAGGTGTTTACTTGAAGGAAACAGGTGGATCAATGATTGAGCAGTGTGCGGCGTAAATCGATTTAAAAAACATTTTTTTCTATATTGTAGAAAAGTATGTCACTTTTGCATCGACAATTGATCCGTGAATGTATTCCAACGGAAAAAAGCGGTGAGGCATTCCCATGTCGTTATTTCGAATGTTGCTACTCCCGACACGGTCCCGCTATATAATATATTCATGTGTGGGCACGCGGATCCGATTTACAGCTTTCCCTTGCGGAAGCAGTTTTCACAATATACGCAAATAGGAGGGGAGGGAGGGGGGCTGCTCGTAACGAGTTTTACGATTCACACGCTGCGACGTTAACTCTTACCTGTGGATCAGGATATAGACGTAGCCGAAGGTACGTGCTTCGAATTAGTTATGCAACTTAGATACACCTTCTTGTACACGCTGAGAGGGCAAACTTTCGGATCGAACAGAAAAGTGGTACGTATAAAAATACAGAAGATTATGCGTGAGATTTTTAAATTGGGACTCACCAATATGAGTGCGCGGGGTAAACAAGATCAGACTCGGCGAATATGCATTCATTTTCACATCGCTTACGAAAATTTGCTCATGCCTTCGACAATCATCAGTTTACCGATATTTCGTTACACTGACGTGAAAATTTCCTAAGCGTTTAAACATGCATTGGGTCTCCCATACGCCAACTGATCAGTACACTCGAATCGAGAAAAATAATCAGCGTTAAATTAATTACACATACGTACACTTATATGTAGGCACGTGACGATTTTTCAATCGTCCCTCTCCGCACGCGCTCTTTCATTATCATAATTGCATTATCCTCAAATTAATTAATCACGGCGTTATATGGCTGGTCTCCACACTCTCGGTTCTTCGATTCAATAATTGGCGTCATTACCATACACGTACACACACACTCTTGGCATTTGTACAGAGGTGTAGTAGGTGTACATACATACACATGTATACGTACAACAATGTTATACTCTCGTCCCTTGTTTGATTATTCTCCTTTCTTTTGCTTGCTTGCACCAAACGCAAACACACACGCGAGCACTGCCGGCTCACGATCGATCGTCATCCTCTACGTATACCTGTATACCTATACATCACTTAATAACAATAACAGTACGGAGTGTGCCAGTGAGTGCCATGATAACAATATGCGCCTCGCTCGCTTGTCTTATATTTCTCCCAATGAAGTGTAAGGTATTATGTGCTCGCTCTGCTATTCTCATATAGTTTCGAAATCACGTGTGTTTACACCAACAACGGAGTATCTCGCTGTACTCGCACGGTAGCTACATATATACCTACTTGTGCGCACACATGGGCACATTAACACGAGTGAGTGTGTATAGGTATACTTTTAACCAACGAGACTGTCGTCGTCGCGAATCAGCAAGGCAGCTCTTTCACAATGGGCCGAGATTAAATCGCGAGGGAAAAGTGTCGGTGGCGTTGCACGGCAGTGGCTCCTTGATTTATCATCTCGAGGGCCGATGGTGCCCGGATCTCACTCCAACCGAGTATTTAAGACGTCGAATCATGTGAACACCTGCCGATCGGAGATTTCTTCCGCGTGTCTTAAAAATACGACATGGGACTGCTCTCGACAGATACACGTGCAGGTGGTGCTTTTTTTTTCATTTCTTACTGAATCTATACATACATATATATGTTTGGCTTATCAAAATCGGGAATTTCGCGGTGTTGTCGCAACTGCTGACGCAAGCTTGCTTCACGTGCTGTATATACGCGTCGAGATGTGCATGAGAAAGAGATTTATACATATATTTGTTTTGCTTGGCCACTCTTTTGTTTGTTTGGCTTATTTTTCCCTTAAAAACATCCACTTCGATGAAACATCGAAATAGATCCAAGATTACGTTTTACAGTTCAAAAAAAAAAAAAAAAAAAAAAAAAAAACTACATTCGCACTTGTGAATTTTTTGTCGGTGCACGTAAAGTTGGAGCACAAACGAAGGCTATGTGACAAAGAGGGGTGCCAAATTCGGGCGGAGGAGCACGAAAAGTAAAGACACCCCATCGGGGTTCAAAAAATCTTGCACCTCCACCAACTACCCCTTAAAGGATTTGGTTGAGTTGTCCTCCCTTCTGTATGTAGGATCATCGAGCAGAGAAGAGGATGGCAATACCAGCGCGTATGCACGAAAGAAATGGAAAAAGGAGAGACGCGTGTCGCCACGTACTTTGTACGTTAGGGAGCAACACACGCGAGTGAGAGAAGGAGGGGGCCGCGCGCGAGGCGAGCCGACCTTGGAACGGGAGAGAAGTCCGCAATGCGGTCCAGAATCAGCCTTGCGATATCGCGTGTGTATACCTCTCCGCCTCTCTATGGGCGCAGTGTGCCCGACACCCACGCGTGCATAACATAGGTAGATTACACGTGCTAGCGTTGTACACATACACTGAGTTTCGCTGCTGCCATCGTTCAGCTGTTTCATCATTAACTCGCGGGGGAGGGAGTGCGATGTAGTGCCGGGGTGCAACAGCGAAAGCTCACGACTTTTACTTTTTATTTTTTTTATTTCGCTCCTGATTCACTTTGAGGACATTTACTTATGCAGCTTAATTTTTTTATCGATTCGGCCGTGGAATCGTAGAAAAATGTGCTCGAGTAGTCAGACCAGTACCAACTGAAAGCTCAGGAAAAATGTCGGTTCTCTTATTTGGCGAGAAAATTGCCAATGTGCAAATGAAAAACAAACCAGCACCGATGTCCAATCTTCGGGAGAGCGACGTTTGTCACCGAAGCAATTTTACAATTCAAACGCGACGCTGCTCTCTTGCATCGGCGAGTCCGCCGCGATAGAGCGAACGACCTTCGAAAAGCGCTGACTCCAGATGCGGGTAATTGAATCCTCCTCTCTCTTGTGCCGTGCTCCCTTTATATTCCAGCAAAAACGAAAAATAAAGTCTATGCACAAACTCGTACGTGGGTATAAAAGGGGCGGGAGTTGTTGCGATAAATTATTTCTCTGCTACGTGGGGGGGCACGTACCTTCCCTCGCTCGCTCTTGCGTGTACGTTTATCGATGCGTTTTATACGCGCCTACGCAAGTACGGAAAGATTCATCGGCTACGTGCGGGACAAAGGGCTCCGAGTAATGTGAGGTACTTTTCTCGAGGAGGCTTTTATCGGAACTTTTACGACAGTCCCCCGATGATGCTTCGATCCGCATGGATGCGTCGCTTTTTCTTTTTTCTTTTTTTCCTCTCGTGTAGCGAGTCAAAGCTATTTGGATGCATATTAGGACACGGAAAGTCTGCCGCGTACAGTCGTAAGAGAAAGTGATTCACGAAAAAGCACCTTTGGGCTCACCGAGTGATTTTCGATAGTGCCAGTGCAAAATGGAGGCCAAGACAATAAACAATGCACGGCTGTGACCTTTTGCACGAATAAGCGAAAACAGCCATTTAGAGAAGGACAGAAATTGGATTCCGTATATTATATATACGCTCGTTTCCTGTATTTTCGCCTTCCTGTTTGCTTTCTCACGCTCTCGGCGCAACTCGACGCGGACACCGGCCTCTTTTGTTGGCGTTGTATACTTACGGGTCAGCATATGCAAGTCCTAAAAATCTGCCGCAAACCAACTTGGCGGACTTGGTCTACTCGTACACAATTTTGGCGAGTGCGGATGGAGATGTCCTGCGTTGAGTAAATTTCTTTTTTTTTTTTTTTTTTTTTTTTTTGTGAGAATCAGGTGTGCGCATCCGGTGTGGCGTTTTGTAATAGGACAAGCTGTTTGTCGGTGATAAGTACACGAGACGACATACATGTAGTGATAAATACGCACGAGTCCGTTTCCCACAGCTCTCACGGGCTTTCGAAATCCCGTACAACACTCGAAAGAAGAATTGAATGATCCAGCACATGGGGTTGGGAGGGGATAAGCAACGCGTTTACGGCTGTATAGGTGCACTGGCCGAAAAACGGCGTCGGACGGAACAATGGGTCCCCGGGAACACGCGGATGGAGAAGTTATGTGCGCACGTGAGTCGAGAGAAAAAGATTATCGATGCACGTGGGCGCACGCAGAGCGAAAGACATCATACCCACGTGAGAGCGAGTTTTTTCTTTTTCATTCGAACGATCCAAAGACGCGAACATGCACTTTGTGTCTCTGGCGAGGGCATTGAGCTCGGTATTGTCACGTGGAGTTTGAGGCTTGGTATTTGCAATTTCTAGTCACGTGAAAAACAAAAAACTCGGCCAACTTGCTGTTATTTCAACAAAAATGAGTCATTAGACAATGTTAAAAAATCAATTCAGCTGAGATGTGTCAGAGGCAATATCTGCTCATGCAAGTTTCAATGGGTGAAAACGAGAGCTATACAAACGTGTATCATTTCTGATATCTCTTGTCGAGTGATGTTGCGACAAATGCACGAACGAAACAGTGCGGACAAACCACGGAGCATGACACCGCAAGGGTGCCATCACGCACAATGGTACGGGGCTGCTGTCGTGGAATCGGGCCGCTGTCCGGACAATGCTTTTGCTCTCGACAATGGAGGTTTCCCTCTCCCGAAATGCCCCCCTCCCCACGGTTGGTTGGAATAACAATGTACCGGGTACATCTACAACAGGAAAACCCATCGAGCGGTGTGCGGTGAATTTCCCAGGGGTGGCCTAGTCTTGAAGTTTCAGTGGTTTTGGTTGCCGCTGTTTAACTTTCCATCGTTAACTTTATAACTGCTCGTCTATTCCGATGTTTTTGGATAGCCAACGTCGCTGTTGACGCACTAGTTTTGTTCGAGAGGTGTTGATTGTTCACTTTTAAACGCGATGCGTTTGCACCTTTTCTCTTGGTCATGGCATCAAACGCATAAAAATAATCAAGAAACCAGTCCAAAGTTAATAGACGAAAATCCACGTGTCCGAGCTCGCGAGACCCTGTACAAAAAAAAAAAAAAAAAAAAAATCTCTCCCCCTAAAAAGGATACGTATCGTGAAATATATCGCAAGAGGCACACCGCGAGCACGCTACCATGCAATGGACAAGCCACGCGATAATTTCGACGGTTAAGGCCGCAGACGTGCAGGGTGCGCGCAGGTAGCCCAGAGGTAGCCCGTGACCCGGCAGCGGAAGTGTAAGGAAGTGGCGGCCAAGTTTGATCGATAACGAGACACTGGCGCGGTGCAGCGCGTCCTTGAAGAGGCCACCTTACCGTGCCCTCTGTCTATATATATATATGCACACACACACCGCTGCACCCCCGCCACGATAACTCTCGCTCCCCTATATCTCCCCGTGCGGCTTGCACTCGTTTTGTAACCGACAACCTGCACCATCTACCGTATATACATACATGCTATTACGTATGTACGTACCTAGTAAGCGAGAGCGTGTCCGTTTGTATGCTAATGCGACCCCGTGTTTTAGGTACAGCCGAGTCAGCCTTGCGAGACTTCAATGAAGACAAAAGGGCTGGCGGTTGCCCCGCACTTGTCTGCTCTCCAAATGGTCTTTTAAACCCTGTATTTTTTTTACCGGCATGCCTAAGCAATTTATGGTAGTTACGAATTTTTTTGTCGGGAAAATGAGTGTACGTTTATTCGCCTCCGAAGCTTCAGAAAGGTCCTCCATTGTCAGCTTTTGTATGGATTATTCGGAGTACCCTGCAACCATGTGCAAACGAAGCTGCGATAATACGTAGGCATTACAGCGGGAGCGTGTGCGCACTTGGATTGCTTTTAACACCCGAGACCGTGGCGAGAATAATGTCCCATTTGTTCCTTTGAATTTGAGGCGCTCGTATAAGCTTTTGTACCATTGCAAAAGAGAGTGAGAGAGAGAGAGGAATGAAACTTTCCGTGAAACCGCGCGTGGTGTACAACTTGGAGTCGATTTAATGGCTTTTTCTCGATACTCGCTTGCTCCGAGCGAGTAAATCATATGGTCATTCAGTCATTCAGCCATGGAACCCGGTAGGAGACGAGCATGGACTTGACCAATCGAACAATACCTAGGTCTGAAAAAACCAAATGTATTGACAATTTTTCGCCTCATCCAAAACATCGTGGGATCACCAATTTCCTTTTGGTTGTCTAGTCGTTTGCAGGTTTTCCGGTATGGACTATCTCCCATGTACAATTAATCGAAAGAAAATTCAATTTGCAGAACGAGCAAACACTTAGGTATTTCCGATAAATAAGCATTACCCGGACAAAAGGTGCACCTGGCCCCGCGTTCCATTAAAAGAGACAATGAAAAGCGCGCCCAGTCGAGCACTACCCGGAAAAAGCCCGGGCGTACGACGGAGCGAGAGAAGAGGAGTAGGAGAAGGAAAAAATGAACGCGCAAAAGAGCTGGGGTGGTCGTGCTGAACGCAGCCCAAAGAAGAGTGCGGGTTTGAAGAGAACTAGGGCCGGGACGGGAGGAGGAGGAGGAAAATGAGCGGAGCGCAGCAACGAGAAAATAAAAACCCGCCTGACAAAGGGAGTGGCGGATGAAACGGGTATTTAAGGATCTGTACCGAGCTTTGCAGAGAAAAAAATAAACACGGTATCAGTTGAACCGGATGGGATTTTTTTTCTTCTTCGCCTGTGTGCATATAGCATGGGGTTTCCTTTGGTGACTTTGGAGCCCGTTGATCGGAAGACCGGTAGACTTTGGCTCGATGATTCATCGAGTGGCTCGAGAGGAAACGTATACAGATAATTCACCGCGATAAAAAAGAACAACGGGGGCGCGTTGATGTATGCGGCCATTGGCGATATACACATACTGCGGTGAGCTTCTCCCCAAACTTTGCTCCGTGCCTCGTGTGAGTCAGCGCATCGAGGCATGACTAACGTAATATCGAAAAATGCCACAACTCATTCACAGGGCACAGGGAGGGCCATTAATCAGAGCTTCCATCTAACCAACGCTGCTGCTCTACTCTTTTTTGAAAAACGAAGGAAAAAAAAGAGGAAACCTCATCCTCGTGCGTTTTGTATACCGTGGGTGCGTTTCCTAGTTGAAATTAAAAAATGAGAGAGTAGTATAGCATCGAGTCCGTGCACACGTAAGCATAGTTGGGAATGGGGGAAGGGAAATGAACAAAAAAAAATCGTTCGTCGAGGAGAGGTGTAGAGATAACAAAGAGAGGAAGGGACGCTTAAGCGGATTTCTGCGGCTGCGAGCGATTATCCGCTCGCGTGGGCGACGACTGGTACGTACAGGAGCACGGAGAACCGGGCCCCTCCCTCCCCATGCGCGTGTGGAAGGGAAGCCTTATACGTGGGTCTCGGTGTGTCTACGGGTATCGTGTGCTTGAGCTTCCAAAAGCGCGTGGTTTAGTTGGCGACAGCCGATTAAAAAATTCAACTCTTTATACTCTGTACGAGGAATTTAGGGAGAGAGTGAGCGCGTACTTTTTTTTGCCTTACATATCTTGATGACGTCCAAGCTACGAAATAAAATTCAATTCGAAACTCATTAGTCTGGTTACCTGCTTACATATTCAATACCGACACCTTTACTTTTGTGCATTAAAAAAAAAAAAATCACCATCAATTTAACCAGCGGGAAAATAGACCAAAGGACAATTTAGAAACGTTTCTATTTATACACTTTTGGCCCAATGTTCTAATTGACCGATACAAAGCTACGCGACAGAAAAAACCTTACGTCAGAGGCAGAGAACAAAGGAAGTCCGCCGTGGATGTATAATAAAATAGCCGATGACCGTGAAAAAAAGAGACAAGGCCCGGTGAACCCGTATAACATATCGCTGAAAGGGATTTGCCTCGCTGACTACGCCAACTGGTTCGCGAGCTACCAAGAACTGTGCAAAATATGTATACAGGTGTGAATAGTGTACATAGGCATTTATATGTACGTCAGGGTGTGGACGCTGACAAGCAGGATTGGAATCCTTCCGAGTGAATCAGCCTATAGGAGCAGCTTCGATGGGAGAGCATGAGGCTCTGCTTACTACAGGAAATGCGAGCGGAAATAATATATATTATTCATCTGCTATTGAAAATTTAGTCCGTTATTGCAAACAAAAAATCGAGTTCGCCAAACGGTAAAATAACGTCGAAAAACGAATTTTAAGCAATTTGAGTTTCGATGACAAATGCTTTTAAGTTGATTGGTGCGTGCAGGCTACATCAGATTCGGTGAATGGTATTTGTTTGGAAAAAAAAAAAAAAAATTATTCAGATGATTCGATACCACTGTACTTGTGTATGCATCGACCGCATGATTAATAAGCCCGTTTCTTTGAACCGATGGTTGCACCGCAGTATAACTGGCTCTGTTCTACTCTCTATACCGGTCTTACGTTCAATTTTTCATACGCCTGTCATGACACATATGGGTACAGATAGAGCCTAAGGACAAAGCTACTACTGCCACTTTGCCAAGGGATACGAATCTTTAATTTGCATTGTATGGGGTGTATTTTTTATCGTCTGTCGTCCTCTTGTCTCTGCCCTCCTGTTCTTGATAAAGGACTGTAATCCATTGTATCAATGAGCGAACGGATTGATCCTTCCTACAATGGAGTACACACTTTTCTCGTTGGCAGGACAAAAGAATGCTTGTTATTTGCAGAAAAAATAAAAAAGAGGAAAAACGTGCAAAATCATCGCTGCCAACTGTACCAGAAGAACAAAGGACCATTGCACGAGTAAACCTCGCTCGTGTTTTATGAACAATGCCAAATCGATATCCTCATTAGAGCGCGCACATCAATCTTCTTGTTATTTGACAAACATTCACATGGCCAAGCTCGGGATCATTCCTCGGAGCGCGGCTGAGTCGGCGTGCCAAAAGTAGCCCTGCGGCCATCGACTGCATTTTGCGTACGTACGAGCGTAGAATAGAAAAAAGACCGAGAAAACGGAGGAGAGAGAAAGAGAGCGAGAGTCAGCAGCAGCTGTTATCACTGAGAAAAGAAAAAAAAAAAAAAACAGAAAAAAAGAGAGGGAGAGGGCATTGTTATACTGTACTCGCCGACGAGTAGGATGCATTGTCCTGTCGTGTTTAACGCGAGATTGTACTACACCATAATCGAGGATGTACGTACATAGGAGCGAGTGAGAGTTGGCTGGGAGGTAATTCGGGCGAATAGGTGTATAAATATAAATTTATCGGGAGTATAACGAATGGCCACCCTCCAAAGGCCCGGGATTAGCCGATAAGCCGATCGTTGTGTCTCTGTGTGGCTACAGAAAGGAACGCAGAATTTTGAGTCTATCTGTGGGTTATGGAGGATGTACGCATTGTTCGATTAATTGATTAAATTTTTTGGACAGGATTTCTGCCAATTCAAGGATTTTCCACGTACGTCCAGTTTATCTCGTTGACATAATGTCTGGAATGATGACTCATAATTAATTACTAATACGGAGCTAATGTGAGGACTACACTGATGTTATTCTGTATACCTATATTTACCATTTGACTCATCATATTTTGACACTCTGCACCCATCACAAACGAATGAAGTATACCTATACACTTAAGAGTTTCAGTAAGGTCATACTCAAACATGGGTTTGTATTCGAAATCTCAATGAAAATACCACAAGAGTACTTTAGTAATAGCGTTGTTGCTGTAATTGACGACTTGTAGTGTCATTATATGGATTTTCAAAGAAAAAAAAGAGCGATAATCCGTATTGCTGACGTTTGACGAGCAGACTGCAGATGTATGTATGCATGCATTCAAAACGACGTGGAATTTGTAAACGCACGCTCTTCGATCATTCTGCTGTCAGGGCTTTGATTTATCGGGTACTCTGCTTGTATTTTTATTCTCTAGCGATCAAACTCTTACGTTAATGAACTTTCGTTTTATCAAGTGTTACGCAACTGAAGTTAATGAAGCACGACTCGTGTACGTCCACGAGGGTATACTCTCTCGCTCGAGTCCCGTACGCTTGCACACGTGAGTGGGAAGTAAAAAAAAAAAAAAAAAAAAAAAATTAATATTAATTTTCAATCGATTGAACGGCCAACGCGCATAATCATGCGTTTAACGGGTTGCTGAGTAATTTAGTTGATCGGTAGAAATTGAAATGCAAGAAAATGATAAAATAAAGCACGTACCGGTAGCTCGAGAACGCATTTTCTTTTTTTCATCGATCGCGGATTTGAATAGTCGATTTACAGGTATACCTGTAAGGTACAGTAATGTCTCTCGGAATAATGTATAATTCATTTCGTCTCGAGTTCCATTCGTAGGAAGAAAAAAAAAAGTAAGGTGCTCGTGCATACTCGTGCCGATAATAAATAACGATTCGCAAGACCGGAGGTATCGGCGGAAAAGTGCGGTCGAAGCGGAAAATGGGCACTCGATGTCTCCGAGCGCGACTGCCTGCACAGAGCTCCGAACTAGCAATACGAGAAAAAGAGATATCGGAAGGATCATTCCACCCCTCGGTCGCATCCGCACAACAATCGAGTGTTTATTATCCAGTAATCAGCTGAGTACTAAAAAAAAAAAAAGTATATAGTCGATAGGCCACTCTCATTGAAATACCTCTTTTACTCATCGCGCACATATCTACGTGCAGGTACTCCCGTGCATGGGCTCTCAAAGAGGTTGGATCTAGTTTGATTGTCCTTGGGAAAGAAACACGGCAGAAAATTCCCGCGATGCCGACCACAACGAGGAGAGGACAACGACGACGCGAGGATGCATGAAAAGGAGGAGAAAGATGAGAGCTGCAGAGGGCGAGGAGAGAAAGAAGAAGAAGAGGAGTGCACAGGGGGAACAAAAACAGAGGGACCGTGCCAGGGGAGGGAGAAAGAGGGGAGTAGTTACGCGAGAGAGAAAAGATCGTCGGGTAAGCAGCTCAAACACGTGGTGGAGCACCAACCTCCTCCTTGTCGTTGCTCTCTCCTCCTCCTCCTCCGTGCACGTCCACGAGAGGAGACCGTAGGCTACGGCAGGCTGGCTGCACTTAGTGCAGGCGTACGCGCGCTGGCCACCAGCAGCATCAGCGCCAGTAGTGCCCACTTACGCTCTTCTCTCTTTCCTCCATGTATTATACTCCCTCCTGTAGGTTCTCTTCTCGTGTGTGCGCGGTACCTATAAATATAATACACGCGGCAACCGCGAGGATTCCACCTTGTGTGTTGTTGCCCGAGAGAGCGAGCGTCGGCTTCCCCCTTTCGACTCGCGTGCAGTGCTCCTGTTGTACCTACGTATACCCATCGCGAGCCGAATAAACGCAAAGTGCCAGTGGTGTGTGCGGTAGTACGCGTGTAACAATAATTTCGTGTTTGGTTTGTTCAGTGGGGATATTTCCCATTTGTCGAGAAAAATTTATAACGATCTGTGTTTACCTCTCGAGAGAATACATAGCGCGTTCGCGATCCATGGCCAACGATACTTACGCCGAAACGATTATCAGCACGGGCAAACTTTTACAGCAGAGTGGCATCGCGTATACCCGTACGAATCGTACACCGGTAAGCCGATTTTCGTTTTCATTTTTCTTTTTTTATATTGTTCGCGCCAATTAATTCACTCTCGCGATAAGTACGTCCACACCGTCGGCGCTGGCTCGTTGAATCGCGATTAGCGTTTTGTAACACACAGCATCCGAAAAAGGATGAAATAGCCAGTTTTTCGCGAGAGGAGGAAGAAACAAAAGAAAACGAAGAAGAGGAAGGTACAACCAATATAATTCTCGAAAGGTAAACACACATCGGGTCAACGACACCCCGCGGAGTGATAAAGAGCGACGTGGGCGAGGGGGGAGGGCCGCGAAGAAGCCATGGATCATGTGACAGTGGCGAGAGGCGTGCACGAGTAAACGAGGAATCGTGTGGACCGAAAGAAAAAAAAGTACAGAGCCGTACGTACGGTAACACCGAAGAGGAGGCCGAAATCTAAGGGGCATGGCTCCGTATCGTAGCTATGTCCTCGTGCTATTGGTCGCGACGCTCCTCGCTCGGGACATTCGTGGTAACGATACAACCCCCGCGAGTTATCCCAACGACCACCCAAGCCATCTGCATCGAGCGCCTCCACATCACCACGGCCACCACAGGGTAAGCGCGTCTTGTCGTCACTTTGTAACCCATCAAACGAATGGAAATTATCACTCGGAGCACTAGAATCGTTTGGTCCTTCCACAGTATCCGAATTCTCCTAGCTGGACATCGTCGGGGCGGCACAACGCGCACGGGGTCCAGTACCCGCACGGCCGACACAACCACGAGTCATCGTTGCGCCGGGACCCGCTGATCGGCTTCCGTAACCTCGTGCGTTACTCGTCTACGACACCGGCCGCTCTCACGATACCACCCTCGAGATTTAGCTTTCCGTCCCTACCTGGGAGAACGACGACAACGAGGTCTACAACTCCAGCGAGCACCACGTCGAGGAACGGAGTGAGGCCACTGGGGTACCAGCGCTCCAGTGCTCTAGCTTTGGAGCCGAGCGCGAGCAGAAGCGTGGCTTACAGCTCCGTGGTGCGTCCCGATGCCCAGCACGTTCGGCCGCAGCAGCAGAACCTCGGGCCGATCTACCCGAACGTGGTTACCACGACTACGAGCGTCTACAGCAAGTACCATCCCGGGTGAGTGATGCTCGACGTAGCTGTACATGTACTCGTCGATTTTTAATTGAGCGGTGGAGAAAAAAAAAACACGTGTCCTATCCATACTCGACTGTTTCTACTGGTGCGTGTTTTTTAATGATATAAGTGCAGCCGCTAGTTCGTATACGACAATGGTGTTCGCGAGTCGTGTGCCAAGCTAGTACGAGCAAAGATAAAAAAAGGGGGGGGGCGCAATTTATTAGCCGATCGAGCAACGCTACATGCGCAAGCGAGCTCGTAAGAGCAAACGATCGTGTACCTTAACTCCCGCCCGAGAGCTCGTATCGGCTCATTTCTCAATAATAAGCGATTCGATTGAAAAGATCCATCGCGGGCGACGGTGCATTCGCGGAGATAACCGGTCTCGCGCACTTTACGGCAATTTTGTAATAATCGATCTAACTTTATTCAGAGCCGCGGTTGTACAACAAAGCACAGGCGGCTCTTGAAAGAAATCGGGAAGGGCTTTAGCTGAGGATTGAGCGATATAGGAGCACATCGCGCCCTTGCGTATATATTTATTTGGGTACGCTGTGCGCCACCGTCACTATGGTGCGTCGTACTTTTGATCCAGGAAATAACGAGGACTCCCAATGTAGAAAAAAAAACAAAAATCCAAGGCCGAGTAAAATCCTCGGGAAGGAAAGAACAGGTATTCGAAGTTAATTAGAGCCAACGGTGGCTATGCTCAGTCCCACTGAATAATTGATCGGTCCAGAGTGCAATGCGGTTATCCCTCCTCCCGCCCTTCTCCCTCCTTCGTGAGAACACGTTAAAAATCGAGGGCTCTCGTGTTACCGATTAGATACATTACACACCGAATGCGCGATTTCAAAGCTCTGCTCTCCTCTCTCTCTCTCAGATAGAGTTACCTCTGTTAGAATCGACGAGCATGACCTATATGTATATTCGTACCACAGCTGAACGTTGAAAATCGGCAAAACCTACTGTGCTTCGATGTAAGCCCAAAGTTTACGCAGTATATACCTCTACCGGTGTGGTTGATATGTCTTTTTAATCCTCTACCACCAACAAGAAAAATGAAACATTTTTCGCTCAGCGCAAAACCGATCCGTAAATTTACCACTTTCAAGAGCACAGCTGCGGTGTGATCCGGACAACGCGTACACTCCGTGTGTGTACAACCGTCGAGCCGATCGATCGGTTTTCCTGGCAATCTAAAGAGTCCTTTTAGACGGGGCATGATTTTTTCCCTCGCAAAGAGGTACACACACACACATACACACACCCGTGTACACGTAAACTAGCGAGTCATAATAATTGATGGCCAGCGCACGTCAGCTCAATATTATTGTTGCGAGGCGATATTACGAAAGCACGGCGCTATGGGTATATACATATAATATATATATATATGGACACGATGGCGTAATGGGCGCTATATATAAACCAAGCGAGCAGCGGGTGGTGGCTATTTGTGTGCCGTTAAACGTTATCTCTCCGGTGCGCGTGTCTGCCTGTAAATAGTAATATAGACACGTGTCTTCGTGCGGGGGGATCGTGATTTGTTGGAATTTGATGGAAAATAAGAAACAGGACGTACCTACATTATAGGATGGGAGAGAGAGAGAGAGAGAGTAAAAGTATATAATCGCACGTACATTTTAGACGTTTTAATTTAGCCGATGGAGCCTTATTATTTAACGCCCAATTTTCCGTGTGCCTCTCGGGCTTGAAATTTAACATTAGTTATATATATATATATATATATATATATATATATATATATATGCGGTATACCCGTGGTGGTAGCTTTTTAATGGCTATCGGGTTTGGAGAGCAATAAATGCGTAATGCAATCCCTGCCAATATTATGTATACGGTACCGTATGAATGTATATATGAATGTTTTGAATTAACAGATTTACGGTGGCATAAAACGAGAATTTTAATAATAGTCGTAAATCATTGGGCGTTACTGTCTTTGTATACAGGAATATGTATCTCTGCAGAGCAATACGGATGACAAACATTTTTACCCGACTTGTGGCAAAATTTTCCTTTATTGCCTTGCAGTATACCCAGAATACGTATATAATATCAAAGATTCATCTAACGAATGTACTGCTGCGCGGTGAGATCATTGGGATTAAAAGGTCCGATAGTCGTCGCGAATGAAGGGAAATGAAAAACGTCTTCTGCAAGCGCTTATGCTCATTTGACGCAGAGCAAATAATAATGGCAACATTTCATCCAACTCTGCCTCTTGAAACGTACTCCTTGTAATCGGTGTACGCGAATATTACTTTCTTCCTTCTTTTTTCTCCGTCCTGTATATATACGTGTACTCGGTAGGAGCACATGAAGCCAAAACATGAATTTTCTCAAATCCAATCTTTGGTAGTAAAAGAGTTTTAATAAAAAAAAACAAAAAAAAAATCAGTTTGGTAATAGCAAAAACTTTTATTGCACCTTAAATTTCACCGTAGTAGTTGTCTTCTGACGTATTACCGGTATAAACTTTACTTTACGAGTGGCGCCATAAATTCGCCTCGAAAACAGCTGGAATGTTGATCCTCGGACCCCTGCACACGTAGCCGCACACAAGAGTTGAAAAACGTCGAGAAAACGATGATGAATAGACACACGCTCGGTCGAGTGTCGTCGCGTGCAGGTGGACCTCGTGAATTCTTTTTTTTTCATTTCTCGAGATAAAGTTTCGTTTCATTTCTCAGCGATACAAAAACGTGAGGAAACGACAACAATTTTTCAGCCACTCTACCGCGCAATCCGTACAATTAAATCGGGCAAAACAAAAGCTCGTTGCAAGTGTCTCATTCACCGCTGTAAAAACGAAGGGAAACGAGAAAAAAAAACACGTGCTTCCGAGCTTTCAAGGGGTCAAGTGAGTTTGAGCTTCGTTTTGGCGCTGTGCCCTGTTTTTTTTTTTTTTTTTCCATAAAGAAATTCAAAAAATGACATCGACCCCTACAGTTGTACCTATGTATTTCTTTGTGAAATAATTTTTGTACCACAACGACAACACCAACGTAACTTTAGTATCCCACAAATCACAGAACGACGTGCCAAGAGTGGTAGTAAGTGATCACACGTGTTGTCGTTGTCACCTATAAAGTACTCGCACGTACCAAACATAGAGACAAAGGGATGTTTTACGGCGTACGGATGTGTACACATCCGCGTCCCCTCGACGTTAATGGACCACGCCGAGGTGCTCCTCTTGGTACACTACTGCAAACAGCCGAGGCGCGCACTTTGCGACTCCTCCAGCGGCTCACAAAGACTCGGATAATATCAATGGGGAAGGAGGAGGAGGAGGAGTAAGTAGTAAGCCGAGAGACACAGGCGCAAAGCTGCTCCTAGCTTCGCTTCACCTCAGTCGTGGAGAAAGACGACACCATTTAGTATCTCTCTCGAGGAGCACCTATACGTATCTGAGAGCTCTCGCTGCAGAGTAACAAATTGAGCCGACGAGTTTACGCCCCTGCTAGTGTCTGAGTCCTTATTGAAGCGAGCATTGTGTCCCGGTGTATGGAAGAATATTTGATTATCGTACAGGATTCCGATGGCAGGATATTTTGCTGGCTTCCTCACTTTGGAGCGTCATTTTCTTTCTTTCGATGGTAGGAGCATGAGATTTTTTTCCTTCATCTCCGGGGTTTAAACGCGTCATTTGCATGCAGAGTATGTCTCTCGCGAGATGCAAGATATCATCTACGTACGCGTGTTTACATGCATAAATATTAGGAGTTTTGGATCATAACATTACCTGTGCAGGTTATTCGATGTTTTTGCGGTTTTTGTAGAAACTGCACTTACTGTTTCGTTAGGGCGAATGAGAATTTTTTCCGCAGTGAGAGGCTCTTTAGCTCCTGGATTTGCCTAATGTACACCTTCTACGGAATATTTTGGCGATAAAATTTTGGCTTAATGATTAGATACCGTGTTTTGAATACTAATTGATAATCGAACGATGCTTCTATGGCTGATTTTTCAGATTCAATAGTGTTAAGTAGAAACAGCTCGATATGGTAAGACGTCCCGACGAAGAATCACAAAAGAAATACGTATGGGAAATTTTCTTACAATTACGCTGGTAGACCATTTGATTTCACAAAACTATTAGATATCATGTTCTGAATACTAATTGATAATCGAACGATGCTTCTATGGCTGATTTTTCAGATCCATAGTGTTAAGTAGAAACAGCTCTATATGGTAAGACGTCCCGCCAAAGAATCACAAAAGAAATATGTATGGGAAATTTTCGTACAATTACGGTAGACCATTTGATTTTACAAAACTGTACTTTTCAATCCCTCGTGTATTATAACTCATACAAAACGATGAAGCCTAATCCCGCAGATTCTAGCAATGATCGAAAATACAAAAAAAAAAAAAAAAAAAAAAAAAAAAGGATAAAGGGAAACACTCCTGCTTCGGTCACAGTAATGCTGAAAATTTCAATTATACTCTGAAAGCCGCTTGGGGGAAGACCGATTCGTTACTACGCAGAACGAATAATGGATTTGGTGCATGTGGAATTTCAAAAGTAAAAGCCTCTGCATTCCCTCTCTGGCCTATTTGCATATTCCGGAAAATCCCTCTCGCAGCTAGCGATGGTATTTCACAAAAATGCGATAGGAAAATCGCCGAGTTCAGCCTCTTTTGTGTTGGGCGGAATTTATTTTTTTTGTCCAATCCGTGAACATTACCTTCAGGAGTTCCTCGAACTGTGATTACTTTGAGCTCGATGTTGTTTTTTCTTCCATTCATCGAAACTGCTCGGTATGAAAAAATTGCAGAGAGGGCTAAACAATGAGCGAGATGGAGATTGAAAGAAGAAATTGGGATTGAAAAAAAAAGGAATTCGAAAAATGAGCAGAAGAAAATAGCAGGATCTAAAAACTGTGGAGTTATAACGAAAAAAGAAGGGAACAAAAAGCAGGGAGCCGTAGACAAGGGAATGGGGTCTTGAAAGATGGTCGGATTATACAAGAGGAAAAATGAGAGGCAGAAATAGTCGTTCCAGCGCTGAAAGCAAAATATTGCAGAAGACCAGGTACAAGGTATGAACAGCACAGAGATTGATAAAATACGAAGCAGAAAAACACTAACGGGATATTTTGTCTTGTTCAAACTGCACGATGTACCGAAAATTTATTTTTAATGAGAAGTTTTATCAAGTAAAAAATTATTCTCTAGTCGTGAGTCACACGCGAGAGATTGAAACGAACTTTCCATAGAGATAATGTTTTTCCTAAGTTATCGAAGCTATTATCGCAGACGTTCAGGTATTAAATTAGGGAAAAAAAACGCTTTCCACAGTTATGTGACGCGAGACTTTACAAAAAATCACGGGGAAAGTATTTCAACTCTGGTAGCAACACTGCACTTACAGTACATTAAATAAAACAAGCACTCACATTATCTACTTGACTTGCGTAACGTACAATAGATCACACGTCCGCGCGTGCGGAGAAAAATACTCAAAGTGGTGTCTAATTACGCGACGATTACATTTTTTAGGACACAAAATTCGTACCAAAAGTGGTAGCTCTGGTACTCAATTATTTCCGGAAGCCTCGGGTGAAACTGCGCGCGAACAAAACAACAAATCAACATTATCGCGTAAATTGTTGTAATTCGCAATTGCGACATCGAAAGATATATTCCTCGCCATGAAGACTTACTGCTCGCGTCTATGATTTATTCAAATTGAACGCAGTATAACACTCAACTTACGCGTGAGCTCGAATGCATGAAAAAAAAAAAAAAAATGTATTCGCAACTGGAATGCGCTTCCACTTTTACAAACTACGGCCAGAGGAGTCGTAAGCAATTTCAAACGCGCGTTTCAGCTTTCCACGTGTCATTAATTTGAACGTTTTGACGATAAACGGAGAGAACAAAACGTAACGGCTGAAACACAAGAGCACACGTAAAAGATTTACACCCTACACTGTAAACTCTGCCCCTGCGGGTTGAGGAAAAGAAAAACATGATTAACTTTAAAAAAAGAAAGCCGAGATTGGCTTACGTAAGGGTGTCCACTGGTGTTAATGTGCTTGGAAAATGTCCATGTAAACATAAATTTTATCAGCAACGACGAAAATACAGAGACAGCTCTTTCCGATGTCGGTAAACCCGCGACACTTACGCGTACACTCCAATAAACAGTTGTTGCAGTAATACGTAACCTCGCGAGAAAACGGAGGGAGTAAAAATTGTACCTGCTATCAGCGCCGTTGTTGCTATGGAATGGCCTTCGGTTGACGCTACGCGCACTGGGCTACACACGCTCGTTTCCCGCGAGGGGAGATCACGACGAGCCTTTTAACGACACGTCGTGAGTGTACAACACATACATGCATGGCATCATAATAAAACGCGAGAACGGAAAATTCTCGCACGTTCTTATTATATTGCTGTTGCTAATCTGGTACTCCATTAGAATACATCTCGTGGGCTCGGGACTTTTGCAATCGGAAACGCTTTGTACGCTCGATCGTTCCTTTTTTTTACCCCCCACTTCTGTTTCTCTGTACACCTGCAGTATTGTCGCGGTAAATAGCATAACATATTTTTAGGCTATACTCCATAGGAGACCACTTGATAGTCGTTGATAAATGTCATACGGGAGTCGAGACTTTTGTATGATGTATAAGTCATAGAGTTGATATTTACTTAACAGCATGATATTTTTCAAAAGTTGTCAATTGCAGTTAAAAATTCTTCAAGTGAATCATTGAAAAGTAGACCTCGATCGGTACTTGAGGACCACAATATAGACACCAGACGCTGTCATTCTTTGCAAAACCCCCTATATCTCCGCACCAAGAAACAGTTTGACATAAAAGTGGTAAAAAAAGCTCGGATAAATAATGCCTCGCGTGATTAACCGTATATAACGTCATCAATTCTGGCGTCATTTAACACCCGAGAGTTTTACTTCTGTCCATTAAACAAATTGCTCCTTTTTGCAAAATCATACGGCAAAAAAGTGACAAACTGCCCGCACAGTTGAGCTCGGGCAAAAAAAAGCTACTTTATGATCAACGTGTACACACATTTATGTATACATACGTGTATTTCAAGCTCCACGTGAGAGTAAAAATGAAAAATTCCCATCGCACGCGTGGGGACGAGCTGGAGGGACGATCATTTGGGTTACGTATCCATACACACAGCCAGTGGTGGATTTAACGAGCTCGCTTCACATTTGACCTCGTAAGCGTCACGTTTTGCTCGCCCGATAGGTATGCCTGTACACATAAACATGTGTCTACACTACGTCCCATATCCGCGTTATAATAAAGCCGGGTTTGTTCTTCCCTCTTTTTTTTTTGTATTTATTTTCAGCCATCGTGGACGCTGCAACGGGAATTTTTCGGAGCACAAACGAGCATCGTCGTCCGGTTCACCTTCGATCGACTGGAAAAAGGAAAAAAAAAAACGTATACACTCATACACTGGCTCTCGGGCGCATGTACGAAATAAGTGCAGCAGGATGCGCTCGTATATAGGAATTCGATGAAACTCGGTGCTCCGATGTCTTTTTTTTTTTTCGTAATCATAACGAGGTCGCGTTTTTATTAAAAAATTTGTTCAAATACGTGCCCAATATCACAAAGTTTCCATCGATTTTCCGCAAATGCGCACACAATACCCGATAAATTCCAAACGTGATGTGTCAGGTAATACAAGCCTCGAATGTAAAACTGGTGGTTTCAAGCAAAAATGCGGGTGATAGTGAGAAAAAAAATGCAGGAGGCGAGATTTATACAGCGGTAATTCAATTGCGCCGAGAGCAATTAAAGGAGACAGAGATCACATTTTTTTCGTAGCTGCTCAATCGTCCACGATCCGAGTACAGTACACATATTATGGATATAAGGTCAGTGCTATTTTATGTACATGGTACACATTGTCGGCGCGTGGTTATGGCTTTTTTTACTTCCTCACTGTATGTGACTTGCGTTCATATAGGATGGCTGTATTTCACATACGAGGTCGATTAGCTTTTAGTATGAGCCAGAGACGGAGGGAATAAGTGTTGTCTGGTTGATAAACTTTTATTTCCCTTTGCAAGCCCATTTTCGCTACATCGAAGGATAATACTGCCTAGATGTATGGAATGAGCGATATATTTTTTTTTTTTTTTTTTTTTTTTTTGAGAGAAAGAAACAAAAGATGGAGGAACGAGTGTTCATTAAAAATAAAAACTGAGTGAGAGATCGCGAGGTGTAGTTATCTTACTCTGTGCTCCTTCTGCACATTCGCCCGCGGCTCGTCATCAATGGTAATTTCATAATTTGGACACTTTGCGCGCCAAGTCTCCCTAGGGGCTGGCTTCTCCAGGAAAGTTTCGCGCGATGGGACTGTCTTCCAAGCCGAGAAGGAAGAAGAGGAGCGGAAATTACACTCGTGCGCGATGTGCGTGGCTCGAGGCAAGAAAGAGAGGAAGAGAAGCAGATATTGCCCATGAACCTCGTGCGTTCTATATTTAGACTCAAGATGAAACATCACTTTCTTAGGTCTCGAGAACTTTGTTTTTTCATCGTTGGTATGATTTAAAGTGTCGACGATAAATATTTTCCACAGACACCGGCTACGATTGTTGCTTATTGGCCAATGTGTATACTATGAATATCCAAGTTCCTTATACATATAACATTACAATCAACTACGTGGAAAATAACACCCTTAGGCGTAGATACTACAAATTTTTTCGTGACTAATTATTAGGTATACATGTAGGCACCACGTGATCGTCTTATCTTTACGAAAACAATAGTAGTAGCATAAAAAAAGGGATGAAAGGCAGAGAAAATTAATTTTCAGAGAAAAAAAAAAAGTTCTAATCGAGCCAGCTTCGTAAATCAATTCTAGCTACTCTGGTCACCAAGTATATTTCAAGGGTCGCGATGTAGTTGGAAAACGAGGTAATATATCAGTAGACGCCAACAGAGTAGCTTAATCTCGTATCTAGCTCACCGCTCGAAGAAAAGAGCTGCGAGGAATCCCACTCTCGCGTGTGCAACCTACCCTCGATCGAAGCCTTTTTTCCCTTTTTTTTGCCCCGACTCCTTTTCGAAGGGATGATTGGTGGATCGCTTACTCCTGTTTCACCGGTAGTTTCTGGATGTGATGGATCTACAAATGATCCGTTAGTTTCGGGCACTGGTAACTGAGACAACGAAACTCTTTCCCTCACCATCTATCCTTGCTTTCGTCGTTAGTGAGTTCATATGTATACGTGTAGCATCCATTTGTTTAACAAAAAAAGTGAATAAATTGACTTACGAAATCTTTGTAAAGGTTCGACAAACCGTTTTGCTTCCATCCAGCGTTAATTTAAAAATCCCTAACTTAGTCAGTGGTCGGTGGCGGGGAAAAAAGCTCGACTATGTATTTTGCGCGATAGAAAAAAATGACATTTTATTTCAATCCTCGGAAAGCTCTCAAAGGAAAAAAAAGGGGAGGAGGAGGAGGCGAGAGAAAATAGATGTTATCGCATCACTGCACCCATTGTGCGTGGCCATGGAATTGATTTAAGACCCGCGAGGTACTGGATTCCTCCTCGATTAATTAGCGATCCCGCATTCTACCGCTAACAATCGATTTTCGTCGCGTCTCCAAGAAAAAGCTCTCTATTTGCTGAAATTGAAATTGAAAGAAAAAAATAAAATGGATGGATTTTTTAGCGATCGATAAACGTCAGGGGGGCTCGTCGAGATGAATGTCTATATGCCCGTGAGAAAATTTATCGTGGCTTACGCAAGGCAATTGACAACGCACGCGTATGCACTACACCGTGGCTACGGTCAAAGTTTTGCCAGCGATATTTTTTTTAATCATAAAATCATCAAGTCCGGCATTGTCAATGTAGCAGTTGCCGCAGTTGTTTGACGATAAAGATCTATTGGATTTGATTCGCCTGATTATTTGTAAGGTAAGCTACGGTGAGCTAGTGTGTGTTTACACAGAGAGAAAACGAATTACCTTGTCTGCTTCTTAGATATCGGGGATTACGAGATTACGCGACAATTTTTCTCTTTTTTAATAGGAGGATCAGAAAGTAAATTCAGTTTTGGTTAAAATAACGGTGTTTCGACACGTTTGGCCAGCAGTAATGGTAAGCCATTATGAATGCACGAGACAAGAGATACAAATCGGTAGAGGGTAACGATCAAAAAAGTGGTCAAGCTTGGAAGAGTGGATGAAAATTTTGAAAAAATCGGTGTCTATAACAGAGTTTTTAGGTATGAAATAAATTTACACACGTGGGCACACTTCATTTGTTGCACGCCAAATTTTTCTCGAGTTTTATAAGTAAGCGATTCACTAAGAGAAAAAAATAAAATCACTGTTCTGGAATAGTAATCAGGTGTCATTCAGCAGTTAGGATCTTTTTACTTTTAGCAAATTAATTTGTACCATTTAATTACTGTATAGTAAAATAGTCTATAATCTACTTTACAAACATTAAAAATCACTGTACTTGCTATAAAAATTATTGTTCTAAACAAAAAAAATTATTGCTGAAACAGTAAAAAGATTGACACTGAGTAGTTTTGTCGTTTGAGATTTTTTAGCTATTATGACGAAGGTTACCCCCCCCCCGTACGCGTAACACAAATTAATATGAAAAAAAGCGATCACGCCTTGGAAATAGTCAAAGCTGCAACACTTTCTCATGTATAATGAAAAAGGAGTACACGAAGAGGAAAAGCTACGCAAACCAAAGAGCAAAAAGTATCGTGTTTTATTGAAGCGGCGCCTCACAGTACATATATCTAATTGCATCCCATAGCAAGCATATCACCCTGCACAGCTTTCCTCACAACACTCGACTAAAACAGTATCGCTTTGGCCTTCGGAGGCAGGATAATCATTCTTACGGTATTTTTTTTTGTCTCGCTCTTTGACTGCTCTTGCGAGCGCCTATCATACAGAAAACGAGACCCTATGTATAGAATATTGATACTAAGGATTTTCAAATCAACGCACCAAACACGCCAAGCTTGGGCCGTAAATTAAAGTTACTCAGATATCCTCTACACTTTGTGGCTAGTGAAATCTTCTATTGGCCCTTACGCGGCACATTTTCATGCGCTGTGCATGTGGAAGATAATAAAACTCATGCAATCGTTCGAGCTTATCGAGAAAAGCATTTTTTTTTTTTAAATTTATGTACAGCACACGACTGAATATGTCTTCACAATGGCATCTACATATTATGTACTGGTTGCAAGTTTTCCTTGTTTTTGATGCTGATTTCGTGCCCCAAGCTACGACTGCACCAGCTTTCATTAAAACAGTAGGCTGCGAAAGTTACACGTAACTCTGCTACACCTATGGAACTTTGTCTAAATCACTTTTTGCGAGTACAACAGTTCTACATATTATTTTTCAGATCCTCTCTTTCTCCGTTTTCCTTGCATGCAACGACCAAAATCAAACGAGCATCCTCAAATAGTACAAGTGGCGTTAACAACTCGTAAATAACTCGAGGGTGGCCGCGTGTAATAACAATAATCCCTTCTCGAGATGAGTACTGTTGTACGCGTATGTATACACGCTGCGGTCGCTTTAGCCGAGGTTTGCGCTACTCTAAAGCTTCGTTCCCGCACAGCACTCGGCTCACACCGCGGGAGCGCGTCGTACAGTTTGCTAGATCCGCATTACCGGCGGTCGTCCTTTTACATTGTTCGGAGAAACTGCTCGGCTCGTTGATTAAATTTTCGGGGCTGCCCATCGGTGCATAATAGTTTTGCGGTGCTTTTGAAACGCAATCGCGTACACACGCGAGCCGCAAGCTCGGCCTCCCCCGCGCGTTCCACGAGTGTACAACAATGTACACGCCAAATAATATTCTTCTCCTCCCGTAATCGTGAATCTCAAAAGAGTCAGCGATCTCGGTGACGAGTCAAAGGAGGAACAGGGAAACAACAAATTGGAGCTCCAACCCTGACCCAACGATGGAAGCTTCCTATACACCACACCCTCGTGGTAGAGCAAGAGTGTGAGCGATGGCCCGGTATCCAATACACCGCAAGCTCCCGATACAATCAACGTCGCGCGTACGCTCTGTACCCCCCACAAATTGAACCGCACACGCATACAATGGACTTTTCCTTCCTGCGTTGCGTGGCACCGAAATCTCACACATATACACATACACCTGTTTGTAATTGTTTCCCGGATGTTGGTTCGCTATGAATGACGATCGCCACCTGTATGGTTATACCTATAATACGCTGCTGCCGCGATATCTCCCCCGAGCAATCATTGTTAATCACCCGAGGGTTTCTCTCTCTCTCGATGTCGCTAATCAGCCAGTACTTGGGGGGGGGGGCGCGATCTAATCGCTGGCCTTGGAGGGCGAGTTTTGGGCGTTATGAGATTGGCCGTACTTCTTGGGGATTTACGTTTTTATTTCCAAAGCTCGTCACGAGTGGAGTTCGAGACCCACGACAAATTAACGGTAGATGATTCATTGGAATTTTCGTAGCTTTATTTTTGTCTTACCTTTTCAAAAGTATGACGTGCAAAGTCTTTCTCTGATAATAATTTGGATAAAACGAAAAGCCGACCGGAAATAGAGGTGTCTCTCTCTTCGACATACTATGTACAGAGCTCCGTTGGAGGGAAAAAAAAAAGAGGCAACAAAAAATTTACTTTTTTTTGCGATACAGCGATAAATAACGTTCATTCCCGGCTTTCCCGTATCGCTTCCTCGAGCCCCTGGGCGCACAAATATTCGTACCGTTCACCTACACGCTCTTAAGCTCACGCACACATACAGATACCAGCTCACGGCCTTGCTGGTTTAATTTTCACCTGCCCCACGGCTTATATTTTCTCCTTGCGAGATCGGCATTGCTCGATGACTATTTTTCATACGCGCGAGAAAGAGACATAGCAAACGTATATATAATCACACGTTCAAAGCCCTTGAGCGAGCAAACGAGGAAGAGCTTTGCACTATTGCTCTTTCTCTCTCTCAGCTTCTGCCTCCGTATTGCCAATTTTATCGCTCCTACTCTCGATGTGCGTTAATTCGCTGTATATATACAGTTCTAGGATGACTAGTTTGCGGCTGGATCAGCTTGGAAATTGATTTAATTTAATGTACATTCTGTTTTCACAGGAGGAGAGTGTGCTCCGCGACTTCCTCTCTGGCACATCACAGGAGCCGGCAAGCCAGGTGAGAGTTTCTCAAAATCTTACCATGAATCAACAATCACGGCTCGAGTGAATTAAATCCTCTAACGTTTAATTTAAAAGAAGAAAAAAAGCTCAACCGCGTGATTGACGTTGCATTGCACAAAGCACTGTAGAAAAAGCTATGTACAAAATTATCTCGGTAATTTTTTATTTCACATTCATTCATTTACAAAATCAGGTATCAAGATAGCAGTATACACGAATACTTAATGAGCGTGAAATTGCTTCGAGCATACATGTACGACAGGTAAAAGACTCCGGATAATGAATTTTCGCGTAAGAGCTTTCAGCACCGCAAAGATATATGTATATATGTAGTTATTGCATCGTATATAGAGAGCGAGACGCGATACCTCGACACAGAAAGCCATTAGCACCGAAATTAATTTTGACGCCCGATCGCTCCTTCGATCCCGAACAATGTGACCAAGTCTATGGAAAACCTACATTTTTGCTCATCAAAGCAAAACTGTGTACCTTTCACCTGAAAAAAAAAAAAAAAAAAAAAAAAAAACTAACGATATGAAATAGCACTGTATAAGCCTATTGAAAGCAAAACAGCTGGCCATTAATCATCTTCCGAGTGCACGCTAAACATTGACGCACGTACGGGGGCTCCCTCGTGAGTTTGAAAAACTCGAAAGCCGCGGGGCTCGTGTGTCACCCACACACATACACACACACACACACTGTATAACCCTTAAAAAAAATAATTCGTACGCTCGATGCTGGATATAAGATTACGAGCACTCTCGCGAGCCCGTCCTATCGATCAACCAGGTATACATAACACATGTAATTCGTCCCTCTCGCTTTAAAAGCCATCCACGTGTATATATACACCAACAGCATAACGTAATAGTGATTAAGTACGTGGGGGGGGGTGGGGGTGGTAAGAGTCGCGTACCACCATTAAAAGGTCTCTCTTTGATCTATGTGCAGGCTGGTCTACGCGGATCTGCCGTCCGGATTCCTCTGTTGCCCCGGCTGGATGCAGGTCACGCGATTGAGCTTCGGCTGCAACAAACGTGAGTAAGACGCTTCTCTCTTTGGGTTTTCTCGCTTGGATTGCACCCTATACGTATCGATAAGCAATCAGTAGATTGAACAATTTCCAGTCAATGGATTTGAATTGTTTTGTTTTTTCTTTTTTCTTTATTATAATCGCGGTAGAAATTGAAAAAAAGCAAAAAATAATTCCTATTGAAAAGCTTTCGATTAAGTTTTTTTTTTTCGACAGGAGATTCTTACCGATTACGATCTCAACGACAAACGTCAAACGTCATACGTAGCAGTGAAAAAATAAAGAAAACGCACGTTTGCCAAAACAATTTGGCACAAACGAGCTTCCACTCTTATATTGTGACGTTATGCCAGTTTTAACTGTGAAAAATTGTGTGTTCCAGCTGTGTGTTCGCTACCCTGCCAGAACGGCGGAGTCTGCTCGGCACCCGGCAAATGCACCTGTCCCAAGGGATACTCCGGCATCTACTGCCAAACGGGTAAGCATACATTACACAGTGTACGGAAAGTACGTATAGGTAAACTACCGATTTTTCCTTGAGCCGCGTACAGTCGTATCGAGCGATCGGCAGTACAGCAGCAGCCGAGTAAATATTTTCCATCGAGCTTGAAAAAGCGAGCGAGGAGACGAACCAAAGGCGGAAGAAGCAGCATCGTGCATTTTTGATCCCCAACGAGCCGTTATTTCGATAGGGGCCATTTTATTGAGTCGAGGAATAGCCTCTCATGCCGAAGGATCCGGATAGAGATTTTCTAGGGAAAAAAGCTCTCGAAACCTCCCGGTAAAGGAAATTATCGATACCTAGATACTCACTTACAGGCTTTGGATGCAAAGAAAAGAAATGGGTGGCTGTCTTTTGTAAGAAAAATTAAATTTTCAAATTGAACAAAATTCAGAGGTCATCGGTTAAGTATAAAAACCGAATTATTATTTTTTCGAGTACGGTTTGTCATTGTTTCCCATGGGTCAAAATCCCGAAAAGTAATATTCATAGATATTATATATTTAACCTACATCACCGCTGTACGTCATTTCGGAATTTCGATGACGAATCGTACTCGGGAAAAAAAAATAGAATTTCTATCTACACGAGGTCGTTCAACCGTTAAGCGCAAATTTGTGTTGTATTTTCGCTTTTCTCTAACCGATAGATATTCGGGCCGAAGCTCCCACCTATGCACGTCATAATGTACGCCTACCGAGATTCGCCTCTGTGGGCAGCCTATACAGTCTCGGCGCATAACAAATTCATAATGAAGTTTACGGGACCAATAGCAGCACCGAAAGTCACTCCATGTATATATATATACTCCGAGCCCCGACCTAATTATCCGCGCTTTGGTCCCTCCGCCTCGTAAACACGAAAATCTCTCCCTGAGCTTCTAATTCGATTCTTGCCTCCCGACCTTACACCCGCTATACGTGAAATTATTGGCGCACAGAGGGAGAGTGTGGATCAATTAATCTCCGACCGAGAGCCATTCATGAGCGATTCCAGAGCACGACACGGTTTTCGAGGGATTGATGGTTGCTGCACCCCCGCATGTGCTACGCGTTTCCTCCGGTCCCTCTCCGAGCGGAAGGAGGACGCCCATCACTTATACACACCTATACCTGAGATCAGGGGCTCATGAATTACAGCTCGGGGCTGCTGCAACTGGCACCGATGCACCGTACATCAGCCACACGCGGAGGGTTCATTGTTTACGTATGCGTCGAACGCTTCGGTTTCGCGGTCGTAATTTGTTGACGCATCGCTGTGATGGATTCGCATTGTCGCTACTCTGGAATATTTGAGATTTGGCACCTTTTCCGATGTACCGCGGGAACGTCATTACAAACGTCCACTGTACACACGCGTTTGCCCCACACGCTCGCCGTAGTTGTGATTAACGCTCGCTCGTTCGGAATGTCTCGAATCTCGCGACTCGATCGCAGACGAGAGAAACAAATAAAGTAATTACTTTACGCGCGATACGTAATATCGCGAAGCAATTGCGGCCGACAAAGTTTTACATTCCGACGTTATAATTGGTACATCAGCAGGAAAAAATATGTGTGTACATGGGAATAACACGTGAACGCTGATAATTGAAACACAAAAAGTTGAAAAGAAAAATACATACAATGGCACCAACCCCTGGGGGACAAAATTAAACCGAGTAAAATAATTATTCGTGGACCATCCCATTTGTTAGCCAAATACGCGATCTCCCGCGTCGGGGGGACTAAAGAGTGTTCCGACAAATTTACCGGATGATCAAATGTACACACACGCTCGTCCTCTCGTGCGTCACAACGACGAGCACTAGCCCATCTCATCTCTTTCAGGAGCATTAATTAAATCAGCCGACTCCTCGCTCGCATTGTCACTATATTTTGCCTTTGCTCATCGATTCTCCCCCTTCCCCCCTTTCCTCACCTCGTCCTATCTGTCCTTTACGCGAAGCTAAGTACACACACAGCCCGTGACGTCCGCGTTTACTTTACCCCTCTCTCTTCTGTACACTTATCGATCTCCTTGTTTTTCCGCGTTTTCGACTATAAATAATATCCTTTCGTGCAGGTACACGTGCACCAAACAGCACAGTACACCTACAAGGGTATTATAATCAGTATTTTTTTCCTGATAAAGAAGAAAAAAAAAAAAAAAAAAAAAACGGCTTATTAGCGGATACCCGATAAAACAACAAATTGACGATACAACACGTTGAGCTGTGAAAAATTCATAGCTCGGCTTTACATGGCTCGGGATGATGTAGTTTAATTAATCTTCCTTTGTATGGAACACGTGTGCTCGTTCGACAAAATTCACGGCCCATTGATTCGCGTCGGGCAGAGAATAAATCGCTCGTCGGCAAAAACTATACGAGGGAAAAGAGAAATGAGAACTATATGTGCGCGGAACAAGATAGCTTAATTCGATTGCACAGAGTGAGCACGTTTCGGCTCGTGTCTGAGCTGATATCGAGGAACGGCTCGAGCTGAAGGTTACCGATGTATATTATATATACTTGTAGAGGATCGTCTTGCCAAGCGTGGGTGCAATCGATCGATTTGGCTACTGATTGTGCGCTCGGTTTTTTTTTTTTTTTTTTTTCTTACAGGTCCGATTGATCGGTAAGTTTTACGAGAGCACGAACAAACGATCAATTATCGACAGCCGTGCCTGGTATTCGTTCTTTTGACGAGGATCGGAAGAAATTGTTCTTTCCTTCCTTCCACTTTGCGTAACATATAACATATTGCGATAAAGCCGCGTGGAGTTGTACCAAGAGAGGAGAAACCGATCCCGTTGGAACGCTCGTATACTTTGTTGCGCTCACACGGGTTGTATTTTCGAGAAGTGCTGTGTACGTACATTCGTCGCGTATAGGGACTCGGGGAAATTCAATCGCTGTGCACAATACGCCTGTGTGTATGAGCTCTGTTTTTTATTTTTTGTTTTATTTTTTCACATTACAGACGTGGACGAGTGCGTAACTGAAAAACCATGCGACCAGACCTGTAGAAACGTACCTGGCAGCTACGAGTGTTACTGCAGAAGTGGGTTCGAATTGCAACCCGATCGCCACTCGTGTCGAAAGAATGGTATCCATTTAATTGTCACGATCTCTTTACACCCATGTTACTTTGAACACCACTTTTATTTAATTATTTATTTCAATGAAAAACGAAAATGACGATAACACACGTTTGTTCGCAGATAGCGACGGCACGGCACTGGAGGCGCGAGACTTGGAGGAGGATTTCGAGGAGGAAACAACAACGACGACCACGAAACGGCCGATACTGCGCGGTTGGTATATTATTATGTTATTCCTCCCGCGAATTCGCATTCCAGAGGTTCTATCTTTAAGTCCCTCGCGACACGAAGCATGTGGAGCGGGAGAGCCGCGAAATATTATGATCTCGATACATCACTCCCTGTTTTTCGTAATCCCTGTATTTTTTTCCCTCTGCTATATTCGTGCTCGATTACTCTATTTTCTTTCCGCTATTTGTTTATCTCTGCCTTCCCTAACAGCCTAGTTTATTTTTCTCTTATACACCACACAATATTCAGCTGAGCTATAATTGGTGATCTTTTTGTTGGGCAGATACGGAGAACGAGGTTGCCGAAGAAGTGGAGGAGAGCAGTTACGAGGAGCTGCTCAGGAGACTTGTCAAGCTAGAAAAGGTAGGCGATGAATTATTGCAGCTTTTGTTGTTTTTACCTCAAAAATAAAATAAAATGTTACAGCAATTTGCCAAGGGGAAGAAAAAGGAGATGGATACTAGTGAAATTACCGCCAGGATAGCCTCAGCCATCGATAGTGTTAATGAAATCCGAAGGAGTATTCAAAATATGGTAATACTTAAGAGTTGACCAGTAAAAAAAAGTAACTTTGGTCAAACGAACTTATTAAACTGTTTTATTTTTGTTCTACAGCAAGCGATGCAGCAAGAACTCTACGATTTGCGAAACAAAATCAAATTGTATGAGTTCGAGACGAGGAAAATTCAACACTTGAGCAACAGAGTGATTGATCTTGAAAACCGACTAAGATTGCGATGTAGAACTGGTATATATGGAAGTACCTACATTAGTTAAATTTAGATTATAGTGATGTTGCTATAGAAATAAGTATTTTCGTCATACGAACAAAAGATGCGATCGATGAATTGTGAAAAAGATATACATATTTCATAAAATATGATGCAAATGTTGTTGAAACAACGCCATTGTCACTGCCAAGATGCATTTATTTTCTTGTATTTTACTACAAACGTAGTATAATTAAAATACATTTAATAATACGATTACCCATTGTAATAAAATACATTTTTTATCAATGGAAAATTTTCCATATTTTATTAATAAAAAGTCGTTTTACAATCTACAAATTACGCCTGCTCGATTTTCTCTTTTCCCTTCGTACGCCTTTTTTTTTGTTTCTTTGCAACTTTCTTGTCCCTCTGTACGGTTCCTTTCTTTGTCTTTGCTCTGCCTTTTTTGTGTTTCATCAGTTTCCTGCGGTTTATCCAAACTGGATAGTTTCCATACTGGTCTTTCATGGTTTTTTTACTGTAAACCTTTGCAGTTCCATCGTCCATTTCCTCATCTTCCATATTTCCTTGTACAACTTTTTTATTCTTACTCTCCTTAATGGCTTGAGCATTTGTAACTGAAAAGATAAAATTTGTTCTGGAATTTGTATCTCTACAACCTCATTGTAGAAGAGCAAGTTGGTTTTAAAATTGTTCAAGCTACACTATTTACCTGTGGCGATTTCTTGGATATCGGACATTTCCACATCTTTAGACGCATTCTCATCAATTCCCAATGTTTTCTTAAGCCTGGCCAATTCTTTCTCTCCGTACCTCACCCTTTTGACTGCTCTGCATTTCCTTCGCCACTTACTCCTTAGTGACTTTGCCATCTTGTAATGAGTCTGCAAATGTAATGTATTTGTTATTTGACTGTCCATAGAAAAACAAGTTTGAATTTCAACGGGAACAAACATTGCACGTTGGTCTCAAAATATAACCTACACGATGCTTCAACTTAATTATATAAGCACGATTCTAATTAATCCAAGGATAATATTAGAGAAAACTCACCTTTTTGAGTAAATAAGAGTGTACGAGTCACAATAAACAACCAAGAAACTTTTTTAACCCAAAAGAACAATCGGTATACCACAACACACGTGTTTACTTCCCTCTTTTTGGCACCCGATTGCAGTGTGTTGCGGAAATCGTTGCAGAAGACAAAACGGCTGAGGTGGCGCCAGATGTCGGAAACACTTTAAAGAGACCTGCATTATCAACATGAGATCACCTGAGCACTCGCACAGCGCACGAATTTCAAATACCATGTGTTGATTATTCAGATAGCTTGTATACCTACAGAAGATAAATTTTTTTTTAGCTGAGAAAAATTTGAAAAAAATGTAGTTTCTAAATCTTTTACACCAATGGTCAAATTAGTCCTCTGATAAATAATTTAAATCAATAATAAATACAACAGATTCATCTCTGAAGCAATTTTACATGCGGTTAGTATCTTGTTTATTTTATTATTCATGTGCCAGTGGCTGACGTATCGTGAGATGCATATCCATAAAATTCTTTTAATTATGTCTTAGGTACTTTATTAAATTCCTATGGATAACAACAAACTTAATTGACGGCAAGGTATGTATACTTTACTGATAATATACGATTAATTGCAGTACCTTATGTGTGTACGTGTTCCCGAGAGTAAATCTTTAACTGCTGAGTTTTCTCTTAATTAAAACCAAGACTTTTTACTCAATTACTTGGTAATTGTATTCCACTACAAATTAATTAACCGAGTTTTTACTGATAAACGTTTGATCAGATATACTCAGCGGAGATTGGATGTTAAATTCATGTGGCGTGAAAAATTAACGAAGAAAAATTTCAACAACAGCAACATGCAGCTCGAGCCGAGAGCGATAGGAATACGTTTGGGAAAGAAGAAAAAGTGTGCCATGGATTTTCCATTTTAACGTGGTATGTGTACGAATAACTTGATTATTTTTGTTTTACGCTTTACAATTACAATTTTATCTTTTTCAACCAGTAAACGCAAATACAGTACCAACGTAAGGAAATATATGCTAGTATAAAATATGCGTGACAAAATCGTTAAGTGCAGCGTTAAAAAGAGAGAAGTAACAAAAATAATAAAAAAAGTTAAAATGGCAATGATAATAAATCAGCGCGTTGTCAGTAAAATAATACGTCGTTTGTTATTCGATTCCGTTATGTCGGCAAAATCGTTCATGTGTCGCGTACAAGCTATATATATTTGCATATGTGCAATACGCGAGCAAACGAACGGGCCCCCGAGGCTGTATAATGGTCTCGCCAAGAGGTGGTAATAAGCCCAAAGCGGAACGTGAGCGCGTACAGTAGCACCTATATACTGCAGAGGCTCTGTTCTTGTTGTTAGCGCGTTTTTTTTTCTTCTTTCTTTTTCCCCCTATCTTGCTCGGCACTATTTTTTTGTCCCGGGAAGCGCTAAAACGTTTGTACAAAAGAAGGCTTTTGTTTATTAAATCTTTTTTTTTTTCTTTTGTTACGTACAATTAAGAAAAATCATGAAAAATCCCTTGAATTTGAGGGGAAAAAAGTGAGCCGGGAGTGAGAGTGATAATTTACCTCGTTTACGCGAAAACTTGGCAGAGAGCAAGAGCCTCGAGTAGCAGAGGAAAAAAATTTAGCCTTCCATGGGAGAGCCAATCAAGCTAGATTACGGAGTGTTACGTGTGAGTGGTTGTACGTATAAATGTATATGTATACACAGGCAAAATTACGTGAAACAATACGTAGAAAAGAAAACAGGCGAAACGAAGGCTCGTGCGATGCATGTATACTATTGTTTTTTTTTTCTTCTCTCCACGAAGTAGATTGAAATGCAATTGTTCATTTTTGAAGATGACGCAAGCGTGTGCAAAGAGCGTTTCGTTGTTTCCCGAATACGCTTTTTTGCATCTGGAATAATAAACGCCTTTTAACTCGTTTTTTTGCGATGCATATTTTAATCAGCGACAAATCTCTCGTACTCTCAAGAGAATAAATAAAAGACTCCACAAAGGAATGTTGGATTATTATCTCGTTTGCGGCGTATACACGAAAAAAAATAATAACAGTTGACGGTATTTGCACGAGGCGATAAGCCGTACTTATATATATATATATATCTCTTTGATATGCCTCTTGCCTCTAGCTCGTTCCTCTAAATAATATTTGCCAAGCTGATTAACGAGATTCTGTAACGTTCAAATGAGACCTTTTATATCAGCAAATAACTGATGTAATCGCAAGACAACTTTTGCGTAGCTCTGGAATCATTTTTTTTTTTTTCAATTTAATTTTATAAATACCCCATATGAAGGGCGTCACTTTAATACAACGTAAAGTTGATTGATTTCATAAAATCAAAAAAAGAATCATTTCCAAGCAGAAATCAAATTCCGTTTACCACGCAAGGACCGATAAGTCAATGAAAAAAGAAAAAAACCAAGTCCTGCAAGATAGTGATAAAAAAAAAAATATATACATTCAATAAACTCCACAAGCAAGTACTCCGTTATTTATCGTGTCAAGCGCAAAACGCAAAAAAAAATCGCTGAGCAAGTACTTGTACACATATAGATGGAGACCTCGTCGAGGAGCGAAAAAAATATTTCAAGCCGTCTCCTGAAATTGAAAGGCCGCGCCACGGGTTTCCGGTCTCGGGCGTGCACTTTCACTAGGACCGGAAGGCGGGGAACAAAAAAAATTGGCACCTCGAAAAACGAGCCCACACCTCGAGCAGGTGATACAACCGGCAGTCGACGGCTGACCAGTGCAGAGTGATCGAGTCGAAAAAAAAGTCAATCGAGCGTATAAATACACACCGCGTCTTTGACTTTATTTTTGTCCAAGGAAGAAAAAAAAATGTTATGGATTGTCGCGTGATTCGCCCGCGAAAGAGAGAGACCGGCAGCGCGAGTGCTGATATCGCCTGCAGAATATCATAAGGTGGTTACAGTTAACTGGATCGTTTGTTCAGGTGAGTGGCTGCAATTGTTTCGCAACGCGGAAAAGATGCAGCGGCTCGATACACAAGTTATTACCTACATATATATGTATACTCGTTTTTGCGCGAACAATCGAAGGTTTTGCGTGGGCTTTTTTAAAAATATCCCTGGGATACCGTTAAGGTATATTCGTACTCACAGTATATAAAGAGTGAATTTCATTCGATCTAGATAGGAGCGAGGGGACTTTTTTTAGAATTGTGTAATTCTTTTTTTTTTCTTTTTTTCCTACTTTACAGCTCATGAAAAACACTACACTCGATCGATGATGTCTTGATTTTCTCGATCGTAATAATAACCAAGCGCATCCGCAGAGTCCCTTCTAAAAATACACATTACAGGAAGCACAGGAAGGAAATTACCGTTCAAAGAGACGGGGAGTGAATAAAAAAAAAAAAAAAAAAAAAAAAGAGAGACCGAAACTTCAAACACGCTCTCTTGCCTCAAAGATCTCCCGAGCGTTTGAGAGACGTTTACGATTCTCGCACTCCGTTATGGTCTAGTTATGGGCGAGAGCGCGCGAGGGGTGCACCGAGGAGCCGTATACACCATAAATCGCGCGGTAGTTTCGGTAAGCGAGCGTATTACCCGGGCAAAGGGAAAAATGGGCCTCTTAATTAAAAAAATTACACGCCCGACCTTTTTTTTTCATCGGACATTGTTTATGGCCATCACGATCGAACCGCGACGGTATAACAATTGGGCGAACAATGGGCGATAAATCAAGCCGGCGCGCGTACCCCGAGACGAAAATAACGCGGGGCGATCGATTGAATCGTCCAAAGGGGCCTTTCGGGCGTGCGCGGATGTAATTTTCTCTCTCGCACATCGGATGCCTCGGACGAGCGATTTGTTCCATCACACGCCTGTCTCCTCCAACAGGTGAATGAGAAATGTTATCGACACGTTATTCGATGGGTAAGAAAATATATACGATTCCGCGCATTAATGGCAAAAGAGCCTACATGTATAACCAGCCTAATTTAGTCGGTCTTGGTGGTTCCACGTGCTACGGGGAAGGAAAAAATAAATAGCCAAGCGAAGAGGCGGCGTTTGCGGTCGCGACGACTCCTTGGGGTGAAGCGGTCGTCGTGGCGACTCGCCAGTTTGCGGAAACACAGAGCTCTAATGACCAGAATAAAGTCCCCGAGGAGGTACTCGTGAGAACGAGGGGAACCGGTTTCGACCACCACGTCGCCTCGAGTTACAGGCACGCGAGGTATACAGGCGCACAGAGAAGAAAGCAAGAGTCTGCACTTATCCGTGCTAGTGCGCACGTTATATACACTCACCCTTCCTTTTTTTTCCCGTATACAGCTCGGGTCCCATCAGTGCACCTCGGGTGGAGAAAATCTCCGTCCTGCTACCGGATTATCGGTGGAGGTGCAATTTACTCTGCCCCGAGAGGAGGTATTTTAATCGCCTCGTGGCTCACGTGTAATCCGTATCATCCGCTTGGCGTTTCCATCCAACCGCGCGTCTATTAGTTTCGGTCAGTAAGTCACGAGTGCCAACGCCGGTTTTGTCATGAATATTCATTTGGTCGTTATTATTGGATGGGCTTTTTGAGATCTCGTAGATTGTACCTCCTGCGACATTTTTTAAAAAGGCAAGCTAAGCAGTCACCTGCTGTTGAATACCAATACAATTCGTGCGTGTAACATGAAATATCGTGAATGTGTTGTAACAAAAAAAAAAAAAAAAAAATGTACAGTTATCGAGTCGAGGATAAGTGAAAGTTTAATTATATACACCTTTGAAGTACAAATGTGGCAAAGCAAAAGATCCTCAATAAGAAGTTCACCCGTCACTGTACATGCCTGTTGCCGGTCAATCGTGAAACTTGACCGCAAGAAACACATCGATCACGCTGTAACGCAGATTTCGCCAAGACGATAAGAGAGTATCAGAAGCAACGGTATGTGTAATGAAAATTTACGGGCCTAGCCGTTTGAGTAATAATTATACCAAACTGGTTTTCCATGGACCAGCTCGCGAGTGACAAAAATCGTCCAAATTATGAGCGCAGTAGGTTGCTGCGTGTCGTGCGCGTACGTGATGGATATTATAAATTTCCTATTGAGCAACGCAGTATACTCGATTACACACGATGGGACAAAAAATATACACATATACGTAACCCTTACGTAGCGATCAACTCGATCTGAGAGTGATATCGGATTATCAAATTTGAGAAGTAGGTGTATACCCCACGCAAGTGCAAAGTGATAGTATAGTACTGCCACTGACATATAAATGAACAACACACAAGTGGCAACGGAATTAGAGACTCTCGGGTATGTATAGGAAACTTCCGTCCTTGCGATAAAATACAGCGTATACGTACACAAGCTGGCAAGCTGTACTGCATACGGTATAGAGAGTCCGCCTGGCGACGCTAATTCGGCTGACACTGTTTTCACACCGCCGAAGTGGTATTAATGTCACGACCGTTTGCACCGGAAAAGTCTGATCTATCGGCTGACGTGGTTAGTGCTCCGTGTGGCACACCAGAACCGAAGAGAATATACACACGTATAGATTTTTAATACGATACCTCACACGTGGGGTGAAAAAGTGCATGCGTCGACCTTGACGATGATTCGTAGGTTTTGCAAGAGTGCAAGAAAAAAAAAGAAGAAAAAAAAAAAAAAAAAAAAAAAAAGAAGCAATTGCTGCTTGTGTATAGATATTAATGGCGGACGGTTTGAGTTTGCGCGTAATCCATGAAGAGGGGCCATTTCACATTGGGGTCGCGTTTCGAGTGCTCCGCTAGAAAGTAAACTTAATATGCGATGATAGGCTTACTTATACTCCGGACTCTCTCGCTGTGATGGCACGTGAGTATGCGCTCACAGTTCCGCTCACCTAACCAGGTTTAATTACATGGTTAACGATTCGACTCGCCGCAACTGTGAAAAAATACACACAACGTATAACGCACGCACTCGCTTCGTTATCATTATTGTTGTTGATTACAATTGGTTTCGTTGGAAAATCTGTGATTCATTTTTTTATTCCGAGCTCGCAATTTATCGCCCCAACCGGTTACTCTGAGGTGTGGGCGTGGATTTTTCTCAACAGGGGCCTTTTTAATATACGATGGCATTTTGACCGTTTGATTTATCACTCCTGAGCTCCCGGCGGCTTTTCGTACATTAAAACAATTTTAATTTCACACAATTGGTTTGTTGTAAAAATATGTGAAGTGAGTACAGCAATTATCCGTCGTGATGCTCAGTGCGTCGCCTAAAGTGGCCGCAGAGTAATATCAAGAATAATATTAGGTGGTTGCCTGGTGGGAATACGGGGAAATGCAAAACGGGCGAGTGGCGTTGGGTTCCTTCGAAGGAAAATCCAGTACAGGCGATAAAAGCACGTTTTGCTATTTTGAATTTTCAGCGGAGAACGCAGACGGTTTTTAAGGGCTGTATATTTTAAGAAATCGGCTACGACGAAGCTTGTGTTGGATTTATTTTTAATTCACACCTTCCAGCCACGGAGAACTGGTCAAAGTACGTGGACTTTAAAAAGTTTTATTCAAAACCTATATCAACTTTATTTACAGATTTTTTTTTACGTGATAAATTTAACGCCAAATCACAATAATTACTTAAGATCATTAGATTAGTATACACAAATGGAAAAATCAATTTTATAAAAAAAACAAATGGTGTAAATTTTTTTTTCACAATCTCACAATTTATTCTCGTCGAAGTCGATAGTTGACCAAAAGTGTTTCTGGCCCATATTGGCTTTGCTCTCCATCTTAATAACTTCGGGACCTGCGATGTGGAGGTAATCGAGCTCTTCTTTGCTCGGGTCGACTCTTTCCCACTCAAAGTCGAGATTCAAATCGGGATACCTAAAATAAAATTTAAAAAAAAAATTGGTTTCTTTGCTACCCCATACTAGGTTCGAAAAAAAAATGGCTCACCCTCTCTCCGCCACAGAGACAACGAGATCGATCAATTTAATTTGCATCGCACGGTCTCTGGCATTCATCGGTGGGTACATGAAATTGTTCTCAAATACCATACCAATGTCGTCGCTGTGGGAAACACCTAGATAAAATCATAGTTTACGAAGCGTATGTACAATCAGTCAAATGTGTATAATTTTAATTGTTTTTCAATTGGAAACGAAAAAAGTACCGTAATTATCCATGGTGTCGCTCAAAAGGTCGCTCGCACTTGTCAGAGCTCGATAGCTGTAGTACCAAAAGAGCACCGGACTTTTATTCACTTTGGCTTGGGCTTTCGCCGCTTTTTCGCCATCAACCGCGTACAGCCTATCACCCGTCATGGCTATCAATTCCTTTGTCGTTCTCCTGTCGATTGGTTTTGTACCGAAATAGTGACTTCTAATGCTTCTAGCAACACTTGCGTGCTCATCCAAGGGTACGGTATAGTTAAAGTCCAAAAGATGTGGAGCTATGGTTTTCCAGTTTTTATCCAAATCGGCAAGTAGATCTTCGTCGTTGATGAATTCTCGGAGGAATAAATGAGAATAAACAACAAAATACGCAAACAAACGATAAAAATCAATCCGAGAGCCCGTCAGATAACGAGTAATTACCCGCAATCGGATAAAGCCCATCTTCGCTAACGACACCGGTAATCCAGAGCAAATCGGCCACGTCTCCACTGTCGATGATCTCCGCTGCCGAGCGATTCATGAACGGCTCATCGCCGACTGCCTCGATGACTGGTCCGAAGGGGGTGAACGGATTGTACAGCCATGGCTTTCGAGGAACACCAGATATATATGTATACGCTCAGTCCCGTCAATGCAAAATGCGATCAACAAACAACTCTTACCATGAAGTTTTTTGTCGCTTCCGATATCGTCCGTGACGGTCTGTACCTCAAGCACTCGATCGCCTCCCGCGTGCTTTCCGTGGGGCAGCCCAAAGCAGCCGCCAATTTTCGGGCCTTGTCCTTCGAGTTCTCGTAATGCTTTCCCGGTCCGAAGCCCGTACCGCTGAACGATAAGCCATTCCGGAACAACCCCCTGCTCATCGGCGACAAGTAGTGAAAGTGGACACTGGCCCCGCCCGCGCTGTTACCGATCAAAGTGATCCTCTCGGGGTCGCCGCCAAAGTGGCGGATGTTTTCCGAGGTCCAGCGTAGAGCCGCGCTCTGGTCCTTGAGCCCCATGTTGCCGGGCACGACCCCGTCATCCTCCGTGCTCAGGAAGCCAAAGGGCCCGAGCCTGTAGTTTATCCCCACGACTATGACGTCCCTATCCATGAGGAATCTCGCACCCGCGAGCGCCGAGCCGAACTGAAATGCCCCTCCGTGGATGGTGAATATGACCGGTAGTGGGTGACTGCCATTTATCTCGGTTGGCACGTAAACGCTCAAGTAGAGGCAGTCCTCGGTGCCGAGGACTCGGTAGTTCAAGTGCCCGTGGTGGTATTGAATGCAGGGACTCGGCGATTTCGTTGCCGTCAGATTGCCCATCCATTTTCGGACCGGTTCGGGTGGCTACGGCCGGTTGTGTGTGTTTTAGATGCACGGGATGTATACGCGGACAAAATTATGTACTCACCTGGAATCGTCTCTCTCCAATTGGTGGTAGCGCGTAGGGTATACCTTCGTACGCGTCGTACCTGCGTCCGCCGAAAGATACCTTGTGGTAACCCACGATGCCCCCAAGATGAGTTTGAACAAATGGACGAGCGGCCGCGGAAAAAGTCGCACTCCCGAAACCAAAAAGTAACAATAGAACGATACGTGCCAACATTTCGCGTGGGTATGCTCAATAAAGCAGCTGCACTCGCGTGTGATGCGTCGCAAACTGCGATAACAACATTTTTTTTTTTTTTTTTTTCACTGCAAGCAAGTATTATATTATTATCTCGCATGTATTACTGTACATGACGCAGCAGCCGATAATACTTTGGTTAGGGAATCCAAACTGACACTCGTAATAACATACTTTGATGGATCGTCGCGAAGACGAAGGCGGATAAACAGAGACAAACGAGAATTCATCAACAATAAACGCAGTGCTGTTACTCCGACCCTCGAATGAGACAACAAATAATCGGTAATGGGTGATATTTTTATACAGCTGTTTTTCCGTTTCCCCAAGTTTAACCAAAGTGCACTGCAGATGCTACAAAAGTACATACAATGTAATTATTGACGCAAACGACATTGAGATTGTCGGCAAAAGGTCGGCAAAAGGTCGGGGAAAGGTTTCGATCTGAAAGGTGAAAGGCAAAACGGCGCGGGCTAGGCAAAAACTTTCGTTTTAAATTTTCCCCGCTAAATCTGAAGCAGCAACAACAACAACAGCAACGTATAGCCGCGTATCGGGTATCAGCTCACGTAAGGTCACGGCTGCGCTGCCTCATTATACGCGGTTCTCGTATGCGTAAAGCAGGTCACGCCGAAACTTTTATCCCAACCTGGTATACGTAGCCGATCTCCACTGCTTTCCTCGCGGCTCAACAACAGCGCTCCCCCTACCCCCTCTAGTTCTTGGGCTACAATTATACTTTATTTCCCCGGCAGCTAGATAAGAGCCCTTTTTCAGCGCGCGCCTTCTTTCGGTGAGGCGAAGGTTTTCTCGTGACCGATTCGGAAACGAGCGTTTATGTATATGTGCATCCCAAAATGGGCGTGGCTGTGAGTTTTACTTTCCGAGCGATAACGCCTGTGTCCATATATATGCATTGTATGTACATGCAAGTGTAATGGGAGAGAGAAAAGGGATGATGATGATCATCACCAGAGGCGCCGCTTAGCGTTGAGCTGCCCGTATATCAGATCGAAAACGTGTAAATTCGTTTCGATGCAGAAAGAGAGTTGCTTGAGCGGAGGCCGTTCATTACAGGTTTGCCGCATTACTCTCGTCGTAGGTGGTAAACTTTTTGCCGCAGCGCGTCGCTTTGAGAGGATTAGTTTTGGGCGCAGGTGTGTGGAGCGAACGAGTGTGTTTTACGCACGTGACCGACTCGAAGCACGAAACTCGGAAATAAAATCCAATGGCCAAAGTTGCGCCACGTGGATAAACGATATAAATATATATACCTCTCTCTCGAATCCCATCGACCGATACCTCCGCAATAACTTACACGCGTGCATGCCGGAAGAAAGCAAATCTGCTGCATGTAAAAGCACCCACACGCACGCGTGTATGTATATAATACAGATGGTTTGCGCATTGGAGTGGCGATAGGTTTACGCGGCTTATAAATATGATGTGATGACTGTGCCGAAGCGAGGGGACCGCGGTATGGACTGTGATATACGGAAGCACCACGCTAATCGTGGGTGTGGCAAAGCTCTGCAGTGAATTCAGCCCCGTCGTTCTTTAGGAATAGGTCAGGCCTGACCTTAGAGCGTATACATTGGGAAAAAAAAGGGTTGGCTGTGTTAAACTATAGGAGTCAGGGACGCCTACGCGGTATATCATGTTCTAATGCTTTCTCTGGTGTGATACGTGATGCTTCCAATGTACATTTACGGATGAGCGTGCCTTTTTTTTTCTGCTGTCGAGGTGTAAGTGATGGACGCAGATTTGGGTTGGGCCTCTACACGTGGATTTTAAAATTACTCGGTGGATTATTATACCTGGGACGCGCGTTCCACGCACAAGAGGAGTGATTTGGCTGTTTGATTGTTCGATCTCCTTTTTTTTTTTTTTTTGGAAGGGTGGATAAATGATCTTTGTTTGATTGGAGTTTAGGGTTCGACTGATGGTAGCTGCAGGGTGTGGTTTCGTGGCCATCTATGGCCAAGGTTTTACCGAGCCTTTTTCCTCATTGAAGTTTCGATCCTCTCTGCCATCCAAACCACTCGCTCTATGTTTTGGCAACAATTCTCATGCTTCCCTTACGCACATCTACAATATAATATGGTCTTGGAAGATACCACTACCGATTTCATACCGTCAGGTTATCTCGAAAATTACACAATCCCCGCACACCCTCGCGTACCATATATATATATATATATATATATATATATATATATATATATATATATATATATATATATATATACAAACGCTCGCCCGCGCGATCGATGCATCCAGTACCCGTAGACAAACCTTCAGCGCACAGGGTATACGTATACAACGAAACACACGTCACAATGGCTCATTAAACAATGTGCAGCCAGCAAAATCAGGCACATATAATCCATGCAAAGCCGGCACAATGTACGAATGCTCGGATGTATATATACTCAAAAGTTTAGCGTGCTCTCAGATTCCTCAAATAGCTCATTTATCCGTGTATATATTGTACTTACGCTCATACAAAATCAAACGGTCCCGTACGGCCGCTGCTAAAATCGTTATATCATGTACGGTTGCGCAATACGTGCATACCCATACGTATACGAGTATACGGTACACAGCCGATGCATGGAACACAGCATCGCGCGGCTCACAGAAATATTCTCGGGCTTAGTAAGTATAAATACGTGTGCAAAGAGAAAGAGTCGTAGCTACAGGGCAAGCAAAAGGCACACCAGGAAAGAGAGAGAGAGAGAGAAGGTTGCATTTATCCTTTATATATGTTTGTTCAGGATTACAGCGCACGGGGCTAAGCACTGGAAACCTTTCGAGTTGTATACACGCGATGACCCCATACTAGGTGCGTGGACCAAAAGCTAAGCGCAGTACCTACTTGTGTAAAATTATACATATATACCCTCTTGAAAGAGCATTATACAATTTTTATCTTTGCTAAATTTCCTTTCTCCGCTTTGTCGAGCCATCTCGGTAGCCCGATCTCATTTGTCGCATCAGCGAGCTCTTCTTCCGCGAGTTGTGAACTCTTGTCTGCACGTCTATCTAGAATCACGCAAAAGCAAAGTTGGTATGCGATTTTATCGTACATCGTCAGGGCATTGATTGGGGAGACCCGTAAATACGTTGGATTATAGCACCACATGTTGCTGTCGATAAAGAGACACTTTTTTCTCTCCCCCTTCTCATCGAGGATCTCTCGTATGAGTGTGTTTTCTACTCGCCGCGACGTCACAGCTGTGGGCACGTGAGAGTTACTTTTATTCAAGAGTATATACACGGTCGATATACAATGGAAATTTCTTACCATTATATACACCGTAAAGCTTTGATTTATTCGTGTACGTTTTATTCGTCTGGCCATTTGCAGGTGCGCTGGCGCACGATTCGAAAGTACAAAGTATACAAACGTGTGCTTGCACGGAGACTATGTGATTTTTTATGTGTAGCCTCCATAAGTTTACCGTACTTGGTTTTCTTCGATCAGGTATTCTGTTTATGCGCTGTTTTATGAAGAAAAGACGTGATAGGTAGCGCAAAATCGGATTTTACGTGTTTGGATATTATTTTGCATAAAATTTGTATTAAACAGCGAAGGAATCTACGAAAAATTGATCGCTATTAAAGATATGAAAGCGTGTGAATTCCTCAAAAGTGATTAAATCTATAATGATTGCGGTATAAACGAAAAAAAAAAAAAAAAAAAAAAAAAACAATCAAACAAATCAAGCAACGATGTAGGTTACCAGCTTTCAGATACCGAAATCCTCGATGGTATTGCTCCCTATTTGCATTCCCAAAGGCAGATCGTTTCAATTAGATATTATTTTAATACTCGAAAAACGTGTGTTTCTTTCATCAAGATCGCTTTCACCGAATGATGTTGGGAGTCAAGCTTAATTCTCCCACAAATCTTCAATTTTATGAATTTTCAGTTACATCCAATCGCCACATCTCCCGAGTAATAATAATATTTTTCTCCCAGCCACTACTGCCAGCATCACCGCCGACTAATAATCCATACAGTTTGTATTTTTTTTATGCAAAAGCATGATTCTTCATTAATTTTCTACTCCTTACCAATAAACACTCAAGTTTCGTGAATCTCCTCTACGTGTGCAGATTCTGGAGAAATTAATTTTACCAGCTACCCGAATTAATTTTCACCCCTATTTATGGGACATAGAAATCCAGGTGCTGAGAAACCAGATTCCTTCACAGTTGAACATTGAAATCTAAAGCAGCTTAAAGAAAAATACTTTTTGACTCTACATGCAACAGCACCTTGTAAACTTTGTACCGTGTCCGAGACAATTAAAAAAAAAAAAAAAAAAAAGAAAAAACACACGACCTGTTTAAGAGTAACCCGAAAAACAATCCTCTTTCCGCCCGACTGAGCTTCCGTCCGCTGCTCGGCTGTCGTTTTTCGATCCATTAAGGACATCCTACCACCTGGTGCCCTTATGAAAAAAAAAAAAAAACGCGACAGAGCAGGTGAAACGCAAAGACGTGATCCCCGTGAAAACTGTTTTGTCGGTGAGCAAAACAAACAGACTCACGCTAGAGTCACGGAAAGGAAGTTCATCCAAGCGACCACGACGAGGAGGAAGAAGTCCAGAGAACGAGCGTGAGACGCACATTATACATTATACCCCGGGCCAGCGTCGACGCGCCTCTATATTTATCTCCCGCGCACGTATACCCATGCACATACATGTATATACGTCCGCGGAAGAGCACGCGAGAGCCGCCGAGCGATTTACGCGTCTGGAGCGCGAGGTATGTCAACCGCGCTTTCTCACCCCAACTGTTTCGGGCTCCTCCTCTCGTGTCTTTGTGCCAGGCACTCCCTGCACTCTGCCACGGCAATTAACGGGGAATGCGCCCAAAGCTCCTTTCGGCCAACGAGAGCTGCTCGGGAGAAGTGCCGATCGGTACACAAGTAATGGCCATGGATCGGTAAGTTTGCCGGATGGGCCCGTTGTTTTGATGATGCGCGTTTTGGCCAGTTCTAGCTTGGTCCATATTTTCTTTTTCTCCCTTCGAGCTCTACTTGTCGGATAACCATATGTGCTGTACAGGATACGACGATCATCGATAATACGAGACAATGGACGAGCCCCCCAGAGGCAGCCTCCTCATCAGCCCGCAAGACAGATTCAATCAACTCCGCCTCGGTGATGCCTTCCATCCTCTCCACTCTCCCTCCCTTGGTACATCGATCGAAACAACATCACGGATATGGGCGGGGAAGCTGTGATGAAATAGTTTGCAGCGCGGCTTGATTGAACACGCGTGGGCGGCAACCCGCCGGTGATTAAAGAGCTCCGCGCGTTGGGCTGGAATAGGTCGTAAAGTAGGTCTCCTCGGGTGGTACGAGAAAAATCACTCCGTGGTTCAAAATGTATGTGATTGAAAAAAAAAAAATAAAGAAAGGCACGAAAGATAAAAAGAAGGTGGTAGCAAAACACCGTGTTCGCAATAACGTGTCCCCACGCGCATTGAATACAAGCGGCGGTGCAGTCAAAAGTCGCGGCAGAGAATAAGGAGAGGCGCTGAGCGCGACGACGAGTCGCGCTATTTTCACGCGAGGGAGAGAAAGAGAGGGAGCTTATCGCGCGGAATCTCGGGAACACGTCGCCGATGGCTCATGTTTTCTACTCCAACTATGTTGCTCGTGCATTGTATAACGTCTAGTTTGGCTCGTATATGTATGTGCCATGATTTCAGTGTTTTATTGCCAAGCTTAGGGACAAGTGGCGCTCACGATTAGTCGGCCAAGTGATACGTTTTATCTTGAATGATGCGTGTGTGAGTGCGTGTTACCGATCGACTTTGTGGCAGCTCAAGAGCTTAAAGTGACGGGAATAGAGCACCTTTCGAGGTTCTTTGTTGGGTGGTGAAAAAATTTCGGCACAATGGCCAGGTACGATTATTTTTCCTTGGTTTTTTTACTTCTCGCACGGGCATCTGTTGAAACAATGAATAAATTCGAGATCGTTACACGCGTAATCACGCGACGGTATGCAAATAGCACGAGCATACGCACACTTGCCGAGAAAATTTTATTACCGCGTTGGCGTGTGCGCTCATCGCGATGGAGCTGTATGTATATCTTATCTGAATTAGCTGACGATCGTTTTTATCGCAAGTGTTATTGCCGCGTGTGGTTGAAGAAGCCAACATCTCTCGCGTACGGTTTTGTTAAACGTTTTCTTCCTCCAGGAAAATGAAGAATTTAATTTCACGAGCAATTGCGATCCATCACTACCCATAAGTATAATTTTTCCTTACCTCTCTGGGTGCGCACAAGTGTAATATCTTTGATCGAAATTGACGATCAAAAACGGGGTGCGCCAAGACTGCGGCACCTCGTACGATGCATACTTATATACCCCATTTCACATCCGCAAATCTCGGGACGATCGATTGGTTTTTCCCTGCGAGAAGAATAGCCCATTTTATACGGATGGCGGAGTTTTAGCACATCCACCTATTTCTAGCTGAACAAAAAAAAAGAGTGCTGTACAAAAGCGATGGTGTACACCCAGCCCGAGTCTGCAACGATAAGAGCGCGCGTGTACACCGTGCATTATTTTAAGAAGCACCGAAAGCGTCCGCCTCGCGCTCAATTAACTCTAACGTTAATAATTGCACGGTGTGGTCGTACACCCGCGTTTCAGACTCGCACCGGTTGCCTAAGCAGTTCTTGGCACTTCCATGGATTACTCGGAAGCTCCGGTTTGGGACCCGCGCGTATTTCCAAAAGATCCAGGTCAGAGGTCGCTTCCCATTTTCAACGCGTTCCACCACGCAAATAGCCGTTTTCCGAAGTACAACCGCACAAAACTCCGATCTAGAAGAGTTCAAGAACCTCCGCGGTGCAGGAAGGGAAAGAGAAAAAAAAAAAGCTCTCATACACATGGCGATGAAGCGCGAAATCATCGGCAATCGGGGAGGGACAGACGGGGGCGAATCCGTACGTGTACCACCCATAGCTGCACGGTGTCACGGGATGAACAAAAGAAATTCCACGCGTGCGGCTAATATATCGCCTCGCCCGCGTCGCATGCATAATATCGAGGGTTGTGGGAGGGATGGAAGATATAGGGGGAGAGATCGGATGGACTCGGCGAGGACGGAGGGTGAGTTAGCGAATAACGACCCCTCGGCCACGTTATACACACACTGGGGTGTTGCATCGTGTGTGTAGGTAGGTACACCACTGCCACCCTGTGAGTATACGGAATGCATGGCTGAAGGAGTGGAGGAGAGCCGGTATTGCGCGCGCGCGAGCGCTGCCTGGCCGTGCTCTCCCGGCCGCTGCTGCTGCTGCTGCTGTCGTCATTCCAGCCCGGGATGTTGTCGGCGTCGGGTGTCCAACGGCAGCCGCCTCCTCCGTTGTGCCTACGCTCGCGAGTGTAAATCCCAGCTGGCTCGTGATATAACTACGGACAACTTGCAAAGTTCGCCTCGTGTCGTGGGTGTGATTGTTCGGATGCCCAAGCTGTACTCGCTCGGTTGTACGCGAATGGGATCTTCCTGAGGACCCTGTGCACGGTGTTCCGGGAGCCTTCGAGGAAGAGACCGTCATCACCGACTGCAAGGAAACATGATGAGGTGCGACTTGTACAAGTACTTTCCGTTCTCCTTTTTTTTTGTCCTTCGGCCCAAGTATTTCGAGTATGTGTTGTCAGCCCGATGTCCATTGATTTCTTGTTTGTTGCTTTTTAAACGAGGAAATAATTTACTTTTACCACCAACGCGTAATATACCGCAGGGGGTTGGGGGTTGTCGTAGCAAGAGGAGGGGGTGGCTCGTGGCTCGGGGGTGGAGGTGAAAAATCGATGACGCGCACGTAGGGCTAGGTATACACACGCAGCTTGATGCAAAAGCACTGTACCAGCTATACCCAGCAAAGTATTATAATACACCTGGTGAAGTATAAGCGGATGCGAGTGTGCGTTGTAATGTAACGGCCTTGATTGGAGGTGCAACGTGACCCCGAAAAAACTGCGCCCCGGCTCGATAACTCCTTTTAATGATATTAGTCTCGTGTATGCGTGCGCGTTTTCTCCCTACTGTCACTACTTGACGCGGTGGCTTTAAAAGATGTGTAACTTTTTTTCCTTTTCCTTTTCTTTCTTCATCCTATACGTACTTATACTATGGGGTTTTTGCGCCATTGACACCCTGCGTTGTTTAATGTGACCCCGTCGTGGTATTGGAATGATCCGAGGTAACACGTTCGATGTGTTAGTGGCGCTTGAACTACTCCCTGTTGTGATGCTGCTCGAAACTCGTGGGTCCGAGCTTTTTCAAAGCGGTGGAGGAGTTTCTAAAAAAGTCCAGCTCTCTCTTTTTTTTTTTTTTTTTTTAATATTTTTATTCGTTATGTAGAAACGTCTTTTCTGAATTTTTCAGTGTTTTTCATCTTCCATTCTAAAATTTGTTTGGTCGTGGGTCGACGAGTTGATATTTAAGGGAAATATGTTAAACGAAGCAAAAAACCATGATAAAGTATATTATTTTCATGGGAAGAAATGTTTCAAACGGCAACATTCGGATTTTCCTAAAACTAGCACAGTAATAAACGTACACGTGGAACAAGATACGGATCGACGATTTATGACGAGTTAATTGAATTAGAAGCGTATAAAAAAATACATGTACACATGTTTTCCCAGCGGTGATAAAAAAAATCAGTGAAACAGAACTCATAGAAACTATGATTTTTTTTTAAATTCTCTTTCGTCAAATCAATGGGGACACTTTACTTTCTTTCCTCCCCTCAAGCGATTTCCATATTTTATCGAGATGCGAAACCCACTTGGGACGGGGGATTCCACGATATATACCAACTGCACCACGACAGCCGACGAAAAATTAAGAAAACCGAAGCAAATATGTGCGGGTAGATTGTTATGCGTGCACGGCGGCAAGTTGAATGTACGCGTGGTCATAGGAAAACCAACGACAAGGACGGCACTCGAGTGCAAAACCCTATACCAAGCATAGATAGAGGAAATGCGCGCACGGCGGGGCTAATAAAACCCAAGAGGTGCAAGTACAACTCCCTCGAGAACCTTCGTTCCGGGAGCGCGAGCGAGTATAGGTATAATGTGTACGCACGTGTTGTGCTGCGCGTGCCCGAGGAAAGTGACAGCCGTGCGCAGCAGCCCGTCCGTCTCCCGAGAGGGCTGTCTCCTCGACAGAATATATGTCGCTCTTTCCCCACCGAACGAAACGGGGGAAAAAGAAAGGTTGGTCCACTGGCCGCCATTGCATCTATACAACTAGCACGAGGATATCCTTCACGATGGGGCCGGTGCTTCCGGGGATCAAAATTACATGTACACCGGAGAGTGCGATGCTCGCCCGGAAGGTACAGTTGCCGAGAAAGAGAGGAAGATGCTGCGTGCGGTCTATCGATTTTCAGGGCTGTGCACGAAATATAGGCCGGGTGCGCGGGAGTGGAGAATTTTCCCGTCATCGCTGCTCCGTTTGTACTTTCGGGCCGAGTACACGTGGGCTTGTTACACTGCGACAGGTACAACGGCCAAGTAAACAAGAACAATTTCTTGGAGTTCAACTGCTCCCGGCAGGTTTCGCAACGAGCCGTAGGCTATCGATCATCGACAGGCTATTGACTTTTTTCTCCTTTCAAAGTTAAATTACTATCTCGGTCCGGTTATTAATAATCCCCATTTGCTCGTTTGGACTGTTTAGCAAGTGCGAGCAGTGATGCGTTTGTTGTTCTTTGGGCCTAGCTGTGAAAATACCCACGTATATTGTTTGTCGTCCCGCGGTTTCTTTGTTGTTACATTTGCTATTCGGTATGCGTGAAAAAAGGAGAAAAAAACAAAACAAAAATATGGCCGAGCTAATAATTGTGTCGAGTAGCAGAAAAATACCAAGCATAGCTCACGATAAAACTAGTTTGACAAAAGAGCAGTAGCCATATACAATCGAAAACCTTTCCGTCCATAAATCTCGGGTCCTGTGCCTCCTGTACCGATCGTTGGGAACGCTGGGGATGGGGGAACGATCACCGTCGCGCGGCTTTTCTCCGCATTCGTGCTCGAGTAGATTAGTATACACTCCAACTCTCCCCCGGCAAAAGGATGCTGTCGTCGGCACCACTACATCCGCACAGAAAGTGCTCGTCGTCACTCGTACATATACGTGTATATACACACGCGCAAGAGCTAGGGGTGGATGCGAAGCTACCGGAATGTAACGTGATGGTACGGGGAAGCAAAGAGACGCGGGCAACGAGGGAGGAAACCGATCCAAGTCACGCCACCGCACTTGTTATTGGCTGACTGCTTTATCAACAAAAAGTACAATGGCCACCAAACATCCGGGAAAGTCTTACTCCATCAGGTGAGCCATTTCGTAGACGATCAGAATTAGAGCAGATTAACCTGTGGAGAGCACATTGGCTTTCGGAAAATATAGAGGATGAGCGAGCATTGTACTTTTATTTGGGCAAAAGTGAATCGTTTGCTATTTTCTTTCTTTCTTTTTTTTGTTTTTTTTTTGTTTTTTTGTTTAATGAGGTAGACCTCGACGAGTAACGATAAAGCAACCTCACGGCCGATGGATAGAATATAATGAAAATTCATAGGGTACGAGTACACATATATTATATACCCGCGTTACGTAACTCGTGTACACGTCTCTGTGCCAGCGATACCTCGAAGCCATCCTCTAATGAACTCCCCGACATCACATTTAGAGCTGATAAGGATCTTGAAAAAAAATCAAGTACACGCTTCTCGCGCTTTCTATGAGGTTGCGCAAGCACGCTGCAGGTATTATACCCGACGAAAATCTTTCGTGTACGCGTGTACACCTACCTACATTCCACTACCTATGTACACACAACTTTCATTTCGAACTTTATTTCCCGAGGCGTTATAATGGCATTTCGCGTCAATGCCGCGAGTGCGTGCCCTATATTTTATTGCCGATTCTATCGAGCGTTCCAAAGACACGTTTATTGTTGCCATTACCGCGCGACCGCATCTCCGTTTGGAAAACATAACACACACATCTCCCTCGGCGCCGCGGAAAAAAAAAAGCAAAAAGTTTCCTTCCGCCCGTCACTTTCGCGGCTCTTTCTCCTCCTCCTCCTTCTTTTTGCTCCCGCGTGTACCTAACGTATATACAGCTTCCTCTCGCAGCCCACTTTGCGATCCCCTCGCGTGCAAGATGACGTTTCTCTCTCTCTCTCTCTCTCTCTCTCATCTTTTTCCTCGTTTTTCAATGTTCCTGCGCCCATTTCAATTTCACGAGTCCCCGTGGCGCTCGTACACCGTACTTTAAACATCGTAAAAAAAAAAGCCGCGATATCTCGCTTCGGTAAAGCGCGTTAAAAGTTAGTTTGCCTTTGCGCTCTGGCGGCTCGTACACGCGTTGCGCGCAGTTGCGCAACTCTCAAACAAAAGATCCATATTGTAAGTATACGTGTGTTATACGTACGCTCTGCAAACGTGGGCAAACGCGGTTGGGAAAAAATCGGCACTCTTGGGAATATACCGTCACGAGTGCGAGAGAGGAGTGTGCGCATGCGACATATACAAAAGTAGGACAGTTTCGATGATTCGTTTGCTTTGACAGATATTAAAAGAAAAAAAAAAATAGATTATTTTTCAATCGACTCGATGCAAAGGACGATTGTCTTCTTGGATTTCGAGCCGAAAACTTGTACTCAAAGACTGCAAAAAGTTGCAAAACGGCATTACGTGTAATCGTTGCCCGAGATAATTTAAAATCCCCTTACGTATATATATAAATATCTATAGGCATGGTAATATTGTATACGTGCCGGCCGGCTTTTGTTGAGCGAGGCACGTTCGCTCCAGTCCCACGCTCGCTCGTGTGCTATGGTGCATCTCGAGGAAAAAAAAGGGGGGGGGAAGGGAGTAAGACGCTAATGCGCGAGGCTGGGCATTTTCCCTTTCCCTCTCGGCTGGAGATACTCCCGTGATATCTACTCTGCCTCGCTCTGCCTTGGAACATATACGCCAACGAGATAGAGCTCAAACGCGAGCTAAGCATGCGGTTATGACTACATACTTTTTTTTCTTTTTCAAGATGGAAACTTGTTGCTTGGCCGACGGGTACATTGTACCATGATGCAAAACAATTTAATGGGGGGTACGGGTTTCCGAGAAGTAGGTGCGAACTAATGGTACACTATTTACGTTCATCGGGGACTCTCGGGAAAATCGTCTCGTTGTTTGCGCCATGGGCTTGTATGTATAATATGTGTGTTACGAGGCCTTGATCCGAAGATCGAGCTGCGCGGGCTGGTGTTGCGTTTACGCGCTTAGAAAGTGTATTGACGACGTTGTAATGAAAATTGATACTTTCCGAGTGTATACGTATTACCGTACGTTGGATTACCATGTTTTGATACACCACGCGATACTGCACCTCTGTATCACAGTGTTGACATTTTTCAACAAATTAAAATTGTTTGAGGTAATCATGGTCATCTCTCGAATATAAAAAAAATCGTGCAAAGAGCTGATAACTCAACGAAAAATTAAAAAAAAACACCCGTGTGTTAATTGTAGCTATATACTGCTATACAAAAGACTGGCAGTCGTTTTGCTGAAAAACGAGTAGTGTACTGTGGACGCTGACGAGAGTACGGGGCAATTTGTGTTACGCAATGCATCCATCGAGCCTCTGTTTCGCGCGAACGCGATTTTCGTGTTTTTCGGCCAAAGTGAAATTATACCTCGCGAGAGTTGCTTATTCCAAACTATACCAGCACACGAGTAGAGTTTTGCATTGTATAAATCCTTCTCGTTTGGGTTGAAATTTTTCGATGCACCGCAATCACAGCTCGATCGAATAAGTCTTCACAATAGCAGGATGTGACGTTGCTCCGTGAGACCGTGAATATCAATGGGCATAAATTAACACTCTCTTACCTTGGCTTTCGAGAAACAGTACAAAGTTACGATTATAAGAATTTTTACCAAGCATCGCGTATGACCATGCGTGCCAACAAAACGTACCCACGCACCGGGAGCTATAATTGAGGAAACTAGGTAATCGAGCAAAAAAGAGTCGAGTTTACCAATTAACTCTACAGTATCAATAATTCATGAAAATCGATCTGCTACCCATGGCCATGAACCTGTTAAAAAAAAGGGGGGGGTAACAAATACCTCCCTCCTCGCGACTCATAGAGTTCTATTTGCGTCTTGATCGATCGATCGAGCGGCTGCTAATCGATTATTTTCCAGCATCCGCTCACGACCTGCCTCCCTCTCCGCTTCAATACAGCGAGATATGCCATTTTAGATAGGAAAAACCCCGCGCCTCTGTTTTATTTACCCCCTGCAATTTCATTGTTGAGGCGCTTGGATTTTTGGAGTCCCGTAGATTGCCATGATTGCCTCGGATGTATCGAGCCTTGTACGGGAGGAAAAAGTTGGGATGTAGAAAATTTTGAGAAAAAAAAAGGAAAGATACCGATCGATCGCTCGCTGGATCCTTTTCGCGATAAGGCGATTGCCATCTGCAAGATCTCGAGACATACGCTTGAGGAACAATCAGGCGTCAATTATAAACGGCGAAATTCGTGCACGTACAAGCCCAAGCAGCACTCGTAAATCAGCGACGTAACGCATAGCGCGAGCTAACCGTGTCTCACGTATACGCCACGCGGAGCCGAAATCGTTTCCTCCACGCGAGTTACAATTGCACGAGACGCCGAAAAGGAGACGTATATGCAATTAGACACAGTCGCGTAATTAGCTCGCGGAGGCGGCCTCTTCATCTCTCGCATTCGCACGTGTTGCGTGTATGTATGTATACATCACGTGCAAACGGGGAAGCGGGTAAAGGAGCAACAACTTCGACGCGCGGTTAACTTCGTGGAAGGAGACGCGCGCCACGGGTGTATATAATTTACGGGACGCCGTCGAGTCGCGGAGCACTGCTCACTTTCCGTCTCGACGGCTGGTTTTTCGATACAGATCGGCGATCGGCGCGACCGCGAATTTCCGCTCGGCGCATCCCACAAACGAGTCAAGATGCCTATCGAACAATGGGACGACGCGAGACCCCTCTGTTGTTGAGCAATGTATATACTTGTACAATTTACGCAATCGAAGAGCGAAAAAAAAAGTGGATCCAAACAAAAGTGCACGTAATGCATAACGTCACGTGAGAAGCGATATTTGAGCAAGTCAAGCTCCTAAAAACGTTGGAAGGCAAACACCAGTGCATGCGTACATTAGAAGTACTCCTTTAACGAGCGCTTGCAGTGCTATTATTCATCCTGCATGTTGGCGCAAAACACGATTATCCACTCAATTCCTGCGCCGTTTCGGGATGGTGAAAAAAAGCCAGGTATTTGTACTCCAAGTAACAAACGAAAAAGATCGTCGAGGAACTTTAGCACGCACGCGTGGGAGAGCACTCGTTTGCCCGTAACCAAGTAAAGTATGTTACACGTGCTCTCCATTAATTGATTTCCTTTTTATACTTCCATAAACTGCATCGAATCAACGCTCCGTGTGCAGTGAAACAAAATAACGTGTCTGCCCAAAATCGTCTGGTTCTACTAGTTTTTTTTTTTCGACGACTCTGTCAACGTTTTTTCAAACAACGAGAGGAGACGAAGAGATGTCTTTCTTCAGCCAAGCCATCACTAAAACTTGTCCTTCATCGAGTGCCGTGAACTTGACGTGCACTCACGTAACAATAACAGAGCCCCCTGCCCCCGTTAAATATAGACGACCGGGAGCCTTGACGAGGCAGTTGCATCCGCTGCCGGCAGGTCCCCTCCTCCGCCTCTTGCCGCACGAGACGCTCCCAATCGCGTGCGTGCAATACTCATCATCATCATAATAACAATAATAACGAAATTGATGCAGCAGCAACGGTAGCTGCTACCGACCTAATGGCACGTGGGCAGTCCAATGCACGCGGGACGATGTACATCTCGCCTCCTGTTTTTCAGCCGAGACGGAATTTTAACGACGAGTGCGTTACGGGAGTCACACGCCGAGCAGCAGCTCGTTAGAGCCCTGTGGCATCTCTTGGCTGAGATTATCAAGTTTCACGCGTGAAAGAGAGAGAGAGAGAGAGGCGATGGGCGGATAGGTGCGACCTCAGGCCACTTTAGGGACTTATTTTCGAAACTTTAGCCTTTCCACTTTCCTTGGGCGGAGCTTGCGCGTGACGTTTGCTCAATTGAAGCTGAAAGTGCTCGTTTAATTGAAAAAAAGAATGGATGCTGCAGCGCTGACCGAGGGATAGGGGCTATTTTTGGGTTCATATATATACATCGGGGATAGACGCGATGTTTGGTTTTTTGTCTAAATAGTTTATGGAAAATATATTTTTATATAGTCATAAGGTATCAGCATTTTTTGATGTCGAGCATACAGTGTCCATGCACACGTGGAGCGTGCCCTTTCTGTCACACGTGCACGTAAAAGATGAAATGCCCACGATGATTTGATGAGACACTCGTACACGTGTCTGTGATGGCTCTGACAGACGAAAGAGCCACCAAAGTGATTTAGAGCCCAGGATATACAAGTAGACACTGTGCAGTATAAATGTAGCTTATTAAATTTCGTAGCAATCAATTAAAACCTTCTACTGATTCATCACACGTTGTCGTGGCTTAATTCCATTACTTTTCGCCAGATTCTCGTAACAGGTTGGACATTTAGCGTACGAAAAAAATGCTGCTCTACAAATTTTGGTGTTTGCACAACAAAAAAAAGGATCAACTTCATTTCAAAGTAATAATGTTACTACTAATATTATCAAGAGAGTTTGTTACTTTACTTATTTCTGTCCTCAGATACAAGGTGTTTCTTCTGTTTCTGCCAAGTGTAAGTGTCTCTTTAACATCATAGAGACAATTAGTGAGATCGTAGTGAAAGTACCGTGCACGTTTCTCTTTTGGAGTTCTGTATTTAAAAACTTGGCACTTTTTTTTTACTTTTGACAAAACTTCTCTAATCACAAGTCAAGTCAGATTACACAAAAAGATTTGACTAGCATGTTTTTTCTGTCTCAAAAACTAATGGTACTCCTGCAGAGTGGTCGTACCTAAAATTCTTTAAAGCCAAGTCGCAAAGTGTCCCTCACTAAAGTTGTTTTACTCGAAAAAGTTTGCGACAAAAGAAAAAAAAACGAATCAACAGACAATGGAGAGAGAGAGAGAGAGAGAGTGTCAGCATCAGGCTTCGTGGACCTACTTGCGCAAGTCATTTCACAGCCATGGGCTAATTACCCGTCATTACTCATTACTCATTACTCATTGTGCACGTGAATGGTACACGTGCTCTGACATATATATACATATTTTTTTTTTTCAATGCCTGGTTTTTGCCGATTCATACGACACCCTGGCATCTTCTTCTTCCTCGAAGCGGAACAGATATATATGCCTCGCTGACATCTCCGTTCGCGTACGTATTAATATCATACAATACAATGTATCATCGAGTCTTTCATGGAGTATCCCTTAACCGACGCATCGATCGTTTCGGTACGTAATCGTATGAGTTTTTGCGTTCTCGTTCACTCTCGTTACGCACAGTGGTACGCAACTACTTTGCTGAACAATGTGCCCTTGTACACTGTATAACATTCTGTTGGCTGTAAGTACATCTTTGTTGAGTCGTGCATATAATTACACGGTACAGTGGTGTTTGTAGGAGAAAAGTTCTACGGAGAGTACCAGTATTGTAGATTTTCTCGGGAGTAGGTTATTGACTCCCGTAGCTCGAGAGCGTTCCCTTCGACAGCTGTATACCCTACATGGGCTTTGGCGGAAAACACGCTCCGAGTTGCACGAACCAATTTAAAAGTAGAAAGTGACGTTTCAATGAATTTTTGCAATCTACGGTGGTAACCAAAGGACAATCCGAATTTCATGCCAGGGGAAAAACATTTTCGATCGTCCCTACTAGCTACGCAGTACCTACTCACTCGATGTCGAAATTAATCACCCATCGGTGCTCTACATATACGACACTCTCTCGGTACGAAAAGGAACTCGTTTTCCTTAAAAAAAAAAAAAAAAAAATGTCCCTCGCGTAATTGTAAATGGACGCGTGAATGTGCACACACAACGCCGTACTCGGTACAGAATATCTCACAATGGCACTCTCTCGCGTGCCCCTAGAGACCCCGTGTCACTCACGCTTCGCGGGCCATTTATCTGCCGTGTGGACATGTACACCTCGAACGAGATCGCGTCCACATATAGTGCTTCAATTTACATACGGAGCGAAGCGATTATACTTTGCAAACTGTTGGGGCACACAAATCGCGTCTACGGGAGATACAAATCGGTAAGTGGATTTTTACGATACGTTTTGATAACCCGGCCATAAGTATATCCTTTTTTTGTCCAGGCGATCGGTAAGACGTTGAGATTCGGGGGGTGGTGTCAAATTAATTTCCAGCCAAACTGCACCCTCCTTCATTCGGCTTGATTCACGAGCTCGTACACCTGTCGCGTGGGGGCGTCAAAGCTGCCAAGCAAAGAAACGCAAGCTATAGGTACACGACTCCTCCGCTGACGATCGCTTCGCAACGTGACTCGATAACGGGTTACGTAAGAGCTGTCGCAGCTATTCTCGGCCTTACGCAAATATACACGTATCTCTTGTAATCTCCGTGTACAAAAGGTCAAGCGAGAGAGAGTTGGGTGTACAGATACCGTATTGTACATATACCTACCTGTTTGGAAAACAAACTCAAGTGCGTGTCTTATAGCTAATCTCTCTCTCTCTCTCATTGTCTTGCATACATAGGTAGGTGACCTTAAAAATGTTTCACCTCGCCGTTCGTATATATATATATTTGCACAGTGAAAGGTATACGCTCCGCGTGTTTTGTCCGTAAACACATAAGGTGACAGTAAAATAAATTTGCTTTGTAAAACCATGCATAAGCAAACAAACAAACTTCTCGGCACGATCGCTCGGGTCGTCGGTATGTGTATATACACTTGTGGGTGCTCTGGTCACGTGCGTCCATATAAATATTTTCATTTGACCCCCAGGGAGGTCAGCCATGAGACATGCACCATGTGCCAACGTAACTCTTGTACTTCATAGTAAGTGGTGCACATGTAGCTCTCTCGCGAATGTCACTTACTTCGTCCAGTTCTCTGTGATCGATCGAGCGCTCGATACGCCGGTGCGTATAATTTTATGACCCAGATTAGGTGGTGAGCGCACCGGCAAGGGAAAACAAGCGTACATGTATACAATACGTATAGTGCAGTGGTAGCAATGCGCTCAGGGAAAAGTTAGAGGAAGCGAGTACTTATGCGAGTGCAGGTGATGATTGTGCAAAGATCTTTCTTCTTCGTGAGCTCGCCGTGCATATATCGTTGAGCAATGAAATACATTACGGTGAATACGGAGAAGGTGCACGTGCACACATATGTGAACAGATTTTATTTACTCCTTTATTTTGTGATGGATCTCGATATTTTTCGAGACTGTTTCTTATCGAAGCAAAAAATTCGTAGTATAGTGTACCTACGTGCCGTAACGTTAATTGCACTCTTTTGTACCCACACCGAGTGAATGGTTTTGCTTTCCGTAAATTAACACGCGTTTCGCGATAACCGCAGAGTTACGATCCGAGCGTGCGCTCGCAAAAAGTTACGCTTACGTAAAAAGTTGGCCCTCGCGGCTTTTTTTTTCTTCTTGTTTTCTCTACGAAGATAGCCTTGCGATCTGAAACGAAGATACGTGGCGTATGAGTTGGAAAAAAAAAAAATCGGCAAACCATGGACGCGACACCGGAGTCGTGGAAGGTTGCGTCATTCCCTGTTGGGCTCGATTTTCGTGAGGAAGAATTTTTTCCGTGATTAAACAGGTTGAGATTACTTTGGTTTGGACTAGTCGCTTATCTTTGCACAGTTACGTATCAAAATCTTCGACAAACCTTTGTAAAGGTAATGCATTGTACTTACTGCAATTTAGTCACAATTCAAACAGCTTTTTCATCTTTATGTAATTCTTTCTTTATTTTTCCCCCTCAACAGGTGCATCGAATCTTAACTTTCAATGGAACTCTATTGTGCGGCACGTGTGGGAATCCAAGTGTATCGCAGAGGGGCACACGTGCGCGAGCAACGCCTCCTTTACATCGCTTAGTTAACCGGTTTCCATTCAAGTGCACGTATGCACACTATTTACCATGTCGCGTTTCCATAAGCTTGGGGGACGTAAATTTAAAGTTTCACTTGTCTTTTTTTTCCCCCTCAAAAAATAAAGTAGACCCGATCGAACGAGCAGTTGTTCTCACAAGAGCAGCGCCGCCGAGAACGAAAGTAATCGCTTTGAGGGTCTCGGAAAGGATGTGGTTGCTCTAACCAATTGATTCCTGCTGACTGATAAATTGATTTTAAGAAGGTGCGCCGCACATAGTGGGGAGTAACGTGGCAAAATTTATCACCAATTTCTTTCACGATCGGTCGGGAATTGATTTTTGCGCTGCTCTCGTATTTCTTACGCTATACATTTGCGACGTACCTACTCGAACTGATGCATCTTTATTATAGGTACTACAACCATGGGTTGGAATATAAATTGTACGGGGAGAGGTGTACTGCCTTCATGTATGCTCGTAATGATGGTTGTGGGTATACGCTTTGCAGCGCATTCGACAGGAAATGAATCCACGAGCGTGAAATTTTCATCGGACGTGCAATTTTTTCAGGCTCGATCCTTTCGATGCAAATCAGCTCGGATTAGGAGAATTAATAACTTTTGCGATGCTCCTGCAACTTAATGTCTTGTATACATTGAAACTCGTTCGTTGGTGGTAAACGTCCATTATATTTCAATAACACACGAGCACGAACATCAAAGGAGCATTGAAATAGCGATCGCGCAAAAGTTTGAATTTGAAAATTACCGTGCTCGACGATGCGCTGCTTTCTTGCATATGTATATATAGGTATTATGTTATACGAGAGTTTCATGAGAGAAAGTAGCTGCTCCTCGTTCCGCAAAGAGGAGACCAGTCACGTCTGCATATAAGCAGCCTAGCTTTCCTCAAATAGATCAACAAAATCGGTGCCAAAATCAAAAAGACCCAAGTTCGCGATTGAGCAAAAAGAGAAAAAAAAAAAAAAACAAGCAGTAGGTAATTAGATGCATACAGGTGAACTCGATCCACGATACCGAATAAAACCTTGACCGCATACTTACCACCCAGGTGTACCAGGCTCGCTCGCATATATAAGAATAAGTGCAGCCTTGGCAAGCGAGGAACGCGTGTTTTCGTCCCGAAGATCGGCACCTCGCTTCGCCTCTCCTAATCGCTAAGCGATACCCATGCACCACCGGGTCAGAGCAAGTATAGTGACGGCCGCGGTATGAATATACACACGCACCGTACAATGATATACCCATTACCGGCCTCTTGGGTGAGTTTTTATTTCTTTTTTCCTTCGTTCTCCGCGGAGCTGCAGTTCCAGAGCAGTGATTCCGGTCAGCCCCGAGTAGCGGTACCTCGTCTTCGAACGACCGGCCGTATACCATCGCCACCTTCTCTCTTCCCCCCCCCCCGCTCGCTTGCTTTGTTATTAGGTGTACCATTATTTTCTCTCGAGGCTCGCCTCCAAGTATTTTCGCTGCTGTCCGCAGACCATAGTTTCTTCGTTCCCTCGTACATCACAGGTATATGTATATAGGTGGTACTTACTGTGTCGCACCTTATTGTATGTACTACTCTTTTAGCTACCGCGGTGGGGTAATATGGTTTATATATAGAAGGGAATGCCGGAAGCGGAGGTGAGCGTCAATTAATGTGCACGTACTTTAGCTATACGTATATATACGTGTACATGTGCACCAAGAGATAATCTCAATTACGCTCTCTTGGGTGGAATTTAGAGGCCTTTTTTTCTCATTTCTGCGTACTTCCCCCTAGTTCAAATGGAGAAAAAAAAGTAACCTTATAAATACCGATACGGGATGTTTGTTTGCTATCAACACCTATTGGAAATATTTCGAATCGTTTTATAGTGACGGCGCACTCTCTCTCGAGCGTACACTCATTAAACGTATACCTATATTTATGAACTCGAGTATCGGTAAATTAGATATATATAAGCTTGCGAGGCGGTAAATTTTATCTTTATCAACCGATAAATAGATTTTATCGTTAAATTGAAAAAAAAGACTATCGGTTAGAATAACCGATGCGCTCCACAAGTATTTCAGGTCGAGGGGTTTGGCGGGAGATACCGATTTCAACGAATAAATCCCGAAATCTCTCCTTAGTTTTGCGTTTCAGATACGAAGCTTAACTGTAAACTTGGCATAAAAAAGCACAAATGGTGTACAATTTGAGCTTGAGAATTACGAAAGAGGAAAAAAAAGTACGGAAAATCATCTAGCATGTACATAAATATGTAAGAGTGGCGATCATTCAACTTTGATACATAACTTACGCTAAATTAAAGGGCAAATGTATAACTCTCTTGTCTAGTTTATAGTATACACATTAATGATGACGAATCCTTTATCGCGGTATGGAGATGGATACATTGACTATTCATGTACACGTGCATCCATATACAGTACACCCTTTTCTATACAACAGTGAGTAGTGGTACTCGCTGGAATCTCGTTTTCTCATCGTATCGGTCCATTGTGCGCCGCAGACGTCTGGTCTGCAAGATTTTGACGTCAAGGGATGCCGACGGCTATACGCAATGTTGTATGAGGCCGAGTTTGCGATCTGATTTAATAATTGGCTGGTCGTTGCTCGCTTGCCCGTCTCTACTTTTGTTAAGAAAAAAAGTCATCAACCATCACAGCGAATGATCCACTGCGGAGGAAAAATTAAAAAAACAATATTCAACCACCACACCTACATACACTTGTACGTTATGTACACAAAGAGTCCGTCAATCAATCGCGAGATAATAAATGTGCAAGAGCCTTTGTTACCGTGAGGAATAAAGTTAATATTTTTCCGAAACCCTCCCTCGAACTATACAGCTATGCTTATTATGATTATTATATTCACGAAGAAAATCTCACGATATGCATTACATGGAGTGCAAAATGAGAAAAATCCAGGGCGAGGAGGGTGAAAAAAAAAGGAAGACACGAACATCTTTCGAGCTGCTCGAGTATACCCACATGCCTTTGGCTTACTCATCCTTTCCTCGCTCTTTGCGCTCTCCCACGAGGATGAAGATCCAGAGAGAGAAGCTGATTCACGCGACGACGACGGGGTAGTGGGACGCTCGCGGGGCGTGTCGCGCCTTCGCGATAAGAGAAAGAGGAGGAGAATAAAAGTAAAAAAAAGAAGCGGCAAAGAGGGCATTCGCTCCTCTCTCTCTCTCTGTCTCTGCCTTTTGCCGTGTACTTACGTGTGGGTATATCCGTAGAGAGAGACTTTTCGCTCGCGAGGCACGCCGGTATATAACGGCTAATTGGTCGGGTCTGCGTGTGTATATATGCCGACAGACGAAGAAAGACGAAGGAGCTACGAGAAAACGTAGAAGGAGAGCGAGCGTCCTTTTTCTCTCTCTTTCTCTCTTTTTCTTTCCTTCCTTTCTTGTTGTGTGTGTGTATGCGTGCAGTGCCTCCTATAACCAACACTTGCTCTTTTGCAAGCGTGTACGCGGCGAGGGGGCCCCTAACATGTATATATGTATACAGCAGGGCAGTTGGAGCCGCACCAGCTGGCCTGCAAAGTATATATTATACAGTCGGGTGCGTATATACTGTACAGCAATGGGCCCGGGATGCCTCAGTTTATGCCGCGAGCTCGGCCGGAGCGCGTAAGTATATACCTATTCGACGGTATAATACACCGACTGACGCTCGGAAGGAAGAGTGAATTCTGTTGGCTTCTTGCATGGCAAAATATTTTTTTTTTTTTTTGAACGATCGGTATCGTTACGGTGTGCGCGGCCTGTGCGTGCGGTAAAGTAGATATAGGGCCCCTGTTGCGGTTGTCGAGTCGAAGGGAGGAGGTACACGTTATGGTACGGGCTCGTATTGGGCGTGAAGCGAGTGAGTTGTGAGCTGCGGGTGTGCTCTATTGTTGTACACGTTATCGAGAGAACCGGCTATAGCTGATGGAGGGAGAGAGTTGGTTCGTCGAGTAAGTACCCTATACCAACAGTTTTCGGACTATACTACCTGTACCGATGTCGAGAGAAGAGACGATTTTCTATCGCTCTTTATGAAATATCTGATGCATTGGGCAACGCGTCATGGGAGTTTATAAATATTTTTATTGATTTACCTGCGACAGGGTTGGCAGTTTTTAAAAAATAACGTTAAAATACACACCCAAAACTCTTTCCATACGTACCTACATACAAGTATCTTGCGATTTCTCACGGAATCGGTAATGTATAGCGTTACAATTAAGAAACCAGAGAAAACTCTTTCAGCAGGAGGGCTTGTCTTCATATTTTAATATACCTGTATACGCGTACGTGCAGAAAGCGACTGTAGCCGGGGCATTGTTCCCCCCCTCCTTGAACTCCAAAATATGCATAGGTATTTTAAGCTATACCTGACTTGATACCCGCGTGTGTATTACCAATTCAACGATCGCATGGGGATACAAATACACAGTCGAATGTAAAGCTTCGATCGCGCATATATTTGAAAACACTGGTACCCGCGAAATACACACGGCTATACGGTAAACATATACGAAATGACAGCTATGCGTTGTATATTAAGCGAATTTAGAGACAAGGCCCGGCCGATAAAATAATAAACGCTCACTTTTCACGAGCACGCATCAGGGCATCACTTACCCTTTACACGTATTACGCAACGCGCTGCGATGTACGAGATCGGCAAGCGTGTGTGTATGGTGGGACCGGCTCGTTGGCGAAATTAATTAGGAGCTGCAATTACTTTGGATGCAGCGCGCGTTGTTTATATTAAACGAGCCCGGCTGTTGTTTCCGCTTCCTTGCCGAGCGAGTCGAATACATTTTTCCCTTGTTGCCCCCTGGGACTGAGCCATATACTGCATACAAAAATTGCCGGGGATTCGCCGAGCGTGGAATATTATTGTGCACACATGTGACTTATTTATGTAAAAAAAAAATGCGTCCATTAGAGTATATTATTTCTCTTGGTATGAGTCCAGAGACGTATGAAACGTGTAATTTTGTACAAATTCACCGTCTCCTTTGTCGCAGTCACGGTAATTAAACAACTCACCTCGAGTCCACCGATTGGGCAAGGCGAGGACAGAGGTGGTTTTTTTTTCCCCCCCAAAAAGCATCGTTAAAAATTGTTGAGAAAAATCTAAATGTTTGCTCTCCCGTTGGATTGTTGCAGGTCGCCACGAGTGGGTGGCCCGTTGTCGCAGTCGCTGGCGATGATACCACCGACGATGCACGGCCACGAGTTCAACCAGCCACTGTCGAGGGTCGTAATGGTCCGCAAGACGGACCAGAGGACGTTCAGCAAAGGCAGGCGCGGTGGCGACCCGGTCCTCGAGACCGTCACCAGAGAGACCGTGGAGTTGTTCAACGGCGGTCGCGCCGAGAGGAAGTACACCTCGGAAACGAGGGACATCGTCACGCCCAAGTCCAACAGGTGAGTGCTGTTGGCCTCCCCCTTCCATTGTACTCTGACAGTGTATACATGTATACATACGTAGACGCCGCTGTTCTCCCTTTCTTCGGAGGAATGGTCGGCGTTGTTATTTTTTGTTTTCTTGGTCACCGAGTGGAAGTCCTAATTACGGCCGGGTGTGCGCGATAGACCGTTGGTTTTTCTTTCTATGTCCACTGAGAGCCGCTTGGCTGTGGAAAACACTTTTTTTTAACGCGCACACACACTTGTAAATCGGACGCTGACTCAGTTAATGGAGCTGGATACGCCATTACTACCAACATTAACGTCAGTCCGTGATATTAAAGTCGATTAAAGTCATTTGAAGTTTCAATGTATAGCCAAATGTTGAGATAACGGGCTATCTGTCGAAGTAGAGTATGAGATGATAAACAAGTTTCGAGGTGGAATTGTTGAAAAATTTCCTAGCTCCTGTTGTTTGTGCAAGTCTAAAAATAAACCGTGGTCTTTCCCAATTTGGTTGGAATTACAATAACTCGTGTCACGCAACGTGCGAATCCGGTGACGGTGAAACTTTGAAAGCATATGCAGCTCGGTTCTGCCGAGGAGACAAGAAATACAAACGTACGATCATTTCTCACTTTCGGCACAAAAATATAAAGTAGTTGTACATCTTGCAATTAAAAAAAAAAAAAAAAAAAAAAAAAAAAAAAAAATCAACATATTTTGTATATTCTGATAGTTGAAATACACAGACAATATCGTTCCCCTTGTAGTAAGCCTTTGCTCAACGGGACGAAAAAAAAAGTCGTCGCCTTCGTCGACCAAGTCTCGCCCGACAGGTACTTTTACATGCACCTATACGTTCAAACAGACAGATGCGCCAAAATACAACACATGTTCCATACAGACATTCTACACATTACACGTATACAAATATACACTGAAACACTCACTTTCATTCAATGCTCATTTTTATATATTTACTCTTTTTTCTTTAGTCGGCCTAGTGTATAATAATACCAACATTGCGGTGATACATATATACATATACATATTTACGTGACACAATCCGGGCAAAGTGTGATTAATACATCTGTACAAGGGGTCATTCAAAGTTTACGGTGCTACACTCATCTCGTGCAAAACGACTATGAATGATCGCTCGCTTATCCTTAATTTTATACTCCTTGCACTTTACCCTTTTCCAGTTGACACTTTTTTTTATTGCTTCTTCATGTATTATGCTGCTGGCTTCTATAAACTTTTTTACGTAGATTGGAGAATCTTGTCCTTTCATCATACTCAGCTTTTAATCGAATCTTAACAATGAGCCGTGCGTTGAAGAACAAAGACTCGCCCGGAATGATTGTAAATTCGTCAGATAGGAGTAACGAGGTATGGGTGCGCGAGTCTCGAGACTCCCTCCAATTGTATTCGAGCCAAAGGAGGCTAAATCCGCGAGTCAACAGACTTTCGGGCCCAACACTCTCTTTTCTCTTTATGCCTGTACCTACTTGCTTAGTTTGCGTGAAAAAAAAGAGACGGAAGACTTGCGGAAGAAAGAAGAGTCACGAGTTTATCAAGAGCTGCGGTTGCTGATTTTGGGCTTGGCAACACTTTCGCGTTTTCGACTCTCCCGTGACGTTGTCGTGTCGCATTGAACGGCTCTCGAGTTGCTGGCTAGACGAAGAGACCAGAAGTGAAAGAACGGCAGTGGTATATAACAGCGTTATAGAGGAAGAGAGAGTGAGAGGGTAACAAATTGGGATCTAGTCTACTTGCGCTCAATGATGACCGGCTGAATTGCTTTTTTTTCTATTTGTGCCTTTCCTATAACTTTTTTTTTTTTTTTTTTTTTTTTTCTAGACCAACTGCTCTCTGTAAAGTTTTGTCGATACGGTACGGCTTTAATTACTGTGCACAGTGCGATGATCCAGCAATTTGTTTTTTTTTTTTTATTTCTCGCTACGTCGTTGGTCAGACTGTCGGATCTACTTTCAAAATTATTTGCATCCGAAATAAAAACCTTAATTTGCCAATGGACGAAGCGAAAAATATAACCGACTCGTTGAGAATGAGTATTCATAAATAAGCCTCGACATCCATAACGTCACTTTATTTATTAATGAATCAACGATTTGAAAGAAAAAGACAAAAAGTAATTTCAATTTACTCGTACGCGAGTACACATATATCAAAATGAAATCAATGATGTGTAATATCTTGAATTAGAGTGCTCACACGTGTATACGAATGTACATCCCTCGTTCACTTAAACGCTGCAACTGTATCGACTCGTAGGTATAACTGGGTATATATGCTTTATCGGTGTAACAGCTGGTATACATGCACATTTCCTTGCATATACCTATGTACAGCGCATACATAAGATCGATTACGGTATGACCTGCAGTGCAAAATCGGCTTTCTTGCATTATCAAACCTCCTACCCTGGGAATCCATACGTTCCCTCGTTATGTGATGGTCCCTTTCTGACACGTTACTTCCTTCTCCTCTCCTGACATTGACATTGTTGCCGTATCGTGCATATATATACACATACACGCGAGTTACTCCGTTCAAAGGATTACGTAACGCAACTACCGCACCGCACGCGATGATACCTCCCATTCGTGTGTACGTGAACTCGAGACCCGCACCTGGTTATACATGCGAAGAGGGAAGGTGAAGACTTCACACTTTGTGGAACAGATGCGGGCGACCCCTTCGCAAGCGACGGTGCTTACGTGTTCCTCTCTCGTGGTGTGCACATTGTACATAGATGCAGGTCAGGATTGACGGTCAGAACAACAACAACAACTACCTATGCAACTTTTCTTTCTTTTCTTTGATGCAGGTAAAATAGCACAATTTCGCGATTTCCTTGTTTTATGACTTTATCCAACCGGTTTATGTTTTTCCGTACCGATCTGCCGTGCAGCACCGTAATGGCTCTTTTGAAAGGATTCGCCGTCTGTGTAATCAAATTGTGGAAAAATCTTAATAACTGTAGAGCACTCGTGGCTCAAGGTCTCAAACATTTGATTGATCACCTCGTCATTTGGAAAAAATTCCCTCGGAGTGGGACCTCATTTAGCGGTACACCTATACACGGTGTGTATGTATATCAGTAGGTTTATCAATGGAAAAGAAAAAAAAAAGATCAACAGGACACCTAAGCGTGCACGTGCTCTATCGAGAACACAGTGTAATCAAACTGTAATATGAGCATCAGAGCTCGTATGTGGTTTTCGTCACACTTTTCGACGCGATTCGGCTCCTCTTATCCCGTTAATTACTCCCGAGTAATTGCGTTGTACACGTGCTTTTCCAAACTGAAAAAAAAAAAAATACGATGGTCATCCATGGTAAGAGTGCACGTACAAAATGGGTGGACTACGTTGTACACCGTTCGATCGGTTAAATCTAATTTTTCTTTCTCCCTCCAAATCGACGGGACGCGAAAACTTTCGCAAGTCCGCTTCTGGCAGACATTCAAAAGTGTACCGCTCGGCTAATCGGCGCGAAATCGGAAGCACTGGCATACAACTGTCGCTCCCGGCAACGGTGCTCTGCTCTCCCTCTAATAGCCGTCGGTGTCGTCGACTGTATACTCTGCATTATGTGCCCACGCTTGAGTGACGTTTTACCTATCGGAGGAGGAAAAACAACACTCGATGTCAACGCGACTTTTCTTTCCTTGCGCGACGACGGGAAACGAATTTATTTACTCCTTGCTCGCCCGTATACAGGTACACTCGACGTTGAGGAAAGTACATGCTTTTTTTTATTTTCTTCTTCATCCTTTGGAGATCGGAATTGTTTTTAGCAACGTAGATTTGAAAAGGATAAAAGTGACAAACTCGTGGAGTAGTCGAAACTCCATCGGATGTATGATATGTCATTGCTTCAATAGATACACGTAGGTATACACTTACACGCAATAACCTAGCTCATTTGGTCCTTATACGCAGTCACGTGTATGCCACTAGAATAGGCGACTCTATGCTTCTCATAAATGTGTTCATTTGCGATGTCTGGCTTCCCTTTTATTAATGAATTACCATATCTTTATATTTTAACGGCCTATAGTCCGCAAAATAGTGCTCTAGATGCAAATATCCCTTGGCACGATTGATAGTATACATGCAACTGTGCGTTCGCAGGTCGAGAACTGACTCGGTGAGGTCCAAATCACCGTTGACGGCATCTCCGGCCTCTCCGGGGCCCCTGTCGTCCTACCACGGCAGCTTTCACAGTAGCTTGGGCAGCGATGGCATGTCCTGCAGCAGCGCCAGGTCCTCCTCGGCCTCACCAGACTCTGCCAAGTACTCTTCCTCACAGGTACGTGCCACCATCATGACAACGATTTAGTGTGTAATGTTTTCTTCCACTGGTCTCCCTCGTCTCGAGGAGAAACGCCAAAATTAAATGCAGCCAAGTATCGTGTTTCCAACAATTAGCTCTAATTGACAACGATGTCTGCCAACTTTGAGATACACCATAGAGAGTGAAATACTTATAAGAGCGATGCACTTTCTATTACACGAGAAACGCGATAAATATCCGATCTATTGAATAAATTTCGTAATCGATGCCTGAGGTGCTTGAAAAAGTTACAAGGTTGTACATTAGTCATGGCAACGGTGTTCCTTCAAAAAAAAAAAAAAAAAAAAAATCCGCTATCGGAATAAAACACAAAGATCTTGATTCTGATCAGATTCTGGGCTTCGTAGGCAATGATGATAATCCATCTCGCGTGATCATCTTGTCCGGACGAAAAAAAAAGAAAAAGAACACGCGTCAAATGAGAGCGCAACGAAAAGTCAGACTTAACGAGGCGCCCCATGTATACCGCGAGCAAATGGGTGAGTATATTCCGTTCTAAGAAAGAAAAAAACAACAACAAATTCTACTCGGTATGACGGTCGAGTTAAAAAGCGAGACGATTCGTAATGGGCTCGTTACTTCTGTACTGCAGGCCATTTCGCTCGAAACGCGGGATACGAGTTTATTCGCTGCAAAGAGAGAGAGAGATGATTTGTCTCGCACGAGCGTGGCGCGCTTTTTCCGTGGGGAGGGTTTTTCGTTTTGCCGCTGTATGAGCGGGACCCTTTTTTTCCCTCGTTCTTTGGGAGATTGTGGATGAAAGTAAACTTTTTCGCTGTGATAAACTCTGGAATATCGAGCGGACCCGTAAATCCAGGAGTGTGTGGCTGATGTTACGATTATACGAATGCTTTCCTCGTGTAAAATGTCCCAAGAGTTGTTGGCGTGTTTTTTTATATCTTTGCATCAATATGAGACATACCAGTCTTGATTTGCATTAAATTCTAATTGCATCTCATTACGATTTTCTTTGAGAAAAAGATGTTTCGCTCATTTGTTATTAATTTGCCGCGAGCGTTGATTTTGCCACACCAATGTATTTTGTAACTATCGACGATTAAGTACGCTCTTTCTTTTACCTTATCCTAGAGAATGAAACTTGGAACCGTGCACTCTATCAATGAGCCGTAGGAGAAAAGCATACACATTTACGTATACACCTCAGCGATGTTCAGGTCGTTGTTTACGAGCGGAAGTAAGCACAATGCGATCGTCGATTTTCACCGGGCGCCGATGTGTGTGTTATAAGTACACACGCCCTATAAGATATTATACCCTAGTCGGTTGCTGCCGTGTACCTACGCACCATGTAGATGAAGATTTCACCGGGAGGCGATGATATGGGAAATTTATGGGACCGGTCAGTTTTATTTATCGCTCACGTTTACGTAGGCCTGCCTCTTCCTCCTTACCCTCCTCCTCCTCCTCCTTCTCCTCTTCTTCTTCTCTTTGGCTTTTCGCTTGTACGCGATACCAGCTAGCATCGGCGATTCTGACACTGTTGGACCATTGTTTTCCAAAATTGTTTCCGAAATCGCGAATATTTGCAATTATCGGAGCGAGGGAAATCAGTGCCGAGCATTAATTGCGTAGGTTAGAATGAAAGTGGAAAAAAAGCGCAAAGGTGGTAAAAGACAACTTTTCCACGTGTGTCGTAGATAACCAAGACTGAACCACGTAACAAGCCATCCGTGCGCAGACCGGGGGCGTCGACGGAGTTTATCCACGCCTGCCTCGACATGCACAACATTTACCGATCCCGCCACGGCGTCCCGCCCCTGCGGCTCAGCAAGCAGGTAAAATCGCCCCATTGATCCCAACTGGTCCAATTTCCATGTACATTATATACGTGTTTGTTGATGGATCCTTGTTTCGTTGGCTCGCAGTTGTGCAAGGCCAGCCAGGAGTGGGCGAACGTGCTGGCGACGAGGGGCAGACTCGAGCACCGGGCGAACATCGAGTACGGCGAGAACCTCTACTGCATGTGGAGCTCGAACCCCAAGACCGTGGTAACCGGCGACGAGCCAGTCAACGAGTGGTGAGTCCCTTGTAACTAGTAAGTATTGGATGGCACAATGAAAACTCGTGACGTGGTACCCTCTCCCGCTGTCAGGTACGCCGAGGAGACGCAGCACGTGTACGGCAAGGAGCCGACGACCCTGAAGACCGGCCACTTTACGCAGGTCGTCTGGCGCGACAGTATCGAGCTGGGCGTTGGCATGGCCCGCAACCGGAACGGCGAGGTCTACGTAGTCGTGAATTACAACCCGGCGGGCAACTTTTTGGGGAGTTTCAGCGAAAACGTGCTGTCACCCTGCTGCAGCGATCAGACCTCGAGCTCCTCGGCCTCGTCGTCGCCCCAGCCCGGCAAGAGCTCACCCGACTCGGCCAAGATCCTCGACGAGCGCGCCTGGCAGGAGGAGGCTCTCAGGATACACAACGAGTACCGCAGGCGGCACCAGGTGCCCGAGCTCAAGCTCAGCGCCGATCTCTGCGACTCGGCCAAGGTGAGTTTCCTTTTTTCTCTTCTTTTTCTGGTATCGGTATCGGTATACGTTCCAGTGGTACCTTTGTGGCTTCGACCGGTTTATGCAGTCTCAATGATGGCTGTCTCAAAGTTGCAGTTTTTAAGGAAACATCGTTTCTTTTGCTCGCAGGAATGGGCTTGCACGCTGATGAACACCAACAAGCTGATACCCCAGTCGTCGTCGCCGTACGGGGAGAACATATATTCGATGCAGTGCTCGGATGCGAAATTCGTCGTCTCACCCCGCGAGGTCATCTCGAAGTGGTACTCGGAGAAAAAGGACCACAAGTTCGGGGTCGAGCCCAAGGTTCTCAACACATGTACGTGCTAGATCGTTGGTACAAACATCGATTGCCCGATGCCAATGCAATTTGGTCATCATTCACGTTTATTTGTTCGTTTTATTTTTTATTTTTTTCATTTATTCTTCGATTATATGCAATTTCGTTTGGTTATCTTTTGCACGTTTATTTATTATTTTTTTTCACCCCATGTGCTCGCAATAACCCAATTCGTCAAGAAACAGTAGTCAAACTAATAGATAGTCCCCGCAAATCCAGGTCACTTCACGCAGATTGTCTGGCGGAGCACCAAGGAAATGGGAATCGGTATGGCCAAGAGGGACGGCAGCTGCGTCGTGGTGGCCTGTTACTACCCACGTGGCAACATAGTCGGCCGGTTCACGGAGAACGTGCCGAGGCCGGTGAAATCGAGCACCTCGGCGTCCTCGTCGTCTTGACCGACGCGCACGACGACACCGGCAACGCCGCTGTCGTCGTCCCGGTCGCCCTCATCCGCCGGTGTTTCCGCTGCTGCTGATAAAGCCAAGGCTGCTCTTTTTGGTAACGCTGCGGCGCCGGTAACTAGTCAACCCTGTCCGTCCGAGCCTCGATAAACTAGGAAAACACGTCCTGCGGATCCAGCGCACTGCATTATCGACGACAAACATTTATTCATATAATTTATTAAAATATACATACTATATGTGTATGATGGATAAAAATCGAATGTTCCCTCCCAACGCATGCAGCACTTCTGCATGCCCTTACACTGTCCTAATATATACTATATGCGGTTATTACCGAAAAGTACCTTGTAAGCCAGTTTTTTCTTATGTTCTTCAACGAACACTTAAATCCACCAAATTATTCTATCGTTTTCTTTTTGTTTATTCATATTTACGGATGATGAAGATTTATTGACTGTTTCGAATGTATAAGTATACATATACACACACGTACTTGGTAAATTAGGCTTTTGATACTTTTGAAGTGGACGATTTCTTTTGCTATTCTCGTTGGTATAATAATATTTTTTGGCGTATTATGATAGTGATACATAACGAGTAACGCACAAAAGTTGAGTTTATTATTTCCGTTATTATTCTTTTAAATATTTACGTGTGTTGTATACAATCAAGCATATACTACGATTTGTTATATACGACAGTTATCAACTTTATCAAACGCGTAAATCAAGTTAAAAATAATTAAAGATCTACTTTCGACTGATGGCAAACTACTGCATTTACGAGAATGAGCCGCAGTGTTTTTTTTCTTTTCTATGCATTATCATTCAATTTAAGGCAGAATAAAGGACAGTCGCGCCAAATCATTGTAATTTCAACCTTTTCACCGAACCCTACTATATACATAGATAGAAAAAAAAGAGAGAAAGAGCTTTTGCGATATTGCAAAATGTTTTTCTTAGATATTTAGTTGTTAACAATAAAATGCGTATTTTGTAAATACGATGGCAGGAGCGTGGTTGAACACGCGTTGTGTGAAATAAAAAGAAAACAAAGTTAACGTACATTCCGCACGGCGATCCAGTACGCAAGCGTGACGCTGTAAAGTATACGAAAAAAAAAAAAAAAAAAAAAAAAAACAAAAAAAAATAATTTAAATGAGTGAGATCACTGAGGTTTAGATCAGTAGTTGATATTTTATTATGATAAAGAGAGCAATAAATTTATGGATATGTGTATCCAATCGGTCCTCGATTTACGTTGACGTAATTATGTATTTAATACTTAAAATAAAATAATTGTTTACATAAATCAAATAACCATTACATGAATTATTCATTTGGCCCTTGAAGCACCATTTATTTTGAGATGAAGGTACTGTAGGAACTTTCGAAAAAAGGTACTTATGGGTAAAAAGTTGCTCGGTTCATAATAATTTATTTATAATAAATTTTATTCAGTATGCATGCGAACAAGGATGTACCGCAGCGCTGCACACTCAATATAGTTTACACAATTCATAATTTCTTTTGTTATATTACATTACATACAACCGCTTATAATTTTTGTTTCTCGTAACATAATTCAATCATTTATCCCGACTTTTTTATTTTGTTTTTTTTTTTCCCGTATCATTCATGTTTGGTATGGTCCTAGTTGATGAAATGTTTTTGAATAGGTCTTACAATCTAAGATTATACAATCAAAGAAAAAAATGTTTTCGTGATTTTAGCGCATTTGCATTGCACGAGAGGTAAGTTATGTTATTATTCATGACTATCGTTTATAGAAATGAAAATAGAAGGCTTTGTCGGCAATGTTTTCACACACTTGTGCAAGAATATTACTTTCCAGATGTGAAATTTTCGTACGAAAAATCGATTAATAAAATTACATATTTTCTATACCAATTGCCACATGAAAATCGATCAAACTAAACATTATTAGCGACAAGAAATAATTGGTCTTACGCTTTTTCGCGTCCCTACTTAATGTACGCAGATTATCTATATATATTATGTATTATACTAATATACTCTTCCTCTTTTTTTTTTTTTTTTTTTTTTTTTTTCAAAGACTAATGTTACTGCTTTAGATAGAAAAAATTTCCTTCCTATCCTTTAATGCAGTATTTTCATTTAGAGACGTATGTATGCGCAACCTTTGAATTTCGTATAAAAAATAATTATTTTTCATTTTTGTTTCATTATTTTAAAATGTGTACAAAAAAATGTTTAATCAGATCGTTTTTAATACCACGATTATATTATTGATGAAATTTTCCTCCAATTTGTAGTAGTTGCATGTGTCTTTGCATAGTTAATTTGTTAATAGTTTTGCTATTTAATTATTTGATATAATTCATGTGACATTTTTTAAAACACTAAGCAACGTCTTGTTTCTAATCCATTTATGATGAAAAAATTTTCTAAATCTTATTGATCAAATGCTTTTAAAATTTATCCTACGTAGAAACTTTTAAAGGTTTTATTACGAAAATCTGCAGAAAGTGATGTCATTCGGACTTATCGACTTCTCATTAGATATCATCAAAGGGCACATTTTAAAATTTTTCTAGTCAAACAAATTTAATTTTTACAACGACATTGGTAAACTATTAAAAGTACGCCGGATAATTTATGTAAATACTTCTAATAAACAGTTTTAACGATCATTAAAATATCCTCTAAAATGTAATAATACATAGTGATACAGTAACTTTTAAGTGGAGTACTTACTATAAGTGAACATAGTTAACAGTGTGGTCATAAAATGAAATACTGTTTTAAAAAATTGAATCATTCGACAATGAAATCATAAATAATTTATATTTTGAACCATGACACATGCCGAAAATTCAGCAAATGATTGTATATTTTTATGATCTTTCGACGATGATGCGTATAGAAAATTTTCATTCCAAAAAAATACCTCACTAGCTTTGTCTATTTACAGACCGTATATATCTTTTAAACTGTATTTATGAATTCACACTTAACTCGCTATTTATATTTAACGCTGAGCCTATGACGATATTTCAGGCGATAGTTGAAAATTTTTATATACCCTTTTAACTTGACTACTAAATACTTGTAATGTCTTATTTACTTATTGAGTGCCAAATAATTTTGAATGAAAAATTTTTTATTAGAGAAAACTGCCGTGATTGGTAGTACAATCCCTCACTTCAAAATATATTCATGCATATAATTTTTTATAAAGGAATAATAAATTGCATCTTTTATATGGTTAATAAATAAATGAAATTCTGCCAAACTTTACGTGAATTAAACCGATAGGTACAAGTACAAAAATTCGACGTTGTAGAATTTAATATTCATAACTATTTCTAATTAGCTTTTCAGTGTAAATTTTTTTTTTTTTTTTTTTAATACTTTGAGATATTTATTAAGAATAAAATAGTCACTCTTACATTGAAAATAAAATAAAAGAGATTGTCAAAATAAATTTGTATTACAGTTTCAACGTATATTTATAAAAGTTATTTTTTAAATAGATTGATACTTTTGTTATTTGTAATTTTGCTCTATAAAATTTTTTACACTTATTTGACGACACGCAATGAAAATATTTTTTTCAAATCACAGAAATTTTCTTTCATTAGATCAAAAATTACTTCGTTGAATTATTTGAGAGACATTTCCATTCCATTTGTTTCAAGTAATTATTTTAATACATAACACAAATGAATTTTACATGTGTTCCGTTCGGTACTATGATAAGTAATTATCACATCAATTATACTTCATTTCTTATTCATACACCGAATTTATACTTACATACATTATGATTACATTCGCTCAAGGTCCCTTTAATATTTATTTCACCCCAAAATAATAAAACGTCTTACTTTATGTTCTTTACGTGATATTAAATAATAATTGGAGGCGATCGAAAATGTCTACAAAACTTGAAAAACAATTCTACACGTGATAATACCTAATATGTACCTCTTAAATCAAATAAAGTGTTCCATATCCATTGAGAACTTACAACAATTTATATGAATTGCATCTACAAGTGTAACTATGTATATATGTACGATATCGCTTTTACACTACAAGTTTGCGCTTACAACTTAAATTCTAGCACGACGCTCGCGTGATATGAATTTTATGGTCAACTTCTCTTTCATTCGCTTGTTTTGTCATACTTATACATATATTTTTTTTTCTTTCATTTATATGTATGTATATATATATATTTCCTCTAGTACAAAATTATCGACAATCAGATATATATATATTTATTTATTTATTTATCGTACATCGTAATAGTCATTTTTCAAAAGGGCACTCAGAGTCGCTCAAGATTTTATATTTATGGTTTTTTTTTTTGTTTTTTTTTTTTGTAAATTTCAATTACAATGCAGTAAGTACCTGTAAATAGAGAATATAATACGTAGACGCGACACAATGGGGGGTCATCGTTGTCGGATTGTATATTTTTTCGCGGTGAATAAACATACGAGCAAAGTTTGTTTGCCTTCGAAGTTGCACTTCAACCACAACCTCAAACAGTTATTGTTTTTTTTTTTTTTTTTTCTTTGTTTAACGCACTAAATACAACTAATCAAAACCACTAAATTAGTTTATCCAAGTGGCCCAGTGCCAAATTTTTTACTCATGAAGAACTGTGGCGCAAAGAGTCCCGAGTGGATTTTCGTCGTCCTCCTCGAGCCCAGACGGAAAATCAACACTCCACCACTCTTTGCCTCAACTGTACACTAGTATACGGAAACAAAAGTTGAAAAGGAAAACGAATGAAAATCAAAAAAGATGTTAATAAAGTGGGGGAGGAGGTAAAAGGAACACAAATAACAACAGACCAAAAGAGCCGTGTATCCACCTACGAGTGGATACAGGAGTCCTAAAGCACGTGGGGCACGCCTACAGCCACTTGTTTCGCACTACCTTGGATATACCGCGTCCCCACATAAATTGGTATCATACGATCGTTCCCTGTATGTGCTGCGGGTCCTGGGTCGGTCCGCTCTGCTGGTGGTGCTGTTGCTGCGAGCTGTGTCCCATACCGGACTGGCTGCCAGGATAGGCCGGCGCCGAATCGTAGAGGCCACCCATCGAGCCGCCCAGCCCAGAACCCAGAACCGGCGACGACAGGCCAGGCCCCAACGCCGACATCGACGGTAGCCCAATGTCTCCGAGGATACCAGTGTTGCTTGCACTGCTACCCCCCTGGGAGCCACCCTCCTCCGGTGGCGTAACCTCGAGCCCGATCGAGCCGTTCAGCGCTATCTTGATCGGGTTGTGGTTCATCGGGTGCGACAGCGCCCCCAGTCCGATGTCCTCCAGGCTGCTCTTGCGCCGCGAGTTCACGCTGAGGCCCTGTCTGCAAGTAAAACACATATCGGTGTAATTGGATTACACCCCAACTGGTGGGGGCGGGGGTGGTGCGGTATACCTGAGGGAGTTGCTGCGCCTGAGGAGCAAGTCGTCGACGATGCGCAACGAGTTGGACCTGCCCCGGAAGTTTCCGGTGATGGTCGGGCTGTCGGGGAGCGAGAGCGAGTTGGACTTGGTGGTGCTGAGCGGGGGTGCCCTGGAGATGCTGATGCCCGAGCCCCGCCTGCTGCCGGGGAGACAGCCGCCCGCCGCGGAGATGATGGCCGAGTTGAGCTGGCTGGGCAGTTGGGCCGAGCAGAAGCTGATGTTGCTCTTGCGGCGCGAGTTGTGCCGCTCGAAGGTTTTTTGGGCGGAGAAGGGCGAGGGCCGCACCAGGTAGACGATGTCACCCTCCTCGAGCTTCAGGTCGCACGAGGGGTTTATTATCACGTAGGACAGGCTGTTGCGCTTCTCCGAGACGTCGTCGTAGTCGGCGGTGGGCAAGTTCAGAGACTCCATGCGGGAGCGCACGAGGTTCGCGATCTCGGCGCGTTCGATCTGCTGGGAGTGGTTGTCGCGCGCCTCGTCGCCTAGATTCACCGAGTACTGGAGTGGTGAGCGACCGAGGGCAGAATAAAGACAAGGGTTTTTTTCTTTATTGCTGGTGGACAATATTTTTGTTGGATGGTATTTGTCATTAACTTTTGTATTTTCTCATTGGTATATGAGGAAATCCACAAAAAATATTATCCCGTTTTTGTCCCCCGTTTGATACTAAGAGTAAAATGAGCCCGGTTTCAAGGGTGTGCCTCAAAAAAAATTAAAAAAATTTTTTTTATTAAAATGGGGCACAAAAATGGGATAATATTTTTTGTGCATTTCCTCATATACATATATATATATGTACATGCGGTAGAGGAACGTTTGACGAGCGTATTACCAACTGCGTGGTTTGAACAGTGGTTTTTTTACATTCAATTTGAATTAATTTCATTTTTTACATCCCTGATTGTCGAATGGAAATGAAGTTCCATTGAAGTAGAAACAGTCAAATTTGGTAAGACGAGCGATCGAGCGATCTCTACCGCACACCACTACTAGTGTCCGAAAGTAAATAGTGAAGCAATAAATAATCGTGCATGACTCGGTTGATCGTTGTGTGTTTTTTGCATCAATACCTTTATTGTAATATTGCGTATACACCGTTTGTGCACCTACATTGTAATATACAGTACTCGAGTGAGTGAATTTTTTACTCGAACGTATACAACTAACACAAAAAGTTCTATGTAATGGTAGGGTGTTGTTTAAAAAGTTACACTATAGAATCAAGTTCAGTTGTAAATGGAGTAAAATTTTCTTTTAAAATACTTGGTAAACAGTCATTGTAAAATGTATGAAAAATGTCTGCGGTTCGTATTATCCTCGATACAAAAAAGACTAAACAAATATTGGAGGAACCTGGTGTATGGAATGCGAGTGCCACTCTTGTTAAACCAATGAATGTGTGGCTACAACAAACATTTTTTCACACCAAGTTCCCATGATACTCACACCAACCGTATCTTATTACATTTCGTTTCACTAGGAAAAATGAGTTTATTTATCACGTGTCTCTGAATATGATTTGGAAAATCATCATTCACAACAAAATTTATAGTTATTTCAAGAGTATGTGGTGCAAAAAATCATTGATTCCATGTTAGTTGAGATACTAAAATTATTCACAACTTTTGACTGTAGCGATATTATTTAAGTCATCGATTCGACAGGTATTTTTCTGTTTCTATGTACCACATTCTCAATCACAGCCGAGGTCTCCCGAACCTTAATATCTTTGTTTAGTCATGAGACACTTGCTTTGTGTACTAACTCATAATTTTTTCCACTCCTCGGCAAAATGAATGCCCTTCGTGTACAGTTACTCATCGATTCTTCCGAGTCACACCCGAGGAGGAGCAAACCTTGGAAGCAGCAGCCTCCACACTAAGAGCTTGAATCTGCCACACTGATACCATCAATGGGAAGATAATACAGACACCCGCATGCACAGACACTCAAACTCAAGCTATGCTCCGATGGAGAAAACATGAGTACGTGCCGTGGAAGCACATCATGCAGGTTGACGTGCGTGCAAGTTACACCTATACACAAACTCGAGCGTGCGAGGAAGGAAAAACCCTAGTTACGCAAACGGAGGGTGGCTGCGAGCCCACCGCTATTTTTTTTTTTTTTTTTTTTTTTTTCCTTTCATCCACTGTAGCCACCGTCACTGTCTCTTCCTTTGGTACTTTTTCGGACGGAGGCGTCCGCGTCCTTTTTCTCGTTTAGAGCATACACGGCGAGCGCCAGTGTCGAACGGAGGGACAAAAGAAGCGGACAAAAGGTACAGAAGATGGGTGGGTGGTAGTCAAAATTTGAAGGAGGAGAGACGGATAAACTCGGAGTGCGCGTGGACCTGCTCCGGGAAATGGGAAAAATATCGGGAAATCGCTTGGGCGAGAGGATTGAGGGCTGATTGTTCTCTTCTGGTATACTGCATAATACTCGCGCTACGGCGCTGATGTTCTCACATTTGCGCCATCGACAGTTAATCTGGATTTATTGATCATAGTGAGTATAAGTACCTGGTGATTTTATTGATTGATTGATTGATTTATTTGATATTCAATACAGAAATCGTATGATTGCATCGTATCAAACAGATGTATTTTATTTGAACAAAGGGACCGAGGCATGGCTTTACAACTGATCGTCAAGGTACATTATTAATCTGGCCTTTAGCGTAGTGCTCGTAAACGAGATATATCCAGTCGGGGTGGTTTGCTGGTCCATACGTGGACGTGATTTACGGTATATTTGTGAATTTTACTGCCCGGTGCTTGCGGTCGTTCATTGCTATTCGATACTCTGTTGAAGGAATTTGTAACAAACATCAACGAAACATGGAATCGCAAAAGTATTGTTTTGATTTTCGAAAATATTGATATTCGTGGGATCACGGGATTTCTGACTTTACGTGCGATCAATTGATTGCTCATCCGAACTTTTTTTTATCATTATATTGGTCAAGAGAAAAAGTTTCTATACTTAAATTGTTTCGCACTTAATTTGTGACAGTTGAGACTCTGTGGTATTCCTTGTTATTAAAATTCGATGTGACGGTACAACGCAGTAACATAACGTAGGTCTGGTTATACAGTTTACCGTGATTCGACATGTATAAACGTGAAAATAAAATTAACATCGGTTTAAAAAAAGATCCGGCTCTCAAAGTTTTATGGCATACTGAAAACGTCGATCCCTCCGAAAGTGTATACTTCTGTTTATGCCGCGGTAAAGGTATAAAAGAGAAAAATGTCGGACGAAAGTGCGGGGCTGTGAGAAAAATTTGAGCAAGAAAAAAAAAAGATAAAGCATGTAAATATATATATACACATCAACAATAACAACAACAACAACAACAACAACAACAACAACAAAAACAACACCACATGTCACGCATTTTGTACAAGAAGCAGTAAATAATGGTAATAAAAAATTCAAGTACGGAGAAAGAGAGCCGATCGCAGCGATCCACAGAGTAGTAGTAGTTGTGCTGGATGCAGAGGTAAAGAGAGAAAAGATAAAAAAAAAAAATAAATTTCCTTCAGTAATACATCGTAATAATTTGAAAGAGCCAAATAATTAATCGTAAGTAATGTAATAATAATAATAATAATCATGATAAAAATGTTTAAGATGACAAAGTGTAGTTAATAAAAGACAAAGAAGTAATAATAGTATAATAATGATGCTCGGCGTAGGTACATCAGGAGATGAGGGGGAGGGGGTTCGAGGGACGACGGGGGAGGGTAGAGTATACGGAGGGTTGTGGATCCAGTCGGGGCGTACTCACAGCTGAGGCGCCTTTGTCGCGGTTGGTGCAATTTGCTAAGCAGGACGCGGCAGTCGAGTTGCGTATCTTGTACGACACGCCGACCCCGGTGTCGCTCTCCGCGTCCGAATCACCCTGTCGAGAAGAAAAAACCAAAACAAGCACAGCTCTGTTTACACTTACTGCCGTTTTGATGCGCAATGATTTCTGTCTGTGGCTCCCTTGTTAATAATATTATTTTTTTTTTTTTTCGGACTTCCATAGTACGAAGGGATTCTCTTTGAAGTTTCACTTCATTCGTGAATCACACTATGTATTAATATCGATTGTCAAAGTCATGATTTCGGAGGATGGGCCCGTGAGAGATTTTCTTATCTTCATTGTAATACTCAACTTAAAAAATAGGTACTTCTAACACGATGCAGAGACGAGCAAATATGGTTACTTTGTGGATTGTAAAAATAGATAACATTTCTCGCAGCAAGATGCGTGCCTCTAATATATAGATAATCATACATTATAAAGTTGACTGCTCGAAATGAAGAGATTTTTGAAATTTTCAATCGATCCCTCGATACAATTCCATAGAGCAGTCAACTTGGCAAAATATCAATGTTATATATCATCTCTATGTAGAAGAGTAGCAAGAAAAAAAAAAAAAATAGATTCGAGCTATCATTCATCAACATCATGAAAAAGGGATACGATAAGTTTAGCTAGTTATTATTCGTGTAATCGTGTCAAGTAACAAGAGTAAGTATTGTATAATAAATTGTAGTGACAGTGTTGAACAGTAATAATACATAACAGTATATAGAGTCTGGCAACAAGTTGTATCAGGACGAGAAAGTAACAGAGACAAAGAAAGAGCACAATCATGCGCTAAACTCATATCACACGACTAGGAAACAACCGCGTGTACGTGTATAGTTTCTCACCCCCTCTTTCTCTCTATTACCGAAGCTCTTCCCTTTGAAATATATGTATATCAGAGCCGCAGGAAGGACGAGGGGCTGATATATACACACTACGGTATAAGTTAGACAAAATATATATATGTATAGTACACACCGTAGTTTAACCGGATGCGTACGTGTGTGGGTGTACGTGTTGGCGTGGCTATGTGTACAACATTTGGTCCATGTAAATATGCATGATATGCGAAAACACTTACGTGCGAGGTTTCGACTATGGACGTGTCCTGCGTCCTGTAAATACCGATAGGAATTTCGCAGGTAGTCGAGCACAACTTCTGGTACAGTCGACCGTAAGTCCTTATCCACATGTCTTCCTTGGTTATCTTCATCTACAACAACCAGAGCAGAGAGACAGCCAACCAGTCAATCGGAGCGCTATTTCAGAACTCCAATCTCCGCGTTCTTCCTCTACGTTTTCTATTTGTTTATTTGTTTTTTCTTTTTCTTTTTTTTTTTTTTGCTCACTTTTATATTCGTTTGAAAACTTACTCTATTATATTTTTACACCCGCCCGTAGCTCTCCGAGCGGACACTTTAATTGATCAGATTATAGAAACTCTTAATTCTCCTTTCGAGGTAATTTCGTTCTTTTTAAAGCCTTGAAATTCTTTTAAATTCAATAAATCAGCTAATGGTATTGGGAATGGAAAAAAAAAAATCTGATCGAAAGATCGAGTAGAATATAAGTCGGTTATAACCGGACCAATTACCTCGAGCAATAATTAGGTTTGACGCAAGGGAATAAAAAAAAAAAAAGATAAATTTTTTTTTGTCAGGTAAAACGGATTAGAGATAGAGCAAAAAAAAAAAAAAAAGAAAATAAAGTTGAGAATAACAGCAGGAAAGAGGAAACATGATTATATAGGTATACGAACCGAAGTGAGGAATCCGGAGCCCGGCGCTTGGTCAACTCCCAGGAGGAGTCTCACGAAAGTTATCACGTAGTCCTTGACGAAGGCTTGGTAGAGCAGCGTGTCTAGCATCGAAGCGCTGAATACACTGCCCGCGGCGAAGGGCAGTCGGAACATGTACGATATGTGCGAGCCTCGTTCCTTTTCTCGCTGGTTGGAGGAGAAAAGACAAAAGCAAAGACATTCGAGATCGTTAGTTTGGATCTTTTTTTTTCTTTCTTTTTTTATCATTGTCTAACTAATTATCCGATACTAGGAATGTGCCTTAGATATGTTTTAATTGAAGGAATTTTAGGTTCACACAAAAACAAGAGAGTTTGTATGTCTTGTATTGTTTTGGTTGCTACGAAAAATCACTCATTTTACAAACCTAAGATGTACAAGCACATGCGTTGGGCCCACCGGTACACACTTTACCAAATTAAAAAAAAAATTAAATATTTTTTTTTTTCTTTCCAAATAAATAGCATTTAAAAGGGTTATTAGCTACGTATTTGGACTTTTTTTTTCTCAGCATTGTCCAGTATATACATTGTATCTAAAATAAATATAATGGCTTTTGTTGTTTTGTATTATTTGTGTTTGTAAGAAAAATGTTAGCAAATTTTCATATTCTCTAATGTAATTTTGCCATGCTCTTCTCTAAAATGCTTGGTCTCATCTATGAAAACAAAGTGTACACACATGTACAAAAAATTTTGTGCATATCATCTAATTACTAAAAATCAAAAAGTTAGCAGGCAAGTCATAAACACTTTCGAGGCATGATGAATCACAAAAATATAATACTGACGATAACTTTAATAGGTACTTTTGTTTGATAAAATTGCAAAAATTGTCAAAATTGTTTTTTGGCAACACCCAAAATCAACAAGATGACTTGAGTTTTTTTTTTTTTGACAATTTCCTACTTTCATTTTCAATCACTAAACAAAAAACATAGTGACACAGATATGGCAAATTATTCGGAAAAGAATTTTTAAAACGTATGCATCAGAAAAAATATTTTTTGTTCAATATATTCATGCCTGAAATGACAAAAGATAATTCATCAAGCAAATCATTTAGTTAATGTCTAAGATACTTCTACAGCTCGGTAGGCAATTACAGATAGCTTTTGTCCCATCTTCACTTAAAATGTTGTCTAATCACATGTAGAGAAAAAATAATACTCCTAAAACTTGTTTCACATGAGCAATATTTGATCGTTAAAGCAGACAATTAGTTGGAAAAAAAGAATAAAAAAATTAGTAATGAACATTTCAAGTGTTACATCATAAGAACTATTAAGCGTAAAAAAAAAAAAAAAAAAACTATTGCGCCGAGAAAAATAAAAGCACGTGCGTAATGGTATCGCAGCCTCGACGTTCCCTGCCATGAAGGTGGCATTTTTCTGCAGACAACGACGTCAAACGATGAAGAGGAAGACAGAAGACGACGGCGAAGACGCGGATGGCAAGGAACGTTTTACGGCTGCGTAAAAGAAGTTATTCGCAAAGTCGATAAGCGCTGGCCAAAGTGCAGGGCCGAAGGAGCACTTTAGATAAAGTGGAATTCGAGCCCTGCCCCCGCGTACCCACGTGCCTGTACGCACACATACACGAGCGAGATAGCTGCTTTTTCGATGACTCGTAAACCCTTTCCCTGTGCTTTTTCATTTTTTTTTTTTTTTTTTCATTCTCCGCCGATGCCTGGGTCTTTTTTTATGGGTACAACCGAGACAAATTTTACAACCAAATATTTTTTTGGGACGGGTGACGCTGCAGGCGTGCCATCAGCTATTTCAATTCGGTTTATCGGTGGTGCGGGAGTTGCGCTTCGAGCTTTTAGGAAACTTCCATGGCTCGTGACTTTTAAGCTTCGGCCGATATTTTTTCTCTTCGAAAATGAGCCACTTTTTTTTTTTAGCGAATTGAATCACGGACATTCGTCAGAACAAAAATAGAAACTATTGTTCACGCAATTAAATGTTATATAATTGGATTAAATAGTTACTATTTCATAATATATTTTTTTCAAAGCATTACTAAAAATGTAAAAATACCATTACAATTTAAAAGCAATTTTTATGAATGAAAAAAAAAAAAATATATATATAGAGCGAAATCATTAGCAAAGTGGTGAAAAAATATAGTGCAGTTGTCACAATTTCTATTTTCTATACTAATGAAGAATACTAACCTTCGTTATATGAGAAGGTTATGGAAAATAAGACAAAAATTGAGGGAAAAAAAAAGACAATAAAGTTAAAAAAGCGAAGACGGGAGTAGAGCTATATATTAAATTGATCCAATCGACACATCATAATCGTGAGACGGATTTTTTTAGAAATGTCGATCAGGCAGTAATGATTATATAGATATATCCATAATTACAATACAATATAATATATATATATATATATATATATATATATATATATATATATATGTAAAGAAAGTATACTCTCTTTAAATACAAATAAAGCGTGTCCTTTGATAGGTGATTGATAGAGGGGGTAAGGATATTGAAGGTAAGAAGTGAAACAATAGAGAAGAGAGAGGAAAAGGAGTAGTAACAGATATAAACTCAGAGAGAAAGGTAGTGCGAACAAATAAGGATCAAGAAGCAAGTGAAATATAAAATTACAGTCTTCAGTGTAAAATATAAAATACGATAGAGATAATAGACTTATATTTTCGTTCCTCTACTTTTTTCAGGTAAAATTACGCTGTAAATATTGTAAATATTGTATAATAATTATTAAATAAACTCTACTTTTTTCAGAGTAACAAATATTAGTTTATTTTTCTCGTATCTATTGTTATAAATATAAAACATTATAGAACGAAAATATTGTCTCAAGATAACAAAAATGCCAAAATTAAGATTTAATTTTGAAGTTGTTTCCTCACCGAGTGATAGCAAAACAAACATAACAAATATAACCTTCATCGAAACGGAAAAAGGAATACAGTATGCTATACCACGGCAATATCAAAATATAGACAATCACACAGAAGTCAAGAAAACAGAGGTATTTATTAAATTTAAAAGTAACGCTAAAAGGGGTACACAACAAAAGTTATGGATAGGATTAGATGATGAGTTAGCAAAAGTATATATAGATGAAATAGGAAATTTTCAATTTAAGAATGTATATTTAAACGAAATTGAAAAAGAAAAAAAAATAATAGAAAATCCTGTAGACATAAACAACTTGATAGAACAATTATTAACAAACAAACAAAAAGATAATAGCAAGCTGAACTTAAAAAATATATCAGAAAAATTTATTTTAGAAAAATTTAATGAAAAACAGACGAATATAACTCAATGGATGAATACATTTGAAAAAGAATGTGAAAGATTTGAAATTATTGAAGATAATACAAAAATTGAAATTTTAAGATTATTTTTAGATAAAGCCTGCATGGACTGGCATTATACAGCACAAACAGAATTAAAAATAAATAATAACTGGCAAGAATGGAAAGAAAAATTTCTAAAAACTTTTGCAGATAGAAGTTGGAATTCATCTATATATGCATTGTCCTATAAATATTATGAAGGTTCATTAACAGAATATGCGATAAAAAAAGAAAGATTATTAATAAATGTGGACCCAAACATGGGAAAAAAGACAATAATAGCGTTGATAGTAATGGGTCTGCCAGAATGGATAAGAAATAAATTAGATAAAGAAGAATGTGTAGATTCAACAATATTAATAAATGAAATAAGAAAACATGAAAGTTTGAACAAAAAAATTATAAGCAAGAAAAATGATAATAGATACAATTATAAACATAAAAATGAAGAAAAAAAACCGTGTCAAATATGTGAGAAAATAGGAAAATCCAACAGATTCCATCCTGAAGAAAAATGTTGGTTTAAGAATAAAGATAAAACAAGAGTAAAATTTCAGAGTCTATATATCAAATAAAAACAGAAAAAAATAGAAAACCAGATTTATTTCACATAACAAAATTGGTTCCAATGAATATGGAACTAAATGACGACGATTTTAGTGAGAAAGAAATGTAAATAAAACAAAATGCAATGAGATGTTCCAATTTTCGGCTAATACGGAGGGGGGGAGATGTAAAGAAAGTATACTCTCTTTAAATACAAATAAAGCGTGTCCTTTGATAGGTGATTGATAGAGGGGGTAAGGATATTGAAGGTAAGAAGTGAAACAATAGAGAAGAGAGAGGAAAAGGAGTAGTAACAGATATAAACTCAGAGAGAAAGGTAGTGCGAACAAATAAGGATCAAGAAGCAAGTGAAATATAAAATTACAGTCTTCAGTGTAAAATATAAAATACGATAGAGATAATAGACTTATATTTTCGTTCCTCTACTTTTTTCAGGTAAAATTACGCTGTAAATATTGTAAATATTGTATAATAATTATTAAATAAACTCTACTTTTTTCAGAGTAACAAATATTAGTTTATTTTTCTCGTATCTATTGTTATAAATATAAAACATTATATATATATATATATAAGAAAATATAGATATCAGAGATCAGAGTGAGTGATTGTAAATGTTACCGAGGAGCCCAACGCAGGCTCAGCGGGGTAGCTGTCACCGGGAGTAGTACTGAGGAGTACCTTTTCCATTTTGCTGAGGTGTAAGGCATACTTGTCATGCGCACGGAACTGCATGAAGCGCATGTTGCTCGACTGGGACAGTTCTGTTATGCTCTTTATGCTGGGAAAGAATCTGTGCAACGACAAGATAAAATTAATTTTTTTTTTTTTTTTTTTAAACCACACATACACGTCATTTCCATGTTGACAATAATTCGTGCATTTTATGTTGTTTCTGTTGTGTGGCTGAAAAGAAGTGCAAGTTACTTCCCCCAATGTTCAAGCAAAGGTGGAAGAGTTGAGTGCGATGTACGTATACTCAAAAATCATTGATACAACAAGCGAATGGTGGTTGTATTATAATGATTATTTCACAGTCCAGCTTGACGTTTCTTCACCGCTTGCTACAAGGTACGTATACGTGGGTGTATTCGTAAATCGTGCGAGTGATTCAGGTGTACAGCGGTGCGTGTATACGAGGGTGGTGTAAAGGGTATGCTCACTTAAACATGGTCTGTACGGCGACGATGGTGTTGCAGTCCGCGAGGGTGTCCTCCTCGGCCGAGTTGCTCAGTTCTTTGTTGACGACGACGACGTTCTCGGCCAGGGTGATGCCGGCGCGTAACAGGTCGTCGAGGCAATCTATCGAGCCCAGCATCCAGTAGACGAGCGGGAAGTACGAGATGGCGTCGAGAAAGGCGATTTCAGGACGCCTCTCCAGCAGTAGGATTATGGGGTTCAACGAGGTTTTCGATCTGTTGGGCACGGAAGGATGCTTTTAGAGGGGCTCTTTTGATTCACCCCTTTGGCGTACGCTCGAACCTTTTTTTCTTTCTTAAAAATAAAAGAAAACTCCTCAACTCACCTGAAGTGGGCCCTGAGGGGTATGATGAAATTGTAAATGCCATTGCTCGCGTAGTCCGCAGCCAGTATGATCGTTTTGTTCTGCCAATTGTATTCCTTGGCGTTCCTGTAGCTGCAGTGCTCGCAGACCTGTGTACACCGAAACAAAGGATACTTCACACGTGTGCGCGCCAAAGGCGCAAAGTAGGCCGATGAGAGAGCAGGGGGTGGGGGAAGGGGTGAAACGAAAGATGAAAGGGAGTGGAAATCTCGTTACGGAACTGTAGCCGAAAAACAAAGGCGGCGAAAAAAAAAAGGAGAAAATGGAAGGGGAGTGGTATACTGTATGCACCTATACCTGTGCGAGCTGCAAGCAGCAGAGCGGCTTCTTCTCTTTGAGGAGGTAGCACAGGGTCGGCGAGACACCGATGAACGGCGAGACTGGCGGGAACCCCTTGACGATCCTGCAACAACGTTTACACGCAAGCGTCACTCTATTATAATTTCCTTTCCTTTTTTTTTTTTTTTTTTTTTTTTTTTCTTTTGGACCATTTGAGCTTCACCAGCGAGCTTGTTTTTGTTTTGCTTTGGCACGATTGAACTTTTCGTCATCGATGGACCACATACTTTCTTATTTTCCAAAAAATTCTAAAAAGTCCGTCGAAAAGCAGCCATTTTTCCCCGAGTATAAGCAACACATGGACACACACGCCTATACGAATATGCGTCGAGCCGAAGGCAAATTAGTTTGCGATTATCTTTATCGGTTTGACGCACTCGAACGGCGCGCTGTTGTGTCCGTGAACGTCAAAGTCGCGCGAGGCACTCGCACACCAGCAGTGCCCGTATTAGCCGAGAGGCAGTCAAAGGAACGACAATAGCATGCAAAAACAACGCGTGCGACATCAAACGTTCGGCCAGAATGAAGTTCATTGAACACATCAGGAAGCACAGGCGGTTTTACGGCACCGTTGGCTCACGTGAGTTGTCGTTGCGTGTACATAAAAACATTGTCTTTGCTTTTCGTGAAAATCCATACACCACCAAGCAATCGAACTCGACGATTCCATTAGCATATTATGTATTCTCGAGACTCGAAATTTCAATTATCCGGAGCGAGAAGCGTCGAGCGAATGCCTCGGATTAGCATACGTGTAAGAGTATAACACACATCCGTCGAATCTTGTCTGCTCGCAGTGAACTTGGGCGCGCTGTGTATGGGCCTGGCGATGAGCTGGCCCGGACCCTCCTTTGCGTACTTGTACCTCGACACCACCACCACCAGCAGCAGCAGCTTGAGCCAGTCGTGGGTCGAGTCGATGATCAACGCCGGGGCTAGCGTTGGCAGTCTAGCCTCGATATTTGTGACCGACGTCTGGGGCCGACGCGTCTCCTTCTATCTGTCGGCCGGCATTGTTTTTGCCTTCTGGATCATGCTCACGTCTTCCGGACTCGACAGGACCGTAAGGAGTTTCCTTTCCTTTATCTGCCCCGTGGCACACCGTTGATCCAAGTACAGCTTCGAGCAACGCGTAAGCTCCACTTGGGGCAACGGTGTGCCCTCGGTCGCTCACACCCCTCCCCCCAGATGGTCGCGTCCGCGGCTGCAGTGGCGGGCTTCGGCGTGGGGCTGTTCTTCGCCACGGCAGTGCTCTACGTGCCCGAGATATCGTCTGCCGAGAGCCGGGGTATTGTCGGGGCGGCGGTGTTCCTCTCGTGCTACCTCGGGCTGTTCGCCTTCAACCTCGCCAGCCACCTCTTCGAGATCAGCTGGATCCTCGGGGCGCAGGTAGCCACGCCGTTGCTCTTCCTCGCTACCATCCGCTTCTGTATGATCGAGTCGCCCATGTACCTCTTCCAGCAGGGCACGGTACGTAAGAGAGTTCCCCATGCCCCTGACCCCACCTCTACGTGGTAATCCCCTCTCCCGACTGCAGGTCCTCGAGGCCAAGTTGTCCTTGAAAAGCCTGCGCGACCGCCGCTCTGTGCTGGACGTCGACGAGGAGTACCGGGCGATGGAGGGCTTCTTCAACTCGAGCGTCTCCAAACAGCCGGGGCAGCTGCTCCATGAGTCCCTGTGCCCCAAGAGCCTGCGCACCGTCACTCTGGCGTCGATACCCCTGCTGTGCGTCGGCCAGATGCTCGGCTCTTACGCGATCAACGACTACACGGAGAGCATCTTCGAGACCCTGTACCCGAGGACGGGTAAACTCGCCATGTCCTTCATAAACGTCGTCTCGGTGGTGTGCTGTATACTCATGATCGAGCGATTCGGCCGGAAGCCCCTGCTCGTCTTCGCTACCGTGTCGTCCGGCCTGTGTTGTTTGCTGCTAGCTGTCTACAGTATGGTGGACCGGAGGATCTGCGACGCCGGCACGGTTGAGTATACGAGTCGATTTTTCCTTTTTTTATACATCAAGTGAACGGGGTAAGTTGTCTTGTGATGCAGCTGGAGCTCAAGCACCGAGTTTACCCGATGGCCGTGCTGTGCTTTTACTACGCGGTGTACGCGCTGGGCGTGATACCGGTGCTGCCGATCGTCACGGGCGAGATATTCCCGTGCCAGACCAAGACCGCGGCCATAGCCGTGTGCATGTCCCTGCTGTATCTCGTGGCTTTTTTCATGCAGAGGTCGTATGAGACGCTCGACGGGTACGTCAGTTCGTGCGAGGCGTTTGCGCTGTTCACGATTTTTGGATCGGTCGGGCTGCCCATTGCCATCGTTCTGCTGCCCGAGACCAGGGGCAAGAGCTTGTTGCGCATACAGAACGATTTGCTCAATATCGTCACGGTGAGTATGGGCGATCTTTTTTTTTTTTTTTTTTTTTTTTTTTTTTTTTTTTTTTTTTTTTTTGTGGATTGCGAGAAAAATTTTCAGGAAGCAAGTGTTTTTTTTGTTATTTTTAGGTCTAACGCCTGGGACCGTGTATAGTATATAATATACTCAAAGCGTCGCAAAACGGCAAAAAGTACGTGCAGTTTCTCTCCGTAGAGGCGTGCAAGTGTTGAAATATACCCACAGGCAGTGCATCAGACAAACAGGCAGGGTTTCACCTTCAAAAGGCACAAGTAAGAAAAAACAATAAATGCGTGATAAACTCACCCTTTGAAGCTGCGAGCAGGGACGTACATGTACGTACGCAGACGACGTGCGGCGAGAGGACGAGAAGTGCACAAAGACGATGCAAATATATATATAAGGAAGACATCAAAAACTCCAAGTAATAATTTTTTCTATACATATTTTTTTTTTTTTTTTTTTTTTTTTTTTTTCAACACAGGTTGTATGGAATTTAATTATATTTCATTTTCGAGTGCATTTAAATATTTGCTATGAACATATATATAGATGTACAAAATGTGTGACGTGCTTTGACGTTTTGTGTGATTTGGATGCGATTGTGTGCCAATAAATGCCCATGTATTTTATTTTAAATGAGATAATGAAATTTAGTGAGATCAAATTTCATTATTTGTGCAGCTTTCATTGATTCTTTAAATTTCAAGAAATTATGTTTGAAACTGTAACGATGAACAGATTAGTATTATTGAATTATCATGATAATTAAAAAGGAACTACTATTTATAAACGTTTAAAATGTATTCAACAGCTACAGTCGTTGTATCGAATTTTAAATATTCTAGTTTAAAATAAAAAGTTCACAGAAAGTGCTTTAATAATAGACGATGGTCATATACTTCATTTATTAGTGACAAAAACATGTAAAACACGTAAATCGATTCAAGGATATTCTCGATATTTTATTCAGAAAAAATTGTAACCCTGCAGTGTATCGTATATTCATGACGAGACGTTTTTAAAAGTAAATTTAATAAAATTAAAACACAGAATCGCCAGATCAGGATGTACATAATAAATGAAGATCAAAATGCAATTTACGACATTAAATGGTTCCTAACTATGTCAAGCTTTTCGTACTAATGTATACACATGTAGTATGTATAATAATGATAAACACAACACAAGTGCGACAAAATGATCAAGTGATGCAGTATAGGTACTCGGTGACAAAATAATAATGTATATATCTACACGCTACGTGGATGACATTCCGATGTATAAAAATATGTATAACATTTGTGCTCGCATATAATCATATATACACGAATCATATATAGATAGGTACTACACACAGGCAACAATGTGCTTCGGGGTATAGGTGAATGGGGAGGAGGACGAGAAAAAATCTCCGCGCACGTGATGTATGGATGATGCATTACCCGAATAGTGTGAGAGGCACCTGTAGAGGCTATATACCTATATACGCGTATTTGTTATATCCTCCCTCGACATGCAGTTTCGCGCTGGCTCGTAAAATTATAAGAGCCCGGGCGTGAGGTGCCGAGCAAACCGATCCCGTGTTATATTACACCAACTCCGTTCGGAATCCCGACACTCTGAAAAATTTTATCGCCCTCCCAAAGTGGCGCGATATGCCCTCGCCGTCGCACATACGCAAAGTGCACGCGCGTGCTATGCCCCAGAGAGAGAGAGAGAGAGAGATACGGTGGAGGTAACAGCGTTTGCGTGCCTAGGTACACATATATGTATCACCTACAAGACGATGCTAAGATAACGACGATCTTGTGTGACACTGGCTATGATGATGATGATGATGATGATGATGACGATTTACGCTTGGTAAGTCTCCCTTGAACGTCACCCTAAGCCCACCCAAGGCTGAATTTATACATTTACGGATTACGCTTAGCTGTGCACCTTGTGGATTACGGACGGGTGGTGCTCGAGTATGAATGATTCAAGGGTTGTTTGGCCACAACATTTTAGATTCGGTGATAAAATTCACTGGGGGCGGTATACTTTGCTTTGCGTCGCACGCATTGGCACTCTCTCTCTTAAAAGACTGCACGCGGGCTATATATTGATTAGATGAAGCGAGGATCCTCGCGTGCGCAAATCACGTTACGGACGAACGAGTCTTTATAATTCCTACCTTTCACGTGCACTTACGCTGGAAATTGGCTTGAAAATTCATTTTCGGACCCCGAAAGGAGCGGCACGGCGTCGAGCAACGCTGGCAGCGTTAAATTTATTTTTCAGCCCTTTTTTGCGCGGCTTTAGCTCGAAGAGCCGAATAGCCGGGCACGAAAATTAATTTATTTAAAATCAAGCGGTGCTTTCTCTCTCCCTTCCTCCAAAGACGCTTTGACCTGCAAAGAGATGCTATACACGCGTGAAATACGATGAGTTTTTCATCCAAGTATTTACCTACTGCGTTTGATGCCCATCGATTGATCGCTCGTTGAAATACGGATGATTGATTATCGATGAATTGGTACTATTTGAACGACTACCCAGATGATTATGACAGTAAGTAGCGTTGAAAACAAACAAAAATAGGTAACCCGGTGCAAGAGTCGAGAAAAGTCGATGGATGGACGGATGGGACGTAAACAGCGAAGGAGGAGATTGAAACTTGACGCGAGTTGGGCCAAGCGGTGCGAGCGGGTGGACCAACGGAGCGAGTAATCCGAGCGATACTCGTAAAATGCAGCTTCGTTCCTCCTCGACTGTGCACGTACGTGTGTATACATACAATATATACTTGAGCGCACTTGTAGTCCCGCGTATACATATATGAGAGCGAGCAGAGGGAGAGATATGGACGTCGGAAATATGGGGGGGGGGGTGAAGGGGGTAATGGCAGCAAGTACTCGTCGCTTATCGGCAACGATGGTGGTGCGATGCTTTCCGTAGTTACAGGTATACAGTGTGCGGGTACTCACGCTATCTTTTCGCTGGGCGATCGCCAAGGCACGTCGTCCTCCATCTCATCCTCGGACTCGTCACCCTCCCTGTCCAGCGACTCTTGGCACGGCAGTGTTAGCGTCGAGTTCATCATGTCCGGTACTGGCAGGATGCTCGGTCTTCGGGTCGAACCTGTGGATTAATTTTCATACGAGCTCCAGTGAGAATTTTTCTTTCTCCCCCCTCCCCGTTCTATAAAAGTAAAAAAATGATATACGTATCGATGCCTGGGATGAAAAAAAGGGGTGTTTTATTTAGAGAGGCCGCATTATCGAAACTCTCGATGAAAAGTCTTTTTTCAACGACTTCAAGAGTATACGTAGCCTCTTGTTTTATTTTTTTTTAAGCTGAAGAAGATAATAAGTATATGGAATATTAATGCAAGGTGGTGACACTTTGCTCTTCTGAAAAGTGAAAAATTGGCTCGTCTGAAATAACACAGCCGTTTTGTTCTCAGGCATCAAAGTACGAATAGTGTTTGGTTGTCAATATATTTCCAAGAATATCCAAGTCTTGTTGTGACAAAAGTATGTGTGCATCGGTCACGAACAAATTAAACATTGGCTTACCTCCCATCTGCGCGGCAGTCTCGGGACTGAGGAGATTAGGGTTCGGTTCGTGCGACTGTGGGACCCCGAGCTGATTTCCAGTCATCGGCAGCTGGTGCTGCGGCGACGAGCTTCGCTCCTTCAAGCACTGCCTTGAGTCGCTCAGTCCTCCGGGATCGAGATAAGTCGCTGTAGCGCAAAAATTCGGCGTTGCGTGAATTTAGGGTGTACCCGGAGCACTACTCAACTCTACGTCTACCCTTTTTAAATTTGTTGCTTTTCCACGTTTCTTCTGTCTCTACGCTAACGTCACTTTTAAGAAGGATAGAGATAGATTTTTTTTTTGTTTCAACAACGCAACAATAATTTTGTAAAAAAATTGCATGATATTCGTAACAAGCGTTACATTTTCCATTTCAAGATGGTGCAACGGCTCGTTACGGTTAGTTGAAAATATATTAATTGCAACAGATATAGTTCTACGAAATTACAAAGTTTAAATCTATAAGTTAATGTGGCTCATACGATCGTGAGAATTTTGCGTACAAAATGTTGCTTTGAAATATTTGTGTGATAAAATTGCTGCATGTATTTGCGTGTGTTTACCTCACTGATGATGAACAGTTTGCCACGTAGGTACACATGTTACTATTGTTATAAAAGGTATACTACAAAGGGTCATTGATACCATTGACAATTTATCATCAGAAAGATTCTTTCTTCAAAAGTTTAAACTAACCAGGTCACCGTATGTTTCAAGGGTTATCCGTTTGTACAGAGGAAATGGAAGCACACGTATACCAACATCAATATCAGCTAAGGAGCAGCTTTTAAAAAATAAATAAGGAAGAAAAATTTGACTAAAGCGCCTCACGCGTGTACGAGCTTTTTAAAAAAAGAAAAAGAAAGAAAGGCAAGTTTTATCATTATCTCGAGTACATATTACGAAGAAAGAGTTAATAAACCGGAAATGAGTGCGGGTCGTGAGCATAAAGGTGCGAATAAGGCGTGCGTGCGTGTATTTAACGACGAGAAGAGAATTTCGAGTCTTTGCAACGGAGGCAAGTACATCGAGGGACCAACTCTCTACGACACACACACACATACAGGCAGTAGGTAAGTCACTTTTGAACGTTAATAGTAGCTGTAGAAACAAATGTGTGCGAGCGTGCATGTATGTACAAGAAGTTAGAGAGGCACCCGCGTCTCCGAGAGAACATCGGCATTACGCGTCCCCCAGAAATTACCAGTGTCGCACATCTCCCACGTACTTTTCCACACACACACACACACACACACAAAAGTACGGTGTTATTCGTTGTCAGTCATTTTACTACCTTGCATTCCTGTTTCTCTTTTCCTCTGGGGAGGCTTGCTCGTATAAATGCACCAAAATCCGCTTCTGCTCTCGAGTGCGCGCGCGACTCGTGATTGTAGATATTGCACTCCCACGATTTGATTATGTCACGGGGAAATGGATTTGTCATGTTCGACCATCAGTTGGAAATTTGTTTGGCCATTATTGAGGGTATTTTTTTTATTTTATTTGCCCACAATACTCTCTGTGTGTGTGCGTCGCTTGCAAATTTCATCGTTTGCAAGGGGAAATAGATTTAAATACTAGAGAAATCGTGTGAGTGGAAAACCAATGTTTTTTTATCGGGAAAACAGTAATTTTCTATTATATTCGTACATGTATGATGTTGTCAACTAGGTAATTTTCGTTAGATTATCTTTAATTTTTTTTTCATATATTTTGTGTAAAATGTAGGGCATTCAAAACCATATGTCAACGCCTCGGTCAAAGAAAGAGTTAGCACTTGATTTGACTTAGGCCTTGATACAAATGTACAACCTAATACTTGAAATGAGCGAATAAGGAGCTATAAGCCATGCTGAATAGTTAAACATGCCAGTATTACAAGCTTTTTTGCGTTACTTTTCTTTTAGGAGCTTTTTTTTCTGTATATAGTCTAACGTTATCACGATGCGTAAAAAGTACAGGTCGCTGGTTCTACAAATTAGTTGTAAAATATTAAATCATCTTTTTCTTGTGTAAACCGGTTGCAGAAAATTAACTACACAGTAATTACATAATTAATACTTTTATAATGTCTTGGAGAAAGGTTTTTGCACAAAAAGTTAATGTACACCTTGATAGCATTTTAAATTATTTCGTGAAAGCCACCAAAATTTTCTTTTTGATCGTAAAATCAGTAGTACAAGTCAAATTTTCGTCAGCCAAAAAATTTTTATACTCAATATTTAACTAAAATTGTTTTTAAAGGCATTAAAATCAGTGTTAATTTATACTCACAAACGTTTTACGCAGCGTGTACGGAATAAAAATCAAAACCTACATCCCATGTTGAAATCAGTAGTAACAGTCGGTTTTTTCAGATAAAACTATTTTTTTATGAAACGTTTAATAAAATTTTCTCCTTATACAGCTTTGCATGAAACTAAGACATTACTTAATTTTGGCTTGAACATGAAAAAAAAAAAAAAAATCAGAAACTTATTTTTCACCACGTATTCAGTAGTAATGGTCGATTTTGGTCAGACAAACTGTTCTTTTTACGCTGTATATTAAAATGATTCTTTTTGTAAAAATAAACATACTATTCGTATTTATAACATTTTTATTAAGTACATGTGTGTGGAATAGAATTTTAAGAACCTATTGTCCATTGTTGAATCAGTGGTAATCATCGACTTACGTCAGTCACAAAATTTGAAAAAACGGTTGAAACTATTTGTCAAATACTAAATGTTATTCAATTCAGAGCTAATATAATGAATAGTTTACATACTTTAACAATTCAAAAGCTAAACTCTCTACTGATCACCAATATCTACTCTACAAGAAATAACAAAAAAATTAAATTGCAAAAATTAGAGAATGCAAAAAAGTACTAGGTCTACTGTAAGATCGGAAAGCAAAAAAAAAAAAAAAAAAAGCGATCGAGAAAGAAAGAACAAGCGATCATGCGACACTCACGGTGAACATCGGATGCGAGCAGTAGATTGTGGTGTTGGAGTGGTGTGGGCGTGCTAGGGGGGACCTGCAAGATAACCTGGGGGGGTGGTGGTCGGGGTGTCGTTTGTATTAATAGTGGTGGTGGTGGTGGTGGTGGTCGTGGCAGTTTGGCCCGTTTGTCGCGGGCAGGAGTACCGGTCGTTAGCTCGTCACCAGCAGCGGCTGACAGAGCCGTCGTCGACTTGTCGTCGTCGTCGGCGGCCCCCGGGCCCAACTTTCGCCGGCAACTGCCGCCACCATCATCATCATCATCGTCATTGTCATTGACATCGACACCATTGACATCATCATCATCATCATCGTCATCCTCGTCCGTAGCCGTAATTATGTTCAAGCTCGGCGCGCTAGCCGTGGCGGTAGTACCATTGGCGCAGCCCGTCGTCAGCGACGTCGCGGTAGTCAAGGTCGTCGTCGTTCCCGGAGTCGTGGTCGTCGCTGCTGCAGCTGCCGCCGCCGCCGCCATCATCGCGGCCATGTCTGGCTTGTCGATCACCACCTGCGTCGAGTCACTCGCCACGTTGTTCACCGTGTGGTTCGCCACCACGAAGGCCGAGTTCTCCTCCTTCGTTATGCTCATGTAGTAGCACGTATCCGTCTTCTTCATGATGTGTCTCGGTCCTGGTGGTATTTCATTTTTATTTTTTTTTTATTTTTCCGTTACCTCATCGTCCATTTATTTCACCGTATAAACTACCTGGGTTGAGCAGAATGGTGTCCTCGTAGAACTCTGGCAGCTCGGCGGGTCTGACCGCGACGAGGGCAACCCCGTATTTTCTGTGGCTGTGAAAGGACGCGTAGGTGAAGGATTTGCCCTCGTACTCGCCAAAAAAGCGCGAGTCCCCAAGGATTATGTGGTAGATCTCGTTGCCCGAGCACTTGCCGTACAGTCTGTGCCACTCCTCCTGCGACTGCTGGCCCTCCCTGTGTACTCACCTTTAAGTTAATCTGCCCAGAAAAAAAAAAAAAAAAAAAAAAAAAAAAAAAAAAAAAAAAAAAAAAAAAAAAAAAAAAATGCAGAGGGAGAGAAACACTCACTGTCCCCGTGAAGTGTGCAGCAGTAGAGTAACGAGAGTCGAGGCGCCAGGGCATGTGCAGTTGTTAGCCAGCAGGGCGTACTTGAACTCGTCCTCGCACACCACGTGTTCGGCGAACTTGACGTGCAACTTGTTCTCTGGTCGAAAGATCTGCACGTACTGTGGCACGCCCGGAGCAAAGTCTTTCACTGCCCAAGATCTGCACCCATTTTTTTTTTTAACCAAAATAAAAGCATGAAAAAAAAAAAATAATAAATAAAGATTGAGATTTGTAATGCAAAGAAAGCAAGCAAGCAGATGCAGGAAAACAATATTTTAAAAATGCATCACGCGCCCGAGCGCGTCCCAACAATCGCAATAAATCCGCCCCGAAGCGAGCAAACGGAAGCTGCGCTCCACCTTGTTACTATGTGATACATAGCACCTTATCTCAGTGGACCACACATTTTCCTCCGCTCCGTTCAGTGACCGTGTACATACAGAAGAGGATTTATCTGGCTATGCAATGGTGAGAAAAGCGATGAGGTGGGCCAACGCGTGGAAAGTGATTGATAAAAATGTTAACTTTGATCGATTTCTTAAAGTTTTTTTTTCTTCATATCTGATGGACGGATAATTCAATTCGAGCAAAGCCAATCAGCTAAACCATCTAACTAATCTACATGACTCGGAATGCTCGCCTGAGTACTGCATGTTCGTCGGCTGCCGATTTGTCCGCGTAGTTCCGGGCGGCAAGTACAAAGCACGCCTCGGCCTCGTTCATCCGCGCGCGTGCCAAGTCTCCGTCTTTGAGACACGAGCCCTGGATGTAGATGACCCTCTGCGCCCAGATGGGCACCTGCAGTATCATCCGCATCGTCGTGTCGAGCTCCATCGGCGACAGCAGCACCACGTAGTAGTCCTGGTAGTTTGTGTTTTCATCCATTAAAGTTTCAAGAGGAAGGAAAAACGCGCAAGGTGTGATTACGTGGGACACACACTCACCTGGAGTAGTGGATGCGCGTAGAATTCGTTGAGAAAATCCATGATCGTGTCCGCCTGGAGGGTCGTACTGCAGACAACGACGTGTTTCTCGCTCTGCGCCCGGTGCGACGAGTAGCTGCCGCCGAGCTTTTGCCTTTCCATCCACGTGAACGCGAGCTGCTCAAACTATGGGGGGAAAAAAAATTTACGCGAGTTGCTTAAATTTTCAAAACTCGTCCCAACTTGTGTTTTGGTCCCCCCTCCTCTTTTTTTCCCCGATGGACAGGCAGAGTACAGTGAAAAGGGAGGCAAAGGGTACGGCAGTTTTTCATACGGACATCGACCGAGAGATGGGAGATAATTTTCCAATCGGGAGTGATAATAAAAACATTGATTTTCAGCTCGAAGCCGCGTTCGGGAATAAAACGCGCTTTGATCACAGTTGCGCTCCTCTTTTGTGCGACAAAAAAGAAAAAAGAAAAAGAAAAAAAAAAAAACTCAATTCTCCGCTCCTGTGAGCAAATTCAATAGCCCCGAATCAACGAAATTCAAATCAATACCACGCGGTCCCCAATGTCTGGAAACTGATGCGTTTTTCGACGTACAATATTACCCGCGTTACGCCACATTCAACCCAATGATTTTTACTCTTTGTCACCGCCACACGCAAAATTCAATTAACGTCCCGCGAGGTCCCCCGTGCCATAAATAAAGCGCAAACGCGTATCTACCATCGCGCGGACGAAGAGCACAGCTTCCTCGATAAGCTTAAAATCACAGTTCTCGCACTCGCTCCGGTCAGTATTCATTAAAACGATCAATCCCCGTGCCCTCTCACCCGAGGAACCCAAAACATTCGCGTTGACAATCGGAGCCTGTCATTCCTCATGCCAATTTGGAGGGAGGAGGACCCGTCAGCCATTCGTCAAGCTAACGCGCGGGCAGCAACAAGTGAGCTGTATTATCTCGCACGCCGTGACGATTTTCTGTACGTGCAGTGGTACGATACGGGACGGTGGAGTGGTGGGTTTGACGCATCGAGCGCTGGATCCGATTAATTATGTCGGAGATTGAATTCGGCGTGTGAAGGTTGATCGTACGAGTCCTGCTGCGAGAGGTATATATTGCAAATGCCTGTTCCGTTGGCTGACTTTTCGATGTTTGGGCGCTGGTTAAGGAGAATGGCACTTTTATTTGAGCCAATTTTTGGGTCGTATCTCATCGGTAACTCATCGATCGATGGCGTGTCACTTTGATTGGTTTTTGTTTTTAAAGACAATAGGTGGTTCCTTGGTGAATAAGGGAGTTTATAGATTCCAAGCTTTTTTTTTTACAACAAACAAGTTTTTTCTTTGCTTTTTTTCAAGGATTCAAAGTACATTTGTCGTTGCGGAACAGAGCAAGAAAAGAAGCGATGAAATTGAGTCCGTGTGCTGGACAAACAGCGCGAAAAAAAGGGCTCGTCGTCGTTTTCCGAAGCTAGACAATTTTTCAAAAATGGGAATCCGAATACCCGGCGCCTCAACTTGATGAAGTAAAAGGCGGCCCTTTCTACGGATTCTGCGGGGCTTAGGTAAGAGCATAAAAAATCCATAAAACGTAGATAAAGAGTCGGAAAAAGGACGTCTTAGAGGACGAAGAAGAAGAGTCCGGAAGGGGGGGGGAACCTCATTCTGGCGAACAATTAGTGCTGGCCGCGCAAGCGTGAATTAATGACCTCGTAAAAGGTGCTCGGGTGATAATTGAAGTTGACGGTCTGCGGATGAACTTTGTTATCTACGGCTCGGTTTATACGTGGGCCTTCGATTGTTATCGCCGCCTTTCCGGGAATAATGGCCCCATCGATGCTGACTACGTTTTTTGAACTCAAATTTTTTTTCTTCTTTTATTATTAGTTTTATCAAAGAACGACTTTGAGGAACAATCATCACGTATCACGCCCTGGAAACGAAGGACTCGTTGACAAAATTATTATTTAATACTCGATGGATGTTTTATTCAACCGATGCAAATGACTCGATGACGTGTATTAATCACAGGATTGCCTGCGCATCACAGTGCCAATTAACAAAGCTCATTAAAATCAGTGCTTAATAAACTCTCGAATTACTTGCGGGCAGTGTTCGTTATGCTAAACGCATAATCAATATTCATTCGAAGCGAAGCCACTCGGATGATTGAATTATTTCCCGTTAATTAATATCAAACGAAAACATTATGAGTACGCGGAGTCTCTGAATTAAACTTTGGGTCATTTGCACGTAAAAGCTTACTGTTGCTCGAGCGGGTGGAACAAACCGTGTTGCTAATTTTTTTTTCCACACTGCTTTACAGTTTCATTTGTAACATTAAGAATTATATAACGATTACTCTATTCAGAGACTCAGATGACTCACCTGTGTCGGCAGGACGATGAGGGCGACGCAGATCATGATGACCATGTAGAGTTGGGAGGGCCAGATGTCGGGCACAAAGTCACCGTAGCCGACGGTGGAGAAAGTCACGACGACGTAGTACGTGCTCTGGAAGAGATTGAGGTGACGGTGGCCCGCTCGCTGAAAGTGCTGGATGCCGCAGACGCTGCAAACAGACACGAATAAACATACATATCCACGTGGGGGTTGATTTTCATTCCGTTTGCATCTATATCCCGGGGAGACTGAATCTCGGCGTGATGCGCGTTTTTATGTTTTTAATCAGATATCACTCGCAAGCCCACCACGTCTGTAATAACGTGTCACTTTGCGCTTCTTCAATTATTATTTCTTTATTCCCTTGTTTTTACGACTGGCGAAGATGAGGGATGTACGTGTGAATTTACTTACTGTACGTGTCTCCGTATTATTTTGTGAAAAATTTGCAAAGGATTATAGCAGATCCAAAACGTTCAAGATTAGCGTGCACTTAAATTGCAAACAACTATCGTTAAATTCTCGATAAACCCTACCGTTGATTACCCAAGAATCGTCAATGTTTGCACCCTAAATCCACGTATTTTTTTTTTTTTTTTGGTAAACTTTTGACCATCTCACAAAATCGCGTAGCCAAATATGTTCCCTTCATCACCTCTACCAAAGACTTCTCAGAGTGTGAGTATAAAACTTCGTAAAGCGCAATTCTCTATCGTCAAAAATAACTTTACCGCGAAAATACCTCATCAAGAGCCCAAGTTGCAAAAATTCGCTCTCAGCAAGGACGCAGCGCCCGCATCCTACCCCCCCCCCCTCGAAGACATACCAAAGACCACCATGCTGCCCGGCCGGCGCACGCTGAAGGGAGCATTTACAAAAGTTGCGCTTTAATTATGCATGCGGCCCCGTTTTCCAGCTCGGACGGTGTGTTTGTGTACCGCCTCCGGATAGTCGTTCTTCCCCGAGTTCATAGTTACACTTCTTTGCGTATACACTTGGCGCTACATTAACGTTCCCCTTGGGCCGTAGCTCGCCGCTATGTATATATTATATTCTCTCGCAAAAGCGAATCATCCGTTTCGGCTTGTTGGGTGGTGCAAAAAAGTTTTGACGAAACGAATCTTTGGTTCGTTCGAGGGCGGTTGAAGAAAAAAAAAAAAAAAAAAAAACCTCGATCGAGTACGCGACGAAAAGTCCCTGCGTGTCCGGAAAAAAAGAGCTGAGGAGAGCTTGAATATTCATCGGGAGAAAAAGAACGGCCGAGCGTTGTAACGAGGAGGTGCGCATTAATTAGAGCCGCGAGCGCTAAACGCTCGGATTTGTATATACATATACGGGGGTAGGTATACACGCGTAACGTTACAGCAGTCCCGGTAGGTCTCGTTTGTCGACTCCAAACGCGATGGTGATGCCATGCAGGGATGCTTGCCAAAACGCCTGTGAATTACTCAGATGAGAGTTGTGTTGCTCCCGTCAGAAGTGCGCGTGAATTTCCGCATTTAGTTACCGATCGCAAGATGGGACTGCATGTATTTCCATTCGGACGCGGTTGGGCGATGTTTTCGTCCCTATAACGAGGTGATTCAGGATTTTATTTTTTTTTCTCACGGCACACAGAGCACAGACAATGAAAACCGCTTGAATACACGTGCCCGCGTACACTCATATTTATATTTGTGTCACAGCGCGTACACATTCACCATAATCTTTTGTTTTATCGCTGAGCTCTCGAAGCACAATGACGCAAAGTCCTTTGTGTGCATCCCCACCATTGTCCTTCCCGAGGGAGGGTTGTATACGCGAAAATCGCACTTTTGCGGCTTATTACTTTTAATCAGCCGACCGGAAGAGTGCCGAGCATCCCAGCAGAAAAACGGGATCGGATAACGATTTTCGATGAATTTTCATAATTTTTTTTTTTTTTTTTTTTTTTTTCAACGCGATCGATCCTCAAACGAATGTATATTGAAAAAAAATGCGATCGATACTCAATCCCTGCGTACACCTCTCGCGTCGGCTCTGTTTTACGGTACAGCTCCATCAAGACGTCCCAGGCGTACAACAGTGCACCGGGAGAGATGCACCCACCGGCTCGTTTTATCAATATTCATGAGCTCGATGATTTATTCAAACGCCACTTGGACTCGGGAGGAAAAACCGATCATAAATTAATCTGGCGCGAAGATTATTACCATTATACCCCTGTCCCTAGCGACGAAAGACGGAACGGAGACGCGGAAATCTCCGATCCCTTTCTACGCTCAAAGGAAATCGATTACTTTTTTCCCCCCCCGAGTCGCGCTTGATTGATCGGCTGAGGGTATGAGTATTCGTGTTGTTTCACGCAAGTACACAAACACATAGAGATATGCATCGATCGAGGAACGGGTGAAAAGATGAGACGTCGCAAGCACTTCCCGAACGCGCGTTACTGCATAGGGTACTTGGCAATTTATTCATTTTATTTTTCATTGACTCGAATAGCAAAAAAAAAAAACAACTTTGTAGGTAGACGAACTTGCGTCCCAGAGTCAACAAGCGGCTAATGAAACTTGTTATTGGATCAGAGGAGAGAGAGAGATAGTAACACTTAATTTGCGGTCACTTATTTACCCCACTTCCGATCAATTTCGTGAGCCGTCCCAAACTCGGAGCTGCGGCAACTCACTCGAGCAATGATAACCGCGGCATCGAAATTTCATCAAACAACTAATTAAGGGTACACGTGTACATCGAGAGCCCAACCACGAAACCCCAGCCACTGGGACCCCCTAATCAGATAGAAAGAGAGAGAGAGAGAGAGAGAGAAGTTTCGAGCCAACAACAAGTCGTAACACAATAGCCGCCGCTACTGCTGTGCCCCTCTTCGATTATACACCCAAACAGCGACGCTAGAGATACGCGTGGACATAAGACAGAGTCGTGTCTCCCCCTTTGCGCCCATACATGTGACCCATTAAACTTTCTAGCTCCCTCGATCTCTCGCATCACCCAATATCCTCTATTCTAAGAAGTCAAGGACTCGCTTATTATACGCCGAGTCGCCGTGATGGCGTGTGCGCGTAGCGATACATATACCAACTATACACGTATATACTCACGTGTGTGCCACGACGGTAAATAATAAATCGCGACGATCGATGAACGTGTACGAGGGTGTCTGTTGTTTTTCTATATACCTGTACGTACAGTATGTGGTTACAGGAAAAAAAAAGTAGTCCGATCCGAGTCCCTTGCTCTCCCCCCCCCCCCGGGGTCGACTCATCCCTCCGCCCCTTCGGACTATTCGACGCTTGTGCATAAATAAGGTACGCGCGCGTGTACTCATTTTTTCCTTTTTTCTTTTTTTTTGCTTCCCAACTGCCCGCACGCGAATTTACTTTAGGGGCAATTAAAAACATAGCTTCTCCGTCGTAACGATATACGTATTGTGTAGCCGTGGACTGGTTTTCTTTCCAACAGCACGCGTGGCTAGTCGAACCAAAGCCCCGACGCTCTTTTCCATACACGACAAAGGGGATACTATACGATACGAGCAGAGAGCCCGTACCAATAGCCGCTAATGAATATGTTCGAGAGTTCGCAACGCGATTTCCTCGTAGCGAGCAACAACGAAGCAACAAGAGGGAGAGTAGGTATACCCCCCCCAAGGCTAAGTGTTCCGTCGTCGGTCCCCGGATCGGGTGTCCAGCCTCAAAGTTGGCCTTGCGTACGAAAGGGAGGTACTCGCGCACAGGCCAAAGGAAGCATCAAGTTTCCGGTGGACGAGCTCTCGGAGCAAAGGCAGTTTGCTCGCAATCGGCGAAACACCCCCCAAGAAACTTTGGGGTACCTACCTCGCTGTATACACGGGCTACAATTAATTATTACTCGACGAATGTTGACCATTTTTAGCGTCTTAAAATCCGGGGGTACAGGGGTGAGTTTTCACTTTATACCACGGGAACATCAGTACCGTAATAACTGCCGCTTATTTTGGGTCGCACGAGATTTCGAAATGGCTCGTGCGTTGGGATAACAAGTTTCTCGCGATACTCGCGCCCGTGATACGGAAGTTTAGCCAAACGAGCTCTCGAGCCTTTGAAAGCCTGCCAAAGCTAATAGCTCCGTCGACGAGGGCTTGAGGCTTCGCTTATACCTGTTCGTCAGACATCTGGGGCTTTTCTTCCTCGGGGTTTGCCTCTGAGGCCGATGACGCCAAATATTAATAAAAACTATCGCCAAGAGCTGTTTAAACAACCCCACTTTAGAAAAAAAAAAAAAAAAAAAAAAAAAAACCAACATCCAAAGTTTGAGAGCCCATGGGGAGATGTGCACACTCGGTCCGGCAATTCCGTGCGCAAACTTCGGGGTTGGTCTGTGTGCGCTCGACGATCGGTCCGTCGTCTCTGTAGTCGTCCGGCGATAGTTGCGTTAAAATATTCGCGAGCTTTACCCCCTCCGGGTCGGCTCCCTCGCGAACTACGAGCGGAAATGCCTCTGTGCGTTCGGGGGCAAGCTTTTGCCTCCTCCTTCTTCTTCTCGGAGGAAAGCTTCGCTCGAGAGGCTTGCTGCACATGATTGGACGAACGAAAATTGGATTACGTGGATTTCGGGGGTGAAGGACGTTTCGACTGGTGCTCCCTTTGACGTCGCTTGCGAGGGGATGGGGGTAAAAAACACGCTATGAGCTTAATAGGTCGCTTTTGAAACATTTCCCACACTTTATTTGAAATGCCCTGAAAAAAGAAGTCAACCTTATTTTGTACTTGGGGTTTTTTTTATTTTTTTTTTTTATTTAGTAAGAACACGCGAAAGCTTCGATGTATGGAAGGGGTGGAAACGATTTTCGGAATAATAATCAGTAGCAGGAGAAGAGCGAAGCGCGAGCTGAAAGGGCTTGACCGCAAAAACAATTCGATTTGCCCTCGACGTGGATGCTCGGAGCTTTTCGAGGATCGCTCGCAAGAAAGAGACGTCGTTTGTCAAGATCGAGAGCGTAGGACGTGGGCGCGGCTGGGAATCGATGCGACGTGTAACATCAACTCTCGTCCATGTACGTGTGCACGTATACCCGTGGTACAGAGACATAAAAGTGCGAGTGAAGAAAACCTTATCACCGCGACGGTGGATAGGAAAAAAAAGGGAGAGGTGGCATCATCTGCTCGGAGCAATTTTTTGTCCCTAAAATTTTTGCCACCTACGTTCCTTCATACTTTTCCCTCGGTTCATCTGCCAAATAATACCCGCTGCTCCTTCTCTCAAAAAGCGAGTCGAGGTTTTTTTCATCCAACTTATTGCTCGTGCATCCACGATGAATACCCGTATGAATGTGATTGTAGCTCTGGTTCCAAACTGAACATTTATACGTAACAAAAAAATAGTACGTTGAATCGGGTCGATGAAAACTATTGGCCCCACTCTCCGTTTATGCATCAGAAATGAAAAACTCCATCCTTTTCCGGGCAAGTAAAAATCCATTCCCAAATTAATATGCATGTACAGCCGGCTACATGTATTACTGCCTCGTGATTAATACCCGTGAAATCGTTTGTACGTGGTCGGTGCGCTTTAGACAAGTAAGTATACCAATAAATGATCAATTTATAAGCACGCAAGTGCCCTCGCGTAACAAGCTCTGTAAATAATTTCACAGCTGACCGTAATAACGGGGAGGGCAAGAATACAGCAAAGGACAAATCAAGACTTGGCATACAAACACTTTACCACCAAAACTTTGAATGGTGAAATAATCCAATAACCGATTTTAGTCCCAAATGTAACTATACTTTCTGTAACGTGGATGAGATATTGCGCTCGCCCTGAAAACTGGGACTGCGTTGGTGAGCTTGACTTGAGCGGGTAACCGGGAAACAGCGGAAAAAAATACAAGTACACGTAGATCACTAATGACAGTTACCAGCTAGATTTTCGTTGGAAATCGAGAGTGACCAACTTGGCGGATTGTTCAAAGGGCCCTCAAAAAGCTTGGGGGCCGTTTGTTTCACGGGCGCGCAATCAAACGCATTAACCCAAGTGGGTCGGTAATGAGGCATCGATTCGTCATTTGTAACAACAAAGTGGCGTGAATGTGCGTGTGTGCGTGTGTTATTCACCGGTGACTTTGAACGACCCGCTGATTCCGCAAATTCCAGGGTCCCTCTAACTCGTTAGTTACATTAGCTTCGTTAGCTCCTGCACGTCAACTGCGGCGCTCGTACGTACCTATACAGTACATACGGGAGGAATTTTGACATCAGTTAGCCGTCGAGCTCTTTCGGGATTATTGTAATAGAGTTTGCCGAGCTGGAGTTGCGGTCGGGGCTTATACAACAAGAGAGAGGCTTTTCATGCCCCCCCCCCCACCGTCGTATATTCGGGATCTTATCCGTCTTTCTCCCTCGAGGCGCCCGATTTTACAGCCTCGGCGCATCAGACGCACCCAGCGCAAGCTGTCCTTCAGCTTGGATTTAATACGACAGTTGGTAGAGGCCCCGAGTGACGGGGTTCGGTTGTGTGTCTATTGTCGAACTCGAAAATAGACCGGCGTATAGGTGTCAGGGGTTGATATTGGGAGAAGCTTTGAGTGATAAACCCGACGCCATGGTATCTATAAATACCCGTTCTCGGGATCCTCCAAACTATCGATCCACATGCAGGTTCATCGTACATTGTAAAAGTCGTAAAATGTTCTTTGGGGAACAAAGATGACTAAGGAAAGAAAAAAAAAAAAAAAAAACACCAACTCACCTTGTGAAGACGAGACAGAGGAGGGTGGCGCTGAGTATCATCAGCTGCTGGCTCAGAGCCGACTGGGACTTTTGCATGGCTCGGTGCAGGTCGTTCTGAAAGAGATAAAACACGACACGGAGCATTAAACGCAAAAACAGAGAGGAATAGCTGCTGTTGCAGTTATTCCATGGGGGGGGGGGCGATCGTTCGTCATGCGGGAGAGTGTCGGGATGAAAGGTGGTTTGTCGGCGTGAGAGGGAGATAGTGCACGGAGCTGTATACATGTAGGCAGGGGAGGACATCGTGAGGCTCCGTGTATACACACACACACACACACATGGTGAGAGGTACGTGACGGTACTTACGAACATGTTCTCCAGGGAGTGCTTCGCCAGCCAGCAGTTGAGGAAAACCGGTATGAAAAGGTTTCTCGAGGGCGGGTACAGAAGCTGAAAAATGACGGGCGCTTTAGTATACACACCCTCCGCTTTCTCCTCCTTTTCTTCTTTGCCTTCTTTTTTTCCCCCTTCTCGAGCGCGAAAAGGAGAGCTCGTCGTGCAATCCGAGAAATTCGCGTCTCCCGTGAAAAGGGCCGGATTATCTTTGAAAACGCACACGCGCCGATAACAGTAAACAGGGTATGGACAATACCACCGGGCGTTTTTCAAGCGCATACCGACAAGCGATGCTTCTTTAACGAGTGCAGCTATCTCGAGTACACCGATTGCGATTGAATAATAAATTGGGGCGCGGAGCTGAAATTAGATCGCGATACGATATCGAGTTTGGCGGTACCTTATACCGTAGTTCGGAAGTCGATTGATGCAACAACGTGAAAAAAACAAAAAAAAAAAACACCGAAACAAACACTCGTATGTATACTCTTTCTCGCCGGTATTGGCGGGTGATTCGGGCATCCACCAAACGCGACAAACTACACGGAAAACACCCCCGTGTACGCGATTAGTCAGCGACCGGCTGTTAATGCGCGGCTCACGCGGCAAACGAGGTGTGCCTAATGCTTGCACTGCACACGCATCCATCGCCAAGCCAAACATCCGTGCGTGTAATCGTCGACCGGGGATGCTCCGCGCTCTCTCAAAGGGCAAGTAATGCGTTCGTTCGCACTGCACGGCTGGTCGCGCTCGGGTGTACGGTTCGATATCTCGCGGTCGATAAACACAGGGGGGGGGTTGTTGATGAGGGATGAAAAAAATTATTGGTGGTTGATTCATGTACGTGGTGTCATTGGTGCTAGTTGCATTGAGGAAAGAATCCAGTACTTTAAATTGAAACGTGAGACTCGTGTCCTTGATACCAACGACGCGGTAATTTATAAGCGGGGATCATTTCTCGAGCCACTTCGACCCAGCCATGCACGACTTTCACGAGCCATTAGACGGGACATTTATAATTCACCACGTGTTTTTTTTATTTTTTTTTATTTTTTTATTTCCCTGTTCTTTCTTTTCATCAAAGTTTCTCGTGTGAACTTAATCCTGACGAAGATTGATTGCTCCAGTCTCTCGAGCCATCAATTTCCTTTCATCGTGGACGTGCGTGTATAATACATTTTTTGTTATTAATATCCATGAAATTACACAAAAGACAAATGATTTTCGAAAGGCACCGTTTGACCCCGTTTGGCCCACCGTGGCGTTATGTACTCACGCCCGAGGGATGTTTACTTGTGATGAGCGTTCGAATGAAAATTCCAATAACGAATCGAGCTGCATTAGCGAAAAAAAAAAAAAAAAAAAATGACAGTAGCCGATATGGGTAGGAGTTTGCGCTTCGACGGGTGGCATGATTTGCGCACAGTCTTTTTCATACGCATGGAATAACTTTTTGACATTAACACAGCCTCGGAATCACTTTGGCCACCCTGAAATTTCGTCCCGCGCGTAGAGGTATTAAAAAGTTATTAAAAAAAAAACCGATACTTTTGCACCCGAGTCATTTCACGTGTACTACCTATTATATACTACTGAATGCGTTTGTTTGACGAGATAGTAATTCGATTGTTCGTTACTATGACGTTTTTTTCTTTATTAAAAAAAAAAAAAAAAAAAAAAAAAAAGACATATGGGTCTATCTTTTGTTCATTACTCGTCGAATAAATTGGCCATTTTTCACCACAAGGGTGGATTAATCGAGCTAGCTGGTAAGCGTTCCGTTGACCGATGCCTGCAGATATCGCTCCAGGATTCTCGTAATCCGGCTACCGCATCTGTAAATGCTCTCTCGGACTCGCACCGTATGCCGCGCTTGACGCTCGTTTTGAAACAGAAACAAAAATCCCCCACCCGCGATGAATTTCAATTTCCACAGCTAACGAGCTCCCGAAACCAGGGTCAAGAAAACCCCAGTAGCGAGAGAGAGAGAGCTCCAATTCATCCCAAGGGGTGGGGGGGTGGAACGAGATTTCGTTCGGCAATTTCGGTCGTCGGGTCCACGCGATCACCGACCGCGAGCCGTCATATGCGCAAACCGCATTTCTGTCACTCCATCTATCCGCGCCGGGGCCGGAACAAAGTCGGCCATCAAGCGGTATAAAGCCTCGCGGGGCTACTGCCACCACTGCTGCGAAATGTAACGAGGTGATGTCCGCAGGCTCTCGATCTAATCGATGTGTGTTTGTCCCTGGGTCTACATTCGACTTGTATAGCGATTGTGTCCCCGTTGACGCATGTTTGGCTACCCCCTTCCCCCTCCGGCCCCACCGATAGCCTTTTCCGGTTGCCGGTCGTGCACAATAGACGCTTGCGTACAAATGCAGTTACACTGCAAAGGTACCTGTGCAGATGATGATAATAATATTAACAGTTTATGACGGAGCAAACTTACCGTGAAGGTGAATGGTATCGTGTTGGCCAACTCGAGGATGAAGTGAAAGGACAGGAGTTGCTGCCAGATGTTGCCCTGCGGACATTAAATAGACAGGTCAACATATCCAGCGACGCGGGCCACATCGTGCATAACAATTTTCGGGGCGTAAACGTGCAGCGTCCCAACCACTACGTCATAAAGCTACTCGCTACAAAAGCTCGTTCGCACGACTAAATGTAGAGGTGTACGAATAACCAATGAGTGCCAGAGATTTACGTGTCTTTTTCTCCTTTTTTTATTTTTTATTGTCAATCCATGGAAATCTACCAATTGTTCCCTAAGGTTTTAACGCGATTTATACATGTTACACAAGAAAAATGGTTTCTCGTACATCGGTGTTTGTACCACGATCTTGTCACTACCCTGTGACATTAACCTTGGGCAAATGAATTCCAACGATTAATTGGCAGCAATCAATCAGGCATCACCCAGTACAGCACAGCACAAGAAGTCAGTTAACTGAACATCGTTCGGGAGTAAACGTATACTCCTACGAGGCACCGAAGCCGTACTGCACACGTATAGCGTTGTACGGCACGCAACACGGGGAGAAAGTCGCTCCTCGAGCCAAGTTTCGGCGCGCATAATTCCACGATGCCAAGAGGAGCGCGCGGAATTCCATTAACTCGGCCAACTTCATAATATTTTCTCGCTCGCCTCCTCCCTTTTTCACCCTTTTTTTTTTTTTTTTTTTTTTTTTGAAACAGTGCTCGCCTATGAGCTCGGGACTAATTACCGCACTCGTGCTAATTAAAAAAGATGAACCGACGTGCCTCCGTGTTTCTTATCGCTCGGTGAGAGCACGCGTGTGTATTTCAGGGAGGCAAGGGCAAAGTGAAAGGGCTGCGTGAGCATCGACTCCTACGGAGTGTATTAAACTCCCCTTTGGGTAAAGCATACGTGTATGTGAGGGATGATTTATGGGGGGCCGTTGAAATGGGAAATGTTATTAACGATTCCTGTTTTTCCTTAATAAATCGGCTGGTGGGCGGATTAGCTCGTTGAAATGAAGATCCGGCTTACCATCGGACGACTTGCGAATGATCCTCCGAGACGACGCGGGGTCTTTGGTTTTATTGGACTCTTGGACTCCTCGGGATACGTGCGAGGCACGTTCGAAGCATTTTGCTGTGCTTACGGGAGTTGTGTGAGGGGAGTGCGGGGCATCGGGAGACGTATAAGACTGCAAGAACAACAATGACAGTACCACTGAGCCAGTGACAGGCGACGAGCCTGGAAAGGCCGTAAACGCCGGTCCACCCTCTTTTAGGCAAGTGAACGTAGCCTCTCTTTCCACGGGATCCATGAACGCGTGTGCTCTTGCTTCGTGGGGCGTGTGTTTGGATACTGACGTCGAGGGAGAAGAGTATCCGGTGGGAGGGAGCGCTTCGATGTAAAATGGCCCTTGGGAAATTCAATTTTATTGCTTCGCGCTTGGACCCTCGGAGATACGCGTGTCACGCCGCGCGTGGCTTACTGTGAAATTGTTGGAGTTATTGTTTGTTGCGTTGTAGCCAGTGATTTGTCGCTTTTTTTTTGGGTGGGAGGTGGTGGGAGCTTGTGGTTTTGAAGAATGTTTTAGGGTCGAGGATTATTTGGGCTACAACAAACAACGACAAACTCGCCAGGGATGTTTTGATTTGGATTATTGGCGCGTCGGGTGATCGGAATTTTCGCTCGAGCTCCCAAAATTCCAAGTCCCACCGACTACCTTTTCTTCCGACCCCATGGTTTTTCCGACGGTACACGCGTTGCCTTTTCACACGCAGATACTCCCAAACGTGATTACATGTTCACGCTCGGGTGAAAAGTACAAACAAGCGGCCGTATAGAAATGGAAGGGGAAACGTTTGAAGGAAAAATTGTGATTTATCTCCCGCCCTCGGTCATTCTTTTTCTGGAGGGACAAAAAATTTTAGCTGATATTTGCTGACAGCGCAAAAGCGATGCACACACTCGCCTCTCGAGCGCTCTTTTGCCGCTCCACGAAGCAAATAACCCCGTTCCTACGCGCGAAAACATCAGTCTTCATTCAGCTGTTTGCTCGAATTTCGTGAACGCGAAGAAGCACGATTTTCTATTTCTTTTCGAAAACAAAAAAAATCGGCGTCTGACCGAATACTGACTTGTACTACTGAAATATGCCATTACTCGCATTTTCTACTACCAAAACGACCGAATTACTTGGTAGAGCGATGGAGCACTATTACAATCATCCACAGACCAAATCACTGATCGCACCTAGCAGTAGAAACTTTTAAAGATGTAATCTACGTATTCAAGAACAGCAGCGATTCGCAGTACGTGTGATTCGTGTGAGTCGTAAGACAAGGAATAAAAAAGTTACTTTCAAAAACGGCCCCAAACAGTGTCTCCATGGTTCAGTAGTATCGTACTCGTCCAAAATCTAAATTTTTTGGGGTTGCATAATCCGTGGAGACGCGGGGCTGAAATCTAATTTAGTTAACGACTCTCTCGACGCCCCGTGACGGGTGGCTTCTCTCTTGACGTTAAATAAACACTCAGACGCACGGCCAGTGTGTCAGAGGCAACGCGTACGATGGAGATCTTTTTAATTACCGGCCTTAATTTTCATCTTCTTCATTTGGAGTGGCGCGCTTAGCAAGGGGTAAAAAATTATCAAAAGTCCCGCGCTTCTCGTGAACTGATTACCAAATGTTTTCTTTTTTCCTTCCAAGTGCCCGTCATTTTTCAGCTGCAGCAGAGATTTTTTTTCTCTTGTATTGTGACTTTTTTTTTATAATTGTTTCAAGAGAACTCGTTAATGAGGCTGGGAGAGCTAGTCTTGATGAAATTTCATTCGCTAATGATAATGATGAAAAAACGGAGATTATCAAATTACTACATGTTGCGATGAAACGTTACGTAGAAAATTAGTTCAATTTTTAAGACCGGAGGTGCGAGCAATGAAAATCTCCCAGTTTTCATTAAAAATAAGGATATTTTTAATTATCTAACAGAGGAAAAATCAGCTTACGTAGATTGATCCTGACAAATTACAAAAAATGACGGCACACAACAGGAAAAAGGAAGATTGGTGGCTTTAAGGAAAACCTTGGACCGCATCGAATAATCGACGCACGAGTGCGCTTGTAAAAAGCTGCTACAGCACTCGGGGGTAAAGTGCGCGTTGGGCGCAAAATTTAAAATCCCGTTATTAAAATTTTCGCGAAAGCAGCCGCGAGTTCTCGCTCCATTGTTATTTAAATGGGGATACTAAAGTCCGCCGGTGTCGAAGGAGCTCCGGCTCTTGTTCGCGTTTAAAGTAAAACACGAACTCTCTGCCGTCGATGCTCGTGTACCAGAAATTTTTTTTTGTTTTTGTTTTATTGTCCCGAAGCGATGAAAAGTCTCCAGCTGGTATTGCGTAACGAAAAAAAAGGGGAAAAAAGCTGATTCTTCTCGCAAAGGCAAACAGTAGTTGTGAGAGACTGTAATGAAAGCTGGCTCCTTAATATGCGAGATTTCGCGCGAGAAAATCGAAGGAAGGGCGCGAATAACCCAAAGAAAATCACGAGTCCCTTTTACGCGCTGTCGTAAAGAAGTCGGAGCACGTCAAGACCCTCGACGCGTGCACGTGGCTCCGATAATTGGGGCCCACTTGTGTTACTCTATACACTCGCTCGAGCGCCGTGGTACGGCAGACCGTGGAATGGGGCGGGTCGGCTGGGGAGGGGTGACGCTAATGCATCCATGAACGATATTACTCCTTTGCATTATATGTACTCGGTGTGCGCGTGTATATGGGTATACAGCCGGCAAGTTTGACTACTTGCATTACTCGAGCTGGAGGAGGAGGGGGGCAGAAAGAGCTTAACGGAGCGGAGCAGATCTCGTTTTCTGGGATGTGAGCCACGCGGAGTGCACGGTGGGTGAATCTTATTTTTATCATCGAATCAGCATCCGCCAGTCGTACAGAACTGCCGTGCGCGCCCTGTACTCTGGAGGGCCTAATGGACGGCAGCTTAAGCAAAGTACGTATTTTTCAAGATTTTCTTTAATTTTTTTTTTTTTTTTTTTTTTTTTTTTAATAAAAAAATAAAATTACAATGGTAATTAGCAGCTGTGAAACTGGAAGATGATCAGTTTCAATGAGTATTGACGTACAGAAAGAATCGCCTAGCCGCGTGATTACATTAATAATTTGTTCAATAAGTTTCGACAAAATCAAGTTTCAGCTGTAATCGAAGGCAGCAGGCCAAACGGATCGATGTATAATTTTCGAGTTTGGTAACTACACAGAGCCTCGGTGTTAAAATATTTACCCGTTTCATTATTTCGGACGATTCTCTTTTTCAGCCGCGCTACGAAGCTGCTTTTGTACTTATGAAACTGCATTGAGTAGAGGGAAAGAAATCACCTCGAGCCGATCATAGTTGCACTGGAGTAAGTTAATAACCCCCCCGCGGACCAAACGCTTTCTCGCTGGGAGTCGAGGGAGTCCCCTCGTGCGAGTACTTTATTCTTTTTAATCAAGCGTCGACGCAGCTCCACATAAACTAAGGCTCAATGCACGCGAGGCGCTCTCAAGACCCCCAACCGAGAGTTTACGCGCGAGCAAAAGGCCGAGGGGTCCAAGTTGTACCGGCTAAAACTTTCCAAAGAGCACATAAATAGCGCAAGAGCTCAAACCTCGAGAGTTCCGTCGGCGTCAATGTATACACACGCGAAAGAGCCGAAGGATGCCGTACAAAATGTACACGCGGTTTTAAGGATTTCCTCGTCGGGTGTGTAACGTACAGCCACGAAATGTCGTAATCTCGGGCTATGGAGCGAGTGGACGAGTTTACCGGAGGGACTTACTTTGCGCGGCGGGTCGCTTTTTAGATTCGCTACGGATGAGGCATTGGGACGGGATTCTCCTTTTCAAGGAGGTGGTGGCTCGATGCCGGATTCCGCGCGATGTTTCCACTCGTACTTTTATGAAATCGTTTTACGTTTCTTTATTTTTAATACTCCGCGCCGAAACGGCAACCAGACCAAATAGTCAAAAGAAGCGTTCTCTCAAAGCGGAGGAAACGAGGGAGAGCTATTAGCTCCGCGAAATGAAAAAAAAAGATCTCTTCTGCGTGCTGCATCTGGCAGTGAGCAAAAACTACCGGCACAGAGGGAAAAATCGCTCTCGTATATATATATATTTACGTACTTCTGATTTCTCGCGGATCTAAAAAAAAAAAAAAAAAAAAAAAATACAACCTTGAGAGGGAGAGACCGGGGGAATGAGTTTTTCAAGCATCCGCGCGACGCGTCACTGATAACAATAATACCTAATATGCCAAAGGCGGCGGACGAGCCTGGCTCGCTTTGAGGGGCCATATTCAATTTGAACTGCAATCTTGCGAGGCGCTCCTTAGACGCCGAACTTTGTCCTGGACCGAGGTATTGTTATCCCTGCCAGATTCATAAAGCTGAATAAATACCAAAGAACTTTGATTATTTTTTAAATGAGAGTAGGTGCAGGACGAGTAAAATCAGGGAATAAAGTTTGCCTTACATATCGCTGTTTGCTTTGAGATTGCGTTTGCTCGATCACGCGCACTTACGCGACTCTGTGCCAAAGTCGGAAAAGTAAGCAGCCGTTCCTTTGCGCTCGGAGGAAGTTTCGAAACCGAGCAAGCAGAGAGGATTTACATGCATAAAAGTCGAGAGAAATCACCAAATCGAAAAGAGAGCGCATTAGAGTCAATCCGAGTGCCATCAAAACAAGCATCGCAAATCTCGATGGAACATCTCGTTCAACGGGGGTGGGTGTAAGCGTACGGCGAGCTTCTGTTTTCGATTTTACGTCGCTTCGTGAGGTTACGCGTTTGAAACTAAACTTCGCAAGTTGCCCAAATTCAGCGGTACAGCAGCTCTCAGGACGAGCTATGTGCAGATTAAAGGTGTTGATCGACTAACAGCTAGTTAGACAATTTTCAGATCAAAAAAGCTCTTTCCCGCGGAATCAATTTTAAACTTTGCACCAATAGAACAATGAGAATAGTGCTTTTTTAAATTAAATGACAGAGCACGCATGTGTGTAACTGAAGAATAAGCGAATTTCACGTCAAATTTCATCTCCGGCGATTACAGTATTAATTGTTACCCCACACTCCTTTCGGTTATTAATACTCACATTGAATATGCGCCGAGTCGGATGACACGCCAGTTTTAATTCCCAAGCTGTACCATGTGGCTGCTGCTGCTGAAACCGCACTGGGAAAAGTAGTTAAACGAGCCCCCCGTAAATAACCTGCCCCCCCCCTGAGCTTCGAGTGGCGCCTCTCTTTTTTTACGCGACTCCGCATAATCACTTTGGAACGGCGGTTGTGCTTTTAAGCGTGGCGTATAAACGTTCTTTCGGTGCTCGCGAAACACGTAAAACGAACGAGATTTGCATGTATTTGCCTCCCTATTAATAAAATAACAGGAAGATTTACGACGCCGGTGCGTGGACTCGGTTAAATCTTTCATGCTCTATAAAAAATTTTTTTTTGAATACTTTTGATTTTACATAGCTGCTAAATTATGAAATTAAACTCTCATCCCAAGTAGTATCGGTCGATTATAGTCAGACATGTTCCTCTCCCAACAGGTTAGCAAAGCCACAGGGGCCGTTTTTTTTCCCGGAAGCAAGTAGGCGTCACGAATCGAGCCCACCTAGTTACCTCCACTCGACTTTCCACTCAATCGTACAGTGCAAGCACCGGAAATCCCGTCTACAAGTGACGCTACAGAGTCCCAAAGGAGATTCACCGCACGCCCGAGTGCATCTCCATTGGCATGTTGTACGCGGCACACACGTACACGCGCGTAATGGTAGAGAAGAGACGATTAGTCTGGGGGGGGAGGGGCACGATCCCCTCGGATCGGTGGCAGAGCGAGAGAAAGACAGCCCGGGCGTGTCATTAGAACTCGAGATTGGAGCTTCCGTGCACGGGATCGTGTTGCGAGCCGATTAGCTTGTTTCTCTTACCTCGGAGCGCTGTCGAGATCGTGATTGTTGGTTTCATCGGGAGGACGGTTACTTCATCCATACGCAACATGCAAGAGGGCTGGGGTTGTTTTGCCAAACCCAACTAAACGACGCGGTTTCGCGTTTGGCGACGAATGAGGGCACGTGTGTCGCGACACAAGATCCATCAAGCTTTGTTCCCTCGAGCGAGCTATCGAGCGCAATGGGTGCCACGGTTTTTCCCTTTCGCCCTTTTATATCCGCACGGAGGGAATGGGAGAGCAGTAATTCGAGACCTCGGAGTCTCAAAGAGAGCGGACCGAAATCTCGCGCTGTCGCCCGTCAATTCCACGTTTCCGGGTAAAAGTATATATATATATATATATATATATATATATATATATATATATATACCCGGGGATTGCTCCCTCGGCGAAGCTCCATTTTTACCCCCTCGGTTGTGTGTGCGCCATTTCCCTTCCTCGTGCTCCTTTATGTTTTTTTTTTTTTTGCACGAAACAGCGACACTGTAAATATGATCGTGAGGTATGATTGCGTTTCGTTTGTTATTTCCAAACGCTTGGGTTCCTCCTCGTCTCTCGGGGCAGAACTTCACGCTCCAATGGGACGAACAGGAGCCAGTGACTGCCGGATAATTAAATTCGCGGAGACAGACCCTCGCCGCGCCACCGAAATGAAAATACATCGGCTTCACCTCCTTTTGCCCCCTTCGCCCCATTAACGAGGTTTTCTTCTCGTACCGCGGCTGTGTACGAGCTTATCGAGTTGACTCGGCGAAAAAATTGATTCCCTCCCCCGATCGCAACGGAATTCCGAGGCTCGAGCAAGAGGGACGAAAAGCAAGAAGCCAACAAAAGTGGAGACGACGACTTCTTCTTCCGGTAACAGAAAAGCAAATGTACGCGCAGAGACGTATAGGGTGCAACTGCAGGTAACTTGATTCGAAGCGCCAACAAATCGAGCGGGGCATCTCTCGGGTATAAATTTGTTATTCAAGGAAAAGGGTGACTTTGCGAGAGGTTTTCATCGATACGGAGCGAGCCCGCGTCGCTATATCGGTTTTCTCGCCGAGTGACGTTCGTTACGTTTCGCGAGTTCGCTCTAATTTTCGACTCTCCCCGGCTTTCTTTGACCGATGCGACGATGTACAAGCTACCAAAGTGCGTTTGGGACGGAGATTGTGCGTTACGGGTGGCACTCGGTTAGCGCGGCTCCCCGTGATTAGCGGGGCATTCAAGAGCGCCCCGTCGTGCGGATGAGTCAAACTTTCAATTCGCGTCGGAGGAGCCACGCGATCTCTGGCTCGCGCCGTAGACGTTGGGAGCCGCAGGTGGCTTAGCTTGTGCGCGCACGCCATCCGCTAATCAAGGGAGGACCACCGGCTGCGTGATTTAGGGCCAATTTATGCCGGCTAAGCGACAGCTCGGATCGCCGGTGTAGCTCACATTGGTAGAGGGGATGCAGTGTGCCGTTTGATGGATGGGCCGATTGTTTGTACTCATTTTGTTGATTTTTACCTTTTTTGCCGCTTTGGAGGAAGTTGACTCGAATCTTCGAGTTGATGGATGATTTATTGGGTGGTCGAAGGTGACGCGGGAACTCGGACGCTTTTCCGATATTCTTATCGTGGTTTTCTGTTTTCACGAGCTCTTTCAAGGTATTTGACTAATCAACGGAACATATAATGTTTTCTCTGACAACGATATAATTGTTCGTATTTTTAATCATTTAATGGGCTCTGTAAAAGTTTCCATCACTATAGGAATTTCTAGTATACATGACATTTTGAAATTCACATTATTTCAGTACTGATTATTAAAATGCTTTATACTAGGTACAAACTCTTACGAGGATACATAATACGTTTTTTTTTTTTTTTAACCCAAAAAATGGCTCATCATCACGAGTGAAGTTAAATTAGTTGTGTCACAAAGCCGCTGCGTATACTTGAATCGTTACTTCACTTAAAAAAAAAAAAAAAAAAAACAATTTTCTTAAAATGGGATACCCGCACAACTGAAATACTTTCTTGGCACGAACGATATTCTCATCGAAACTTTGTCAGAGAAAACGAAACGAAGGAAAAGTACCACTCGATCACGCGTCACCCGACAGTGGATGACAAGTCCAACACACAATGAAAGCTCCACCAAACTGTCGCCGTTCGGATGCTGAATCGCATTTTTCTCGCACACTCGTACCCAACAGCTTGCCCGCATTCTCTTGAAAAAAGAGGGAAAAAAAAAAAAAAAAAAAAAAAAACGCCAAGGCAACCGGTGAGCGCGCAGTTTTCGCCCCTTTCGTAACTTTATCAAATGACGAAGGGCGAATGTAAAATGACGCTCGCGTACTTAGCAAAGAGCTCTCCCGAGGAGTTATTTGCGATACGCGCTGGAGGTGGGCGCTGAAATCACCCGAAACGACGGAGTCTTATCTAGTTGGTATACATGAAGCGCCGGGGAGCGCGCGAGGCTGAATTTAATAAGGTTTACGCGTCCGCGACCGAGTTTTCAGGGAATAATAAAAAAAGTTATATTAAATTCATCGGATACTCTCCTCGGGCTGGCAATGCCCCACGGACGAGGGATCCATTAATTTTTTTTCAAACTTTTGATTTTTTTACGTCTTGCGGGCTCTGGGAAACAGATTGAGAATGTATACTTTTGTGATTGTCGGTGCACATGGGTAATGTTTTTTTGTTTTTTCTCAAGAAAAACAGAAGTTTTGTTTCCACGAAATTTTGGAGCATCGCTGGCAATTCCATGCAAGATTTCGGGCCAAGATAAGCTCCCTTGAAATTGTCTCCCTGGCAATACCTGGACTACGACCCACCGTAAGGCACGTATCTCGCCTGGGGTTGGAAAGCAACACCTACGCGACGTCGTCGAGCTGTTCCCTTTGGCGATAAAGGTATTGCGAGTGCAATTTTAAATGCGCAAAGTGGGCAATTTCGGTCGAGGTGACGCGGGTGGGGATTTTTATTGCCGATTAGGCGGTGCAGCGTGGCATCTCGCGGAACAATGGAACGTCAGAAATGTCGGGGGTTAACGCGGGAGGATATAGACGTCCTTGTACATGGCAGGACCACTGCAGCGGCATCGTTCGGGACGAAATTTTTTTTATGGTTCATAAAAAAAGAAAGAAAAAAAAGGTTTGTAGTCGATGCAGAGCGCGGTTTATTGGAAAAGCGCGGTTTTCGTCCACCGAACGAGAAACGCACTCTTTTTTACGACCCCGCCACTGCCGTGGCTCATCCCTCTTTTTTTTCAACGAAGCACGCGATTTTAATTATTACTCCGCCCAAGGCACACCCAAAAAACGAAGAGCTTTGGATTTGACACGTTACGAGAATGTGCTTTTTTTAGCCCTCCCAAAGTTTGGAAATAAAAACGTATCGCGCGCGCGCGCGTGTGTGTGTGCCCACGGGTGTATGGTGAAAGGGAGCACATGTCAATCAAGTCGATTCTTCTGTAGTCGAATGGCTCTTGGAAATGGTTTTTTTTTTTTTTTTTTTCTTTTTTTTCAATTTGGCGTACGAACGTTTTAATGAATGTCGGTGATGGAAAGACCCCTTTTCATTTAAAAATTCATAAAAATAGAACTAATCAAACACGAATGGCTGGATTTATGCGAAAACCGAATAGTTGGTATTTCTACAATTGTTTTCGGTTATCTTGGAATTTATTTGCTCTGGATATGTTTTAACGTGTAATATTTCGATTCCAAAATTGTACAGATCACCCTGTGCTTTTGATAAAACTGTTTCAACTGTAAAAATAGAAGACTTTACACTTTTTTCTCTCTGGTAAAAACAGCTAAAAACGAAAAATGAAAAAACCACTGGCACTCACGGTAGTTGGCTTCTAACTACTGATCGACATGACAACCATCGAGATTGATGCAAAAATAAATGACACAGATCACATGTAGCCAAACCAGTATGTATTGTACACACACAAGATCACAGTGATAAAGAAAACTACAAAATAAAAAAGAAGAGGTATATCCAATCGAGTCCTGCGCGTACCTTGTATCCGAGGTAGGCGAGAAGTAGAGCCTCGGTGAGTGAGACGATGGCAAGAATGACCTGTATGATCCATAGCTCGAAGGGCCGCCGCACCCAAAGTATCGCGTCCCAATTGATGGTCGGGTGCTCCTGGAATTCTTCCTCCGTGAGGTTTTGCGAAAGCAGGAACTCCGTCTTGTTCCCGGGCGTGCACCCGTAACTGCAATAGATTTTTTTTTTTTTTTTTTTTCTCTCTCTCTATCACCCAAAACCCAGCTAAGCCGAGCTCCACCTTCTTAGCCTCCGTACGCGGTATCAAATGCTCTGCTGTTGCGGCTCGCACACAACGCGCACGCGGAGATTGCGTTTTCTTTCTTCGAAGCAGGGACGCAGACTTTTCTCTCCTGCCTCCCATATTTTTTTTTTGGTCCTACTGCTTCCATTAACCCGAGAGGTAATTTCACGCCCTTTTGCTCCGCTGCTCTTTTTTTCCGTTTGTCGTCCTCATTTTTGTTGCCATTTAATTAGATCGCATGGACTCAAATTAATGAAGAAACGGGATTGCACACTTTTACAGGAAATCAATTCAGTACTTTCGCGTCCTTTCTTTTGACAAGTTAAAGTTACTGGATCTCCGACTCCATTCGATTTTTTAAATACTTTCGATTAAGCTTTTCTGATTCTTCATACGATTGTTAAATCAATTATTTTGGCTCCAGTGTAATGTTTCCCTTTTTTATGTTTTCGTCAAGAAACTCGTCAACAAAGTCGTTATACGTTTACTGAGGTAATTCCTTTAAGCGCTTAAATTTTTTACACGACAATAATTATTAATAATTCAATTACGTATATTGAATACTACTGAATTCAAAATAAAAGTAACAAAATCCGTAAACTCGAAAAACACAGTTTCAGCAAACTTATAATAGATAAGCGCCATGATATCTCCGTGTTTCTGCTACAAAATTCAGCTTGAAAAATAACCCGCGTTTCAACTGCACACGTGTACGTATAATAGCGACGTCGCTTTTCCCTGATACGCATTTTTGGTATCACGGCAACGGACTAGGCGTAGGGAAAAAAAAAAAAAAAATGTGGCAAGACATCCGAGCGTCTGCTTATATATCCTGACGAAGGGAGCAGTTTGCCCAACGGCACACGGAGATCGATAATCCTTTTTTTTACCCTTTTGCTTTACGAGTCGAGCAAGTTTTGGTACACAAAATCCACCCACGGCGCGTAAATTGGATGAGCATTTGACGTATATGTTTATGTGTTGATGAAATGAATAAATAAATCATCTCACCAAGCGGCAAACGTAGGGTCGCTGTCGGTCACCACGCGAAATATGTACAGGAAGCATGTCAGCAGCTTGAAAAATAGATTGGCCAAGCGTATCCTGAGACCTGCAAAGGGCAAACAAAAAAGAAAAAATTCAGAACATTATACACGAATATATTTGGCAATCGAAGAGAGAAGGAGGATTGCTTGAAATCGGCGGCAACTTACTCCTCTCAACTCTCGCTTTTCTCGACCGACAAAGGGCCATATTCTCTCTATTACGCGCGTATACGCACGTACAAAATCATCATCGTCCGCCCCGACGTAATACAACCCGCGCACCCACACACAGCCCAACCGAAAACGTCCAGTTGGCAAATGTTTACCGGACGCAAGAGCGTACGCAGGGACATGGTTTCGGCGATCCGACACAAAGGAGGGCTGTCCGCCAAGGGCTGCGTTGAAGCGCACCCACACACCGAGCGAATTTCACTTTGCCGAGGTATATGGAGCCGTTCACGGCATGTTGAGCACACCAGACGGGCGCAGGTGCTCCGGCGGAGAGGCGCGGCATTGTTCCGGTCATTCGAAGCGTTACGGGCGGGGGCTTTGAAATGCTTGCGTTTCTTCGGCTGATGCTGTTGTTGCCACCACTGCCCTGCCGCTGACGGGCGATCGGTTTTGAGGACTCGATCGCTTGTTATGCAAAACCAACGGGAGCTCGGCGTTGATTACAACTGATTACGCGCCTGCGTTGCTTGGGACGCGGCGGGATTCATCCCTCGAACGGAGCGTATTCGTTTTCTCTTTGTTATCCCCACATTTTTCGCACGAGGCACCAATTGAGACTCTTTTTTTTTTTCTTGCTACACGCGAAACTAGTCGAAAATCAATCAAATCAAGTGCATTTACTTCGTTTGACATTATTCACGTCTTATGTAAAATTCATTCGAGTAGTACACGCAAAACGAACTCGTTACATGTATTAATTCGTCTCACGCCACTTCCCAGTACAATTAACGGTAATCCGATGGCAAACGGAGCAGCGAACAAGGCACAATTAACCATTCGCACTTGATTTGACAACAGCAACAAAAGCTTTAAAAGCTCGAAGCAATGACCAACCAGCAGGCAATGGGCCAAATTTTCTAATTGCGATTTATTGTCTCCTTCCATCTCGTTCGTCTCGTTCACGGTATACAGGCCTACCGGTCTGGCTTAACTTAAATCCGGCAAATAGGACGTTATACGGGAGGGGGGTGAGCAAAAAAATTTGGCCGGCGTGGCTGCAACGCCAAGGAATAAAGTGCGGGCAAATGTGTGCGAGGCAAGATGAATTTCACGGCAGCGAGGCTTTCCCGCGTAAGACCCCGCAGAGTCTAGATTTACAGCGGTGCCGTATTTCTCCTGCGTCCTTGTGAAAAAAAAAAAAAAAAAAAAACCCGTACGGGTACCCAAAACAAAGTCCGTCTTCCCGAATCGTTTATTCAACCAGGAGTATTTTTATTTTTACGAGCGTTCAAAGTTTTAAAAATAATAAACCAAAGAGCGAGAGATCTAAAACCCAAACAGCCGCACTTGAGCTCGTCTTTAGCGTCCAGCACACGTGGGAGCACCCTCGACTCCAATAAACCAAGTAGCGGTGTCAGATCGAGGAGCCAAGTGTTTCATCCCCGCGATTTTTAGTACCCCATAGCGAGTGTACGTGCGCCGCGTGGCCCATCGTCAACGCCTTTTCTTTTTTTTTCCCCTTTTTACTCACGCTCGTATACCGCACAGCCGCGATCGACGTGGATGGTTAGAAAAGCTCGATAATCGCGTGGATCAGTGGACTCGCGTACCATAAATACCCACGCACGATTATTTGCACGTACGTATATGGATTTATAAGGGAAAATTGTTATCTGAGAAGAATTGCAGAGTACGGTCTCAGAAAGTAGGTACATGCACTACACGAGATGAAAGCCGTCTCCAGAGGAGATCAGGTTACAGTGGAGGCGCGCCAGGGGTTACGTTGTTTTGTGGAAAATTATTCGGGATACTCGGTTTCGAGAGAGGGCAAAAACTATATCGAAGAGAACGACCAAGTACATACGTGTGATGCTTTACTTCAAAAATTTTACCACCCGGATACAGTCGACTCGTGCAGCCACCAAAGTTGATAAATAGGTTTGAGTTGGCGTTAGTTGAGTAATTTTAAAACTCGAGTTATGTCATGGGTCACTGGTAAATACGATATTTTAACACAATGGAGCTACCACCGAATCAAAATTAAATCTGTGTCGTTTAACATGATTGCTTACGCTCTTTTCTCTGGTTTAAAGCTCTTGGGGAGGCGGGGCAGGTTTTTCATAATTTTCAGTCAAAATTCAAGGATAACACAAAGTTCGTTCAAATTGGAAAAGAAAGTCGAGCCCGAATTGATGAATACACGTGGTTGGGAAGTGAGGAAGGGCGTGGGAGTTGGTGGAGAAGTTTGTGCTTGAAGATAATTAACTTACTCGAGCGTTGGTTCTTGATGAAGTAGAGCTGAAGCCGTTCCTTGAATGTGTTTTCGTTCACGTAGTACTCGACCCGGACTCTGAAACAGAAAGCAGAAGGATGCACCTGTAATCTGCGGTACATGTGAGTGTGATTTTTTTTTTTCATTTTTTTTTTCAAATTCATTTCTCTCAAATGGTAATTGGCTTGCTCCTTTCAACCCTCCTTTTTTTCTGTAATCCTAAATAATCTCTCTCTTTATCGCTAAAATCAAGCATGTATGGAATTACACAGCTTTTTAAAGACCTGAATGAAGGCTCAAGTATATAACGAACGCACCTTTCAGTACATTCTCAACGAGTTTATTTCATTCAAAGGCATGTGTAATCACTACGCGTTTAGTATTTCACGTTGAGTATCACGTGTTTTCAAACTAAAAAGGGGTCCTCCCTGTAAAAATTAATAAGCACCGGCGATTTGTCTAGTCAAAAGTTTCTCCAGCAAACACACTTTGTCGATTTGTCAGCTCCAGTGTATTCTACGGACGAGTGAAACGTGCGGGCTGTTATAATCCTTGCTCGGGAAAACTTTCCAAAGATTTCGTATACGCACACTCATCGATTATACAAAAGGCCAGATGTACTCTCCGTGTGGGGGTGGGAGAGACTCGGAAAGCCTCGCGAAAGGCCGAAAAAGGAAGGCAGCTCTGTTTCAGCAGCTCCATTTGGCTGTCCCGGAAAAAAGCTTTTAAGAGGGTGGGAGTAGGATCTCATGCATATGACTTTCTCGAGTATCGGAACCACGTGGATTTGCTTGCTTACATACGTGTACGGAGATACACAGTGCGAGGACAGTGCGACGGAGCTACGCTTCCGATAAGCCCGAAGGCGCGCGTGCTTTTGGTGTCTGCACGCCGACTGAGGGGGGAAAAGAGCAAAAGGAGCGGAAGAAGCAGGGCACTTTGAATTGAAAATATTGGAATTGTCTTCGTAGCTGTTCCGCGTCCCGGAGGAGCTCGAGTGGAATAAAAGAGATTTTGACCTCAAAGAGGAGCCGTTCGACTCCCGTGCCAGGCAGTCTCTCTGTCTCGCTTGGGAGCGCCATTATTTCACGCGGGCCGGAAAAAAAGGGGATATCGATTTTGCTTCGGCACCTGTAACTAATACCCGTGTGTTTTCCCAAAGTTCCGTTTAATTTGTCGGTCGTGTTACGCTACTTGTTACTTAATGCAAGATTCCATTTCCATAAATTGTTGTTCCCAAATGTCTCAAAAACTGTACTCTTACTGCTTTTTGTACTTACAATATCATCAATTTCAGCTCAAGTAGCCCCTTCCCCCGAAAAATGGACCCTCCGCATTGAAACTTGACAAATGGCCATCCTGAAAATCAGATTTCGCGAACCCAAGTGCATGTCCACGGCCACAATTTTTCGCGTACGTCGCCCACCGGCGGAAAGGCTCGATTGGTCGGAGCACATAAGTCGTTGGACAATTCGCCGGCGTTTGCCTGACGTCACACAAACGACCCGTAATATCGACGAGCGACTAAAAATAGACGACGACGACGACTGTACACGCGAGAAAAGGATGTCAAGCGTCGAGTGATGAATCGCTGACCATCGCCATGGATGGCCTCTCCTTGTCATTTTCCGAGTTTCGGGTACGTTTATTTGGGACAACGACGAGCGAGTGCTTGTTACTCACTGGCATATCGATAACAACATCGCCCTGGGCTAGACCATGGATTTCTCACGTGTAATTACGAACGCGTCGATTATCCATCCGGTGTGCACGTATACTTACCCTTTTGATTAACTCGAGCGCGTCGAGAGCACGTTCAGTTGGTTTTTTCCGTCTCGAACATCCGATTCATTAGACACACGCGAGGAGGAAGCCCATTAATCACCCGTTTGTGTCTCGCTGGCGTGGGGTAAAGTAATAGTTTTTTAAGCGCGTGCGCCTACGTACACACGGCTGATACAGGGATGGGAATATTAATGAAACGCACAGGAAGGGGAGGAACCGAGCGGTAAATGAAACAGAGTAATTACGATGAGAGACGACGATAAGCGGGGCTGCGTGCGCGAGAAATAGCCCGTTAGGGGTACACGGGCAGTGTAGGTCGCACGCGCGAAAAGAGTCGCAAAAGTGGCTGGTCACTGAAACCGATTGATCGCCACGTGTATTTCCGGGCTCGCGCTACCACCGTTTGAAAGATTTTTCGTGTCTTCCGATGGAATAAATATTGTTCAAAAATGTCTCGAAAACTTTGAGGCGCGTTGATGTGTCCTCAATGCCATAAAATAAATCTTTTTGTTTTCCCTAATTCTATACTGCTAATCGCGACAATTCGAGACCTTTCGGCACACATCTTTTTCAGGGAGATGCGCCAGATTCATCGGGGAAAAAGACAGATTTGAGATTTATGGGCGAGCTCGGCCGTACCGTGAATCGTAAAAATCCTTTAGTGGCAGAGCATCGAAACGAGGATAGCTTTTACACCCACGGAGTGCCGATACGTTGCTGGCACCGTTCGTGCGATAGGTGGCCGAGCAGAAAGTTCCTACCTCGAGAGAAATCGCTGGAAATTCAAATATCGGGGGCGAAGCGTTGTACCGGGGGCTCTGTGTGACTATGTGCCTGGGAGCAGTTACTCTGTGTATTTCTATTCAAGGCTGGGATAAGGGATTTTCCTACGTGCATCCCTACACCCGCTCTCTCTCTTCCGTACAGCCACGTTTTCAAAGAAACTGGGATTTTTTTCTCTAGATTTCACGCGTCAAAAAAAAAATAAATAAATAAAAATATATATACGTCTGACTATTCATAGGGCTCTACTACTTGATTGGATATTTTCAAGCCAAAGGGGCAAGTCATTCCCCGCCCGTTTACGAACAATGGCTGCAAAAAGCTACCACTTGGCTAATGTTATCCACTGATGTATTAATCAATCAAAAGCAGCCGAGTAACAAAATAATGGGCCCAATAGAGCTGCAGGTACGACAAAACCGCGCGAAGCCACACTACACGGGGATGCAAGAACCTGCGCTAGCTGTACTTCTTGGCAGCCGTTATTTCTTGCCTCTCCATTCTCTCTCTTTCCCTGGTCTGCGTATACACTGCCTCTGGCATCTCTCGCGGCCCCACCTCCCGCCTCTCTTCCGACCGACAGTTTAACAATTCCCCGAAGGCCGGCAACGGGACATATATATCCTAGCGCTCGTCCAGGTGTACGACAATTAATCTCCCACCGGGGGTGGATCAATCGAGCGAAAGAAGCTTCCCGAGGCCTTCGACCGAGGAAGGGAAGCGCTCGTGGCAGGAGAGCGGCTCTTGAAAGATTAATCGATCCCCGCGCTTGGACAGATATGCGCGCCCACCGGCGGGAGGTGTCTCCCCGTCCATTTGTCCGGTTCTCACCTTTCTTGCTGTGTACGAGTGCGCTTGTGTTTGCCTTTTTTTTCTTTTTTCTTTTTTATTTTTTTATTTTTTTTTTTTCTCCGTCGACGATGATATCCGGCCGTTCCATGCGTTTGGACTCTGGAGCTGGTCCGAAATTGGGTTGCAACGTTTCCTCGTGGAAATGGGAATTTACGATCCGGCCTCGTTACCCCCGCGCTTTTCGCGTCAATTGCTCGCGTCGCTAACGGGATTTGAAAGTCGAGGGGTGCGGTTTTTTCTAACTCGCCTATTCATCAAAATAACGAATCGACGGCGTAAGCTCACTCTCGAAAATTTGTTTATAACTTTTTTTTTTTTTTTTTTTTTTTTGTTCCAAAACTGTAATATTAAACCGCGGTGTTTTTCACAAATGGATAAACAGCAGTCCAGGAGTTTCACTTATCCGGTCGCCGGATGGTTTTCTCTCCCTTCAACCGTGACTACGTGACCGGATTTGCCGGGATCTCTCTCGGCTGCCCTTTTCACCAGCGCACGCTCGCCCGACATGTTGTTTCCCGCGATAAAATGAATGACCCATTGGCCGTGTGCCTTTTTTTTTCTCCCGTACTTTTTGTCCTCTTAGCGCTCGATTATAATTGCGTTCTGGGTCCACAATTGAATGTTTGAAAAATAGATCCAAAGTGATGGTAAATATGCGCACTTTCTTGCGCGGGTTATTGTTTCTCTGGGCTACGAGACGGAGTGGAAGTGAAAGTTCGTCTTCTCTCTAATTAGTCGGCAACTTTGGAATATCGATGATACCATATAATTTGGTGGGTGTAAACTGGGCATCGACTTTTTGAAACTTTTGTAATTAGCGAGCGCTTGTGCGTTTGTTCGTCGATGCGTTCGGGAAAAGGATTTGTTGATCTGTGCAAGAGTTGGGACTGAATCGAAATGTGTCTTGGACAAACTTTTTAAAGTTGCAAAAATTCTTCAATAGTACGTGAAAAACACAAGTTCCCCAACGTGTCTCGTAACCACCAGCATTTTTTAACGTAAACTCATCACGTGGTGAGGCAGGTAATATAAGTTCTGTCATTTTCAAGTCGCAACCACGCAAACTGTCTCGCAGAAATTACAAACGAAAAATTCTGCCCTTTTTGGGTTCAAAAGCTCGTTTTGCGCCAAATCCTTCCAATTTGCCTGTTTTTTCATGCAAGCGTCACCGTAAGCCCGTCGTCATATAATAGCTTTCCATTTAAATGCACTTGTACCTCCATTTTTGCGCTGATGTTCAGAATACCACATGCCCGTACGTCAAACTCTCCCTCCCTCGACTCGCGTAAGAAATGGCAATACAATTTTTCTCGATTTAAAGTTTAATGCAATTTCAAACTTCGGGGAATGAAACTTTTTTTTTTGTTTTTTTTTTTTTCCCCCATCCATCTGTCTTCCTCTTTGGTCCTTTTGACGCTTGTTTGGACACGTGACTTTGTTGTACGCCAGGAAAAAGTGAAATGGAACTGACGAAAGTTTGAGGGAAAAAAATTAATGTAACTTTCGGTAAAGCTCGTTTAAAAATATTCCTCGGATTGAGTGGTTGAAAAACTTTTTCCGGTCTCGTTAATTCATTTATATGGTTAAAACGCTCGGGGAAGATCGATTTTTCGTTTTTGCCTTTCATTCGTTACATTCATGCTATGTATTTTGTATTTTTTTTTTTTTTTTTCATCGAATAAGTAGTGGTAGTTACTGTATCAAACACTTTTCTATTCATATTACCTGGTGGACGTAAACCCATCTCTACTCTCGAAAAGTTGAAACAAACTACCCGCACGGATGAGAGTGACGAACAAAAAAAAATTGTACTGAAAGGACATCTCGTTCCCAAAGTCCAGTCCAATCCAGGTGAGCCGCTCTCACTTTTCAAATTACGGGTTGTTTTACCGAAAAAAAAAAAAAAAAAAAAAAAAAAAAAAATTTATGATCGAACGTGTCATACCCGATTGAAGGCTTTCCAACGTGAATGCAGCACGTCACGAGAGAGGTCCAACGTCTGGCGTGATTTGAATGATCGCTGGCTGGTCCCGATAAGGTCATCGATTCAAGTCGATGATAATGGAATGTCTGCGCTGTCGTGAGGGCTAAGAGAATCAAGAGCCGCACCAGTCTGTATACCCTTGAATGGTAGAGTTGGCACCAATGTCCGTCAGTATACGTGCACCACTTGTACGAGTGTGTATGGCGAAGGAATGATGGACGAGAGCGAGAGAGAGAAAGGAGGAGTCTCCTCCATTTTGCTCTGATTAATCGATCGCCACCACCTCGCCGCATCCCTCAGCGTCCGTACACCACTTCCACCCACTGCTTACCCCCCTTTCTCCTTCTCCCTTTCGTATTTTTGTCTTTTTAACGGTCCACGACTGCTATTCGATCGACCTCCACCTGTCCTTCCAACCCAATGATTGTTTTCCTTCCAAGAGTGCCGAATTGTTGGAAATAAACTTAATCGTAGTTTTATTTTATTATTAACACCCGTGAGGAGTAATTCGCCAATAAAAATCTTTTCCAAACCAGACAGGCCGCTCAACGCACATTCGATTATTTTGTTTGCGTTTGGTCTGTCATCTTTGAAACAACATCAATAACACGCTCTGATTGTATCTTCGAAAAATCGGTAAAAATCTACCTAACTATTATTTGCACTGTTTTATTTGTTTATCGCCACTTTACCGTGATAATGTACCCCGATAAAACATTTGATAGAAAGTATGATGCCGGTAAAAGGGGCTAACAACTGTCGCAATCGGAATAATCGTGCTGTTTAATGGCAATTCGTCCTACACGCTTGGCGTAATGTACGTTCAATTAAATTCGTCTAGACGATCGATATCGATGCTTTCACGAGGAGTGAATAAACCCGACGTTCACTGAAATACATCTAAATAAACTTCCACCAGTTATAAAAAAAAAAAAAAAAACAACACATCCCACAGAGCACGATTGCCTAGAGCGGTAAGCCAAGCGTTTGTCTGACTCAATCTCGAGTCGTACTACTTGAAATCCTCTGAATGCACACACGCTCTCTTCCGTGCTGGTGCATCCGACGCGAATTGGCCTTTTTCTCGAATTTCCCCAGAGTAGAAAGACCCTCCATCTCTATTCCATTATCCCCTGGAAAATCCAGCCAAGTTCATCCATGAAAAACAAACTCGTGCGTCGATTCGCTTAATCGCGCTTATTACCGGCGACCTCGAGTAAAATTCACGAATCTCCAGCCAATCCACCCGAGTCAACATTCTTCCGCTCTCACGAGGTAAATACCGTCAAATTTTCTACCGTGACAAACGTGACGGAATTTTTGAGCGCTAGCCTCTGCGACTCCCCAAGCACGCGCTGAAGACGGGCTCTGCAACTAATCAAACGGATTAATAAATCAATCCCCCTAGGTAGGTCCAACCCTCAGGGCCGATCCTATAAACTGGTTATCCTCCCGGGGGGAGATGGATGGAAGGACGCGCAGGACAGGGACGGATTCCACCAGCTGTTTGCACATAACACCGGAGATCCGGTGCATCGTCTCCATACGCTGGACCATGAATAATGCAACTGCCAGCTTCCCCCCACACCTTCACTCTCCCTGTTTAACCTGTCAACCGGTTGTCGGCATCGCTGCAGTCTCGCTTGGACCAAGACAGACGCTGTAATCGGCCTGATGAGCCGCATCGGCCCTCTTCTCTCCCCATTGCGTGACGCAGGTACTCCTGGTAAGCAACTCCCTCCGGAGTTCAGGACCCCCTGAATTTTTTTTGGGTGGGGGGTCTACTCTTTGTGCTCCGAAAAATAAACCCCGATTTTTTTATTCCATAATCAGCGGGATCCGAGGCTCTGCATGAGGTATTTCGTAGGAACCGAGGTGGAAAAAAGAGGGTCACAAAACGAGCTTTTTAACTTTCCGCTGACTCTGGCGTGCAACGAGATTGGCCTTGGGTGCGTGTGGTTTTTTTCGCTGAACGGGAATAAATAATTCACGGTTGAACATCATTACGGTAAAAAAGGCTGGTTAATCGAGGCTCGATTTGGTAAAATTACTTACCCACTGCTCGTGTGTTTTTCGAACGAAATTACAAAATGCAAATTCAGTATCGGTTATGAAAATTTAAGTACAAATGCTCGTTTCGTGCACGCACTGCGTGTACGTGTGATGGTAAACTTTACAGATACATAACGCTCCGCTTTGGGTTTATTGAGATTCGCTAGTGATTTGAGGAAGGATAATACGCGTACGCGTCAAACATATTTTAGTATATAGCCCAAGTGAAATATAACGACCATTTCTTTCTCGGGTTTGTGTTTGTGGAAACAAATTTTCGACACGAACAAAAGAAATTGACTAGCTCATCAATGTTCCGTAAAAGCCATTGAAAACGTTTTAAAAAAACAATCATTTGCGATGAAAGCGGATCGTGGTATCGTGTCACACATGTTTCATACGTAACGTGCGAGCTAAAAGGTCATTCCATGGCGCGGCCAGTATTGACCGAAATCATAAAACCGAATGGGACAACGGGAAAAAAGGACCGATACTACAGTAGTCTGTGGGGTTTTTTAACAGTTCAACCTTGCATTCATTTAACTTTTATCAATTTTCGGTGGTTTTACGAGTAATTAGTTTTCCATAAAGTATTTGTTTTCATCTTATACCACGTATGAAAAAAAGCGTTTCCACCCAATATCCAAACTATAAAATCGCAGCTTTACTACACTTGATAAAACAAAGCCTTTTGTCCCTGTTACCCTTTGCGCGAGAGTCTTTATCAGTTACCCCAACTTTGTGAATTTGACACTCCATGGAAATAGAGAGCGAAACGAAATCTCGAAGACGTTCGAGCACCCATTCTGTGTTTGCGGTATATACATTCCCTCCTCAAGGGAGAAGGGAGCCCCAGCGTCTGTCAAGCGACAGTGAAACTCTCGCCTTACGTTTTCCTTGACTTTGGGAGAGACTCTCAGGAAACAATCGCGAGACACATCTCAACAACCGAGGGCTCGCGCGTATGTCGACGATCCGTGGCTCTTCATTTTGACAGTGCAAACATTATTCCCGTCTTCGGCTTGGATTCCGCGGATGCGCCTGCAAATATTGCGTGAAAAGAGCCTCCCAGATGAATTGCCGAGTATACCTTTGATTTCGCTTTTTCAGAGTGCGCTAATTATAACTTTCAATGGTCAAGCTGTCTTTAGGAGCTCCCAGCTGTTTTTCGCTTCTTTTAGGGGGGAGGGACGTCTTACCTTTTTGCTACCCACTTTATCTCTTTCCGTAAAGGAGGTCTACAAAGCGAAGGGGGAATGAGACGGAATTAATTAAGATACTCCATCGGAGGTTGGAGAATTTTAATAAAGCAAGTGCGGAAGTTCTTATCGTCTTACTGAAATTAAATTCAACTTTGTACGCGTAAACGTACGTCGCGAGCTTCCAGTCCGTTCATTGCGGCACAAAGGATGTTTTGAGATACCAAACTTTAATTTTATCAGTCAACTACTTCAGGGCGGTTGTAGAGGTTGAAAGTGAAAAAAATAAAAATTTACCCGAGATTACTTGATTCAAGGAGGTGGCATTTAAAAAAAAAAAACTTATCAACTTTCACACATGACAACGCTAAAAGCTTTCGTATGCCTCAAGTGGCTTTAGCTCAGTCCGAAATTATCGGTTACGGCGAACGCCCCTACGTTTGCCCACGCCAGCAGCCAAAGAGAAAGAGGGAACTTGTTGCGCACTCCATTTACCCGGTAAAGGGGAGTCTCGTTGCTAAGCTCGACTCCGAGAAATCTCGAGGAAATCAGTCAGCTAGAAAAAGAGCGCTACAGCCACCTCGTTATCAGCTGCTCTGTCGAGCAACTTGTGCAGACTCTGCTTGTAAGGAAACAGCCACTTTTACCCGGGGTAGCTTGTTAAACGTTTACCATTCGAGGGATTTTTATCTTGTTTGTTTTTTAATAGATCATTGCCAACTTGAGTTGTCAAGAAGTACAACGACAATTTTTTTTAACAACCACGTTTCCGAGAAACGAAGAAGCAATTAAAACCAATTTAATTTCCGACTTCAACAGAGCAAGCACATATATTTAATTTAACTACCCTCGATAGCGGCGGACATTTGCCTGGCGGTATTTCCAGCCATTGCCGGAAACAATTTACGTTGCCATACGTCGACTGTACACCCCTTTCTCGTTCTATACATGGAAAAGAGACAAGCGCGACAATAGAGGGAAAATCGATAGGTTGAAACAGGCCAGCGGTGCCGACGTTGCGACTGACCGCTTTACGGCTGTAAAGGGACAAGGGGCAAGAAAACTGCCCTAGACACAGGAGAAACTTGAGGCTCGGGCTCTTGGAAAGCTCGTTAATCGCACGCAAGTGCAGGCCCAGCTCGCGTTCTTTTTTGTTTTTTTTTTTTTTTTTTGTTTTTTGTTTTTTCAACTTTGTGTGGGCAAAGATCGTCCAATTTCAAAGTTTTTAAGTGAATGACGCTAGTGATCGGAGTTGACAATAAAAAATACGAACTATTCCAGGCAGTACGAAGTCATCGCTAAAACGTGAGAAGGTAAGTTTTGTTGCTCGTGTGGGTGTCGTTTCTCAAATTTTTGTCTCAATAGAGAAAGTTTTATTCGGACTCGGATTCTACGTGTTGGGTGAAGGTACGTTGTTCTTTATTACTTTCCAGAATAGGTGATTTCGACGTGTTTTTTACGGCTTTTGTTGTATTTGGCTGTATAGGCGATTGCGCCGTCGTATCGAACGAAAAATCAATTAAATTGTTAAGCTAACAATGGCCTATAAGTATCAGCTCATTTAAAATGTGCAGTGATACGTAGATCGATGGCGCATTAAAATAACCATACACGATTCCAGGTAGCTTCTTCGTGTCACATGATACTCGCGTGCCCGCAAGCTATAATTTGTTCGTCCCCAATGAGATAATTACTGCGTTTGTGTTTATAAAGTAGGTCACTTTGACGTGAAAGTTCGTAAACAGAGAACCCTTTCGATGTTTGATTATATAAATAATGTACACAAGATTTTTACGTACACTTTCAAATAAAACTATGTTCTGTGATATTTACGTGAGTTGAGGCCTCGGCTGACTAAACAAGACTTGTTCTACTTATTACAAAAGTTTTCAAAATGAAGAAATTTTTGTGTCGGTTGTTTACTTAAGTATCTTATATTTCACAAACAATATACTTTGTTTTAATGTGTAATATTGTTAAGCATAAAGTGGTATCAAGCGTCGTCTGACTAATCACGACTTTTTCTACTGATTATAGTAATTTTTCAAATCGAAAGTACTTTGATAATTTTTTCCTAATGGCAGTATATTTCATTTTATTAAATACATCCTTCGATTTAACAATGTAACATTACGTTGGACATGGTTCATAGCATCGTTCGTCATGAAATTAAATGTGAAATGTGTCTTATACGATATAAATCAATTTTTTTAATGCGTTTATTATTTGAATCGATTCAAATTACCCTTGAGTGATTTAAATAATTTCTTTTATTTTGTACAAATATTCTGTTGAAACATCAAAACTTTCTGGAAACAACGTTTTACTACGTATATTAATTATGTCTTTGTTTTACAGGCCGGTTTTTTATTTTAAGTTTGTGCCGCTTGAAGAAATAAAAGTAAACGAGTGTCCATAAAAACAAATTCCTGCAACTTTAGAGTTTTCTCTGCTACACACACACATAAAAAAAAAAAAAATGAAGAGTACAACTACAAGGCAAGAAAACGAGTATTAACCAAAGGAATCCCACGATTTTTCACCCCATTTAACAACAGCCGAGACTTTTCGCGAGCCTTCCTATTTTACTTTTTTCTTCCTTTCCTCTCTGCTTCTTTTTTATTTTTGGTTCATTTTTTCTACAAATAAATGCCACACCATCACTCACTTGCTATATTCAAAAAATTTTGTTTTCATTTATCCATATATTTGTTTTTACAGTCCAGTTCCATTGTTGTTTTCACAACACGTAAACCATCGTACATATATTTTTCATAGATTGAGCTCAGTATGACTTAAATGTAAATCAAGCAAATCAAACGAATACGATAAAATGTTATCTTTTATTGATAACCTTACAAATTTTTTTCAATGATTAATGCAAAAAAATAAAAATACGTAGACGCTTATTGTATTGGAAGCATCAATAGTGTTATAGCAACGGCTTCAAACCTGATCAGATAACCAAATAATTCGAATAATTAATGTACATTGAACCTCGATCACATTCACTCGCCCGTTGAATAATCCCAATGCCAGTAGAGATTTGTGTGAAAATAAGTCATTAGTTTCGAATAAATATTTGCACGCATGGCGTATAATTAACCTACGGCTACACACGACACGAGAACGCAAAGTTGTCTCGGTAGCTATCAATCTGCCGGTGAGTATTCCTCGAAATTATCATTGGAGCGTCATCGGGCCAGAGGAGTATACCCAACGTTGGTCTCGTTATTATTTTTAATGACACCGGGCCCCGGGAAACAAGCTCCCGCGCACACGATCGTCCATCCGTTGCCATTTCTGGTTTCACCTCGCCCCAGCATGCGTATCCACGCTCATGCGGAGCAACAGCAGCGGCACAGCCGGAGTCATTATAATACAACAGCGTCAGTGTCACGGAGTACTTGTAGTGGCGGTACGAGCAGCATCGTCTCCTGCCCGGTACGTGTCTGCACCTCGGAAAGCGAGCCCCGGCCGCAAATCGCTGTACCAGTGCCTTACCACTATACTCTACGATGGTCTAGGCCATTTCACGGGCCGCGCGCGAGGAATTTATGCGCGCGCGGACGTAGCCGGCAAATTAAGAGAGGCGAGAATAAACAGGCCAGTCTGCCCGAGCTCTAGATTTAGGTGCCTCGTTCCCCAGTCGGGGGGGAGTAATGCGAGCGCTGCCCAGCCAACGACGGGGCTCTTGCGCTGTAGGTGGATCGTTTTTCTTCGGACCCCCCCGATGCTCGCGCGGAAAATGTTTATTTTTACCCCCCTTCGTTTTTCCGGAATGCGCGGAAAGATTGCGAAGGTAAAGTTTTCCGGCGCAATATTCGCGACAATTAGAATTGTTCTCGTGCCCCCTCTTTTTTTTTTTTTTCCTTTTTTCGCGGCTCGACCGAGGCTGAATATTTTATTCGGCAGCGCCACCGAGTTTATTAAAAAGTCCACAAGTGCAACTTGGTACATCGAGTTGGTGCGCCGAGGGGACATCGTATTAATAATCGCGTTGTTCTAAAACTACGAGGTACATCTGCAGATACTGCAGATTTTAATCGCTAATGGGTGTTTTTATTAGGGTAAGTAGATTAATAAATCGTTCCATAGATTGCCACTCGTTTGTGACTTCAGCATGGAATATGTCGATACGAAACATGACGTATGACAAATTGCAATTTTTTTTCATTCGCAATGTATCTGTAAAGGAAACTGAATGTATAGCCTTCATCAAGCAACTGTTTTCCTGTACATTAAAACCGTTTTTTTGGATGCCAAATAATGTAAAAATAAGCCCATCGTGCCGTCAAAATTATAATAACCTGCCAGGGCGCAAGAACCCCGGCGTCGATTGCGCAAACAGCTGCCAGAGCTTTTACAATTCCCGTGCGCCCGACGTTATTGCGTAACCGCGAATTTTCTCGGCAACGAAAAGAGCACAGCAGAGTAGGTGGAGAAAGGGCCTCCCGTGTAAGCTCGCGTAATTATCTGTCGGCAGCACTGGCACGTGAACACCCCCCCCCCTCTTTTCTACTATCGTCCTGTTGTTGCGCACGTGAAAAGCTGCTCGAGTACCTTTTTCCCCCACCCACCCCCTCGTCTCTATCTGTTTGTACACACGCGTCTATTGATGCTCGATAATAGAGCTTTTTTTTCCCTACCTCTTTCTAGCTTTCGTTTGGTTTTGTTCCTTTGTTTTTCACGGCCACGTGCGTGTACTCCGACCGAGGAAATAGGAATGTTTCTGGTCGAATTACCAGGGGGTATAATAGCTCTGTATCGCCTATACCGTGTGTTTTAATCGAAACGCGTACTATCTTTCTTTGGCCATTTGCTCTTTTGCGGTATTTGCAATGTTATTGATACCATTGGCTGGTGTTTGCGCTCGAGGATGCGTGTAGTGGTAGGGGGTCAATAGATCAGTCATCATTGATAGATCGCCGTGGCGACAGAGACATTAGCTCGATCGTGCGGCAGCGGTATACGATTTCAGTGGTGGTCGAATTTTGGTTCATCGCAAATTTTCATTCCCAAAGCTCATCCTGCGAGCGTAAATTGTTCCTTTCATCATTACCGTCAAAAGCAGAGAAGAGAAAATTTCACTCTATTTGCAAAGACTGCTCATTTACTTCGTATTAGTGCGCATCAGTCTGTGTTTCTTTTTTCTCGGACGAAAAATCCGGAAAAAAGTCGCTCCCTCGCTAAAAACAGAGCAGGAAGATCCTCGAGAGGCGAGCGACTCGGTTTTTCTTTTTTTTTTTTTTCTTTTTACATCACGCTCCTGTGCAGATAAACACACGGATCTTTGAGTAAAAAAAGAGGGCGAGCGACAACAGCCGAATGAAAAAATTATGCCGAATCGCACTGCTTTGCATTTACTTCTCCTCCCCCCCGTTAAATGGTATACACAAATGACGAGTGGAGATCAAGGATTGTGTATTTTCGTACGCGCGTTGGGATGAGAGAACGAGTCTCGAGACTCGGCGGCGCCTCGCGTTCCGAACTGCACAGGGTAGGAAAATGTAAAATGCACAATGAGGTCTTTTGAAGTATTGCAGGGCATTGGCTTGCACCGAGATAAAGTCGAAGAGCCAGAATAAGGATGGGGGAGAAAAAAAGATAAAAGTAAGGTGGTGCAGCGGTAAAAAGAGGAGGTGAATGAGAGAGAAAGAGAGAGTGTGCACTCGAGGCACTTGGAAGAAGCTCCGAGGGAGGAGGGTGAAAGATTTAGTCGTCAGACGTCAGAGGCACGCGAGGAACTTTTCTCGCTCGAGATAGAGAGAACTGGAGCTCTTCGTCAATCTACACACTCTTCGCCGTCACCTTTAAGCTAGTGTGCTTATAAATAACGCGTAGCTAAATAAAAGACGAGCAATAACATCTTTGATGTGGCACTTACATTTTTATCGATTTTTAGGATTCGTGTTTTCGATTAACGTAAATTAATGTACATGTTTACGAGAAATTAGCGCCTGGCAAAAGTGGTATTGATTCATGACAGTATTTTAAGCATTCAAACGTGGTGGTGGATTGAATTTCTATCAGATATCCGCTAATGGGATTTTGAGAGCAAATCAGGTAATTTGGCTCTCGAGCTTTCGGCTCTGCTGTTATTACGGAGATGATTGATTTGGGAATGATTGCAATAACACTCGAGTAGAAAATCAGAAACACCCGACAAACCAATGACGAACAAAAAAGTTGGCTGTGAACGTAACATTTCTCCGGTGGTGGGATCTGAAGACTTGGCGTCTAATTTAACTCGACAAACTAAATGAAATTACATTCAGCAGAGCAATTGCAGGGTATTTTCATGATTACGGCATTACAGCTGAGCGATGAAATAATTATACCCTCGTAAAGTATTAATGAGGAAGCAGATGCTTTCATTTTCACGAATATCACACGTTAATTTAAGCACAGCATGAATTATTGGGACCGTATAAAGTACGTGTGCAGTTGCATTTTCAAACAAAAGAACATATTTGGACGCAACAACGAAAGAACAATACTGCTCGTTTCATGCAAGAGTAAACATTTTCTCAATAAACTTTTTTTTTATTCGCATGGCCTCTACCTGCGTCTGCACGAAGCGAGGTTCCTAGCGATGATTTTTTGGTCCAAAAAATACGACAAAAGCCACTCGCTTGGCAACACCAGAGAAAGGATACACACGCCACGAGAAAAATTACACCCTTTAGCCACAAAAAAAAAAAAAAAAAAAAATCTTGCGACTAATCGTCGGAGTACTGAAAGCCACGCGATTTTTCCGGCTGCTCGCAAGCAGCAGCACAGTGCAGCGAGCGTCCGAAAGTTATTTCCCGCGGGTGTGATGATTCGATTGGATGAGGTGGAAAAGACGACAAGAGGAGTGGGGAGGCGGCTCTTGCGAGGTGAAAAGGGAGGATGACGCCGAGTTTCTTTATGCGAGCCCAGCTTTCTTTACAGCGGCGCTATAACACCTCGAGCTCGTACAGCTTCGCTCGCGCGCTATGACCCTCTCGAGAATCTCTCCCACGCGTGTTTGTGTGTGTACTCTATTTTTTTTTTTTTTTTCCACCCGGCCGTTCCGGAGATCGAGTGCGATGCTGCTCCGGGATGAGCGTGCAGGTATACACAGCTTTCAATGTCCTCTCCTTTTCTTCCTCTCGAGGCACTTGGAATCCCCAAGGTCTTTCGTCTGAATATGGGTGGGAAAAGAGGGACCAAAAGAAAGAGTTGAGCTCAGTTTGGGGATTGGGGGAAAGGGGCGGAAAAAAATTATGCGCTCTGCACGGGAAAATTGAATTTTTGGACGCTTTGTTTTAAGCAGTTGCGAAAATGGAGTAATATCTTTTCTTCCTTCGACTGCAAATTAAGTGTCTTTTTTTATTTGCTCCAGCACCGCAAAATAATTGGTTTTCATCGGTGATTTTTTGCGAGTACCTAATTGTCTTTGAATTAATTTTTAGTATAATTTTTATCCTTATAATCACGGTGAAGCTTGTTTTCAGAAATAGAAAATAAAACCGCATTGGAGTATCCAAGTTTTACTTGTTTTGCAGCTTTATAAAATACATACATTTTCCTGAGTGGTATGCAAATACAAAAAAAGATCAAAATACTCGACAAGAAAGTTGGCGAGATCTCTGGTATCGTTAAAAAAAGGAAGATGAGTGTGAAAAATTTCTATTCGTTCTTCACACTTTTTCGTTTGAAGCAAACAGCTTTTTTTCAAGAACCATTTACTTGAATGTATATCATAAACTCTCGAATCCTTTGCTCGTCCGAAAAGTATACAGAGGGCTGAAAAACGGCTCAATTTTTTGTTGGACTACTCATTTTTTTCAAACACGTTTTCTAAGGCAGAACATATTTCTTCTCATCATTTCTGACTTTGAAAAATATCATTTACCATGTCTGGAAATTAGCAGACTGAGAGAGTTTAATGATTTGGTTGGGATCCGATTATTAAACTATGTCTGACGAAAATCGATCATTACTACTAATTCCACAATAAAAAAAGATTTTAAGTTTTGTACACAGTACATGAGCTATCATCGAGTAGTATATAATTTATATAAAGCAACAGAGCAAGAGCTTCGTGTATTGTCTGACCAAAAATTGACTATGACTACTGATTCAATGACAAAAATAGGAAATGGGTTCAGAAATTTACCAATACCACTGATTGTGCAAAGTACAAATGGAAATAAGGTTTTTGGATTTTTTTAGACTTACGCTATATGACTTTATTTAATATCAGGAAGTGTATATTATGTCAGGAAATGTATATCATGAAGTATTTATTATTTTCTTATAGATAGAAATATTACCCAATAAAATAGGCCTTGAAAATAATTCCAGGCCAACCAAAAATTTATTATTACTACTGATTTCATCAAAATACGTATGCGTTAAGAAATCTCTTTTTTTGTAATACTAAATCAAACACACACTTTTTACATCATTTTAAACAAAAATCATTTCCTACATAACAGTTTATGGAAAGAAAAATAAGAAAAAAAAAGTTTTCGCTGACCAAGTTTTTTCTTTAGCTGAGCGAGTAGATAAAATTCAGGGGTCTAAAGTATGCATCCAACCATATCGATTTTCAAAGTTTTCGTGGAAAAAAGTGGAGAATAGGAAAAGCGAGACCGATGCAGAAATCAAACGGGAAGGAAAAAGGTAAAAAAATTCATAAACAAAAACACTTGACATTTACAGAGTGTCGACATCAAACAGGCACATTCCTCGCGCGTCGCATGATCGATAAACTTTGCAGGTGTATAAAAAAGTGCACACTCATTTGAATCATCATGCATTTTTCATCGACACGTGTCTCCATAATTTTTGAACACCCATCCCTCTGTTCTTTTAGCCAGAAAAACTGCACTGAGGAAAATAAAAAAATTCAACGTCACGAATCGAACTCCACCAGCAGCCCGTGGTTGTTTGGAATCCAGTTGATAATTAGAAAGTCAAAAACAATGAGGTGAGCACAGCAGGGTACCCAATTCTCGTGTTAATTATCTCACTCTGGTGACGCGCGTGTCCCGAAAAAAAACGAGCTCTCCTATCCGTAGGGTGGAAAGAAAACAATGCTCTCTTTTATCCCGACGAAGCTCCCGGTAACGATGTTACACCCGAGTCAATCAAATGGCAAATGAGAGCGTATAAAATTTCTCCCTGACCGTACTCGCATCGACTTTAATTAAAGGCTGGAAAGAAAAACTATTTTGTAATTAAAAAGCAGGACTTTTTTTTTTTTTTTTTTAATATTTGTTAATTACCTTGAGTATCGTGTTTTTCCTCCCTTCTTTTTTTTCGTACACTCATTCCGGGCTACCCAGACCGTAAGTAATTTCCGCTCTTGTCACGACACCTAAGATAGTAGTAGCAGAATTTTCCCGAGAAATGTAATAACTTCATATTTTCTAATTAAAAAACTGCTCATCCCCGAGATCCAATGAACACTCGAAAGAAAAATTAATCGAAACTCAAATAACCTTAAAAAAAACTGCGAGAATAAACATCCTTCCACATTGACCGGAAACATCTCAAAAAAATCTCCGAAAAGGCTTTCACCTTCCAAAACGGGGTACAAACATCGACCCAGAATGCCAGTAAGAGCGCCCGAGGGCTCGATCTACCAGCTAAATCGCAGTTCAAACGAGGTTATCGTCACCCGGCGATTTTCGAGTTCGTTACCGTACCTCGAAGGGTACTCGAATATACCCAACCCACTCCCCTCCGTTCTAACGAGTCAAACTTCGTTTCCCCAGCGGAATAAGTGACCCCTCAGTAAAATACACATCGGGACTCAGCTACTTTGACTCGAACAGAACCCGATGCTCCGATATTTTCGTCCCGGCCAGTGGTAATAAAACATTCTCGTCACACACACACACACGTATCGCGGATTTTTCCAAGCGAACATCGTCGTAAGGGAAAAAGGCGATTGGCACAATTTTGAGAAAGCAAAAAGAAATAATTGCTAGGGACGCGCCCCTTCATTCTATCACCCGATGGGAGGGTAGAAGTTAACGCAAGCAGGTTCAATAGGTCAGAGAGAGAGGGAGGATGGAAGCTGAGCGACAAGTCTGGCACCTGTCCCCCGTCTTCCAAGGACCAATAGCCGCCATTGTCAGCTCCATTGTTGCTGCATACACCCCGCTTTCATTACTCGGAAGGGAAAGAAGCTTACAGCTACTTTGGCAGAGGTTGTTCCCTCGAAACGTCGGCAATGACGTAACAAAGGCCGACGCGAGGCCGAGTCCCGGAAAAAATTTAAAATCCAAAGCATCGGGGCGCAGGGGGTGGTTGGGAAGAAGAAAGCGCGCTGTTGTGTGATTCATTGTCACGTGCACTCTAAGGGGGTGGAGTACACCCAAGCGACGGCCCGACGGCATTGAGTATACACAGACGTCGATCAACGTAATTGGCGGATTGCCTCTCGCGAGAGATTGAAAACTCGCACGCGCACACGGGCCCCTTTCTCTTTGTTCGACTCTCGTGTGTGTGTGTGCATATGTACACGCATACCGAAATCGTCGCGTATACGAGCAGGTGGACGGGGGAGCTTAATTGCTGGCGAGCCGAGCTCGTTAAAACGAGATCCAGATCGAGAGAATAGGTGTACGTGTGTATATAACTACTGTGCTCAAGCTCGTTCGCTATTGGCCGATACGGGGAAGGAGCGGGAGCATAATAGAAAGGAGAGGAAAAGCGATGGCAGTGCCGAGCTGATTCGATCATTCGACTAGGAGTTGCTTGGCTGCACTCTGTGCACGAGCTCTCTTTTCGTGTTCCAACCCCCCTTTTTTGGTTTGGGGGGGGGTTTTTTTTTGGGGGCAAGCCTCAGGCGCTTCCTACGAGGGAATCGAGTTTTTTCGGGGGTTGTTACCGTACTTGTCTGGAAAGCGGGTGCCGGTTCGATTGTTAGGTATATGCCAGGAAAGTTTCGAGCTCGCGGATTTTTCGGTGGTTTTCCATTTCAGTTTGAGCCCCGGGTAATCGAGTCGGGATGCGGGTCGTTATGTTGTTTGGCGTTATTTAATCGCACGGGGGAGTGCCCGTCAGTCATTTGCTCGGCTAGTGGAAGCGTTGGCAATAAAATCAGGGAATTAAATACTAGGGAAATTGCTCGTAAGCACACGCAGAATTGGGTGTCAATCACGTGCCGAGCGAGAGGTCCGGGGTATGTCCGTCATCCGTCTCTTGATGATGCTGCCTGTTTTTCTCGTCCATCGATGCGTATAGGGACATTGTTAAACGACGCTGATAATGATTCCGAGTGATTAAATACCGCAGGATTGTAAAAAAAAAAAAAAAAGTAAAGTTACATTTATTCAGAAGCATTTTTTGGATCACCAAACACACACATTTACAGTCAATAGCGTTAAAATTTATACTTATTTAAAACACGCGTTAAAGTGGTATTTTTTGAGATGAAAATGGAATACTTTTTCATAGCAGGGAAGTAAAATTAAAGCAAGTACTTTGAAAGAAACGATACACTCCAACCTGTTTGAAACGAAAATCAAAATATCCACGCTCAACACGAGTTGCAGGCCAAACGTGTTTCCGAGCCCGTAGTAACCTATCTTTTTTTCCAATCTAATTTGCCACACTGGAGGGGGAGGATACCTGGCACTTCTGAGTGCGCCATGGGCGAGTTTCATTAACGTGAAAACGAGAGAGGAAGAGCAGGAAGTCCTACTTTGCCTCAGGAATGAGCTTTTGCTCAACTTGGGGTCCTGGGAAGTGAAAGGGAGGATGGATCGGATTTCGGTGCAGATGTGTGACGTTGACCGGAACAGGGCATTTCGATTAGGACGTGCGGCCAACGGGCGGACGGGGGAAGTGAAAGAAAGAACCCGAGCGAAGGAGCAAATGAAAGAGCGTGCAAAATAAAAAATAAAAAATGAGCCACGGGGCACGGAAGTGCGAGGGAACGTGAAAAAAGCACTGGGGACACATCGAGGACCGAGGAGGGTAGACTCGGGGCTGGAGAGATGGGAATGTAACAAATGAAGGGTACGCACAGTTTGATTGGTGGGCCACTCGCTCGTAGACCCAAATGGCGTCATTACTACCTTTTTCTCCGTGTATACGTGAAGATGAAAGATCTCACCTTTACTGTTTTTCATTGAAACAAACACGTTTCAAGATATCTAGTAGCAAATAACAAGCGAAATGGAGAAAATTTTACGCGCACGTACAAGAGCTAACTTGATGATTGTTTTCGCGTAACGGGAGAAACGGCCAAACAAAACCAGCGGATGAAACAAACGAGAAAGAACAAGCACCGTGGAAGGGAAATGAGGCGTGTATAAGCAGATTCGAGACGGATAACAGGGGATAAGGTTACAGTGGGCAAGCAACGTCGGCCGGAGTAAAACGTATAGCGCGTGAGGTTTTTCGAGAGGAAAAACAAATGACAATGGGAGGGATGGACGCGCTTGACGGAGGGGAGTGGTGTGAAAAATAAATAGGGCTTTCGCGCGCTGGAGGAGTCGAGAGAGAGAGAAAAAAGAAAGAGGTGAGAGGAAACACTAAGAAAGCCAGAGTAACGGCAACGCGAGGTTGAAATAACAACGTGTACACACCCGACTGCAGCAGTAACAAGAGAGGGGTGGGTATCGAACGGTAGGGTGGCTTTACAGTTACGAGGGTACGGGGAATCGAGTGATTTTTTTTGTTTTTTTTGTTTTTGGCACACTCCTTTGTCCGAATTTTCTCTCCTCGGCCCACCGATTTCGGCCTTTTGCGCTCGGTCAGTCGAAGCCGACCCGCTCCATGCACACCCCTCCCGTCCACAAGGTTGTATCTCTTTGTATCTTATTTTATTCCAGCGTGTACGGTAGGCTGTCGAGATTACCCACCGCACGCCAATCGCGAGTTTTTTCCACGGCTAGTTGAACACGCCTCGGCCCAAGTTTCCACAAGGAGAGGGAAAAATTAAAAGCTCACGCCAGTGCCGCGTTTGGTGAGCGCGACACGAGTCAGAGTGAGTTTGGAGACGAGCTTAAAGAGCCTGGCGCGCTCCTTCCTAGGGGGCAACTTCGTGCGGGGGTGGCTTCAGGAAATTTTAGCGTCATTCCCACGCGAGAGCCACACGAGACAACAAGCCATCGACTTCACCTCCCCCGCTCTTCGTTCTCTTTTGCTCCAGCGCCGTCGTCGCCGTTGTCGAGAAAGTTTCCGCTCCTTGGGTTATAAGAGAGTCCCCTACCCCACTTCCGGCCTCTTTGGTGCGCGCACGCAAGAGCCCCAAGATGAAACAAAGCTCCGCATCCATCCCGCCTCCTCTCGTGCAGTCCCGGCAAAACTCAGATTAGTATTTGCGGTGGATTTGGGAGAGGCAGGGGCTCTCGTGCGTATATTGTACATACGCGTATGGGTGTACTTTCAGGTACACGGGGGGGCCGCGTCGAGCTGCGTCAACGTCGCACGGGACTGAGTGGCTTTTTAACTAGTTGTTGGTTGCCTCACGGACTCCAAGCCCGAGTTTTGAGTATTTATTGGACGCGAGTTTACGGTAGAGAGATGGCACGGTAAACTATAATTCGTTAGGATACCCAAACGGTCCCGGAAGATCTTGGGATTTTTAATTGATCAGTGGTAAATCCACTGTGGGCTTTGATCGGTCCGAAATTCTCGCGCAGTGCAATTAAAATTCGATTCAACAATGTTGTCAGGGATGGGAAGCATTGAATTTTTCGTAAAACAACACGACGACTACCAAGCGGCCGTCTCGTTTGTAAACTCATTGGAGTTATCGACCACTGAATTGGAAAACGATGCAGCCAACGTCGCAGTCCACGTTTTAATCGACTCGATCGAGGCATTGTTTTTTCACTAAATTTTCCCGACTTCGACCCCTTTGTTTTCCACTGCGTTTCATTACAAGCTCTCACCCCGTGATTGTATTTTTTTTTGTTGTTGCTGCCATTTCCAACAAATTGAACAATTACACAACACTTTATTTCATTTCAACCCCTCGATGAATATACCACGCTCGGCTTTCCATTTACATTTTAATACTTTCCGCGTTCAACTAATCAATAATTTTTCTGTTCTCTGGTGGCTTTCTTTTGATTTGAAAACATTAACTTGCACCGATGAAAATCAATTCAATTTTCACGATTCCCTTGGCCCTTTGTTTTATTGTTAATGAGGCACACTTCGATCCATTTTCGTAAAACGCGCGGTTTATACAATTCCACGAGCCAAAACCCCCGTATCGGAGGCTCGTCGTTAAATTATATTATTCCACATCGAGCTGCACGAGCGTAAAATCGCCCGTCATCTGATAAAAACACTTTTCCCTCCGTGCGGAGGGATCCTCATTAAAGTTCAATCATGTACATTAGTAACAACCGAAGCCTACATACGCACATATAAGCCCACGCTCTGCAAAAACCGCGCTCCCGGTAGCTGTCGGCTTACGAAAGTCTTGAGGTACGTAATTTCTAATAAGCTCGCACGTATACACTCGCAAGGAGACGTTGGCATGGAGCTCGTCTCTGTCGGTCGTATTATAATTTACGTGCAGGGCTAACCGGGGTACATCCACGAGACTTTTTATGCCTCGTCACTGACTGCACGTTACGTGTATACCTGTGTACGTATAAATAGAGACGTCAGACCTCGATATCGATCTCGTAAACTTGTTATTTCCGATCGATCGTGCCCATCGAATTTTACCCTAGCTTTTATTGGGTCAACGTTTTCTGCTCCTATACAGTCATGGAGGTGACTTTGCTTCTCCCTCGGACAAGATATATTCAGCGTGACTGGACGTAACAGTGCCGCGTGCACTCCGCATAATAATGATTTATTCAACTCACGTGGCAGGGTTTTGTTGTTATTTTAATGGTAGGTGTACATGTAACATACGTTATTCGTGGTGAAACTTACGTGCGATGTTGTATTGATAACGTTAATGGATACTTATCGACTCACCTGGAACAGAAAGAGAATTTTTTTTTTTTTTACTTACTATATCATTCTAAAGCACTTTTAATACAAGTAATTATTATTATTTTTTTTTTTTTTCATTTTAAACAAACTTACGTCCCACCCGTTACCTACGCCCAAGTGGTATTTCGGGGTAGGTACACACCAGTCGCGCATAACTAAGCCTGACCCGGTCGGGACTGAATATTTCAGAGCAACCAGCCCCAAAAGTCTGTCTGTCAAATCCTCGCTCGGCTTGGATTTTAATTCGCACGTCATAACTAATTCACGCCTCTCCAGTTTCTTCGCCCCCCGAGTGTGGGTATGCACGTGCATCGGACGTCTCTTGGGTTTCGGCTCCAGTGACGCGAGCACGGAGAGACTCGGACGATTTAATACGGCGCAAAACGTCGCCCTCCGGTGCTTATTCCGTTTCTCCCTCTCTCTCTCGGGTTATCTCGCTTCGAGTCAAGTCGGATGATTTGATTTGGGCCACGGCTTGGATATTGCGTTTCTTGAAATTGCCCGTAGTAAGCCTCTCGCTCCCAGAACGAGTAAGAACGAGGGGACTTGTTGGCTTATTCTTTGCACCGAATCTCTTTTGGATTTTTGTCATCGGGGGACTTTTGCTGTTTTTCCAGGATAAATGACGAAAATCGCACCCAGCCATGATACCATGTTCCAAAAGAAAATTGTGCGCACAATCATTTTCCTTTCTAAGTAAGCGCAACGAGGATTATCAAAGAGTCGTTTATATTATCCCGTTAACGCGAAGAAGAGGATGATTAGAGTTTATTAACGGCACTTTATTTTAATCCTTCTCAGGAATGGCGCAACTACCGCGCTTCCAGAAAATTGAGTGAAAAAACGTATTCTTCCCGAAATGGTGGGAAAAAAATAACAAACAAACCACCACGGAATTTCCATCGATCATCCATACACTTTGTCCGTCCATCGAACGCGTCAAATTTTAATCGCACTGTACCAGCACCCGGGAAACCCATTTCCCCATCGGAAGACGAAGCATCAGCGGCAGTGGCAGCCAACAAATCCACTCAATAATTAATCGGACGATCTCGCTCCATTATACGTATAATCCAAGAGCTGCCAACGTAGTAGTGCGCGGCGTATCAGACCCAAGATCCGCCCGACAAATCCTCGGCGATTACTCTCCCGAGTCACGACCGATTCCTCGCTCTCTAATTTCCCGTACATACCAACGTCTCCTTTCACCCACGCGCGTGCACGTATGTGGACTCTGCTCTTGAGATTTCATTCGCGACAAAGAGCACAGCTGTACGCCGTGTGTATATGGCGCAGTAGTAGTGGCACGGGATTCCAGACGCGCTTTACCGGAGAGCTCCCGGTATAATGAAATTTTTTTTTCTCCGCCTCGGATCGTCTTTCATGCGCGTTCGCGGCAAGATGGAAGAGAGCAGTATCGCGAGAAGCCGGGGGTATAATCAGTGCCGAATCCCCCTGGAACCGAGACCAGCTTCTCGCCCCCTCTTGCTGGGGGATCTTTTTTTCTTCCTTGGGCCGACGTGCGTATGTGGTCTTGTTGTACACAACATCCAGGGCTCGAGCTTTTGCGGAATCGTATTTATGATTTGTCTAATCATTATTCATACTTGTTTCGGGCCGATCCCGCCACTTGTGTCTAAAAAAGAAATCCCACGAGGGTATAATTTTCCCGGCTAAACGCGTTATTCTTTATTTGTTTCATTCATTCGCTCGAAAGTCCACGCTACAAACCAACGAGGATCTCGGTGATTTACAAATAGAGTCGAGTCCATAAGGTCGAGGCCGAACAATGGAGTAGTCGAGATCGGTAATCGTAGTTCCGCCTCTCCCTCTTTGTCCGTCTCTGCGCGTAACATAGTTGAAAGTGTTTCTTACGTTTTGGCACTAGTCCCAAGTTCACGAAGACGGCAACTCGGCCCAGCAGAGCCGTCGCCGTCGCTGTTTCTATTAAGGTATAGTTACAGCAGCTAACGGAGAAATTCTCGCTTGTTTGGTCACGGGCTTTCGGTGTATCGCGCGACACCAGTAACTTGTTGCCTTTCGGACTTACTTTTCAAAACTCAATTGTCGTGACGAAACATTAGGACATATGTGACCAACAACTTTATCCCTGCAGTACACAGACTCCGATGAAGTTCACGTGGAAATAAAAAAATTACTTGACCTGACATAAATTTTTCCTTTTTTCCCGGTGCGTAATTATTAACTATACGGTGCTGTAAAGTATCAGGGCACAAATCGTGCGAGTAGTTCATAAAATTATGCAACGAAACGCGAGCCAACCAACTCGTTGAAATTCAAGGACTTCTCGAGTGAGAAAACGTATAAATTACATGTACACCGTTCGCAGAGTCAGCTCTAACGGGTGGCTCGTCAGACATAACATTCCTCGCTGATTTACCCCTTTTGCCAATAACGTAAAAACAACCCCCGCAGGTTTGTCCCCGTCGCTGATGAGCGACATCGCCAAAAGTGGCAATCGTGACCAAACGCAATAATCGCCAAAACCTGCGGAGAGCACGCCAGGATACAATAGAAACCGCAGCCCTAGTCGCCAGGGTACAAACAATAATCGCAGCGGGGAATTGACCGATCGCGCGTGCATCGCCCAAACTACGCGCTCCCTCTCCTCCCGCTTCTCATTTGCGTTAGATCCCTTTGAACATGTACAGTAGTCGCGTAATGACGAGCAGGGCTGCACTACCTCGATTATTGGTGGATGATCGGTGAAGCTACTGTTACCATTGTCCAAAGGGACTGCGCGGGAGAGGAGGAGGACGATGAGGACGATGATCATTGTTTCGGGAATTCGGGCGAGCTCTTTATTTCATCGCAGCGCGTGAGAGGGGATTATAGCGATTCGTTTTGACCGGTATGGCACTCGAGTTTGGTGGAGTGCGTAATACGTCTTCGCAGCGATGAAATCGAGCTCGGATTATTCGTTTGCAAACTCTCGGTTATTCGAGGCTTTGGGCTGGCTTTTGAGTGTCTTTTAATGTTGTCGTTGTCGGTGATCCGTTTGATTGCCTAAACAAATCCAGTGGGATTTAATACAACGGGTGAGGTTGAGGTGAGTATAATACAGGGAGTAAACAAAGTATAGTTCGTCCAGCGAAGCATCAACGTATAATTGAAAGCATCGATCAATCGGGAAGAGTCACGATCTCGCGCTCACTTGGAGAGATTATAAATTATGGCGCGGAGCCAACTTTGACCATAAATCTCGGCGTCAGTCGCCTACTTTCAACACTGACGGAGTACGCGCGGATATACCCAAGTACACGTATGATGAAAAAGGGGATCGATTTAGTTGGTCGTCGGCACGTAAGGGCGAAAATTATCACCCCCACGCCTTCTCATGTAACAAAAGAGATCCCCCGACTGTATAGAGCGCACGCGATTTGTTTCGCACGATATACCCTAGGTAATTTGTGTTACTCGCTGCATAAATGTATTATAAAACGCACACTCCACTGTCTCTGGAGTGGAAAAAAGTCAGGCGAAACCAACGAAAACAGGACTCTACCTGACCACGCGGCGTATGCTAAGGACCTGTAAGGTCACCACGCGAGAACTAGAAGCTATGGACAGGTCATCTGATGATTCGCGAGTACCTTTTCGTCCCATCTTTTTTTTCGCTCGCATGTCTCGCCCACTCCAGTACCACGATAGACTTCCTCGCCTCTTTTCGCTCGAGCGATGAGACGAGACCCGCCAAGGTCCGATGTAATTGCCGAGTGGGCTCCAAACGATCGGGACGGATCGGTGGGGGGGGGGGGGAGATTTAGGTATTGCTCGTGACACTTGAATGTTATCGTTCAGCTGAGCGTATGAAAGATTTAAGGATGGAGCGTGTGGTGCGGTGTCGTTTATTGTCTATCGATTGTCGAGAGAAATGGCAAAGGATTTAATTAAACCGAGAAGCGGTGTAGGGCTACGCGCCGAAGTGTCAGACGAGTGGAGGGTATGCCGATTAGAATTGGCGCAAGGAGCGGCCGAGGGGATGTTAGGCCGTACGGCTGTGCGTGTATTACACACCCGCGGAGAGGACGGCGATCCTCGAGTGTAATTAATCGCGGCGCAGCAGCCGCTGACAGGGAGGGAGTCGGCCTTTGTGCGAGCAAACGATATCAGCCACTGTTGTAGTGTGCCTATGTATATACATATATGTATGGGTGTACGTACCTTGGAATGCGATCGTAGCTGTCCCAGCTGGTGAGACAGTTGTAGCTGCTGTAGCGACTGGACGACGCCATCGCTGGTAGGCTGCGGCGGCGCCAGCGTCAGCTCAGTCAGGGATCGGCCGCGCTGCGCGTGATTATCATCCAGCGGCCGATTTCCCGCCTCACCATGTCTCGATTTTCTCTTGTTCAACGTTTTCTGTTTTTCATAAAAATATACGCACTCGCGACCCCCTTTTTTTCGCTTATCGGCTTGTTGTACGGAACACAGTTATTGTTCGAGGTGCGCGAGTACGCGGAAATTCGTAAGTTTCGATACAAGGATCTAAGACACTGTATCTTGGACCGCACAGATAGGGGAAAAATAAAAAAATTCTCCTCGATGTAACGACAAATTGACAGACAAAAAATTGGACCTCTTGGTATATTTTGTTTTTTGTGTGATTTCTTATACGAATATTATTTTCTACTTTTTTTTTTTTTTTTTTTTTTTTTTCGTTCGATGGTTGTACAATTGGACCGCCAAGGTATATTTATATATGCAGTAAGTACTCTCTAAATTTTAACCAGCGACAAACCACTATTCCAAATGTACAGATTTCCTTATTACTTTGCCAATTCGTATATGTATCACTCACTGTTTTCCGTTCCACTGTGATTTTTCTTTGCCCCAAAACCAATAATTTGAACGATTGCCGTGCACCGTAGACTGGATTTCCGTAAACTTGAATCTTGTCGCCGTTTTACTTTCAGAGAGCGCAGGTATGTTTATTTATTCTATTTTATCATCTACGCGGTAACGATCGATCGCTCCCGTACAAAATCGAGAGCAGACGTCGTTGGCTTATAGCACTAGTAATAGTTGTAGTTGTAGTATTAACATATTCTACGTTTTTGGACCCGCCAACCAGCGTGTAAGCGTTGCTTGTTTTATTATATACTCTTGTTCTCCCACTTGAATTTTTTTTTCCTCTTTTGTTTAATACTATTTTTTTCTCCCCTCTCGTCACTCGTTAAATCTAGTAACTATATGTAAACTGCATACACACGCAATACGGTCGTTTTCGCATTTTCGCTCCAAACTCATACATACGTGTACAAAAAACACGAGTGGAGACACAAAAAACAAGTAAATAAATAACAGACACAAGTGATTCCTCTCCTCGAGCCTCTCTATCTCCTCCACTTGTTCCCGGCAGAGGCGAGAGATGAAAAAAAAAGGCGGGCGCTATTCAAAGTCAGATAGGACACGTCTGTCTACCCGGTACGTGTCTTCCTTTTTCCCTTTTCAGCTCCGGTCTAAAGCTCTCGGCTCCCTTTGCTAACGTCACATCAACGTCGAACATCCGCAGGTGCGAGAGCCAAATATCGACGTCAAATATCTTTTTTTTCACCGCTGCTCCTCTCCGTTTCCACCCATTGCACCAGCAGCTCTGCTTGTCTCTGATTTTTACCCTCCAACTTTTGTCTTTTTTCCTCCACCTGCGTCAACCCTACAGCCAAGGATCCATGTGATCTTTATTTTTTTTTTTTTTTTACTTTTTTTTAAAAAAGCCAAAATGTTTCAAACCGTTCACGCACACTTTACTTTCGTTACTTTTGCGTAAGGAGACGCGTGAAAAAAAAAAAAAATCCAGCCAGCGGGTGAAGCTACGTACTTTTCCTCCCGACAGGCAGGGCTCGACTGTCGCGCCTGCCACGGCGAAAAAGCAACTGGACGTTGAGTACAGGAGGATATCTCCTCATCGATTCCCACCGCCACTTCCTCCTTGCGCCGCTCAAATAAACAATTCAAGCTCCCACTGGTCCGCCTGTCTGTTTAACTCGCTCCTCCGTCCGTTATTCGCTTCGCAACAACTTTTCGTCCATTCGCTCTGACGTTGGAACTTTCGGCCTCCGTGGGAGTACAGTTGGGGGCAACTTCTTTGCTCCAGCGTGTGCGTGGATCACCGGCTTCGATAGTTGCGATGAAAAAACAAAACAAAAAACAAAAAAAAAAGAAAAAAAAAGAAAAGGATAAAGGATGAAAAAAAGAACTCCGCAGTGGTGACGAGGTCGGTGTTTTGGTGGGTACTACGTCTTGGCTCGCAGGGCTCGCGCGCCGGAGCCCGTGAGCGGCGGAGCGGTGCGGTCACCACTCGGACGGCCAAGCGCGGCGCGCACTTTTTCGAAACTCCCTCCTCGCTGGCCGCGTCGCGGGTTACTCATATTACCTCGCGCCAACTCTGTCACCTCTACTATTGTTCACGTTGATCCCTCTTGATTGTCAATTTGGGCCCCCAAACACCGATTGGCAGAAAATGGCTCTTGTTTCACATTACCAATTCGTAGGGAGGCTCTCGTTCTTTTCTACTTTAAATTATACTTTTTTTCATTTTCATCGAGGAACAATGTGCACCGAACGAGGACACGACAGCCACACGACTTGAAACCTCCTTTTGATACAGTCGCGCTTTGCCGATTCAGCCGCTGTCAAAGATGAAATTTGTAGCGGCGATGGGGAAAAAAAATGGCAAACAAATGAACGGGAGAAACGATACGACGACGACGGCGGTGGTGGTGGTAGCCTCAAGAGAATGAGACGCGCCGGCGGCTGGTGGGCGATCCCCGGGTCACTCTCGGCTGTTCGAGGCACCTGCACTTGCGCTTGAGAAATGTCATGCCGAGGGTGATGGACAGGGTGGCGACGCGATCGCGCGGGAGCTCTATCGTCGCTGCGGAGGCTACGGCACTCGCGTCCTCATCGGACGCCGCGGCTCGGGACGACTGGCGCGCGCTACTTTGGCCGAACGTTGCTAGTTTCATTTGCGCGCGCTCCACGAGGAGCCCACACGTATATACATATGCGAACGGCTCTGGGTGGCACTCGGACCGAGGGAGGCACTCGGCGCCGACTGGCGGTGGCAGCCTCAACCGGAGCTGTATCGCTGAGGGACGGGGTGGTGTGCGCGCGCACTCGGGAGGCAAGTCCTTCGGGGTAGGGGGGCAAACCACGAAAATCGTCGCCGTTAGCCTTTGGATATGAGCCGTGGCGCGTGCTGTGCGCGAATAAAAATGATCCACCCCCCCCCCCTACACCACTGTTGCTGGCTTTCTCCGTAATTTTCAAGCACTTCCCTCTGATCACTTTGCCATCCTCTTTTTTCTTCGTCACCGGACCAAACTCGGCCCTGCTTTACTTTCGTTTTTATATTTCTCCCTGTCCTAGCGTGGCTTCGCTTTTTTATTCTTATCCTTTCCCTGGTCTTTCACGTGCCTGCACATGTCTCTAGACTGCGTTTTACTTATTTCAGAGGCGGACAGGTATTGCACCCCCGAGATAATAAAGACCCTGCTCTTTGCGAAATTGTGGGGAAATCAAGACTCTAGGTAAAAATTTGATTTACCTACTCGAATGGTACTGCTGCGAGCTCTTTCATGTAATTTTGTAACCATCCGCTCAACACTTGTAGCGCAGACGCACGTCTGCCCATAGCCTGACTCGTACTACTTGAAATCGCAATTCGAAGCCCTCGGCTGCCTCAATGTGTATTTTTCTTTCTATTAATTTTTGGTTGATCCATTGCGTTGGTTGTTAATTTCACGAGTCTGTTCTTTTGTGAAAAAAAAATTAATTTTGTTTTCTCAAACAAACGAAACAGTCTGAAAAAAGTGAGCCAATCGCCTCGAAATGAAATTGCTCCACTTTGTAGACCGAAAAGGGTAGCCTTGTCAACCGAGTAAAATCCCCCAACCCGGGTAGAAAGCTCTCAAACAGCGAAGACCCTTCGAATTCAATTAACAAATTCATCCGGGCGAAAGCTAGTCGGGCAAGTTTATCACTTGGATCGAACGCGCGGTCATGCGTTGGCACGCCCCAAAATAATTTCCACTCCGAACACAATAACGCACCAGGTAGCTTTGCTGTTGTTTCGGCAACGCAGGTGTGCTCGTTCCTCTTTTTAATTCCAAAAAGAGAAACACGCGCCCCGAGGGGAAAAACAAACGCACGGCGGCGAGATTTCCGTGCATTAGCGATGCTACACCGCGAAAGGGGCTCCGCGTTCAATGAAAGTGTAATTTTAATCGGACAAACTTTCGGACTCCCCTGAAATCCGAGTGGCATACGCGCGAAATGAATTATTCCGAGTGGGTGCAAAAGTTTCCTCTGGCGCGCGGGCCCACGGCTTGAATATTGTTTTCGGCGGCTCATGTGCTCGAGAGGCTCGCGCGCCACAGCCAATTTTCACGCTAAGCCGCCGGCACGGATGATAATTGAGTTCGACACCCCCCACCCCTCTTTTGTCGGAGCCCAGGAATAATAATGTCTACTTGTCCATTCGGTCAGAAAATTTAATTGGCCGAGCGTGTTTTTGCGCTCTCGGTTCGATTAACTCTCGGCTGTTTGTAAGGTGAGGACTGTTACGTTGGAAAATGATTTTCGAGCTCGTTTGGCAATCGGTGCTTTAATCGCTTTAACCGATTGATACCTGTGAAAGCAGTTTCGACAGAATATTCAACAAATTTGAAAATAAATAAAACTACGTGTGTGAGGCGTTGCTGCGTTAAACGGAGTTGGCGTCGAGTCGCGGTTTCGCGCATCAAAAAATTCGTTAAAAGAGAGTAATTGGGATGATGTTGCTTTTTATTGGGTATGATTAAATTGATTGGTTGGAAATTACTTTCACTTAGATCAATACACAAAAGTGGAGAGATATTTTCGTCTCGCGCAACCGCAATGAAATTCTTTAATCAACTCAATGGTGACAAATTCCATAAATTATCCCTTTATTTTCCGTGTCGTTTCAATTAAGTTATTAGCAGGAGTACCGAGAGCAAAACTCGATGATTATCTCCTCTCTCGATCTCAGTAACGAAATTTACATTGTCATCCGGCCAGTATGTATATAGCGTACAGATCGCCTATCGGGCAGCTACGTGTATTCTCATTGCCAAGTCGTGAGACGCGTGCACTCCGGCACTTCCATCAATCTCACCTCATCTGCATTGTTGTCGTTGAATGTGCAGGCCACTAACTTTGTTTTTTTGCACGTTTAATGGTTTTTGCGTTGGTGATTTATGAAAATGTATGTGGGGTGAGGTCACGGTGTGTATGTGTGTGCTTTGCAAATGAGGTTTTAAAAAATACCGTCAACTCATCGACGACGAAGAGTATTTTTTATTTATTAATTATTTTTCTTTAATGGCTTTAGCTTCCACGTAAATAAGGTTTGTGAAGAAAGCTCGTTCAAGCTCAAAGGACGTTTTTTGACAAAAACTTCGGTTAAAGGGGGAAAAACTTGGGTGACATTTTTTTTTAAAGCGCTGACAAACCCATCTGTATGGGAATCGCGATTCATTACTTTGCCGGCTCTCTCTTGAGACTCACTGATTATTCAGCGACAAAATCCAATAGCGAGAAAAAAAAAAAAAAAAACACCAGACCGACATCAAATTACCACACTTCACAGCCCCCGCGTCTCGAGCTTATTCCATTAAGATTGTATCTACTGGGATTATATGTGCCACAACGACGGATGCACCACTGGGAGGGGGAGAAAAAAAAAAAGCCGCAGCAGAAAACAAACGCGCGAGAAATAGTGCCTTTTTCCCTGCGCGTGTGCACAAACAGCGCAGTCTTGATGAAAAATAATAAATCGCAGTGGCTCTTGCGAGCGAGGGAAGACTCGACCGGCCACACTCTCCTCCCAGGTAGAGACCCTTGCGAGGGGGAGCGCAGTGTCGGACAGGCGCTTTCTAAACTGGATAATATATAAGGTAGCTCGGGGTACGTGTTCGAGGTAAATAAAGAGCTGCCAGCCGGGCTCGGGGTGGGGAGTAAATAAATATTTGTCCCGAATGATGGGAGAGCTTTTCCGGGAGCAAAGGAGTGCCCGTGTACACGAACGGGGTACAGGTATACGCGATGGCTGCGGGTTTTAATTCATATATCTCTGGCTGATGAATCGGTGCAATTTTCCAAGGACTCTTCCGTCTTTTTACACGTGACGTATGGCTGTGTGCAAAGGCTGAGAGCAGTCCCGCGGGTAAACGAGATTCGTCGATACGCGGGCTTGCTCCAAAGTTTGCTCCACCGACTCTCGAGTTTTAGTTCTTGTAAGTCTTGTCCTGCCGCCTAATGACTCCCGTGTTACATCAAGTCAGCGTGGCATATCAAGTTTAACGTTAATTACGAAGGTGCATGGGTTGAAATTTTCCGATCGACTGGAGCACAACTAGACGAATCAAGTTTACGGATGTGATAGGGGAATAAATATTGTGTCTCAGATTTTCCGCGAATCTAGCTCAGGCAACGTTAATACCAGTGGGGCTCATCGGACGAGAAGTTTGATTATTTTTTCTGTACGGGAAGGAAAATTGAGCCCACTTAGCGAGCGGTGCAATTACCATTCCGAAGAAAACAAATGGCAGTGGCCGCGCGATTAAGACCGGACAAAGTTTCAGCTGGGAAAATGAGCGCAGGATGGCAAATGCAAAAAAAAAGGCCAACGAAGTCGGGGAGTGTTTCACGGTACAAATCTCATTGGTTCCGTTGTAATAAGCCGAGAACTTTGTCGAGTGGTACTTGGATTAGTGCACAACTGTAGCAGGGGATGGAGAACGGGAGGGGTTGCGTGACCGAAAATTACGTAACGATTACGTGCGCGGCTTCACGTGGCTAATTGATCGTTATGAATACGTGGAACAACGCCACAATGGTATTTTCATGTCGTGTGTGGGGTGGGTATAACGAGCGGGTGAGAAAAGATGCCTGTGAAAGCAAAGGTAGGATCTTACTTGTGCAGCTGGAAACTACAGAGTTGCACTTTTCTTTTTTTTCTTTTTTTTCTTTTTTTGTGGAAAGTGTGGAATAAGGTTGTCTCGAGTAATTTTCCCTGAAATATTAACTCGAGTTGCAAACATTTTGCCTACACTTTGGAAACGATATCTAATGCCGTGAAAAATTGAGATTGCAAGAATTCTCGACGAAAACCCAGATACACTCTTATTCTATAAAAAACTTTTTTAGGGCAATTGCATTTGCCCCGATAAAGTGGAGGTTCTGTACAACAAAGTCCATTTCAAATGATTTCAATTGGCAGCTTCAAGTATTTTGTTTAACACGTGAAAGTAGTTTTTCACCCTCTGACGGTTAAAAGAGAAGAAAAACCAAATAGCTGGAATATTTAGAATCTCACTGCAGCATAGCTGCAGCAACAAACAGTGACGTGCGGCCGAGGAAAAAAACTGTACGTACACAAACACACAAGTGTACAATTCAGCGCCAAATCTATTTTTCTCCCCTTTTTCCCTCACTTGTTTATTTTTTTTTTTTTTCCCTCCTTTCTCGAAACTTTATATTTGCTCCCTCCCTCTAACCGTGTCCGTGAGTACGCACGTATACATAAAAGGGAAAAGCGCACAAAGAGCAAAAGCAATCGCGTACGGAGGCGTACGCGCACGAGAGACGCTCGAGCGTGCGATATCCCGAAATTTCGATCTACGCTTTACGAGGTACCAGAGCTGTTCCACCCTTTTTTTTCTATCGCTGCGTTTCGATCGCGAGGTTTCACTGGTCGTAAACTGTCGTTCGGCGCGCCCTTCGTTATAAAGGATTCGTGGGGACACTGAACGAGTCAGTACTGGCGATGATATTTGTTGTGTACCACCCACCGTTTGTCGAGATTTTTAATGGTGAATGCACTCCGCTTGACACAAAGGAGCTGAGCAACGTTACTCTTTGCGTCTTTTTTGGACTATTTCACTAAAATTTTTCTTCACGCTCGATTGTACGGTTCACTCGTTTGAAGGATAATGTTGAAAATTCTACAGCTGAATACCAATATATGAGAACAAAATGACGTCTTTTTAAATCTCTCTTGGATTGAATGGTTCAGAAAATTTTTCGAATAAAATCATAAACAATTCAACATTAACCAACCCGAAATAAAAAGGATCCAACCAATCAGTGGAAGGAGACGAAGGGTCTATCCGACACTTGGCATTTCTGACAGTCGGGTGTGCTATTTTTTTCCGGGCCCTTGGAAAGTTTTTAATTCGGAAAATTCACAAGATCCTTCCCACGAGAGTCAAGACACCTCAGAAGTACACTCGTCGCGTGTACAAAAGGAGCACTTGCTCTCGAATTTGTTTAACTTGGCAAGACTTTGCCGATAAAACAAATTCTTTTTTTTTCTCACCCCTCCCCTCACTTGTCAAAAAAAAAGGAGAAAAAATAGACATTGCAGTACAAGTGCACGTAATTATCGTAACGATGGCCCAATCTTTGGACGATCAACCAAAAGTTTGTACAACTCTTAGGGTCTAATTTTTCTTCTTCTTCTTCAGCCACTTCTCATCGTAGTATTCCTTTTGCCAAGAAATCTCAGACCACTCGTTTATTTTCAGCCACCGGAGCTTCGGTTTCGGTTTTTCTGTATAACTTTTGCCTCAGCCCCGAAGGAAAGGTCGCAAAAGTTGATTAGCCATCGCTGAATATGAAAAATTTCGTTGAAACATTAAATATTTGCTCTTTTAATTCCTTTGCAGTGGTAGCTTCGTCCTTGGGTTATCCTTTTCCCGTCCGAGTATTCCGGAATTTTTTTTCCACCGACTTTTTTTGCACCTGTCCACGTTCGTTGGTTTCTAACGTGTTTAAAATGCGGTTGCGGTTCAGTGGTTACGAGTACGGAGTCCCACCGCACGATGTTTTTACTCGACTTTTTGCACATCACGTATTCATGATTATTTTTCCAACGACTCTTTCGAGAAATACTCGCAATTTATGATAAATTCAACAAAAGCGCGAATGAAATATTTCAAACGATTCCTTGTTTGCTATGAAATAAATTATGCCCAAGCCAGTGATTTAGATTTACATTTTATAGTTTGCACCATTAAAGCCCTAAAATTATTTAAATCGACCTTGTTAAGTCAGACAGGCTTGGCAATAGTTATAATTAAAGCCCGCACGGTTTTCCGTACAACGTCAAGCTGTTTCCGACCCACCCCCCGAACAAACTTTAACGCTTCGGGACAAAAAGGTCCCCTCATCCTGCAAAGGCACCGCATTAAGTGAATTAGCGGAAGGTGGACGGCTGCGCTTGAAAAAACAGAGCAAACCCGGAATGACTGAATTCGAAAGCACTGGCTTATTTGCTCGCGGCAAAAGGTGTGCGCGCAGAAGCGCACGTGAGATTAGGATGAAAAGTTTACGAGCAATCCACGGTCCGAACAAACCCTTTGCGTATTCATACGCGCGTGGAGCTGGTCCACTTTTTGTCTCCACCTCCCCTACCTTCGGTAATTTCTTTCCCGTATATCCACGTGAAAGCCAGACTCTGCATTATGCACCCACGGCTAAGCCACTGCCCGGCCACCGAGAGCATCGATTTTCAATTACAGCTACCTATTCTCCCCACACCAGCCCCCTTCCTTCGATGACCGTAAGGGGATATTGAAGAGCAGTAATTTTTTTTTCTCAGGGACGCACTTTTTACGAGCGTCTTATTACTTTTCCAAGCCCGGCAGTTTTTTAATATCATCTTCTTATTAAGCCCACGTGTTGCGGTTTCTTTGCCCAGATTCGAGGCCAATATGGGTTTTTTCCTTTCTTGTTGATATCAAAAATCAAGGTTTTTTATGTACACGTATGAATTTCCAATTGCTGTCGATCCACAGCGAAATATATCGATTGAATTTCAATTCGAAAGAAAGGGGGAAAAAAGTTGCGACAAGTTTAACGTCGAGCCATCAAAAAGACATTTGAGAAGGCGTGAGAGCGTCGAAGGCTTTTGGGACCAGGTATTCCGAGGGTAAAACTTGAAGCCATCCTTTCTGGCCATTACACACCTGAAAACACACGGGAAAATCGATACCCCGGAGCACACACGTACGGACGTCCAGCGCGATATTTCTCGCGTCGGTGCAACAATAAAACGACCCACGCACGCGCGTGAACAAATATTACACGCACACATATGCCTCGGGGCATCGGGGCAGAGCAAACATTTGCGAGAATCACGCGTACGTCGAGAGCCCTTGTATTTTTCTTCCTCATTTTCTTCGTGTACGGTGCTACGTTTCAACGATATTCGTGTGCGCACGAGAACGGTCGTCTTGCTGCTCGTGGTTTGCCGGATTTCGATGCCCGCGTACGACGCTCGGGGGTTTTCAGCTCTCATCTCCACACTTTTTATCGGATTAGCTCGATTGCCCTTCATGCCCCCGCTCGACCCACTGTATTTACTCTACGCTCGAAATCATTGGGTCTCTTTCTTTTTTCTTTCATGTACATTTATTTAGCGAGTACGTCAACTCGTCTGTTCATTTGAACATCTTAAATTATCGACTTGAGACTCGATTGTTTGTACCACTGATTCCTGAATCCCTATATTTGGTATGGCCGATTTGACCAAAATACTGTTATCGTCAAAAATAACTTCAAGGCAAAGCAACGACGACGACAACCAACAACAGTGGGTACCGAGTCAGAGCTCACACGTCACGCTCTATTGACACAGTTCGGGCCACCTATTCATCACAAACTGATCAATCGCTACGGAGGGAGGTAGTACCACCGTGCCCCAACAACGAAATTCCTTATCGACGCACCGACTCTGGCGCTCAGCGAACTTTGACGACTACACACTGCATACACCTAAAATACCGGCTCTGATGGGAGAGAGAGGGTCTGTATCGGCCAGTCATGTTCAAACAACGGGCTCTGGCGAAGCGCGCTTCCGTACAGCGTGTACACTCGGCAAATGCTGTCCATACCGGAGCTGCGAGCGAATGAATATTAATCGCAAAGCAGACGAAGGGACTGTGATAACGAGCGAAAGAGTCCACTGGCGCTGATAACATTCAATCGGTCCCGTTGCTTCCTACTCCGTTGATTATTCTATTTTTCCACCTTTTAGGGACTCTTTCGCGTGAAAATTGTTGCGAGGATGTATATAAAATTCCAGCAGTGCGACAGAGGTAGTCGAGGAAGCGCGACTCGAATGCGAACGATGTAACATGGATGTAAATGCAGTGCAATGCACGCGTCTTACTTTCGGTCGAGTGGCGACGAGCGTACAATGGACCGGACGTGTTTGTTTTGCTGACACTATGCTGTTGCTCCTTTGGATCCTGTCGGTCCTTGCGCACATAGAACGTCACGTGCGAGATTACTTTACATGACGCGCTCGTGCGATGGAATCTTGATGATGAGGTTTTTTTTTTTTTTTATTTTTTTCTAGTACAACAATGAATATAAGCTTTAAACACCAGCAGCCATACAGAGTAGGTGGGAAACCGGGCCACAGATTCTCATTAGAGATGAGGCTTTTCCAAATGGCAATCTTTCATATTTAATGTCCCAATAATTAACTGCGGATACTTTGTATGGACACATTTATCATCCGGGCGAGCGTCGAGGCTCCGACCCGAGCTAAACGCAATTTATCAAAGGTGTACTTCGCCAAAGACACGTTGAGCATCTGGGAATGGGGTAATTAAGCGCTCGGGCGGCCGATCGATGGGACATACGGTGGCTCCATGGGAAAGAGTAATTGTGACGCTCACTGCTGGATGGACATGTTCTAAGATTTTTTTTTTTCTTAATAATAATGTGGTACATTGGCTGTTAAATATATTTTAGAAAGTTTAAAGTCTGCCGAGTGTAAACTACAATGTGTTATATCCATAGCAACAGGTGCCAAATTTTTTCCACAAATGACATTTTATTAGTTTCAGTTGTAAACAAAATAAGATTATACATTCAAGCAGCTTTTACTTGGAATCACGTAACCTTAGGAGGGGCCAATAACATGTAATATTCTAAAAGTATCAAATAAAACTACGTTTGTAGATTTGAAGAAAAAATGCTATGATAATCAAGATGGTGGTCCATACCGACCGATCTACATCGTGAACTCTGTGTGGAAACAAAACAGTTGGTCAAGTTTATTGCCTCGACAGTTGTATAAAAGTAGACAAAAAAATAAAAAATGTAATACCTTAAAAACACAAAAAACAATGTTCAGTTCAAAGCGACGTGCGATAATCTGTGGTGCTGAAAAACCAGCCAAGAACGTGGCACACGTATTTCTCTTCCATCACTCATTTTTTAATCAAGACAGTTGAGTTATCAAAGGGTGAGATCAGCCGGCCTCTGGTGAAACGGGTCGTAGACCTATTACCCTAACAAAGCAGTGCAAGCTAGGACCACTCGCTAATGATGGTCGAGGAGTTCGGTAGCCGAGGAGAGGAGGCCCTTAGCCCGGATTCCGTCTACTTTTACCAAAGAGAGTGATCAGAAATTAGCACAATCGAGAGGATCCAAGAGGAGATGTAGCAGTAGTAGTGGTGGATAACGGAGCCGGTGTAGCTGCATCCTCTCGAATTATCGATTGTAATACCAGCAGCGACGGAAACTTTGTCTTCTTCCCCGGCTGTACGTGCACGTACAAGTACACCACGGGGGGGGGGGCGACGACTTAATCGGGGATGGCGTGTATAAGAGGATGGAGCTCTTAAGTAGACTGGCTGGGTATAGCTCGGTGGGTAACAAGAGAAAAGAAAAATTGGAAACGCTGTGTCAGTTTCTCGAAGCGCGGTGCCGGCGATTCACTTCGTCTTCGGGACGGTCTGACTGAACTCGACTGTTTCCACTTGAGAGTCATGGCGGCAGTCGGAGTCTCGAGATTCCTGAGATGTCCCGTCGTGCACTTGACTTTTTAATTCCAGCGTCCCTAGGTTTGGCGGCAGGGGAACGGGGGGTTCGTACCAAGTGCCACTCAGAGAAAATGGCCTGTACAATTTTTAAGTCTTCCCCGAGTGTTGGAGTTGTTTTGATAAAAATGTTCGATGGAATTGATCTTGGGCAGAGACGTCACTTGGGTGCTGGGTGGAGACAGGTGGGCGTAAAAGTACCGGAATCACTTGCACGTGCGCCATCGGCTGTTGTCATCGTCGCACGGCGCGAAAAGGGAAGCAAAGAGAGAGAGAGAGAGACAAGCGGAGCGCGAACGAGCGGGTGAAATAAAAAACAAAATATAAATATGAAGAAAAAAAAATTCGCTCGTGACGTTTGACAAAGATACTTTGAGCATAACAAGCAACGACCGAAGCCGGTAATCGGATTTTTCCCGGGGCCGTGACCCGCCCGCCTGGCTTTTTACGCTCAGCGACGTCTTCACCCTTTCTTTTTTTCACCCCGGCGTCCTTAAATGTATAAGCACTGGTGTTTTCACGTCGGCGACGACACTGTCGCTAATGACCGGAGAGAGCGCGACGGGGTTTTTATTTTTTTTCGTTCCGTTGCCACGCAGGCGCTTCTCGAGACGGTATCAAAATAAATCGTCCTTTGCGTTTCTCCGTTGTATTCGTCGTAGCGCTGCAATTATCTTGTTATTTACTTCGTCATTTCGCACGAAAAGATTATAGATAAGATGGTCGGGCTTTGTTTCAAATTATAACTATCGGAGGAAGCTCGTACTCCTCGAACTTTTGCACGATTTCACTTCTCTGTCGTACTGCTGGCACGATACAATTCACCCGCTAACTGCTCCAGAGGGAGACTTTTGCCGTGTTTCTCATTTCGCAAAGGTTTACTCAAAAGGCATCGTGCGACTGTATTATTCAGTCTACAGTTTTCCTTTCACGTTTAGGAAAAGGACTGATAAAAAAAATAAAGAAATACCCATTCACTGAATTGATGCAATATGCATTTTCAACGAATAAAAAAAAAAAAAAAAAAAAAAAAAAAAAAGAGCACACAAGTCCATCGAGAGTTAATCAGTTTACGCGAAACTCAATTTTTGCCAAGCCTCGTCGTTGTACCGAAAAATTCACTCGAGCTGTCAAAAATCTGTGTGCACGTTACACCGTGAAATCAAGAGACGCAAAAGCTGTAGAGCGAGTACAGGGCGCATAGCTGCCAAATGAAATTACAGCTCGAGTCCACGGAAACGCGCGAGCCCGTGCGGCACTCGAAGCTCATCCTACCGTTCATTAGTGCCATCCATCCGCGTAATACGTGTGCGCGAGCTCGCGGGAAGTGGCCTGCATTGACGCTGAAAGCAATAATTCAGCGACCGACAAGCCGGCTAGTTATGGGTCTGCCAATAAACCGAGTACAGTAGCCGGAAGAGGACAAGCGCATAGACGCACGGATCCGGGAATTGAGGGTAATATCGTTGAGAGTTTGCTTCCACTGCATTAGCCACGACGAAGGTGCTTGAAGATTTTCTTTCTATGCTCGTGTTCTCCTTTTTCCTTGTCTTTCGCGGCTCTTCGCCGTCTCGAGCGCTGTAACTCGGGGCGACGGAATTATAGAGCCGGGTAAACGTGGCGCCTCGCTCTGGCGTCGTCATTGGCTACTTATCCGCGAATGGCGACGGAAAGTGAGATTGCCGATGTGGCTCGTGGATGTTGGGACGTCTTCGAAATAAAAAAAAAAAAATAACTTGCAGCGTAAATGGAACCGATGAGAGTTTTATTTTTTGCGTCTGATTAAATAGAAACGGGGGGTATGGCAGCGCCTCGTGATGCGTCGGATGAGATTAAATTCTATCCCAATGCAAAGGCGTTTGTACTTCTTTGGTACTCGTTTTTCTCAAATCGCACGGTTCACAGCACAGTCCGTGAGCAAAAAATCTGGTCCACCGCGTCTGTGGGCTCCGTCTGACTAAAATCGACTGTTACTACTGATTTTTTATTGATCGTAAAAAAAAGGGATGCATGGGCTTTTATGCGCATCGAAGGTTATTCGCGTGATTCGTATGCATGAGAGCTTCTTTAATAAAAGTTTGATGGACAGTAATAGAGATGAAAAATCAAAGGGGCCGTAAAATTACGAAATAATACGGTTGAAGGAACGAAAACAAAGGCATCTACACAGGATGTGTACTGCATCCTTGGAAATGGCTTGCTGTTGAAAAATAAGGATTGAGGTAAAAAGTAAAGATTGTATGGAATTGTTTAAAAAAAGATTGTGAACAGCGTTGAAGAGATTCCGACACCTGGCATCGAGCTCTCGAACAATAACAAGAAAAAACCAACTTGTCTCCGCATTGGCGGAACAAAGGGCCATCGAAACGTCGAATCCAATAAATCAGAGCGTCAGCGTCAAAGAGATAGAGAAAGATAAGTGGGTCAGTGACGGCGCGAAGGAAGGATGTTGCGCCTGCCACCCACTCCTGTATGTGTGTATACACACGAGAAACTTCCACGCGCGAGCTTTCGCTGTGGGCGAACCAAGTGAGAGGGGACTTAGTTCACATCGGGTGGAACGGGGGCGCGAGCGAGAGGGCGAGCTCTCAACGCCGGCGCCCCCTGCCTGCCGGAACCACGCATTCCTACGGCTTACCTACCGCGCTACTGCTGCTCTCTGTGTCTTTCTCGCTTGTCGTGCTGCTCCACGCTACAGTTCCCTACGTAAACAGCTGGCCACTTGTGCGTGCTTACCGAGACCTGCCAATGATATATATACTGATTGAGCAGCACCAGTACACCTGTGTAATCGAGGGGTGGGGGGAACATGGGTACGTGCTCGGACGGATTGGCCAAACGGAAATATCGAGTGGCAGAAATTCCGATGGAAATATGAGTTTTATGATCAATGTCGATGGGAGGGAAAATTTTGAGGTATGATTTTTTTATTGGATCTAATGAGGAAACTTGTGGAACGCGGTATGATTCTTTTTTTTTTTTTTTTTTTTTTTTTTTTTTTTCAATACTTACGAGTTTTGACACAGTACCATTTTTTAAATGAGAAAAGTCGGAAGATATGCAAGCTTGGGGTAGGAAATGGCATTTTTTCAGCGTTTCGCTATCAATAGTACATTAGTTTCTACAAAAATAAAGCTAAATAGATATATTAAGGTCATTATGAGCGTAGTGTGTGCTATGGATTTTCGAGATTACAGTTAATGACTAGGTAGTCGTGTTTTATTCCCGTATCCTCAGTTGTGACTGCAGAGGAAAGATAAAAGCGACGTAAAAAATTTCTCGCTCATGAAAATGAATACTTTCGAGCGCTCCAATGCACGAGTAATTGTATAGTAGAAGGGTTTACTTTATGTATAAACGTTGTATGATTATTATTTAATGCGATAAAAAAAAAAAAAAAAAAAAAATTAGTTTCTGTTCGTGACGAATAAAAATAATATTGGTTCATGATGCACACAACTACTGATGAATTTTTCATGCTGTATAACGTTTTTTTTTTTTTTTCAACGAATCTCGCTTGACACAGCCCGTCTTTCGACAAACCGGGTGCAGAAGCTGTTAAATGAAGTTTGCCCTCACTCGACCATTCAAATGAAAGAGATACGTTCCACAGCTGGAAGGGTTAAAAATCAAAGGCGCTCTTGAATGAAGTGCAATTTTCGACGACCTGATGGGACTGTTGCGAATTGGGTGCAAGAGCCAAAAGAGTCCCTAGCGTTTTCGGTCTTCTTTATACTCTGAAAAAAAAAACCTCAACCTAGTGAGCGGATTTCCAATCGCGTTGAATTTCCGCTTAAGCCTCAGCTAATTCGGAAAAGCGATTGAAACTTTGGTTTCATGCGAGAGCTGAGGCGAGAAGCGGAAAAAGGATGAAAATTCGAAAGTTTCGTCTCCGTGATTTACTTTTCTGGGACCCAAGCGTATATGCCGGAAACGCGTTTTACTCGTAAAACAGGAAACGGATGTTTTGGAAATTTTCCAAGTTTTTACTTTCGTTGCCACCCCAGGCGTTGCATCTCGTAAACACGAAGCTGCGTTATGGAGTTTCACATTTTTCTACCTGTTGAGAAACGGAAAAAAAATCACATTGATATCGTTTTTTCCGAATTTACGTTTTTATCGTGCAATCTTTTATTTTCATTGCAGCTCAAGTACGAATTTCTCATGAGACGACGAGAGTTGTGTTGATGGTGCTCGCTTTGGCGTACGCAGTTAACCGAAACACTTGTTATAACACCTAACTATTTTACTGCCCCAGCGATAAATCAATCTAATCAAAGTTTCGTTCGAAAAACAAAAGATATATAAACGTACGCAGGCAATGAGCTACGGTCTTCACCGAAAGATGGAAAAACTGTCGTAAAGCTTATGGACCCTCCCTTTCGAAAGATTTTATGGGCTCGGGGTATCCTAGAACTGCCAATTTATTGCGATCAAGTTCTCCCATCAGTCTGAAGAAGAGGGCTCGGGCCAGATAAGATAGCCAAGAGTAATGGCGCTATTTATCATCATCTAAGGTTCGGTGCAGCGAAAAAAGCCCAAAACTGCTTTATGGCACTCGATGATGGTACTAACTTTTGTTTTTTTCGTAACCATCTGATTGTGAATTCTGAAGCTGCTAAGAAGTATATTTTTAACGACAATCCATGAAATCAACGATCGTTGTCTGGCAACATTTACAGCTTTGAAAACAATCAACAATCAAGCCAAGGCCATTTGGGAATTACAAGCAAATGTAACCGTTTTGAAAATTACAGAGCTGCCACTCGTAAGCGAGTGAAAGCTCAATCAAACCAAATCGCAACTAGATGCATTCATGCAAAAACAAATGGACACCCCCTTGAATGGTACCTTACAACAATAGGTTCCACAGCCATCGAGTCTTCCGTATCACTCAGAGCCTCCCACCACGTGTATCTCCTTCATCATTACTCCCCCTTACTCTTGAAAAATACTGTTTTGTACCCCTCTTGCTCTCCACTAAATTGGGGCATTAAAAAAAATCTGGAGCTCCCACAAGCTGTTGAAAACGAAAACAAATGACCAGCGCTGTGATAGAGACACATTGCTCGGGAGGAGCGAAGAAAAATAAACAAATAAACAAAAGGAAAGACGTTAATTTTGATTAGCGATAAGCGTCAGCAAAGTCCCTACGCTCGAGTGTTCCTTTCCTCCCCCCATCGATGAAACTCCAAGAGATGGTGCTCTTGCCTCTGTCAGCCCTTGATGTTTCTCTCTTTGTGTTCTGAATTTTCGAGGGATCATGCCGATCAAGCTTCGTTGCCGTGGTGCTAGTCATTCGCCTAGGGCTTCGAGTGGAAGTTTCACGTTGAGCATCATATTGTTCTTTTGGGCCCCAACGACCTACGCTTCAATACCAGAGTACTGAAATAAACAAACAAATCGATCAAGGTGACGATGGATAATTTTATTTCGCACATATTCAGAAATCGATCATATCATCTGGAGGAAAGGAGGAGTTTGATGGATCGATCACTCGCTCAATCGGAGCGTATATTAATAACTGAGCCCGCAGGCGGTGCAGGCAAGGGAGATTCGATATTTAAATATCTCTCGAACTTCCCCCCACCGATCCGTTGATTGGCGAATTAATATTCCGTACAGCTGGATATCTCTTGTCTCGAGTACCGATCCCCCCCCCTTCACTTCCACACGAGCTTTTATCGCGTCCCCCGTGCACATGAGAGAGCTTCGAGGGTTGCGCGTTGTGTGCAGGTCATGCAGTTATGAGGGTGTTATCAATCGTTGTCGATATGTGAGGGCAATCGGTGCCGATGTACCGCTCGAGCGAGTGGAAAAGAGCGATTATTTTTCCGGATAAGGTGAGTGACGTTGTTACCATTAGCTATGACTAGGGCCTCCTTTCAGGGGCTGGTAATTTGGATGGAATCAACTGAATTTATAGGCTTTCGTTAATTTTATTGAAAAAAATAAAACTAAATACAGTTCAGAGCTCCTTTGTTACCGGACACGTTGAGTTAATTGTTCATTTAGCGTCACATGTTTTCGGGCTAGCGTGTACGGTTTCCGTTCCTCCTTTTGGATGGGAGTGTACACTTTCGTCCGGGCTATTTTCTGCTTTTGTCTCCGGCTTGGTGTGCTTTTTCGACGCTCGACAGCTTGTATATTTATAAAACGTCAATAGCACACGGCACGCTGTGATCGATTTTCAGAGCAAACATTGAGTTCGGGGAGAAAAGAATTTGCACAATAGACGCGGAACTCGAGAATCTTTCTTTTTTTTCTTTTTCTTTTTTTTTTCTGTAGGGTCGAGGGACAAAGTGTGGAGGAAACAATGTTTCCAGGAAGTTTTTTTTTGTTAATGGAACTGTACTGGATTGTTTTGAAAATGCGAGTACGGCTTTTTCAACGATGCGTTACTATTGCTAATACTGAGATAAACGACCTTTTGAGAAAGTAAAAAGAGTTGAGGAACCTTTTTTAAAAAGAATATGGAAAGTCAAGATAAAGTGCTCGCGTCTTTTTTTTTTTTTTTTTTTTTTTTTTTAATAAATACCAAGGCTCGCTCAATTTATCGCGAAAACAACGGCTAAGATCGTACACTTCCCTCCTTGGACTGCCGTGAGACTCGATAAACTGTCCCTCACCTCGGGGATGGTATCATAACGCGGAAACGACTGACCTGCTCACGCTACTTTTTTTTCCATGTACATATATAACATCGTACACGAATGGCTTACAGGATGGAAGAGAGAGCGAGGGTGGGGCCTCGTTGGATGATGGACGGATGGGTAGTGACGCTTGGCTTCGGTGGTTTGGTCGGCCACCCCGAGAAGAGTAGTACAGATGAATCGGTTCACCGAATATACGTGAGTATCATTTTTTACTTATTTTTATAAAATCTTGAATAAAATATTTTATCCTGGTGATGGTGTATATAGTTGATGATATCGTTTGTTTTTAGTAGACTTTTGCTCTCCAATCTCTGACATTGAGAATGTTATTTTTTTTACTTAGATTATTAGTGCCTACTTGTCTGTATGAGATGTTAAGTTATTTATCTCAACAACTAAGAGACAGGTTACTCAGATCTTCAAAATCACATTTGTCAAGTTGAAAAATCATTCGAGTAACAAAGTTAGTGTCAATTTACTAAAATTGGCCTAATTTGGCCAATTTTCATTAAATAAATCTTTAGAAACTTTGTTAGCTCAGTGCTGGATTTTTAAGTAAAAATAATACTTCAAAAAATATATGTTATTGGATGTACCTAAATGACGTTTCTCAAACGAAACGTGACTTAAAACTCCAATAGTTTATTCAATTGAAGTATTATTTTTACCCAAAAAATCCAGCTTTAAACTTACTGTGGGCATGTTGTGCAAAAATTAATCATCAGCTTGTATCACGTTTAATTTTTTATATAAACGTGTTTTTGTCCATATTATTTTACACAGTTTACGACAGAAAAAACAACAACATAAGGATAAAGTTTATTTTTCTAAAAGTTAAAAATCGTTCATTTTGAAAATTTCAAAGGCTGTCCAAATTTTTTTTACTTGAACTGAAATGACGTGCAAGAAAATTCATTGTAATGCATACAATACGTATTAAATAGTTTTTTTTTTGAACCAGGTATAAACATACATCCTCTTCTAATCAGCAATCACCAGCACGCACGAAAAATAAAAAAGTACCCTATCCATGCACCAAATCTCACGTGCAAGTGGATACGTTTAATTCGAAAAACCACCGTCCTACTACCTGCGTCAGCCTAATCTGAATTATTAAGATCATCGAGCGACCCCCCGAAAAAAAAAAAGGGAAACCAACTTGCAAACAGCTGTAAACTGTCGAGCAAAGCTAAAAACTTTTATGCCGTAAACTCTCTCGTTGGTACACGTGGACAGAAATATTTTTCTTTACTTCTCGTTCTTGATTCCAAGATAAACATAAATCCCACATTAAACAGCGAGCACTTAAAGTTTTACAAGCCAACTCTGAGAGCCGAAGCCCATAGAGCGAGATTTCAAACTAAATTAGAGCTAGTTTCGTTGTTGTCCAAAACTTTGCGTCAAAATTTTCTTTCATTCATTTAAAACCCATCTTCGTACGGGAGCCGTCCAACAGTAAATTCAAGGGGACCATTGGGTCTTATTGATCGAGCAAACGTTTTCCCCGACTCTTTGGAGTAACAAATACAAACAGAGCCATGGGAAAAACGGGGGGAGAAGAGAGGGAGAGTGCAAACACGAGGGGGCGAGTAAAACGACAAACACAAGGAGAGGCTGTATTTAAGCTCGGCTTATCAGGTATTTTCATTCGTAGCGGCCGCACATCCACCTGTTTCTGTCCCTGGGACTAATTAGCGGGTATCTTCTTTCGAACATCGTTAACCCCCCCGCACCACGAATGACGGAGGAAACTTCTAATGTCGCAAGAAACCGTGATGACGCTTTCTTCCAAACTGTAATTGATCGCGTCGCTGGAACGCCGAGGAGCGCAAGTGCTCCGAGAAGGGGTGGCTCGGTTGACGGTTACATTTGCCGTGTGCAAGTATGGCCAGGGTGTATAATTTAGTCCACGCTGGGGTGCGCGCCCACAATACGAAAGTAGCGTAATACTCACGTGAAACAGCTATCACGCACTTTAATTGTCATTCCGTTGATGTTGATCAAACAACTTGATCATGTACAAAATTAGATGATGTGGCTTGTTTTTCAATACGCAAACAGAAATTTACAGGTGTTTCAATACGTCTTCGAAATTGGTTAATTTACCAACTCCGTTTTATAATAGGTGGTGTTTTTAGATACTTTCACTGTAAATGTTATTGTCTGCCTTAACCAAGTGTATCAATAAATACGTTGTAATAAATCATCACAAATGAGATATTTAAAGATAATCCATCGTAAAATGCAAACGGTAAGTTAAAAAATGGCTACGGGTACAGCCACTGCAATATTGAGTGAACTACCAATACCATCCCTCCTCGTACTATTTAAAAAATAAAATAAAATAAAATAAAAACCATCGCAGAGATGGGAGGGCGGTGAGCTGAATTCGACTGTCCTTCAATAGAATCTGTAGTGGTGACGAAATAGTTTTAATTTAACTCTAAAAAAATCTATCTGACGGTGACCTAAAAAAATATCAGTGGTCGGCTAAATCCAGCCATATGAGATACTCAAAGAAGAGTGCCGGTTAGCTGATTATTTTTCTTTTTTTTTTTTTTTTTGGTCTAAAATCAAAAGCAATCCGTTGAAAGGAAAATTAAAAAATAACGGTAGGTATTAGTTAAGTCAAACAAGCATATGGGCATATAGGTAGTCATAGATGATTGCTGCAGCTCGAGCAACTCAGGTTCACTGGCACTACAAAATTAGAGCTTAGTAACAGTAGGGCTTGAGATTTTTAATAAACAATTAACTGGACGCACTTCAACCTAAATGAGGGCATTAGCTTTTTCTTTAAAGACTTTCTTTAAAGAGATATTCGAGTAATGGCAGACGCTAAGAGGGAAAATTGCTCAATTAAAACAGTATTCATACTTTCCTTAGATAGAAACTTGTCTTGATCAATTACAACAAAGTTTTTTTTTTCTCATAGTCAGTAAGCTCACTTTATAAAATGTAAGTTTAGTATGTTTGATTTTTCTTTGATATTTTCTACCGTAAAGAAAAAAGTCATTTGTATTTCTATTCATATTTTTGTATAAGTGCAAGAAGTTTGTTCCTCCCAGATGAGCTCATTAGACCGATATTATGACGTAAGGTAACAGGTGTAATGGTCCAAGGAAAGTAGCTGCTCCAATTTGCTCGACCACTTGCAAGGTAAAGTGCTTGGATAAACCCATTAATTTTACGAGGTTTTTTTGCAAAAGTACTAAAAAGTAGCTTTTTTATTAAAAATTACAGGAGATGAGAATTAATATGATGCGTATTCATAGCACCGCTTACACAATTGTTAAATTGACTTCCTTTTGACCATTTTGCATGACGTGAGAGATAATCCTCATGAAAAATTCAATTTCGAGCTTTATACGAACCAAAAGCCAAAATTCAACAAAAATCAATGTGAAGGGTAATTCCCACTGATGTAACTGCGACGAGTACAAAGAGATATAAATAATTCAACTAAAAAATGAAAAAAGCTCTTTGGGAATGCCCAAAAGAGCCAATTTGTAATACCCACGAATTGACAAAATATTAAAAAAAAAAAAAAAAAAAAAAAAAAAAAGAAAAAATTGACAACGATAAAAAAAATAGAAAAAAAAAAAAAATGATAAGGATGATGAGGACGATTACCTTGGTATCTGTAGGGCAATCTCGTCGAGCGAGTCGCTGGGCTGCAAGGGCGCCCGCTCGAAGAGCTTGCTCGGGCCCCGGTGCACGCGGTCGCAGCTTTGCATTGAGCCCGCGGTTGGTTGGGGCTCGTCCCCGCAGCTCTGGCCGCGCTGGACCGACTGGCCGCTACGACGATCGCGCTTCTTGCGCGCCTCTTCGGCCTGCCGGCGCAGGTTGTGCAGCCGGAAGAAGAACACCGACATCTCTGCACGACAACACACACGCACGACCCATCCATCACTCGACTTGAATATATTTTTTTTCCTTTGTTTTGCTTTTCTGTTTTTTTTTTTTTTTTTTTTTTTTGCACATTGTACATTGCAAAGCTGACATGCTGAGCTCAAGTACTTGCGCTTAAGATTATACATACTGTCATGCAGGAACATTATGGATGGGTATTGTACACCTGTACCATGCACTTTGATAATAATACATTTCTGTGATTGGAACTCTTCGGGTGTGTGGTATTTCACGACAATAACCCATTTTATTTTTTTTGTTAACTTTTATTAAATAAAAAAATTTTAAAACCAGTAGAATAATTCAATTAATTCCCACTGCGCCTTATGAAAATCGATATTTTTAAACGAAAAAAATTTTCCACGTGGATGAAAATATGACCGATGCGCCAAGGGTTAATTAATAACCAGGTTCATGGTACCGAAAAAGTAGGCCAACATTTGCGGCGGTGAGACGAGCAGACTCGGACACGCGGTCGAGCATATATACGGTATCAAACGGTAGGCAGGTACGTGTATTCCTGCATCGGGCAACTACAGCCTGCAATATTTACACCAGGGCTGGCGCGCGTGGCCGCAAATTAGCCCTCGGAATTGAATTTACTTCGGAGGAGCGTGACTGTTACAGCACGTGAGTAGCGGCGTGAAGTCCGTCTGCCAACGTATGTACGTTTACGCGTATTTTTGAGCTTTTGCAATCTCTCACGGTCGATTGAACATTTTTTATTTTTTTTTATTTTGTGCAATGTATGCATTTACGCGAAACGAATGTTTGCGCGAGTAAAAACTACTCCAATGTGACGTAAAGTAATTTAGTTATTTTATTTTTTCAAAAGAAACAAAAAAAAACAGCTCTCCTCGACTTTCATCTGAAAAAGGGAAAAGTAGACGGTCCTTTGGCGGAACTCGTTTAATTTAATATATTTTTCATCCACGTTCCAAGAAGTAGGTACGCGTCGGTGATTCATATCTTACGCTTTACAGTGTAATCTGAAGCTCAGTGTTTTCACGTGCTGCGAAACAATTTTGTGCTCCCTACATTTGCATAAATCACGTCGCACGGTGATTTGATCGCCAAAGACATTCGAGATTTCACCCTCGCAGAGTCGAGAACAAGAGTCTTGAAAAAAACGTCGTAACAACCGATATGACAACGCGATGTTTATCCCGTAATCACGACAAAATTATTTGCCAAGCAAACACAAGGGCTGGGACAATTTTATGAAGACGAGCCGCACGCGCCGAACACACGAGCAACGCACGCGGCAGTTCCAAACAGTAATTAAAATTTAGTCCATCGTGGGTATATGTACATACGCCGTGAACTCAGGGGTGGTCTCTTAATAATTACCATTTCAGCACATTCCGCGTGCTTGAGTTAACGGCACATGTCAAAACGGAGAAAGAGGAAACAGGCCAAGCTAACGCGCGCATGAATAACACATACATAAATTCGTGCGGTACGTATATTTAACGAGTGGAAGCGTTTCGTGCGGGCATTCCTCAACAATTACTCGTGTACGCACTCTGTGTGCTCAATAATGCTGGGAATAAAGTGTCGTGGAATGAAATATCCGACGAGGAGTTTATTGGCGAATAATTAATGAAGGATATCTCTGTCTGTCTCGATGTACGTGCAAAAATTTACGACTCGCAGACCCTGCACTGCGCGTCCCTCTCGGGGTTGTAGGTGGGCCATGTTTTAGTAAAGTTCGGGCAACGCAGGGCCATTGTTGGTCCAGTATTGTCGTTGATGAATAAACCGAGTAGCCAATTACCTCTACGAATTTGAATCTGCGATTGGAGCTGCTTCGGGAGAAAGGGTGATCAAGGATTAATCTGGAGGAAGCGAGATTAAAAAAGCCAGCCACGCTTTGATCGATCGCCAGCGGTTGTTCCTCCTCTTTCTTTTGCTCGGCGTTTAATTGAACTTTTCCATCTCGATTGGTGCTGCTTTGGAAATCCAACCATCCCAGCGAGCGCTGGATTTTCAAGGTGCCACGTGCGCAGGGATCACGTTGGCCCATGTCGTTTCGACGAAGCGGGTCAATGAGAGCTCCGTCATTCTTGAATCATTGGATGGCGTTTGTCGGGGGAACGCGGTGGAATTAAAATCGATCCAAGGGCTAGCGTGAGCGCGATATTTCACAACCATCGCCGCGTGACGGTTGGAGAAATCGTTGCGAGTTGCGTGTATTATAGGCGCACCCAAACGGGGCAGGTATTAATACGGGAGATTCATAACGCGGGCCAGGGACACATGTGGGTATGGACTGGTATCGTGCAACACAATATTGACCGATGGCACCTGCGTGCCCACGTTTTTAACCCAAGGGCTTTATCTGCGTTTGTCGAGGACTGCTGTGTCCTTTTTTCAAGAGATACTTGGCAAAAAAAGAGAGTGAATCGTGGTTGGTTTTTTAAAATAATTAAATTGACCCTCAGCTAGTTTGTGAAAAAAAAGAAGAAGAGCTAAATAAAGATAATTGAAAGGACATCGACCTGCCTTCCCTCTAAATAATCAGACAGTTAATTGTTGGGACGAGCGCTACGGCTGACTAAATCGGAACTGTACTACTGCGTGGATGAAAAAATCATGCCCGGCAGAAATATTTAATCCCCCTCTATTGGAGCAACCTTGCAGCAACCGGTTTTGATATCGATTATTTTTCCGTCATTTTCATTGTCCCCGCCACTAACGTAACAAGCTCCGTTGACGCACAAAGCACACGTGCACGAGCAACTTTGGCCTCCTCGAAAGCCAAGAGGGAGGAGGAGGCATTTTTGAGAGTTAATTAAAACCCAGTCGTCTGCGCAAGCCGAGTTTCAATGTAGGACCGGAAAAGCCAGTGGGAAGTATCCCGCATAATCCCGTTCGTTAGCCACTCACTCTTCCGGGCTTCCACCCACACATCCTGCCTTGAAAGGCCGAAGCACGTTTGCCCCATGTCCCTTGATCCTTGCACGACAAAATTTGCATACTCACCGAGACACGCAGTCGAGTACTTGCTACCTGATACACGCCACTCGCTCGTGTTCCTCAAATACGCGATACGACCCTGCAGAAGAGTCACGTGTGCTCGACTATCCGCGACGAGGTGAGCTGTATGTCATCGAGCGGACAATACGTACTCAAACTGGTTGCTATACCACGGATGGGAGATTCAAAGCTCGCTGCGCCCAAACTCCATATTGGAAGGGGCTGCATCTACTGGATGTTTATCTCTCAGGCTCCATTGTCCACGAGTTGTCAAATACATGATATCTCGAATCGAAAATGATGAATATCCGACCTTGATAGTGTACGGTACTTACGTGGCGATATACGTACACTTCTTGTCGATGATATCCTATACGTGCCCACCAGAAGCGGCAAGGGGAGCGATCCGTGTGTTGTATTACCAACATACGCCAGTGGAGCTAGCTCATCGATTGATCCGGTAAGGGTGTCGAGCGAAAGAGAAGATGCGACCGCAAACGAGGTCGAGAGTATTCGTTTCAGCTGAGGCGCCCCACTGTGGTCTAGATTTGCGAGTCGACTCCGTAACAGCAGCTACACTCCTCAAAGGACCTGGGGATGAGCGTAATTTGATATCACAGAGTACTTGTTGATTCCGACGTTTGCTCCCTTCAGCTTCTCGAACGGGATGATTTCAGGCAATGAGTGGCGGCAAAAGAAATCAATGCCATATCGCTTGGAAATCTTCCAGGGAAACGTGACGCGGATGCACGATAAAGTCAAAACTCCCGAGATCCTTTTCTCGCGCTCCAGGGCGCCTCTACGAAGGTGACAGCGCGACTCCGAAGGACGAGTCATTATGCAAGCAGCGGCTGCCCCATCCTACGAGCGGGTGATTAAATTTGCCGACTCCGTTCGTGTGGGTGAGGGAGTGACCTCCTTGTGCGCTCGCATCTTCTGGCATTCTCTCTGTCCGGCGTGCGTGGTAGCTTGGAAATCCGGCTGGCGGTACTTAATTGCCCCACCTCCCGGTGTTTGATTTATCGTTGGCAGCTTTTCTCACCTTGGCGTGTGTGCGTGTTTGCGGGAAGGTTGGCCAGGGGAATTTCCGGGAAGTGTACGTCGCGATTTTTCAATCACCTGGGAATTTAGCGTCTGTTTCTTTGTTTCTTGTACCGCTTGGGGCTCGAGGAACCTTACGTTTCACGCATTCGTTTGGCTTGAAGGGGAAATTTATTTCACGCAGAAGGAGAAAACGCAATTGGACGCTTTCTTTCATGTTTTGGGTGAATTTCGAGGCGTCCTTGGGTGGATGAACATTTCCTTTTTCAATTGTTGTACCCAGAAGCTGTGAATCATTGGAAATTTTGATTTTCTAACTTGATGAGCCAAAGTGAATCAGAGTTCCATCAGAGAAAAAGTATTGGTACAGTGTTGGGGTGCGATAAATGTTTTATTACCTTAAAGTGCAATCGAGGGTTCTTCTGATTTGTTGCGTTTCTTCAGTAATCTGGTGGCTAATGGATTTACATTGAGAAATCAAGGTAGTCAATTAATGAGCGCCTCGCCTCGATACAAGGCTATAAGAAACAGTATACAAAGATAAGAAAATCTTGAGTCGTTAGCTTTTAATAAAATAATAGAATACGCATTATTTGCGGTGACAAAACCTGCTTTATAAAGTCTAAAAATATTTAAAACATCGGACTTATATTTGATGGATGGCTTTCGTATTATTGACCAACAAAACTCGCTTTACACGCGTAATCGACAATGAAGAAAAAAAGTACGCGCAAAAACCTGATACATCAAATATCGATTCCCCAACGCATCAACTGTCGGGCAAAAAATACAATACGTGCATACGCAGGATTTATTTTGACATCTCGTAACCCCCGCATGATATCTAGAGCTTTTATTTGAAGTAATTCCCCTATCCATGGGTGAGATTTCAATTGAATTAAAAATAAAAATTGAAAAAAAAAAAACTTGTGGATGAAAAATTTTGTAAGAATTCACCTGCATCCAAAGTCGAGAGGACGTAACACGTGCCACGAAAATGAATGCAAAGATAAACGAATCGCTGGGAAAAAGAGAAAGAAAATTTCTTCGAGTTTTGGAGGAAACTGGGTCGCTCTTGAATATATCTCAATCGAGGCTGGAGCTCTTCTCAACTTTATGCCTCGGATGTATTGTTGCTGTTACGCAAACACGGGCAGCAACCCCTAGAAGTGCCCCTGTAGTTTGCGTTGCGCAACAACGGGTTATGCATCTTGCGTCCAGGGAGCTCCTTCCAAGGAAATCAAAGCATAATTGAAAGTTTTTGCGGTTCGCCAGTCAGGATTTCCCTTCTACCAATTTTATTTTTTATTTTTTCTCTTCGTGAACGGGGAATAATGATTTTACGAGGAAAATTGGAAGTAGTACATTCCAAAGCGGCTTCTTGATTCGAGTGCTTTTGTAATCGCGGGGAAGAAAAATTTTCCGATTCCAAGGCCTTCTTCGGTTTTCATTGCATCGAGAATTATCGGAAAATTAGCTTTTATTACGATCGTTTATGATAAATTACCATATTCACGCAATAATTCAATCTCTTTTTCTCAATTTACTAAACGGACTCTACTCGATGACATTATTTTACGAGTAATAAAACCAAACTGCAATGCACATAAAAAAGCATTTAAATTTACGGAGGATCCCACACGTAAATGATATGCCATAAAAATTTTTACAACAAGCTTATAAGCTTCGTTTGAAGCAAATGAACTAAAATGAAACGTATTATTTAGGAAATCAATACTTAAATGACTTTCGTCAAAAGAGACGTCGAGAATGAAGCTTTTGGTCAAGAATCGCCTAAAAAAATACTTGTGTCAAGTGCGACGCAACGACAAATACGCGTGTGCGGACGAGAAACGAGGAAGAGGAGGAGAAGGAGGTCGACGTTCTGTAGAATCGTGCGAAGAAAATGAAGAAGGAGACGTAAAAAGAAAGAAAAGCCTCAGCAAGAGTCTACGATGATCCCGAGGGTGCCCTGGCCGAGATATACATCGGGAGGGAAAAAGCAGAAGGGATGGAGTCTAAACCGCAGCTGTTTCCCGTTGCGCTCCCTAACTTCATAAACGGGAGGAGTCATCTCGGCCGCTCGATCTCTCGCGGGACTGACGGCACTCTCTTTTTTTTTTTTTTTTTATTGTTTCACTGTCCACCGGCTGGCTGGTGATGGCTTTTTCTTTATTCACCTGTGCTGGCCTCGTAAGGCGATTGCTGCACCGCTCTTTTGCCTTATTTTTCTCGAATGGACGGTACAGAACAAACGGGATGATGCATCAGCTCTTTTTTTGAAGATTATTACTGAAAGTAGCTCGAGCAGTCCAGAAGATGTTATTTTTGAAGCACCAGATCTTAGAAAACCTATAAATAATAATAAAAACAGATAAGAACTGAAAGAGAAAAAAACACTGGTTGCCGTCGCAAGGAGAGTAGCTCAATTTTTAGTCAGGCGTGGCAATGACGAACTTTTTACTTCCCCGAATCAGCTGATGCTTTTCACCGCTCGATGTAAAAATGAGATTTACGTGAGAGAGCGACCGAAGAAATCCAGGACACCGTCGGTATATTTTCCTTTCGCCGAGAAACAGCTGCCGTCTTCGGTGAGTAACAGCGAAAAGTTAATTTCGACCGAGATCCGTGGCTGAAGGAGGAGAAGGTGGGTGGCGCTCGACGGATCGTTATTCCTCGATTTATTTTCGTTTGCTCGCGTCTTGATGTGGTAAGGGTATCGGATGTGACTTCACCCGTGGCAGACTTACCACGATGCCGCCACATTGTATACGTATCAGCGAGATACTAACAATCGAGCTATTTCTCTTTCTCCATTATAGTTTGGTTGAGGCTTCCTAATTGGATTGGAGCGATAAGCGTGCCTATGGATCATGGGCGTCTGGTTTTGCAGAAGATAATTTTCTTTGCGTGTAAGCAGGTGACTCAATTTTTTTTTTTTTTCTATCAAATCGCGCTCTCTTGATTGCGATTAGAGCAAATTCTCCAAAATAAAACTCTAGATTTATTCCGTTTGGAGGTTTTTTTTCATTCCACTCGCGTAGGGAGGTAGAAAAATCGACTCGTCGGAAAAACATCAAAACAAATTTGCACGGAGTAAAAGGGAGAAAGTAACAGCTGGCAAATAGACCTGTCTGTGCGAAGCTGCTTAAAGGCTCCTCGATCCCGAGCACGGCCCTTTTTGCTTTTTATTTTCTTTTTCTATTTGGATGTGCGCAAAAAGGGAGGGGCGGGGCGAAACGACGGATTAGGATACCTCGGGAGACGTACAGATACGCGATCGCAGACACAACAGATACGAAAGTTTTTTTATCGTCAAGCTCTCGCCATTTGCTTTGGGTGGTACCCCCCGAAATAACTCCACCTCGTGAAGTAACGAGAGAAAAAAAAGGAGCGACAAAAACACCTCGGAATTCCCGAATCTGGGGTGGTTGTATACTACCCTCATTCGGGGTGGATTCGGGAGTCGAAGAAAGAAAGGCACGGGCTTTATCGAACCACCTCATTTACTTTGCGGTTTTTGGGTGTGCTTTTGCCAAATAATGACATAGCTTTGCACGCTTGAAAATCAGAGGAATGGAACTGAGAGTTTAGACATAGTTTTTTTGGTCACGCGGAATAAATAACGAGCCTTACTAGCTCAGATTGTAATTGTGCTGAAAGCAATAATAATTGACATTGTGAAGTTTATTCATAATTCTATATTTTACAACTACGAATTTTCAATTCACAAAGCCACAAGTGCGCTCATTCGTGCTACCTTAAAAACGTGAAATTTTGCACAGAAAGAGGTTCGCGAAAATAACTGTGAAAGAGTAAGCATCCAGCGGGAAAAGGAGAGAGCGAAGCAGGTAGAGTTGCCATTTTTAATTGAAATTTTTGCCGGCTATCAAACACTCGCTGACCGAGCAATTTAGCTCACTCCCGTCGTGGCTTCGTTAGTTTCTCAGGGCTCTTTCATTTGTCGGAGTCTCGTTGAACCGAGTCCGGATATCTCGGCGTGGATGCCACGAAGTTCTCCGGTTCTTGAGACTGAAGGATAAAAATGATGCGTGTCGTTGGATGCAAAGATTTTCCATCCAATCGAAAAGTTTCAAACAACCATGGCGTTGTTTGTAAAAATCGGAATTATTTGAGGAAACAATCAATTTTGGTGTACCAGGATTATAAGTTGCGAAGAAAAAGGACAAACATAGTATACGCCAAGTATTCATCCCTAAAAACTCTGATCGATGGCTGAAATATCACCACTTCTAGTCTTTCCATCCATCATCGGCCCCGAAAAGCTCTAGCAAACAGACACTATCGACACTTGCAACTTTTTTTAAATTTTGGCATGAGCTTTTTATATACACACGGTGTCAAAAAAGGATCGTTAATCTTTCTGTCGTGCACTTGCCTTGCCGAAAAGAGCACCGACCGCGGTGTAAAAGGCAACGAAAAATCGACGTTTCAAAAGAAACAGAACGAGTGTAAGGATTCGAAGCTGCCCTTCTGTCACTCGAATGACTTTTTGTCAAACAAGTTTTCGATTTTGGAGTCAATAAACGGAGGAACTCGAAATAAATGGCTCGAGCCTTCGGGACGAGAATTACGATTTTGATAAAGGAACCGTTGGACGTTTATGTACGTTATGTACTTTGATTGATTAATGTTTTCTTGAGTGATCCACATTGATTTTCCAAAAAAAATATCCATTAAAATCCCATCCAAAAGTACAAAGGTCGGTATTCTACTTGTAAACTCATGTCTGAACTCTGGTATCTGGTATTTGTAATCGAGACAGTGGCTGCATCGTCCACTGAATCTTTGATGCCTTTGGTAAATATTTGACTAGATTCTCTGTATGCGCTTTTCGCACCCTCGAGAAGAACACTTGGGATAGATGCACACGGATATGTGTAGGTGGAAAAGTCAAATCGCACTTAAACCATCAAAGTTTCATTCGTCCTAGTGCTGTGGAGGTATTTGCGGAAAGTTAGTCTAACTTTTTCACTGCTCCATATACATCGAAATAGCTTAGTGTAGAAATTAAAAAAGCTAACTCAGATGAAACATTTTTTTTTTCATTCGAATAAGCTTCATTTATTTTATGTTTTTTTTTTTTTTATTTTAAAAAATGAAATTTTCTTTTACAACACCCAAGATAAGGTGATCCCAATAATTTCCATAATACGATACTCGTGAGCACAAACTGACGTCCATAGAGATTTTCGTGGCAGACTTTTTATCGAACACCGTTTAACTACAAGGCCACGTAGCACAAAAACATCCTCAACACACGACTTTTTAGCGTTAAATTTGTTTTCATTTCTTCTCTTGGCTTTCGAGCCCTGCATCGCACCCAACATCACCGCTCACTCATGTGTAAACTCTCTTTCCTCGCTCGTATCGTATCATAGCCCTGCATGTTTTCCTCTCAGATGTGTACCATCGGCAATAAAAATATACGGCTCCTCCGATGTACCTGATAAGTCGCGTTTGTTTCGAGCGTATTGTAGAAATGTGTATGCCGAGAAGCTTGAAATGTCTTTAAATGCATGCAGAGTCTGGACATGTACGAGCAAACGTTGCCAAATGAAGTATGAATGAAACCACGTATCTCGTCATGAAAAAAAAAAAAATAATAAAAATAAGTGTCCCGAAAGCATGGCGAGAATATTTCCCTTCACTCTCAATTCCAAAGAACGATATCACCCCACAATAACAGTCCTGGATCGCACCTCCGTTTAAAATCCGATGTACGAGGCGAATTTCATTTCCCCAAAGCGCAGGGATAAAAAAAAAAAAAAAAAAAAAAAAAAAACAGCACGGCAGAAAGAGAGAGAAGAGAGAGCCACCGTAATTTCCGTGGTATTTTAGAATTCAGCCGGGTGAAAATGCGAATTCGTATGGAAACGTCACAACGGGATCTTCAAACAGATGAGCTTTCGGAGAGCCACTGGTCCATTAAGCTAACCCGGCGTACGTATGGTTTCTATTACCGGTGGGGGAAAGAAAAAAAAGCACGTTCGTGACGCCGTACAACCCACGTGGGCTTGGAAAAACAAATTTCCCCGCGTTAGTCGCGACGCAATAAGCGAACCGCACGACCGTCGGAATCCCTCCCTCCACCCCCCGTCTTATCTCCTCGGTTTTATAAGAAGCCACTCGAAGATAACGATCGCATTTGCTTTTGAGAATTGGGTCTCGACCATATAATCCGTTGGGTGATAAAAATTAAGCCTCCTAGCCAGATAAAGATGTACTTACCTATGTACATTTTTGTTTTTATAATAAAAAGTAAATAAAAAAAAAAACAGAATACACTTTAGTTTTTTATTATCAATCGATATTTACTTTATCAATCATACTAGCGTTGCTGTGCTTTCACGTTCATTCGCGTTACCTCTGTGATGGACGATATGACTCGAACACATCTTAGTGTTAACACCAACAAGAAATCACATGCTTCACCAGCTGGTCCATTACAGCTTGACTCCACGAAATATTTGAAATTATTATAAGTGCATTTATTGTCGAAGCCAAAAAATGATAATAGTAATAAACGTGAAGAGAAAAATTTGTTGATTGCTCATCCCGAACGTCACAGTTTACATATTACACAAAAGTGTCTTTTTTAAATTAAAAATTACAAAATAGTACGAAATAAAAAATGTAAAGCACGAAGCTAATTACCGTAAATAATCAGCCGCGACACGAGCTGGTTAAAAAATTCGCGAACCGAGTACCAACAGCCAGGATCATCCAACTTTGATACTCGATAATTAATCCGTTAACGATTAATCACCTTGTAAACCGTCAGTTTCCCCCTTTGGCGACCGACTCGTGCACCATAGAACTGGTGATTAATGCCCAGCTGACAGATTTCGAACTTGGAAAACCGCGCGAGGAAAGTGGCGTGGGAGAACCGCGTAAAGCCGCGGCTACGGAAACTCGCCGGTACTGGAGTCGAGGGGACACGCGGTCTGGCGCAAGTTGTTTTGCTCCGATTGAGATAGAGAGAAGTTTGCCCCCATGGATTCGGAGCTGTGATTGTCTTCCAACACCTACTGTGCGAGGTGGTGATGATGAACAGATGGTAGGGACGAAAAAAGGAACAAGCAAGTGATTTCGAGGATGGGCTTTTGGTGCGATATGGATCGTGCGATTTAATCTAATATATATACTTGAACATTGAAAATGGAGCACATCGTTTAAATAAACGTACGAGCAAGGCCCCCATGCTTGGAGAATAAGAGAGGATAAAAATGTGAGTGTACGCGCACGACCGAGAGAAAGATAAAGTCGACTTACACCAGTAGCACAAACAGGACGTGCAACACGTAGGTACATAACACGTATATCATCCCTTGCAGAAGGAAAAACATCGGTCACCAGTACCTGAAGCCTTGGCGCGTACCCGTGCGCTCCGCAGTCACGCTCCCTTCTTACGTCCTGCTTCCCTCGGCTGCGTTATTTCCGCAATGGTACCGTCGGCCCCTCCACTTTTTGGCACTCTAGTCATGCACGAAAGACATTGGATGCACGAGCGAGGACAGCCCGTCCCAACTTTTTTCTCTTTTTCTTCTGTGGCTATATTGGCTTCGCTTGGTGTCTGCTCCCCTCTCGGTCGAAGCGATATCCTACAGGTGTATACTCGTAAAAAACGAAACTCGGCTACGAGTGCGACTCTAAATAAATTTCTATAAAATATCCCTGGGCAATATAATTGACTGTGGTTTTTTTTTTTTTTTTTTTTTTTTCTTTCTTTTTGTGCAGTTGCACGACTTTTTCTTTGTTTTCTCTTTCTTTCTCTCTAAATAATGGCCCCTTGTTTACGAAAAGTGGTACAGTTGACTGGTCCTCCGTCCGATTCCCATGCACGCGAGCCGAACACGTTTTTAGACCACCTCAGGTATTCCTGTCGCGTTATTAGGCATATACCACCGCCAAACGCCCTTTTTCCTCGTAATTGGTCCGTGCACGCAATCATCCAGTTTGACGGCTATAATTTTACATCAAAGGCATTGATGTGCGAGCTTGGTCCTCGAGTGTGGATATCGAAAGTGCTGGAAAGTACATGAGAAATCGTAATTATAGTCAAATGACATTGTTTATATTATGTTGCACTGCTGTGGTAAACTGTGTTGTGCACACTTGTGTTTTTACATTTATTGCTTAATCAGCGTCAAATTGAAATTAAAAACAGATCGGTCAAGTGAGTACTTTATCCCACAGTTATCTCTGCTGTTGATGGAAAAAAAATCATAAATTCGTTTCGCTTGCGTCTTGCGTTCGACACTTCAATGGCCCTCGTATCGAATCGAGCGATCTACGTATATCTCGAGAAGTAGGGAGTAGGAAAAAAAAAAAAAAACGTGAAAGAAGAAACATCGCAATATTGCTCTCGTCGCCTCCTTTCAAATGACATCCGACGCTTTTCCATTTCATCTTATGAAGTTGCAGACGTATTAGATCACGATAAAGTGGCGAAAAGTATACGGTTATTATTATATTGAAAAGATAATAGGAAAATGAAACAGAAGGAGGAGGAGCCCGTCTCCGTGAAATTTAATTCAAGTTCTTGCACAAGAAGGGGGAACAAAACGAGATTCATTATGATGAGTTTCGGTTAAAGAACCAGTAGGCGCGTATCGTCGCGTAAAAAAAGTTTTCGAAATCTCGCTCCCGGCTCAGTTTGATTGCACCCACGGAGTTTTCAAACTCTTGTATACTCCATTTGTTTCGTTAAAAAGTTGCGCAACTCGCGTTGTCGCATTTCCCGGAAAATATGTTTTCTGCATGGCTAGGAGAAACGAACAAGAAAAAATCGCCATCGACGTTAATCAGAGTTAAAACTTTAAACGAGCATTGACAAATAAAAAAAAAAAAAAGAGCGTAACGAATGGTGTATCAAAAGTGGAATTAAATCGTGTCACAGTCCCCCGGTAAGGGCACAATGCAGTTAACGTATAATCTTCCTTCTATATATTATACGTACACCCAACCCGTTCGCGGTGACAAAAGTCACTGCGTGTTTATGAGCACGACTATATTATCGGCAATACAAAATGTCGAGAAACGCAAACGAAGCAAACTCCGTGATCCCTCGGATCTAAACGTTCCCTTCCAAATGTTTAATTTGCCACTATACATATACTTTATAAGCCCTGCAACCAACAGATCGCAGCGGAATAATCTTATTTATCCGTCGTACGTATGATCCTCGAGTCGAGATTTCCAAGTTGCGAGCCAACTGTCAGCAAAACCCGGTGATAATTACTCCGTGCGTGTACACAGGGTAGCAGCATCGTTTGCTCTACCACCTCAAAGCGACCCCGGGTAATTGGCCGTTTGCTGGTGCTACTGACGCTCGACACTCGATGGATTCCGATTCATCAGGCTGCATGTGTTTGTCCACGGGGAGTAATAGACGTGAATCTCCCTCTCTTTGTTTTTTGGCGACAGCAAAGGGGACATCAGATATACGTACAAACGAAAAGTTTTTTACCGGGAGAGGGTCGACGAAGATGGTTTTCTTTCTCGTTGCGCACGAGGTATACGTCTCGTTGCGTCGTGGCAGCCAATGGCTATATGTGAACAAGGGAAAGAAAAATATTCGGTTTTACAGCACCGGAAAAACACCTACTCGCAAGTGTAACTCGTGACGGTGAGAAAATCGGTTTTGCATTAATTGATAGGTAATCACCTCGAGGCAGCCTCTCTCCGAGCCTATTTGAATGAGAAAATTAAACTTCGATGTCGAGGGAAATCACCAGCGCATTATACAAATCACTGCATCCGAACTGATCTCGGGGTCCGTCCTTTTTTCACATCGCGTCTCCCATCGCGTAATTAAAATATCGGAAATCCGACTCTTCTCGCGTCAACTTTGTCGATTTACGGCTCTCGACGGGGGAAAAGGGAGTAAGTCGAGCCGCTTATAAAATGCAAAGCCTATGAATTACGGAACTCTTCGGGTGAGCAGTTGACGCTCCAACTATCGATCCCCTCCAGGGCGTCAAGTTGCCCCGGAGATGCGCGGCCGATTTCAATTACAACCGAGTCATATCGCAGCAAACCGTATTGGAATCGCATCTTGTTTCCCTACAAGTGTCGAGTTGTCCTGAAACTCTAGCGACGACAGTCGGGTTTTAGTGTGGGTTCGGAGCGCAAACTTGTTTCCACTCGACACTTTTGCGGAATTCCCTCGGAAAGTTGGTGCAAAGTTGATGTTAATTGATTTTTTTTAGTCCATCCGGGAGAAAAGTCGAGTATCAGCAACTTTCAGCTTAAAAGCTCTGATTCCCAGGACAAGGAATCCCAATATGCATTACATGCAGTTTGATGAGAAAAAGAAAAAAAATCTGATGTATCAGGTTTGATCCGTAGCTCTTGAAATGCCTGCCCGAGTACGCAGTGAAATATTTCGTTCGGCGAGCCGAGCTTTAAAGCTCATCAGTGCACAAAGTGAAGGAGCAATCGTGCTTTTTTGTTTCGTCCAACTTTAGCTCCGTGTATTATTTAATGGAACATCCCTTGCACTTTTGTGTTTTATCGATTTTTTAAAAAGGTAACTAAATCAGTGCGTACGGAGAAAAATTTTCCGGGATAACTAAATTGCAACAATGCCAAAATAACGAACAATAATGATAGAGCATGTACCGAAAAAAAAAACCACACGTATAAAATTACAGATCAGCGTGTGGGCTCCCGTCCTTTTACCTGTACTTTCGCTCCCACAGCTATACTTTTACGATGTTGCCCATATGGGTATAATGTGATTCTCGGCTACGGAGAAGCAAGAGGAAATTTGATTCAATAACGTTGTCAAAGAAATAGGGACGAGCTCGTGTGATCATACTGTATATCGAGAGAAACAAGAGCCACTGGCACACGTGCACGCAGTTACCGAGTGATTGGATACTATTACAGAGGACTTGTCAGTCATATAATTTGCAAATCAGTCGAGGATGATGGTCAAAAATGTGTGCGGTATTTCCACTTTGGAGTATTCGGCGTTTTATGCATCCAGCTTGGAGAGCTTGCACAGAGTGCCCCTGTTTTACGAGAACAATAAGACCACTGGAGACATTCTCGGGGTAGCTGCCTTAATTAACGCCTCGAGGGAGGCTCGGTTTGAGAACCCCTAACAACTTTTCTAATTGCAAGTCGTTAAAGACAGATGTAAGAATCCCTTAAATTCTAAGCTCGGTCCAACTCTTTTGTCCATTTTTTTTTTGAGCAAAAGTTACGTTTAATCCAGAATTTAAAGCAAAAGTTTGGATTTTCATTCAGGGAGTGGCAAGTTGGATTTTACGCCTCAGAGAAAATCAAGTAACAACTTCAATTAACCGAGAGTTGGAAAGAAAATGTCATTGGAAGCTGCTTGCGGCTGATTACAGTCCAGTTGGACAGAGCTTTTCAGACTTTTAACGTTTATTAGGAATAATTGTTTTTAACGCCAATGAAATTGTTTACTACTCTGTTTTTATAGAAGTCCAAGCTTGAAAAGCACAAATTTAATGGTTCGCTCTTGACTTTTTTTTATACGATCAATGAAATATTAAAGAGCAGAAGAGACGAGGATTAAAGGGATTTAATCTTTCTGGAATTGTTGCTCGGGCCATACACCTTGGAATCCAATTTACGAAAGACATTCATTACGCGGAGTACTTGGTTTCCCATCTACTTTTCTCATGATTATATCAACCCTCGATGCTCTGACTTATATTTACCATTCCCCAAACATCTTTCCTTGTCCCTTCCAGAGCCATATTTTTTTTTTTTTGTTATTCATTTGTGTAAGGATATCATTGCAATTAATTATTTTGGGTAGTCACGCTTTTTTAAGATTAAAGTATTTAACACTTGGGCGTTTTTTAATCCTTTGGTAATGAGATTTCTTGGAAAGGTTCGAGCTCATAACGACGGTGGGATTACGGGGGAATTTTCATGGTAATCAACCTTTGCAAGGTTTGCCAAAAAAAGCTAACTTACAAGATTATGCAGAACATTCGCCAATGATAAATGGTCTTTTTAAAGAAGTGATCGATAAACAAATACCAATTAATATTCTGATGATAAAAGACTGTGATGCAGTTGGTATAAGGGTGGCAAGTGCTTTGGCAGTTTATTTTATTGCAAGTCACCGTCCACAAAAAGGAAAGTATTGTTTATGTCGTTGTTTGACTCTTGTTGTATCAGAATATTCAGAATGCATCAACTTTCAGGAATTGTACAATGAAAAATAAGTGGAAAAAATTACTGATACGATGTTTTTGAGCTCACACTTTATCGAGCAAAGTCAAGGGAGTTCGTTGTTTTTTTACCTTTCAGAAACTTCATGGAAATATATGCACATTTTGTTTACGAAATGCTCGACGGGACCTTTAAGGTACCAAGATTGAAGAGTGGCTACTCCATCATTTTTTCAATTTAAGACCCCTCACGCATTTTTCATCGTTATGTTTGTGTCCATATGTTTCTCAATTTTGTTTTCTTCTTCTTTTTTTTTTTTTTTTTTTTTTTTTTTCTTATTCTCAAATACAGCTTGAAAAATGACGCAACTTCATAAAGTGAGGCTCTAGAAGCAAGTATATAGGTACAACACAGGGTAACTGAATAATCATAAATATTTCATGAGTATACCTTTATGTCTCTGTTATTCCGTCGAACGTACTCTTTCACGTTTTTTGCAAACACAAACATTCCACTTATTGCTTGTAAATCGATTGTTCCTCCAATCGTAATAAATTATTGGTGTCACGAATGTGCTTTAAAAAAAAATCTTTCCAACACGAGCTAGAAAAAGTTTCTTAAAACTTTGTTGGTTGAAATACCGACAACATCAATCAAATGTAAACTTGAAAGAAAAACAAGGCAGCGACTTTTTCCTTTCCTCACATGAACTAGAATAAACTAAAACAAGCAACTACTTTTTTGTAAACAAACTAATGCCCAACACTTTGTTAAAGAATTCAATTTCATCCAATTGTTCTGATATTTTTTTTTTTTTGATCTTTGGTTTTTTAAATTTTTCTACAAGAAGCGTACAAATTATATTTTAATGAGTTCGAAAAGTTTTCTTTCTTACCCTTGCCCAAAACTTCAATTACCGAAGGTATAGTGAAAAAAAAGGTTTTTCTTCAAAGCTTCCTAACATAAAAGCGTTGAAAATTGTTTCTGTTTGATACGATTTCCCCTATTTTAAGCCATCAGATTCAAGTATGAAAACAAAATCGTTCACAAAATTAAAGCTAAATTCTTTGAATCAGTTTTGAAACTTTATGAAGTATACACAGAACCAAACGACGCACACATTGCACTTTTTACTCTGGTAAAAACATAAAGCTTTCATGTAGAGCAGTACTACCCAGAAAGTTTGATTATACCCTCGACCAATGATTCACAGGCTTTTAGAATGCGAAGAGGAAAAAAAAGTAATTTACGTCCTTCCAGAAACAGACCCCCCGTAGAGATAGCACTCAGCCAGGAGGGGTTGGAGGCTAAATGTCACCCTATAGAACCCTTTGTCAGCAGGACTCAATGCAGTGTTTGCCATAGGTTAGCAATTCAAAGGGCTCGTGTAACAGGGATAACGAGATGCGTTCTGTCATACCGAGGATCTACTCGGCAAAGAGTGTGTGCATGGAATTTCAAATTAGTCCATCGATTTGAAGTTAAAAGAGCATTTCTAGTCACTTCTCAAATTAGTCGTACAAAAATATTGAGTGGACGCGAGGAACATTTCTTTTCACAAATTACGTAAGCTAATGGCAACAGCCGAGCCCTAATTAAATCCAAAAATACCCTGCACGTTACACGTAATGAATTACACAACAAAGCTTATCGCTGAAATGATAGGACCGTCATTTTTGACATGGTCTAATCAGTGGAACAAAAATAACAACAGTAATCAAAGACCGATAACCCACCGAATCGGCACACATGTTCGTGACCTCGACGCTATTCGGGGACGTCTCTCGTCCAATTAGTGAGTACAATGGCGGACTATTACTGTAGTATAAGCGCCCTCAAACGCAATGAGATTACGTTACAGTTGCACCAGCAGCCATGGCAGCTGCACTCCCAGATGGTATCAAAATTAAATTCGATAGGTAAACAGGCCGTGCGCCACGAGGATCTAATTACACGTATACTATTATTTTCATCGAGATTGCTGCTTACACTAATGGATCAAGTGTAGCTCGCACTGCATTGCCGCAATATTAAGAACACGTGTACACGTGTTACTCTTGTGAGTGCACAATGGGCGGTTTTTGTTGAAAAAGTGAAAGCATCAACTAAATTTGATTGTAAATGTGACTGATTGATGATACAAAAAGCCACGAGGAATGGGTATTTGCGTCCTTTGATTTTGCACAGCTTTAGAATTCCTCCCAATCTCAGCTTATTCAGAGAGCGCTGCCGAAAAGGTATCATCCCGTTTTTCATTTTCCTAATGCATGGCTTCGATGAAAGAGTATAGGTTTCGCTGTAGACATTTTATCGGGAGTGGAGGACATTTGTCAGCTCAAAAAGGTCTTTTAATACCAATTTCTTATTTTTTCCAAGAGTACGCAGTAATCTCTATTTTCGTTCCATTGTACACGTGATCCATAAGATGCTTCGCAAGTGACCTATATCATGATTTAAAGCGTGTGATGACAAAAATGTAAAGGATTTCTTGCTTGTATCAGATTTTCGAGAATTGAAGGGTAAATATTAAAAGATTTTCAATCAAAATGTTTGCGAAGAAAAAATCCAAAAATAAAAGCAAACCGCACCGAGGCTTCTTGATACTTCTCACATGATACGCAGCGCGATGCCGTTCCAGAGGCTCACACAAATCCCTACGAATCAAGAAAAGCTCCGGCAAAGGGAGGTACGAGCCAATTAGATCGAACAAACAGAGCAAGCGATCTGTTTCAATTTGGATTGTCGCGTGCGAGTCTGGTGATGCTGCCTTTATTTTTCCCCCTCGGTTTTTTCTTCCCCTTCTCGTTCTTACGCACCACGTTGGTCGTGTCATCTGCACGTATTCCTTCATCACAATAATAATAAAGAAACAGATGGTAAGCAAAAAAAAGAAGAGATAAACCAGCGATGATGATTAAAAGAGGCTGTGAGTTGGGGAGATGATGCGATTAAAGCAGGGTAAACAAACATTTGACGTCTTACTGAACTTGGCTGTTTCTACTGATCGGACGATCACCGGAGAAAATATCACGCGTGATCCTTTTAAAACGTCTTCATGAGAGCTTATTTATGTAATTTTGGAGTATGAAAATCTTGATAGGAATATTAGTATGATTATTTTTTATGTGACGGTAATGGTGAGAATCATAGAATACTTTGTCGAAAAATGGTAAAAGACCAATTATCTTCTACGAGACAGTGAGCAAAGATTTTCATCATCCATGCGTGGATAGGACACACAAGCTCTGTTCAAACACCAATTGATCAAACGGCAAAAGATCCTCGTACTCCCCCCCTATGTCGAATACATACGTGACAGAAGGAGTCGAAGATGAGACGAGAAAAAAAAAGCGCGTAAGGATACCCTACATACACGTGACAATCCCCCAGAGACAGAGAGGCGGGACAGACGGAGCCGTGGCTCGTTCCACCGATCGAGGAAATTTGCTCCGACACTCCTTCGCGTCCCCCTTTCCGCGGGAGAAATTGATGGGATACACTAGGGGTAATGAGAAAGCGTATCTGGCTGATTTGCGACGACTCTATTTGCGTGCACTGATGCCGACTCTCTTTCACGGCCTTCTATAGTACAGGGCGCGGTGCGTTTGATGGCTCTCATACATGGCTAATCGACTATTCATGGGGAAGAAGATTCTGGTGTATTTCTGTCCTGTTTTCTTTTTTTATCTTGTTTGGGGAATCAGTGAATCCTCCTTCCGATAAGGCTGAGGATAAAGCTAATCGGAGAAACGTAGACGCGTCTGGAAATACACCAAGTGTTAATGATAATCCACAGAAATTCATATACGTATACAAATCTCCGTATTATAATATTAAAAAAAAAATTAACAATCTTTTATCAAAGAAAAAAAAAAAAATCAGCAAACAATTTAATAAGTCTGCTACAATCGTTGCCGCACCAACTAATAAAGTGGGAGGGTAAGACGCATACAATGTATTTATTAGACTAAGAGCTATATTGTATTGTAAAAAAGGGAGGAGAAGCAGAGTAGACGCAATATTGTAATACGAGTGTTACACAATATTGTGCGACATTGGCATGGCACGTATAATGTAGAGCTTACGCCAAAGGACTGTCGCGATGCATTAAATTAATCACCCAAGTTATTCAATGCTCGTGTGTTTACGCACAGACCATAACACGTTCCTTCGCTCATTGGAACGCGTGCGTATACGCTATTATTATCGTGTTTTCGCAGTTAATGGAAAATCATCCATCTGCTCTTCGGGGAGTGATCCGATAAAATCAAATCTATGTCCTGGCAAATGAGTATCGAAATTTTCAAGAAGTCAACAAGTGCTCGAGGTACTTCGTGGAAGCGAAATGGGTAGTGCGAAATAAGCGCGCATAGCTTCGCATAATCCCACCGCGAGTTGAAAGCTCCCGATGATTTATCGGCGCTTTTGAGCTTACTTATTCCTACCACCTTCACCTGTTGAGCTCGTCTCGACGCCCCTGCTTTTACCGCTCTGTGCCTTGCTTTCTTGATCCTTTTTGCAGAGGAAGACGAAGAGTTGAGTACATCGGCTCGTTGAGACTCTGCATGAGATATGGATTTGTATATAGAGAAGTAGGTTTTTTTTTAGTTCATCGTTTTGAGAAATTTCATAACTGAAGAAAATGTTTACACCATGAGCACCTCTGTGAGATCGAGTAGGTATAGGCTAAAACTTCATTATTGGACCAAGTGAGTCCGTTAAAATACGGGTTTTGCTTCAGCGAACGCAATCCGGATCATGTAGGTAATCGTTGTCAATTCTAATGCAAACTATTCGAGTCACAATCACCTGAAACAGATGATCTATCCAAGTATTGTTACGAGCTACTAATTTCATGCTTCGCTTCGATAATTTGTCATGTCCCGTCAGGCCAGAAAGTTGCCCGTGAGATTGACAAACGGCACGCTTACACGGGCGAGGCAGCGTGCCAAAGATTAGCCAAAATCTTGTTTCAGTTAGGGAAAGTTGGTACGGAGGGTGACTCTTGGCGGGTCTTTGTCGCGCAACGTTGTCTCACATCTCCAAGGATGAGCGTATCTAGATACACACATGTACGTTGCCCCAACTAAACTCCATTGTCTTGCAAAACCAATTATAAGCGCATATAGCCGTTTTCCAAGATAGCAGCCACCCCGAACGTTTTATAAAGAACATTTTTGTTTCCCATTCAAACGCAGGACGGGGATAAAACTGCGAAAAGCTCTTGAATCGATAGGGCAGCGAGCTTGCCTCCCGTCAGCCGTGCTTAATCTGAATAATTCGCCAGGGTCAGCAACGACAGAGGTATAGAGACGAACAGAGAAGTGACGCAGTAGCTGGATTAAGCCTCTCCGGCTAATAATATCGAGAATCCATTGTCCCTCGCATCATCTATGCAGCAGGGGATCTTTCTTCCTCCCTTATTCTTCCCCTTTACCCAACGGAGACGTTGCGAGCTGTTGTGTACTCGCGTGTGTGGGTGTGAGCGCCTGTATCCGATTTTGCACTGACCCAGTTGGTCCGTGTATTCTACGAGTGACGTAAAACGCCGAATTTGCGCGCGTTCCGTTGTTTATGTGCCCGTGTCTGCAGTTTGAGCGCACGTGCGTTTGTTCCACGTTGGAATTCTTATGCCACGCGGCGAAAAGCTTCGTTGGAATTCCAGCCTCGTGCAGCTCCGTACTCTGTATATACACGTCGAAGTCTCCGAAAAACGGGGAGATGAAGGGGGACTAAATTGGAAATAACAGAGGCTTTTGGTGTGGTATTTATAGTTGGTACTGCTGAGATATTTATCCTTCGGCTTGATTTGGCTTATGGCGCGTCGTTTATTTTTATCTCCGAAGAAGATTGAGAAAAATTGGTTGATGAAAAAAAAATTTGCCACAAAATGGCATCGGGAGATACGGATGATCTTCGATTTCATGGATTATGAGATTTTCGTCTATATCCTCACGTGGTTACGAACTAACTCAAGTTGCTGCAAACTTTCCGTCTAATCGAGATTTTTTACCTTTCCAGAGCTCTGATTGAAACTTTTAAAGAGCACTTTCGATTGATTTGCGAGATAATTTCCATTTTTTGTTCCAAGAAAATTTACGAGTGAAATAATAGCAGGATCAGTAGCAGCAAAAATTTCGTTTTTTTGTGTATACATGATTTTTAAAACGTTTTTTTGTGAGACAAACAATACATTATTACTAACGAGGCAAATTGGATGTACTAGATCATATTGAAAATAATAACATTTTGAATATTTAACGTGTGCGACTTAAAAATCCCAGTTATGTTTACTGGATCTAAACATCCTGTATTATTTTTCAACTATGAAAATAGAAGTAGAAACTGATGCGTTTGATTAGATGTAGAAGTACGTTCTTAAAATAATTTTATCGAAGAAACTGATTAGTGCGCAGTTCCTAACGTTGTCAACATTGTCTAACATTTATAATTTAGATAACATTGATGTATAACATTTATAATTTAGAAAGACCCTGCTATGAAATTATCATATTTTTTGAAAACTTGCCATGTGTAAGCTGTATCAAAAATTATATTAATTGCTACTCTTTTAAGTGACTAAAATACTTATGCCTTCGTAAAAAAAATACTTACTGGAGACTGCTGAATATTTATCTTATTTGTTTTTTTAAGTCATTTCTGATACATCGTGTACACCACCACACAAGTCTGGAGATCGGGATTTGACCATCATGTGATATCTCAACACGCTGTCGCTTTATCATTTAACCAATACAGTCTACAGTGATATACTACTAATTCGATTGCTTCCAAACGTTTTTCGTCAAAAATATCGCAATCTGAGCCATTGAAAAAACGGCTTTGTACGAGTCATAGCTATTAATGGTGATAATTTTTTAGTGATGCTTCATACTTTGAGGAGAAAAAGATAGTGAAAAAAAGTTGGAATCAAAAAATGGTAAAGTCTCCTATCGTTCATGGGCTGTTGCATAAAAAAGGCAACAGAGGAGAAGAACGGGGAAGCGGAAAAAGTGACCAGCGTGCAAGAGAGCAGCTGCATGAAAAAGGAGGTCAGGACGCATAGTAGTTGTTACGTGGCTCCCATAATTTACATCAAATAAGCCCCTCGTGGCCCCGGGACTTGCTCTTTTCTTTTTATTTTCTTTTCCTGTAAATATTACTACTTAGAATTTAAAAAAAAAAAAAAAAAAAAAAATACCAGGACTTTCATGACGACATGGTTAGCTTCAGCATATAGCAAAAATTATAAGATTATTGTTAGTCATCGTAAAAAGGTGTACATTATTCGACCTCGAGATTTAAAATGGATCCCCCACCTCATGAAACGCGCCTGTGACTCACGAGCCAAACAAATGATTGGCAGTCCGATAATCAAGCAAGACTAATTAAATGAAAACCCGTGGCTACAAGCCCCTCGTTGGAAAGTTTGCTCAAAAGAATAGCACAGTGAATTACGCACGTACAAAGTGACGTGTTCTTGTTCGGTGTACTCGAAAGCTTCGTTATCTAAAAAAAAAAAAAAACACACACACATTCATACACCCTCCCTTCGACCCTATGGTCCCTTTCCATCGTCAATTACCGTTGGGTAATCATCTGGAATGATTTTCCGAACGAAAGCGAAGCCTCGCTAACGACTTTTGCTCCAGTTCGAGCGCTCCTGACCTTGGCTCGGACGTGAGACCGAGCTTTTTCGCAAGCTCTGGCCATCTTGGGCCGGAAATTTGGAGCTTCAAAGGAAAATGCCAAGCAATCACCGCGTCCGTCTACGGCTGAGTGAGATATTCGCGAGCACGTGTCAATTTCGGTAGGTGTACGTGAGTGTGCATGTTTACGTCAATGTCGGGGAACGCTATATTTTTCAGCGCTCCAATTAGTTATTCTCTACTCCCGAGGAGGAAGACATTGTTGTTGCTCGTTATTTCTTTCCAGTGAATTTTTTCGAACCTCCTGAGCTATAATTTGATTTTTTTTATGATTTTGATTTCAAAGTATACAAACTTTACGAGTCGTCGATTACCGTATTTATTTGCAACGATTTCGTATGAAACGTTTGAGAAATTGTTATGCAATTAATGTAACTTGATAAAAACTGAGAGAGTAAAATTATGAAAAATTCGTGTTAATGCACAGTATACCACAGCAAGACACATTGTAAGTTGTGAGAAAAAATGTTAATTAAGAGAAAAGTTACCTTACGACATGGACGCTGTGATCGTTGATTGCACTCACTTGTACTCGTGAAATCGGCTCGCGTCGAACGCACACTTGTTACACCACGACGACTCTCGTACACGTGTTAATTAATACCGTAGGATCCTCTCCGCTCACTTGTTGTCTCTTTGAAGCTTGACGCGCGTAGGAATACATCGGTAATAATCTTTTTGCCCTACTTGTACGTAAAATCGTACGAATATACCTTTAGGCTACAGAATTCTTGTTCGTCTAAATAACTAGTTGTATAAATTATCTGCTTCTTCTTACTCTACGATATGGTCTAAGGTTGTACAAAAAACGGCGATTCTTACTCTAAGGTGCTACAGTTTTGTCTTAACTTTCGCTTCATGTACGAAAAAACTGTGTGAAGCTACGCTAAAATTAATTCGGTGTACTCTTCTTTGGGTGCACGATCGTCAAGGCTATCGCACGTATATACGTCCGTCACGCAAATTCTTTTTCGCTAAGTTACACAAGTTACACAGGTACGACATCACATTTGTATTTGGCCGATTTATTTAGACATGGATTCATACTAATCTAAAACATCACATCGAACATAACATTTGGCAGTTACACGTCTTTGACTGTGCGAAATTTTTCGTTTCTTCACTCGTTCATAAGCTGTGCAGCATCTTTTGTAACTGTCGAGAGTATTCATCGACGAAACACGAGCTCAGTCATATGGACGTTTCCGATTGGTCTTTCTCGCGTAGCTTGGCGATTGAAAATATTGATCCTGTCTAGTTAGATGTACTGGAAAACCAATCGGGTGCCCAAGTTTTTTTCCATGGCCATCGATTGTCGCTGTTCCTCGTGTACCGGCTACATTTGAAGTAACACGAGGTACCGGTCGCAAGCTTGCGCGACGAAATCCAAGATGGCAGGAGCTTGCACTTGTGGCTTACAACTTTTTTTTTTGTTTCAAGAGCGCCAGCCTTGGGTTGCTTCGAGTTTTTTTCGTTTTCTTTCTTCGATTTATTGTTTCATAGATACTTCAGTCGATCGCCTGTAACGAGCTCTGGCTTGGCCTGCACAAAATCTCAAATAAATATGCATCGTCCAATTAAATCTGAGAATGTATTCCGGGCTTTTCGATATCTCTCGCTCGCTCTCTTTCCCTTTCATCCATTTTTTCCATCTTTCTGATTTTTTTGTACAGGTTTTGGAATGGTAAGAAAAAATTGGACATGGTAAACTTTTGGCTAACTATTAAATAAGTTTTAGGATTAGAAAAAAAAACTCGTAAAAACGGGTAGGAAAGCAAAACACTACAAGTCTTATGATACATAAAAAGAAAGGGTCTGTCGTCTTACTCGGTCATCCTCTTCCTCCTTCTTTCGAGGACCCACCGATCGAGTCGAGCACCGCGTTGAGCCGATTATCTCCCGATAATTCGTTTGTACAGCATCTCATAACGATACCCAGTACACCTCCACCACTCCCCCCATACAGCCAAAAATCCGTGATACGAAAATACCCTCTGGAATTCCAAATATTATTCCACTCGACTTTCGTGCTCGATCACACTTTCGTTCCCGCGTAAAACAGGCCGATAGGAAAATAATCACGGGGAACCATCCGTTCCGGGCGCGATAAAACTTTTCCTGCTTTTTCAGCCCAGCTTTTTTAACGTCACGCGGCAAAATAAACAAAACAGAGCCCCCCACGATGATACATCACCACATGCAAGTCCCACCTTATCTCGGTGGGCTCGTCGCGAGGCGTTCCCGTGTGTACTGATTATCGCGACCGAGATATCCGAGGGTGCACCCGTACACGTCATGTACATACGTACGAAAAACAGCCGGCTGGATGATATAGGTGCCAAGTGAGAGTATACACGTCTTAGCGGCTCGAGGCGCAGCGCGTGCGCCAAATGCGGATTTGAAATTACCCGCCTCCTCGGTCGTATATGTATCACGTAGATATACCACAATACATGAGCTTACGTGTGCCTCCCCTGTGACGACCGGCTGCAATAACACGCGTAGGTACTTGGTGTTAGTAAGCAGTTACGATGCAGAAGCCCTACTTTTCTTCGATGGTAACTACATGTATGTATACCGCAGGTTGTATATTGACCGGTTCGACTTGGGAATGGAACTGATGTGTCGGGGTGGCTGTATGGGCGTCACGGGAATTGGTTTTGACGTCTGTGGGATCCAACTCTTGGGAACGCGTTACATCTACCGGAGGAAGAAGAGTTTTTTTCCCCCCTCTGGGTAGAAAGATGGAAAAAGTGGACAAAGAGAGACTTCTTGTTTTGATTTTTCTTCTTCTTGGAGGGTAGACACCGAAGACGTTAACCAAGAGGGCTATGGAAGGAATCGAGCTGGGCCCATTTGCTGATCCACGCGTATATCACGCGCGTTTAATATTTACGCGCTTTGGCGTACGCGTCTATGGCAAACACGGTAATTGCACGGTGGGACAATATCGTTGGCTCGGCTTCATACCCGGGTGTTATTAGCGCGTACCACTTTTTCCGTGAAATCGTTACGATAATGATAAACTTGGGGATGAATTTGGTATTGGTGGTTAGTGGACGACGTGAGTTTTGGAATTTGATGAATTTTTCATGATCTCTCGATGACATTGCCAACGTCGCGTTTCGAGCTCTAGACGATGTTTATTCGAATTGATCAACGTGTCTCGGAAAAAACGTGTCTTTAAAAACGACATTCGGTCTATTGAATTGTTTTACCACCGACCGCGTGCCTGTAGGTATATATTTTTCTATGATTCTTCATTAACGCGATCGAATGACCAAAGCTCCCTTGAAGCTCTTAGGTTTCAACTCATCGTACACGATGCTAATTACATATTTGTTTATAAAAAGCTTTTTTCAAAGTTATATACCTATTGAAAATTTTTAATGAAGCAAAGCTTGAATCAACCACATAACGTGAAAATTACTGAAATCAGAGAGAAAAAAAAAAAACACCTTAGTTACACGTGACACGTATCGTGACTTTATTATCATCCAATGGCGGTCAATCTACCTCGAATACCAGCTCGATTCATGCCGATTCCGAAGCAGCGCACCAACCGGTCTGCTCCCCTAAAACACGAGTCACAATCGCCGTACCGGTCAACTTTCCGCCTGTCAACTGTCCCCTCCAGAGGAAGAAAAACAAGAATAAGAAATGTACGCTCGACAGTCCCAGCCGATCCGACTGGCAGTGATGAAGAAAATATGCTCATTCACACCACCCTCCCCCTCCCCCTCCTCCCTTGTCCCTGGTACACAACAACAACAGCAGCAGCAGCAATATTACAGCGTACAGCGGTAACGGCACGTCGACGGGCCGACAGCTCGGAGGCGACTGCTTTCGCCACTGGCGCGCCCGACTCCTGGCTGCGTGATTCTCTCACGCTCTGCCTGCCCCTCTTTCACTCTCTCCAGCAGGGGCGCGCGCTTTCCTCCTTCGGTACATACCTACACAGGTACCTCGCCGTAGCTGCTTTCCCTTTCCTTCCGTCCGAGGAGCTGGCCAACCCTTGTTGCACACGAGCCTACCCCCCCGAGTCTCCTACGAGTGGCCGCTTGACTTTTCCACCCCTGCCCACGTGACCGCGTGTGCCCGTATGTAAATGTGTCACGCGAGCGAGCACGAGCCAGAGCTTTTTTTTTTTTTATTTTTTACCTCGTCACGGCTCTTGCTCGAGGATCAATCTCGTCTCGTGGTTAATAGCTCGCGAAACTTGGGTATGTAGGTTGAGGGCTGTGGTGCAGGGCTATCGGTACGGACGTTTCGGCGCCACGAGCCTTCCGACCCATTCGCCCCTTTCTTCCCCTCCGTTTCGTTTTCATGTGGTGGTAGGTGTTTCGTTAAAAGCGCTGGTCCTAAATTTACTCCGACGTCACGTTTACCTGCAGTGCAGATCAACGCACGAGGCCGCAATCTGTCGCGCGCTATTAACTCTTTTTTTTTTTTTTTTTTTTTTCATCCTCCCGAACGTACGCGACGACGATACGTGTTTGTAATTTTTTACTCGAGTTTCGCTTGGCTCGGAGAGTTTGCCTGTCAACGAACGATTGTAAGTCAGTTCGTGCGTGATTAACGCGATTGCTGCATAACTTTCAATGTTAGTTCAGTTTGCTAACTTCAACTCCTCGTTAAGTTGATTCTGATAAGCGCGCCAGCTAGTAGTTGAGGATTTGCTGTACATAATCTCAGTTTGAATACCTGCAAACATTTCAAGTGAGGTGTATCACTGTACTTTCGTTTCGATGTTTCAGTGACAGAGTTGCGGGCTTTTATAAACGTAAAACAGTCTTTTTCCAAAATTATTTGATGACGCAAAAGAGAAAAAAGTTAACGTTACAGCGCAAACGTGAAAACGTGAATGTAAAATTAGTGGTCCGTGAAGAGATAATCGTACGGCATATAGAATGTTTTGCTGTCCATTTTATTTCGTGTGCTGTGAAGTTCAAAAGAGCGTAGCATGAAAAGCACGAAAAATATTTACTGTAGCACTAGAGAAATTTTTGTTCGTAATCGTAACGAAAAAAACAGCTACAAAAAGTGGAAAAAGTTGAGCTATTCAGACTGGAAACACAGTTTAATCTCATTCGTGTGTTTTACTTCGATTTTATTTGCATACCTCGAATGAGTGTCTTCACTAATCATTGTAATAACAGTGGATGTCTTCAAAACTGCAATTCCTTCAACTTCAGAAAAAAGCTGCTACAGGATGTGGATCTATATCGACTAAACTTTTCCAGCTGACATAACTATGTTTTATTATTGCGCAACTTTTGGAGTCATTATTTTTAATGATTGTGAAAAAAGATTTAAATTTATTCGTTTGGTTATGTACATTTTATACGTTTCGACGGATCACAAATGCAGAAACTTCATTACCTGAAAATTCTCTCTTTTACGAGCATTAAAAATTAATGACCTCTTTAAATATAAATGATGTGGAATAAAATGATTTCCAACAGTAAAAAAAGAAATAAAAAAAACCAAATCGAAGAACCATCATTAAAAATTATTGGAAATTGAAAAAAATAAATAAGAGTCACTTGTATTAAAAAAAAAGTTCACTTTACAGGCACCAATTAATTATATTCTCTATTTTTAGCTCCGGCAAAAATCTCACTTCACTTCATTTCGAGGACATCGCTGTTTCATTGACTATTCAAATTCGTGACTAATTGAAAATTCTAATGATGTGCTGTTTTCTAAAGATAAATAACTAGTGAAATGATCCTTTTTACCCTTAACTACAAGAATTTTTTTAACTGTAATACAGTTTTATTTCATTTTTTTTTAAATTTATTCATCAAGTTAAAATCAAATTTTGGCTCGAATTTGTACGTCGAGTTGCACGAATTTAGTAGCATTACTGTGCTATTCTATTAGATTACGAATGGCAGGTGTCTGGCTGGGATTTAATAATTGTTTGACAACTAGCTCAAATTTACGAAAAGAGGAGAAAGTTTTGTTGTTGCAAACACGTAATACACGATATTCAACGAAACTGAACAAATCAGGGTAGACCGAGGCTTTGTAATTTTTCGGTTCAAAAATAATTGGACCAACTCTGTGACGAAAATTCAAAACCGATAGCACCACTTTGTAGTACGAATTGTACTTTGATAACCATTGAGAATCATCATAAAATCGATCATCACCTCGCGCCGAGCCAAAAAAAAAAAAGAATCTGACTCGCAGAGCCGTGCTCTCATAGCGGTAATTTGTCACTCGAGTACGCGATAGGCGTCAAACAAGATGAAAAGTCGAGCCCATCACCAAGCCGAAACCACGCGACACTGTACCTCTCCCTCGTCGCTTGTTTCATCGATAAGACTATAGTTGGATATCAAACGGAGCCTACACACGTTACACGAGTACAAACAACAGATAAACTTGACAGACAGATATGCAAACGGAGTCACGCGAGCGCGTGCGCGAGCGCAAATCAATATGTGTAAGTCGAAGCGCGGACTAAGCCGGGCATGTTCGATTTGATGACAATCGAGCACCTTGGACTGTGTCCCCCTAATACAACCACAGCTCCTGGAGCTACTACTACTGTTTCAGAGGGACACAAAGGACCGCTCAGGCTATACGTGGGCTGGGCTCGAATGGGTGACGGCAAAGGTCGATTTAAGTTATTCCGGAAGGCGACAATTTCACCGAAGATGCGTCGAATTTCTCGGCTGGCTCTCTGGATTATAGAGCTGCTACCGCAAATGCAGGCTGCGTTGGTGGTTGCGGTCTGGTGGGTCCGTTTTCAGGCGGTGGCACAGTGGATAAGGAACTGATGGATTGGAAATTCTATCGACAGAGCGCGTATACGAAGGCGATGATATTGGCCAAGGATGCGTGGATGAGACATTTTTGCACGGTTAGAATTGATGGGTCATCGGATGTTGGATTCACTGTTTCTTCACAATTGTTTATGTTCCACACATAAGGTTACTGATTTTTTGGTCGACGCTTTCGTTTATCTCAATATTTTGAGGCGGTGCGGGATTTTTCATCTCCCTAGAAAAATCCCGTCCCGCATCTCCTCCGGAAAAAGAAGAAAAAATCAGTGCACGCGAGAGAACGTCATTATTCAGCTGCCAAGTCGACGAAGCCGTGAATATTCATAAACAGTAAGACCTTGCATTCGGCACGTGCCCTAACTTCGAACCGGATTCCAGTGGCGTGCAATAATCAAGTGGAACGACAAACAGCCCAAATAACGCAAATTCGATTCGCGACGACGCAGAGAGACACCGAGTTCTAATCCCTTTCAATCGTTCATTAAATCGTGCCAACTCCGACGAGAGATCTGTTTCGGGATCCAGCACGTCATAAATTAAACGGCGAGAGACGAATGGGGTCAGAAATAACATTGTTGCGCCGATGCGAGGGGGTGAGAATCAAGCGAAAGGAGAGATCCCAGTAAACAATTCAACGACGGAAGGATTGAGACGAAGGAGCTTTGTGCAGCTTCTATTCTCTGCGGTGATATACATGTCTACGCTCGGTAATAGACCGGCGTGGCTGGAAAATTATGCCGCGTCTAGATTGCAAACAGTGAATTGTGCTCGTGATTACATTGCACGTTTATGCCCTTTGTATTTTTTTTTTATATTAAATTAGAATTAAAAAAGTAATAAGCAGTTGAAAAAAATAATGCATTAGTTACATTTTACGTTGCATAGGATTTGTATTAATGAATGATAGTTTCAATTGTTAGAATATTTATGGAATATGCATCATGATTTCCTTGACTAAATCTAGTATTGATACAAATGTGTTAAACAACAAATTAATAATCAAAAATAAAAATGTTATGTATTTGGCGGTAAAATAATTAAAATTAATGCAATATCTTCGCAATATTAGAGGCGAGCTAACAAAGTGAAATGTTTTCTAAAACCTTGCATTCATAGGTACGTTGTGATTGCATATCACTGTAGAGTGAGCACTTTTTTATTCCATGAAATTCGCTGCACGCACGAGATGCATTTTTTTCACCCCTAAATTGTGTTTGCTGCCATCCCCGTGAGACACAATTCTTCTCTCTTTTTACACCCGCTAGCGGGATGAAATTATTTGCCCTGTGCTTTTTTTATGGCTACGATTCTGATAATACTCATTTTCTGCAATTTCGGGGGACAGATAACAATAATAGCTTTATAACAGATAACAGATTATACTTTTTTTCGCAGCTGGTATGCCCAGCAGCTCTAGATACCCTTGCAGCTGTTCGTAAATTATTATTAGTTGGTACATTTTTTAAGGTCAAAAATTGTCTTCTTTGAAATAAATAATTACAAACGAAACTCTGAAAAAGTACTGTTTAGGAGCTATATTTTCCATTTGTATTAAAGCATCAGTTAAAATGGAATCATTGTGGCTTCTACACCTTGAAGCTTGTCGAAATAAACTAAATATTTTCCATTAGGTACACGAGAACGGGAGCACTTAGACGAGCACGAAACTACAAGTTTGCATGACTTTAATGTGATGACGAAAATTGATTTATCGTAAACTTAAAATGAAAGGAGCAATAATAAGATTTTGTGTCGTTTGGTAAAATTATAGTACAGGACATGGACTGCTATTAAACATGAAGTTACTTTTTTCAGCAGCGTTTTCTTCCTATAAACTACCCCCACAATTAGCTAACGTGACGCGTGTGTCTAATAGCGAAAAGCCAATTAAAAAGTGGGAAGGGTAATTTTCCACTCCTCGCCAACTGAATCTGTCAAAAATTAAGTTCACTCTGCCTTTTTTTTTTTATACCTTCTAACTTTTTACTTATCGAGTTAGTATCACTTTTTTGTCCCGTCTACTTTTTTTACTGTTGACTTTCTACATTTGGCGGTGTCTTAATTTTGGGCTTGGATCTCGAGAGCAGAAATTTTTTAGCATCGTATTTCTTCATCAATTACTTCATGCGACTTATCGTACTTGGCCTGCCAAGCCTCTGATGAGTGATTAAGACCTAATGAATGGAGACGATAAACTTTGTTGGCTTGAAACATAAACAGCACAAGAAAAAAAACATTCTAGCGACATTGATGTAGAAAAAAACTGATGACCTCTACCGTTAAAGAAACAATTTTTTTCAATTTTCGACCAGTCAAGGCTAGCAGCTGAACTCACTTCGAGACACTAGCCGTAGACACAAAAAAAACATATTAATAAAAGTTTGTTGAAAATCTTTTTAAATTGTTTAGCCATTGAGAAATTACAACTAATAATAAATTTTGTTATATATCTCACTCAATTATTAAGTAATTATTGTACAAAATTTTATTTTGTCATTAGTTCAAGCAACAATCGAAAATTTTAAATTACTTCGATGCAACGCCTGACCATACTCGACCTTTTCTACTGAAAATTAATACACCTTTTTTTTCTTTGGAAAAAACTTGTGTCACAATTAATTCATAACTCCTAAGAAGAAAAATAAAACTGTCATCACTTTAAATTTACAGTATTAAAAAAGCTATTTCCATATCATGAATCACAAGGATTACAGTTTCCGTCGGAAGTACGCATTTACTTGCCTCCACTGAAGGAAGACTGGCACTCGCATTTCCCCAAGTCGTCATGCGCTGGGCTAATGAAAATTCGAGCTTTCAAAATGATGAGAGCCGAAAGAGCGAGGGATTCCCTCCAGCTTTGCGAAAAAGTCCCCTTGGTTTTTCTTTTTTCGGTTCTAAAATATCAGCGTAATGACTTCCCCTGTATAGTGACTTTACTCGACTACTCTTATCCGGGAGACTTTTTTTTCCTCAGTCTCTTTTAGGCACGGAGTAAGAGTGAGCGGGATTTTTGTAATCTCCTCGCTGTCGCTCGTTCCGGTTTTTAAATGCAGCTGAGCTGCGCTGTGCTTTTAGTGCTGAGCTTAGACGGACTGGAGTTGATGCGAGCCAAAGCTTAGTATTACCAAACTTGAGGCAAAAATTAAACTAATGAAATCATCTACATGTAGGTATACATTCATATGGAACTGTTTTTAAAATTAACTATTTACTGTTGGAGTGACTCTTATAGCTTTGAACAAAGTCATTGTAAAACTGTAAAATCATAGAAAAAAAATAAAAAACACTCTTGGTTCGTATCAAGTCCTAGATTGAAAAAAAACTGACTGCAGATTTTCAATTAAAAAAAAAAAAAAAAAAAAAAAAAAAATTCACTGACGCAGTACCTGTTAACATAGGGCTGACAATTCTTGAATTGTCAAACCAGCATCTGTAGCGCAAGCTGAGAAGCTTTTCAGCAAGACTTCTCCGTCGAGTCGCCCCTCACGGTCGGTCAAGTAGAGAATGGGAGTAGAGAACTTTTATCGCGAAGTGTGTGTCGCAAGCCGCGGCAGAAAACTCTGTTGCCGATCGTTTGAGGTAAAAGGGTATGTGAAAAACTTAGCTGAGCTTGTTGCACTCAAGATTAATCGGTGTGTATTTTCTTACATACAAGAATTTACGGGGATGGGGTGTCTATGCTTTGCAGACTTTGACTGATGATGTGTATACAAATATCGATTTTACCTTAAGGGAGCATATTCACTTGTTGAGACCTATTAAAAGTGTAAGCGAGTTATTTATAAACTTTAACAAGCGGCTTAATTCATGCAAAATGCTACTCTTTTGAACATAGATCTCAACCAATTTATCTGACATGGAGGGAAAAAAATACTTTTTTCACACGTGGCACAGATTAAAATTTATAAAATAATTTTTATTTCCGTTGACTGGTAATATTGATGTATTACACATAATAAATATCAAACATAGATTCTGTCCTTAGAACAAACGATAAGGAAAAACTCATTGCACAATTTTTTCTGTGGTGGGAAGAAATGATTTTTTTTGTTGTTTCTGAATACTCTTTGTATTATCCTCCTTTCGATCATGAGTCTGACTGTATCATTTAAATTTAAATTCAATATTAATTACACATAGAATCAATTTTCCAAATGATAATTGGTACTTTGACTGCACTCATTTTGGATGTAAAATTTTTTCTTCACAAAAATAGACCATCAATCCTATGTATGGTTACTTTTTTTATCAGAAAAAACATAAGATAGTCACATAGATTAGTCACACCAAAAAAAGTATTAGTGGATGCTTAAAACTTATCATGAATAAATTAAAAAGTTTAAATGATACATTTGATTTGTTACACCTTTATTTAGGTGGAATTTATAATGTACACTCATTCTTGGTAAAGCTTGCATATCTTATTCTGTATGATTTAGCCCAATCAAGCGGACAACTTGTACTACCGTTTAAGCATAATGGGAAAATCTATAAAAAAACAAAATGTGATGGAAAAAGAATTATCTTAAAGTTTCCTTTGCAATGTCACACTTATAAACACCTGTGGTTCTCCGTTTTACATCCAAAGGGTCCCTTAATACACTTCATCGCTGTGCAACAAGATACGATAATGTAATGCATAATGCAATATCATCCCCAGTGGCGGTGGCGACACAGGAGAGTTTGTCGACAAGAACTTTGTGTACACCACGCAGGTGGTACGAGCATCGAGGAAAAACATTGTCTTGGACACACGCGCTCTAATTGAGACAAGTCTTCGCTCATGTCAACGCAAATGAGAAAAAAACCCATCAGACGCTCTTTGACTCTAATAATAACCAATCACGTTGTAGATCGTGCTTTTTTCTTCCACTTTTCCATTTTTTGCACGCGACAACAATGGAGCGTTCGTTATTTTAGTCATTCGGGCTCATCCATCAACTATGCCGTGCGTGTGAAAAATATTCATTTTCCTTACCTTGACGGAAACATGGGGCAGCTGAAAATTCATCTGTATTCCTCGGTGTCTTACAGTATCGGTGCTGGAAGCGCGCGAAAGTTAACTCTTGTGGCAAGTTTCAAAGTTTGCAAGCGTGCAGGTCTGTGTATATGAATGAGGAGTCGTTACTGAGTGGCTTATAAAATTCAAGGTCTTGTTTCAAAAGTGTAACTGGTTTTTAATTTGAAAAAGTTAAATTGAAAGGAAGACACTTTTAGAAAAATCTCTCAATTTTGATTCAACATTATTTTTTTACCTTAGCTGTTGCTTGGCTTACATGAGAAATGTGTATTTATTGATATAAATATTGACATCTTGAAAGTACTGATGCATACCTTACGATCAATACATTACAAAATGTATAATTTGTGCTTGGGTATTTCTGACTGTTTTTCATTCACTTGTCAACATCTTATTTGAAAATACAATGATAATACAACACTGAAGAAAAAGTCTTTGTAAAGAATTATTATGCTCTGTTAGTTTAGCCAACAACATGATATCCCCATGCCTCTTATTCAACCTAATCTGAAATCTGGTCACGAAAGCCGATTAAGGTCGCCAAAGAAAAGCCTGAAGTTTTCTTTATCTCCTTCTTAGTCATAACACTCGAAGTAAAAGGAAATGGTTAAGCAGAAAAAAAAGTTGCATGTTTCCCGCTCTTGTCGTTCAAAGTGCTTTTCCTCGCCTTTTTTTCCTCTCTCTCTTTCTTTCCCATCTCAGCTTTTGCACGAGAAATATCCTTCAACGGAAACCTTTCAGACTCTAGCAGTCAATTGAAGTTATTATTTATCTCAAACCTCTAATCCACTTGAAGCTCATTCACAGAATACACCCTTAATTTCTCTGTGTTATTTTATACCCCAGATGTTTACATAATTTATCGACGTAGTTTGCCTCTTGTAACAAACCAACTTTTTTTTTTTTATTGCGCATAATCATTTTTTATAAAAAAGATGAATTCTTCGTGCAATCCAACTAAAAATAGACTTTGTAATTGTAGTAGCGCTTATTACCTATTTTTATTTACACCAGCTGCGGTGATTTTCATCTCCTCGATAGTCAGTTTCATTTAATGCAATCCCTTCAATTTCGCTGGCTATCGATTACGCTCACTTCCAACTGGGAATTTGCAGTTTTTTTAAATTCAACCGAAACGACCTCATCCGTGGGTTCCATTTACGTGAAGAAGAAAGCCCGCTGGGCAACTAATTTCGCACAGCTAACGGAAGCGCTGAAAAAAACAAATGAGGTGGACGTCAGAATCGCAAGTGGCGAGCGCACGCTGCACCGATACTTTTTCCCCCTTGGAGGGGAAATCGATGAAAGTGGTGTACGTCGGGTGGCTAGAGTTTGTATTCCGCCCGAGTACACGTTTTCGGCCTCCTGGCGTAGCGATTTCCAAATTATCTGCGGACCGAGACCGAAATGTGGGTCGTGGGAGAGAATGGCCGGTCGAAAGAGAATGAAAAACGAGTTGCTGCCACGAAATCCTCTCTCTTTCGGCCGCCAGAATGGAAGGAAGAGGAACTCCGAAAGTGTACGTGGCCCTTTTTGTGAGCTCAACCTCCATCCCCTTCTAAGCACGCCGGTAGTGAGGCGCTTGGGATTTCCGACAGTTTTTTTTTTACCTCGTTCGACTTGTTTGCTCTTTTCTTCCGAGTTAGTTGGTTTCGGGATGTCTTATGATTTTTATCAACTGCTTCTGCTGTCAAGTTTGTATTTGCGTTGTGCCTGACAACTTGACGCGATGAGGCCGCTGCCGAGCTCCGAATTATCGTCTTGAAAAATGACCCGCGGGACTTTTCCTTCAGCCTTCGGCTTACCTAACTTTGTTTATAGCTCCTCGTGTTGCTTCGGAAAATTTAGAACTTAAAAACTCAAAAGAAAATAACTCTTCAAACATTAAACTTGAGAAAATGTGGAAAAATAAAGTTTTTAACGCATGGTATTCAAACAAACGTAACATATTATCCAAGTCTTTCTACATGAACAAATAGTCATTTCATACTTTACCTTATTGCGATATCGAAGTATAAGCTTTGGGGACTTGTGTGATTATACAATATTGGCAGAGATGATACAGTGAGATATTGCAGTACACGTGTCCCGTAAATTCGATTATATTTTGAATCATGCATACGATAAGGTTTTCATTTTAAGTTTTAAGCTTCAGTAAATTAAAAAAAAAAAAAAAAAGTACGAACTATTTTAAAGTAAGTAATTTTACACACACTGGAGTGTTTTCGCAACATGTGTTCTACAAGTGAATATATTACACTTCGTACTATGCTTCACTGAAAATGTACGCAAATAATTATCGATAAAGCTCGCTCTAGAAAATCAAAAAGATTTGAATAATTTTTAATTAATTTTAAATTATTACCATGTAAATTATGATTCAATCATTTTTTAATATTTACTCTGATAACATTGTCATTTAGGAGTAATACGATACTATTCCATGAGCGTAGTATCACCTCAGCTTTGCGGACATAAAGGTGTTATCTAGGCTTTGTAGTGCAAAATGTAGATTTAATTAACACTTTTTCAAGTTCTCGGCTGAGGGGCAATGGTAATAGCATAAAATAGTTCACTTTTTTTCACCATATACGTGCTGACTCTTCATACTTGCACTACATAAATAACCTTAAACAGCACAGCTCAATCTTGGGTTGAAATTCATCATACACCCTAAATTCATCTTTTACAGCGTGTACAAGTCATTAACTAAGCATCGCACTGCATGTATTAAAACAGAGTAACTAAATGTAACCCGAAATTCTCCTTTAATATGCACGAGTGTACCCACGTATAATCCCTGAAAAGAGCCGGCCTACGGCTAACTTGCGGTACTTCAATATCAAACAGTAGTAGCACTGTTATAAATATTGTACATGCTAACAGCTATAGGCGTTACGCTACGGTACGCTGACGCATAGCCGTACTCACGTATACTCTTTATATATACATGCCCTACAGCGTGTATCTCATTCTCGCCCTCTGACCCATTTAAAGATGGATTAATCGATCTACCCTCTCTCTCTTTTACCCACGCGAGCTTGCTGGGTTTACCAGTACATTATGCCGTATCAGTAGGGGTAAGTCGGGTTGCGTGTAAATTGATCCCCGTTGGAAACAACATTTGGGAGACATCGTTATTCAACCTGATGCGACTCTGGTACCTCTTTCTTAGCACCGTGTGACTTAGACACAGGGGGGAAAAATTATTTTTTCGTCTACTTACGCATTGGTGCGAAAAATAGTTTTGCCATCCCAACTTTAGATCCTTCTGAACTTACCTGAAACATAAAACAGAACAAAAAATTTTGTAAAGGATTGGTGAAAAATATTATTTCAACAGTATACAAATACAAAAAAAGTGGAAGTTCTTTTTCTTGGAGGGATTGGTTTCCATGACTTTGTACTCTTGTTCGAGTAGATAGGATTTTCCAGAGGTGCGCTCAGAGATGCATATCGGGATGAAGAAAACAAATTCACGAGAACGTCAAACTGCGTTTCTCATCAATATGTTTGGGTATACAAATTTTTTCGCACGAGGGATTTCATCAACTAATCCGTTTTATAAGAGAAAACATTCAAGCTTTTTATAAATTAAATTTTCAAAAATTTTAAAGAGGAAGAGCTGAAATGAGCTTCTCGTTCCTCTTTAATAAGACTTCTTTTACAGTTTTTTTTTTTTTTTCATAAATGGTTTCAATATAAACGTCATATTTCGGAAGAACTAATGCATTTACTTTTATACACTTTTATAGTTTATTAATCCAACTGCTTTTATCACTATTATCAATAAATACTACTAGTGCTAATAAACGAATTCTTAACAACTGTTTAAAAAGGAATGACCAGACTCGCAATCCATTATTACTCATTACTATTAATAATGTGCAGCATTTTAATAGTGGATTTATTACTGACGACAAAGATGCAAGATCATTTGTGATACAGCTGGTAATGAAGATAGCTTGTCCATTGCAGAATAATAAACAAAATCTGTGAGTAACAACGAGAACAATAGTCAGTAATTGGATTGCAAATAGATTATAAGCCATTTGTTGGGGCATAAAATTTCAATCATAGAAAATTGACCGTGTGATTGATAAAAAATGTATACCATATAGAGCACTGTTCCACTATTCATACAAATAAATTTTATTTCTAATTTTTACACTAAATAAGAAAAAAGGTATTTTTTTCAATGTACTAAAAGTTCATAGTGGCAGATTATTGCAGATTATGTAGATGAAATCGTGCAATAATATCACTTGGCATACGTCAACTTTGGAAAAAGTCAACAAAAAATCTCGTCAACATGCAACGTGTGCTTATGTAAATCCGAGGGGTGGCCAAATAAAACAAACTCAACTTTGGGGAGTCGCATCTGCGTGAGTCTGCGCATGGATCAGGAGACATACTGCAGTGCCTCAAATGGGGTCAATTTTTATAAAGATGCACGTAACGATGAAAAACTATATTTTTAGATATAATGAACACTTGCTTTATATGTATATATGAAAGATGTCACCTTTATATTTTATGATAGTTATTTTCATTCATCTTTAAAAATTTAGCATAAATGAATTTTAATACACTTCCTGTAATATTTACCAAAGATAAGCTCTTAAAAATTTGAAAAAAACGCGCTGAGAGCGTAAGATAAGTAGGTAATGTAATTAAATCTTATCTACCGTGGATTCAATTCAAAATATTTTCTAGAATATTTATGCATGGAAGAGGGTAAACACAAAATTCAAGCCACGGAATTTTTTTTCATCTTCAAAAGGTTTTTATGGGCCAAATGTAAGGTGTTTAGCAACCAAAATTATCACAGTTAAAATAGCTACTTTGCCAATATGATTCCATGTAAAATAACACCTGCATGTAAACAGGTATAATAATTTCAAGACTAAACACGCAGACTTGTGTGCATGAAAAAAAAGGCAATTACGCTCGAAAACCTCTTGTTCAATATTTACGCAGGCGTGCAGCAAAGGCCGTCCTTCCAATATAAATTATCCTCTATCGCGCACTCGATTACCGCTATCTTATGGTTTTAGTTCAAAAAAAAGTGCACGCGTAAGCCGAGCAATGACAGTAGTACTCGCTCTGCTCGCTTTCGAATTCGCGGAGCGTACTCTGTGTAAGCGCACGAGCGTACGTGCGGTTTGTCTTGCGATATAGCGCGTGGGATCAACAAAACGAGGTGCAGGGACTCGAGACCGTTGTAGCTTATGGCTGAAACTTTTTTTTTTTTTTTTCATATCGAGCGAGACAAATGTGAGCTTTGAGGAGTCTCAGCTTAATTACTCTGTTGTTTTCACCGAGTCCTTCCAGTGTTGAGCAATGATGGATCTTGTTAATGAGATTTTTGCGTTTTTCATTCTTCGTCCGTTTTGGGTTTTACCTCAGCAAAAGACATTTTGTCATCATTTCAAGTAATTTTTTTACAATGAAGACTTACAGTTCTAACTTAACTCTTTTTATAACAATATAACATCTTCCGTAAAATGAATGTACTGTGCTTCAAGATTCTGCGAGTTTCTCCATTATTCTTGGGTGCAAGAACTTTTTCAATCTTATCTGACAGTACATGGACACTCAGCAAGATAAAGTATAGCAAAATAGTAATATTATTTTCATTAGGCAACGTATTGTGAAATATTTCGATGAGATCTTTTGGCTGACTATACGTTTACTTGTTCTACTTGTAATGTATTTTGAGAAAATACCGCACTCATGCAAGGGAAGTTCGGAATAAAAATATACAGCATAGAATATGATTTAATACATTAAAATAATGTTCAAAAAAGTGTAGGTCATTTGATAATTGTTATGATAAAATTTCAACCCACCTAAACCCTTTTTTTTTTTTTTTTTGGTTGACATCGATTACATGGTGTGTTTAGCTGACTTTTGAAAATTAATTGGAAATAGTTGTATAAATTAAAGTAAAAATCCCCCCAAATAATCTGTACTCATAACATTTCTTAGCCTTCAATTGGAATTTTTAATGCAATTTTAATTAAATTACATACTGTATGATTGTGTCACGTTTAAACCTGAAAAATAAATGTATACAGTGAATTGATAGGGCTCCGATTACACAAGTTATTTGATGTAATGAATTTTTTTTTCAGTAATGTATTAAGTGAATAAAATAAAAAAATTTCCAAAAGTTCATTAAAAAGTTTTAAAAAACATACTGTTTCTGAGAATATGCATGCCGGGCTATATAACTCTTCCAATAAATTACTCTTTTTCTTCTCTGGTTTGGTTAAAGTGGGCAAAGTGAAATGGAATTTCAACCACTACTCGGATTGGTCGGTGAATCGCGAAAAACTCTCAATACCATTTCGTTTGGTGTAATGCGGTCAACGATTTCGTTCACTTGAACGTAGTTTTCTCACATAAAATTAAAAGTAAAGTAATTTTACCTATTTTTTATTTAGTTCGTGAAAAGTAAATTGTGTCAATGAAATTGAGATTCAATATTTCTGTGGTTTAAACAAGGGTTTTCAGAGCCAATGAAAGTAGTGGTTTTAAATTCATGAAAATAATTTACGATGACAAAAAAAAGCTTGACAGTAAAAAGTTCCCGTGTAAAATAAACCGAGCCTAAGATAGGATGATCCATCCTACATCATCTGAAACAATTATGTTAATGGCTCTGATACGTAGTGACCATTTTCAATATCATGATTTCGCCTTTGCTTCAAAAAGAACAAAAGAAAAGAAAAGGAAGATTGAAAACGAGAGTAGGTGAGCAGAAAAGTACAAATCTCGGTACACCTGACACAATATCTCAGCACAAAATGAAGAGATGAAAACAGCCGTCGCTCATTTTGGTGTCATAGTACCATAGTCATTGCTGTTGTGCCTATCTATACTTCTTTTTTTGCACGAAAGTTCCGTACGAACGTTGTGAGAAATTATCGCTCATTTGCGAAAAAAAAAAGAAAAAAAAATAGGAAGGAATCAGATGAAAGTGAAAGGTCGTTTGCTCTCAATGGCGAAGTAGGCTTTTATGCTCACCGAGAACTATGCAGGTCCTCGATTCGCTCTATCTGTGTGTACGTATTGCATACGTGTCAGCCCACGTAAACCTTGAATTTTAGATGTGCGCAGCCACGATGCGACGCTCTTCCGTGTGTGACGTCACACATAAAAAAAGGGTGCGGGTACCCTTGCAGCGCTCCGAGGACGTAAGTACTTTGTGGGTTGAAAATTTCTGTGGCCCCGGGATACTCTGCGCATGGGCACTTTAAACATGTAAGGTAATTGCGAGCTGTGGAGACAAAGTTCCCTTTTTTACCTCCCGTGTCAAACAAAGTGCGAGCCGAGGGGTCGTTTTGTTACTCGACACGCGTGCTTGATGAGCATTTGAGGAAGGCTGTTTATTAATTTATTTATTTTTTTTTTTTTTTTAATTTAGCGAGGAAAAAGTGTTGAAAATTATTCCTTGCTTATCAATGGATGCATTGTATGTTATGAATCTCCGTGACTGAATATTTGATATTAAAAATGACGTCAAGGTTTTTCATTGTTACAGTGTACGTAGAATATCCATATGGTGATGATTTAGCAAGTAACATTTGTTACTTATATACAGATATAAGTGAGTATGGCAAAGAGCAATAAAAATGGAAAAGATACTTGTTGACTGAGTTTTTTTTTTTTTTAATACTCATTTTAAGCTTAAACGCTTTATTTCCATGTATTTTCCAATGGAAAACGTGATATTTGTTGTGTTCGTAGAGAGTCGAGGTCTCGAAACTTTATAAAGGAGTATTTTTGAGGGAAAATATTTCTTGTGAGAATAGTCTCCAATATTTACAACAAAAACTCTTAAGGTATTTTCTATTTATTTTTAACGCGAAACTAATTCAACAATTACTTTTTTAAGATACGTACGTTTTTTTTAAATGTGAAAGCAATGGATTTTCAAGAGACTGTTTGATTTATCATTCCATGGGTACCCTTTCAACAAGCTATGATTAAGTAAAATGTTTTATAAAGGTTGTCTCTCCAAATAAAAGAGGAAGCAATAAGAAAAGTAATGTTAGTATACATCAAATTTAGTAATGGTATTTAATTAATTCAATCGCACTAAACGTTGGAAGCACACCTGCATTTAATTTTATACGATAGATATGTGTATACAAACATACGTTTCTAATAATGTAGTAAATTATTCACAAGATTTTTAAAATCTAGTTTTAGAGTTCACATGATTATAGACTTACTCTCTGAGCTACAGTTTGTAAGTATATATATATACACAACTACAAGTATAGCTTGTGCTCCTAACAGCTGTGAAATCTTAATTTCAATTTAAGTACAGCATCGATCAAAGTGATCTAAAATCTCGTTTGCAGACAGGGATAAAATGAGGGGAAAGAACAGAAGGAGTTGGAGTTTCTCGAATCATTTCTTGAACTATGACTTACCAAGAAGTTAGAAAGTTCAACTGTGGAGATTAACTATACATACAGGGTATTTCGACGCTTTTCTAGCTAAAGTTTCATCTTCAAAGTGTGAAGCAGTACTGCAGGGCTTTTCGTGGTTCTATACTCTCAATTGTGTGTTTAGGTATGTTTCACGTTGAAGTTCGCGCAAGTGTCATAAAACAAAGAGCCTCGGGCTGGGAAACGAGAAAGTCGTGGCCTAAAAAAAGTCCATTTCACAGCTAGTCGTAAAATTCAGCTGTGAAAAAAAAAATTTTTTAAACGGGAATTTTTTGGTTTCTCAATTTTGGTTTTCTCAAATTGAACGATACAACCGATTTCTTCAATAAATTTCTCACTTTAACTTTTTTGATATAAAATTACGTACACTTTGCCGTTTCAATTGAAGCGAATTTAAAAGATTTTAGTCATAACTAGAATAAGAATTAAATTAAATTCCAAGCTATACCGTGTTTTTCTCCACGCATGAGTCGAAAACAATAAGTTTATCACGTAATTCTCACACGCACTGATCAACCGTGTAATTTTTTCTTCAGTTAAGGTTACAAATAATAGAGGTACCTTTTGCGTTCCCGTTTATTCCCAGCTGCGAAATAGACTTAGCGTGCTTGCTTTCAAAACAATCGAAGGTTACTTCACTTTGGGCATGGAATAATGTATGAGGGGGGAAAAGAATGAACACAACTCGGGGATCTGCGAGAGTTTAACCAGAAGCAGAGATAATATAATAATATATTGGAAACGGAAAGAGTACCACTGTAATGCTAAGCAAGTTCTCTCCCTTGTGATGCACTTTTGTTTATTTAAGGAAAAATCCAACCAACAAAAACAAAACTCAATCATAAAATCATCATATAAAATATAGAGGGGAAATGGAAGGTGGAGAAAAATCGAGGATGATATCAGCCATCTACAGACCGATGCCTCTCATTGATGGAGCCCCTCATAGCAGTGAGCAATGGGAAAGGAAAAATATCGACGAATGAGAGCAGTTTTTTTGTACATGAAAATACTTACTATCTGTTCTTGTCCCTAAAACATTGACATACGATATTACTGCGTAAGCTTGGACGAGAAATTTTCGTGATGGTAAACGTATCAAGGTGAACATATTGCGATGACAGATGTATCTGCTTTTTACAAAAAAAAAAAGAAAAAAAAATTAGTTTAAGAAATAAAGTTGACAGGTAGATGATTGGATTGAGTAGAACGTGACAAGAGTCTTTGGGGGAGGATCAGTCTTTTATCAAACAATGGTTTAGAGGTCGGATTACACGGGAGCATTGTTTATATCTGACAATTTGTGCTTTCACTCATCATAAGTACTCAAGTCTCGCGTTGTTGGTAGATTCACCAAGACGTGCATAAAGCCATTAAAGACGAGGTATAATCTCGATAAGTCCTTCAAACGCGATTCGTGCCTTTTTGATAAAAATTCTATACCCCAAATTTCGATGACTAAAACTGAAAGAGGGGAAAGACGCGTGCATATAATTCGGAGTCACGAATGTCCCTTGCGCAAGCAAGAAAACCTGGCAAACTTTGGGTGCAACTTTGATGCTCTGTGGCTTACAAGAGAATGGGGACGCAGTGAGAACAAGCGACTCAGCAGAGCGCGTGTTTATTAAAAACGAGGAGATACCGCACCGGTAAGCGTTCCCCGGATTTTTGATTCCAAGGATTTCAGAGTAAGCAGTCTATTTTCCACGATCAGCGATAACCACGCGTAAATCCGATGTGTCTGTTGCTTGGACTACAGTAGGCAAATCGATGTCCCTCGGTTAGCTCACACGGAAACTCTGAGAATCTTTCCCGTGCGATCCTTTTGCGATATTGAATTTTAAATCGATGGCTTGTGCAGAAATGTATTTTTGTTACGTGGCGTCAGAGGCAAGGCCACGTGTTTAAGATATTTTTAGTATCCATACTGATGATGCGTTTTAGTTGATTAAAACCACTGGCGGAAATTTTTCATGGATATTGGATGGATCGCAAATGATACTTTTGTTCGTTGAACTCGAGCTGTTCCAAGCGAATCGATGGGGTGGAAATTTTCATCTTTTGGCTTGCAATCTTTCACAATGTCAATCATACGAGACAGAGATAAAATAAAAAGTAACAAAAAAAAAAATAAAAAAGAGTCTCACCTCTCGTCGAACCTGATGGACGATCGCGACAGGTCGCTCCAGGCGCTCATGCTCCTGCTCCTCCTCCTGTAGGACGCCTGGGGCCCAAAGACCCTGCAGCTACTCCTGCGCCTCGTCGAGGCCAGATTCTCCGCGTGAAAGTAGACCCTCGGCGCCGAAGCCGAGTGTACCTTGTGCGTGCTGCCAGTCAACTCGCTGTAAGTCGCCTCGGCCGGCTGCTGGTGGTTGTTGGTGCTGTTGGCAGTGAGCACTGGGTCGCTGTCGGCTTGGGGGTGCTGGTTGGGTGGCGTCGAGCCTGGACTAACGGCAGCCGAGCCCAGGGCGTTGAGGGCCTCGTACTCGCTCCAAGAGTTCTCGCGGCCAGCCATGTCGAGGAGGGGCTCGCTCGAGCCACCCGAGCCCCTGCGTCCACCATCGGCGTCCCGAGGCGACGAGTCGGCCGCCACCTGCCCCTGCTCGCAGCTCGTGGGACCTATGGTGGCGGCCGTAGGACTGGCTGGGCCCCAATAATCCTGCGATCATCCATACAGTTCGTCGTCTTGCTGTGGCTTGGCGTCGCGCCGATTTCTAACCGAGCGCACCAAGCCGGGACTCATCCTGGCCGCGCTCTGCGCTGTTCTGTGCGACCGAAGAGGCATGCTACTGATGATGGGGAGTCTTTGGCGATTCCAGGGATTTTTCCATCTCCAAGCTTGCTCACGCCACTTTGAACTTTAACGCCTGCACCTGACCCAAATACACCCCACGATCCGAACTTTTGTGATTCCTCTGGATCCAACGAGGGGGGAAATTTGGTGGTGCTGCCACTTTGATTACTCTCCCGGTAGCATATGCTAGCTTAGTGCCGAGCAGCACTTTGTTTCAGTTGTGTCTACCTACGAAAAACACTCGATCGACACTGTACCCAACGAACACCTTGGCACTTGTCACATCTTACGCAATGAGGTCAAACGTTTGCATCATACGACGCACTGTCACTGTTTCCGTACCCTGTAGATAATATAAAGGGTACCGGAGTTTACAAGCTCAGCCAAAGCTCAATGAAACGAAAATTAAACGTTCAACAACAATGACGATAAAAAAAAGGAAGCACTCGGTGACCGTTGGTCAGCGCCTAACTGCTGTGTTTTGGGACACGAGAATAAAACGTGTGTGTATACGAACCCCTTCCCTCCCCCCTCTCACTCTCGCTCTCAAAGAAGGGAAGTAGCGTGAGTGCGCACAGGCAGACGACTGCATGGGCTCCACCGCTACTGCTCCTGCTGGTCTGTGCGGTACTGTGCCACTGTGCCGTGCCAGTATAGTGCCGAGCATCGATTCGCCTCAAGGCCAACGGCGCTCCTCGTGCGCTGCTCACCGACACAACTACAACCACCTCCTTCGCCACCACTACCCTATTTTCTTCTTCCTTCTTTGTGCTGCTGTAGCGTCGAAATAAGTATGGACCCGATAAGCACCCATGGTCCTTGGCAGTTGTAACGATCCCCCCTCGTTAAATACCGCTGGCAATTATTTCGTCCCTTCCTTGATTTCTGAATGAAAAATTCAATGGAGTTGGCCATCAGCCAGTATAGGCTCGAGCAATCAACCACGACTCCTCTCGCGGGCGAACTCGGCACGTATACATATATAGGCTCAACGGGCAATTCAATTAGTTGCCAGCCAAATTGTTATTACCGTCCTTCCTCTCGTCGCCGTTACCTCCTTCTCCCCAATCCGGTGAATCATTGCATCAGGATCGCGTGAGCCTCAAGACTCCAAGCGTACGAGAAGGCTCTCCAAGGTACGGTAATTTATGGTGATTGGCGAAATTTTTCCGTCCGATGCGCCGCTCACGCAAGTACGAATGGAAATTGTAACACAGCGAGCTCCCTTTGCCGCGTAGTGAAATTCCACAACCTGGAGGAGAGAAAGGAACACGATCCAATGGAGGTCAAGGTTAGCGCGGGGTGGGCGTTGCGTTCGCGCCCTTTTATTCCACCCTCGCTGTTGTTCTTTGCAACGATTTTAGTACGCCATCAAAATAAATGGCAGGTGGCAAGTAAATTATTTCCTTGAAACGCAATCGGTACGAAGGGGGGTAAGGATTGAAAGCACGGCAAATTCCAGCTTACCCCGGGGTATTATGGTATAACCACCGCTCGTCCGGCTAAAAGCTCGCTCTTTCGTAATACTTTCTCCCTCGGCCGGGGCACGTAGGGCGCATGAATAATAAAACGTCGTACCGTTCTCCGATGGAACACCAGCAACTCCGCAGCATGCATTGCTCGCTCAACGACTCGCGTGACCACATGGGCTCTGCTATAATTGCCCCTGCCACCTTTTTTTTTTTTTTTTTTTTTTTTAACGATCCCCGTGTGTTAACAACTTTGGTTTCCAACGAGAGATTTTACATTGGAGCTGCACGTTCTTCAGCGATGAAGAAAAAAACCAAAAAAAAAAAAGTTGTCGCTCCTCTATTTCAAGTCATCGATATTTTGTTTAATCGTCACGTGTAGGCAATTGTGTCCACCAGCCATTTTCAAATGGATCGAGAAAGACTCGACGCACTCGGCTGTACTTGACGTGATTGCCGATAACACCCAAAACACGAGAATTATTTTTCAAACCAACACAAATTGAAAGCACGATCCACAGACGACACGGAGACTCATACCTTCGCACTCGAGTCATCCATGTCTTGTGACTTCGGATCTCTGCACCGCGGAGCGCAAAACTCAAAGAGGCTCCGATCGGGGGACGGTCGGTTGGCAAGTAGCGCGAGAAACACTACGCTACACGCGTTGCAGAGATCCGTGTGTGTTTGACACTGCCGGAAAAACCAGAAGGGTAGGGGGAGGGGAAGGGTAGCTCCCTTGCTCGCTCCACTGCGGCAGAGCTTCGGCCTTCCCTTCCACTCGGCTCCACGAGCCCCATCTCTTTAACGACGGCCTTGTCTACGTACACTATCACTGTACACACTCTGCGTGTGCACACCGTTGCGACTCGAAAGAGAGGGAGAAAGGCGCAACGTGCGCGCGCTTTCGCTTTGTACACGCGACCCAATATTATATATATATATATATATACTGTGTATGCTCTGCCGTTTCTGCCGTCAAGGCGACACTGCGTCAGCTAGGGATGCTACCGAGGCTGCTGTACCGGTTTTTGTTTTTTTTTTTCTTTAATCGAGTCATCCGTCGTCCTAGACGGTGAGAAAATTTTCACAGGTGTGCTACTGCTTCCCTCCCTCGTTGCATTCGTGCGTGCGTATGCCCAAAACCCAAAAAGCTCGAGAAAACGGGGCGAGAGCGAGCTTGCGCACGGAATGCAGGGCCATCAAGTGGCTGTGCCGAATCATGTTGCCTAGCTCGCAGGAGCTCGTTGAAGTTGTTGAGTGATCGTTGATTTTTACGTGACATTAATACAGAAAGTGCGTCCAGAGGGGGTGTGTAAGTTGCTCGCGTGAACGGTACCGCCTCGGGGGCAGAGCAGCTGGGCATCGATTGTACGCGGGGGAGAGCGCCTGCGCGGGTAACTCAAATTTCGCGGCTGCGTCACGTGCTCGGGTGCAAGGTCGTTGGCGCGTACACGATGATGCTTACGCGGCGTATATGTCTCTGTGGTGCGTATACGCTTTGGCTTATTTTTAAGCTTTGCCGAGTCACTTGGCTGGATTTGGGAGAAGTGATCGAGTGTTGGTGGCTGATTGCCTGTGATTGGGATTAGGACTGGTCACATGAATTAATTAATCACAATTGCAAAATAATTGTCACTCGCTCAAAGTTCATTCGGCGATTGGATTTCAGATGAAATTAAACTCCAACCGTCCATCAAAAATCAATGTGTTTGGTCTGTTGATTTTATAGGGAAAATTGTGCGTTTACACGATTGAAGCTTGTGCAATTTCATCTCATCACGATAAACAATTGCCCATGAAATCTTTTGGAGTGTATAAAACATTTTCCATAGATCCGTGCTCGTGACAGAATATGCCAAAAAAAATCGAAAGAACATGTAAATCGATCATATTGGCGCAACACGCCTCGATCGTCGGCTAAATCACCGCAAAAGCCCGACTAGTTCACAGGAAAGGCAAAATATCACTTAGTGTCTACTCTACCCGACTAATTCGCCTCTGCACGGAAAAAAGCCGTTCCACCAATTGATTTGGCTCGGCAACCTCATCGCACCGTCCGGGAAAGGAGCCAAGCTCGGCCAACGATGCGAGAGAAAGGTCTCCGTTTTTGTTGCATGGAAACCGTGCGTGGGATGGACCACTACTTTGACTCGGCAGAGTTCGATTTTCAATACGAGGAAAAACACTGGCTGGCTCGTGTAGCCGGTGGAGCGAGAAATCCGGGGGCATAGACGCGGATGGAATATTTCGGGGACTCGGAAAAAAAAGAATGTTTGTGCAGCATTTCCAAGGGAAAATTTGGTTCTGCGTTGTCAAAAGAGAAATTCTGCAGACTCGAATTACGAGAATGAAACGTACACGCTCGACGTATTCGGTGGCCCGTGAATTTTATACAGCTAATCAAACCGCACTGTCGGCCTAGCGAATGAGAATCTCGTGGGTGGTCGAGAAGGGTGCAATGGTCCACCTTAACATCGGTATGAAAAAAATTCCTCGAATTTCGCTCGGACGGATCGCATTTTCCTCGTAACGTCTTGTGATGGTATACGATCTTCACGGTGCAAGCTGCACGCTCGGGTCCATCCTGCCTACATTCCTCAGATATCTGACGGTATTGCTCTTACAAAGTTGAAGGGGTGGCACACGGAGCAACCGATGCGCGCTCCTACGGCGTGGCAGCCAACAATTTGCTACCGAAACGAGGTGTAGGGTAAAGTGCTGGCAAGAAATTGGCAGTCGGTAGGGCAGATCGAGGTCTCGATGGGTGGGTGAGAGGTGTCATCGATCTGCAAGCTCTTGACCTGAAAAAGCTCGTATGTCCCCCGCTCCGAGAGAATAGCCCGAGATTTTGGGAAAGAGGCCCTTCGAAAAGCTTCGTACATATGCATTTTTTTTTCTTCTCCGTCTCTACGAGCTTTCCTCTGTTAGCCCGTTATAGGTGTGTGTATGGGTAGATGCTCTCTGAGAGACGGAGATTAATTAACTGGCACTTTTCTGCGCTTGCACGACTCTTTTGCAAATTGTATTGTTCTCTGTAAGTACTGCTGGGAGCTCAAGGGATGATCCTTTGAAAAAACTTTTTTACTGGTTTTTTTAAAGTGATCATGAAAAACTTACGAGTGCACTTTGGAAAGTGAGCGAAAGTCAGAGGCTGTTTGAATATTAACGTTACATCATGCACGAAATCGCTTCAAACAAACGAAGCATTATTGTACGTCAAAATCTATCGGAGTAACTTTTTTTTTTTTTTATAATAGCCTTGTTCATATTTCATAAGGCCGAAAAACCAAAAAACGGTATATGCAACGCGTTCGTTACAATGACAATGTCAGTGTCTCTCGAATTATGCCCCTTGAATATGCATAATGCGTGTCACGCACTGCTCCATTTCTAAAAATAAGCATCCGATTTTCCAGCATTACGGAATAATCCAATCGTGTTCACGAGTCATGCTAGAGAGATCCCCTCACCTGCCCAAGAGTACCCCGCCCCGATGGAAATTCATGTAAAGCGATTCCAGCTGCAAGCCTTTGTTCCCATTTCAGTTACCCAATGCTACGGAGATTTTACAGCCAGTAGCAGAGAAACAAAGACAAGACGGAGACATCAAAATAGATCTCCGAAGACGCGAAATGCGAGAATCGTTTGACAGTGACAACAAACAGTCCACTACAAGCTCGGCTGACAAATGAATATTTAAATTTCCGATCGAGCCTGCCTGTAGCGACTTGCCCGAGACTTTCCCCCGAGAGAGGTGAGGAGGCCCTTTTCCATTTGCACCACCCCCTCCCTGGACCCCTCGTAAATTTGAAGCGATAATGATCATAACGTTGGTGCCGTGTCTGTCGCACAATTTAATGAGCTCTCGAAATGAGCAAACAGCCGATCTGGAGGTTCAATCTTCGATGCGAGGAGTCTTTTTTTTTATTATTATTTTTTTTTTTTTTAGGTAACATCATTTACGAGAAAAGGAGTATTTACAGTCCGTAAAACGTCTCGAGATTCAGTGCTGTTCGAATGGATGATTTTGATACATCGTTGAGGGTTTTACACCTCTCAATCGGTTTTTTTTTTTTTTTTTTTTTTTCATTCTTTGGCTCTAAAAATCCGTGAATACTTTCATCCACGCGATCGGAGCAAAGTTTTGAGTTCACCCGACTAAACATTTCGTCAGCGCTTCGTCAAATACAGGAAAAAAATTCTCGATCCCAAGCACCAGTGTATGGATAAAATTTTTTTCCCCTCGGATGCGCCGTGGAAGTTGCAACGAGCGGCAAGAAATTTATTTCCTCGAATAACTTTTGACGAGACAGACGAGCCGGTCGTTTTGAAAAAATCCGCCCCGCAGGCGTGACGCGAGGATCGATAGCCCAAGCGGTGCGTTGTTTCGGGTATGAAACCCAAAACGTTGGGCGCGAGTCAATTTCGAAATCGATGAAACGAGAATCGACGAAAAAACTCGTTGGGGGTGTCTCGAGGAAATAGGGATGATTTTTTTGTTTTTCCACCAAAGGTGAGTAAAGAAATGCGTACGCAGGGAAGGGATCGATACTAGCGTGGGATCGTAAATTATTAACAGCCACCGAGCGATCGAATATTCTAATCTCCAGCTTGCATCTGGTGCGCATTCGTCTTGTTTGCCCTCCAATCGATCTCTGTAATCAAAATACTCTCAAGGTGGGCTGAACGAAATTTAGACGACGCGCTCGTACATCATCTCACGTTCGTGCGAGCAACGATGGAGTGCTCGTGAGGGTAGGAGCATTCATGCTTCCTATTTCCTGCTTATTTTTTTTCGAGATACGAGGACGGAGGGTGAGACTGGTGTTATGCCTGCTACTATAAATTTTTTTTTTTTTTTTTTTCCGACTCCCGGTGCCTTTGAAGTTCAAGGGGAAGAATTTTCGGGCACAGGATCAGTGAGCACGAATAATAGGTGATTGAACGGTTTGGTGTGAAGTTTTGATGTAGAATAAAACAACTTTTTCGTTGGGTTAGCCAACAACTATTATTCTCTTTCGTATTGAATAAGAAATACTTACTATCAGCGTTGATTTTCTGTACGCTGATATTCATTTCAGGTTACTAAAAGTATCGGCAGTGAAGGTTACAAGGTAAGAAAATCTTGTCACAGTTGTCGGGAAAAAACTTACCATCGATAAAAAAAATTACAAACTTTTTAATGGATCTCATATCAACGAGACTGTGAGAGTTTCCTTGTGAAAACGGCAACGCAAAAAAAATTGGTAAAAACTTTTATGGCTAGTAACTTTTTTTACAATTACTGCATGATGGATTATGTAAGGTCTGACCATAATCGGCTTCTTCTACTAACTTTGATTCCGTCGATTAAAAAATTAAATCTCGAGACTACTACTTTCACTGTTATTTTTAGTGGGGTGTAAAAATATTTTTGTTCAAAGCATCTAAGCTATTTTGAATCTCGAGGGAGGAAACATGAGACATTGCATACGCAGCAATTTCCAGAGCAACTGCCAGGGAATCCGGAAATTCTAGAACAACTGGAAGCGGACACCCGAGCTTGTTTTATAATGTATAAAAGAAATACGGGCACGTTTTTCCACCGCAGAATTAGAGCAGCAATAAAAAAATTTTCGCAGTGAGACCAAAAAGTCCTTAAACGATTTGTAAAAGTTAATTAGCTCAGTGCTGAGACCAAGACGCACATAACCAGTGGTAAATTTAAAGAAAGAACAGTTTCACCCTTTGATCAGTAGCTGTCAAAGAGCTTCACAATTCATGATAATTATAAGCTCCCTACAGATTGGCAAATAAAAGTTAATGTATTTATCTCCATTGTCATATTTCTCTTGTATCGATGTAAGTTACGTTCTCGCGCCCTCTCTGTTCACACGAGGCAAAGACAACTCCGGCCATGGTGTGCAGTAAAGAGCGAGAAAAGGATAGGACGCGTACACAAAAATAGAAAAGTCGCTCGATATTATTCATGTCAAGTGTGTGCCACAGGGTGACTCTTGAAAAAACAGCGAAAAGAAGGGAAGCGAGAACCCGGTCGAACCTGGAGTCGTCCGAGCTTGTGTGGCACATGACGTCCAGCTCTGTGAAGAATTTTAAGCGGAAAACTCGAGAGGTTTGTCGCCTGTACGTGCTGTCTGGCAAGGCTGGGTGCTGCTGCTAACAAGTGAGCGGGGCGCTCGGGTGGATGACCAAACTCGGAAATTTTCACTCGCGCTATTTCCTCTCGCCGTGCACTGCTCTAATTTCATCGGATTATCGGATTAAGCCTAGGTGATTCGTTACTCTTTTAATTAAAAAAATGTGGTGGTAAAATATTACAAAGTCACGAAATGTAGTACTTTTAGGCTATTTTTTTTCAACTGGAAAGATTTTTACTCTGTCTGACTAAACTCGGGTATTTCTACTTAAAAAAATACTTATGGGTTTAAACCGATCCTGTACGGAATCTCAAAAATATCAATTCACCACAGTGTGTACGTAAATTCGAAACCAAAGAAGTTGAAATAGTAACCTTACATTTATCAAATGAAACTTAAATTATTACTTTTATAAATAATATATTGTTTTTTGAAAAACATTCGAGTTTTGAGGTAGACACACAAAAAGTAATTTAAAATCTTTTTGAGTATCATACATTTCTCTGTAGAATCAGACTTTTTTCCTTCAAGACAAGAGAAAAGAGACAATTGTTTAAAAATAGTAGGTATCAAAGAAGGCACTGCATTGCAGCTAACAAACCACTGTTTTCTGTGAATACCCCGTTTTACTCTTTTTTTGCGTTAATAAAAAAATCCAATTGAAAAAACACACAATCCTGTTGTGATGCTACAAACACCAACTCCTCAAGATTTTCAGATTGATTTTTTCATAAAATATATTGAAATTGCCTTGTGGTTAATGGACAATGTTTGTGATTCTACTAAACTGCATTCGCAACACCTGGTATGGTCATTTACGCGAATTTGTGTGGTGAAATTTTCGCTCACGAGAAACGAAGAAAAATAAAAGTCACCGACACTGTTACGTGACTTGAAATCAAAACTCATCCAGCCCAGCCGTGCTCCCGTGATATTTGCTTGTATACGAATCCAATTTTTTTTATCTTCCCTCGTTTCCATTTTATACGCGTCATTACAGCTTATGAACACATCGCCAATGGAACCTCTCTACCTCTTTACTCGTAGCAACACTCAGAAGTAGACGTGACTCGTTCATCGATCGGAGAACCCCATTAGCGTGACTTACCCGATACATCGAGTCATCGACACTTTATTCTCCAAAATCTCCCTGTAATCAATAAATCGAGACAACAGAAGCACCCGCGTGAGCTTTACGAGATGGTGTGTTGGGGTTCATATAGCTGCAGCCGCGACGATGAGTCAACATTAATGGGGCGACATTAGCAGCAGCAGAACCAATAGCCCAGCGTATCCAAACTCGTGCGTTCCGCGTGAGAGGCTCGTACGTATGGGTGGGATGCATACGAGAAGCGCACCCTCCAGCTCTCTGGGTCAAAAGCTCTCCTCCTCCTTCTCGACTAGTAATTGGCATGGCCGACCTGATGTGACATGAAACCTCCATTACGACAGCTCTATGCGAGCGCCAGCTCGATTGTTTTTTAATTAATTGTGACTTGATGTGATTGAAAGAGTTTATTGCCACCACTGTCCTTAGGCGCTTTTTCATTGCCAGTGTACTTGAAATAATTTAACATTAGATTTAATGAAAAAAAAAACGTTACATTAATTCATACTATTCGATGAAAAGTTTTTGAGAAATAAACGGTGAAACGTTGTGGTGGTTCCTAGATTGAGGAAACTGCCGTTGCGTGGATCTTGAAAAACAATTTTCTCCAATCCTGGTCGGGTTCTAATGGACTCTAGGATAACATTTTTCGTCATCAGGAAGATTACGTTCAATTACATCCAATGGCTGCTTCTTTTCGTGCTCGGTATACAAATCGTACAGAAGAAAGTTTTACTCGAGTGCGTCACTGCTAATCATGAAAAAGCCAAACTTTATTGTCCTTCCATAAAAAAAGTAAATTCTGTTCGTTTTACTAATGTTGTAGAGAAATTTGCAATCATTGATAAGGTAAGTGAAATTTTTACTTATTTAGGATAAGAGGAATTGGAATTTATAAAAGTCTGAAAGTATGAATGGAAATTCACTTAAATTTCGAATTCCATCATAACAAGCTAAATATTCATTTCCCTTTGAAAATTAAGGCCCTTTAAAGTGCGATGAATCTCATACGGCGATTTTAAGTGACTTTAAGTTTTTATTCCGTATATTGCATCACATGTTACAAGTTTATCTCCTCGTTATTGATCAATTACACGAGATTAAAATAGTTTTGGAACAAATTACCAGCGACAAATTTTCAACTTGATATTTCGCAAACTAAAAAAATCAAAATTTAGTGAAATGTAAGGAAACGTTAAATGCCTGTCGTTTGCAGCATATGACACTTTAATTAACTGAACCGCAATCAAAGGCTGGGTTAATCGATTTTTTAACAACGTTCTGTTAATTTCTTATTGCCAGTCGAGTTTTACTTCCATATTTTTATCACTATGGAATTTACGTTATTTAATCCAATATTGCTATGTTGTCAAATGGAATTCCATAAATAATTTTGATACATTGTTTCGGGAATAATCCCAAAAAAGACTGACAAAACAAAATGTCTAGGCTTTGTGCTATCTACCCTCACTTCTTTCTCAAACCAGCTAAGCTGGTCTTTAAAGGTGATGCTTTCGTAACTTTGAATCTCTGCACGTGTTTACAGCAACTTTAAAAAGTCCAAGACGTGAGTTGATTTACCCTCTATGCTCACAATTTCCCCTCCAGAAAGATGACACGATTCGTGATGTGTCCTTTTTGCTCACTTGGAAAATTCTTGGGTAAACTCTATGGTTTTTTGCTGAGAGGAAACGAAAAGAAGGAACGAAAGTAGTGCGATGCCGAGTGGCCACTTGGATGCTAGAAAATCAAGCCATTCAGCTCGTCAATGACAAAGCCGCCTCGGGATAGCAGGGGGAAACGCCTCAAGAGAAAAGCTGACACGTGAATTATTTGGAAACGACCAAGTCGACGAAACATCCAGAAAGACGTTGTACGTAAAAATATCGCTCCAAAAGAAGAAAGATATCTTGTTTCCAAAAAATGATGCAGAACCAAAGTCTGTGATAGTTATTGTTACACGAAAAAATAGACCATAAACTATTTCGAGAGCTTCGTGATTTATTTGTAATATTTTCAAAGATTTATCTGGTACGAATATGGAAAAAACAAAACTGAATTTGTTTCGTAACAAGAGCTATTTATTGTTTCCTTATCTTTTCTCAGCTTACTACTATACAATGATTTCAGAGCTGGAAATTTCCACTCGGTAAAAGTAACCGAAGGGATTATATCTCGAGGATAAAGCTGGATGTAAGTGGACGGCGCTGCAAACGCAAAAAGCGAAGCCTCCTTGAATGGAATTTATTCGTTTTTGCCGGGAGACGTGGGAGTGATGCTTACACGGGAGAACAAGGTAGACGAAAATAGAGCCCATCCAAAGAAATAAGTGATGAAGGATAAATATTACTTGGGCCTGTGTGTGCGGAAAAGCATTTTGCATCTCGGTTGTAAACCAACTGTGTCAATTCGTAGTTTCACACTGTATAATCATAAAGTTAAACATGAATAGGAAATTAGTATCACTACCCAAGTTTTACTCTACTAGTCGTGTTGTATTATGGATTATCATCAAGAAAACTGCAAATTCATGTATCAACAAGTTAATGTTTGACCCCTGAGATTTAATTAGCGAATTATAAGGATTATTCAATGCGGCGATGGAGGAATCAAATCAGTCATTAGCAGAAGTTCCTGAAGTCACTTCTAGATAAAATTGTACATTTGACCATGAGAAAACAAAGGCTACAATCATCTTTGAAGTAGCCTTTGTACCAAACTATAAGGAGCACCTCTAGTCTAAAACAAAAACGAAAATTTTGAGGGTAATGAAGATTTTTTTATCAAATCAACTATTAAGCCGAGGAAAAATTTTTTTTGACTGAACAAAAGAATAAAAAGAGGAAGAAAAGGAAAGAAAGAAACTCATACAAATAGAAGGCTCAAACAAAGTGGACTTCCGTAGTTAAAGGGGAGGATTTGGACGCAAAAAATTGAAGCGGAAATGGTATAAGAAAACTAATGTAACAAAAATAGCTTATTTCGGGAAATGGTTGAAAAAATAAGTGGTAAGACTAGTTGTATTTTATTTAACAATGTAAATTATACACATAAAATATCTGTGATAAAATCGAGCATAAAAAAAAAGGTTATTTAAAAGACACATCCTACAAACGAATAAAAAAAGGAGAAAACTTCATTAAAAAATATTTAAATTAATCTTTAAAAAATATCAAGCGGATTGCACTTTCAAAGAGAATTTTGAAATTTCACAAATTTTCAGTACGAGGGTGAAAAATTTATCCAAATGAAAGCGTAAAATTAATTGAATAATAGTATTAAAAAATCTTGCAACATTAACAAGATCGAAATTTCAGTCCTTTATTTCTAGTTGAGCCACACATTAATTTCTAATCGACGTAGCACACTATATTCTTGCACTTTTTAAAAAATGTTGCAGATATCAAATACTTCATTAACTATCACTTTTGTAAGTACATTTTGTTGAAACTAAAAAAAAAAATCGTTTGATTTCTGGACGGCATCGTCTATTTTTAAAAACAAAACTGACAAAACAATATTGCATAGAGTATCTCTATAGCAGACATTTTTATCAGTTCAATACTCCGCCACTTCCAAGAGAGGGGGGGGGAGGAATGGATGAGAAGGAGGCCTATCGATCGACACTTGCCGTCGTGAGTAGACTTCGTGAGAGATTATACGTCTGCGGTCTGCGGACGAATTGAAGCCTTCATTGAACCATTGGAATGAAAATCATCTCTATATTTGCGGGTTTGTCTCTTTCTTTGGGGAGAAAATCCGACTCGTTCGCGCATTACGACGAGGTTTCTTCAGCTCCTCGTTAAACTGACTTCTTATTTATTGCGATTCCGGCAAATGGAGTGGAAGAAAAGTAATTATCCGGCTATTGTTGTCAAACCGTTTGGTATTTAGACAGAGTTAATGACGCGAGATAATTTCCACTGTAGGAATTATGAAAATGAAGTATTGACTTCACTGTTACTCCTAACGCAATTTTTTATTTAGATAAATTTTTTTCGATGGACCATACATTGGAAAAATAATTAAATAGGATAAACTTGTTTTTCACCTTTGGAATACACCCAGAGTTGATCCACTTCTCTGGAAGATTAAAAACGATAATTTTTCTCATGACTATCGAGGAGGCAATAAAAACATCAATTACTTGGATATAATACCAAATGACCCAAACACAAATCATCGGTATTTATGACGTACAATAAGCAGCTCCGTATGTATTCTTCGAAAGATTTATTGACCGTATTTCGGCTTCGCGCCCTCCACTCGCGTTTATGAGGAAAAAATTGCGCTACGACCGCGTCGATGGCCTGTCGAGTGCGAACGTGAAGAACGACCGAATTCCACATGCCGTTACGGCAAAGAACATTATTCAAGATTAAAAGTGAAAAGTACAGTACAACAAAGGTATGAAAAGTGTATTTTCTTCTGGGTTCATTTTAATTGCTATAATTATTGGGAAAAAAAATTTTATCAAATCGGAAGGTAGATCTTCAAACTCAACTCTCCTTACACCCGATTTATATCAGCCGATGTAGTGAAGTTGATAAAACGGAACTATTGTAAAATGGATGATTTGATACAATTTAATCTAAATTTTGATAAACAATTTTTTCTGTACTATTATTTCAACATTATTCTCACGCATTAATCAAAAAAAGTATAGTTTAAAATAAATGAAGCACATATTATGTGGTAGTCAAGTTTTATTTTTCAATCCAATCCAGATAATGTGAAGCGTCATCTCCTTTAAGTTATCCCTTATAATTATTTCTTTGTGCTTTATGGAAGAAACATTTCTGCACCTATTTTAAAAGTTAATTTTAATAAATTCCGGTGGAATATCTATGTCTATATGACTCGTACACATTGTCACGATTGAAATTACGACGTCTTTCGGTAATAAACGAAAAAGCTCGATTCGCTTCTGCCTAGAGATTAAACCCCAAGGAAGAATATAATATTGCAGCTCGAGGCTCTGTAAACAAAACATCACTGGCAGCATGGGTAGTATGGTAGTATGGTGCGAGCCAACGTACGGGGTCAAACTATAAAGATAGTATAGAGGGGAATGGATTGAATCCATACAGGTATAGCCTTACCTCTCGCCGTCGTCGTTGAAAGCGTAGTCTCCAAGGATGAGGTCTCGTAGACGATACCTCGGCGGTAGCATCATAGACAAGCACGGCTCCGGCTCGTTCATGATGATGCTGGACTTCCTGACTCGATCAATCCGTCGCGCTGCCGTCCGACTTATTGATATCTCCGACCGTGCTTGTGGTGAATCCGCTGCTGCCGCACGATACCTTAGTCGACCCCTTTTTTGAGGTCACATTTGGTTTCTTTTCACGTTGCTGTTGTTTATTTTAATTGCTAAGTCTTTCCTTTTATTTTTTTTTTTAATTTCACGTTCTGTTTTCACAGCGCACTGCGCGCGTAAAAGTTTTCTTGGCAAATACGTTATCAAACATTATAGGCAGTATACGCTTGTATAAAATGTTTATTTACGTTGATTGTGTCTCGCTCTTGTAGTTCGTGGAAATAAATGCAGTATGGGCTTGGTCATTTTTTTTCAGTACACCCTGGGAAACGAATAATTATTGTGTTTTTGCAGTGTCGATGAAATTCTGTGGTTACTTGGAAAAAAAAGGCATTTGAAAACAGTAAATAAAAAGACTTCTAGATGAAAAGAGCAAAGCAGGGAATCGAGAACCTCTTTCTGGTTTTATATTACATTACCACGCCATCTATATACCGCTACAGTTGAAAAAAAAAAAAAAAGGAAAAAGAAAAATACTAAAAGAATACAGTTTCACCGAAAGTGCACAGAAAATCGATGCGTAGAATATTAAACAAATGAAATGGAATCCATGCTGGTACTAGCTGTCAACAGCAGAAAGTAATTTTGATCGTAATAGGCTATCCAAACGCGAAATTAGTTTGCACACACGGACCAAAATATGTAAAACTTTGGAGGCGCTGTCTACCATACATGGTCGACTTGACGATTCGAGCTTTAGGATTTTTGGCGAAAACCAAATTATAATTATCCACAAATCGCAGGCGCTTCCGAAAGTTAAAAAAACCTTTTACACGAAACTTATCCTTTTCAACGTGATAATTCACGCAAGAAATTTATTTTAGGTCTACAGAAAAAAAGAAAAAAAAATGAACCATCGCCGTCGTGAAATTTCTCTCTGGCTCCAAAATTCCACTGCAGGCATCTAACCATCTCTGGAGTTTAGTCCCTAACGAGCGCCTCACGTGCATCATAAGTACATGCGGATTCGTGTCAGTACCCCGCGACTCCTCGTCACCCAAGCTTTGCCCTTACCACTGGATTGGATAAGTTGCCGCAGTGCCGATGCTCGACAGCACGGAAGAACCCGACGAAAGGGAGTAAGAGGGAGGGAAAGGCTTTTTAAATTTTTCAGCGCTAAACCCGCTGAGAGAACTATTGGGGCGAGTAGGCAGAGCTGAAAGTTGGTTGTTTGAAAAATTCAAAGTTAGGAAGAAATGACGGTGAATCGTATAAAGTTGGCTGCGGTGCAGAGATAAAAGTTTGGTTCGACTCGAGCAGTCGAGTCCTTCGATTGTCCATTTGTGTGGCAAGGATTATTGACCGGTGCATAGTGCTTTTCATCATCGATGAGCAGAAGTTTTAATTTTACAACAAAAAAGTACCTTGGCAGCATTGATGTCTCGTCACAAAAAAAAATCGTACGAAGGGGCACCCGAAGAGCTGCATGTATCAACGAATTGTCGGCAAATGAGATAAAAACGTGACACGGGCACGTGAGTCCCGTCTCTTGCACAACTCCATCGAGAGGAAACAGCAAGGGAGTGGGTGCATTGTGCGCGAGCTTTCCCGGATAAATCCAGAACAGGGGCACGATTATGATTTCCAGGAGTGGCACGAGTGGGGGCATGGGTGCCATTAAAAAATGCAGCCCCTCGCGTAAGAGGACATTTGGGTTAACGAAAAGTACGACCTACGACTGTACAGCGAGTGATACACGGGCCAGTGAGTGCGCCCAAATATAAAAAACAAAAAAAAAGCATTCGACTACGCGAGCTTTCAACTCACGGAACTACGTCTGGAGAACAATATCTTTGTCTGGCTTTTCATATTTAATACGAAGCGTGTGCGCTATACATGGGGAGCTTAATTTTGGCTTGTCAAAGTGAAACAAGTATTTCGTCTGAATTTTTCATTTTGCCTAGAAGCGGTGCCTGCGATAACCAAAGTTCACGCAAAGCTTTGGAAGTTAACAAATTGTTTAACACCCACTTACTTCTTTTTTATTTTTTATTTTTTTTAATTTAATTTAATTAGTTTTTTCAGTGAATGCAGGAAAACAGCTCTAATATTATAAGAGAAAAGTGACGCGTGTTTCATCAAGGAAAAATTTCGTACAATTTAATTAGGTGAGCAATTAAATGTGAAATGAGGACGAGCTTTTTCGTGCGTAGTGTACGGAAAAAAAGAGCAGGTTGGCAAAAAGAGAGTAAAAATGTATACTCAGCATTATGAAAATGTCACCTACTCTATGTTCAAGTTCGAGCTTTTTCTAGCATTAATGGGTTTATATCTTTTGAATTTTATTAGTACAAAATTTAAACTGCTCCATCACAACAACATCCAATACTGTTATTTTGACTGAGGCAATGGTCATTACAAGACACGTCAGCTAATTAATATGAATGAAAAGTTAAACAATATTCGAGTAATATTATTATGAGGACCATTTAGAAGTTATACTTTGAGAATAATAAAATACACGTGTCATTGCTTGATGCTCGATATCTTCGAGACAGCGTGAGGGATAACAATGAAAGTAGGAAGAATCTACATACACGCGGGCAAAAGACGAGACTGCTAAGGTGCTTTCAGAGAATATTGTACTCTGGTCTTTTGCACTCTCTCTCTCTCTCCTTCTCTCTTGGCAAGCCTAAAATTTCCAAGTAAAATCAAGGCAGCACTTTCTTACTCTATTCATGGTTTGAAGTTTTTTTCTTTTTAATTTCAATCGAGATTCTGCTGGAGGAAAGCGGGACTCAAAGTTTGGAATCAAGTTATTTTTAAGTTTTGAAAAAGTGATGGATCAAAGTTGTAAGATAGTGGTATTGAATAATGTTGCTCAATAAAACATCAGGATATATTATATACTTCAAACCATTTCATTTTTAATCAAACAAACTTATAACTGCAAAAGTTTTTTTTTGTATTCTCAATGCAGATGAAAAGTTAGTCTTCATCAGTTTTTATTATTTTTTTTTTTTCTTTTTTTTTTTTAAATCAAGTGTTATTAAGAAATTTTATTATAAATTTCTTTTCAATGAAAGACAAGTGAAAAACTTTGAGTAGTTTTCTGTGAACTTTATTAACAGTCAACTGTTCAACTAAGAATTTGTACAGTGTACTATTGAGCTTTAGTGCAAATTAATATTGTATTCATTACTAAAAAATAAAAAAAAATCCTGGATTTTACTTGAATAACTCCTAGTAATTTTTATAGAATAAAATTTTATTTCACATTTTTCGAATTAAGGTATTTAAAATTTCCTTCAAATTAACAATCGGAGAAAATCGAAACAACTGCAGTCGAGCTCAACATGAAATAAAAAATGAAACTTCGAATGGTTGCATTGATCGATTGAGCAGTGCACTAAACTTCCAGTTGTACTCGCATGTACTATTGAAACATTTGCATTGTAGTTACTTTGTAACGTACTTGACCACAAAGACTCAAGAGCATCATAAATTATTACATGGAAATAGATTTTCATTCGGCAAACGGAAATCAAGGCATATTTAAAGTAGAAAACAAATGTCACAAACATGATATGCCATTTTTCAAGCCAACTAACATCGACAGTATTGATCTGTTTTCAAGTTCAGAAATAAGGTACATTAATATTTCAGTCTTTAAATGCCTATTGATTTCTTCATGGCACTTGAAAAAAATATACAAACATCCATGAAATAACAATTTTTTGACGATTTCGTGAAAAATTTTATGATTAAAAAAGCTCAAAGGAAGCAATCAAAGTGCAGCTGTGTAAACTTTTGTGCATACAATCCCCTCAGCGTCGCTATTCAGTAGAAAGTACGTCGCAAATCTCTAAATGAATCCCCGGTGGAGTATTCACACAATACCACTTGCCTCGGTAACAAGCAATTCTGTTCGCCTTTAGAGCATTAAAATTTGAATTCCCACGTGGCTGAAATTTTTTTAGTTCGCTCGTCTAGGCCAAATTGTGTAGCTTTTGAAAAATAAAGCAGTAAAAAATTGTACGTATTCAGGGAAAGTTGCAGGGAACGAAGCAACGACCTGTCAAAACATTAATTTTTTACACTGCTGCTTAATTGGACAAGTTTCGGTTGACCTGAGTATCGATTTCTCGGGGCATCGAATATTCCGGCCAATGCTCGTTTCTCTCTAGTTCCTTCCGATTTCGATTTATTTTTTGAACCAAAAACGTTAATGACGTTTGAATTTTTTTAATTGTACTAAGTATCCGTGTACTCTGATTTTTGGGGTTAAGGAAGAAAAGCGTTGGTTGAATAATTGTGCTCCGGATTTTTAGGAAAAATTATACCAACGAGAAAATGGATGTCTACTGTTATTAGATATACGTACTAATAATATTTATCAATTTATTGAAATGTAAACAAATAAAAATTTGAGTTTTAAAGTTCAATTGCAGGCAAATTGAAAGTCTGAAGCTTAAATAATTATTGATGTGGCTTTTTAAATTATTTTAAAATTATTAAAAAAGTCAGAAATTGAATTATGCAATGATGGCGATTATTTTTCAATGTTTTTTGTAACTAACACGAAAACTATAATTTTTAAATTATTCGATCTGTAACACAAATCGTAATAGTCATCGATCCGCTCAATAATGAAATCTAAATTTAGACATTTAATTTGTTGAAGTTTTATAAGTCTATATGAATAGTCTAGCATATCAGATAATAGTTTTTCGTAAAATAAACTGTAAAAATAAACTCAGAGCAACAGTTGAAACTTGAACCAGCTACAAAACTTTCTTGAAGTTTTTTTTCATACTACCTATACAATATTTTCATATCCTGTAAACGATTGTCATTCTGTATTTTGATCCCTTAGACCAGGTATTAGAAAAAAGAAACTAATTTTTGACACAACGCTTACAATGCTCATTCAAATTTGAATACTATATCTGCTTCACATTAAAACTACATCTCGATTCACTACAAATCACCGTACAAAAAGGAAAAAATCACATACAAAAAACACAGTGAAACACGGAACGTATAGCAGTGTCACTGTCAGCCAGAGAAAAGGCACACACTCTCCGCTAACGTCAACGAGTCACCGCCACTTCACAAGTCACTCGAAAAATCGAATTACCCCAGTACAGCCGAAAATCTAGGCCGACGACAAACGAGCGTACACGTGTTACAAATTACAGCGCGTCCACGACAAGTGTACGCAAGCTTTTTCCCGCCCGTAGCAGCAACTTCCAACGGCGCGAGGCGAGCCCCACGGCGTCTCGCGTTTCAATGACGATATCCCGAGCCTCCACTCGCGGGAAGCCGAGCCGGCGCGCCACGGCCGATGCTTCCTCGTGACGCAGCAAGCTAACCCGCCTATACGGGCCGGACCTACCCTGCGCCTATCAATTTTCTACGGAGATGCTGCGGCTATCGTGTGTGTGAGAGTCATTTCATTTCCTTGTTTTTTTCTTCCACTTCGAGGGCAAGAACTCTTGCATCCAACTTTGAGTGTGGGAAGTAAGGCCATACGAGGAAAAGAGGGTAGAATTTTTGCAATGTGTTGCTACAAACGTTTGACAGATGGAAATTGTGACAAGGGAGGTTTTTCTGTAGCAAAATAAGTAGATGGTTGAAAGTTCCTTCCGAGAGTACGTCAGGGAACACGATGGTTAATGTAATGGACCTTTGCCAATCATTCGTATGTGCCACGTCTCGAAATAACACATAAGTATAAGTATTAAGCGCTATAACAGGATTTTTTTGTGTCAGGAGCTTACGACAAATTTGTAGTTTTATTTTTTGACAGGTCACGTGCTGATGCCATCCAAAAGTTTTAACTTATCAAGTGAAAGTACTGCAAGATATGCCAACTTGCAATTAACTTCGACCATTTCAAGTATATGTGTTACATTACAAAGTAAGTTTCTTTGATGTTGTTCATGAATATCATCAACCATTGATTTCCAACATATCTTCTCAAGAATTTCAAAGTGGTAAAATATCCACTTTTGAAAAAATTCTGACGTCAATAAAATTTCATCTATTTCGGATGTTCAACCTCAAGTACGCAGACGTATATTTTTCAACTCCCAGCCGTCAGAGCCAACACCGTGGGAATCATTTATTTTCATTGGCTGTAGCGAGTGAGGGTGTTGTTTATTTTTTTTAGTTTTTTTTTTTTGTTTCAGAAACCTTGACTAGCTAACTTTTTGCTTATTAAACTTGAACAGTATAAATTGTAGAAAGAGTTCGTGGAAAAGGGGGTGAATATTGAAGTTCTCATCTGATGTATGTTTTATTTGATGTGATGATTTGTAGTGGAAACACTGGGGCTCAATTTGAGTGTTGCAGTGATTGAATGAGAGCATCCGTTTATCCACGTATGCAAAAGTCAACAAACTGCTTGCAAAAGGAATGGTAATTGCTGTATTTAATTTAGTAATTTCAGAAAAATTACCTCTGCCATTGTTTCGTATTTAACGAAAAAATATAAAGAGTCTGATATCCAACGGTATCGGTATCGAATCAGCCGATAGCGTTCGAAAAAAAGAAGAAAGGGCAGCAGATTTTCAGCTGTTGCTCGAATGTGCGAGCGTCACCTTGCCAACGCGAAAAAACAATTTTTCTCGCACCGTCTTCTTGACCGGTTTGCATTTTTTTTTCGCTAGTTGCCGTAACCTTCAGTTCACGCATTTTTTCTACTCACTCCTTGACCTACCATCAAGAAGCGCGCAGCACCAACGTCTCCTTTCTTCGGCTTTTGAAGTTGCCATCGATGTGGGCGCTTTCCTGCTGCTGTTCTTCCTGTCTTTGCTAGTTTTTTTTCGCAGCCATACTTCTCCGTGAGCAAGTTCTTCAAGGCAAAAAGGGTAATAAGATACGACGGACACAGCAAAACGGGTGGGACGAGAATATTAAAAAAAATACGAGTTCACGAGTTCACAGTTCATAGAACATCAGTTCTCACGAGTATTTGTTCTTACACATTTCGTAAGGGCGACGGCCCGGATTCGGAGCCTTTGGCTCAGCCGAACATCCAGGTTGGATACTCCTGGGTTACGCGTTTCTTTTTTTCCTGATCAAACAGGACCACGAGTTTTTATTCCAAAATATACAAGTTTTACATGCTCTTTCAGTAATAATTCTTTCTTCATAACCTTATTTTTATGCTTTCCTTTTCAAACCCACTCGTAAGTAAACAATTGTTAGATTTTTTTCTCATTTTGCTGTGGTGATTTGGCACATATTTTTCATTATAAATACATTGTAAAGCTAAGTTGTTTGATGTATCATTTGTTTAAATATATTATTTTGTAAAAAAGAGATATTTCAGTTGTGATTCAATATTTAAAAATTAATCAAAGGAAACATATCAAAAAACTAACACAAGAAATTATCCAGGTTCTCTGAGAAAACGAGAAGTTGTGAGTCAGTAATTCAGCCATTCTCGATTTAAAAATGTATTATTACTTTCAGTTATTCGTCTTGTTGCTGTATCTATTTTCAAAATTATTTTTTGCACAAAAATTTAAATGCAAGTGGTAGCTTAAAGATTAACCCACATTATTTCACCTTTAATACGTTTCTTCGTCTTTTTAACTTTGATAGTTGTAAAGAGTAAAATCGTTTTTGTTTGATATTTTAATTTTATAAGTAATTATTAAAAACTATTTTTGCAAACATTTGTAAAAAGATATTCATCAGTCTGCTCGTTATTATAATCTTATTATTTTATCTTCTAAAACTGTCCAGCGATCCAATTGGTAGGGCCTGTAAAATATTTTCTAAATGAACATTGTAGATGGACGATATCCATTTCTAGAAAAAATATAATACACCTAAACATTATCTAATAAATAATTATAAAAAAAAAAAAAAAAAAATCATTTACCAAAGTACGAACACGGAGTATCTTGTTTAAAATGTACATACGATTAGCCTACTGTTACTATCTTCGAGTAAAATATTGCTATCATTTCCTCAAACATTTGGATATGGTATAGTTTTCACGCGATAGTAACCTGTAAAAAATTTCTTTAAAAAATATTTCTTATAATCCTGATTTTGTTTTATCAAAAATTATTATTAAATATCCATTACTTTTGAATAAAATATTCAAATTCTTAAGATATATAAATGCACTGAAATTTAATTTAAAAAATTTTACTGCCCTACGAAACATTATTAGATGAAAGAAGAATTAAAAAATTATACGCTTTTACTAAACTCAAGTAAGAAGAGTACAAGCTTTTAGATCGCATTAAAACGATGTGAGATGGCGGTGTGCGTGGCAGATAATTATGGAAGCTCATCAGACTTTCACCAGAGTCAGCTATTACGGATGACAAGGATAAAAGAAAAAGACAAATCGTAGCATCGGAAAAAAAATTAGAATAGAACTTTATTGAGTATTGGTATTTATGAGAACTAAACTACATATTGGAGGCAAAAATCGAAGCATGAATAGCGAAATCTGAATAGTTTATCTATTATTTGCAGTAACGTAGTGGAAGGAATGATAAATTAACATTATATGATAAACAAGCTTCTGAAAGAATGAACGTAAACACTTGTTACGTGCAAACTGTCTAAGGTGGAGAGAAGATCGAATTAAAAATTATGCGGCACTGGAGGGCATAATCCCGCCATCTATGGAGCTTTACTGCCAATCAACTTAAAATTCGATAAGTTTCGTCAAAAGCTCTTTGGAAAAATAAAAATTTGGACATTTTTATACTCTTCAGAGATGAATTTTACAAAAAAAAAGTCAACAAATTTAGCCGTAAACTTTGTCGAGATCACGTACAGTTGTAGATATCAATTGTACCAACTGAAAAGCGAATCGTGACTGGCTGAGGCGCCCACCTCTAGATGTCAGCAGCTCAGCGTCATCGAGCGCTTTTGATTCCACAACATTATAGCTGTTTGCCTCCCTCTGTTCTCTCAATCTTTGAATTTCAAGTATAATATATTCTCCATCCCTTACATACATACTACTAAAATTTCTTAACGGTATCGCTGATTTTCTGTTCATCCTTTTCACATTTACAAAATTTTTATTTTAACTCATCCTCTGATTCATCAACCCCGTTTATGCCACAACGATATGTCATTGCTTACCACTTGATGGCCTCAACAGTCAAGGGCTGTTCATTCTCACCGGAACAGCGATGACGACGAGGAATCGCTATGGCTTTTTATTACATAAGCGAGAGACACACGCCAGCGTCGCCGCGATATTACATAATTCATGCGATTCGAGTGCTAACTTGCGCGATTATTGCAGGGCACACATTATAACGGGAGGAGATAGACTACATACCGATTAGCGCGCACGTATGCATCTATGACAACTCATTTTTTCTGACACCCTTTATTCACACTGAAATAATCCTGTTTGTCATTTATTTTTGTTGTTGCCAGATATTTACGCGAACGAGCAACATTGTTTTTTTCACTCCTCGACACTAGCAACATATGTGCACCGGGTGGATGTCTATATTGTTAGAAAAATTTTAATTTCGAATTAAAAATATTTTACTTACCAGCTTCACATGAAACAGAGTCATCTTGTTCAGAGTAAGATTTCTAACTAGTGGAAGATCTAGGATTCCTAATACTTCGTTGTATACAGATGTACCTAAGCTAGTATCTCTGCACGTCCTTTCAGAATTTTCACCTTTCGTAAATTGCTCCTTTGTGATGAATGAAGACGTTTCAATTGTGATCCATTTCGGACTTCCACTTTTCTTAAAAAGTCAACCAAACGCTGCATGAATTTTTATTTTTCAAATTACCTTCGTTTACTACAGACCGTCGAAGGGTTGTAGAAAGTATCGTCACGCTCGACCGAGCGCTGCTACACGCGTAAAAACTTTTGTCATTACAAATGGCAATTGGGTATTTTTTATTTATTTTTTTTTTTTTTCACGCCATGTGGAAGTAATCAGGGCTTATGCACGGATACAAGAGCTTTACGGAGCTTGCGTCGAAATCAAGTCGACTGAAAGCGAGCACGCGACCCTTGCATGCATATATTGTATTGTGTGCCGATGTGGTAAACGTTTGCATGAATTAAACATGAATTATTGATCCTTCGACGCACTGCAGGGCAATTAGTTTTTATGACAAATTTATTGCGATACGTGCACACATATACGTGTGCATGCGCGTTGAAGTTTATTAGCTGACGCTGTAGGGAACTTTTTGTTTCTCCTTGCATGCGATTCAAAAGTTGATGTTTGAAAATAATTTCGGTCGAGCTTCGTGACATGTATTAACTTTTTGTCGTTGGAAAACACAATATATATCGTATTGATTTGTAAGCTACAACTCAATTTCCCAATAACAAAATGTATCATGTGCCGTAGAGTCGAATCAACGTTTCATACCGTTTTGTGAACGAAACAGAGAGAGTACGTGTAGTTAGTCATACACAACGGTTCGTTTAATGAAAAACGCTTCGTCAACCTCGCTCTACTCCTCAAAATTCCAAAACACAAAACATACCATATAACAATAAAGCCATAAACATTTGCAAACGAGATACCTTTCCGCCAACTAAGAAAGCTATGTAGCTGATCGTTACCTCAGCTCGGATGACGCGTCAAGGGAGGAAGAAAAAAAAAAATCGAGCCCCCGCGTACTCAAAGTAGGAGAATGCAACAACGGAAGGAAGGAGAGTTTCGTAACGACTGCAACGGCGTCAATTGATTTTACGTGCAGTGAAAGCTCGGAAGATCGAAAGCTCGTGCTTTTTTTATCAAATTTTCCCAATGAGGGTGAAAACGAGTAATTTTGGCTGTAACACAACCGCGTTACTCGAAGGTGAATCCCGACGCGCTGCATTGAGCTTCACGAGAAAACGGTGATTAATGTTTCTCTTGTATAGTCTCCTCCGTGGCCAATTGAACGCCTCGCGGGACTCCTCTCGTTTTGCGAAACTGCCGTCTTTCTCCCTTCAGAAATCACGAGCAACAAATCACGATAATCAACCCCCCCCTTTCCACCTCTTGTTTCAAAAGAACAACGAAACCCTTGGTTACGTACGTACACGTACAGGCTGTAAAGAGCGTGCAGTCGTGCGTCAATCATCCAGGGTCGGGGGGCTCCGAGATTCTCTGATTCGCCCGACAATTTATGCTCGAACCATCGGCCGTCGATCGCGCAATCCTCCGCATCTCGTTTTCGGGCAGCTGAGATGGGCACTTGCTCTCTTTGCCCCCTTGACTGTCTTTTGTAGGGGAAAAAAAATATATGATCTACATGACTCTGGACACCGAATCGGCTGGCAAGCGCCAACTAGCTAAATATACAATAACATTTCCCCCTCCCCCTTTCCTCCAGTAGCCTCCCCGTGCTCCGTTTGGGCCCAGCAGAGAGAGGGGCTCGCGTCACAATCTTCCTTACGTAACGGAGCACATACGTATACTCTAACTTACACGTGCACATTGATAATGTAACCAAATGTATGTAACGCTTGCATAAGCGTGGAACTACGGCAGCCGGGAGTTTGCGATATTCTTATACGTATATATACGTGTACACCACCAGTCGCGCGCCTATACGAACCCTCCCGTCTCTTATATTATACACCTTCCCTTTTTATCCCTTCGTTCTTTAACGTATATGTGCATGTGTGTGCACGTATCCTTCGGCAGCGCAAGCCGTAATCTATTGTTCGGAGGTGTTGTGCAATGAGTCGCGAGTGAGCCTCCCAATATAAATATACAGCGCACGGCGACATAACAAACGATCGCTCATGTATATGTATGTATGTATATGGGGAGGGGGGGTCGCAAAGGATCTCGGATGCGGACAGGATGAGCCGGAGTTTGATAACGAGGAGGTATACGTAAGTATCGCGTTGATCACCGGGAACTTACGGGAAAGATGCCTATATACGCGTACTTCGTTCGAAGGTGAAACGTGCGAAAATCTTCAATGGCTTATCGCATTTTTTCGTTCGACCGATTACAAAGTGCGACGCTGATAATGCGGTGTAACACATTATGTCACCGGTGAATTGCGTCACGCTGCTTATTGGCAACTTTGGATTCGACTTTTTTCTGATCGAATTTGCTACGGTGACGCGGTGGGTAATGCGTTGCTCTGGGCTCGAATTACAACATCGTTTTCATCCGATTACATTGTTTTTGGATTCGTTAAAAGTATACATATATTGTATTTATGAACACTCGTTGCACTCCAAGTACTAGGAAAATCTCATACATCAAAACTGTAGCAAAATCACACATGACGATTGACATTTTCACTAAGAAATGAAAACACTTTTCGTATGGACACTCGTAGAGTTTCTTTGACTATTTTGAATTTCGCGAAAGCAGTTCTGTAATGCACGTCCATACCATATTGAAAGAAAAGAAAAATCCCAACAATAGGATCTCACATACACGCGTGCGTAGGTATATTATACGCACTGGTTGACGCGTCGACAAGTAATTCATACACCTATGTGGAGGTAAAAATATACGTCGCGAGATAGCAATCTGTCATTGAGTCTTACCTCTTACGCGTTTACGTAGGCTCGTTTCGTAATCGATCCGCGTCGACTCTCGCAGAGCCGAACAATAACCAACTTATCACCTTCAGCAAGCTGCCCTCGGATTCAAATTTTGCTTGAGTTATTTTCTCGAGTGCGTTGCGTTGCTCATTTCTTTTGGAGCATTAAAAACGCTCTACTTCGGCCACAGTCGAGTCCACCTGTTTCCCTCGATCGTATATAAATAAACACGTAGGAAAAAAAAGCTCCTTCCGCAGCCTTGGGGGAAGCTAAAAAGAGGTGCTCCGTAAAAGTTTATTGCCCATAAATATAAAGTCACGGAGCAGTGCTGAGGTGCACGCGCAAGTAGGTATATTAATAAACCCTCGTCGCCTCGATAAACCTCCATGGACTACAATACGGGATAAGCGTGCAGCGTGACGACCTTCTTCCGTGTGCAAAAAAAGAAAAAAATAAAAAAAAACGCTTTGACGCATTAACCACATCTTTCCCAAAGATGGTGTAGGTGTATATACACGAACAAAAACAATGTACGCCTAATGGATTCGTCTCTTCCTGCTTAAGCGCTTGTTATTCTGTTTTCGCGTATCCCCGTCACGCGTTAGCCGAACGGAAGCTTAATATTTGCGTACTCCTTTTACCAATGCAACGCACGATCGAGCGACGGAGACGGGATGTTCAAGTATGCGTGGCACGCGCTAGTGCGCGCGGATAATATCAACGCCTGCCGGGCGATTGATTCGCCGAGGCAAGTACAGTCGTTGCAAGCTCGACAGGTTTTAGATACAAGTATACATCCCGGATCACTGAGATTACATTTATTTGGACTCTGATCGAAAATTTTGGATTGCTCCGCTCATCCGTACTGGCAGTTTTTAATTACTTTCGGGGGTGGCCAAATCGCCCCGTAATCGAGCCCACGAGGGAGCGAGATAAAAAAGTAAATTTTACAATCCATGAATCGACGTTCAGCTGTTACTCCCTCTCTCGTCGATTATCTCGAAAACTCGTCGACGAGTTCATTCATTCGTAAAGTACCTCTGCACAGCTTAGCCATTCACTACTGTGGGCACGCTTATATATACATAATTTGCTGCACTGGCATCGTTGGAGTTAAAATGGCCACTGAAGAAAGGGACCATCGTCCAAGAACGAGAATCCGCGTCATATAATGCAAGTCGTGGGTGTACGTGCACGTCTAATCTATATACACGTACATAAATATAAATATACACTGCACCACAAGTAGCATATAATACGCGTTGCGTAAGACGCGGCGCATACCTATACGGGGTACCTTTCACGCAGTCGATTTTTCACGACCGTACAGCCGGCCATTGTGTGTAACCGTATTATACCACTTTGTCGCCTGTACCCGCGTGTGTATACCTATTATGCGGCTGGTATTTGCGTTGTTTCGTATCGGCCACCGCGGCTCGGCTGACTCGCGCGTTTGCCTCTTATTTAGCTTTGAAGTAAGTATTGCATACCTCCGGGTAACCAGTGCGCGTGCGGTGCTCCATCGAAAATAATACACTCACCCACTCGATAATGCAACAACTGAGCTTTATTTTTGTTTTTTTTCCTCCATAGTTTGGGGTTTTTTCCCAATCTTCCGTTCACCCGTAGATTCGTTGATTGTTCGGAAGCTCACTTGGATGGAGCTAACGCACGGTTTTATGCTCCAACGCTCCAACGCGTGCTCTCGGCGCGATTTTACGTAACGCATTTATATGCTCTTACGCATCGTCTTCGTCTCCGTTAAAAATGAACTTGGCGAGGACATTCAACAGAGCCGAGACTCCTTTGGTTGTTCGCATGGATTATTATTTATATCTTTTTGGCAACAAATGTCTCGCAAACGGCGTGCAGCTACCGAATGATGTTCAGCAAAATTTACCGACCTTTAGCGAGTGCTACGCGGAGCCGAGAAGAAGAAGATGTAATTGTCGTTTAATATTCATGTATATACCTCGGAGGCATTGTTGTGCGCGGGCTTATGTAAGTCCACGTGTCGCATAAAGAGGAAACTAAATTTCTCGACGTTACACCACGAACATCGCTAGGTCGTAAAACTTTTTTTTCATTTTTTTTTTCATGAAACCACATAGCACCCGTATTCCGATGGTATAACTCGCGCGTTCGCCGTTTACGAGCTCGAACGTGTATTATACCCCTGGAAACAGAGTTTGTGGTCTATGGGTCGGTTATTCTGGTACTGACTCCGAGGTGTACAAGACACGTGGCTGTGACTGCGGATGACTTCCAACCTACTCCAATGAGAGTACATGACATGCTGTTTTTTCCTTTTTTCTTTTGTCATGGCGTTATCAATTTATAAAACACATTGCAGGAACAATTACCTTAATCGACCAAGTATATATACGTAAGAAGAGTTTAAAATATTGAAATTCTTGTCACGTGGACCTGTTTTTTTTTTGTCTATCAAAAATACATTAGGACTCTTCGCAAATGATGGTAAAATTCATTTCGTAAAAAAACATTGAACCGTGAAAAGAGGAAAGTCATCCCCATGTATTCGAATATCTTTTCATCGAGCAGGTAGACCATGAATCTACAATTTTCGAGATGCCGATCCGTTCGGCACCGGTATGAGCCTTACATTTTTCATGTTTCATTAAAACAGCAAATTGGCTCCTTGGAATGCAGTCTCCACGCACTTGCACGAGTACATATACTCCAGCACGTGACCACTTGCAAATTCCTCGATCGCGTTCTTTCCATCCGCAGCGCAAGCCGCCAATTTCATCCACGAAACATGCACTGTCCGATCCGCAGCTGAAAACCGGAGACGTGTCGAAAGAGCGATACGTCTGACGATTTCATGCCAATTTAAGCTCAACCCTAAAGGTAAGAGAAACTGTATGAATAGATATAATTTGCCAAACTTATAGACTGAGAAATGACGTTTGGTATCTTCTAGCGTGCCCATCATATACCCAAACGTACGGTAGTAAAATCGTGTGCAATTCACCCCCTGGATCTTGATCTTAGTCACGATGCGCATGGTCACATTGGGCGGTTCTATTTATACGGATGGATAGAGAGAGGGAGCGCATACAGTGTTCCGCGGCTTATTAGCGACGATCGCACTTACGCAACTTGACGAACAAGCGGATAAAACGTTGCAAGTGCAACAGCTTCTACTGTAAATGCGACAGCCAAGCCGGCAGACGCGTTTTTCCCCTCGAGTCACCCGCGCTGGCGATGGCTAACCAACTTGTCTTCATTACGCGTTCTCTTTAACTCTCGGCGCTTTGTACTAGCGAGATTGATGCGCACGACGTCGGCGGATCGTCGTGATTTTTCGTGCCCCGATCCGTCGAGCGATTTCATCCGAATTCCTTATTTTTAGCGCCGATTTTGCCTCGGAGCTGTTTTCGCGGACCTCCGCTCAAGCGGACGTGGAGTCGAGAGAAAAATTATCATGCAAGGGCGCTGATTGCGTTGCTCGTCGTTCGGTTGAAGTGCAACTCTTGCCGTGCGTACATTACCATCACCGTTTGGACGCACCAAGTAACAATATGACGAATGAGAAAAAGCACATTTCTACAAAGCTTACAAAAAAGTAACAATTTCTTATCGAAGGAGCAAAAGACATCGGGAATGGAGTTGATCTGTCGGAGAAAGTACAATGATAAACTAAGTAAGCTCTACATGCACCATTAGGCTTTCGTTGTCTCTCGAAAAAGTTTGTAATTAATAACGTTCAATCGAATTCAAGGGTAAACGGAAGTGCTTTTTTATGAAGGATGACATTTTTGCTCGATCAAGCGGAACTTTGAGAGATTTTTCTTCTTCAAAATCTCCATAAATTGGTTCATCTTCTCTTTTAATTTTGCTCTCTGATATTTTGGTGGTCTCTCTTCGTTTTCTTCTTTAAAAAACATTCAAAAATTGGACCATACAGTTTGCTTCAACTTACAAATTGTTATTATTTTTCAAAGCTTTACGGGAGATCACACATTTTCCACACGAAGTAATAAATTTTTTTGGTGAGATGACAACTTGGGCAGACCAAACAACGATAGGGTTGCAGTTATTTTATTACACGTGCTTGGAATAGTAAACAATATCGTTGAGTAGCAATTATTAGATTACTCCGTCGTTGTACGTATATAATACGAGTAGGCGAGCACACACGTGACACAGCCATTGACTGTCCATTACGCCTCATTGCGGATACCAAAAGAGCCAAACGACTTTTCAACGATATATTGTATTCGTCGCTGAGGAACCTTTCGTTGCGATTATATTACATATGGCAAGACCTTACACAACTCCCGCGAGCAAGTATCATCGGCGGGAAAAAATGGTGTTGCGTAAGTGATGCCGATTGAAACAGAGTGTTCCGACGATCAGCTCGCGTTGCGGGTTTCAGTCGTTTTTCAATGATCAGGAGGTTAAGGGTTTTTCCATCCATGTAATTTTAATTTTCAAAAATTTCGAAAATGGGATTCTTTTCACATTACCATCGTAACCGCGTGATGCTATGCCTGTTCTGTAAAGGTTCTGACCACGGGGGCGATTATGTTGCACTTGTTACGTCTTTCATTACGTAAATTGAGACTTTACCGTTTGGGAAAAAAGTGTGTCAATTGGACAACTTTGTAGAAAAACATCGGATTTTTTTTTTGGCGCTTCTACGCATATGCGTGCAGCATAAATCATTGCCGATCATATAATTCATTGAGATCTGGTTCGTGCTGATGCACTTGCGAAACTTCTTACGAGTAATCGACGAGAGCACCAAAAAGTACTACCCACGGAATATTTACTTACAGTTTTTGCTGATGAAATCTTCCAAGCCAACGGACGCGTGTTTGTGTGAATAAATTGTTACTTGTTGCAAAAGTAATTAAATATTTATTGACAAATTAACATAAGCATATCAGCGAGTCCGTGAGAATCGATACGTTTTCAAACTAATTATTAATACCTCATAATTGCAATCAATGTTGCAAACTCGGCAAAAAAAAAAATGCGCGCTCACTCACAAGTGTTGAACTGTACAAAGCGACCCTACATTGATAAACTAAGAAAATCAAAGAATCCATCGATGGGAAATCACATCAGCAATAATTATATGAAACGGTGCTTGTCTTTTGCACCAAGATTACAACTACCGCGTCAAACAGCTGATGGAAAAGGGCGTGCAGCGTCGCAGAAAAATCATCATAAATTTCCCTGGCGATGAAAATTGTTTCGCAGTGTAAGGACCAAAGATTTATACAGATCGGGTCGACCCACGCGCGTGGCACACTTCAATTTAGGATAGATCCAGTCCGATGGGAGAAGGCGAGATTTTGCAAAAGTATATACAAAAGAGAAACTAAATGCCGGGGTCTCGTAAGATCGCGATTATTAAATCGCAATAGCGGGTGCGGAGAGCGCAATGGGTAGGTACGTTTCGTAACCTTTTATAATAGCACCGCGTTGTTTGGAAAAATGATAATAATGCGTGGCAAAATTAAAAAGTGCAGCCGAAGAAGGAAAAAGAAAAAAAAAAAGGCAAATATTATGGCGCCTAACGCCGTAAAGGTGAGCATAACTAACCGAACCATTATGTCGTAATGTATAACGGATAGCTACGGGAGATTGTGCAAGAGGGGTCGTGTAGACACGCGCGCAAAGCAACACCTCGAGAGACGACCAATTACGTGGAAGGTATAGCCCTCGCGAAGCCGAAAACACGTGCCGTGACCTCCTTTTTTTTTTTTTTTTTTTTTTTTGTTTGTTCTCCTGTAAGTTGACAACTCCGGAGAATCAAAGAACTGCGGTAAAAAATATTTCGCCCCCGTACGTCGCAAGATGGTACATGTATATACACCGATGCAGCAACCAGCCCGTCCCACCAGAGATAGAGACGTAAATTTGCGAAATAATAATCATAATTGTCGTTACGTAACGACAGCCGCTCCGTTGTAACGATTACACGGGCTCTGTGCGCGTCTCGTGAAAATAATAATTTGCCGAGCACGACAACTTTGGCTGCACTTTTTGGTCGTTGCTGTCGTTGTTGCCTCACGCGTCGTTCGCCTCTATAATGCCCTGCAAGTCGAGCTGCAAGTGTCCCCGAGTCTCGTTCTTTATCGGAGATCCCTTCTCTTTTTCAATCGCATTGGCAATAGCGTCCACAAGGCTAATGCACATTTTACTTTTCGATAAAGAACACGTGACCGCAACATCGACGCTTTTTCATTCTCACTATAATAGATGATTGAAACGTAAAATAATCGTTCATCTACTTAATTATTGCACATGACGATAAAAGACGATTGTCCTAAAATTCTGATCCGAAAACTAATATGCACGCGTGCATCGGGTCCCACCCGAGAGATCCGATACTTTTACATATTGTATAGTTATTGTATTTATAGTTTTTGATGCCAGTCCTTGCTGTGTAACTTTAGTCGCGCTCATGTGATTGTTTGTCGCAGAGAAACAGTAGAGCAAAGAATGTTCTACAAAAACCATGAAACAAGTATATTCATACAGGAAAACTTAAAAATAAACTCCTCTCGTAGAAAAATCTGGAATATTAATTAAAAACTGTGTACTCCCACGATTACGAGTTACCTCGTTGGTCGTCCAAAGAGGGATCTTTGGTTTTTTTTTGTTAAGATTATGTTATAGATACGTGGGCCCAGAGGGATTGGTAAGCAAAGCAATCACGTATACAAGTAGACATGGATAATTTTTAAAAAAGTCACGTTTTATGTTGGTTTGTTAATAATTTTGGGGCAAAAACTTTCGAAACGAGAAAAAAAAATTTACTACCTATTATTTACAAAGCCTTACCTCACAGTATCCTCCTAAGACTATCCCAAACTCGATTCCGATGTCTTTAACGATCACATTTGCGCAACAATACAAAAAATCGTGCGCCAGCTAGTCTCTTCCCCCCCCCCACTATTGGACTTACATAAAGCCCACCTCAAACTCGTCATGGGAGACGGAATCATGACAGCTAGCTTTACTTTTTTACGCAGTTGGCCAACTTTTTGGTTCCCAGCTAAGAAAATCTGATATGGCACTTTCTGGGCAGAAATTACGATTTTTTTTTTTTTTTTTTTTTTTTTTTTCATTGCCCACACACAATTTGTTTATCGATAAAGTTCAAAGTAATCCCCACCTTGTTTGGCTCCGATGCAATTTTCATGCTGATTGATCTCATTTATTGCATTAAACGTGTATGAGTAAACTTTATCTTTGATTGCGTAAAAACAAGTCAGTCGTGCACCAAATATTTTATCGTAACGTGACATACATAACTTTGGTCTCTTAAATTGTACGCAGGTGGTAATTTTTTGGCCTAGACATTACCAGTGCCCATAATAATCATTTGGTAATTTTAGGAACACGCAATATTCTCGATGAACTCGCCTCCGCCGTGTTACTTCATAAACGCTTATGACATCATACTCGCACAACTTTATACGCGTGTAACGTAATAATTTTTTTTTTCCCCTCTGAACATTATCTCAATTACGCAATCGACGAGTTTGTAATGGTCTCTATCAACGAAATTGTGTGTTAAATTTAATGAGCTATGCTTTACCGCTGAATTGAGAAAAAAAAAATGTCTCCATCGCGGTTCTTGTCAGTACGAAGATGGTTCGAGAGGGAAAAAGGACACTTTCGACATAATTAATCGTTGCTACCACACACTGTCCACTTACGAGCAAAAAATATTTTTTACTTGCCAAGTTTTCTTACTGTTTTTCGACGTTACATCTCAACGAGGCTCGAGTAAGTAAACCACATGACAGGAATCGCGTCGCAGATAAACCGATGATTTAATAAAGTGGAGCTACGCGCTCGTGTAACTGTAAAATAACGATACCCCACAATCTGCAGAGCAACCAATCGTGAGACGCATCGGTCGTAAACCATCGTTTTTTAAGATCACCTCCGAAAAATTCACGTAACCGATTTGCTCGGGAAGCTGAAGGTAAAAAAAAAAAAGAAAAATTCTATCCACTTCCTAGACGGAGCATCGCGGAGGTCCGTGATTTTTTGCCCGTTCCGAGAAGACAATTATTCGAACGAAGGAGATGAAAAAAAAAAGAAGAAAAAAAACTCTAGACGAAAGATCGATTTTATTCGTGAAGCAGATAAATTGGGCACCAAAAAGAGAGAGAGGGAAGGGGAGCTCGTTCGCGCTCGAAGGACAAAAGAGAGGAAGCGATGGAAAAATGGCGACACTCGTTGTGTAAAAGCGTATAGCCCTCTCCCATTGCTCTTGTATACACGATACACGCGTGTGGGTACACGCATATTATACAGAGAGGAAGGAGGAATCGATAGATTCACGGTCGGACGAGGAAAGGAGGGGCCTCGCGTTACGTAAGGAGAGTGTACGTGTATACGTTATATAGGTGGTGGTGGAAGTCAAAGTGTGGCAGACAAGCACATCGTGTACACCTATATATATACCTGCGATGGACGCGGACGGCCGTGCATATAAGGGCTCTGGATATTTTTATCCTTGAAGCCCAGACCGATTCCTTGGAACTCTGCAGAGCTCTTGGGTGATGTTTTTTCATCGAGTATCTTTTCACGTATTATTAGGAGTCGTCGATCCGAGAGAAATATGCCACAAGTTAGTTTGGGAAAAATCAAAATTTTGGTTGGATCATGCTAATCGTTATATTCATGAAGCCGTTATGTCCGAAAATTTTCTTCGTGGAAAAAAAAAAAAAAAAAAAGAAATATTACCTAATGTCATTACGCGTATACTCCCGATATCTTCTCGAGGCCGCGATTAATTAAATTTACACCAATTTCCAATTTAAGATTAGTCACGCAATTACAGGGCCGATGTAACGCACACCCCACTTCCACAGCGGTGCCCGGAGCATTGTGTGGATGGGAGAAAAATAGCCGCGCGCCACGTAACAACCGGTAAAACTACTCTCGAAACCCACACAATGCGAAAAGCGTAGGGTGTCATGAAGGGAAAGGGGAAAAAAAAACTTGGACGAAATAACTATTTCGACGAAACGAATTACGCAATTGGAAGTGCAGAGGTGTCGATCGCGCGGTGACACTTGGAAGAAGAAAAAAAAAAAAATCTCGGATGCACGCGAGTCGATGCATTTGATACGTGAAAACGGCAACAACGGCTTGTCGAGCTTACAAAGGAAAGCGTTTCTAAAGTGCCATTAAATTGCCTCGGGACTGAACAATAGACTCACGCGTGTACGCAATCAATTTAGGCGTATACATTACCGATCGTCGTGTAATTAAATGGGGAAAATTCAGTGTTTCGGTCGTGTTTACGAGCGCGACTTCGTCATCGAGGCCTCTCTTGAAATAAATCAGAGGATCATGTGGAAGATTAAAATACCTCATCGTGCTGTATGAAAAACGCGCTGTCGTCAAAAAAGCGTCCCTGTGTGGGTATACATTATATCGAGAAATGACGAAGCTGTAGGAAAACGCTAATCGATTGTGCAACGAAACGTGTAATTTCTTTAATTTGTGGCTCTTTATACGAGCTCTCATGGGCCGTTTGACTCATCGCATGGGACATCCTTTTTTGCACCCTTATAGATTTGTATTTCCATTTTAAATTCCAATAGAGAGGTGATATGTATACCTATATACGTGGGTACAAAGTACGTACACGTACGATTACAAAAGAGAGCGCGAGAGAGTGAAAAAAAAAAAGGATTATAAAATACATAATACCCACCTCTGCCCGACTCCTAAGTACACATATACGTATACTATATTGTAGATGGATTGGTTAACCGCAAAAATGCCTATATACATGGATACGATGTAACATTCACGGCATGTATATACATTTATCTACACAGGGCGTATGGAGAGAAGGAGCAGCTGCCGTACTTACATATGGGTTTCGTCACCGACTCGTTCGTGTCTCACACCGACAATGGAAATGCGCATGAAAGGTTACGTGTTTCCACACAACGACGCGCGGCCAGACCGACGAGTTATGAAATAGGGGCCCGTACAGCCTCTCTCACTCTTTCTCTTGTATTTCGCGTCTATGCTGTAGCACGGGTTTTCAGCGCCAGAGTGTCTCTCCTTTTTTTTTCTGAAGGGAGGGTCGAAACATCGAGGTCGTCGGGATCCAAGGGTCTATCGTTGCCGATTTTTTTTCCTATATATTTTTGAGGTAGGTAAATATTTAATAGTGAAGTATCCATTACATTGAGCTTTTTGTACACACATGTCCTTAACGGAGGGACTCGCGCAATTTAGCAATGAAAAAGGACCGACCAGGTGCACGGTTTGGAAGTTTCAAGGATTACCTGCACCTGTATTGTATGTCCACACACAGTTGTCAGAAGAAAAAAAAAAAAAGAAAAAACCGGCGACGACTTTTGCTCGTATGCCCCGTGGGCGATAACCTTGACTCACATTTCGAGGAGACAGATTAATTGAGCCCGAGAGAACAGAAGAAGGACGAGGAGGCGCGCTGGGGCTACTTTCGGGTATATTTCGTGTTCTCTGCGAATACATAAATCAGTGCGTATAAATGTACATGCAAAAGAGAGAGATCCACTGATGTGATTAGGGGACGAATCAGCTACTAGATTATTACCTGTAAGTATACCTGTAAACGTTTAAAAAATTTCATCATGAAATGATGAATTTTTCATTTTTTTCTTTGTTCAAAGACGAAATAAAAAAAAAAAAAAAAAAAAAAAACTCGAGGATCAGGGGAGCGTAATTCCGGTGGGAACACAAGTGCAGTGCACGCAATGGGGAGAGAGAACACACACATCCGGTTAGAGGCTGTCGAAGGAAGCGTAAACTGCGCGTAAATAGGGCTACCTTACGCGTCGTCGTCCTATTAATTTTGAACAGTTGTGTAGTCGTACCTACTTGCTCACGTAACGCCTAATACCTCCTCGAGGGTCTTTCAGAGAAATGCCTCGAAGCACCGCGTAAAACTGTATACGTACCTGTAAAACTAGATCCTCTCGCGTCTGGTTAATTTTTTAGTGGTGGGTACGTACATACACGTATACCTGACGTAAGCCTAGGACTGAGCGCGTAAAATTTAAGTACACGCTGCTGGAGTAAAAGGACGACGCGAAATGGTGGTTGGAGTGGCTCGACTCGCTGGTTATTGTACTACAGGTCGTAAAAGTCGGTTTGTCGAGTTTTTAGATTGAAAACCGAGTGATGAATTTGGATTTCCTTTCAATCCTCTTGGATTATCTTTAGTCGAAAAACAAGGTCACGACATTTTAATGTGAAAGGAAAAACTCGGTTATTTAACAACATCCTGATTGGCTGTGCCACGCGAAACCCGTAAAACGCACAGACCCTTCCCAACGTTTAATATTTTTGACCAGATAATAATCTGAAGCTTAAAACCGCTGTAAATCTGTACAAATACAGCGAAACCAACGATAATGCGTGATCAGTATACAAGAAAAAAAATTTTATTGTTAAGCTTTTAAATGTCAATTTTTTATTCTACACCTTTTGTATGTAAAGGCAACTTATCCAACTCTTTGAGTCTCGACAGAAGTGGTCCCTGAAAAGGACTCACATGTCCGTAACGCGGTCGGATAATCAAGCTTACAAAACATCGAGACCTAATTATCCTCGCCCTACAAAAAAAACTCCTACCCTTACTCGTTAAAGTGAAACAGAGTCTGTTTGCCTCGTTACCTCACCCAATGGTATACAATACATATACCTTTCGGCCTCGAAACACAATGGAACGACGTGGACAAAAAAAGGTCTTGCTCTTTCACACGGCATCTCTCGTGACCTGCAAACTTGAATCCTTTGTACCGTTGATAAATCAACGCGAGACTCCCAAAATTCCCTATACACATCTGTACACCTATACACATTTGCCCAAAAATAATTGCGTATGGTCGCAATTGAGTTTTTCCAGCACCACACCCATACACCATATAGGCGCCTCGACAAGTAAAGGTTCGAGTAGGCTCGGCAGCGTGTCAACGTAACGCCTCCTGTACGTATACCTGTACCTTTATATAGACGCGTCGAAAGTACCTGATACCGATGATACAAAGTAATGGTAAAAAATAAGGGAGTTAATACACATCGGAGAAAAGAAAAGGTGGTGTAGGTACAAACATATATATTATCTATATATCGCGCAGGAGGGTCGAGTGAGGCGCGCTGGCTTTTCGGCCTGGCCGTGACCTGATTCGCGTTACATAATCGCCCCAACGACGCCGCCGCCGTTGGCAACTGTGTGGCACACTCTACGCTCCTTCTCGACTTTTTTTTTTGTGCCGTTCTCGCGGGACTCGAGGAACGCGACTGCGCTTTTATATAGATTTCTTTTTTCGTTTCGTTGTCCTATCGCGTGACACCACTTTTTTTCCACAGATTATCTCGACAAAAGCTCGTCCGTGGGATATATTTGCGGAATCCCTTGTAAATTCGGTGCGTGCGCCTACAGACACTACATATATACACGCTGTGCTCGATATTACGTGATTTATGCAACGTCGTATTAGATAATAATTATCTCACGCTATCTATATATATACGTATACTTGTGTACCTGCGCGTTACGTCGTCCGCGTAATAGCTGTGACCTCACAGCCCCGCTCGCTCTTTCCTTTGGTTTTTTTTACTGGCTGCCCGATTTTATGGTATGCCTTGCGAGATATATATGTAATCACGGCTGTTTCAAGTTTAACTGTTTTTCCAATTTTTCGTATGTATATTTAGCTCGAGATTATTTAACTTTTTTTTCCTTCTTTCGTTTGGATTTCCATAGCGATCGGACAGCCGTTTGCCCGAGTTTTTGAGAAATCGGTAAGTAGTTTTGGGGAAAAAAAAGGTTGCGTCACTCGATTTCGAATTTTAGAGAAACGTAGCTCGCGCAATCGTCGGGTAAAAGATTTAAGAGTTACGGAACGATTTGGGATCACGTTTTTCTTGTACACCATACTAACGATCATTAAAAAACGTAATGTACCCGAGGCAGTACAGATATTACGTTATATATACTCCTTGAAAATTTAAATGACTTATTATGAAAGTCGTATGATTTACTTGACAAAATCACTCGCCACAAGCAAATGGGTCATCCATCCCAAAGTTCGTATGTTGTTGCACATGTGGCTGTTTGTCACTTTTAATGAAGTAGCAGCAAAACGAGGTGGCCCCTACATCCAACTCCAACGGCAATCCAAAGAGTTGCATGTCAAAAAAAGTGACATAGGGGGAAGCGACGAAAGCCTCAAAGATCTGTGGGGGATTTTCTTTTGATTTCGCGTACGACTCTTACGCAAACCCATAGACGTATACCCTCTGATACCCTCCTCCCTCCCCAATGTACGTACCGCCTCGCGATCCAATTTAACCGAGTGCGCGTAACGTGTGTGTGTGTATTTCTTGCTCTTTCTCTGGCACTGTGTGTTTTCGCAATAATTCCAGAACTGCCGCTGGTTGTTGGAGCTCTGGCACTGGCCACTGCCATGGGGTACTATATGTATGTGCAGGAATCTGTCCAATCTGGCCACATTCGCAAGAGAGATAGAAACTGTGTGTGTATGTGCTTCTCGCGTGTTGGGCCACTGTGGTTACTAAATGGCCGAGTGGATGTAGAAAGAGAGAGAAGTCATTCGAGAGCTTTGGAGGATTTTTTTCTTCTTTCCCGCTCCAATATCGTCCGACTGGGTGCCTATATGGTCGCGTAACTGCGTACAACGTTTGGCGACGAAATTCAAAAGGCATTCACTTGTCTCGTTAAATTACCGATGAAAGGTTTATTGGCTCATGATGCACCGCACTTAACTCGTAGTACGACGCTTTTTTACATATTATATGTAAAGCTCTTTTGGTATACGCCGAACAACGTGGAGAAACAAAAGCACCCACACGCGAGCAGGTATATCGCGTGGAGTTGCGATTGCGCATATGTATATATACATGTGTGTGTGTGTCGGGAAAACCGGATGCGAGTACAATATCTCTGTAGCACGTGTTGGCCTGTAACCGTATGGACCCACGTGCGTACGGTATCACGGGCATATTGTAGTTTGCAGTACAGCCAAAAAGTCACTGATTGCAGATCCGAGATATTGATACCTTTTTGCAAGTACAGAAGTTTCGGATCGGTTTTACTCAATCACCATCAAAATCTCCTCACTTAACGATTCGCAAAAATTATTTTTCTACCGTATGCTGTTAAAATAAAAAAGTTTTTTTTTTACTTACGTTATTTCACTGCTGGACCCTTACCCACGAAAGGGAGAAAAAAAATTAACTACGCTCGTCAATACGGTCGATAGGTCTATACACAGAAGCACCAAGACTCGAGATCACGTGCGACACATCGTCGTAGCCAGCAACGTCACACGTATACCTCAGTTGCGGACAAACACCCTATATAATATACAGGTACAGTACCAAAGTACGTACAGACGTAACTCGGCGGAGCTTACGTCACAGGACGACTCTGGGCCAACCTCACCGTATCACACGGTACGGGTATGTAATATATATATATCTCAAGAGGTGAGAGGGACAACGGTGACGAACGTGATTGAGATTTGCTAATGCTGCGTCGGCGCCTCGTTTTATTTCAGGTCAAGAAGCAGTGTTACAATGCACACCCATCTACTATACGGTCTCGCGTAACCAAACACTTGACACTTATCTCGGATGCCCGCACGCCCTCACTCGCGAGTCACGAGTTATCCGCCACCCGAGCAGCGGGTCGTCGAGATTTTCCAGCACTTCCTGTCCAGCCCCTCCCCCTTGGAGTGGATGCGGCGAATTCTCGGGAACCGAGATAGTAGGACATTCTTCGAATTCTCGCGTGACACTATAACTGGTGGTCTTTCCTACACTGGATGCTCCCTCCGACATTGGATGTACGCCCGGTGTCCATTGCTGCTATTGTGTGGAGACTCTTTAGTACTATCGGTAAAAAAAAAAGAAGAAAAACTTGTAGTTGGTGTTGATTGGGGGATCTATTACTGTTACACCGGTTTTTTTTCATCATTGATATACTTGAATGCACACAAGGACGTGGACGAGTGTTGGAAAAAGTTTATATGGACCTGCCGGTAAAAAAAAAAGCATTTTCCCCTTTGCGGAGCAACAACCCGTGAAAGCTTCCAAAATTGCGTACGGCGACTTCCGGTGAGAGCCCACGCGGCTTGCTTCGTAAATCAAACTATATCCCACGGACAAGTCACACCTACACGAGCACTGCCTTGCACGCGAATTTACAATGCGTTTAAGATTCGAGCTATGTATACTTACTCTCGTAACTTTGCAGCCCCGTCTCGTTACACTGTCTCTCTATTATTAGGAGGACTGTGCACGACAAATGCACAATAAAACTGTCAAGCTTTCGTTATAGATACATTAGTGAGCGCAAAAGCGATTACACAAACCTTTGCTTCTTCGACAAAGCACCTTTATTGTAAACACATGTAATATTATATACTTATGCAATATTGATTTTGTCCGGTGAACAATTACACGCAACGTACGCATACATTAAACCTGTGTCTTTTACAATGAACGAAAAATTCGTCAACTGTAATGTATGCACACGAAAACCGAGTAAACACTCAATCGGACCACTCTCGAATAAAGCAAATACTTGGGCACGTATATATGCGGGTACTCGGTATAATAAGTGATGTAGACACACGGTGTTCCTTTGCACAACTGCGTTGCCGCTTTCCTGAAATCGTACTAATTGTCAGCACGTAAAATGGCCCGGGGGGAATTTCAAAATCCCTTTTGACGGGTTGGTAATTTCACTTTTTTTTCGTTAAAAATACCATAACATTGGATGAAAAAAAAAAAAAAAAAAAAAGAGAGAGAGACGCTGCAAAGTGGAATAACAACCAGCTGCATTTGTTGCATCATTGTAAATCAAAAGAGCACGGCAAAGACGACCCGGACGATGTCTTTGCGCGCAAGAAGCATCCGCGTGTCGTCACGTAAGAGGCCAGTGACATAACGCGTTGCTCCGCAGCAGCATCCAATGTGCCCCGCACTGCTGTGTCAATGAGACAACGAGCGCATCACCAGCAGTGACGTATATGCTTAATAAACATCGGGATTCTCAAATTGCACTCGATTTGGTAACAACGGCGAAGCAGCGATAGTTGGAAACAATATTGAGGACTTTCGAAGAGTAAAGGAATGATGATGGGACATTTTGACAATGTAAAATTGACGGTGCCGAATCATGGGATAGGGCACGAAGTCACAGGTAGTACAGTGCCTAATCTACTTTATTGTCATTTAATAAGAAACTATACTTAATCCTTCGACAACGAGTTGGGATGAAATGGTCGTCGCATCATTCTCGCAAGTCACTTTTTAAGGTAAGGCCATTGAATAAACAGGCTTCTGAATGAATTTTCCATCTCGGAGTTGTTTGGCCCTTAGATTTTTATGACTACGCTAAACCTTCGCTCGATGGATTAGCTTTGCAGTTAAAAATTCAGTGTGATTTATGTTGCCTTGATGCTCTGTTACACAATGAGACACCTTTTTTTTTCATATGCTCCTCGGTGCGTTCAAAGAACTGGACTTGCTTTAAATTTTTTTTTAAGCTATTTTTATATATTTTATTGAATTGTATGGCCACTACAGCGAAATACAATTTTTTTGAAAACTTTGCCAAAAGAGACGTGGTGTACGTTTTTACCGAAAAATTTCATTATCGCGGTTTACATAAGTTTTTGAGCAAGTATTAGCGCGTACTGCTGGAACTTTTAACGTGTAACCGTGCGTGCGTCATTTTTCTTTGAAAAAGCATACTTCGCAAACAAGCAGCGATAAGCAATCATTTTTTTTTTTCAAAAACTAAACTGTTTAACGAAATTTGCAAATATTAGCAGGGCATTTTCCAAAGAAAAGTGATGGTACACGATAAAAAAAGAAACGTTTTTTCCCTTATCTACACTTTAAACCAATGGATCAATGGATCGTCTTTCTTGCCAATGAAACTTCAAAGAATCGAATAATCGTACTTGGACAAAGAAGCGCAGCAGTAAAAAATGAAAGAAGATCTTGATCCAGAATCATTTGGACCGCGCTTTCAAGAATAAAAAAAAAAAAAAACCCCACCCACTCACACGAAGGATCGAGAAAAAGGTCCGAGCAAACGAATTCAAACAAAGTAACGCGAGGTCCAATCGAGGCGTCGACGAAAACGCGGCCGTCAAACGCGCCGGGAGGGTTTACGTAAGCGCCAGACGGAATCGAGAGAGGACAAGTGATACACAATTTCATGGGCCACACGCGCATTGTGCGCGAGATCTAGAGCATTTTTGGCGCTCGGTTGAGACGCGCGTCTTTGGCACGCAAAGTGTAAGTATATTATTCTAGCCCAGCATACATATATGTATACATAATATATACACTTATACTTATAGGCGAAGAAGAAGAGGAGGAAGGAACGCCCGTGGGATTCGGTGATGCTCCGATAGTACATTGGAGTACAATGTGAGCCCCTCTAATTGCGCGTAAGGGTCGACTTGAGATCTTGGCTTCTGGCTCTGCTCGTGTGCGTGAGGTTTTTTTGCCCAGAGACTACTGAACAGTGGCTCGTTGAATTAGCGACGATAAAGCCCAACCCTCTCTTCTTACTAATATATAAAGCAAAGTCGCTAAAACCGTTGTAATCGCTAACCGCGAAAACTACTGAACCGATTTTGTTGAAATTTTGCACACTGATTCATGATACTTCCTAGATGGTTTTAGTATAGTTTTTATCTTAAAAAATTTAATAACAATAGCAATAAATGAGCTCAAAGTTTTGCAAAAATACGCCAGCTTTTCACTTTAGTTCAGTAAAATCCGCTAGGTGGCGTCGACATAAAATCGAAGCTACCTGCAACATAATTAAATAAGTGTGGTTATAATAGGCCGGAGCGTGTCGTAAGCTGTATAGTCGAACTTCGGCAGCTCATCAAGCTGTTCAGAGAATGCTGGTGATAGTCCTGCAGCTGGGTATCCCGGTTACGGACGACACTCTTCTCTCAGGGGGAAGGAACCCAAGTGTCCCTTCACCCTGAATCTCGACGAGTGCGATCAAAGAAAAATAAATTAATTCCAACCGATGCCGTCTCTGCCAGAATACCAGGAGACATATCTAGCCAGAGCACAATCTGCACCAACTCTTCAGAGTTGGGTGGCAGTCCCACCATCCCACCTCGTGTAGTTAAAGAATTTGTGGCTACAAATGTAAGCAAGGAAAAACAGCTCTGATGGGCACGGGAAGCCACAACGGCTACCTTCTTGGTAGTCGCGTCCCCAACGCGCTTACCCACATGTTCCCGTCTAAAGATGAGCAATTGAGCAGTTGGTTATCCGGGGAACGACCCGAGACGAGATATTCTTTGGTCAGCGGCGTACCTCCCTCCATCACAGTCTCCGTACATCGAGACTCCCAGGGTAAGAATCAAGCAACCCGTAGCCAGCTCTTCATCATCAGGAATAATAATAAAGAATAGCCTGGAAGTTTCACCACTGGCGCTTTTTAGGGCCATTATAAGTATTTACGTTCCCTACTTAACCATCAATTTCATCGGTTCTTTTTAGGGGCCACCTAAGTGTAAACTACCTTGCCAACAAATACGTTTTTATAACCATTTCCGGAAGCGATTCGTCAACTAAAAGACTATATTAACTAAAGACGGGCACTATTAAACCAAGTCAGCTATTTACTGGCAGACGTCACCTGCGGAGTTGTTCTTCGCAAGGCTGGGAAACCCGGTGACCGACGACTCTATATTACCCTCTCGACTCTAAGCATTCAACCAGGAATCACTGATCCTCTCCAAGGTCTGCGCTGGGCAAACCTATAACAGCTATAAAGGAAAAAAAAACTTGAGCCAACGGGACAGCCTCCACTGGACAAGTATCACTAACCAATCTCCCCATCTAAGATCACCAAAACAACTAAATCTGCAAAATAAAAAAGGTGCTTTAGACACCAACGTCTTTGACGTTATACCGGGAGACGTTGGGAAAGAGCACTACAACTAGCCCCAAAGCTTCGGACTTTGTAATTTTTCTCCCAATCAGTCTGGGTCTTTAACAGTAAGCCAGAGAAGATCACCCTGAGGTATCCAGGCAGTCACAATTGCTGTTAACTGCAGTCAAAAAAGAGTTAACTTAAGAAGCTCACCGTTTTTTTTTAGGGCCATCGGACGTCGAACTACCTTGCCAACAAATGTATTAAAATTAACAAAGTTGACTGAAAATAGCCTTTAGGGGCCATAAAAGTCGTAAGCATACCAATAGTCGCAAAAGGGTATATTGGAAAGAAAACTTCAAATGTATCTAATGAATACAATTTGAGGCGTCAAGAAACTGACGCAGAAAATTTATCGAGATTGAAACAGCAGCGTCAAAATCGTCAACTTAAGAGTCCATTACGTGAGAGATCAGCTTTTCATTGTACCCTCACAGCAATCTCTGAAATCTTTAAAGATCCTACTTCAGATTTTTTAATGAGTAGAAAATGTATTTGTGTTTTTGTGGCAATAAAGATGTTGGGTTTAAGGTCCAGGACTTTGTTGCTCTGGTAATAAAATTGTGAGATATGAGAAAAAACAATTTTTTTTTAATATAAATTTTTTGGGGGTTTTAAATCTTAACAGCTTTAAAAAATAGCCCTTTTCGTGAATTACACAGAAGAAACCAAATCAACAACTTCTTATAGCCATCGATTATTTTATGACATAAAGAACGCACGGTACTTTTCAGCATAATTATTTTTTTGAATTTGTACACCTTATTATTTGACCAAATAAACTATATGGATTCCGAAAAAATATGTTTTTAATAAGAAGATTTTTGTTCTGAGATGTATCGGGAATATGTGTAAAATTTTCTAACTAAAAATGTTTCACATTACGTGTCAACACACTACGGTGTTTTATTTAGTAAGTCTCGGGCGAAGCCGAGACGGGGGGCTGCTAGTCGTTACATATATCCTCGTACCTCGTTGTCTCTCGTGACGTTTTGGTCCGTCTGGCGTAATGTCTTGATTAATTTTTCAATTAGGTGGAGTTCGTTTGTTGGGACTCGACGTTTTTCATGCGACCACGAACGAGTCGTTTTTGCTTTGTTTTTACCCTCTAAGTACTAATGTATAGACGCCGATTCACGATACATTTTGGTGTTGCATGAAAAATGTGTCTCATTCCCTCACCTTGGGAATAAATGAAAAAAGGTCGTATCTCTCAATGAACAATAAAGACAAAAGATGAGCAATAATGCCAATGCCAGAAAGTACTTGCCGGCTGCAGAATTAAATTAAAATATAATAAAACGAAACCAAGGCGCAGCCGTGTATACGCACATTACGTGCAGCGACAAAAAGATTTATTTCTCACGCGCTCACGTGACGCATCCGCACAAAGTATGCGCATATAAAAACAATTATTTCGAAACAGTCCCCGGTGCAGCACAATAGAACACGCGCATAAAACTCGTGGATTGATTTTCCCCTCTTCGTTTAGCGCATCCTCTTCCCCTTCGATTGGAATGTGTGCGCAACACGTGGTCGTGAATGGCAGATGCGTTTCTCATTGTGTCGCGCCTCTTGCGTTTTGCATCTGAAATACACCGAGGTGCCTGGCTATCATTGCTGTGCGATTGCTCTTTGCATACCAATGCGATCTTCAACCGAGGAAACCTTCCTGCGGTAGATATAGATTCTCCAAGACGAATATTTCCACTCGGAAAAATGACGCGCAAGTTGGACTATTACACAAACCGTCATGAAAATTTCGACTAGGGCACGTCGAGCCCACGTAAGAGAGCCCCGAATTAATCAGCTTTCCAGGAGGGGGGAGGGAAAAAAATACCAAGCGCCCAACGCGAGCTTTTTATACATCCTGTACTTAAAAGTTTCGCGGCGTTGCGTAAGTCATTGGACGCTTAGCGCTACGCGCGAGCCATTGTGTAACGCGGAGTAACAAATATTAAAAAGAGTCCTCGGCTAGCACCTCCATCTTTGATCGTTTCAAAGAAAAACGTTTTTTTTTTTTTTTTGTTTTTATGGACCAATAAAACAAAAAAATGAAAGTAGTTTATACCATGCGTATGTGTATATATATATCGTATATATCGATGCATAAAATTTTCAGGGAAACAAAAAAAGTTGGCTGCTCGTTCGACTGCACAGTCACATATGAAGATGAAGCTACGCGTGCATTTCCATCCCGCGCTGTTTACCGCGTAGAGGCGCACGCGCGCTTTTATTTTTAGTCAGCGCTTGCACAGCCCCATCGCCCGTGTAATCCCCGAACAGCTGATGGTCGAGGCGCTGTCGTGGGTGGCTCGTGTCGTCTGATTTTCACGAATTTTCGTGGGTAAAGGTTGTGCAGACACACCACCTGCCTGCTTACGTAAGCGAACCGAGAGAGGCGCTTGCACGGCGGGTGGATACTTAGGAGAGCGAATTTCGACAGCCTACGCCTATCGGACGATATTCACCTCGGAGAATTCGAAGCTGCCGGAGGAGGTATTTTTCCATGGACATGTTACGTGAAAGGAGCTGTCGGACTTTGCGTGACTTTTCTCTAGTTTCAAAATGCCCCTGGCTTTTCGGTCATCCAGGGCCACAGGAGGTCCAACTATTTCGAGGACCAATCAACTCCGGCTTACCTTAACTCTCAAAAATATACCGGTTCCTCATTTGATCCGACGACAATTATTCGGGCAGCCTTCGCGTCCGACTAGTTGGTATTAAAATAGCCGATAACCCTCGCGAGCTTTCGTAGAGCTTGCAAAAAATAAAAAATAAACCAACGATGATTTTACAAAAGGCAGCAGGTACATATCGGAGCCAACTATCGCGAATGGCACCCAAATGCCCATTCCCTGGTTTAGGTAAGGCGCCTTGGGTGCATATCTATTAGGGCGCGAGTCATCTCTTCTGCCGCGATGCAACCCACTTACTTTTTGCAACCACGCCCGTCAACTCGCCCGAAGCCACCTCCTACTCTGTAAAAGCTCTGCCGCTGTCAAGCTCCGGCTTCCGCCCTCCAACATAAAGTTGCAGCTGTCTGTTTCCTCTCTGTATAAAGCACACACTCGTGCACTTGCCAATAAGGGACTCGTTCCGCGACTTTGCCAATATGTTTCTCTAAACCGGATACCGTTCGATGGATCGATGACGAGGGAATTTTGTGGAAAAATCATCGTATGCCCACGTAACACAAATTACTGCGGAAAATCGCGTAACCATAATCCACGAGCACGGATGATTCAGACGGAGAACATCGCGCAGTGTACATCCCCGGCGGTGAGTAACACACGTATCGACAGCCGAAGAGCACTGGCTCTAGATCGGTATAGAATATACCGAAAATGCGCTGAATCTTGAGCTTCGCTTATGGGTATATACATTACGCAGAGAACTATGTAGAACCTCCGAGTAGCGACTTTGTTTTCGCGCGTCGTTGTGGGTTTACGTAACCGGTGTTTCGATGATTAACAATTTGTTTCATGATCGGCAGCAAAGGTGACTCTCCTCGCGTCGCGCGACACTCGCACGTTACTTGTATACATATGTTTATACGTACGCGCGTATACTACACCGCAAACAGCTTACGTAAGCCCTTGTATGTATATAAATGCGGACAAAGTCGAAGATTAAGGCTCGCCGATCGGAGCGTCGTTTCGGCGTAAAATCGGCACTTGTGGTTATTGGAAGAGGTGTTTAGTATATTTTACTCTACGATTAGCACTTGGTATCGAAAAACCACGTCTCAATTAGCAGCAGAGTGGTTGTTGTTTTTTTTTTTTTTTTTTTTTTTTTTTTTTTTTTTTTTTTTCATTGTTATATCTATACAATTGCAGTTCACGCGAAACGCAAATACGCAGACGCCGCAGCGTTTGAAATTACGTAAGGCGCCGCGATGCGTCAATAAAATATTGAAAATTGATACTTGGTATCTGCAGCGAGCAAACACAAGCGGGGCTCTTTGCAAGCTCTGCAGTGTGGGTGTGTGTATGTAAATGTGCGTGCAGTCAATGAACGATTCGCACGGGCGTAAACACGCACGGGAAAGGTCATACGATGCATCAACTCGACTTTTTTTTTTTTTTTTTTTTCTTTTTTTTCGGTCGATTATTTTGTCGTTCGTGGTAAACAAAAGGCTATCGGCTTTTACTTCCAAAAAATAGTACTTCACGGTAATTGAGTTCGTTTTTTTAACTGATGTATCAAAACTCTGAAAACATGTGAAATTTCTGGTGTTTGTGTTATTTTATTCGAGTGAATTATACCATCGAAAAAATAATTTCCTATTGCATCTGCAACAAAATAATCCTAAAAGACAAAACTTGATGAATCCATCCATCTGTACTGGTCGTACGGCAAAAAAAAACAGAATTATTTATCACCAAGCGTCGATAGGAAACTTTGTTATATATATATATTTTTTTTTTTTTTAAAGGTAACAAAAGAAAGTAGGATTAGTTGCTCACATGACATTCTATTATATGATGTATGACTGTTATCACTGACTTTTATATAATATATATATATATATATATATATTCCTCGAGGATCGCTCATGCATCGCTGAAACAACAACCGGTGATAAGATAAGTCGCACGAGAGGGAAAGGTGATCTTTAATACTTTTACTTGGTGTAAAAAATGTCCACTGATAATTGGTTATTGATAAGCAAACTATAACTAATGGCACATCCATTCAAAATTTCCACAAGAAACTAGTGCCATTTTTTCTCAACACAAGCTATTTTTTTTACAAATACAAAATCTACTCTGTATGGGACTAGAAGATTCACTCGGTGTGGAAGTCTAATAACGGGAACATCATAAAAGTACCCTTACGCAATTTTTCAGCACTGAATGGGTAGTAAATTGTTTCGCAAAGGTACAAGAAAAAAAAAAAAAAAAAACACTGGCACACGAGCGGAACAATGCACGGTCTTGCTCATAAACGCTGTGGGTGGGTACACCGTGTACACATAAGACAAGCCGCAAATTATCGGAGATGTAACGTCACGGAGAAGTTCCAAAATGTTTCCCAATCCACGGAGCAACGCTGTAAGTGTACACGTAAGTGCTATAGACGAGCCCGAGCTGCTCCTCCTTGTATAATAAATCAGGCTATATTTACGAGGAGCGACGGACTCGGGGTCCGTCATAATTAACGACGTTGGCGTTTAGACGCCACCACCACCCACCGGCTAAGCCGTGCTTTTGACACTGTGCGAGCGTTTATATACTTGACGCGCTCGGGCTAGAGTACACCGTCGGCTCGCTCGAATTTCAAAGTAAAATTTCTCGAGCGCACTAATTACCTCGTGTTTGCTCCGATAACTCGGGCCCCCTTTACATTGGAAATTGACTTTTAACTGGACGCGAATTCGATAAGTAAACCCCGTATAACCATATCTTTGTCGAGTTTCGTCAAGGTTTTTTTTCTTTTCAGCTGTACCGATGTTTCTCTTGTCCCTTTTGTTTTTTTGTTTTTTTTTTTGTTTTTTTTGTTGTCTAAGCTTTGTCCAAAATCCCTTTTTCACAATGTCCGCATGTCCTTACAAAGACAAAGCACCCCAGTCAAAGAAAAAAAACCAGGTAATGTATATACACGAGTACACCAGGCGCGTATATGAGCGAGTGCTAAAGGGGTAGCCTAGGTATATATTACAACACACGGGTTGCAGTAAACAAGTCGTGAATTTCAGCGATAGGAGAACGGCACCCAATCCAGCTCAGCTGGTCCGCGTCGATTGTATATATACACGTACCTGGCGCGCGAACCTCGAGCCCACGCGCAAAAAGCCACCCCCTCGTGACGCGCGCACGCGCCGTCCCTCTGCTCATGCGTGCACCGGTGCCAGAGCGTAGTTATCCTCGTTCGCGCTCCTTTCCCCCTCGCGAGGAGCCACAGTGGTCGCGGACAACTGATTTTCTGGGATATCCGCGCGCATGACTCTGGTGACGCGCTCGCCCCCATTGGCGGCAATGGCCCTCGATATACACGTAACGTCGGGCGAAGAGGAAGAAAAAAGGGAGAGATGACCTGTAATCGCCATAACGGCGACTATGTAATTTGCGCGTTGCAACAGGGTACAACGTCAACATTTGCCACTGCGTCCACCATATAGCGTGTATGTGGTGACGGCTTGCGATAACAACTGCACCCTCCCCCACCCTAAAGTGTCCCCGGTCCGTGACCTGCTGGCACTGTTCACCCGGCAGCACTCGATCGATCGCATACAACGTGCTTCTCCCCACACGGCACATCCTACGGCGTGGTTCGAACGTATAGCTCTCTGGTACCATCTCCTCAAAAAATGTTTGCCAAGATACGTGAGCCCATCCGAGCGAGGCTGAACATTCGAGGGGGTGACTTTTGTCGCTGTTCCATGTACCACCTCGGGGGAAGAAACAAAAGGGACTACCTCACAAGCAGCTGCAATCCACGTGCAACAACGAGTGCTCGTATAGCCCATCAGGGCACACGAGTAATAAACAAAACGAGGCGTCCCTTGCGCAATAGCGCGTAACACCCTCCTATACAGCCATCCTCTTTCTAACATCTCCGTCCGAGCTTGTGTTTATATAAAAAGGGAGAAAAGAATATATATACATATACCCCCGCTTACCTCGGCTCCGTAATCCCCCGTTACGTCCAACCAGCACGCACACAACATCCCAGTGGCAGCTGCCGAGTATCTTATTCAACCAAAACCGAGAGGCGAGTGTATTGTATGTGTACGTATATATGTATATACAAGCGCAGAAGGTTACATAGCCGTCGTCGCAGGCGGGCATCTCCCGGCTCCGTCCGAGTCGCGGCGCGTCGATCGAAGCCGCGCGCACAACCACCACCACCACCGCCACGAGCATCGGAGCCGGTGCGCGCGAAAGCAGAGACAGTCTTGGCTAGAAGCTCGACCGGCGCGCGTATACGACCGTCCCATTGTCCCGCGCCTCTGTATATATTATACATGTAGGCGCGTCGAAGCGAGGGTCGCCGAAAGCACATGTACCAATCGGCCGTTTTTGTGCTTTTTTGTTTTGTTTTGATTCCTACGTCGTTGCTCCTGTCGAGGGGTGGCCCACGGACGGGGATAACCCACCTGGCGCAAGTAGTTCACCCCCGGCTACGGTCGGCCAGTGTTTTTGTTGTCGGTGGTCAGGAAACACAACCGCCGGCTTCGTTGCACGAGTGATCCGGTGATTCGTGAGTTTGCATCGACAGTTACGGGGTGGTGGTGGCACGATACCAGTCTCGGGGCTGATCGAGCTCACCCCCCGTATGGGCCGCAGACATGTGTAGAGGCTTCAAGTGCACAGTGGCACCCGGCAGTGGATTCTACGGGGCGGATTTTGAAGGAACCTCGGTGTAAAGGTGCGGACGGGGGACAACACACTTTTGCGGGGGCAGGGAGGATGACGGACACGGCAAAGGAGGCGTTTGCCTCGCGCAATTACCGGCTGGCCGTTGAAATGTACGAGAGGTGCATGAAACAGCAGAGCCCGAGCTTCGAGGTGTTGTTCGGGTACGGGGAGTCGTTGGCGCGGTGCGGCCGGCTGCGCGAGTCCGTGGACGTGTACTCGCGTTGCTTGGCCCTGGGTGGTAACGTGCCGACCGACAAGCTCCGGCACCTGGTGAACGCGCTGCTCGAGGAGCTCGGGCTGTCGACGGCGAGCGACAGGAGACAGTCGTGGCGGGGTGGTGCGGAACTTGGGGCCTCGTTCGCCTGTCCGGAGTGCGAGGGCGCGCTGTACCAGCCGGTGAGCCTCGACTGCGGTCACACCTTTTGCCGGGCCTGTGTCCTCGAGGCGCCGAGTTGCAAGCTGTGCGGCCAGAGGCGCGAAGCCAGGCTAGAGACGAACGTGCTCGTGCAGAGGCTCGCGGAGAAGTGGTGGCCGGCAGAGACGGAGGCCAGCGGAGCGAGGCACGAGGCCGACGCTATGCTCAAGAAGGGACACCTCGGCCAGGCCCTCGAGAGATACGATCTGGCGGTACAGCTCGGTAAGTTTTTCCTTCCCTTTGCAGCTTCTTTGGGTCCGGGAGCTACACATAAACCAAACAACGATTATTGCGTATAACGGGGAGGAAACTTTTTGTTGTTTTTTTTCCCCCTAACGAGAGGCGAAGAATATATTTGGCGAATGCATGGACGGCGATTGATTGTGATGATCGCTCGATCCCACCTATATACGGAACAACTCGATGCGACTTGGAGAGCTTTTCAACGCGAGATGCGTTTTTATGAAATCATGAGCCGCAAGCGATTCGTTCGGAGCTCACCTCGCGAAGGTTACGCAACGAATGAATCGTCGGCGTCGTTTAAACGCACACGATGAGCTCCCGGGGTTTTTCTGTCCCATTAATCGAGTTGGTGTACGAAATTTCAACCCGTGAATCACCTCGTCAGGAGCAAATCGCGCGCCAATCCATGTAACACACGAGGGCTATAGGGTGGGGGATCTTCAACAATAGACGTCATCGGCTAATATTACAACGTGCATGTATGTACGGGTGGGGGGAGATTGGGTGTAATCGCCGAGTAACCTCTAACTTCGTTTTTTATATAACAAAGTTCTATTTTTTTCTTCTTCTTCATCATCAAACAGGTTACACAATGTTTCGACGTGTTAAAAAATTACGTAAAGACGAGAGCTGCCAGACAAATACACGGGAGACGCCGCTCGCGTGCGTTATATGATATATACACATATACATGTACAAAATAGACTCGCGTCTCTCTCGGATGAATCGTGTACAATTACAGTTGTGATATCGGCAGAGAAAATTTTGTGACACTGTACGGCAATTCAAGCAAATAAGTATAGAAAATCAGTCCTGTGTGTATAAATATACATATATATATATATACGCGTGGAGCATACACATGGCAGATAGTCGGTTGTGCCCGTGTTTCCGTTATATAATTGAAAGCTCTGTTATCGGGAAGCGATATACCCGTGGTTTATTTATAAATTGGAGTACAACGACGAGTCAATTGTTTCATCAATCGCAATCATCGTCCCTCCGTATACGATGCGGTGTATGCAAAACACCAGAGGTCCCTCGTGTGGGTATTGCGCGTTACGTAAAAGCTTAGCTCGGAGCGCAAGCTCGGTACGGATATTAACGAACCGTCGTTTCAACGCCAATTCAAAGATCACCCGAGTACGCGAAAATGAAAGAAAAAATTACGCAAATATGTTTTTCCTCCTTCTTAGCCAGTTGGTCAGCTAAGCAGCAGGAAATTTGCTCTCGGAGGCGCGTCTAAGGCAGAGCTTAACAAATTTCTCTTTGCTCTTGCTAATATGTGTCATGTATGACGTATATGTATGTACAGCTCGCGTGCAGCGTGTAGGGTAATGCGGGTGATGAGTCACGCGTATAGTGGGACGGCGTTGACATCCGCGAGTGTATAAAAAACTGTATCCGAGAGAAGATTCGGGACGCGGGCATTGGTGCTGTGAGACGGGAGATACAAGCTCTTTATCGGAAGCTAGTAGCTCGTGACGGTCCGATAAGGAAAAAGGGAATTTTTAATGCTTTTTTTTTTTTTTTTTTTTTTTTCATTTGTTTACAGGTTGGTTGTGCGAGGGGTATTAAACATTGCGAGGGCCTACGATCGTACCGAAAACTTTGCCGGTTTACGCGTTGACATTGTTTGTTTGTGTGTACTTTTTTTTTGTCTTTTAATTTTAATCTCGTATTTTTGCGCGTAAAAGCAAACGTGATATTATTTTCGTGTGTATCTGACATTGAAAGATAATTCAGGGTTCAAGGAGGATCGGATGAGCAAAGAGAAAAAAAGCGGGTATCTGCTCCGATCGTCGTTGTTTTTATTATTTTCGCACGGGAACAGTGTTGAACGATTTTGTTTACAAGAGACGCGGCTGCAGCGTAGTACACCGTGTTGTAAACGCTAATTTGTATCTTATCTGAAAGAGAGACGTCGCTTCGAGTCATCCCCGAGTCTCCGAATCTTTACGAAGAAAACGACGTGTTTTTCTCGTTGCACGAGCGTCCACGATTGTTTAAATAAAAAAAAAAAAAAAAAAAAAACGAAGAAAAAATAACAAAACGAGCGCATATCCGACTTTCTCGCCGGCAACCTTGGCGCGCACTCGGGGTAAATAAACTCTGCAGTTGTTGCTCATACGTCGTATTTCAAATTTAATTTTTCTGCCTCACACGTACAATCGTGTCCACGACCTTGTCATTCTTCTCGGCTCTTATCATCGCGTCAAAATAGAAAATCGCGCATTGTTATACCCACACGCGGACAAACCAATTAAAATAACATCCACGTGGCACCACATTTCAGATACTCGTGTGAGCGATTACGCAAAAAAAAATTTTTTTCTACTAATACATGACGCTCGTTGGTGTGGAACCGCGGAACAAACTTTATACAAATTCCTCGGCTCGTTTCGAGTGAAAAATGTCCCTACCAGTAAGAACTTCAAAGTCGTAAGCTTTGTCAACATTATTTGTAAGTAAAAAAACGTATGGACTTGCAAAAAACTTTGATTTTTATTTGTAAAAGCATAAATAAATCTCCTACTGTCCCCAAAAAAGCCATCTCAATCAGTGGCAAATCCAACACTCGCGAGCCATTGCGTCGGCCATCGCCGAATAAATCGTACCCGCTTTAGCCTGCAAAAGCCCCGAGCCACTAATTATTCCACAGGGAAGAAAGACCTCCTCTCCCTGCAATGCTTTAATCAAACGTCCGGCTGACGACCTCTCCTCCCGTGCCCTCGAAACTCCTTTGTCTGGATTCCCAGACATCGAAATCGTGCCCCACCGCAGGGAGAAAATTGCTCCCGGTGCGCATACATGCTCTCCTTCCCGCCTCTATTTCTTTCTTTCTTCGAGCCGATCTTGACATCGATTTTGGCTACTCTCCCCGCACGAGAGACGTCTCTCCCTCTCTCTGTTTTGTTGTCGAACGACGTTTTGACAGCCCGCCACTCGTGGTGTTATTTACTGCCGTTTACGCGGCATATTATATACATACTCCTCTCTCGCTCGCCTTGGCGTCTTTTATTATTCTCCTCATTGTTCGCACATTCGTATACACATGTATTCGTGTGTCAGACACTTGCGATGCAATTTTAACACATTTCATTCGCACGCGGGAGCATCAGTAATTTAACAATTGGCGAGTTGTTGTGTTTTTCATTGTTATCGAGGAATGAAGCTCGAGTCGTCATTGATGTTTTTACGACTCTCTGCGATCTCGAAAAATAAAAAAAAAAGGCCAGTGTACCCTTGAACTCCCGGGTAATCGTAGCATCGTCAGAGAGCGTGACCACCTGTTTTTTCATGAAAAAACCACTGCATTAAAAACTAATGACAATATGATGACAAATGCATTTAGAGAGAAACTTTTAGAGAAAAGCCCGTAATAATATCGAGGAATGCACGATTCGCTGCAGCGCGAGCGGTGGAGGGCGACCTTGCCCGGCTGGGGAGAGAGGTCGTCGAACTCCTCTCCCGCTAAAAGTCCCAAGGTCAGGTGTTGCGACGAGGCGCTCTCTCGGATGATCGCGCGAACGCATATATATACGCGCTGCATAGGCGATACACACAAACACAAAGATCTTTCTTTCTTCCTCTGCTGCTTCCTTGGGACGAGAGAGAGAGAGCTTTTTTTGTTCTCTCTTTCTTTGTCGGCTGTTGGCGGTGCAGCTGCTGATGGCCTGTCGTATTGGTATGTCGGAGGACGCGAGTGTGATTTGATGGATGCACATCGTGAATGAACGAGAGACTTACGATGATGACGCGGGACGTGACTCTTTTTTTCTTTTTTCTTTTTTAATTCTCGTTCATTAAGGTTTCTTGAAACAAAGGATTTTGAAATAAACTTCACACTACTAGATATTGTATGGTTTTTCTCTTATGTTTTTTCATCAATTTTTGGGTACGAAAGGGAGTAGTAATTTGAGGTATGTTTTTAAACCACTGGCAAACGTTGGCTCCAGAAAATGCAAGCACTTTGTTGAGGGAAAACTTGATGAGGAATGTCGGGATTGTTTTGTCTGCAGAGTGTATATACTTATACTTAGCCAGGGCACAAAAGCAAACTGCGAAATTTGTTATTTTTGTTGTTAGCTTTGTGTTTGCGTTTTAAAGAAAGGAGTCGAAAAAAACTATCCCCCCCCCCCTGTTGGCCTGCTCGTTTGTTAAACGTAAAAAAAAAAGAAAAAAGATTTTTCCAATTGTTGAAGCTCTCGAGTGTTAATTCATGGACTCAAGGGCAATCTTCGCGTCGATTTTCTTCTTCGACGGGAAAACGCGAGCGAAACCTCCCCGCGTATACACACCACACGTGTGTACGTAGTAGTCGGAGCGCGCGCGATAGGTCGATGCACGCGGCCGGTAGATCGCCGTATGAGATCGTGCGGATAACCACCTGGCGATCATCGCGGGGCTATTAATAGCCGCGGTGCAGGCCAACTACCTACTGTACAATGCTACAGCCAAGGAGAGACGGACAGGAGGAAGAGTAAAAGGCTAATCGGCGCGTTTGACGTTTTCACGCCAAAAAACACCTTGCGCGTGCAATCTCTCTCTCTCTCTCCCCATTTCTGATTAGTGAAAACCGTGTACCTTTTTTGGTACATTTTTCAGATGGGGAGGCAATTTAACCGGGAAAAACAAAATTTACCAGTTCGATGGATGTTATACGTGGAAAAACGATTGATCTCTCGGTACGTAATCCCAAGAGATCGCTCGAGAATATACGGCTCTTACGCAAGGGCCCGAAGACGCTTCGGAAACTCTCGACTGTATAAGCACGGAACTCGTATGCGAAAGCGTTTCTCAAAAGCGGACGAGAAAAAGAAATGATCGACAATGGCTCCCTTTGAGAGTACAAGCACAATTAGGACTGCAGCAGTCCGCAATCGTCGGAAAGGCGCTCGGAGCGAAAGGACCTGTTTCCCAAGAAGGAGAGGGATAAGCGAGAGAGCAAAAGGAATAAAAAAAAAAAAGGGGGAAGAAATATAAGTATACAAAAAGAGGGACCAGCTCTCCGGGTGATCCATTGTTCCCTCTCTAGCGCACTCGACCAGCCGTAGGCACGTATAGGAGATAAACTTTTTTCCTCCGCCGTTGGGGATCCCACTTCCTTTTTCTTCTTGTCCTCCCCATGCACTACGATAGTTACATGCATACAGTGATCAGCACTGCGTGTAGGTATACATATATATGCACTCCCGTTTACCGGGGACGTGTAAGTAGTATAATGTACCCCGCACTCATGCGAGGAAAGGACAGCTGCGGCGCGTTCGTTCGGACGCCACTAAGTTCACGGCCAGTCTGCCGCGCCGGGGGAGACGGACATACCAACCAGCCTCTTATATAAAGCGCACGCCAAGTCTTTCTCTCTCTCTCCCCGTACTCTCTTGTGTATACATATATGCAACGGTATACGCTTTGCTTGTATACCTATATTATACTCATGCCTATGCGGTGTATATGGAACAAAGTCATAAGTATGCACTTGGGAGATCGAGGCAACAGAAGCGCTCGGATTTACGAGGCGTCGGCAGATCTCGTTCTTGTTTTCGTGGGTGTTTTTTGCCATGTTTTTTGTCGACTCACTCTTTTTTTTTTTTTTTCCTCCCGGTGTTGTTGTTAGTGCAGGCCAACAAACACTTAGTCAGTGGGTGACGAAGGTGGTTCGGTTGGATTTTTCGAGGAATTCCGAGGTACGAGACCGTAAATCGTTCCAGACTGCCGATACCGATCTTTGGGGTCTGCTGGAACGGCAGATTTGCGAGGCGAGACAAAGAACCAGAAGTGTGGGGGGATGCTTTAGTGGTCTCCCCTTGGGCACGCCTAATTGGCACAAGGTGGACATGAAAAGATACGCGGGGAGGATCGTCATACATAGCGAAATATCAATCCAGAGGTATTTTTTCGCGAATAAAATGGTAAAACAGCGCAGCGCACGAAAAAAAAAAGTTTTTTTTTCCAATTCGTGAAACTTGAGCAGTTGAGTGTATTACATAAACTACAAATAAAAACGTTTAACGATTCTCGACACGAAGGACGTGCATATTACATGCGCATGATTGTTTTGCAGCTGTTGCGAGCTGCGCTTCGTAAACATCGTCATTATCGTCCCATCTACTGTTTCGAGGAACGAGAGAGTTTTTCAGGTGCGGATAAATAGGTTGAAAATATTATGGATGCATCAGGAACTCGTACCAAAGGGAAAAAAAAGTTTTTTTTAAATGTTTGTCTCTAATGAATGGCTAATTTATTCAGAATTTAGAATCCAAACTATTGTCAATCCGTGGACCTTTACGTAACGCAAGTACACGTGCGAGTGTGATGATAATTGAACCATATTCTCTCTTTTTTTTTTCTTTTTTTTTTTTTTTTTTTCAAATCGTCCAATGTTCGATTGATATGCGAATTACAGATGGTGGTTATGAAATGAATAAACGAATCAATGAAATATTCATGGACGCAATCTCCGATCGTATGATGAGAGAACAAGACTTACGTAAACTATAAAAATTCAACCAGCTATCAAAAAATCATCGAAAACATCGATTAATCGAAAAGGAAGTAAACTTTACACTCAACCATTTATTTAAAAGTACGTGCTGTTTAGAGGTGGAGGGGTGGAGGTGGAGAATCTACAAAAGTCACCCTTTCTGGGGTGTAACTGTACATCTTTTTATCATTCGGGTTATCTCGTTTTTCCGATCTTAGACCATATGTGACAGTCTAAAAATTAGGTAATATTTTCAAGCATCTTTTTTCCAAGCTTCGTTTCACGAAAAGTTCCTTGAACATTTTACACCTTTTTAAAATACGAATCTCTCCATATCTTTCAAATTGACTGATTTTCAAGTTACGTAACGGCTATATTGATCGCGATTTTTCATCCAGTGGTTCTTATAAGTCGATCAATCTCAAGAAAAAGATTTAATTTTAGACAATTCCCGTTGAGTTGAAAAAAGAAGTTTCAAACACTAGCAATTTTTCCTACTGTCCAATTCTTGTTTTCAAAAATTGCATACAAACTTTTGAAAGATTAATTTGAAAGAACGCACTGTCCTGCGGTTGACAAGGACAGCACTCGCAAAATTTCGATCGAATAACTAGGTCACAGTGCGAGTGTGCAGAGGAAGTATGAGTCAGAGTAAAAAAATCGCATCGCCGGCGACTCAGCTACGCATTAGTCATCGGTTTCCAATCTGCAGACTTCATTATTCAAAAACGCCGAGTAAAAAAAAAAGAGAATGGATGAAGGGACCATTTTACCTACCGTCTGATCAATGAGTGACTGTTTGCGTACAAAAAAACATGTAAAAAGACGTGAAAAAAAAAAAAAAAAAATTTATGACAGATAACAGTTGGTGGTACCCACATAACATAACAATCGAGGCGTAGTTAATCTCATTAGGCCAGCAAATAGTTCAATAGTTGTCAATGATGCAACCATACGCACACTCGCACAAAAAGGCCCACCTATACCCACCGGAGGCAAAACCATACATCGCGGGGCTATATGGTACTATGTTAAAAGCGCGTTGTTGTAATATACCTATAGGTACACACAGTAGGCTACTCTTAAACGCGCGCGCGCGTTCGCTCCAAGATTAGATAAATACACTATGGCGATGTATGTTACGTTTATACGTGGTACACATACGTACGACTTGGCTCAAATTGCACTTACATAAACGGGGGACCTCGTACCTGCAACACACACATAATATATGTCCCACTGGCGATCATTGGTGATATTTTTTGTTGTACAGTTGTCTCGTATTAGTCCTGTTGCATATGGATAATAGATAAAAACGTAAGGATTTTTTTTTTTCAGGCGAATTTCGATATTTTAAGGATCAGAGGGGTGAATTTGTGTGGACTAAAGATGCAAAGGTGTAAGTATACCGCGTTTACATAAAGAGTCTCTTTCAATGAGTGTTCGGGCATTGTAATAGTCATAACCCGCGTAAAATTTACTCTGTAATCTATCAGTAGATATATATATAAATGGCTCCCCTTTCGCGCAAATTTGCGCCATCACCGAGCCAACACAATTGCACCACGAGCAGAGTGAGCTGCTCTCGGACCATTGTACGCGCAACGTGTATAAGAAATAATCCGAGAATAAACCAATGAGCCGAAATACAATTGAATACAATTAGATCGCGAACCATTGCGTTGGTATTTGCGCGTATACACATAAAACGGCAATAAATTTTGTAACTCGGCGAGTTATGTATATACGTGTATTACGTATATAGAGTTGGATTTCACGAACGATTCCGACTAATGAGCGAAGGAGGTACGCGTGGGTATACTGTTTTGAAACAATTTCGAAATGAAAAACACAAATAAGCAAAGTAAGTATGTACATATATATATACACCGTGAAAATGTGGGTCTCGCCGAAGATTCGCAATAGGTGATTCCTTAATGTGATTACGACATCGGGAGCATTCAATCGAGTTAAGGAAACGAGTAGGAGAGGGGTGGTACAATTGAGACAATGAAACGTCAAGTGCAATTAAAACGAGCAACCAGACGAAGCCAGACACGTTACTCCTCGCGGATGAGAGAAGTCAGAGCCTGGAAAACGGAGTTTCTCGAAAACTAAGTGCATACGTTTCGTTCCGCGCTAATTGTTACAAAATACAAAATTGGAGGAGAAGGAAGAGATTGTTGGAGTTGGCGTGATTTGCTCGTGTCCGACCACAATGTGTGGTATACATTTATGCACCATCGGCTACTATGCGTGCCTTCAGTTCCACTGGCACAAAGGCTACGAATGTCTTTATTGGAAGTAGCGATACTTTGTTGAGAAAAGGTCCATTATTGCAAATGGCAATAGGATCGGCGAGCATTTTTATCAGTACTAATCTACACCTAATGACTGTGTATTGCAGTCATTTGAGTTAAGTGACTGTACCTTGACGAAAAATTAGACGATGAAACACACGTTGATGAGGGCACAAATGGCCTCTGAAAATCATTTTTACTTCTTGATGGGGTAAAATCTTAGTTTCATATTCCATTTCGTTGCGAATAGCTGGCAATTTTTACAATAATAATCATTATAATTATCACGGTACGTTTCGCCCCATCCATAATAACCAACAAATTTTTGATTCAAAGCATCCAGAGAAAAAAGCCTTTCGCTGTTTAATTAACCAAAGAAATTCGGCCGGGATTTTTCGACAGCTCTCTCCTCCTGCAGAGCTTGAAAAATCCGGTGCGAGTTGTATACGCGAAAAAAAAGATCGTGGCGAAAGTGTATACCTACAAAAAAAAATAAAAAGTAGCAACTTACGGTCGACGCGCAGCTGCACTCGAGCGCACAGCACCTGCTCACCAAGAGTTCACCTGCCCCCGCTTCCACAGACGACACATATATATATATTATACCCATACGTATACTTATACTCACAAATGTATTGCTCGATCCTTTTCCCCACCTCCCTTGGTTTTTGCATTTGTACAGCAGTACATATTTCTCAACTTTTACCCCACAAGGTTGAAAACTGGTTCGATGAAAAACCTGAATTTTCTCAACAAAGAGAGAGAGAGAGAGAGAGAGAGAGAGAGAAAGAAAGGAGAATTATTAAGCGCAATTATCCATGCACCATATCCTAAAATACACAAGGACCAAAACCTACGGCTTCGTCGTCTGTTCGTAATCTCGCAGGCAGTGGGTACACTTGAATGGTACCTTCCACGCGCGCACATAACGGCACAACGAGGAGCTACATTGCGGCACGTAATGCCCACGTTACGCAGGCCCAATTGATTAATTAATCGGGAGCAATTTAATAATTGTATGCCACCCATTCAAATGCGTCCACGTGCCCCGAAGATTGGGTAACCGAAGAATTTCTGGTACGAAAACGGAGAATTAGCGATCAAAGCATATAATATATAGTCAAGGATATCACTTGTATTGCCGCACCATCGATCCATCGGCTCCGAGAAGCTCGAAAAATAGCCTTCCCCGAAATCTCGCCTCTTTCAGGAGGAAGGGCAAAAGAAAAAAAAAAAAGGCTAATAATCCAGCAAGTCACTCATCCCCGATCGCATAACTGGAATGCTCGTGTACACCGCGTCTCGAGGGCGGCACACACGTTCTTCCCATATGGTAAGGAGCGCGGATATAATTAAACTCGCTGGCATGTGCGCGGGTATATAGGCGCTCGTACACGCGCTCCTCTCCTCCCTCGATCGCGTACACAAAAAACAGATCGCACTCTTGGTTCATTTTTTTTTTTTCCCCTCCTCTCCTCGGATGCCTCGAAATAAACCGGGAGCAAAAAATCGATTTGGAAACCGAGACTCTCGCCTGCGATGCCTCGTACGATACACACAAAGGATTTATCGCTCGGCCCCAAAAAATACGGTGTATGGTTATAAACAATCAACGAGAGGCTCATGAGAAATCAATCGACTCTCCCCTCGCGATTATTGGGAGCGCAATCAATCAATTACACTCGCGCGCAATCACACGAGGGAAACATTGTATGCCGGGGGAAATGAAGCGAAACGAGAAACTACGAGATGAATAGTGGAAAAATGAAAAATATGCGATGATAAACGTTCATATTTACGCAAAGAGCGGTGCGTCCGAGAGAGAGAGATGTAATATATACATGTGTGTGTTAATGTAGGTATCGATAGAGGACAAACAAGCACACAGCTGCTGCGTAAAACACGGGGTCTTGTGCGTCGTATCGGCGCAGCGGAAGGTTTTGATTTATCTATATTGCCTGTATCACATGGTGACACATCGCATCCAGTGCTGGCTCATCGCTCGCACATGCATATTTATATGCTTATTGATATGGGTGATTACGTAAGGATCCGATGGCTGGAGCTTTTCGAGCTTTCGGTTTCTCGCGTTTACGCCTCTGTTCAAGCTCTGTCTCTTCGTTGCCTTTTTTTCCTTTCTTATTGATACTCTGATAAGTAACCACTTACGTCTCCTCCCACTGTTATTGTGTACGTTTACGGCTGGACATCTGCTGTGTGCTGATATAGCTCGGATGTTTTCTTCCTCCCTCGCGGTTTTTTTTTTTTTTTTCCTCTCTTCATTACCTTTTATCGATCGTCGCATTGAGATAAAATCGGATGATTAAGCATAACATGTGCTCAAAAACTCCTACAGATGTACTGGAGGTATAGAGCAGCTCCACTTGAAATATTATACGTGGATTCTTCTCACAATCACCTCCACCGCAGCAAATTAATGTGCAAAACTCAGTGGGTTTGCAAAATTGTAACGATACAACAAAATTATGGCACAGTTTATTCATAAAGCATGTTCACGTCGATTTGACGAAAGAAACCAATTTTGTTTTTCTTCCCTTGACAATGTTGTGACGATAATGTCTGACCATATCAAGCATTTATCTACTTGCAGTGAAAAAACACATTTTTGTTTACAATGATGTCGACCGACAATATGGCATGAAAAAAATCAAATAACACATTGTACATGCAAACACTCCGTTGCAGCAATGATATGTCATTAGGAAAAAAAAAGAACATAGCAAAAGCCACCGATCTAAAGTCAGAGCTCGTAGACATATCGGCTGCAGCGTCGACGTAGCGGTCGATGGGCGAAAACGTTATCACAAGCGGCACAGCTCTACCCCCCCCCCTTCCCACCGCCCCGAGTCACATGAATAATTCAGTGTCAGCCCGTGTGTTCTCTTTAAAATTTCAAAGCTCCCATGGGCTCCGTTCCGCCCTCGCTTGCACGGTACGTGAAATTTTCGAGTTCAACGTACCTTGTATGTGTGTGTGTGTGTGCAGCCACCGGATGGATCTCAGCCAAACTCAGGGCTAGACTGCACCCGAAAGTGTACCTACATCTTGGCCAGCGGAGAATCAGAGATAAAGAGATAGATAGCCAGAGGATCAAGGACGAGCTGGTGCTGGAAGCGAAATCGCAGGGGGGCAGAAAGAGAATATGAAAGCGCGACACCCGAGGGACAACGACAATGTGTCAAGGCCGAGGAGACGTCGGGGGGAGGAGGAAAAGTAGCGCTCGCTCGCATCCCCTCCCACCCCGAAATTCAATTCCAGCCGAAAGCGCGCGACTCGTGTGTACGATATGTAACATCGAGAGCCGGCCTATACACGTGTGTATCGATTCTCGCCAACTGGCATCAAATGTGGGTTAAGATGTACCGATAATCGCACTTAGCATTATTATCCTTATGCTGGTTCAAAGATAATGCTGGCTTTTTTGCCTACGCGCACACTTTTGAATATCAGCCGAATGCAAGCTCGGCTCTTTTGTTTTTAAAACGCATTCAACCTTGACCTTTCGATGGAGTCCTCAAGCGAGAGGTGTTCGGCTCGTGCCAAAAGCATCCCCCTTTCCATTTTGGTATGTCACGATTATTCGCACACACGTGTTTGGGCTTTTTCATCCTTATATGGCTATCCTCTTGGTATAAAAATCCTTGTAGCTTTGGTGTACACCATTTTAAATTTGATTGTTCAATTTTAGACATTCAAAAAAAATTTTTTTTTATTTTGCCTTCGGCAGGGATAAAATTTACCCAAGTGTCCCGTACAGGTCTCCCTTGTTTTTCGACATCGTACTCCACTACGCCATTGGTCCTACATCGATAGGCAGGAAAGCTCGAATTTCCAGAGTGAAAATATTTTTACAGCTTCGTTTGTGTATACGTTAAGTCACGTTTCGCTGCCACCGTTTCCACATTTACGGTACATGCAGAGTCTCGCGTGTGCTCGTAAACTCCGATCCCATGCTTCTTTTTCTACGCGGGGGGGAAAAAAGAGACCACGAATACACACACGGTCGCGTACTCAAATCGTAAAACTTGCCGGTTATTTCCGTCGATCGGATCAAGCGTGAATCGCTGCATGTACAGTTTGCGTGTACTTATACCCTTTTCGGTGAATATACATGTATATGTGTGTTGACAGGATTTATTTGCCCCTAATAGTTGACGAAGGTATATCATTCGAGGGTCAACCATAGGGACGCAGGTGGAAAAAAATTATTTTTGCTCGCAAGTTACACCTTCGGTGGATATAAGTACATCCAACGGAGCGCGTTTACAAGCGTAAAAGAAAAAAAAAAAAAAAAGGCGTGTGCGGCGCACATATCGGCACTCTCGAGAAGTCGATAGTGTGCCGATACTAATCCGAGCATTACATAAAATTACATAACGTACACTAGAAGAGCCCAGCGCACCAGACTCCTAATCTCAAAAAACAGCTGACGGAGCGTCCGCAAACACACATACACCAGACGAGATAAATGCCTTACATAACCAACAACAAAGTTCTTTAGATTTTTTCATTTTTTTTTTTTTTTTTTTTCGCGTATCCATTAACATAACATGTATAGATGTTTGCCCCCACCAATCAATCGTCTTTGGGTACATACATATATACGCACGCGCGGCGATGATTCACTTGGCCGAGCGTACGCGATACGTTTTTGGAGGCGATTTTTCATCTCTCGATGCTCCAACCTTTTTTTTTTACAATCTTCGATTACTCATGGATATACATATATTCCGGGGCCTTGCAGTTACGTGACGATCGGTAACTCGCTTTAGGTGCAGTCTGGCCCTCCGCCCTCTCCTTTATGCGTCGTTTGTCCGATACTGAAAAATCCTCCGTTGCCTTGATCTAGGAAAAATCAAACTGCATCTCACTAAACTCCTTCTCTCGCGAGTTCGCGCATTGAAATCGCAAGCTCGTACACGGAGAAGCAGCTTTTTCTGCCACCCCCTCCATTGGGTACTATTCATCCCAGCCGGTAGCGAGGTGTCCGAGGGTCTATATTATAAGTACCCACGAATATTCGCGGCGGCAGAGGGGAGGACGCGGAGGTGCGCACGCGTTTTGGTTACGTAATTACCGCACGAAATTAATCCGCCTTGCGCGTTCCGCGATTCGTGTCAAGGCGAGTGTTTATATACGTTTACGTGGTGTGTACTTATATACATCGGCGAGTGTGTGTGTGTATGTGTATGTAGGCAGTACACGTGCACCAGACGACGACGGTGAACTGCTGCGGGCTAAGTGTGCCTCTTTTCTGTCTCTCGCCCCCCTTTTTTTTTTTTAAAGCGCGTGTACGCCCAAAGCTTGCACGTGCCGAATTTCCCAAAGTATGAAAAATCACCGACGCAAGCTCCTTTCTTTTTCGATTTGCAATTTTTTGCCTGTACTTACATCGGTGATTCGGCACCATCGGGTTACGTACTGGTGTTTTGAGAATAATGTTTTTGGCGGGACGTAGGTTGCGCAACCTGTAGCCCATATGCACTTTTTATCCACAGTAAAATTCGCTTGGTTATAACTACATATTCATCTCTGTTCCGATGAGAAATTTTTTTTTTTTGTTTGCGAATACCTAATTTGTGAATCACTGTAGTTTGCCATTCCGTGTGTCTCTCAGCTTATTTTCACTTTTGCAACTCGAGCTGTTTTATACTCAAAAGTGTAGGTAAAACGTTTGGGTTTTAATGGTGGATCGAGGGAGCCATCAAACAAATAAGCCTACGTGGGCAATATTAACGTATAATGCAACAACTGTACACGTTAGATCCCAAGACTGTCACGTTCTATTTTCTTTTTTTTTTTTTTTGCAAGAGTCGCGGCAACCTACGAGTCAATCGTAAATTGTGGGCCCATGTAAGGCCTACGAGGCCGTGGACGAGCGTGTGGATTTGCTTCCATGTAAGGACGCGAATGTAACCATTAGTCAACCGAATAATAATTTTACACTGGGGAAAATGCACCTTGATGCCGTACAATATATGGTTCACCTACTTTTGTCACCATGCACTATTCATATGCCATTTAATGTATACTTGTGAGTTTACAACAAGTCACGTGTGCATTAAAACCATTTTCCCTTTATGTTTCAGGTGAGTAAACGAACTGAGATTTTTCACACCATCGCCGACCAATCGCGCCGTAAGTAAACTTTCTGGTCGTTTCACGATCGGCCCTATACGATTACGGAATCGCGCAAAGTTACGCAACACCCCACCAACTATAGCCTATATCATCGCTGTCGATCCTATTAATATCTGCGCTATTCATCACGCGCTCCAGCGTTGTATACTTGTGTCCTCTTTGCTGGAGTGGGATATGTTAAGTAATATTCGACAAGAGAAAAATTTTTGGTGGCTGAAATCGCGTTGTTTTGTGTATCGAACAAAGTACGCCCTCTTTCAAAACCTGCAACTATCATCCCTCGATTAGGTCGCAATTTGTCGGAAAAAAGAGCTCCGATCGATGCCCGAGTGACGAAGCAACGCTGCCGACGTGCTTTAGCGAGAAAGGGAAGAAAAAAAAAAAAAAAAGAGTCCCCCACACCCACCTCTCGGCCGCTCCAGCGTTCCAAAATTAACTCGTCGCTCCTTTGCCGCCCCTATACGCGCACCAAAGGCACGCTCACCGCCGTTGGAATTAAACATCTTTCGCGCACACACACGTGAAATTGGTCGCTTGCTCGCTCACTCTCGGCATTTTCACTGTACGAAGCAACCCGTATCCATCCGACGGAGCAGCGGCAACAACCTTACGTAACTATACGGCCAAGGCGCCATTCTCGGTATGTACCCCCGCCCACGCCTAGCCTCTTTGGTTTTACTAGTTGGCATGTATATACACTGGGCGAAGGGATGAGTCTCGTCGATGCGACCCAAAGATGGAGAAGCTTTTTTTGCCCAATACGATTATCATCGTTTTGCAAGGTATGGGAACGTAGTTGTGCAAATGTATAATTTAAGGGCTAAACGATTATTTTTCTTACTTTGGGCGTTTCTAACACCACGCCCTTGGTAGGAAATCTCCCTCTCACATTCCCACGTGCCAGCCGAGTTTGGAAACAGCAGGTAGGGGGGGGGGAGAAAAAAAAAGAAAATTTCCAGTGACCCGTACGGTTTTTCGCCCACGAATCGAGCTGGCCCCCGGTTCGAGTTTTCCCGCACGTGAGCGTGTGTGCGGTATAAGCAGAGACGGAGTGTGTACACATATATACGGTCGACGAGATGAAAGGACTCGGCGAGAGCGCGCATATTGCCTAATTCGTAATTGCGCGGAGGGGAGCGTTGCTCAATGCCCGTTGCCTCACCACACTACTCTCGGTTGCACGCGCTCGTATAACCTGTATAGACTCGGGGCCTTTTTTCTCCACCCCTCGTTCCCTTCTTTTCGGTGCTCCCGCGAGTTATTACGACAAACGAGGGAAAAAAAAAACGGCTTGCGAAACTCAGAGGGGGGGGGGTATTTTTAGTCGATCGAACCAAGGGGCAAAGCGCGTGCATATTTTGTTTTGTTGAATTTGGAGCGCCACGTAGGTTTTTCTCGTCCGATTGCCGGTGTACGTAGCGTTTTTACTCCCGAGCGGTGACGTAACGCCGCACGTGACCGATCGATCGGCGTAATCGAGAAAAGGGGCTTTCGGCACACAGAGTGAGTTATCGCGTAGGGACACAAACGAAAATACCATATCCGCCCTCATCATCGTGGTAATTGATTCGTTGCTACGTTTAATAGATGCCTCGCTCCCGCCCGTGTGAGTATTGATCGGACGTTCTTGTGACTCGTCGCTAAAACATATACATATATATTTTTATGTACGTACAACGCGCTCGACCCGAACATCAATACGCAACTCAAGTAATCGGTGCTCATTTCAACGCAAACGTCCAGTCATTGGGTCGCGTGTGGAAAGAAAAAGAAAGAGAAAGAAAAAAAAAAAAAAAAAAAACGAGTTATGTCACGCGCACGCGTTCCCGTTTGGTGGACCTATGTATAATATGTACGCAACGGGTATCGTATCTTGGACGAATAGCAAAAAGCCTGGTTTCGCGCAAAACAAGACTCGCGAGCGCATCATCGCGGAAATGCCGCGTTGTGCAATGCATGTGTACGGCCGGCATCATCAGATTTAGCTCTCGGCGCGACAAACGCGAAACATCGGGCCAGCAGGCGCCTTATGTAATCGATAAAAGACATCGGCCGGCGCCCCTCGACGGGATCTTTTTTATCACCGACCTTTTTTGCTCGTTGGGCAGGTGCGTCGCATCGGCCACCTCCTCTTGTCCGCTATATATAGCTTGTGGCGTTTGTACAACCGGAGCTTATTTTGGCAGATGCTTTGGCCAAACTTCCCCATCTCAGGATATCTCGCGAAGGAGAAAATAATTGATGATGATACGTGTCCCATGGTATGTATATGCACAGGAGGCCTGCCGCGCGAGTATTTCATTCATGCGGTTCGAGGTGATGGCGAGCTAAAGAAGCTACTGGTCTATCTGCGCGCGCTTCGGTCACTCGTCGCTCTCCGGCCCGTCAGCTGCTCCGTATAGCCTCTCGGCCTACTTTGTCGCTCTCGCGAAATCGGAGCAGCTGGAAGGTTGCGCGGCGCACCGCCATACGCACACGTGCATCCTCGACGTATACTTTTGCCCCGTTGGAGCTGTATATACACATATACAGCGCGTCAATTTGAATAAGATGAGACGAGAGCACACGTGCGTGTATATACTACATTGACGATTGCAATCGATCAATTGACCGAGCCAACGACAGGCGTCCGCACGCGCGTGTGCTCGAGCTCATTATGCAATGATCTTACCCGCTCGGAGCAGGCATACCTATACTCGATTGAAAAAGGAGGAATTTGGTGGTTTGAGAGGAAGACCCGGTCGAGAGACGGGGGGGATGGAAGAAAAAATAAAATGGTCCGATCCGTGGTCTGCTCCTCGGAGTCGGCACCGGTATATTATAGGGTCTTACGTAAACAAGAAGAAGAAGAAGAAGAATCTCTAGCGCGGGAAGAGAGCGCGATAATCCATACGTAACTCTACGGCGTCGCGCGCAGAATCGCGGAGCAAAAAAGAGAGAAAGAGAGGCGTGTGCATGTATATACAAGGGAGGGAGATAAGACAAAGGTGGTGTGGTGTATTGTTGTATACATGTATGTGTATAGTATATGACGAGTCACGTGCTCGCGGCAGGCGTTCACTGTCAAACTCGAACGCCACCGGTTGTTCTTCTCTCTTTGGCCCGAGTCGTCTTCGTCTCTGTTATGTAAACTTTGCACGTTCCCTGGCCGGACGCCACCATCTCTTCTTCTGCTTTTGCTTTCCGTGCGTCCCGCGCGAGTTTGTCCGAGTTTCGGTCCACATGGCCCGAAAAGTTGTTACAGATGAGCCTCCCCCGCTCCCATATATACCTCCTCGACACCGTAATACTCTCTTTGACCACTTGCTCACCACGCATTTTTGTGAATGACAACATGGGCATTGTCATTCCTAGCCGTTGATTCGTTATATTATTTTCGAGTTGTGCTGGTTTTTCAATTGCTTTTAATTCTTTGGTGATTTCGCAATCGAGTGCATTTTCCCCCGCCGAGCTTCGAACGCGTCAATATTTATCGACACTTGGAACAGCAACTCTATTTTTTTTTTTTTTTTTTTCCTCATTTCGTTCTCCCTTTCTAGCAAACGTTTTCTTTTTTCCATCTAATTTTTCAAATGTCATCCTCCCGATTATTGTCTATGATTGATCATGCATATTATTTTGCTCTCAATATCCATTGTTTCTTGTGTTTTCGTTCATTCGACTCATACATGATTTTTTTCAGTCTCTTTGCTCTTCTTTGATTCAATCAAATTTTTTGGGATTTATAGGTAGTACTTCGCAACACGTCCTCTGCACGATACGCAAGGATGAAAAAGATTAAATAAGAATTGAAAAGAAAAAAATAAGTAAAGGACACAGTACACGAGTACGAAAAGTTGCTCAACGCGCCTTTGCCGAAATTCATTGTTGAGAAACGCAAAAAAAAACATATAGGTATGAAACTTTTTTTAAAAGCACGGCTCGTTACATAAAGCCAAAGTATCGCGATGTTATGTACCCCGCGCGCTTTGCATCTAACGTAACGATTTTCCCGCTCCGACGACACCGAGTGCTCCTGCTCCCATCGAGATCGGGCATCAAAATTCACCAAAATACTTAACGCAGCGCATTTCGGCTCGATGATAATTCATCCCCATTGACATCACGAGAGTCCTGCCCAAAGGATTGATTAAAAAATATCCCTTGCTGTTCCCAGAAATGTCATAGAGGGTGGAATTTCTTTAATTTTAGTTTTACAAACGAAACACTATACGAACCTTATGCAATTATATTTACCACAAAGAAGTAGGCAGAGAGGTGGACTAGAATTGAAGCCGTTAAGCTCCGTAGGGCCGGAGCCAATATTTTACTCAACAATTATTCCACCTAGAAACGGAAATCGTTATCTAAGGCTAAGATTATGTAAACCAACGTGTGCCGCTCGCGCACGTGTTTCGGATAAATGTACAAGCATATCCTCGTGCGACGCGCGTACAACAATATTTTGCGAAAAGTGTTTTGCTTTTTTTTTTTGCACGTTTTTTCACTTTGCGCAACGAGGCGATCAACCACCGGGTAAATTGAAAAAAAAAAAACATGCTTCAAATAATAATATATTTTTGTAAAACGACCTATAAATGCGTGTTGAGCGTATAGAGGAGAGCCTCTAGTTTAGTCAGTCTTGATCAGCCTTCGGATGAAAAAAAAAAAAAAAAAACATCAATGTTACGAGATTTTCGCACTCCCGTACACCGTTACACCCCCAAAAGTACCAAATCAATGTACGTGGTCGTGCAAACGTTTTACACTCCGCGACTTACGTTACCTTCCCTGCGGCCTCGAGTGTTATGTGCACAATATGTATATCAACACCGAAAGTAGGTACACACAGAGAAGAGGAGTACATAGGTACATATATTTTATCCATCTGATTGTACGCAAACAGAGAGAGGGGGAGATCTATACATCTTCCTATCTGGCGTTTGCGATCGAGAATAAAACGACGACGATGGAATGAGCCGGAGCATCGCGTACAGTACACGCGTGGTAGGGTATATGTATGTACGTATATACACTTATGAGGTACACGCCGGCTGGCACATTCGAGTTACGCAACTGCGGATTTATATAAATGGTTACGTTGACACCACCGCCAGTATACACGTATATGTATACACCAGCAACACAGCACCGGCAGTTGTGTGTATATATACAGTTATACGACACCACGGCATTTGGCGCGAGAAGGAGGTAGGAAGCATCTAGTAGCAGCTCTCTCGGCTTCGTATGTGTATGCATCACGTATTATCTAACGATGAGAGCCAGAGAAAGAAGCAGCTATTACAATACGGTCCGCTCGGTCCGCTGGTGGTTATATGTATTATACACTGTACATTGACGCGAGACCCAAGGGAATGTCTTTTGGCAATTAATTACCCCCCCCCCGCCGAAAGAGCTTTTGTTTTAGCGACGCAAAAGGAGGGGGAGAACTGGATTGCAAAGCTCGACAGTCGTGACCTAACAAAATCGACCACGGGCTTTTTGTGACGCAACGTTAACGAGGTGTATCTTTTTTTTTTCTTTTTTTTATTACGTTTTTCTTGGCATTTTAATAATTGCCGCCCTTTTGTGCTTTATGTAACACTTGGTGTAACACGAGACCATGGGAGCTGTGCAACGTGCTAAGAAACGAGCGAATGCTGGACACATCATTACGAGCAAACGAAGCGAAGGGACATGGGAGAGACGAGCAAACGTACGGACCATCGACCTTCGAACAAACGGCAGAGGCTCCATTACCTCCGTTACCCCCCCAACCAAAAGAGGGAGAGAGAGAGAGGGTTTCCGGTGCAGAGTCGTGTATGTGTATAGGTTGCAAAAGCACAGAAGCGCGCGTGTAGGGCTGCGGCAAACTGCCACGTACGCGATGGTTCGTTCTGTCAATTATATAATAATAATAAAAAAAAAGAGAGACGCTTATGTAAGGACGCGAGGCAAACGTCGTCTTTGCCGTCGTCGCCGGCATTGTAAAGCAAGAGCCTACCACCACCTACACAGCGTTTGTCTCTCCTCTCGTTCGCCTGCACCCAGTCTTTCTCTTTCATAATGGGTACATTTCGCCTCCACTTCCTCTTTTTTTTTTTTTTTTTTTTTTTTTTGCTCTCTCTTGCTGGCGATGAATCATACGTACGCAGCTAGGATGATACCGTTTCGTCGTGTGGACTCAAGCCTCATTAACGAGGAGCTTGATTTGTTTGAGAAAGCTCCGACGAAGAATAAAATGAATGAACGAACGTGACACATGCACATGTGGGTATCAACGGGTGTGGGTATATTGTATTGATACTAGAGAACAACCGCACGAAAGGGATCACCACCAACCGTCACAATTGTCATCTCCTCGTAGATGCCTACAACTGTTGTCCACAAATAAATACCTGACACGTATATGGGGATGGTAAAACGTAGGTACCTGCAAGCAGCTGTAAATATATTATAACATCACCATTAATTTTGTTGAGAGTCCGTTGTAACCCTGCGCGGGCAAACAGCTCGTATATATAGAGAGTAACGGTACACTCGCCGTCGCTGCTATATATTGCGTAACTTCGCTCTGCGTGTGCCGGTGCGTGGGTGAATTTGTGTGTAGGTACAGTACGTGTTGTACGGTTCGCGCGATGTGCCGCGGAGCGTATTGATTTTTTTCGTCGGATTGTTCCTTCGCGGGCTCGTTATCGGCTGTGGATTTTACCACGTATTGCTGTTTGTCGCGGGCGTATAAAACGGGAGAGGACAAACTGGCCGTTTTGTTGTGGTGGGCGCTCGAAGGGGGGGGGAGTAAAAAAGCCGGTTGGAGAATGTCTATTTTTGCGGCTCGTGTGAGCACGAGCGATAAATTTTCATCCGCCTATTTTTGGGACTGTATCTTCGGCGACGGACGTCCGTGACACTTGGTAAAACTTTTATCGCGCGGAAGAAAAAAAAAAACCTACGGTCGAGAGATAAGACGCTTGTATACCTCTTGATTTATTATAAACTGGTCTCTATTTTTTTTTGTTTTTTTTTTGTTTTTCATTTCCGAGTATTAGTCACCGTACGTGATTGTGCATTGTTGCCTCACCGTCCACCGGCGACTTGTCTAATGATTGTTGTTTTCCCTCCCGAATATCATAGCCGCTATTTCACGCGCTTTTAACCACACGCGTACATTACTGTCACGTGAGCCTCATCGACTTAATCACACGCCTGTACCAACGACAAAACAACGTCTTTGGGAAACTTTCATTTGACGCGCAGAAAATTGTTATCCCACGAGAATTCAATGTTTATTTAATCGTATAACTTTTTTCGCGAATACATTTATCACATGGAGAGATAGGTATACCTTCAAGACTTTTTGTGCTTTCAATCAAATGCTACGTAATCTTGCACTTGAGAACGGATCATGTAAATTCTTCAGGTGATTTTCTTCAAATTCGAGGACAAAATTTTGAAAGTTACCCGGAGGAGAAGGATCCTCCAGTGGGACAAGACAGGCTTGTGGGGACATTGACCTCTGGGTACATCTGTACGTATAGACGGACACTTTCTCGATTCGCAGAGCAGCTCCAAGCAAGTGGGGACGAAAAATCTGTGTGGCCGCGCAAAGAGTCGAATTTCCCAGCGCGAGAGCAAACGTCGATGCGAACGAGAACGCGAGAGAGTAGGTCGGCGAGAGAAGCGTGGCCGCGTGGAAAACTATACTGTCGAACGGAAGCGGCGTGGGGTACTTGACCGTGAAAAGCACCGTAACGAGCCAGCTCCCTCCAACTGTTGTAGTGGCACGTATATATTGTAAATATAGTCGACAAATAAATGGTTGGGTAAAGCCTCTTTCTCTTTTGTGCCATTTTCAAGGATTTTTTTTTTTTTTTCTTTCTCACTGTATAGTAATTCCTCTGGGACACGATGTTTCGAGACAAAAGTGTACAGGGTAAAAACGAGCGATAAATTATACAACAGGCAAGAGAATACATTAGCGCAAGACTCGCGTCCTAATTACCTTTTATGTAAAACGCGTGCACGTGATACATACATATATATACATGCCTACGATGTACATAAATAGGTACATGGTATATATATAATATACATAGATGTAGAAACAACTCTAGCACAAAGTGTTTCGAGGTCCGTTATTTGGTAATTCCACGGTTTATATATGTATATACGTGTACACAAAGGAGCGGGAGATGGAGCTTTACGCAACACGGTCTATATTTTCGTATGAAAATAATTACGTGCCGCCATGATATTCCGGGCCACAGGTATATTATACATGTATGGGTACAGCGTAATGGCCGTAGGGTCTGTACTTAATCGGAAAATTGGAGTCGACAACGGAAAACAATGAACGCGTTACGGCGTCATTACGCGTGCACGTATAGATAGATTGTTACGCTGTAGAAGTAACGAGAGCGAGCGACGATGTATATATACATGATATACGGATGGATGGCAGTTTTTGCGTTTCCCTCGGCTACAACGCGGACGGTTAAAGAATGGGAGAGAAAAAAAAAAATTACGCAATGAGTCGTTTAACTCCCCGCGTTGTAACGGTTATCGAACCGTTTGAATTGTCGTTGTTGGGTGGAAAAAAAAAAAAAACGAAAGAAACCTACAGTCGTCATCGCTACGCGCCGTTACGAGCAAACATTTTTCAACGGCCGGTGGAGTAATTAATATTAAAAATTTCGACTCTACGAGGACGAGCCTAATTTACACTTGTTTCTTCGATACATATGAAAAATTAGTTACACTTCGTGTGTCACGTCGATATAAGCAGAGAATTCTTTCCCTCCAACATATCATAATGAATATAAGTGCTCATACCTACACTAGCATATTTATAATATACAGCACAAAGTAGGTGGATGTCGATTAAATTGAATCGGCGCGTGGCTTCGTTTGTGCCGATGTATATACATCTATAGAGAAAGAGAGAAGGCTCGGTTTCTTCTTGGCAAGATGACTGGCGCGCGAGTCTGGTGATGTGCTTGTATATACGTATACGCGCGCGTCAAGGGTTTTATATAAATCTCTAGTCGGTGTTTTATCGTCAACACGACGGCTCTACGTTTAAAAAAAAAAAAAAAAAAAATTATCGATATCCATTATTCAAGAGGGTACTTTGTTGTTGCGAAGAGGTGCTCACTGTAGCGGAGGAATCGCGAGGGGAGGATGGTTTTTTGATCGGTCGAAGAGAAGGGACCACTGCGGTGTGTCGTTACGCGCGTCGATGTACGAGGGAAGGAAAAGAAGAAAAATCGTAGAAAGAAAGAGAGAGAGGAAAGGTTACACGTTGGGTTACGCAAGTGTTGTAGGCAGCGATGTACTTACGTCAATTGTTATGTAAATAAAAGGACGGAACGGGAGTATAGTACGGGGGAGAAGAAGAAGAAGAAGAAAGAAAAAACGAGTCGGCGACGCGCGGCAGCAGAGTATATATATAAATACGATTTGAATAGTTGCGCCTACCTCGTAATATACGTGTGTATACAGCGGAATATCGGATTTCTTCTCCCTCTGCCATCAAGAGGAGAAACGTGTGCTAGCTACTGGTGGCGTATCTCTCACGTGTTCGGCTTGGCATAGTTGGCGTGGTTGAGTTGTCCGATGAGTGAGCAGTACCATACTATATCGCGTGCACTTTCAGTGAAAAAAAAAGCGGTGAGCTTTTACTCGACAATCGGGTCGAAGCGTGAGAGGCTAGGCAAGTGGGTGTTTTTGTTTTTCATTCACGTATCGGTATGTTTATTTAAAATTATTTACCGATTTTTTTTTTCGTAATATTCAGGTAATGAGAAATTAATCTGGATTTTGTCCTCGTGACGTGGAAAAAAAGTAGGCAAGCTTTTATTCATTTTTGGCGTCTGGAAACTAAAGTTTAAAAAATAAAAGAAGTAGTGAGACAGTTTAAAACAAAACAAACAGCAAACGTCGGTGCTCGCTTGCAAAAAAAAAAAAAAAAAAAAAAGAAGAAAAAAAAAGATAATCATCGAAGTAAATCATTCGCAAATTTTGAAAACGTGAGGTATGCAAAGAGCCAATTTAACGAGAGATGCTTCCTGCCCGACGACATTGCGCTAAAATCATAGACTATTACCTACGAGCAAACAGTTGGGACAACCTGTAGGTACTCTTCAGCACATACATGCTTGGCTAGTAATTTTTGTTGTTGTTGTCCCGCACATCTTTCAAGAGCTGCATCGGATACACAACGGTAGCATCTCTGAATAACCGTTTAGTTGAATTTCTCTTATCCAACCTTCTTCTTTGTTGTTATAAAGATTAAATGAGCTTTTGCAAACAAATGCAAGCTTGGACAGAAGGTTTTTTTGTGCCCATCAGGAGTCGATTTATGTATAAGTTGGCTGTGAGGCGAGCATAGAGTTGCTACATTTCTACACAAGTACAGCAGTTTGCTCACGTTTTTCTGATGATTAAAAATTCTATTGTGACGGAACTTGCTGGTCATGTAAAATAATTGCTGCTGCTCCAGTGCTTTTTTCTTCGCCTATGCATTCCCTTTTCGATAGTACATCCAGTGATCGCATTTAGACACTGGCCTCGATTTTAGAGAAAATTTTGTGAATTTTCCGTTATCCAAGGGTGCACATCGATAGAAACGTATTTATATACGTCAGACCTTATGAGATCTTCGTTTTTGAAAAAGAGAGATTATTTTGAATCATTCATGTGTGTCAACTTGAAATACTTTTTGAGAATTTAATCAACCTTGGACATCAGTTAAGTTACAAGATTTAAGTAAAATCTTTTCAAGACCACTCGGAAGTCATAGTAAAGTCACATCGGGAAAAGGATTGGTTCTTGACTTTTCGATTTGTACACACGTTTTCATAAACTTTTTTTTTATTTTTTGTAAAATTTTTAAGTAAACATAAACGTACCAACTTAATTCGTAAGCGTGTCAACTTCAGTACTCAAATTGTCCAAACAAAATCGATAAAAGTATAGCTTTGAAGTATCAAGGTAATTGATACGTAAAAGATGGAGTAAGTGACATGCATCACAATTTTTAAATAGTTTCTGTTTAAGATTTTATTTTTTTTATTTTTTTTTAAAAATCTGATATCTGAAGTTAACATGCTCACGACGGTGACTTATTGTATCAATCGTTTAAGTATATGTAAAAATGCAAATGAAACGTAGCAACAAACAAAACTTTAACTCTTGCGAAAGTTTTGAGGAAGAATTTAAAATTTCTTAAAAGTCAAACATTTGTTTATTTATATAAGCTCGTGCCTGTTTTTCGAGTATCCTTGCGATATATACGTCATATTGCGAAAATCAGCGCAACCCGAACATTTTCGTATACGAAATCATATTATAATTTTACACTCGCGATAAATGTCGAAATTAACGAAAATGTTGCATGATTTTGTCGATGCGTCATAAAGTGCCAAAATAGTCGTAGTTTTAAGCAGTGCGAAATCACACGGCTCGAGCCATCCGCACCATAAATTCAACCACCATGCTCGAACGGTGCAATTCACCGCAGCTCTAAATAAAGAAAAAAAAAAAAAAAAAAAAAAAAAAAAGCAGAGCAACGCATTAATTAATCAAACAAAACGAAAAGCCAAACAACAAGGGCTTATATCTCCGTAAGCGCGCTTCCGCGAGTGAAAAGTCGCACGCTCGCGGCGACGACATCGCGATACTATTAATAGCCTCATGTATACGCGCAAATCAGCGAGTATATACCGAGTTTATAATACCCACACACACACGAGGGGGCAAAAAGAGCACTTGCAGCGTCGATTTGGGATCTCTCGCCCGCAGGAGAAGAACCAAGACAGATGGACGTATAGATACACAGAGCTCACTCAGGCGCAAAGTTGCGTAAAGTTGCGCGCGGCTATTATATTTTCGCAACCCCCACCCCTCCCTCGCTCGCAAAATCTCTCTACGCCGCGTCTTTACAGCTCCACGCGTGCGTGTATACGTATTATCGAGAGTGCGAGGGTGTACAGGTATATATATATACGTGCACACGTGCAGAGGAAGTGCGAAAATAAGAGCTCGCGCGTGTGGCGTTTGACGCCGCATTTGTATATACATACTCGATTTTACTATCTTTTTGGCTCCTCTTCCCGCTCCCTCTGTATTATTCTGCGGCTGATTCAATAAAGATCTATTAGGTGTATATAATATTATGTACTGCGACGCTCAAACGGTTAGTCACAAGCCAGTATACTTTGATCCGTTTGTCATTGTGCGACCCATCCTCCGATCCTGTACACCCCTCGAAAAGTGTCTACTTCCGCTCCATTGAAAAATAAAATTCACACCTATATCTAACGTATATACCTTTGACACGTACTGCGAACAACAGTGTTATGAAAAAAATAAAAATAAATAAAAAGTAAAATACGCAAGGCCGATCGATGCCCCGCAACGAGGTGAAAAGGAGCAGTGCAGGGAAAACGGGATCCCCAAGCATCCGCTGGAGAGTAAAAGCTATAGTTATGATAGCGCAGCATCGGGCCGCGTGCCACAGAGTGTGTATACGTGCAATAAACCACGAACGTCATGCCGGCGGTGGCCGTGCGATTACGTAAAGGTCAGTCACCCGGTCACCGCGTACTGCACTTGAACGCTCGCTTGCGCGCGCGCGCCTCTTCTTCCCCCGTATACTGTCGTTTGGCCACGCTCGCGTGCATATATATATATATATTATATGTGCAGTTGCGTCGTTGATGCTCTCCTTCCTTTTAGCGAATTGTAGGTGGTACAGGTATCCGCGATGCTTTTCGAGAGGAGCGCGGCGCTGGAGGAACATAGAGCCGAGAGGCTGCGATGCACCGCCAGCTTTCCCAAAGTTTCCACTGTTGGGACGCTATTTGCTCCAATCGACGCGTTTGACGAGATGCATGTCTTAATAGTCGAAAAGTCGATATGAATACGATGTGCCATTTGGTCACCATCGTCACCATCAAGATCACCGATTAAAAAAAGGCACGCATAAGTACAGAAAAAAATAGTACGAGAGTCTCGTGCACCACTTGGAGAAGATGGCTGGTCCCGTATTGGTATTCGATCGCGTACTCAGCTGGGTTAACTTATACGTGATCGATTTAAAATTTCACAGCCCCACTTATGAATTTCGTGGCGTCATACACGGTGTACGTAAAATAAGAGTAAAAGCCAATACTACGCGTCGCATTAAACTGCAAGCGAGCTTTGAACGCGAATGTCGAGACCCTTTTTTGCAGATTTGTTGCCAATACTGCGCATGAATTTAAAAAAACTTTAGACAAAGTACGTGCGTACGCATTGCGCCATGTAGTCTTGGGTCTCGTGGGTTATATCTCCGTTCCAAAGTATTACGTGCCGCAGTGCTTCGCTGCGATGAGTGTATCTATGTGTAGCATAATATAAGGTAATAATATATCGGTATAAGAAATGAATCGCCGTGGAGGCTACTGGCCCCAACGGAGCCTCCCGGGGCGCCCAGAGTTGTAGCAGTGCGTCCTGCAGAGCCCGGGATCCCCAAAGATTTATGAGCACGCTCTGAAATATACTTTTGCCGCACTCGGTCTTATTTTCCTCCTCCACCCCCCTCACTCCTCTTTTTCTTGTCGGAGCTTTTTTTCACGCCACACAGAGCTTTCGCGCGGTTAATACATTTCGAACACGAGGCTGTACTTTTTCGAGCGTCAAGAGTACAGCACGGCGTACATTTCACGCTCGAGCCCTCTGTAGCACGGGAGTGTGGCCCTGACATCGTTACCCCCCCCCTCCCCTCAACAGTCGAAAGTAGAGCTTGCAGCGGTCCTGGCTGCGGAAGTTGAGAAAAGGGAAAATAATTGTCCTCTAGTTTCCAAGCAATTGCGGTATTGTATTTAATTGTACTCCCCGGAAAGCTCTTTCAACATAGACAAAGCTCACACTGTACTGGATTATTGTCAAAGGCTCGCCGAGGCGTACGGCACGCAGGGAAAAAAGAGGAAACAGGGGCAGTGAAAACATTTTTTTTTTATTGCACGCTATGTTTTTGCAACCCCACCACACCTAGTATTCTGTAGTCGTGCTTGCGGGCGTACGTATATATGTGTGTAACTGCTTGTCGTCTCCGCGCGCGGCTATATCGATCCGTCAGCAGCAGAGCTGCTAAGCGCCACCTGTGACACACATGCGTATGCGCTCAATGCGACGCTCGCGCCTTTCGATGCAACCATATATACAATGGGTCATGCGTCTCGCTGTATAGTTGTCGATTCGGCAGACAACACATCACGTACTTGCTGATTGCTCTGGATTTACAGGGGATCAGCACGAAGGGGGTTGTACAAGGCTGGCGAATGGCTTATCCGTGGCTGCACATTTCTCTACAAGTATGATTTAAGCAACTAACGTGTTTTTTTTTTTTTTTTTTTTTTTTTGGGTTACCAAAGAGCAACGGTATCCGTGTACAACGTAACGGCTCCTCGAACCGATTTACGCGATGTCAAAAGTGGGCACGCGTTCTCGGCTTTTTGCCCTCGTCATCGTCGTACGCCATCGCGAAACACCTTTTCGCGACGTTCGCTGCGGGAAACGGGCGGAAACATCTCTCACCTAGCTGCACTGCGTGTCGGACGACGATGACAGTGTACTCGCCGCTGCGGTCGGCAGGGATGCCTCGTGTCGGTGCCTCATTATTTTTTTTTTTTTTTTTAACCTGATCGACGGAGGAGGTAAAGTGTTCATGTATTTTCACGAAAGCTTCTTTCACGAAAAAAGCTCGGGATCATCGATCGCTCGTATAACAGAGCCCCCACGCACGCACGCGAGTGAGAAAAAAAAAGAGAAGAGAAATGAGGTAAAGACACGAGCTGGAAAAGAAAAAAAAACAATAATAATAACAAAGAAAAGGAGAAGAGGAAGCGAGGGAGTAGTAGGCATTATGTAAACACGCGACTGTTAGCACGGATACATAATATAGTACACAGACACACCTACACGCGGGACAACTAAACAGACGCGCGCGCGAGACTCGAAGGCAATGACATTGCGCCTCACGACTCGCGACGGGAATTAGCGAGATGAGTTCTGGTCGCGTCTCTCTCTCTCTTTTTCTCCTTCTTTTTCTCTCGCGCCGTGCGTGTGTGTATAGGATGCGCGCGCTCGAGCTACAAAAGCTCGTCATCAGTCAACGCCGCTCTCTCTCTGTCTCTTGCCGAGCACCCCCTCAAACCTCCCCCCACTCCTACAGCCATTCATGCGTCGACGCGTGTATTTACAATCGTCTTTGCATTTGCGCACGTGTGTGTGTGTACAGAGAGAAAACTCCGTCAATCGCCTTTGCCTCTCTTTTATCGCTCTTTTTTTTCATTTCCTGTTTCGTGTGGTAGGAAAAAAAGGGTTGAGAGAAACCGATAGGGGCTTGTGTTTACCACCGATGCGGGACGGGGAAATCGTGTCAGGCACTGTTATGGGACGACTTTTTTTTTTACGAATCGAAATTTATTCTGCCCTTGACGACGCTTTCAGGGGATTTCCCTCGAAAGTACGCGTTTTTTTATATTTTTGTCGCACCGTACTGAGGTAAAAAAACGGGAAATAGATAAGTACAGGCGGTCGAGGAAAAAAGAAAAAAAAAACATACTAACAAATAGCTGTATACGTTTACACGTGTACTTACACGCAAATGTCAAAATCAATATACGAGCGATTTTCCAACATTACGCAATACTAGCTTCCCGAGCTATCACAGTCGGAAACACGACGTATACGTATATAGAATTCCTGGATGGTCTTGACTTATGGAATGGAAAACATTTTTCTACCTCGAGTGTCAGCCACTCTGTTTCCCATTTCATGCACAGATATCGGTAAATTGACATGTTACAAGCTGTGAACCCTCATTTACACTCGTAAACGAGGACGCGTAGTAGATGCGGCCGTGTATGGTCAGACAGACGCAGACGGTGCGTATACACGTGTCAGCTTGCAATGCAAGGACGTGCACACTTTGTTTTTCACTTCGTGCACATTAGTTTATTGAAACTCAATCGTCCATAAGCTGTTGACAATCCCAATTTATACTTTGCGAGTTTAATGACAGCGAACAGTAGATACAGCCGTGCATGGTCAGACGCGTACCAAGTTACATGTACGTCGGACGGGTTATACCGAAGCTTATTTTGCGTCTCGCGGAGTGTGCCGTAGAAATTCGATGAGCAGCAAAGAAAGCCAAGACAGGTAGAGCTTTTCAGGCCGAAAGCTTTTTTCTCCGTCTTTCCTTTTTTCATTTCGTTACAATCGCCCGGCGATCAGAGCTCGTTCGTTACTCTTTTTTTTTTCCATCCCCCTTTTCTTTTGTCCGAAAACCTTCAACCTGACAGTTTTTCTCCCATTGTTCTTCAATCTTTTTCCCTCCGACTGCAGTATTTTCGTAGCTCCTTGGCACTGCGCGAAGCACTAATGATAAAGCCATCAAAGATACGTCCGACGTACCCTTTACAACGAAATGACGTTATTTACCAAAATCTGCGCTAATTGCCGATGATAAATCACCCCGCAATTATACACAAACGCACCGCAAAATCAGCCGGTGAAACGCGCAAAGCCGCGACAATTATCCACGGCCCGTACAATACAGCGCGAAAGAAGAGCCGCGTAGCGAGTCCCCCCCCCCCTTTTCTCTTTCCTTCCGCGTGTGTCTCTGTTGGCGTGCAGTTACGTAACGCATCAAGATCAATGGCCAAGCCTCGGAATCCCCGACGGTCTCTCTGTAACTGTACTCTCCCCGGCGACGTCTAGATAATCACGGATTTCACGCTCCGGCGCGCCGTCCCACACGTGTACACCTATACGTGTAATAGCTGGCTCCCTCTCTTCTACGGCGCTACTTGCTCTGCCATTGACTTTTCACGGGACGCGAGAGAACGGGAGGTAAGCGCTTAGGCGCTTTTCGTGTATACACACGCGTGCGTCCGTGCGAGCGTGACACGGCACTTTACGTATTATATAGGCATAGTACCTACACGAGGTTCATGCGCTGTGTAGCTTTTCTGGCGCTCGCGCGTGGCTTACGTAACGTTGTGCAGCGGAGCGGTGATCCTGGCTTGTTTTCTCGGTGTGCGTGTGCACGGGCATCGTACATGGAGAAGCTTTCGGGTGATTGCTCGGTTTGCCAAGTGTCGAGACATCTTGGGAGATTTTAATCAGCAGGGAGAGGACTGCGGGCCAAATCAGGGGATGACGAAAATGAAAAAAAAAAAAAAGCTCTTGGCTGTCCGTTCCAAGCGCGGTACAGTACTAATCGCCGGAATGTCTACTTGAATCTGGTGGATATACACGTGTACAGTAGAGAGGTATTGGTGACAAACGGTGTAAAGCAAAATTATGACGAAGCGGGGGGTGGCGAGAGCGTCAAAGTGCTCGATCGATGCGCGATTACGTAAGCTCGCCCGATGGTGGAAGTAAAGTTGGTACCTCCCCTCACTCTTCCATCGCCCTTGTACGCGCGTCCTGGTCCACTCCGAGGTGTATACACGAGGGTAATCAGGCGATTGGTATCTACGAATAGGTACTGGTCTCGAAAAAATTGCATCGGGAAGCAATACACGAGTGGGCGAGAATCAAGGGGTGGAGGCAAAAAGTAGAAGGGGGCTGATGTGTTGGTAGTCAAGAAGCACGTCGCGATTTCGATCGGGGGCGTGGGGCTTTGTGTGCACACGTGTAGGTACATCGTTAGACGACAGACAGCGACGGGTTTACGTAATGCGTTACCATCTAGTGTGCTACACCCCCCTCCCCCTCGCCTCCCTTTTCTTTTGTTGTCGGGGGGAGAAAAGAGATCAAGGGTGTAAGGGGCTCCACACGTTTTTTTTTTTTTTTTTTTTTTTTTTCTTCTCAAAGCTGTGTTTACGTTGGGTGAAATTTTCAAAAGAGATTCCAGACCGATGGTTTTGGGCGTTATAACACAGATTCCGGTGGGTTTCAAGGAAAAACAAAACACTCTGATATCTCAGATTTACTTGTTAAATTTTTTTAAGGAAACATTTTTTTTTTGTCGATCGCGTAGCCATTAAAATCACCGGTGTAGCACAATAATGAACAACCAAAGCCATGATGAACCCAAATAAATGATTGTACCATGTATTGTGTTTTTGCAGCACCCAACAGTCCGCTCCATCTCAGCAACAGGGCACACGCGTTGCTGCTGCTCAATCGACCGCAGGCCTCCCTGGCCGATGCTGATCACGCAGTTCGACTGCGCCCGGACTGGGGCAAGGTGAGGCTCGAAGCTACACATGCACCACCACACCTATACACAATACACACATATTCACTAGCTAGCTCCCAGTACACCAAATATTTAATACTTATCTGACAGGGTTGAGTAAATTTTTTATTTTTTGTTCCGGCTGTAGGGGCACTATCACAGAGGTCTGGCCCTATCCGCTCTCATGAGGAACGAGGAGGCGCTCTTGGCCCTGTGTACGAGCGCGGTGCTCGACAAAAATCCACACAAAGTGCGACACGAGCTCACAAGGGTAAGCGAAAACAACTAACCATTACTACTGCGGTTACCTACAATCCCTCAATTTTTTATTTATTTTTTTATTTTTTTTTATCTTTCAACCAATTACAAAGTCTCTCTTACCCTTTTCTCGTCCAACAAAGGCGCGCATCTCTTTGTGTTTTACCCGTACGTCATATGTGTACTGAGGCTATACGTTACACTCGTCACGCTTGGTTCATCCCAACTTCCGACGGCAGCTCTACATACGTACACACTACCACCGATATGATGTATAACAGCACACGCGTCGGATTTCCAATGGTCTGTCTCGATGCGAGCGAAAAAAACGTACCCACATACACACACGGTAGTTGAATAACCCTGACGTGCCGCTATCGAGTTGACTGACCCGCGAAAGACTCCGCTGTAACGCCTCGCTTGAGAGCTGTCCTTTCAAAATGTTGCTGGAGTCGATTTTCTTTTTCTTTTTTTCTTCTTCCTTTCTTTCAATAATATATACACAGAAACGTCGCGCTGTTTAACACCGCTTTTTTTTTTTATCGTTTTATGCGATTTTTATTGACACACACACGCCGATGGCATTGACCTCGAGCAGTTCGTGTACGGTATAAAAGCGAGGATTACGACGGTGTTGACGTTTCGTTTAACAAAAGAAAGAAAAAAATGAAAAAAAAGTATGCGTACGAAAAACAAAAAATTGGGGTATCCATTAATTCAGCTTGGATGAGATGGGTCAGTTGATTTTGGTGATTACCCCACGAGACGATTTATCGGGGGGTAGCTAAAATTATTCCGAGCGAACAATAGCCGCTGGGCTTTGGCGTTAGATATTTTATATTGATTTACCGAAGCGAGGAGAATCCAACGAGACCGTGATACATTGCCCTCGAAGAATTTGGCCGATGCAAGTGATCTTTCGGCTTGCTTAGGTCGAAATTCTACGTGTTTATCGGTTTTTTTTTTTTTTTTTTTTTTCAAACCCTCCTGCTACATGAGCACGATCTCTACAGTTAATTGATAAAAATATATATATCCCAGAAACCGGTTACCAAAAGCATCGGTCGAATGATTGCACTGACCAAATATTGTAATTATACACGCAGGTGCTGCACCGCATGCTAGCGTCAAACGTGCGCCGCCAGGGAGGAGTCGGTTTCCGCACGCCCTACGACCTCGTTGAGGTGCGCATGAGGCGAAACAGGCACAACCTGCTGCTGCCGCTCATAAACTCGAAGCACTATCGGCGGCATCGCCAACACCACCACAACCATCACAGGCGCGCCAACGCGCCCAATACCTCGGACTGCGAGGACAACAGCAGCGGAGGCGAGGAGGAGTTCTCACAGGTATGCATTTTTCCCTACTTTCCCTCATGGATTTGGCAGGGAATTTTGATGCGAAAGTTTTTTTTTTTTCCTCACCAATACAGAGTCCACGTGGTTTCGTTAAAAATAAAACCAGCCGCCACTGAAATAGAAAACGCTCGTAAATACTCGTCCACACTGTCGCGGCCAATTAAATATACATTGTACGGGAGCTGAGAAACAGCGTAGGGACGACGAAGGAGAAATAATTTATAGTACACGCGATTTTTGCCCCGCCCCTCAAAAAGAGAGAGAGAGAGAGCTTCTTACATAATTGAATTGTTAAGGCCTGCCCACGCTCTATTTCTGGACCCTCTTGTTGCACCCCCTACTCTCACATTTCTTATTTAACTCGGGGATTGAATTATCGCTAGCTAATTAAAGTTAGTTTTTCCCGACTCGGTTTTACATAAACGCCGCCACGGTAATGTCATAATATTATTCTATCGTTTGTACACCTACTCTTTTTTTAACGCGACTATTTTTCGCGAGACCACATGAAATTGCGCAACCCTCGGTTATTGTTATTATTTTGCGGGCCACGCTCTAATAATCGATGGGACAAATACATATAACTTTTTGTTTCAAAGAGATCCAACTTGTATTTTATATATACGTATGTCTTTGTTTCAGTCGATTTGCCGGAGGCTGCTCTCGAGTACGATGCCGCAGGATAACTCGAAACTGTACGCCACGCTCGACCGGCTCTACCAGGAGGTTGATAAGTTGAAAAGTAAGTGAGAGTCGAGCAAAAAGAAAAAAAAAAAAAAGAAAAAAAAAAAAAAACCAGAAAAATGCACGTGAATGTATTTTAATTGTTGACGCTTGCACGTAGGAGTAGAGCCAAAGCCAGCAGAGATCCTCCTGCCACCACCGAACGGCGGAGTAGCGGGTGGCGACCTGGACTGCATACTGTGCTGCCGGTTGCTCTGGAAGCCGGTAACCACGCCGTGCGGGCACACTTACTGCTGGATGTGCCTGGACAGGTGCCTCGATTACTCATCGGCCTGTCCGCTCTGCGTCACCTCCCTCGCCGACGTGAGTGTGTTTTGTAACTCTTTATACACAAAAAATATACCCAAAGTACAGTTTTGGCGCGATATCGCGCAACCGATTTTTGGGATCGGTATAAGTTTTGACGCCCACTCGTATCGATCACACAAACGTGGATGTACCCTACAAGTGGTCGATCGATCGGAGAAAAATCTTTGAATATATAACCGGTCTCAACGTATCACGTAACCACGAATCGGTACCCACTTCCTCGAAAATCTACTTAACTATAACCCAAGACTCATCTTTTTCTGAGGCAGTCACTCGTCACCGATAAACGATCGAGCTATATCGCGCCTGACTATAGATCAAACAGGGGGGGGGGGGGGACACCTGTTTGCAAGCGACGACAGTAGCGGCAGCGACGCGGTTAACGATGCACCCGATCGAAATGATTGCCTGCGGTCTATACGGCTCTCCGGTTGAGCTTCCACGTGCAGTGGTGCGCATGTACACTATATCCACCAGTGTGGGTCCATTATCCCTCAATTGTGGTATACCCATTTTTCCAAAAAAAAAAAAAAAAAAAAAAAAAATCGAAGATAAGCCCTCGGAGCCAATGTGCAGGCTTCCATTTAAAATTCATCAGCGGGAATTATTAATTTCGTATCCAATTAGCCCAAAGTCGGCTGGCTCTGCGTGTGTACCCACAGTCAGAGGCGAGAAGGGGGAGCTGGCCGCGAGCCAATGTACAGCCATTATACGACTATTTATTATGCAGTTTGAGACTTTGGGGAGGAAGGGAGAGGGCCAACTGCCTCGGTATAGCCGTGCGCGCGTATAGGCCTATCATAAATCGAGTGACCACCGCGCGTGCGAGCAAATTTACCGATCGATCGATCTCGCGGCGTTGACATTGGTGGGGCCCAGGTGCCGTAATCTCATGGCCCTTTTCATTCTTTCAGTACCTCGCGAGCAGCCAGAAGACCGTCACGGAGTTCGTCGAGCGGGCGCTCAAGTTCGCCGCGCCCAAGGAGTACGCGGCCCGGGCCTTGGGCTACCGGCACGAGCTCGTCCAGCACGAGGTGGTCGGTGGGGAAACGACGACCACCAGTGAGCGTATCGCCGTGTTTGTCTGCACGACCGCTTTTCCCTGCGTCGCGTGTCCCCTCTTTGTCTACGAGCCCAGGTACAGGCTGATGGTGCGCAGGTGCCTCGACACCGGGGTCAAGCAATTCGGCATCGCGGCTTGTTTGAACCGAGAGGCCACGGGGACCAAGAGGTGAGTCCTTTCGCTCGAGTTACACCCATATACGTACACTTTGACGAGGGAAATTGTCATCGATATTTCTACGAGTGCCTCATCGACTCCATGACAATGAGTACTCGTCAATTACAATTTCCCCCGTCGTCACGATAGAGTGGCCCTTGGTATTAAACAATGGTGGTGGTGACGATCGTTCTCGGTGACAGGTACGCGGAGTACGGCACGGTGCTGGAGATAAGGGACCGAGTCCTGCTGAAGGACGGCTGCAGTATACTGAGTACCCTGGGAGCGCGGAGGTTTCGAGTGTTGGCGGGTGGCGAGCGGGACGGCTACGACACGGCTCAGGTCGAGTACCTGCGCGACACGCCCATTCCGGCAGATCAGCTGCTGAGCGTCGCCGAGTTGCACAACAAGGTGAGTGAAGAGAAAAAATAAAAAAAAAGGAAAGGAGAAAAAACGTGGGAATTTGTTTGTCGCAGGTTCGAGCCAAGAGCCGGAGGTGGTGGGTGACGGTGCCGCAGTCCCAGCGCTCGGAGATTAGGCGGGTGTTTGGAGAGATGCCCGAGGCGGAGGACGACTGGCAGCGGCTGGCCGACGGGCCCGCCTGGGCCTGGTGGCTCCTGGCCATTCTCCCGCTCAGTCCGCAGCTGCAGGTCGGCATACTGGGCACCGCGAGCCTGGAGAAGCGGCTGCGGGCCATCGAGAAAACCCTCGACCACATGGAGCAGCGCCAACTGATGAGCAGCAGCCTCGCGCCCACGGAGGACACGACGACCACGAGTGGCAGTAGCAGCATATGCAGGGAGAGCTCGGGTCGGGAGCCCGAGGAGGATAGCGCGGCAGTGGCGTCTGGATCGATCGGGAGGCCCGCAGTAGCTGTGCACTCGGTGGTTCAGCGCTCGTAGGGCCGAGCCAAGGCTGCGGGAATTTCGTGCTCCGAGGTGTTTCGGGGGACACTGGTGTGTGGCGAGGACATTGTTATTATGTAGTTATTGTGAAACTTCAAGTCTGACACGAGCTGGGGCTATAGAAGGGATCCAATTCGAAGTGAGACTGCCCTTCTCTTGCGATTGTTCATATACTTTCTTACGTATACAGTTGGGGATTGCGAAAATAAAGGGGACCCTCGAGGAGAGAACAAAGTATCGTCGTTTACGTACTACGCGTTTTATCTCAATTATTGCCCGTTGAGTGCTTTCGAGCTTTTTTTTTTTTTCCTTTCAAAACATCAATTTAGGCATTACAAAGGTTCCCATGGCTCGTAAAATTGCTCAGTAAACATGAGAAGCATCTGATGTCTGTAAAGGAAAATCGGAGTTGCTGTTACGATGTATATATTGACCAAAATTCGATTTTGTGGATGTTGTACAAATCGTTCGCTATTCTTGGACACGTGTGTGTCGATGATGTAAAGTCGTGGTTTTTCGAGCATTTTTCTGTAGCATCGGAATCTATAATCTTTTTACTACATACAATTGAGCTCCATAAAGTATACTTGACTGCATTGAAATGTAAAACGAATGAGAAGGGACGTCTAGTCAAGGTGTGCCAGGTCGGACCTTGGAGGAATAATAGATAGAAAGAAAAGAGCAATGCAAGGGTGAAAAAAATTTTTCATCGTTTGTCTCACGTAGTATGTATGACAACTCCGCGGAAAACGATGACGAGAATGTCATACGGAAGTTATGACAAACAAACGAAATGGTGCTACTTTTAAATAAAGATGACATATCCGCGTAATATAATCCGAGGTCTGAGCTGACGCGCTGCACGCAAGACGTCTTTGTACTCTTCTCTGCTATACTATACTACCCATACTATGTAAATACACGTACATATACATATATACCGATACAATATTTGTGCAAATCTGTTCTTCCAGAATTCGATTGTATCATAAAGTCAGAACACTGATATAACTTTATTTCTTCGTATAGCAAGTGTACAGGGAGTACTTGTGCCGATCAACAATGTGATATTTTGTCAGTATCTATAACTATGATTAAACACACTGTAATACATGATGCTTTCCATATGCACTTATATACATACGTGTAAGAAATTCTTTCGACGTTACGTGTATTCGAGAAAAATCGTGCTGATCGGCACAATGATTCTTTACCTACGTAACATATACTTGAGCGTTTCAACTTCTTCCTTAGCGAAAGAGAATGACAAAGTAAATACATATATGTGTCTCTATATATTTATATATTTATTATATTAAGGAACAGGAAAGCGTGAGGAAAATAGCCGTAGAAAGATGAAACAAAGTGGAGAGAGAGAGAGAGAGAATGAAGCCGCAAATGTTGTAATTAGATTTGTTACAAATATAATCTTGAGACGCTCGCCAACTTTTCGGCCAGCGTCGAACGTGATAAGACTGCATGCCTTTGCCCAGTGTACTTTCCTGCGACTAGATACATCAGACATTGTCATTCGATTAATTTGTCCTTTTTTTTTTTTTTTTCTTTTAAGTCTTCTATTGGTAGTAAAGTTTGCGAACGGACTGATGGATGTCGGCAAAATCGATTGTAACTCGTTTAACGGAGCCATATAGGGTAATTTTTACCTCACTTGAAAACATTTTCAAACGAATCGTTCTTGCATTCCACAAATATTTTTACTACTCTCGCACCATTTCTCCTGTTACGTCAAACAATTGTTATACGAAGCTACAATCATAAAACTTTATACGTAATGTGTAACGTCGATGTGTGTTTGGTGATATTTCTCGCGGCCGAAGGAGGAACGAAGACAATTTACAATAAGCAAGGTTGAGCCAAGTTGCGCAATTTTTGATCGAATTTTACAAAAATCAAGCTCTTAAGCGTGGAAAATTAAAAAAAAAAAAATTGAGTCGCTGTCGCTTACGCTCGAATTTTTCTCCCAAAGACGCTTGCTGTTGAAAAAAGTGAGATCTTGCACCGCGTGGCTTTGTACTCTGCGAGTCAGATACTATTTTGAAGCGACTACAAAGTCGACGCAACGTGTGAGATGTTAGACTTTTTCTATACTCGTTGTTACATAACGAATGACGTTTAAGCGTTGGGAGCGAGCAAACTCTTGCTGTTGAAAAAAAAAAATTACGAATTTGCCCTCTTTCTGCGTCAAATCTCTTTTTTTATCAACTATTTAATACACTCATGTGAAACGCGTATAGGAAATATAACGAAAGAGAAATTTAAAAAAATATATATAACTTCTCAATCGCCAGAAACTCCTGCAATTTTTGATATTCTACGAATAAGTAATAAGAATAATTGCTAAGACACAACGAGGACGATGAAGATGGAAAAAAAGTATACGGAGAAAATAAAAAAATCCTCCTACTTATCGTTCTACCGTTGCCTGTAAGACTTTTTGAGATACACTAGCGCCTAGTAATTTATTTTCACAAATCGACCACACTCTCATCTAATGTTCAGCCTCTGAGACTCTCTCCATTCTTCTATTGCTTTTTTCTCTTTGTACCATGTATACCTTCATCTTTACTTTTTCGTATTCGTACTTGTGATCTGTAGTGATTTTCTGATTAGTGTAAAATTGTATGTTACGAAAAATGAGTAAAGAAAAAACAAGAAACTTTTTTTTTTTCTTATTGTGTGAATTAAAAAAATTTTGTTACTGCGAAAAAAGAAAGCAAAAGAAACAATCTACAAAGTAGAGGAAGCTAATGGGGTGGAGGAAAAAAGCGTCGTACTACTCAATCTTGAAAAGATAAAATTTTTTAATAATTTTTTAAATACGAGAAACGTTGTATTAGCTAGATACTGAAATGTGATTCGTAACAATCACGTACTGTTACGAAGGAATATTCTTTTACTACGAAAACAAAGCCTTTGTCGAGGTGTGAATTTTTTAATTTGTTCGAAAGTACGCAAGCGTTTCGCATTGTTTGATTTTATTCGTAATTATTTTCAAACTCGTTTTTCCTTCCGAAAAACGCTTGCCAACGGCAAATACTATATTTTCAATCACATTTTCTCTCTCGTGTACACACACTCGTAAGAAAGTTTGAAAATCATGCATTGTGATACTACTGTATAGCCTATCTTGTAATATCGTTACGATTACGGTTCTAACGACGAATGCCACATTCGACTTTTCCATTTTTACTTTCTAACATAACTGTATTTATATCTTCACTTCTTCATATCAAATCTATTATAATAAAAAATTGTGAAATCGACTGACTATACACGTAAAAATTTTACTTTTTGTTCAAACCAACCCTTCCCTTCCCTCCCGAATCATCCCAAAAAAGTATATGTATACACATACACAAAAGTATATGTATAAATACTTTATTGAACAAACTCACTTCACACCGATGCGTACGTGATATCAACTTTTTTTTTTTTTCTTTTTCTTTCCTAACCCCAATCATCATCGTAGCATGACAAAAAAGTTACCACGTTTCGAAAAGTATTCGGTAGCCCCAAGCCCCAGTCGAGACTACTATGGATTGAAAGTCCTCGGCGAGCAAGTACGAAGTAACCAAAGTACCACGATGGCTAAGCCCCTCATTGCAGCTCAAAAACTCCGTACCCTATAGGTCATTCTGTACATATGGAAAATTACTCACGGGCCTCATCTGTCGCCGATCACCAGAACAACTAGCTTACCCGATTTCCCCGAGGACAAGGTGCTCAAGGACGAGATCTCGTTCGCTTTCGGTAAAGTACCAACTCGACCCACCAAACTTGAGCCCATCGATTAACCGTCGAAACGATTATCCGCGCGTACAGGACCACGAGTGCTGGACCACATCGAGAATTTAACCTCGCGAGGAAGCGCCACGCTGCTGACTCTGCCGAACCGCGCGATCGAACGACTCGTCCGATACCTGAGCCTGAACGACATCGCCAGCTTACTCCGCGTGTCCCGCCAGAGCAACGAGGTATACCCCCCCAACAGACTCTCTCGCGCACTCTCGCTGTACAGCTCGTATACTCGGCCCAGATATTCGCGTCAAATGCCATCTGGGAGGTGCTGTACAAGAGGCTAAAAGGTACGTCGAAGCTGCTGGCCATGGAGAGAGAGCTGGGGTCGAGCCAGGGCTTCAAAAAACTCGCGAGGAGCCAGCACGTGCGCGCCACGGCGAAGAAAAGCTCGAGCCAGACGACCAGCAGCAGCCGAGCCGAGCCGCTCGTCCCGCGATCGGCAAGCGTCAGTCTGGCCGAGTCGACCTACAGAGTGCTGCCGGGGAAGCAGAGCAAGCTGCCCCGGGCCCTCCTTGCCGGTGCCGGGGAGAGCTTAGAGCTGCACCCGGTCATAGTGAACGAGGGACGGGCGGCGGGAAAAATCGGCAAGACCCGCGTCGCGGAGGAGGAGCGGAAAAAGTACCTCAAGTCCCTGATGTTCGAGTCGGAAACCGGTGGCGGCTCGAAGGAGGCGATCGAACGAAGGACGCCGGGGACGAAGAGCCCACGGAGTAGATTCAAGAGGCGGGCACCGGGTGGGACGAGGTCCAAGTCGATCGGCAGGGCGACCGGCAAAGGAAGCGCTAAAAAGCCAGCCTCCGATGTGAAGGAGTGGCGCGCGAGCGACGATTCGGACGACAGCGGCATGTCGTACCTGATGAAGCGCTACCTGCAGACCAGCGACGAGGTCGGGCGCAAGTTCGACGCGTGCGGCAGGATGGCCCGGTCTACCAGGGACTCCGGGGTCCAGGTTGACTTGGCGACGAGCGGCTCGGTGGGACGGAAACCGGTTGGGAAGATCGCGGCACCGGTAACTCCAACGAGCCGCGGCGCCGTCCCCACCAGACTCAAAACGCTGAAAAAGACCTAGATAATGCACGTACACGTGCGTGATTGTACGTGAACAAAGTGACAATAAAAAAATCCTCGCGTAACGAGTTGGTCTCTACATTGAAATTCCTCGCGAAAGAAAAGTACCTATACACTTGTCCGCTAGTTACATTCACGTTCGCAGAGTTCGCGGTTCTCGTCCCCAGACTTTCTCGCGGACTTGCGCATATTCGCATCAGGTCCAGAGTGCGGGACGAGTGAGCAAGGGGCGGAGGGGCGAGCAGTGGACACACGGAGCGTGTGGTGTGCGCGCGCTCTCGCTGTTGGGTTGTCAGTGTGCGGCGAAGCTTTTCGCAGCCGATCGTGCGTGGCTTTTTGGGCAAAAGGGAGAAAACAAACGAAAAACCGGTTACGCACGAGGGAGGAATCGGTATGCGCCGACCTGGCGCGTCAGTGCTCAGCACCGAGACGGGGCCAGCGGGTGCTGCGTCGCGCACATCTGTGCAGTGGGTATAACAGTCGCCGTCTCTATCGGGTCCGCATCCCCGGCAGCCGTCTCGCTTGCGCGTTTACACGCGCGAGCGGAGAAAGACCAGCAGCAATGGCGAGTTACATTGGAAGCAGGGACTCGACTCGGCAGTCCGAGTAAGTTTGTGCAACTCGACTCCAGCGGTACTTCTCTCGGTTAATTTATCACCCAAGCCCGAGTAGCCTTATTTGAACGCATCATCGGCGATGGCACGAGTCGCGGTGCCATATCGATCCGAGAGCTCTCTCTCTCTCTTTCTCGCCTGTTCGCGCTTTTGTACTTCGACGTCACGCGCGCGCCTTCCTATCGCTGCTCCCTCGGTCGTTTCAGCGGAATAACCTTCCGGTCACTTGTACGTTTCTCGGCGTTTCTTTTTTTTTTCGCCCCCGTGCCTCGAACAGGTGGTCGGGCTCCACGTTGGTACTCCAGTGGCTGTTACTACTTCAATCTTTGTTTGCACGATTTCCCCATCGTTGGCAAAAGTGTCGTGGTTAACGACTCGAGCTGTACACATAAAATTCCCAAGCACCCTTGGATTAGTAGTACGCGGAGGGGGTGAACATAAAAAAAACAATTAGTCAAAGGCCGGTCTCGTGAGGCCCGGTGCTCGATGCGTGTACCGAAACACGGGGTGCCGGCTTGGAATTGTTGTTTGTTATGCTATAAACTTTTCAACCCTGGACTTTTTACGCAGAGTCGTGATTGTAGTTGACCTTTGGATTCTTCGTCAAACGACATGCTCGGTATTGCGGGTGTTGCTTGATGCTTACGTGCTTTTGTTATTTCAGCGAAACCATGGACGATGAGAACGACGAGAAGGACGACACAAAGAGGTTTGTGCCGGAAAGTCGTAGGTTGCTTTTGAATTGTTTGTACGCTTAAAAATACAACTTGGGTGTCGTTTCCAGGAAATCACGGAATCTCAGCGAAAAGAAACGAAGAGATCAATTCAACATGCTGGTTAACGAGCTCGGTAACATGGTGAGCACCAACACCAGAAAAATGGACAAATCGACGGTGTTGAAATCAACGATACTGTTTTTAAAAAATCACAATGGTGAGCCACAAATGTAAAGCCTGTATCGATCAGTTTGATCCGAAAGTTAAAAATCGTGTTAATTAAATTGATGGATGCGTACTCAGAGTTGGCGGTAAAGTCGAGGGTTCACGAGATACAAGAAGACTGGAAGCCTTCCTTTTTATCGAACGAGGAATTTACGCATTTAACTCTGGAGGCGCTCGACGGCTTCATCATGGTTTTTTCATCCTCGGGGCGCATTTATTACGCTTCCGAGAGCATAACTTCCCTTCTGGGCTACCTTCCCAGTGAGGTGGTCAACTCTACGGTTTACGAAATAACCTTTCAAGACGACCAGTCGCACTTGTACAACATTTTAGCGAGTGCCAGGGATCAAAATAGTATTAAGAAAGGTACGAACCATACGACATAATTATATACACGTGTGTGCCAATTAGTTTCCAGTCGATCCGTTGACTGACGCGAGCTTCACAATATTCGTGGTCGATTTACAGATCAGCAAAACGTATCGTTCACGTGCCATATAAAAAGGGGAGGGCTGGATTTTAGAGAAGAGCCCATCTACGAGCTAGTTCAATTCGTCGGATACTTTCGTGAGTTGTCCTGCCTAAAATTGCCATTGAAAAAACAAAAAAAGATGCTATTAAATCGTGAATATACAAGTGAATTTTTTAAACATGTAATTTTTTTTTTTTAAGGAATGGACAGTGACACGGACTATGACAGCATGAGTGATAAATTCGGCAACAGCACGACGGGGGAATCAAAGTAATAATAAGTGTTATAAAAATAACAATGAATGAATCAGACAATTGAAACGAGCTATAAAACTGCGTATTTTAATTTTCAGTAGAATCGTATTCGTATGCACTGGTCGGCTACAAGTGCCCCAACTCATACGAGAGATGTCCGTGGTCGACAACACAAAAACCGAGTTCACGTCCAGGCACAGTTTGGAATGGAAATTTTTGTTTCTGGACCACAGAGCACCACCAATTATTGGCTACTTACCATTCGAAGTCTTGGGAACATCTGGATACGATTATTACCACACGGACGATCTCGACAAGGTCGTTACGTGTCACGAGTCTCGTAAGTTCAACGCAAGTTGGCGAAACATCTTGCATAATGTACATATACGTACGTATAATCGGTGGCGCTTGGTTTTTTAACGAAATATTCATTCAACAGTTATGAAGAAGGGCGAGGGTACCTCCTGTCACTACAGGTTCTTGACAAAAGGCCAACAATGGATATGGCTGCAAACTCGATTTTACATAACGTACAATCAATGGAACTCCAAGCCAGAGTTCATTGTCTGCACGCATCACGTGGTCAGCTACGTCGACGTTGTCAAACAGATGAGACGAGACTCGGACAAATCTTTGAATTTCAAGGCACAAAACGAAACCACGTCCACGACGAAACGAGTAAACGTAGATACACTTGTTTGACACGTTTTCCCACCTTGCAATTACAAACAATGATCACAATGAACAATTCGCATTCCAGAGCACACCAAGTCACATTCGTGCCCCGTCGTGGTCGTCAAAGTCATTGGAAACCACGCGGTCGGCGACGATGCGTCCGCGTCTACGCCACGGCAAGGAGTCCGACACGTCGTCGTCGACCTGCTCCCTCAACACGAGATCGATCCGCTCGGCGCCGAATTCGACTACGAGGTCCAAGACCAACAGCTTGACGAGATCGAAAACGACGACGGCCCGCAGAGACGACAGGCCAATTGTCAACCAGCAACTGCAGCAGCCGACTTATCAGCAACAACAACCTCAGCAGCAACAGATTTCGGCAAAAACGAAGGTCGAGCAGCAACAGCAGCACTGCGCCAATTTTCTCGAATCCACGCAGTACCAGGCTGTTCCAATCGAAACGACTGTGGGTGGTGCTTACGCGGGACCTGCGGACACGTCGATTATCTCACCACTTCAGACAAACGAGGTATGATCTACTCGACTTAACCATAATCATACTTTTATCATGTGCTCCGTTGGCGTTCGGGTCCTTTGGGTATACTGTGATACGTTTTACCCACGTGTTAGGATTAACATGGTCTGTGGAAAAGTAGTAATCAGTGAATATGATTTTGGCAACAGATGATTCAACAGCAGGGGCTGGTGCTGGCACCGGTACAAAATCAAATTCAGGATGAACTTCAACGCAAACACGAGGAGTTGCAGCAACTGATTGTCCATCAGCAGGAGGAACTGAAAAGGGTATCGGAACAGCTGCTGATAGCCAGATATGGAATATTTTCTCCGTTACTCAATGTAAGAATTGATCTCCGAGGTGGTTGAGTGTTTAATCACCATCAATGTTCTTTTGTTTCAGGTTGGCATGGCGTACAATGCAAATCCGTGCCAACAGACGACCCGGTGTGCGTCGACGCCACTTCAAAATGTGCCGGGCGTGAGTGTGTTCGAAGTGCCAATCACAGTACCAGTCAATATCGTACCACCGGAATTGTTTCCCCACTCGTTACCCGTAAATACAGTCCTGGGTGCACCCATGCCGCCCCATGGCAGCGTTGTTCAGATGATGCCTCAACAACAACAAATTCAGCAGCTCAACCAACCACAACAACATGGAGAGCAGGCGAATCAGGATCTCATGGACTTTCAGATGTGCCAGCAAAACGATCTGGTCTACGCCAACATGGACGCGACGACGAATCAGCAGCAGAGGCCGACACACAATTAGATGAAATAGTTGCAAGTGAATTCGTTTATGGAACTGTGTGTTACAATAATAGTACCTGTGTAGTATGGTGTGATAATGAGCTTTTTCAAAGTTTCATTGACCAACTAGCCACTTAGTTAATATCACTTGTGTTGTTCGCGGATGCCAAAAATTTAGTCAATTTGGGGGAAAGAAAAGCCTGAAAAACAAAGATTAAAGAATATGCAAGTCTTGCAAGAAAAAAAAGTAATTTTTCTATACAAGTACCAGTGAAATGAAAAAGAACGAAGGTGAGTTGCTTTAAAATTGTAAAAGTTTCGTGTGATATTGTTTAATATTTCGAGCTTAACGATTCCTCTGTTGGTGCTTCAGATAAATTTCATAACATATGTATTCCCCGAGGGATGTCCTACTCTGTACTTACACTATCGTGTCAAAAGCTACCTTTACCTGGTGGAAAAGTTTGTTAAGACATATCTATAATATTTAATATTTATTGCTTCAACTATACGAGGATTTTTAAAATGTATTAAAGTATTTTTGGAAGCTTATGTGTGTAAAAACGTATGTAAGAATAATTAGACATGTTTTGTATTGATATTATAAAGATTGGCTGAATTAATTGTGATGAGAATCAAATGACAGTCATGATCGAGCTTTCCAATAAAGTATAACTTATGCCAAATTAGAAGATATGTTAGAATATGATTATTCTTGTAAGTCAAATTTATATTAAGGAAAAAAGAGCTTATTTAAAGTATTCGATACATATTTTCATGACTAGAATTCAATTGGTACTATTAAACAATGAAATTGTTAAGTGTGACTGAGTATCGACGAAATCCATTTAGTAAAATTTTTTTATCCAAGCATAAGTTGTATGATAAAAATTTTGTCAAAAATATACTGTAGGGTAAACTGTAAGAAATTACATACAAAAGTTTATGTTTCCATTATATGAAAAAACAACTATACATACTGTCTACATTTAACGTATCTGTTTCCAGCGATAAGAAACACGTGTTACTGCGGTAAAATGTAAAAATGGCTGAAACGGTGTGAGGTGCTAAGTAGCCGTTAGCTGTTTCGTTGTAGAAATAGATTCAGGCCATTTTAAGCGAAATATGCAAGAGTTTTTTTTTCGTGGAATGCGTCTAAAAGTTTTTTATGAATCGATATACTAACTTATTTTTTTAATTAATTAAAATCAAAATAAAGTTGATGTCAACTGCGATTCATTGCTTCAAGTGTAGACTTAGGCAAGATGAGAAATATTCCAAGAGTCAAGACTATTTTCTACAGGGTTTTTTAATTATTGTGAACAAAATTTACGATGAAAGTTTTTCAGGATTTTCCTATGAATAAATCACGATATTGCCTTTTAACGCATCAATTTCCAGTAAAGAAAATTATTAAAGTTACGATAAAAAAAGAAATGCAAGACATTTTTTAATAATCACTGACAATAAATATAGCTTATTGATTAGTTAAACAAAATTAAAATAATCAATGGTCTTTTTATTGTGTTAATAAAAAGCCTATTATGGTGATTTTGAACATTCCAAAAAACACATTGTTAATTAACTTCATGAAATTCCTAATAATTCAAGGAGCTACCTACCAAGTGAAATGAAAATCTTTAAGTTACCAGCAATCTAGAGAGTCAACTCCGTAACTAATGAACTTGATAAGAGGAAGGCTTATATTTATATATACAGATATATGTATATTTGCTTACTTATATTTACGAAAAATCTAATATATATTTTGTTATTTATGTATATAATATAAATCATTTTATTATGACTCAATGTTGAATATGTTGTGTAAATAATACCAATTCATGTGATCAGTTCTCAAGCTAAAACTATCGATGATATTTGTTGTGATGAATGTGACCAATATTACTGTACGTTTCGAAGATTAATATAAGAATAGAGGTGTATCCTCATTAAATTTTGTTGAAATTGATATTTATTAGTTACCACATGGATGTTTCAATGCAATGTATGATTTTAATTAAACAACCAAATGATTGGGAGCAATCACTGTCCGTTTGTCAATATACATTTATTTCTTTTTAATTATCAGTAATAAACATTTGATTGAAATTTTAAAAACAGTATTTTTTTTATTTTCCTTGTCTTACTTGATTTCCTTTCTCATCTAATTTTTACAAGATACTATTTCAGGGAAAAAATACCTTCACTATCAAGTCGTAAACTACGTATATTAAAAAAGAAACACAATACACACAATAATCGATAAAAAGATTCTTATTTTAATGATTTGTCGAGAAAAATATATAACATTTTGAGATTAACGTTACGATCTTGACATCTATAAAAGAGAAAAAAAAAAAAAAAAAAAACTTACATAAACCAAAAAATATAGTTAGTTTTTAACCAAATTTTGGTTGGGGTAATTAAAAAATTTTTTCCTCCATGATTCCACAGTTGTAGATATATAGCTTACAAAATTAACGTTTGGAAGAGAGCATCGCGATGATAAATGAGATCAAATTGCGTAACGATGAGTATTAATGGCAGCCGGGGCTTGTTATTGCTTCAATTTCCTCAACGCATCCATCAAGATTTGCATTTCAATGTTGACGTTGTTTACCAACTCCTCGACTTGGTACTTGCTGTCTATGATGCTGATCATCTGCGTGTACGGATCGTACCTTACTCCAAAGCTCCTCGGAATCGTCTCGGCGAATTTTCTAAAAACAACAACGACCAGTAAGATTATTAAATCCGACGCGTGCCAAACATATTTCAACTTTAGGAGTCTTGGCACCCGCACCAAGAAACTGACGGTACAATTTTTTCCGAACACGCGATTAATAATGGCTTTTGATTATATACTTTTACACTGACGGCAGTACCTTCGAAGTTACGCAAAGTGGTCATTACCTGAAACTGCCTTCACAGAAATCTTATCTTTCTCCGTGATTTAATGTTAAAATCGCACTGCTCCCGAACCAGCAAAGCTTCACTCGAGTACATCAAGAAAAACAGATCTTCTCGCTAATCTAATCGCTGCTTCTTAATACTTTGAAAATGGAAAGCTCGCGACGCTCGATCGAGGAAAAAATCGATAGCGATACCCAATAACCCCAATGGGTATACTCACATCATCCTCTCCTTGGCATCTTCAAAGTCCTGAGCCACAAAGTAGACCGGCTGGTACTCGGTGATTGGGTACTTTTGCAGACCAGTGACTGCCGGCTCGAACTCCCGAAGCTCGGGCTTGCCGCTCACGCTGTACTCGAGCTCGCCGTACGACGACAGCAGACCCGCCCCGTAAGCCTTGAGCTCGCCGTTTTGACGACACAAGCCGAACTCTACCGTAAACCAGAAGCACTGTTGGGGGGAGGGGCCCGATCATTATCTCCTCTTTGATTCGTTAGCACAGATTGTGATGACATTGCTATACAGTGGAGCGGATAAGTGTCACGGAACGGAGTACGCTCTTGAGGATAAAGTTTATGGACCAAGAAAGGATTGCTTTATTATTAAAAAAAAAAAAAACACGATTCTCGCGTAAATAGTTTCAAGAGTCATATGTACGAAATGACAGCCATGTCCTTTTATTTCAAAACGGAATACTTGAATAAAGGAACGAATGATCCAAGAATGCGTAATCAAAACGTAATTGGATTTTCCCGCGGTCCATGGAAATTCAATTGCGGCAGCGATGTCGCGAGTATATACCTTCGAACCCAGCTAGCGACCGCGACCCCAACTTATATTACATTAGCTGCCCGAGCAGAGTAAATCCGAGGTACAAAGGGCGAGAGTCCCGCAGTGCTAAATTCTCGATGCCATCGGGGGTGGATCGAAGGAAGAGCTTTGCTCACAGCTCGGAGGGGAGGAGAAATTCAAGTTGGCTCGACGAAACATGCAGACTAGATGGAAGAGGTTTTTGGGAAATTGCTGATGGTTGGTTTGACAAAAATTTGTCGCGCCACAAAAACATTCTTTGTAAGCCCAACCGACTGGGTAGATTGGATGTTGCAATGATTCACAAAAAGAGGATGTACCAACCGTGGCGAGTTTCTCGATGTACTCGTCGGGCGCGCCGAGCGAGGCCAAGCCGATAACCTGGGCGAACTGAGCAAACGCCGGGTCGGCAAAGAGCGGCACGTGCCCGAGGATTTCGTGGCAGACGTCCGGCTCGGGGGTGTAGAGGGGCTTGCTGCCGTGCCTTATGTACTGCGTGCTGTGGAACACCCGAAACGCCAGTCCAGCCAGGAAGTCGCGCGACGACAGGAGACCAGCCACCGGCCGCAACGTGAAGCCCGTGCAGTCTACGGTGCATTTATTGGTACATAGTACAACGTGGGTAGATGAAATTACAATGGTATGTACAACTGGTATGCGCGCGTGTGTGTGTCACGTGGAACGTGAGCCGTGGATCGGTAATTATGACGGCTATTTGGCATTTTCGATTATTCGAGCGTATTTGACGGGTCGATATTTCAAAGACTGGCGTTGCTTTATGGAAGAGTGATGTTGAACACGCACCTTTCAAGAAGTTCGAGATGTCCTCGAGCTGCGGGATGTTGTCCTCTCTGTAGCCGCAATTCTCGATGAGCAGTGGAAACACGTGGTTGTGCTCCTTGCACGCGTACTTTGGATACAGGTCGACGAGTTTGTTGAATATGACACCCCAGGTACGGATTTCCTCGTTCGTGTACTCGACCCTTGGGATCGGCTGTCCGCTGTGGAATATAAAAATATCGTCCCAAGTGAAGGATTAAAGTCCGTTTGTGTCGGGTGTAGTACGTATGGTGTGGTGGTTACTGTTTGTAATTGTAGGCGAGGTCCGCAAAGTACTTTCGTCGCTCGCGGTAAACTGGATCGGTGAAGCCCGGGTGGTCGCTGTCGAGCTCCGAGCCGTACGACAGGATCTGGTTGGCAAACTTGTCGAGGTCGCGGATCCTGCGGGGAAACCACGGCACCGTGCCCATGTTGTCTCGGTAATTCCTGTTGGTGAGGTTTCGTTGATTTTTTTTTTTTTTTTTTTTTTTGTTCAAGATCAATGTTACCTCGATATTATCGAAAAGTAGCCGCTCTGTTTTTGGAGGGCTTCGATAACACCCGACAAATCGCCGCCTGGGGCGCATTCCACCATGAATTCGTATGTGCTCGCTCGACGCAAGCTGCTTCTCGATTCGATGTGCAGTAAATTGACCTCATGTTTCTATAATTTTGTCATTGAATTTTTTAGTTTTTGAACACTAACATTTGCACGTCGACGTCCGGGACGAAAATAATTGAGTACCTCACTTTTTAAATTATAAAAACTATTTTTTTACTTTTTATTTTTTTTATTTTTGAACTTTGCAATTTGTGGAGACGATTGAACCAATCACATTAATTAGAGAAAAGGTACTGTTCTCCAACTGTGTAACATTTTTTTTAAAACTTTTTTGCATAACATGATTTATCTTGGAATTAATTTTCCTATACTCTTTTTTAACATTAAATTAAATTAAGAGAATAAAATTCCGAAGTAGAACCTTTTTCAATTAAAATTAAAATAATAATTTTGGTTTGATTAAATTATTCTTCTCATCCTCTTAACGTTAAATTTCGTTGAAACGTGATACATACGTTCGAAAGTGAGCGCGAATTTATTTTTGATAGCCCAAAAGAAGATTCAAGGCTCGAAAAGTCGAAAACAATTTTTCAAAGCAGTAAAATTCAATTCCCAGGCAAGCATAATAAGTAAATCAAGCCCCTGAATATCTCGATTCGAATTTCCATCCCAGTCTGCGCGTTAACGCGGCCTCTGCGAAAGAAGCTGGCAGGTATACGAACGAAAAAAAAAAAAAAAAAAAAAAAAAAACCCCGAGCCGTGGCGCGTGCTCGCTCTTTCGGACGGGAGAAACGAGACGTGCCAAGGAGGAGCTGCCAGCCGGAATTCCCTGAGCTTTTACTCACGGCAAAAAGTTGCAGGTAGCGTCCCAGGGCGCCGACTTCGTCGACTTCTTTGGGCGAGAAGATGAGACAGGTGCTCTTGGATGAGTCCCTGCCCTCCTTTATGTAATTTCCGCCTTTCATCAGTTTCGGCTGAAAAAAAGGTCAGCTTCAAGGTAACGAAGAGCAAAAATGTATCTTTATTATTTTTATACTATCCGCTACAATAGCATCCACCCAAATTCTCTTACGTCCGATAACCGCGTTTCTGGCATCCGATCGGTAAAATTTGCCACAAAAAAAGAAAGAAACAAGGAAACAAGGAAACAAAAAAAAACACAAAAAAAAAATTTAATCGATTGCGCTCTGGGATCGATCAACCAGAGCAGTAAAAGTGTCGCGAGACGTTTGAAAACGGTAATAGCAGGTATACACTTATATACTCCTCGGAGCTCGTAAATCAACCTCTCACTCGCGAGTACCCGCTGCGTCGTTACGGAGACAGGTCTCGCGTGTGTTCTTATACAAAAGTGTGTCTCTCCCTCCTGTATCTCCTCTCAATCTCATTGGGTTTGTTTTTTTTTTTTTTTTTTTTTTTGTCCCCCTCCATCAACGCTCGTGAGTTTGTTTGCGTTTTTTCCTCTCAGTATATCCTAACTTCTGTTGTAATTTCTTTCTTTGCGAAGAACTCGATACGGAAAATTGCCTAGGTTGCGCGTACTTTTTATTGCATCGCTTCGAAGACTGTAGCGTTGTTGTTTCGTTACTTTTTTTCCCCCCGGGTCAAGATAGCGTATTTTTGTGACGACTTTTTCGCTCTTTTTCGTCGTTGCGGAGGACATTGTTTGTCGATACGTAATCGGTGGGAAGCTACATGCGGAGATCAAGAGTGATGTAACGAAAGGGAAAAGTTGAAAAAGAAGGCGTAAGAGAAACCAGAGATATGTAAGTGAAATTTTCAGAGGAATTTGCGTCATGATTTTCTGTCCGCACACCGACTTTTCAGAGTCAAGGACAATTTGTGAACGCCAATGTGCTACGTAATACGGTACCATGGATCAATAGACCATATCTTTATAAAAAATTATTTTCTGGCGGAATATAAATTCTTGAAATTATCAAGCTTTTTATTTTTTCTTGCAGCGGTAAGTATCAAGGTTCTCTCATGGCTCTACACTGCTGTGTTGTTATGATGTATTTATTTTTATCATCGCTGGCTCGAGAGAAAAACAACTTCCTAATTAATCAAGAATCAGTGACTCATGTAGCAACGGGGGCCGATACTGTCGTTAACCTCTGCCAAACCATTGGTACATGACTAAAATGAGCTCACGCACCATAAAAGTGAGATTTCACAGAGGTCAGCATTACCTTGAATTACGTACAAAGGGTTTTATCAATTTTTCGTACTATTTTCTTATTTTTGTGACGGTCAGTGCAAATTTGGTGAACAAAATTTTGCTCCCAGAGAATTATACTGTCAACAAAAACACACAAGACATTATTCTGCATCTAAGGTTTTTATTTACACTCGTGTAAACACGTTTCGTCGGATACCATAAAATTATTATTACTCGCACCATAATAACACTCATTGCCCATAATATAGGGAAGCTGTAGGCTGACGAAACATTACTGCCAAGTTGAGCGAGAAAAAAGAGGAGCAGGTGAAAATTACGACACATACCTACTACAAAGGAATAATCAAAATTCTTTCACCCAAATTTTACTTTACACGTTTACGGGCATGAAAATTCCAAACGAAATATCAACATAAATTCACACTCCTCCGAACGTAATCGCTTCGGAAACCCACGAGCGTAGCTTCGCACGTTTTATGATAACAAGGGGCTTGCGTTGAATCAACAATCCACACGCGCTCTCTCGCACCCTAGTTTTCAGGATTGTTTATATTCACCCTATACGTACGTGTGCGCGAGTGTGTGTATCCGCATTAGCATAAACGCGCGAGGGCATCCCGTTTTTTTTTTTTTTTTTATTCCCGCGTTTCGCGATTTTTCCGGCTCTCCCGCCACGGGATTATACACGTGCAAAAGCCGCGGTGCTGGTGTGTCGGCCTACATATTATATGGGTGTACATGTAAATTTTCGTCGACGCGACCGATCGAAGGGAGCACGCGAGCTCGGCGCGGAGCACATTAATTATACCGAGAGCGCAAGAGGGATTTACGGGGGAGGGATCAAGGACAGACGGGACTCTTCGACGAGCTGTTCCGGGACACAATGACTGCTATGCAGCGTTAATTTGCAAAATTAATTAGACTCCTGGCGAGTTGGTTTTGCTAGGGTTTTCGAAGGCTCGTCCCGTGTGTTTTTCACAAAATGTTTTCGTTTTTCGCAATTTCGTGCACAAGTATGCCCATTATACAGCTCCAAGAGCCCTACCAGGACGCACTGTACGACATGTTACACGATTGATCTGATTGGGGTATCGACGAGAGGTCGACTGTCGAATTTTTTCTATGCTATTTGAGTGACACGAAGAGGGACTTTGTCACTTTTTTTATCAATACCTGAGTAAAATAATTACAGGCGGCGTATCGGTGTCTTCGTGTTATTCGCTCCTCGGATGGGATCGGGTCTCGATTTTTCCAGACTACCGGTCACCGCTTCTCCGGCAAACAGGTTGTGTCGGCTCGGGTTTGCCTACACGAAACCCAATCCCAACGTAACACTTTACGCGCTGCTCGAGTTCGGTAAACATACACTCTCACTGCGGTTGTCACCTTATCTTTTTTTTTTTTTTTTTTTTTTCCCAAGGCGCTTAAGTGCGCTCGATGGATGATGGCTCGTCCGTTTCGTAATGGATTTGCCCTCGGAGATCCTCTCTTTTCACTTGACCTTAGGTTTTCAAAGCGGTGATATAATTGAGATACAGGAAAAATGAGGGGAAAAAAATCGGTCAAAGACGATACGCTCTGCAATCAGTCGCACATGATGGATCTCTCACTGACACGCCGAGTGTCAACTATGTCACACTGATTATTGCAATCATCCTTACGTGATAGTAAAGCGTGACTGCCTTTATGAGGACAAGCTGGAGTTGTTTACCTGTCTGTATCCATAATAATGTGGTTTCTATGTCACGTGAGAAAGCCGAGCGTAATTATCGGGTAATATAGCCCCGTGGATTGCAAAACAATTAGAAGATATGAAAAAGTGATTGCAAGATGGGATACGGGAGTAGTTTGTATGCCAGCGGAGCGTGAAAATCACCACAAAATGGTAATCGTATCGGTTCGGAGACAATTAAAATACCATTGGGTCAATTAGACAACCCCCCGTGCGTCATTGTCTCGTTGTTAAAGACGGAGGAAGCATAAAAAAGAAAGAAGAATAAGGCACATTACCTTATCGGGTGGCGTGCCGACAACCGGCTCCACGAATCCGTTCATCGTCTCACGCGAAAAGTAAAATCACTGCACTCCGAACTCACCACCGAGAGGCCAAGGGGTGGAGAAAAAAAAGCACCAGTCGCTTAGACTCGTCAAAGCTTCGAGCGGGTTGTATGCTCGTGCGCCCGCAAGCTCTCGATTTAAACTCGTCGCGCTTACCCGCTCGTTGGGAGGGGAAAGACCGGCAAGAGCGAGTATGGAAATCGGCCTATTACGCGCGGGTGTGTGCGCTGCACCGCTCGCGTGTTTACGAATGCAGCGTTTTTCTCCGCTCGCGCGGGATAATACGGCTTTTTTGCACTCGTTCTGTACGTGCGCACAACAGCATATTAAAGGCGACGAAGCGTTAAATGCTCGCGCCACTTGCTGGTTTCCACTTTTTTTTTTTTTTTTTTTGGTTTTTGTTTTTCTCCTCTTATTGTGATTACCCACAGAAGAGAGCGATGGAATTGCGAGGGTTCGCGCTCGCGATAAGACGCGGATGGTGTTTTTCTCGGGTGATGGATCGCAGTACTCGTTTAATGTGCTTTTGTTAATTTTATGGCACACTGAAGAGAGAGAGGGGAAACGAGCACGTGGCTCGGGGAATCGACGATGTTTGAGTAAATCACTTGATTACCTATTCGGTTCATTTGGACGAAACAGGCGCTTTTCTTGGAAAAACTCTTTTTTGACATTATTGCAACGAGAATTCAGACGAAGGATGAGCCTTCCGTGTTTTTTTCCCCCGCTTGATAAATTGAGGATAACTTTCGGCCCCTGTCTATACGTGTACCGGGTGCATTATGCGACTGCTGGATTTAAATGACCAATCCGTGGCCACTTGACGGAACCTGCTTCTATAAAGTCGTAAAAGTTTAATTTGATTCCAAACCTTATATAGAGCTGCTCTGGAGTTTCGCGTGCGCGTCCTCCCCCCCCTTAGCCACTTTAGCAGCGCTTATCTCCGCCAAGTTCGGTACAGGAAGCTCTATTACCTATTCCCTCAGTGCTCGGTGACGCTTGTGCATTCCAACTAAGCTAACTCGGAATAATTATACGATAACTACCGTTTCTTCGAAAACATGTTTTTCCCGAGAGTTTATTGGTGGAATTAAAAAAAAAGTTGAATTGATCGATCACGTGTGCCATTTCATATGGTAATCTATTTTTTTTTTTTTAATCGGTAGTTTTATCGGGGATAATAACGTGAATAATATCAAAGTGAGAGAGAAATCGTTTTTTCCTCTCATGCGTGCTTTGCTCGCACAACACGAAATTTGCTCGCAGTTTGAGTGAATTTTTTGTTTGAGTCACAGTTCACGGGAGTTTGAAAGTCTGCAAAGTTTAAAATAAAACACCCTCTTTGGAACTTTCCGAACTTTTTACCGGAAAGTAAAACAAAACAAAAAAAACAGAGTTCAATGAAAAAAAGGCCAAAACGTTTTTCTTGAATCTCGGGAACCAACGAGTGGACGCTTATTTTGCGATTGCCGTAATCATGTACACACGAACGGACGATTCGTGACGTGTACGCTCAACCGATCGTGCGTCAATTGTATCCGAGGGTGTGCCACGAGATAAGCCAACAGTAAATGTTGTTTTCGGTCGTGGCTCATGTAGTAAAAGTCGATAACTGCCAAAGAGTTTGCATGTTTTTTCAAGATACTTTCGTACAGAGTGCACTTTTGAAGCGACTCCCCCTCGTGTAGACTCGCGTGTACACTGTTAAGTGGGAGGGGCCGCTGAAGTCCAGTCGGCGAGCAATGAATTAGACATGAGAAAAAAAAACGGGTCTGGCAAGAGACAAATGTCATCAAAAGTTGTGGAACGTGTGTTTTCTTTTTTTTTTCGGTAACCCGAAATTTCCGGCGAAAGAGATTCCCCAAGATTAATTGACGAGAAACGCAACGACTCGTCGGGGGGGCTGCGGAAATTGGATCGATGCTCGCGCCCCACAGCTGCAAGTAATTTGACGGCTCACCGTTTCCCTCCCTCCAGCCACACCCCCGTCATCGCCGCACACTCCGAGTGCAAATAACCTTAACGCAGAAGCCAGGAGACTCAGAAATTCGCTTGTCACGTCGTGCACAGGGATGCTCTGTTATTTTCATTCGACGCCTCGGTTTTTGCTCCGCAGAATCATGGGGAAGCTTCTTAAACGACGCTTCTACGAACAATCTTCGGAAATTGCATTCGCCAAGTTACGCAAATTTCTAACTCTGTTTACACAACTGTCGATCACGTGTTGCGTCATTTGTGTTTTCACTCCAAAACGGTCCAACGTATAAATGCACTCGCGTAAATGTAACCAATGGCATCTGCATGGTGTTACTTGATGGGTTTTATTAGGATCGGATAAAGTAAGTAAATCTATTGGACAACTTACCTCTGCATTTGGCAGATCAAAGTGCCGTAGGCCGTACATTCTTTTCCCCGTCTGGGTATATTATATCTAAGTAAGTGCACTGGTTTGGGGCACGATAGCAACTAAAGCTCGGGGCTGCCCAAATCGACTGCGGTTTAATTTCGGGCTGGTGGGAACGAATTTTGTAACCAATACATTTTTTTTTTTTTCCTCCACATGTATGACGATAAACGTGGAAAACGCCGTATCATATCAGCGTGGAAACAAGTGATAGAATTTTTCGATACAAGTCTTAAAATACAAGGTCTTATCGAGAGTTTCGCAACGTTAGCCAATGCATTGGGTGATAACAAAAATATAAAACATTCGCTTGTTCCTCCGTTTGGCTATTATTAGAATCGGTTGATTCGCTCAAAGAAGTCGAAATGGGAAAAAAGTCCCTCGTTCGAAGACGCCAACGTTGGTGATAAATCATCGAGCATTGAATTAATTTGGTTCGCTGACGCGGTGCACAAAATTATCAGTCCACGCTCGAAGGGACTCGTGGAGCCTCCCGAGCTCCCTCCACTGATACAAAATTAATCAAAACTTTTTTTTCATACTTGAAACTGTTGCAGAGCCCACTTGCCCGAGCTATCAATAAAAAAAAAAAGGCAAAACTTTCGAACGGTGTATAGCTTCTCCCGGATTTTTTCGAGCGATTTCCAAGTCTAAGTGGGCGAAAAACACCACCAGCTGGCTCGCACGCAAAACTTTCGGGTCCGCGGCCAAGCTCTGAAAGTTTAATAATACAAATCCAAGCCCGAGTCCGCTTCAGTGAGCTTATCTTTACGAAGTAAAGCAGAGAGCTCCATTACCTGGTCCAGATGCCGCCAGGCAACTTCAACCACAGCCTTGGCGGACGCTGTATCGAAGATTGTCTGTCCCGCGTATAATGTATAGGTATAACGTGTGTACTCGAGTTACTTTTCTCCCTACCCTTCGAATTGGATCAACACAACGCTCCGTGTTTTAACCCCCCCTAATTATTCACAGAGCAGCAAACAGAATAATTGATTATCAGCTGCGGTGCAAATACGTGTTTTTTTTTGTTTTTCTTTTTTTTTTGTTCACTACCGAAGCACTAATATTAATTACTACTCGTTACCGTCACCGAATACATTCACCGCGATTGTGTTGATGTTTCATGGACTGGCAACGATGTCACATATCTTCATAATAAATCATTAAAACGTACACCAGTGAGAACTGAATATTTGTACATGTCAAAATCGTGCGTTAATTAATCACACTGAAACTCATCCTGATTTATTGACTGTAATGAAACATTAGCGAGCCGGTTCTAATTAAAATTTTTTTTTTTTTTTGCAGTGAAACAAATGAGCTTGCACTTGCAGAGGATGATACAAACATTATTTGATTGGGATGTTGGACACAAAAAAAAATTTTTTTAAAGTAGCTTCGCGAGCAACCAAATCAGCTGCTGCTGGGCGCCGGTTGCGCAACGAACAGGCGCACAACGGGAGAGCCGCCGCTGCCGGCGCGGTACCCTCGGGCCGCTCGTTCTATACGGTTCTCGCAGAGCCACGCGAGTGGCCGCGCGCGCTGCCTCGGCTGAGCTTGCAAGCTCTCGTCGCACCAAAGTTGGACAATACTTACTCTTTCGGCTGTCTTTCTTTTCCCGCTTTTTCGGTTTTTTCTTTTTCCCATACATTTTTCTTTGTCTCCTCTGGCCTGTAACATGATTTCTGTGCGCGAGTGCGTGGCCATCGCTACGTGCGGCACGACGACGCGTCTGCTGTTGTTGCTCGCCTCTGCTGCGCTACTCGTCTCTACTGGTGAGTGTGACACTTACTCTGTCGACGCTCGAGGGCACTTTGGAGCTTTACTTTCTTGGGCTTACTTTTTTTACCACCTCGGTTCTTGTGCTATACTTGGGTCACTGTTTTTCTCTTTCTCAATTAGTGCCGCTTCAAGCGGGGGGATTTACTTCCGGCAGGGCCCAGTGGGACCGGAAATACGACAGCTCTGTGCGATAATTCAACCTACCTTTTTTTTCATTTTTAGTTTTGCGTTGGATCGGTAGCTTTCACGAGGATTTGTTTTAATCGAGCATAAAACAAGTCTCTGTTTTGAGTACAAAGTGTCGAATAGCGTGAATAAAATAAAAATGACGAGAGCGACGTGGAACCTGAAAAATCCTTAACTCTGCGTTCGCGCGTTTGTAGAAAGGCTTTTTCGAGCCGAGCACCAATAACATCGGTGTTCGTGAGAGTTCTTAAACTTCCTTTCCCCGTAGACGCGCGTGCACCCGTAGTCAACCCAACTAGAGCCAGTCCTCGGCTCAAGGCGCGAATTAAACTGTGCCCACCCAACAGCGTTAGGATGGAAAAAAAAAGCACGGGCCGTCGATTCCTGGATACGTCCTCGAAACTTCCGATGGTCCGATGCGCCCTTCACCCGAAGCATCGACTCGCTAATTGCGAAGAACAAGAGTACATTGGGTACCCAACAACGGCAGAGGGCAAACGCGCCCAACAAGGGACCTCCAATTAATCAGCGCTGGAAACTTCTTTCGATACACCCCATCCGGCGTAAAAAGCCACGAGGGAGCGAGTCAATTCTCGCGTGGCCAGTGGATTGCTCGATTACAGCCTCATTTGAGATTCTCCTCTCGATCGAGCCACTCTCCGAACACTCCCCCTTTTTTTTTCTTTTCCTCGGCCTCTTAGCTTTTGGGTGGAGTGTATATAACTTTTATGGAAGAGCGTGTGCTTCGAATTAGCCATCAGGGCGACCAAACTTTTGTGTACACGAATTATGGGATACTTTGTACGGATGAGCCTTGATTTTTGTGTACGTAATTATTTATCTGTTTTCCCGGCCTCGTTTGTCCCTTAATTGGTTTTACCAAACGATCCCACGTAACTTTCTTTGTCAAACTATTGTGCCGCAATCATTTATTGTGACGCATGACTTTGACGCACTGTTTCTCCGGCGCTAAGCTTCCGTGGTGTACCATATTGAACTTAAGTTGTCCCGGCATAATTTCCTTGCGCATCTTCCTACGTATAGCCATCACGGTCCTCGTGCACCCGTCATTGTTACGTTATTTAAACCTTTACAAAATCACCCTCGCCATTGAGCGCCATCAGTTTCCTTGCAAAAACACCCATCCGCTCGGCCAAAGCGTACAACCACACCTCGGCGCGGTGAGTAGAAAGTTTTCACTGGAGCTCCCGAAGCGCAAAGTGCCCACACGGGCGCGCTCCTTCGTCTTGATAAATCCCCTTCCTGACACAGCGAACTGGGGCACGATCGGTATGCCATGGCGATATTTGCACGGGACACATTCCCAAGGGGCGCGGAGGTTATCCTTCATCTCCCGTATTTATTCTCGTCAAAGTTTATGTTTTTTCGCTCACCGTCAGCCAAACCGTACAACTCCGGACTACCCTTGAATCTCGTATAAGCCACTCCCCCGCACTGGAATTATGATAGAGCCCGGGTGTATTCATTTCTCATCCGATAAGCTTATCTATTTACGGCATTGTGTGCACGTATACACGCGTGATCCGAAAAAAAGAAGAAGAAAAAAACGATGCTTATTCAGAGGGGGCACGCGAAAATAATGAACTCCCGGCTGACAAGTCGGAAGTAGATTCTCCGATCGGGTGGCACGTGTGTTTTCCTTTTTCCCGGTGCGCTCGTGAACTCTGTTTCTTCAACTCCCCCTCAAAAGTCACGGAGGAGGAAAAAAGAAATAAAAAAACCGTGTTTATTTTCGCGCTGTGGAATACGTTACGCGGCTCTGGTCCCGTCGCCGTTGCTGTACTTTGAGCCCCCACCCGTAAATCAGCTCAATCCCTTGTGCGCATTACATTCAAAGTCTGCAGAGGAAGCTTCGCACAGTGCATATACTCGGCCGTGTTTTCTCGCAAAAGTACTACCCTCTCGTTGCTACATTGTAACTGGATTTGCTGTCCCAGCGATTAAAATGTACGCGATGTTATTACACTTGATGAGGATTTATCGTAAGGGTGCCTCGACAATGGGTAAAGCTGTTTGCGAAGGATCACCGCATTTCCCTGCCGCTGCCAACGGAGCGCTTCCCCGTTGTTGGAGGTACACGCGTGTCTGTGTACACGGGATGATGCGGAGGGGAGAGAGGATTTCGTAAATCTACCCCCTTGAGCTCGAACAACCGGAGCTTTCGTCGTTTATATACGGCGGCTGGAACGACCGGCTGTTAAAAAAATACGGGTTGGGGGTGTACAAGCGAGTGTTTGGAAAAATGTGGGGAGCTGCATAACGATTTTCGAGGTAGGTACATGTTTTGAAACAATTTTCTTATTCCCCCCTTTTTTTTTTACTTCATCCAAGCGCCATTACTGGAGGGTAAACTTGTGAGGTTTATTAAATCGTGGGGGGAGGGGCGAGAGCTTGGTGTTTTTCTTTATTTGCCGTACTCGTCCGGAGCGGGGCGAATCGAATCATCGGTCGGTAGGAGTGAAAAATCACCCGGAGAGAAAAAATCTGCAGGCCACGCGAGAACGAGGGAAAGGGGGGAGGTAAGGAACGGCGTTATCGGGTGGGGCCCGGTGGCGCTGGAAATTCATTTTGCCGCGGATCCTGCGGTGAAACGTGATTATGGGACACCTGGCTATAGGGACGTCGGTGCGGATGGGAGGAGAAAAATAGAGGACGGAAAGCGAGCAAATTACAGGACGGGGTGGCAGGAGGGAGGCAATGATAAATGAAAACACAGCCAGCGCAACCGAACGAGATGAAATTTTATTTTAGTATATACGTATCTGTTTATCGGAGTCCCGTTGAGGTAACGAAGAAAAAAATAAAACCACCCCTCGTGAAATATGTAGCCGGACTATCGGGGCACAATCGCCGCGATGTGCCGCGAATGGAGAACGATCGCGATGAACGATTGCGACACTCACGCGTATAAGTAATGGAAATGAAACGAGGAAGCAATGGTAAGGAGGATCTCGGTACGACGGGAGGTGTAACGCTGGAGTTGTCAACGAAGGGGGAGAGTAATCGGAAATCGGTCGACTGTCTTAGCTTTACCGAGTAGCTCTTGGGAATTGGATTCTGCTGGTGGATTACAATGGTGGAGTTTACGTGAACTCCCTACACATACATACATGCGTTGTATACTATGGAAAAAACGCGAAGGCGTATAGGTACACGTTTACCCCTCCCCGGCCGTTGTATGCCGCTCACGTGCAAGTTGGATACGATGGTACCGGAACAAACACCCTCATGTTCTTTAATCTGAATTTTTCCGTTGCTCTCGCGTTATTGTCGCAAATTATTCGTTTCGCGATATTTTTTTAATCACGCCCACATTCAAGCGTTGACTTGACTTTTCGAGGACTCGTCATGGTCCTTGGAAATAACGTGCGACTAAAGCGTGGACGGAATATGACGAAAAAAAAAAAAAAAAAATAGAAACGTCGCTGAGTCAGCGCTTGTAGGCGAAAAAAACTTGTTTGCCCGTGCTTGCGCGCTTTGGGGTGTACGGCCTTCCTCCGGCACGTCCCAAGGGTCCGTTTCCCCCCGGTTATTTCTTCCTACCTGCGCATTTATGACGTTACGGTGCTCCCCCTCTGCTGTTGTTACAGTGGCGAAGCTGAAATAATACATGCGCCCGACGACCCGTGCAGGAAATAAAAAAATCGAGGGACGCGGCGAAATGTATATTTTATTTCATCATCAGCCCGAAAACACCTCCATTGTCTCCCGTTCACCGGTTGTCGAGGGGCATCAGAGAAGGTATTCTTTTAGCGTGAAATCGTTCGTACGTGTAACGCACGCGCTCACGGTCGAAAAACCCAGCAAAGCCCCTCCGGCCACCCCGAAATAGAGACAGTTCCTGTAGGAGAGGGGTTGGGGGGTCGTAAATTTTTCCCCGAGGCCGCGAGAAACAAAGAAAGCCGTGCAACACGCGATATTTTGGAGCTCCGACTCGCTGCACCCGCGGGAGTCCACAGGGCATTAAATTGCTTTGAAAGAGCCTCGCGAGAGGAAAATCCAACTGAAAGGGGATGACTCCGTGGGGGGGGGGGAGGTAACGCGTTTCAAAGTCCCACGGGATGGGCTTTGAGCGCGAAAGGAGGCATGGAGTAGGGAGGGTGCCGGGTGTAGTTTTACGTGGCTCTTCTCTCTCCGTACACTTGCTGTAATTGCGTGCTGGGGTCATGCGAGCCATTATAGTACTTTTATTTTTTTTCATCCCACCGTGATTTATGAGACGCACTTTCAAAGTGGGCGCGGCTGACGTCTCTATTGGCCAAACTCATTGGAGGATCCAAAAGGAACTTTTGTGCTTACTCGTTTACCGTGGCGGGAAAAGGTGATATTTTTTAGCCAATATAGTATATATTTGAATGAACAAAGTCGTAAGCTCGAGTGCCGAGAGACCGGGAGTGATTCAAGGGACTATAATCTGCCGAGACACAAAAAGACCGTCCTCGGGACTACATATACTGTACGGTATATATGTACAACCCGTGATCTCGGTTCAATGGTGCTTGCAACGTGTACGTATATATGCATGGCTGGGGCCAAGGGACTAACGCGATAATTGTGAGTCTCGATTCACTTGCAGATCTGCTCTCCATTCAACTCTCTGCCTCTGCTGCGAAAGAGACCGAAAGAGTAGGCAAGGGACGACTAGCCCCGGCAATTGTGCGCGAAAGCTCCAAAGTTCTCGCGAAGGTGCTCCGCTTGGGTGCACGTGAAATCTTGATTTATACGAGATACGTACGAAATCGTCGCGCAACTTCGTACCCTCCGATTAGTTAATCTTCCACATTTATTTGGGGGTGTATTTTATGCAATAAAAAATATTAAGAAGAACTTTACGAGAAAACAGGGGGGGGGGAATGAAGGGTGTCGGTAGTTATTCTCAATTTGCAGCTCTAAAGTGGCTCGAAAATTCACGCCGAAGAGGTGTATCTTTTCATTAGCGCTTAGTTCCCACTTTTTTTTCCCCACCCGGCCTCGTTATCCGCGTGCACACTCTGACGCGCTCCAGGGTTGGCCCACTCCGAGAGTAACCGCACTTTTAACTCGCCTCGCGCTATGTATTATACAAGCGCAAAGCCGCAAAGTTTTCGCGGTGAATTTTGAATGTTCATCCCACGGCATTACATCTTCCGTGGCTTTCCAAACTTTTTTGAATCTTTTCGTACTTTTTTTTTTTTTTTTTTTTTTTTTGAAAAACAACAAAGGTGCCATAAACTGGACCAAAAACGGAGCACAATATTTGAATTAAAACACCCAATCGTTACCGAACACCCAGCGAACGCTCGTCGATAGATCTCGTGGCAATTAGCGAATGCCCGGGCTGGTCCTTCCCGCTCTCGCTAATAATCCCGCGTGTACCGAAAACCGAGGAGTCATGGTGACGCGTGTGTACTACACGTGCGGGGGACCTAAATTCAATATCTGCTGGTCGTTGCTTTCGACGCTGCTGCGGCGGCTACGCGTAACAAGATTCGATCTGCGCGTTGATGCACGTGGAACATGAGCCGATTCGTACTATTAATTTTTCGCGTGAAAACAATTTTTTTTTTTTTTCGACTCTCGCAAGCACGTTGGATGGAAGTATCCAGCCATGAATAAAAAAAAATAGCAGTGTCCAAAAAGACGTTTTACACGGGCATAACAAGGCGTAGTTAAGTAGAAACATCGATGCACTCGGATTTTCGTAAATGTGTCTTTGTTTTCGCGTCGTGAGATATCGACCGCGTATATTATTCGTTGACAAAAGAGGTAAAAAGCACTGGGGACAGAAATAAGAGAGAGAGAGAGAGAGAGAGAGAGAGAGGCACATAAAATAGCCACATATTCACCGTAAAAGAGAGCCTTTATGTGCACACGCGAGGGAGAGAGCGAGCGATGACCCGGCACACCGCGTCTTAAAGAAGAAGAAGACCGTGCACAAAAAGCTTAAGGCTCACCAGGTCGCACGACTGACACGCCGAGTAGTAGCGGCGCCACTACAAAATTGCTGCTTTTGCTACGGTCGACCGAGAGGCCTCTCCTCCCTGAACGCGCGTACCCACTCTCTTTTTCCGCGACACTTCCGGAACGCACCCCTGCCCCTTCAAACACACACGTTCACAAAGAGGAGCTCCAAAGAGAGGCCCGAGGGGCTCTACGGACAAGCTTTGTGCTCTCTAAGCCCCTCCACCTTTTATTCGAGGGGCTCAAAGGAATATAAGCACCCCCCCCGGCGCCGTGATAATCCGTCCGTGTTTTATTGTCGACCCCCCCGAAGCCTCTTTTCTCCACCCTCCGTTGTCGTGTGTACGCGTCTGCCCCCAAGCAGTTCTTCCGTTCTCTTCCTGTACAGTTCGAATTGCCTCGTCTTTTTGGAAAATGCAATTGTGACGCGTCGCCTCTCGCACGCACTCAAGGCCTCTTTTATTCCCCCCCTGGGGGTTTTCGCGGTCGGATGGACGCTTATTTCCGCTCTAAGGAGGCCGATGACGACGCGTATACGTGAACGACTCGAGGGATACGCTTAGGATGGAGGGGTGAATGACGCGGTTGACAGCGAAAGGAACTTTTGGGCGGGTGATATTGGTTCCCTCGGTTCTAGGGAGATGACTTTTACCTTTTTTTTCTCATTTTTTTTCTTCTCGGCAAAAAGTAAAAGAAAATCAAAACAAGATCGATATCACACGCGCGATTGTTCGAAACATCGGGGTAAAAGTTAAAAACCGAAACAGGGGCGCTTGTGTCACGGGGGGTGTGTGTGCATGCACGTTCGCGAAGCCGCAAACGAGGCTGCGAATAGCTCCCCTGACTTGAACCACCGGTGGGTAAATTTATCGAGCCGTAAACACGAGGCGTTAATCGTCGAATGCCGCAGGGAAGAGAGCAGCCGGGGCTTAATTTATTCGTCAGTTTGGTGCGGACGAGTCTCGTTCCGCGGTTGTTGGGAGCGGGGGAAAAAAAAAAAGAGTAGGGCGGTGTCGGAGGGACTCGGAGACAGTTGCAACTACCGCCAAGTACTTTGCTAAACTTTGTCTCGACTAAGTAAGTGGCTCGGCACAACCTGCCGGTAACTCCATTGCGTTTTTTTTTTTTTTTTTTTTTTTTTACGCGTACGTACAGCATAATACACAGTATATAGAAGGGGGAGAACTTAGACTCCCTGCAGCATATTTAAGTGCACGTGTACACGCGCGCTCGTATTTTAGGCACTGCGGAGCCGAGCCTCTGATATTAAAGGCGCAATCCGCGCTTGAATTTCATATCGAGAGAAACGTCGAGTTGGTAGGTACATCTGCTTTTTTCTACCATAGCCTTCGTATTTCCAATACCTCCACTGTCGGGCATATTATGTATATTGCGAAAATTTAATGTCCCCGGAAAATTTGTACGAATAAGTACGTATTTTCGTTTCTTACTCCAAGGAACTCGAGTAAGTCGCGTCGCCGTGGAAAGTTGGTAAACTGATTGTGCGTCCCCTTTCAAGAGAGAGAGAAGATGCACTTCCACGTTATAACGAGGTTCGTTCGAATTAAACTGCATTACCTACCCCCGGGGGTTCTTTTACATCGATCGTCATATCTTCTTTCTCTCGCCCTCGAACTTTGTGCTTCGTAACTGGCATCATCCAACATCTTTGACACAACCTCTTGTTTTACCTGCATAGCAAATGAGAATCGATACCTACTTTGTGCGGCTCAAACGTTAACTTTGCAAACGGACGATGCGCCGCAAGTACGGCCAGAGAGTGTCTTATACTTACTCTGTGACGATACGCGTTCCCATGAACTTTTTGGATGTTTCGCTCTGGTACTCGGGACCTTTTGCCACGACTGCTTGCTTTGGTTCTTAAAAACAAAGGCATACCGTCGTCATCTTCCTTCCAAAGTTACCCAAAGCTTCCATAAGATGTAAAATTAGCACTAATCGCCGGAAAATTCGAGCAAATGCGAAAGAAAAGAACGAAACTCTTCGCTTTCTCGAGCGAAGCAAAGCAGCTCTGAAAATAATTGGCGAGCCACGAAAAAGCCCCAAAAGAGCGAACTAATGGAGACTCCTCTCGTAAAGACTTTTCCGTCACCAAAGACATTTCATTTAATTCCGTGGGAGCAAAAATACTCTGTTTCTACCGAAAGAAGAAACATACAATCAAAGGGTAGTCGGTTCGATGGGCCACCCCGTGCGTGAAAACGCGCGATTAGTCCCGTTGTCTTTTTTTATTTCCCCCGTCGTGGAAGCAAAGGCTCCGTGACCGCGAGGTCTTTCCCGGAAAGGGAAGATCGATGGCACCCAGACAGGGGATACTCACGGAGCTCTGATTAAAACGGTCCGCTCTCCCTGTACCACTCCGATCCCTTTTTTTCCCTTTTTTATTTCAGCGATGCATCAGATACGTCACACTGCGAGCCGTTTATTTTTAACGCATAGGTCTTGTCGACATGACCGAAGAACACGTATTTAATAGACGACGAGCATCAGACCTTTGCTCCTCTCGTTATGTTGTTAAATATGTACAGGCGGCACACTTTGTAAGCTGCTTTCCCAAAAGCACTCAAACATCTCCAAAGAATGAGAGAGTACGGCGGAGCATTCAGTTGCGTCTTACCAATGCGGGCGTAATCTACTTAAAGTAACTATAACTCCCGCCAAGGAAAATCTTAACAGAGTGCAAAATACTTATAACGTGAAAGTGCACTCGAAGAAAGTTACAGTGCATACGCGTACACGAGACCTGAGTTTTCCATAACTTTTTTTTTTATTATTTCAATAAATAAACTCGGGGTGGGCAGTAAATGTGCTTTAAAGGATCCATCCCGGATCCATTAATCATCACTCTAAAAGCGTGCGCTCCCTATCGCAGTGGCCCGTCCGTTGGTTGGCGCGATAAATAAAACACCCGGACCCATAAATCTTTCCGCGCATGGAGAGCCCGCAAAAGAGGTGTCCCGCAGCAGTGGTAAAAGGAAACGCGGAAATCGCACGTATATATACCACCCGTGAGTGTATATTATGCCCGGAGCTCCGAGGCGTCCGTATTAAGTGGCCGAGCTTCCGGCTTCTTGTACGTCGGGGGTCGCTGCTTGCGAGTGACCGGCGACACGCGCGGGGACTTCCTTCCGCTCTCTCTCTCTGCACTTTGCTCGTTAAGCCGTCCCTCTCTCTCTCGTGTAAGTGCGAAAGGAGCTTGGTGGTTGCGCGGGGTAATTTTATCCGGGGATTTATTACCCCTACGCGCGACAAATTTTCTCTCCTTCGTCCCGCGGGAAGTCTCTTCTCCGCGCTCTTGGGGTGCGTACGTACACTGGCACGTGTCCTTTGGCTTTTGTGCGTGGATATTTCTAGAGAGGCTCTATTACGGGGGTGAGAAGAGATTTTTTTTTTCCTTCGTTACGTAACGGAGAAAACGGGGCTACGGGGGTGATACTTGCTCACCGGATGAGTTATCGATCGCTCGCTTTTGGCTGAAACTTTCGTTAAATAAATACGACGATGATGCGCTTAGCTGGTGCGCTAACCTTGGGCGTCATTTTGTGCCTCGAAATTGAGTTTTGAGCGAAAAGCCACGCGGACGGGAATTTTGCGAAATTTCAGGGGAATCGATAAAAAAAAAAAAAAATCCAATTACAAAGTAAATTAAATCGCTGCCTTGGAATAGAGGGATTTACTTTGTAAACATTTACCGACTCGATCAGTTTGTATGGGAATTACACTATTATCCAGATTACGGGAAAATGCGATCTTGAAGTAGCTCAAAGTAGATGGTAATGATGATTTTACGCAGAGAAATTTTCCACTCTTCAGTCGCACCGTACCATTGATTCGGTGAACGTGAATATGCACGTTTTAATCTGTATCCTTCAAAAGAGGTTGAATCGTCCAAACGAGCATGCACCCATCCACGCCAACCAAACCATATAAAGTCGGGTCGATCGATCGAGAAGCACCGGCTGCAGCCCCTTATCAGTGTGAAATTAAATCCACTCTTGACTGGATGAAAAGAGCCTCACCACGACCCCGAGAAGTTCAAATCCTCGGCACGTTTTCTCGATCACTGCCTCCATGTACACCCGCAACCCACAGGTACTTGATCCACCGAGTGCCCACAAAAGCCACGTACCGTTAATTTCCATCGACGTACTTTTCCTCCCGTTTCTCTCTCATTTGCTTCTCTCATACTTACCCAAACTCGGAATATTTTTTCATCCGGCTTCCCCTGCGCCTCGAGCATGCAATCACCTTTCGTCATCGGTTCTCCATTTGGCGCGAACTCTGCTTGATTTTTCCAGCCAAAGAGACGCCTTTCTTTCCGATCTCGAGTTTTTTCGTATGAAAAGTCTGGAAAAATAACGAAACATATCATTAAAAGCGCCCATATGAGCTTAAAAAAAACCAATACCATGATTGCCGCGTTCCTTTTCAATCGATTACCACGCACAAGCGAGAAACCCGGAAATCGAATCGTACGTCGGGATAACTGGAAAAGTATAAAAGAGAAAAATGTGCAGTGTGTACGACATGTAGATACACGGAAACTCGGGTGGAAGACAGACGAATGCCTGAGAAAGGAGGGGGGGGCAGTAGTAATCTAGGAGTTGGACACTGCGCTTTTCGCTCCTTCTCGGACGTGCTTACGGGTGTATCGGCCATCGCGAGAGGGCTCCAACGCACAGGGTCCTCTTGCCTCCGCTTCCCCCTATACTCGTGACTTCTCGAGCAATAAAAAGGGCTGGGGGTGGGGAGAAAAAAAAAGGTCGTCGTCCAATATCGAGTAGCGCGGAACAGCTCTCCAGCACGCAAGTCCTGGCTGAAAGCTCCCGTTGACTCCCTCTTTTTCTCCCCGTCTGGTCTTGAGATGAAGTTGCCAAGGGATGGATGGATGGACAGAGCGAGATGTGCTCGGCCGGCCGTGGCTGAACTTTCGTTTTACTTGCCTATGTGTATATATGCACGTCCTTTCCTTCGCACTTTTTTTCTCGTGCAAGTGCGAAGCGAGCGAGTCTGGAAGTAGTTCGTAGCTGCTTCTACATCAGTCTCATGCTGTACTGTTCACACGCGAAATACCAATACTAAGCGGTGGTATACCCGAGCAGTATACTTCATTTGTACTCTTTTCCCTTCTTTCTCTCTCAGTTGTTATACCTACGTTGAAACTTGAGTTAAAAATTTTTATCTCGCGTAAACTCGGTCTATTCGCGTGTATTTTTATTTTTCTTTTCTTTTAATTTAAGTATTATTGCGTCGACAAAATTTTGTCCATAAAAATTGATAATGGACTAATTTAGGATTGCTCTTTTTTTCTACCAATAAATTGTTATCTTTGCCTGTTACAGGATCATGCCAGAATGCAGAGCCAAACAGGCGTCCCAACAATTTCAGGAATTCGCATGTTGCCATGGACTACGACGGCCGGAATGACGAAACGTATGTATATCCAACGACCTATTTTGATTTCACGAGTAGATACTTACACGTCAAATCTCATCCTCCGTTCGGTGACAAGATTCATATCTCGCGTATTACAACCTCGGAAACCTCATTTTCCCTAGTCAAGTACCACTGGTACGTGCTGTACCTACACAACTGTATACCCGTAGGTAACTAACAGTAACTTTCTCGGATGTAAGTTTTGATGAAAACACAAGTTCTCTCACGGATTCAAAAGCTTTGGGGATTTTAATTTCCCAACTTCAGTTGAAGAAAACGTAATCTCCGGTAAGTCGGTTGGCGGTAGTACTTCTTGGTAGAATCGGAGGAGTAACCATAAAAGTTGATCCCGCACTTACCTCGGCACTTACAGTGGATTGAATCTTGTTTCGACGACATAGACTCGAGTATAGTCCTTGTCACGCAGTTTTAATCCAATCTATTACAACCCAATTTGCCTCCTTCGATTCGATACACTGCACATTTTAAATTAATTTAAAAGGTTCGATTGTTCGCCGTACGTCCGTTTTGACATTTCATTCGCGATTCTCGAGGACAAAAGTTTTCCAAATATGCGCTATTACGAAAATCAAGCGTACAATAAATCTAGTCGGATACTCAATCGGCCCCTCCGTTGTAGCCAAACTATTATCATTTAGAGCCAAAAGAGTAGTATTAAGGTAACGACGCACCCCACCTCCTGAGAGCTCTTCTACCAAACTCCGGTGCAGTTTTCGCACCAAGCGAGTATTGTACGTACAAAGTGTACGGTACAACTGTCTACTTCGAGCGGCTGCTTGACGGGCAAAGTTTGGAGGAACGATAGCCGTAAAACGGCGAGGAGGCGCTAAAGACTTGCCGGGATGATGCAGCTCCTATTCTCTCTCTTATTGCGCTACCGGAGGATGGGTTGCTCGATTATTGCTGCGTGTACTTATGTAGTGTGCGGACCGGGAGAGGCCAGTCCTTGGAAGTCATTGTTGGAAGCAGCAGCCGATGAACTTTAACTCGACAACGAGGTGGAAAAGTAATTTTCTTGGCTGCTGATGGAAATTGTTCAACGCTACGTGGATGGTGCATAATAGGTACAAGGTGTGCCTTTGGTTGTTTCCATTGAAAATTACAATCGCCATAGCTGCCGTATTGTTTCGAGAGCCTCACCTGTTTCGATAATTACTCTTAGCTCGGATTTGTTTATGTGCATCCACACTTTTAGCCCCAGCCTTTAATCAGAAATTCAGCCAACCATTGGGATACTAGCTCGTAGTAGAACAGCATCAGGTGAAGATCGTAATATTTGCAGATGAGAACTGTCCGCAAGTAATAAGTAAAAGATTGGTGAACTTTTCCAGCAGTTCAAAAAAAATCATGTGAAGACTTTGGAAGGTCTCTTAAAGATTTCAAACTTGCCAAAGACCTTTGATAATTTTAAAGAGTATTCTAAGGTCTTGTAAAGATGGCAAAAGTCTTTGAAAAATTCAGGTTTTACATCGAGACTTTTGTGCCGGCCCCTCACTTAGAACAACATTTGCGTATGTGCAGAATTTGTTTTTGACTTGTAGCGTGTATATTTTACGAGTGGCCTTGAAGGAAGATATATTCCACACTTTTATTAATTGGCTCTATAATGGATGACTGATGGAGTGAAGGAGAAGGTGAGGAACAAAAAGTTATAACCCACTGAATATGTACATGTGTAAAAGGTATATATCATATGTTTTTACTTTTCTCGTTTTATGGGCAGCGGTTTTTTTTCAGAGCAAAACAAACGGGGCTCGGACAAAAGTACGCAATAGTTGTCGATTTCATTGAATCAATTATTACCAAATTATCGACGGGAGCTTATTTTAATTTAATGCGACGCTCTTAGAAAAAAAAAAAAAAAAAACTTTTCACACATTTTACACGTCCACGTTTAAAGACAAAGTTGTAGGTCTCGTTAAAATACAACTTTTTTTTATTATATTTATTCTTTAGGTTGCAATAAAGACGTTCAATAATGCAAAATAGTTACAAAAAACAGTAAAAAAACGCGGTTTTTTTTGCTACAGAAATAAATGAAAACTGTACAACAAAGTGTTAAACACTCAATTTTTAGAGCTCATCTAAATGAAGACGTTTTTTAGCTTGATAATTTAAATAATTTTAGAGTCAGACCCTCAAATAACTTAAAAAAAAAAAAAAAAAAAAAAAAAGGTTTTTGCATAGAAAGCACTAGAATATATTATAAAATGTGCAAATAACTCTCGCTTTATCGTTTTGTATTTTATACATTGCTATTATTTAGCCAGTCAGTTTAATTAAAAATTATTCTAATTGGATAATACGTACAAATTTTTTCTTAATTACTTAATAATATGTCAATATTATTTGTATTTTTTCTATATTAAATAATGCGCTGGTTTTTTAATGTCGAATGAATATTTTTCAATGAACTAAAAAAATGAAAAGCGAGTGTATACAGTTACTGTCAATCAACCAATTAACTACTGAAGTAAATAAAAAATAAAAAAATTGTCTATCAAAAAATTTATTTGGCAATCGATTGGACTACATTATTGAAACTTATAACGTTTGATGATAGAACAAACATATATACATTCTATTATACAAAGTCACAGACGAAGCTCTCTTCAAAAAGATCAATCTCGTTAAATTTAAAGATCGAGCAACTACGCCCATAGAATGAAGAACCAACTCATGGCGACTTGCTATATACATTTTGATGCAACAGTAAAAATCATGTGTATAAACTACGGCAGAGGCTCTGAAAATATGACAACATTCCCGTAAAAAATCGTAAGAAAAATTTTCAAAAAACAATTCCATCGATCGATCGATCATTCGCCACGAAATCTCGTCAATCACCAAAAAACACATATTAAAATATTTGTGCGGTCTTCAATTAGGACAGCACGGCTGCCTGGTCTGAAGCAGCCTAGTCTGCCTGTGCGGGTAATAGACCTGCTCCTTGGATCTCTGCAATTTCTGATGTTGCTGCTGTTATTCTTGCTGGTGGTGAATCAAGGCCAGCGATGAGCCCCTATATGTACGAGCCATCTCGTTGGGAATACATAAACGTGTGTACGCGTGTGTGTGCCCTGCTCATCCTCTCGAGTATCCTCTAACTGAAATCGAGGAAGACACAGAATCGCAGGGTCGAGAGTGTGCATAGATATCTACGACAAAGCCGAAATGTACTGAGATGAATGAGACAAGTACAACTATACCTATCTAGGAGATTTCTGGGAGATGGGAAACGACGATAGAGAAGAGAATACATACATAAAACATGTACGAAAATGAGACCGGATGACTGGATAAAGTGAATTTCTAGCACGTAAGAGCTGGCAAAGTGATTGCAGATCAAATACTAAAGCTGATTGTCGAGTGGTTATATATATATAAATCAGTAGGGGGCTCAAGGATCGTATAAGTTGATTTTTTTATTAATTAATGCTCTTTGGATTCTGTTCTCGTGGATTTGTTTCGTTGATCGATTGGATTTTCAATTTGGAGTTTTTGCCCCTTGTTCTTTGTCGGTCATCTGACGTCCCGGTGCTTGATCCCGTTTTACCTTTCCAAACTGAGTAAAAATGCATAAAAACTCTCTGATAAAACCAACAAAATGCCAGTACCGTCGATCGTTTTCATCCTTCTTTTCTGTTAATTTATAGACATACACTACACGGTACACTTACTTCTCATCACAAACTCCTTACGCGTCGAAATCTCAAATCGACGTACAAGAACAGGTACGAGTTTCGACGGTCGATTGTCCGATTACAGGTGGCAGAGGCGCCTCGAGGGATCGACGAGTCCAGAGTCATCCTCGGAGGACGAGCTAGTCCCATCGAGGGAGGAGGTGGCTCGACCGTCACTAAGCCACGCGGGAGGAACCGGGAACGAAGATGGACCTCTGCTGCTGCTACCTTCGAGTCACGGGAAATTCCAGCCGGAGCTCCACAGTGAAAGTAAGGAGACGCGCGAGTTTTCACGTGCATGTGCCGGAAGTGTATCTAGATATCGTTGGAGAAGTTGAATGAAACTTTGTCTAATGAAAACAAACACCTGTGATTCCTCAGATTCTCGTCAAGCGCAGAAAGACCGTCGCCGGAAGAAGCGCCGACGAGGCAAGCAGCCCTGGAGCGGAGAAACCGACGAGCCGGAGAGCGAGAACCTGGTGAACGTCGGGGGTCGATTTCGGGGAAAGAAGAAGCAGAGCGGCGACGACGCCCCGTCATTGACCAGCAGCTCGTCGACGAACGGGATGAGGAAGCCGGGGAGTAGCAGGGCAGGTAAATACAGGGAGGAGCGTCGAAGGCGCAGGAGGAATAGGAAGCGCACGCGGAGTCGAGTGAGGCTTGAGAACAGGAGGGAGGAGCGCAAGTGGCGGGACAACCCGATTGTCAGGCTGATCAAGATACTCAACGAGCAGAAAATCGACGAGGCCAGGATGCTCAGCGAGAACCCCTTGAATCTGTCGAGCACGGCTAGATTAGCTGGCACTGCTGGTGAGTCTACATAATAAATGTTCTGCGAAGAGGGCTTTTTTTTATTATTTTCTCCAAAATGACATTTCTTTAAAAACATGGAAATTTTAATATTATTATCCGGGATCTTGGTTCAAATATCAATTCATTTTTAATGTTTCGATCGCACGATTTTTTGCACAACTTGCATTATAGATGATAATTTTTCTAAGCTTCTACGACTGTACATACTTCATGTCTTTTTTTTTTTTTTTTTTTTTTTTCCTTCAGTAAAATAAAAACAAAAAGTTTTGGATTAGTGTTTGTCCCTTGAAAATTTACTTCAAAAAAATGATTTATGTTTTTTTAGACAATTCCACTAGCAGTGTATGCCGTAAAAAATTTTATTTGTGCACTAACTTTTTGGCTAAAATTTTTAATTTCAAGCTACGAACTAAAAGTTAAAGGATTACAAGCAGCCAATTCAAAAGTCAATACGAGATACCCTATAAATTATAAATATCGTATAAGTACGTAAACCACCACGTTATGGTTTACGCAAATTCCATGAAATCGCAGCACCTGCGCGGGTCCAAGACGTCTTGAACGCCACCTCGTCGTCCAGCTTGCTTTCCCAGCTGACGACCGAACCACGTGTTCCCGTACTACCAGAGCCCACCATCCGATACCACAACCAGCCCAGCGACGTCGAGCGCGAGTTCTCGAGGCAGGTGGAACGCGAGTACACGCGCGCCCAGTTGACCGAGAAGTCATTGTCGGAAGAAGGCGATGAGGAGGAGAACGGTGAGGAGACTGGGGAGTCTCCCAGGTTTGACGAGCAGTACGCCCAGGTGGCAAAACAGCCCAGCGCACCATTTGACCCCGAAAGGATGCTAGGCTACTCGAGGACGGACGAGGACCTTCCGATCTTGGACATGGAGAACGAGGTACTGCAGAGGACCCTCAAGGACTACAACGCCTACATGCAGAGCTCGAGTCTGGCCAGGAATAAGGTCATTGGGCCATATTTGGGTTCTTAACTGCATGTATATAATACACGTGGTTCTTTGGGGGGAGGATTGTTTTTCACGGCCATGTGCACCTCTTCAGGAGCAGGTGCAGAGCCCCGATCGTGGACAGTTCATTCCTGAACCATCCCCATCCTCGTCTTTGAGGTCAATGGAGCCCATGGCCCCACCTGAGAGCGAAGACGAGCTGCGTGGCGACCTTTCCTGCATAAATGGCACCTTCACGCCAGCGCCGCTCGTACAGCACGCGGTCATCAAATATGTTAAGTGAGTAGGAGCACCAACCAGCAATACTACTTTCTCGTATGACTTACACAATTAAAATCTACAAATAGATTTTTAATACTTTTATTTATCTGGTCCATAAAAATGTATTGGCTATGCATTTACATAAAAATAATAACATACGAAAAAATCGCCTACTCTACCATCACCAACCGATAAATACCTCATGAGTTTAGGAAGTCTTCTAAATTGCACGCCCATCCCTTCCCCCCACCCTTCGATCGTTTAGACTCGGCGATTTTGAAATTGACTTTCTCGGAAAATGGAGATGAGGATAAATAAGGGTAGACCAGAGGAAAGACGATCACCTAAAGCTGCGGATCTAATTAAGACGCGCCACGGAGAATAATGGGATCTCTAGCTCCATTGTTTTTTTTTTTTTTTTTTGCCAAGATGCCCTGAATAGATCCCCGCGAAATTTTTCTCGCGTTCCTGACACCACCCCAGGGGAGGGATTTTTTTCTCTCCTCCCTAATTCTTAATGTGTTTAACAAAGTTGGCTTACTCTGCACCAGACTAGTTTCTCGTGTCACTTTGGATATTCGCTTCTTTTCAATTTTCCGGGAGTTTCCGAGGACTAAGCGAAAACTCTTGTTCCGTCAGTTGTTTTATACTTAGAACCGTCACACGCGCCACTTGTTTCACCTCGTATGTACAGAGTCATGAAAAAACACGGAAATAACAATAGACAAATTTTTCAACGAGAAAAGTGCTGTAGAGCCGAGGATACAATTAAAAATTAAAACAAACGCAGCGTAAGTATAATACGTACACGAGACCCTGACATTCTGCCTCTGAAAAAGGTCCTCGAGCCCGAGTCCTGAGTACCTCGAGGCCGACTACGAGTGCGAACATGGCTATGATATGCTGGGCAACGGCAGCAATCGGCTACTTTGCCGGGACCGGCGCTGGATCGGTAAGCTTCCCGTGTGCAAGTATCGGGTGGACGACGAGGGTAGCTGCGCAGAGTTGGGCTGCGATCAACTGTGCAGGATTGTTGCCGGCAGGGCCGAGTGCCTCTGCCGCGAGGGATACCGTCTTGAGGAACGCAAGTGCATTGGTGAGTGTATCGTGTTGTTTTTTACAATAATCGAGATTTTGTTTGTAATTGTCTGAAAATAAAGATGTTTATTTTTCTATCATCAATAATAAGTGCTCGTGCATTGAGTATTTTATCAGGAAATCTTATCTGTTGAAATAACCGTACTCCGAATCCGAGTTTTTAGTAGAATGCATCGGCATTTGATGTTATAGCAATGGTCATTTACCGAATAAAACTTTATCGAAATCAGTATTGATAAGTTTTCTGATGTAGTAACGATAAATTTTTTTTTTGTTTCAGACTTTGTATTGTATAAGTAATTGTTGTATCATTAAGAGTGTTATAATGTTTCTTTTAAAACAAAAGAAGACCTGTTTCAATAATTAACATTTAATATATTTCTCGAACGTTACATTGTAACGAGATATGCATTGTATCGATAATAGCTTTTACGGGTAAAAAAATTTCAGGTGCCTGTACAGTTTAAACAAAAAAGTTTGCTTTCTTCAAGCGATACCAATGTATTTTCAGCACCAGCCTAGCATCAAAACATTTTAAGAAAACTGATAAAAAGCTAAAAACAATTGCTTGTATTTAAAGTGAAGAAGGATTTTTTTTAATCCACGATTTTAATTTCGTCTAAAGAGATTCTTGACTTAAAATAGAGTAGGTATACGAAAACTAGTGGAGCACGAGAAACGTTCTTTCTCGTTATTCCTCATCTTGGCCTTAATTATTTTTTTTTTTTTTCCTCTATCTCGACCTTTCTTCACCAGAATGAAGGACAATTCTCTTATCTGCATTATTTTGGAAATATATCCAGCAAATATAATAATTTGAAAATATATCCGCATGTATAGTACAGTATGGGATGAAAAAAAAAAAAATAACCACAACTGAGTCTAGATCGTGTTTTCAATTTTGACGTTTTCTTTTCCATCTTCATTTTACTGGTAGTAAGAAAAATAAGCGCACTAATGCTAATACATTTCAAAAACCTATTTTTACACCGCAAATTCTTGCTAGCGCTGCAGAGACTTACACGTTTAGCTAGTAGAGAGAAGTACGATTTCAGAAGCGCTTGTCTTTCATGATTAGGGACGGCAGAGCGCTTGTGGATGGAGGGAAAACTACGGTAGCTCCAAAGGCAATGACACAGATAGGACAGCGATGTTCAGGTTTATTCAAAGTTATGATTGTGTATAGAGGATCTGTATATAAGTAATTCGAATTATTAAAAAACTTCAAAAGCCGCAAAAAGACTTTAAACTTTTTAACGAAAGTTTCAAGAGTGCGTGTAGCTTGTAATCATTAAATTAATAATTGACTAGTATTTTTTGGTGTAAAAAAAATAGTTCTAATAAAAAACCATCTAAAGAATATCTTTATGGATTTAAAGAAACACCAATACTAATAGAACAAAGCTAATAGTAATAGTTTGTGATAGTGCATTGAAAAGAAATGCATTTTCAATTGAATTAAAATTTCACAAGTCAAGCATGATAACAAGCATCGGATCGGTTGAATGTAGAAAAAAAGTAATATTCCGTTGGCCTTGAGAGTGCTGTTGCAAGCCATTAAAAAATCTGCGAGCTCGAGGGTGAGCGAAAAGCTCATAAATGCGCACGCAAACAAAATACGTACAAGTCCAGTATAGCAGGCATGACAAACGTCGAGCACTTAAGAAAACAGCGCGCCGATAAAAGTACCCGAGACTGGACTTAGTGTAGGCTACGGAAGGGGTCGAACGACGTCAAGACAAGGAAACGACAAACACTCGAGTAGGCTCTACCTTTCGAGGGGATGTTTCGACCCTTCTCTGAGAGCTCCTTACCCTCCTCGACGCGAACGTCACACGTGCAGGCAGAAAACAAAAGAAATGCCCACTCGTTGCTACTCTTGGATATTTTTTCACGGACGAGTTGCCTCGCCGTAACAAAATTGTACCAGAGATTCTATCACCTCACTTTCTATTCCATGCCCTGCAGTCATGTACGTAATCGCGTTTAACCCCCCAAGTTCAGGTAGAAAACATCGAATACATACGGTGGACCCTTTGGCCAACACATGATTTAAAGTCCATCAAAACCAGGCGAGGCAATATAACTACCACTTCTCGTTGTGTAATATAAACGCTAAACCGGCAACTTTGCTTTGCTGTCCGCAGACATCGACGAGTGTCTGGCGAACGAGGGTCGCGGTCCCTGCGAGGACACGTGTCGCAACGTCGCGGGTGGCTACTTTTGCTCCTGCGAGGGGCTCCCGATGGCCACTCTTGCGCCGGACAACCACACGTGTCAGGAGCCACCGGCAACGACTGCCCGGGACACTGGGGACGGGGTGGACGGAAGCCTATGCAATTACGACAACGCCGGGTGCTCGCACACGTGTCTCGCGAGCATGGGTCGGGTCTTCTGCCTCTGTCCCTACGGCTTCATGCTCGAGGACGACTGGAAGACCTGTCAAGGTGCGTACGCTTTTGAGCTTACCACAAGTACCCGACGACCGTCCACGCGTCGTGAGGTAACAAGGAGACAGACGCCAAAGAATTGGTCCCGTCTCTTGCAAAAACAGACCTTTCCTCTCAAAGGACGAGCACAGCGTATAATGTGATGCCTGTTAAGGAGGAAAATAATAAAATGTTGCGCAAATACCGGGGTCAAAATGAACGGTTAGTCTCGGCTAGCTACAGCCCTCCAAGGTTAAAGCATCTCCTCTTCTTCCAAAAAGGTTGGAGCAGCCTATGGTGAACGATTTGAAAATGGGAAGTGAAAGCAGAGAAGATGGTAAAAAACGCAAACGGATCGAGAGAGGGGGAACTTTGGCGCATGATCTATAGCTCAATAATTAGCTCATGTGTAAATATCTTCGTTCAGGGGAGCCTATGATTATTATTATTCATTATCGTTTGGATGGTTTCACATAAAGAAAAGAGGAAAAACGATGGTTTTGTTTCGTACATGTTCTAGTCGGTTTCTCTTTTTTTCTTGAAAATTTCAGATTAGCCTAGTTGTGTACATAAAGGACATTTTTTTCGATAAGATTGTAACGATAGTGATCGCAGGTAAATTGTGTTTTGAAAATATGTTGCTCGCTGCGATCAGAAAATTGAGAATCTCTCGAGTAACAGATAAAAAAAGATACCAAAAAAAATAAAATAAAATAAAACACTTGATAGAAGATGAAAATTGATGTTATAATTGGTAACCACAAATTAATGCCCGCACGTAGACGTCGACGAGTGTGCTGTACCGGATCTTCAGACGGAAGTCTGCCGGTGGGGCTGCATCAACACCCCAGGCTCGTACAGATGCACTCAACCACCTTTGCACGTGACTGCCCAGGACCTGGTCTGGGCAACTGTGGCTAAAAATAAAGGTGACTGCCGGTTCGGATTCGAGCCTTCCGACAACAAGAGCTGCGTTGGTGAGTGTAACAATTGTTTATTAATGTCATTTTATTCGGTCATGGTTGCTCCACTGGTGTGTCTTACATTTTAGCCAAAGCAAAACACTACTTATTAAGGTCAACGCAACCGGGAAAAAAGTTGTAAATTCAAAAATATTTTTCATACTTCTGCTATAAGAAAAATAAAAAATAAATAAAAATAAAGTAGCTTACTTTTTCTCTGGTAAAAAAAGGCATACTGTGAAGATTCAAAATTACTGGGTTTTTAAATTAACTTTGCTCCTTTTTATCATGAATATTCATCCTGGGGCAATTAATACTTTTTTTCATCTCTTTTTTAAACTGTTTTATAGGTGTAACTCAACTTTAAAAATAGTACGGTTGTATATTTGATGCTTCAAAAAAAAAACTGTGAACGAAGAAAATCAATGGCCCCATAATACTACACTGACAGGCGTGAACAGGCCGTTAAAAATTTTTTTCCGTGAAAGGTACTATTTTTAAAATAAAATAAAAAATCTAAATGGACATTTTTATAAATATTGATGCACGTGCATATCCAATTATCACAAGAATGGCCTGTCGATATTTCACTGTCAATTTAACTAAGCTCGACGGCCTTTTTTCATAGCTGTGACACATAGTCAAGTATCATATACCTACATACACCGTAACGCGTGCCTATAGTTGACGTGCTTTTGGACCCTGAAGGAATAATAGCAAACGATCCATTAACTCTATCTGATTGATTAGATTAATACCTACAGCATATGTATGTGGGTACACGTATTATGAAGCTAGGTGTTAGTCAAAGCCCAAGATCATAAGCTCATAGCAATATTTACATTATGCGTAATCGTTGTACATGGATTATTAAAGTAACGTAAACTGTTATCTACATACAAATTATTAGCAGTAATTAAACGATACAAATTACCGATAGTTACGTGTGATACTTATTTTTAATGATAAGCGCTTTAACCGTAGACTTGTAGCTATACCATATAAATAGTGGCGTACTCGTGCATGCATATACGGACGCTAAATGTTATTTTCAACAACTTCGCGTATAACATTGGCTAATATAAACTGTAATAATGTATAACTGTCCAGGTGTTGAAAATAATTTTTTTAATACTATAATAATCAAGCAGTTCAACTTGAACATCTTGTTTGATGATAAAGATTTCTTTAAATAAGTTAAAATAACAGGCTCAAAACAATTATATACATCGCAAGTTAAGAAAATTAAATTTCCAAAAGGATAATGATGAAGAAATGTTTTGAAATCATACTTCTTTTTATATTCATGGAGAATGATACAATTTTTTATTAACATTCGCTGATAAATATCTAGTACATTCAAAACTTTTGTTAAGAAATTCAGCTGCTGTGCATATTTATTACAAAATTCAAATAATCATAACAAAACAATTTATTTTGCACAAGTTTTTACCATCTCCTGTAAGGCCTTCATGTTTATCTTGCCTGCAGGCGAACGAGGTAATTTATCAAGAAAGATCACCTCAATAGTCATTCGTATGTATTTATTGAAATCCGGAAGTAATGCTATCAGTTCGTCTGCTGTTACCTAGAAATTTTGTACATAAAAAAAATGTTATTTAAAGTCTAAGGATTATTTTTAGTAAAATTATGTTTTACCTCTGATCCTAAGACTTTTACTGCAAAAATAATTAGTGTCTCAAAGTTAACATCATCTGATCCAGGTAAAACTGCAGCTTCAGCGACATTGTTATGTTCCAGAAGCTTATCTTCTAGTTGAGGCAGTGAGATACGACTGTGTTGGGTAAATACAATTCGACTTATGCGTTCAGTCAAAAATACTTCTCCATCTTCGGTAAAGTGCCCTAAATCCCCAGTGTGCAACCAGCCTAGATAATTCATAGAGTATTGCACACAGAACTGTAGCTAAACTATTATAGTCACATCAGTTATTCAAAAAGTAGGTTTACCTTCTTCATCCATCAGTTGTTTGGTCTTTTCAGGATTCTTGTAATAACCAAGAGTCTTGAAATTCAGCTTGAAGCGAAGCTCGCCTACTTGATTCGGGCCAAGCTTGGATCCGGTTTTTGGATCTGTTACTTTCATTTGAATATTTCCAATAACGTATCCAATTGAATGTACTTTTGTATGGTGTCTGTGCTGAGCTACAACGACGCTCCCTGTTTCTGTCAATCCTATGTACAAAACCGAGAATGATGTTTATTAATTGTTTTTGAAATATTGCTATTGATCTGATGAATATTGATTTCAAAATCTTAGGGTAGAACAGCAAAAATACACCCTTTATCGGAAAAAAAATACTCAAAACATACTTTTTTCCTTTATAAAATGAATTAAAATGTTGATTAACATCTTCTATTAATTTTGTCTACATGTTACAAAATCTGTCGTGAATAATTAGAATCAAAATGGCTGTATAACATATTTTTATTGGAAATATAACAGGAGCCCATGTGTTAAGACCGAAAAATTATGAGTGTATTATTCTAGGGCTAATAAAAGGTTATTGCATACTTTTTATGATGAAGTTGCTATCTCTACTCATATGATGCAAAATTTGTTTTCCACGCTTTATGTCAAAAGTTGTCTCATTCTTTTGACAGCTATTAATGTATCAAAATAGTTAACATTACCGAAAGTATTAGATAAATGACATTGAGGTAGAGCTTTGCGGATGCCATCGACAGTTTGCTGCTTGCATTTCATTCCTCCAACAACTAAAAATTTAACTGAAGCATAATTCTCTTGAGTGAAGACATTTGCGTCATACATTTCCGGCAACAAATTAGGGCCAACTCTCAACCATTCAACCTACGTACATATATTTGTTTATTATATTGTTCAAAAGCAGTCGTGATAATAATAATTTACAAGAAACCTTATACGTCTTGACCATATTACTCGTTTCTATGGGATCATATTGACTATGTATAACTCGTGTTACACAATACTGAATACAAGCTATTGTAGGAAAGAATCCTGAAGAATAGGATAAAAGATGATACCACAATGCAGATTTGCACTCTGGTATGTGCCAGAACTTACAACGGTGTTTAGCGATGCAATCATAGGATATCATAACGTTTTTTGGATCGCAAGTAGTTCCTGATGTAAACAGTATTAGACCAACTTGATTCTCTGGATCATGGATTTCTTCAGGATAAAAGTTATCAACTTCATCTTGTTTTTGCACTGCTAGTAAATTTCTCAATGATGGGTATTCTGAGTGCTGTCCGTAAACCACGAATTTGCAATCAACATTTGTATCTTTTGCTGCTTCAGCTAGCCGATCAATCGAATTTTCACAAGCAAAAGCTACTTTTGGTTTGAACGTATCAAAAAAACGTCGTGTTGCTTCTGTAAAAAAATAAGGTTTATTTGATATTTAAAAAATTACTAACGAATTATATCCAAATTTACCGGGTGTCATGGCAGCAGTCCAAGGATTGCAAATCGCCCCAATGAATAGTGTAGCCAACACCGGTATGGAATCGTCTTTTTGAGGAGGAGTTGAGTAACAAACTAAGTCGCCTTTCCCAACATTTTGTTGTTTTAACCATAAAGCGCATCTTACACTCTGATCTTTCATTTCAGCAAAAGTAGCTTTTTCTCCAGTTTCTCCAATAATCTATAAATAAATGTAATTATTTTTGTACCAACAAAAATTAATTAATGATTTTTTTATCGTTGATGTTTTTTAAATACCTGGCCTACGAAATCCGGATGTGTGGTCAGTGAATCAAAAAGTGATACCGAAATACTGCATGTTGGTGGGATTGGCACCGCACTTCCCACTATTATATCATCTTGAATAATAAATTTTGCAGACATCTGGTAATAAGAACAATTGAAATAAATAATAATATAAGGCGTTGTATTTGCTTGTTAATATTAATATCTACATGCAAGAATTGCAACTGAAAATAACAATAGAAAGTATCTGAAATCTTCATCAGTTATTTGTACAACATTATTTTAAAATCTACTTGGTTGATTTTAAAAATACATACATAGAAACGAGGAAAACCTTTAATAATTTGTGGGTTACACTTTTGGTTAAAATAATTAGTTTTTTTGTTGTAAGTGTTCAAAAAACGTTACGCAATTAATAATATACTAATTTTTAAGAGACTCAGTGTACTTACAAAGTAAAAAAAAAGCAAGTCGGGACACTACAATAAACGAAAGTTAAGAATTTACAACATACAAGCTTATTTGGAAGCATTATATAATACACGAAATTTATGTAGTTAAAAATAGTTTTACTTTCTTATTGTTCCTTTTTTTTATACAAGTGCAATGTTTAAATCTTCTAGTAATCTAACTCAACTAGAAACTTTAAATGTCAATAAGAATTTTTTTATTTGATAAATTATTATTAAAACTACTTCGATTAAAAAGTTATTAGTGAAAAATCAGTACATTACGTCACTAGGGTACGAAGTTAAAACACGAACGTCCGAAGGGCGCGCTTGTTGTAGATTGGTGCCCGAGTCGCGTATAATGTTTTTCTTACTGAGGACGCAAAGTGCGATTTTGCACCCGTGGGTACACTTTGCGCCTAGTAAATCACTTTGGACCCCCCAAAATACTTTTCTTCCCGTGGTCCCAAAGTGATTTCAAGGGCGCAAAGTGTGACCCGAGGGCACAAAGCGGCAGATTTTTAACGGTATTATAGGATACTTGTAGAAGAAAAAATATAACAATCATGTTTAATAAAAAATATTAGAGAATCGAAATGTTGGGAACAAAGGATAATTAAAAATAACACAGAAAAACAATACATATGCAATTAAATCAGGACAGTTTTGTTACGATCAAAATTAGTCTTTGTTAGATTTTCTTACCTTGCAGTATGCTTTTTAAATTCTCAATCTGCTGCTTGAAAACAGTTGTTGAAGGCAACAGTTGCAGTTGTGATTTAATGCCGTGGCGATGAGGGTACCTTTTATACTATCACCAAAACTAAGAGAGTATGTCTATTTGGTAAAATAGGGGGGTATAACGTATGCTTAAATAACGTTAACGTGTGTCTAGCCCATTGGCCGAGTGACTTAGAAATAAAGTAGGGGAAGTTCTCTCAAAGGATAAGATAAGCATTAAAGAAATAACTTAGTTTTGAAACTATTTGTCATAAATGAATAATTGACGATAAGTAAAATTTCTGGAATGAGATACAACAGAAATAGATAAGGTCTAAGTATATGTATACTACTTTTCGGAATTTTGATCCTCCACAGTTTAGAAATCGTACTTAAAACAAGATAGCCCTGTTTATAGCTGTTAACTAAAGACTTCTAAAATGTTTTCAATTCGGAGTATACACTTTAACAATCGACCCCTGTATATTTATAAAACTGGAAACCTTAAATGTCAATGAAAAATTGTTTATTGGGTAAATTATTATTAAAAACTTCTTCGATTTAAAATTATTAGTGAAAAAATATAAAATAATTTCAACTTTTTGATACTAACCTATTGTAAAATTTATTTAAATATGAAAATTTGTAAGAAGCCGTGGCAATGAAGGTATCTTTTATTCTATCACTAGGCTGTGTGACTGAGAAATAACGTAGGGGAAGTTGATATTAAATTTTTAAATGGACCCACACGTTTAATTTCAAATGAATTTAGAACGAGGAGATGAAGCGTGCGTAAATGCATGTATGTGAGTTTATTCATGTAAGAAAAACAATTGCTTGCTTTACTGTACACATTAGCGTTCCTGTCATTTCACTGAACTTTCCCCCCCAAACTATGTGAAGAACGACCTTCAGTCAAAAAATCATTTCAATCACAAATAAAAAATTTGTAAAAGAGTAAAACACAATAAAAATTAATTATTGTATTTGTACAGTACAAAAATTTTTTTTTTAATTTTTGAAAAAAAATGAAAGAATTGTATAAGAACTTATTTATTTATTGTATAAGTAACAAATTCAATACGTAAGTATAAATATTTAATAATCATTTGAAAGGATACTCTGCTTTCTGATTTAAAAAAAAAAAAAAACATTTTTAAAAAAAATTATTGTATGAAGTAAATTGTATATTTATTTAGTTGATAACCAAACCGAACAAATTCATATACATTTATTCAAAATTTCTATCAAAAATAAATTACTAACTGTACAATAAGATAAAGTAATTGACCACCTTTAATAGACCAGTTCGTAGTAGATTAATAGAGCTGCAGCCAGACAATAAGTCATCTTGAATTCGAAACTCTTTGGGAATTTTTTTTTTTTTTTTTTTTTTTCAAGAATTAGTTAAAAGAAAAAAAAATATAAAATTTAAAATGTGTAGAGGAAAGCGGAAGTACGTCATAAAAGGTGGGGCGAAGGGAAAGAGTAAAACAAAATTCACTTCCATCAAACTTTTTTTCAAGGTCAAAATCTGAAATTTTTTATCAACCCTCGCGCATAACGCGCCTATAAAAGTATAACTTCAATAACTTAAAAAAGTCGTACTCTAAAAATGCAAAAATATTGGTTTTTTTTTTAATAACTTTGTTCCTTTTTATCATGAATATTTATCCAATAGCAATTAATAGTTTAGGTATACCTTATAATTAAAGGTATACCATAAAATGAAAAATGGTATGGTTGTATATTTGATGCTTAAAAAGAATTGTAAACTAAGAAAATCTATTTCCCTATAATACTACACTGAGAAGCGTGGATACGCTATAAAATGCTTTTTTTTCCGTGAAAGGTACTATTGGTAAAGTAAAATAAAAAACCTAAATGGACATTTTTATAAATATTCATGCACGTGTATATCCAGATATCACAAGAATAGCCTGTCAATATTTCATTGTCAATTCGACTAAGCTCGCTGGTCTTCATTTATTAGCTGTGACACATAGTCAGGTATCATATACATACACCTTAAAGCGCTCCTATATTTGCCGTGTCTTTGGGAGATGTCAATAATTATATACCTAATAAGTAAAACAAATTAAATTTGTAAAGGGATAATACTGAGGAAATGTTGTGCAATCAACCTTTGTTTGATAGTAATGGAGTATGATACAATTATTTTATTGATACTTGTTGATAAAAACCAGTACATTGAAAATTTTTGTTAAAAATTCAGCTGCTGTGCATATTTATTGCAAAATTTGAATGATCACGACAAAACGATTTATTTTGCACAAGTTTTAACCATCTCCTGTAGAGCCTTCATGTTTATCTTGCCTGCAGGCGAACGAGGTAATTTATCGAGAAAGATCACCTCAATAGTCATTCGTATGTATTTATTGAAATCCGGAAGTAATGCTATCAGTTCGTCTGCTGTTACCTAGAAATTTTGTACATAAAAAAAATGTTATTTAAAGTCTAAGGATTATTTTTAGTAAAATTATGTTTTACCTCTGATCCTAAGACTTTTACTGCAAAAATAATTAGTGTCTCAAAGTTGACATCATCTGATCCAGGTAAAACTGCAGCTTCAGCGACATTGTTATGTTCCAGAAGCTTATCTTCTAGTTGAGGCAGTGAGATACGACTGTGTTGGGTAAATACAATTCGACTTATGCGTTCAGTCAAAAATACTTCTCCATCTTCGGTAAAGTGCCCTAAATCCCCAGTGTGCAACCAGCCTAGATAATTCATAGAGTATTGCACACAGAACTGTAGCTAAACTATTATAGTCACATCAGTTATTCAAAAAGTAGGTTTACCTTCTTCATCAATCAGTTGTTTGGTCTTTTCAGGATTCTTGTAATAACCAAGTGTCTTGAAATTCAGCTTGAAGCGAAGCTCGCCTACTTGATTCGGGCCAAGCTTGGATCCGGTTTTTGGATCTGTTACTTTCATTTGAATATTTCCAATAACGTATCCAATTGAATGTACTTTTGTATGGTGTCTGTGCTGAGCTACAACGACGCTCCCTGTTTCTGTCAATCCTATGTACAAAACCGAGAATGATGTTTATTAATTGTTTTTGAAATATTGCTATTGATCTGATGAATATTGATTTCAAAATCTTAGGGTAGAACAGCAAAAATACACCCTTTATCGGAAAAAAAATACTCAAAACATACTTTTTTCCTTTATAAAATGAATTAAAATGTTGATTAACATCTTCTATTAATTTTGTCTACATGTTACAAAATCTGTCGTGAATAATTAGAATCAAAATGGCTGTATAACATATTTTTATTGGAAATATAACAGGAGCCCATGTGTTAAGACCGAAAATTTATGAGTGTATTATCCTAGGGCGAATAAAAGGTTATTGCATACTTTTTATGGTCAACTTGCTATCTCTACTCATAAAATGCAAAATTTGTTTTCCACGCTTTACGTCAAAAGTTGTCTCATTCTTTTGACAGCTATTAATGTATCAAAATAGTTAACATTACCGTAAGTACTAGATAAATGACATTGAGGTAGAGCTTTGCGGATGCCATCGACAGTTTGCTGCTTGCATTTCATTCCTCCAACAACTATAAATTTAACTGAAGCATAACTCTCTTGAGTGAAGACATTTGCGTCATACATTTCCGGCAATAAGTTAGGGCGAACTTTCAACCATTCAACCTACGTACATATATTTGTTTATTATATTGTTCAAAAGCAGTCGTGATAATAATAATTTACAAGAAACCTTATACGTCTTGACCATATTACTCGTTTCTATGGGATCATATTGTCTATGTATAACTCGTGTTACACGATGCTGAACACAAGCTAGTACAGGAAAGAATCCTGAAGTATAGGATAAAGGCTGATACCATAATGCAGATTTGCACTCTGGTATGTGCCAGAACTTACAACGGTGTTTAGCGATGCAATCATAGGATATCATAACGTTTTTTGGATCGCAAGTAGTTCCTGATGTAAACAGTATTAGACCAACTTGATTCTCTGGATCATGGATTTCTTCAGGATAAAAGTTATCAACTTCATCTTGTTTTTGCACTGCTAGTATATTTCTCAATGATGGGTATTCTGAGTGCTGTCCGTAAACCACGAATTTGCAATCAACATTTGTATTTTTTGCTGCTTCAGCTAGCCGATCAATCGAATTTTCACAAGCAAAAGCTACTTTTGGTTTGAACGTATCAAAAAAACGTCGTGTTGTTTCTGTAAAAAAATAAGGTTTATTTAATGGGTGAAAAATTACTAACGAATTATATCCAAATTTACCGGGTGTCATGGCAGCAGTCCAAGGATTGCAAATAGCCCCAACGAATAGTGTAGCCAACACCGGTATAGAATCGTCTTTTTGAGGAGGAGTTGAGTAACAAACGAAGTCGCCTTTCCCAACATTTTGTTGTTTTAACCATAAAGCGCATCTTACACTCTGATCTTTCATTTCAGCAAAATTAGCTTTTTCTCCAGTTTCTCCAATAATCTATAAATAAATGTAATTATTTTTGTACCAACAAAAATTGATTAATGATATTTTTATCGTTGATGTTTTTTAAATACCTGGCCTACGAAATCCGGATATGCGGTCAATGAATCAAAAAGTGATACCGAAATACTGCTTGTTGGTGGAATTGGCACCGCATTCCCCACTATTACATTATCTTGAATAATAAATTTTGCAGACATCTGGTGACAAAAACAAAAGAAATTAATGATAATTTTACGCGTTATATTTGCTTGTTGATAGTAATATCCACATGCAAGAATTGCAACTAGAAATGACATTAGAACGTATCTAAAATCTTTATTATTTATCCTGTCTAAAATTATTTCAAAATCTACTTGGTTGATTTTGAAAATACATGCATAGAAACGAGGAAAACCTCCAATAATTTGTCGGTTTCACTTTTGGTTAAAATAATTAGTTTTTTTGTTGTAATTGTTCAAAAAAAGTTACGCATTTAAAGATATAATAATTTTTAAAAGACTCAGTGTACTTAGAAAGTAAAAAAGAGGAGCAAGTCGATACACTACAATAAATGAAAAAAAAAGAAATTACAACATACAAGCTTATTCACAAGCATTATATAATACACGAAATTCATCTAGTTAAAAATAGCTTTTCTTTCTTATTATTCCTATTTTTTCATATAAGTGCAATCTATAAATCTTCTAGCAATCGAAATGAACTGGCAACTTTAAATGTCAATGAAAAATTGTTTATTGGGTAAATTATTATTAAAAACTTCTTCGATTCAAAATTATTAGTAAAAAAATATAAAATAATTTCAACTTTTTGTTACTAACCTATTGTAAAATTTATTTAAATATGAAACTTTGTAAGAAGCCAACAGTATTTTAATGGTATTCGAGGATACTTGTAGAAGAAAAAATATAACAATCATGTTTAATAAAAAATATTAGAGAATCGAAATGTTGGGAACAAAGGATAATTAAAAATAACACAGAAAAACAATACATATGCAATTAAATCAGGACAGTTTTGTTACGATCAAAATTAGTCTTTGTTAGATTTTCTTACCTTGCAGTATGCTTTTTAAATTCTCAATCTGCTGCTTGAAAATAGTTGTTGAAGGCAACAGTTGCAGTTGTGATTTGATGCCGTGGCGATGAGGGTACCTTTTATACTATCACCAAAACTAAGAGAGTATGTCTATTTGGTAAAATAGGGGGGTATAACGTATGCTTAAATAACGTTAACGTGTGTCTTGCCGATTGGCCGTGTGACTTAGAAATAAAGTAGGGGAAGTTCTCACAAAGGATAAGATAAGCATTAAAGAAATAACTTAGTTTTGAAACTATTCGTCATAAATGAATAATTGACGATAAGTAAAATTTCTGGAATGAGATGCAACAGAAATAGATAAGGTCTAAGTATATGTATACTACTTTTCGGAATTTTGATCCTCCACAGTTTAGAAATCGTACTTAAAACAAGATAGCCCTGTTTATAGCTGTTAACTAAAGTCTTCTAAAATGTTTTCAATTCGGAGTATACACTTTAACAATCGACCCTTGTATATTTATAAAACTCAAGCAATTCAATTCGAAAAATTTGTTTACGATCCCAAATTGGAAAATTCATGAACTATAAAAGTTAAATAATATAGTATCCATTTTTATCCCTTAGATTTTCTATTATTTCAATAAAAACATATACCTTTAACAAAATTTAAATTCATTTTCAATAAAAAAAAAACACATGTACGTAATCTTGGAATTTTTGAATGTGTAGAATTTTTCCATCGTTTTCTTTGTTAGTATTACTTATACTCATTGCAACTCCTCGTGTTCCAAAGTTTTTTAAATCTTTTTACCGTTTCATTAATATGGTGTATAGTATATACGAATGGAGTAAATTTTGACACACGTTTTGAAAGCCTGGGTTGGACAGCGTTAGTACGACAAACGCTATTATTTTTTGTATGAAAAGTGCGAAAACGCCTAAAGTTAAAAAAATACCTTAGGTGAAAGAATTTCTTTTCTTTTGTTCGTATTACACAAAGACTGAAATTCACTCCTTTGGATTCACATTATGTCGCATTTTTAATTAAAATTTTTTTTTTTAAATACTGTTTCTATCAAATCTAATAAAATATTGATAATTAAAAGTAAGAAAATTCAATTTTGCTACCTTCAGCAATGTTTTTTTTTTTTTTTTTTTTTGTACGTATTTGAACATTTATTGCGCTCTCTAATATAAAAGTGATGATAACTACTATCATAATACTCTATTTATCTTAGAAGTTTGTGGAAGCCTGATGTACGAGATTTTTTTATTTTAATTCAGTTAGGAACGTTGATACTGAGCAAGAGAAATACAGTTTCTGAAAAAGCTTATATTTCCCCATATGTTCTGACACATTTTAAGCGTAAGTAATATGGATATTTAGAGGGGCAAATCTGAATGAATGTACAATAATTTTTGCCAGTGGTAATCGCAATGATTCCGAAGACTTACAGGGGCACCCTAAATTTTCCTAAAATTTACTTCACAGAGACTGGCAATACAGTCGCAATGCAATTTTGGATAAAAACAACTTTATACAGCAAATAAAACAGATAAAAGCGCGTGTCCAGATGGGGTTGCAACTTTTGCGTTTCGTAAACATGACGAGGAAGCGTGAAACACGCTGAGCTCAGTTCCTCTGAGCCACGGATGGTCTCTATCTCAACAACATCTTGATCTTGAGTCATCTGAAGGAAAAAAAAGTAAAAAGGATTTTACTAAAAAGTTGCTTATCCCCTATGTTTTATTTCTATCGAAAAATAGTCGGAGCATTACCCTCGTCACGTATAGGGCAAAAACGATATTTTTCTAAAAGAGAGCTCTTTCTTTTAGCTCGTAATAAAGTTTGCGTAAACGAAGTTTCCTCGAACAGTGCTTTGGTATGATTGAGAGCACAATTACGCACATCTAACCTTTATTTCCAATAATTGTTCTAACGAATCGATAGAGAAGATTTAACGCTCCGAGCCCATAAAATGGCACTTTACTCGTTGCAATCGACATCGGGATAAAGAGTGAAAAAAAAAAAAAAAAAAAAAACCCCAGAGGAGTGGTAAAACGCAAAACACAGTTAGTGAATAGCAATTTAAACAATCGGAAAACGGGTCTCTGGAGCGGAAGTGCAGCACCTGAAGAGCCGTAAAATATACTTGGGGGAGCAAACAAAGCTCCCTCCAGACTCTCTCTCTCTTTATCTGCGGGCGAGTGTGTAATTCGCGTCTGTTCGGGTCAAAGCGTTCCGCTTGGCGTGCACACCTCCTCGTCACTGATTGCTCTCCCCACGAAAGCCCGAAAATATTCTGCAGCATAAACAGAACGCGCTGCGCCAGCTCGGGGGCCCCTGGCTCAGTTTCAATAACGCTTTGTTTACCTCTGCAGGTGTTTACGGAGCGAACCGAGCAAAAAAAAAGCAACATTTTCCTACAGCTCCAAAGAGCTTTCAATCAACGGGTATAATGCATTCATAAAACGCGCTCCGCGATTACGAGCTCAAAGACATTCCTCGCGGGAGAAATTCAGCTGCTCAGGGGCTATGAATTCGGGACGCCTGCAGCCAACAATAACGGCGACGACAAGCGCATGATATATATATATATAGTCGCGTGGGTACCCCGGGTATGATGAATGTACCATCGACGAGGTTTCACGCCCGCAAAAGTTTTTAGAATCGAGCTTCTTAAACGTCTCCTCATTTTAACAATGGGTTGCAACAAGTGTGCGCAATTGAAAGTTTCACCGATCACCATATTATGTGCACCACCTGGAGCTCGTAATCATTGGTATACTTGGTCGGTTCGCTATTTTTCAATCGATTCAGAATGAAAAATGGCACAGTAAAAGGCCCATTGAAATAAAGAGATGAATTTAAAAAAAAAGTTCTTGATGCCCGCTGTTGTTCTTGCGTTCTTTCAGACGTAGACGAGTGCTCGATAGAGAACGGCGGCTGCAGCGAGGTGTGCGAGAACACCGAGGGCAGCTACTTTTGTGCCTGCGAGGGCGACGAGAGAGTCCTGGCCCCTGACAGGCGGAGCTGCGTAGGTGAGGACTCGCCCATCTGATTTTCTTAGTACCCCAGCAACGTGCTTCCTCCTCCACGCACGTTACTACAGTCCCTTGAGCTACTTCCGTATGCACTTACCTCCGTGTATGCACGACCTATGACCTATACAACCAATAAAGGTCAGCTAATCTCGTGCATCACAGTGCCTGGGAAGCGTTTCGCGAGTATGGACCGCGAGTCGGCGGCGCTGGGGTTGCGCTTCCACGAGTCTAGCGGCGTCACGTGCTCGCTCCTCAACCCAGCGGGCCGGGGTCAACTCATCTGCTCGGACACCGGCTATGATTATCCCTCGACCACCGAGACCTACGAGCAGGAAGAGCGCGACGAGGGGGAGGAGGAGGAGGAGGAGGAGCAAAAACAACAGCAGAGGACGAACGGCGAGGAGGACGAGAAGGTGGAGCGGAAAAAGCCCGGGACAAAGTGTCACCTCAAGTGTCCCCGTGGGTACGAGCTTCACGGGGAGTTTGAGCTCACCTGTTTGGCCGATGGCACCTGGGACGGGCCCAAACACGGCGAGTGCCTACGTAAGTGTCTCGGGTCGAGGTACCATTTTTCGGTGGGAACAACAAAGTAAGACGGCGTTGGGATTTTGTGGTTTTCAGGATACAGCAAGCCGAGGCTGGATTGTCCGAGGGACGTGATTGCCGAGCTGCCCCCGGGCAGGGACGAGGCTTTCGTGACATACGACCAGCCATCGACGGATCTGGATTGGTTCCGCTACGTGCGTTCAAAGCCGTCCTGGGGCACGAGGCTCGAGGCCAATCTCAAGAGGGGCACCCACGAGATCACCTTCTTGGCCCGGCATCCGGTATCCAAGAAACAAGCCACCTGCACCCTCAAGATCAACGTTCAAGGTAAACTTTTTATTTTCTAAAACACGATGTTTTTTACTTTTGTCAGGAAAAAAGTTGCGATTCGGGGGAAAACAAGCTCATTCGTTGGCAGCGAAAGCTCATTTATATTTTTTCAAGTAAAAGCAATTGCGCCCATCTCATTTGATAATCTCTGGTTGTATGGATGCTCTGTTTTTTTCCGCCAGCGTTAAATAATTTAATTTCCTTGAAGGGACGTAAAAACGTTTTATAGGAGCCAATTAAATGTAAAACCAGTGCTTAGCTGTGCAAAAAAAAAAAAAAGAAAGCGTTTTTAGTTCAATGTGAGCTTGATTTCGTATAATTCAGTTGGCCACGTTTTTTTTAGCTTCAATTTAAAAATTGACTCGTTTGACCCACTTTGGCGCCACGTCGCTTCAACAATAGCGCGCTTGCCGGGACAAAGCTTTCCAATACTTCTACAATTTGTTATCGACCGATAATTTTTTATCGCTTCCTAGTAAAACTAAAAACAGGCGTAATAATGATAACTGTCAATTATATACGATTCTGAAATAGGTATGTATAGCACCGAAGCGTCCCCGTCTGTGAGCAACGCCCAAAAACAAAAAAGAGAAAAGACGGAAATTTTTCTCAGCAGGAGCTTCAACAACAGCAACAAAGTTGCACGTGTATAGCTGAAACAGCAGCTGTCCCCTGCAAATAATCCGCAACTCAAATAAGTTAGCACCTCGCGCCTGCCGGCTGAATGTATTCAATTAATCGCCGGACGGATAATAAAAGATAGATGATGCACCCACACACAGTACAACTAAATAACTCTCTTTTGTCCAAAAATTCGTGTTTCGTATCAATTTTCCTGTAAAGAACTCCAATTAGTGCATACACGTGTCGGGGGGGGGGGACACAAAGGAAAGATGTTTGCGGCTCTTCGGAGAATCTAAGCAATGCACGCGACGGTGGAAAGCGTACCACAACCATCCAAAGTATTTTCATTTGGGGACGGCTTTGGCAGTGGATTCGCGTGTGCATATACAGAAACATCCCAATGCCGAGGGAGGGCGCATTTATATTAAACTCACCTATTCTGCTGTGTAAAATTGATGGGTGCTCTAGATTCGGAAAGTGCATTCGTTTGTCCGGATACAATGGTGCCGATAAAAATACGGGGGAGATGAGTTTTTTTTTTTTTTCATCTTTCAGAGGGACAAGCACCGAAGGTCCAGGGCTGCCCAGGAGATATCGAGATCACGGGGAAAAATGGCTCGGCGATCACATGGATCGAGCCGGTTTTCACGGATAACGTCAAGGTCACTCGTGTGACAAGCAACGAGGTAATTATACATACATACTTTTGTTATCGGCCACAGATTATCGTGTGTTATCTCAATTGGACGGCACAAAAGAAACAAAGATAACGCGTGAAAGCAGAAAGCGATAGTCAATCGGTCAATTTTCCAAGTCAAGAACTTGGACAAAAAGACACGTGCGACCCGTGAATCATGAGCGTTATCGATACGCCGTCTCATTATTTTTAGTCCGAATTGAGCAATTAACATGACAGCTAAAGCGGAGTAGAAACAAAAGATGACATTTGCATGCAGCTTGCAAGCAATATGCGGGGATGATAGCTCGAAAAAAAAAAAAAAAAAAAAAAAAAAAAAAAAGAGAGACGAGCTGCGACGGATGGAAATTGCTTCTTTTCTCGTGCGTTGTTCACTTGCTCGTAGACGCAAGGAAGCGCGAGATGTATTAGTTACGGGCAATTTCGCAGCGGTGAAGCAGGAGCTGCCTGTTTTTATTTACCGAGTAAAAGTTGACGGTGGCACCGACGAGCGGAAAAAGTCTTTCTGAGGCTTCTGCCGCAAAAACTTGAGGCTCCCCTTGGTTGGGAGTTTCTGCAGCCACGGGAGCCCTTCCAACGTACGGTTTTCCGCTTCGACGACAACTTGCCTCGGGATCCGGTGTACTGCAGTAGTTGGTATTCTTGCTCGCTAAACTTTTAATTGAACGCGCGATCTCTCTTGAGCTATACGCGGTCAGCCGCACTCTTTTTTCGGCCGATCGATTTTTTCGCGGCTCGTTGATTTGCGAATCGCTCAAACATTAATTAAGTGGCTGGCTTGGAGCGGTCGGGAAAGCTCTCGGTGGAAATTTACCGCTAGGCTACGTTACTTTGATTTATGAAATGATGAAAGTTCGCTTGGTAAAAACATATTACCTGTTTCTGTCGCTCGCGAGTTTTTTAATTCTGCTAAAACATCGTCGGGCGAGGCAATTGATGATTCTTTTAATTAACTGAGGTGCAAAAGTGTCGCGTGTAACTTTTCATTTTGAAAATTGAATAACTTCTGGCAATTTTATCCAGTTGGCGCGAAAATTCATGTAAGGCCAGAGCGTGTACTATGTACGAAAAAAATTGATTAACGTTACTCGCGATGTTTTGGACAGTATTTTGAATGAAAATTGGAGAAAAGAAACAAAAATAACTGAAAAGATCGCAATAAGCACTTTTATCATGATTAATGCCGTCTGAGTGAGCCGCAAACTTGTTGGGAAAAAAAAACACAGCACCACGTGAAAAACGGTAAAAGAAAACATGGCTGAGAAAAAATTCTACAGTCAGAAATTCACCGTGGCAAGAAAAGCAATTAAAACTTGGCCTTAATAAGCAGCAAACTCGTTTATGCAAGGGAAAAAGGGGGCCCTAATTATTCGCGATTCGTAAAAATTAAGCTCGTCCAGCTGTGAAAATTCGTCTTCAACGAGACGTTTTTTCCCCTTGAAAATTAATTTTTAATGCGATAAAAAAATAAAAATAAAAATAAAAAATAATAAAGGAAAGAAAAAGAAAAAGAAAACACTTTGGTGTTCACAGAGTCCAGGTCGCACCTTCAGCATCGGTGGGCACAAGATTGAGTACGAGGCGGCAGATGACGCTGGCTGGACTACCAAGTGCATCTTCACTGTTGTGCTGCGACCAGTTAGCGGTTAAATAAAAAAAATAAAAAAAATCAGAAAAAAAAAATTAATGTCACCGTCGACGAGGTGAGGAAAGTCCTGGACTGGAAGGCAATATAAATGGAAATTATGGGAGGGAAAAAGCGAGGATGGCTCGGTCGCAATTTTTCGCTACCAAGAGGAACGCTAATGGATTTTTTGCGGACCACGACGCTGATGTGAGCCGAACAAATCTGATGCCACCGACTTCAGGCTACGCGGAGAAGCCGAGTTGCTCATTATTGTACTGACTATCCAAGCGATTTTTAAAATTTTTTTATTTTCAAGCAGTTTATAAACAGCTCGTTTGGAATTTGAAGTTTGATCGGGTAATTTGTGTCTGTTAGTTGATACTAATTGTCTACTGATTGGCAGAACCGTTCCCACTATATTGGTAAGGTACAAGTAAAGTGTAAATATTTATGAATATTGCAACGGTGGATTAAACTTATCATACTAAAGATACTGAAACCCTTTACTGCCACACACATATAATACAAAAATAAAAGGTTTTGTTAAATTTAATTTTTAAATGAAAGTATGCACTTAATCCTGACTCTTTTCGTATCGTTACGACATATATATGAGCACGAGATGTTTCGCACTTTAATTTTAACAGTTACTTATTTCATTTAAAGATTACCAGAACTCAAAATATTTTAATATACATATAAATATATTCCAAGATTCGTTATAAACATATATTTATTCTAGTATTGTAAACGCGTAAAGTATAAGCATATTTTTTACAATAAAAACTACCACACAATGTTAAAGTGTTGTAATATTATAATAATAAATTAGAAAGATTTAGAACTTAGTAATATTTGTATTTCAAGTAATAAAATTATTTTAAGATGGCTAAGTCTCTAATACCAAACCTATGTGAAACTTTGACAGTATTAAATTTAGATGTGTGTTGTGATTGAAAATTTTCAGAAGAAGAAGACAGTTGTGTAATAAAAACTACAATAATTATAAAATCACCGTATTATAAGAAATTTTCGTTTTTATCTTCAATCAAACTAATAAAGAATTGTGGACCGAATATTTGATGTTTTTCTCCATTCCATGAAAATCATTATAATGATTAAAATGCTCGTAATGAAAATAATAAATATAAACAAACGTAGAAATCCATTTGCATTGTTCGAGGGACAACTAAATAAAGAACTGCAAATAGTAACTAACTCATCCTTCACAATAGAATTAAATTTTTCGTAGATTTTGTTTCATAACTTTTTTTTGTGTTTTTCAAATCAGCCAAAGACCTGTACACCATCATCATTACCACTTGTTTGTAAGTAAAATCAGGTAAGATAAACTAAAGAAAAAAAAATCTGGGGGACTGAGACGTTGATGACTGCCACTTTGACTACTTTTCTTTATGAGATTTAACATGGATAGAGGGGACTAATTGAAGACGCGTCATGTCATATAACTAGCGAATGAGGGTGTATAGCAAAACGTACAGGTGTCATGAACGCGACCTGGTCGTCCAGATTGTTTTCCCAGCTGAGGATAGAACCGTATTTCCCTATGCTACAAGATCCTACCACCCAATATCACAAGCAGCGTATCACTAAGGTGACAAAGGAGCCTAGTGCGCCATTCGACATCGAAAGGATGCTAGGCTACTCGAGGACGGACGAGGACCTTCCGATCTTGGACATGGAGAACGAGGTACTGCAGAGGACCCTCAAGGACTACAACGCCTACATGCAGAGCTCGAGTCTGGCCAGGAATAAGGTCATTGGGCCATATTTGGGTTCTTAACTGCATGTATATAATACACGTGGTTCTTTGGGGCGAGGATTGTTTTTCACGGCCATGTGCACCTCTTCAGGAGCAGGTGCAGAGCCCCGATCGTGGACAGTTCATTCCTGAACCATCCCCATCCTCGTCTTTGAGGTCAATGGAGCCCATGGCCCCACCTGAGAGCGAAGACGAGCTGCGTGGCGACCTTTCCTGCATAAATGGCACCTTCACGCCAGCGCCGCTCGTACAGCACGCGGTCATCAAATATGTTAAGTGAGTAGGAGCACCAACCAGCAATACTACTTTCTCGTATGACTTACACAACTAAAATCTACTAATATATTTTTAATACTTTTATTTATCTGGTCCATAAAAGTGTACAAAAATAACAACATACGAAAAAATCGCCTACTCTACCATCACCAACCGATAAATACCTCATGAGTTTAGGAAGTCTTCTAAATTGCACGCCCATCCCTTCCCCCCACCCTTCGATCGTTTAGACTCGGCGATTTTGAAATTGACTTTCTCGGAAAATGGAGATGAGGATAAGTAAGGGTAGACCAGAGGAAAGACGAGCACCTAAAGCTGCGGATCTAATTAAGACGCGCCACGGAGAATAATGGGATCTCTAGCTCCATTGTTTTTTTTTTTTTTTGCCAAGATGCCCTGAATAGATTCCCGCGGAATTTTTCTCGCGTTCCTGACACCACCCCAGGGGAGGGATTTTTTTCTCTCCTCCCTAATTCTTAATCTGTTTAACAAAGTTGGCTTACTCTGCCCCAGACTAGTTTCTCGTGTCACTTTGGATATTCGCTTCTTTTCAATTTTCCGGGAGTTTCCGAGGACTAAGCGAAAACTCTTGTTCCGTCAGTTGTTTTATACTTAGAACCGTCACACGCGCCACTTGTTTCACCTCGTATGTACAGAGTCATGAAAAAACACGGAAATAACAATAGACAAATTTTTCAACGAGAAAAGTGCTGTAGAGCCGAGGATACAATTAAAAATTGAAACAAACGCAGCGTAGGTATAATATGTACACGAGACTGGTACTTAGATGTTCCTTAAGTATCCAACTATAAATTTATAGAGTATTGCACACAGAACTGTAGCTAAACTATTATAGTCACATCAGTTATTCAAAAAGTAGGTTTACTTTCTTCATCAATCAGTTGTTTGGTCTTTTCAGGATTCTTGTAATAACCAAGTGTCTTGAAATTCATATAGAGTATATTCTTATATAGAGTAGCATAATAAAAGTTCTTTCTTTATATTGCAATGCATGTTTTTGCATGAGCAGCTTCAGCTTGGCAGCCGACGCCAACGTGCCGAAGCATACAGTACTCAGTTAGTGACCGATCATATTTGCCTCACGGGCTAACCTAGCCTGAAGGTATAGCTGCTTGGGTCGACAGGCTGCAGTAGCCATATGCAGCCAAGCTATACAGGCCGTTTTTTTTTCAGTGTATATTTTTGTTTGAATGCCTAGATGTTTTTCCGAGACAAAAATTATAAATATAATGCCATTTAAATTATTTTTTAGGTGGTCATTGAAAAAAGCAATCTGTAATATCACAGCTTTAACTTGTCAAATTTTTAAAATTCACTATAAGTGGTGTATATTGTCAATACGATAGTTTAAAAATTTTTTTATACTTTTATATATTTAAGTTGTTTGATGGGGACGCCTTTTCAGGTACTTTGAAAAAATGTTGAAAATAATTAAATTAGTAAGTGACGTTGTATTCGTGGCCTACTAAAATTTTCACACCTTTGTAAATATTTCGAGTAATAAAAAAAATGTACACTTGGTAAATAGTGCATAAAAACCACCGTTTGTTTCCAGTCCAATAATTTTGCGAAATTCTCATTTTGAGCTTCAGATTCGCAATTTTATTAATGTTATGTAATGTTATGGTAATGACAGAAAAACTATTGTAATTGTCAATATTAATTGCGAAAAACGAACGCACCTATAACTGCTAATAAAGAAGTACGTAATTATATTTTTTCAATCGAATTAGTACAATTTTATAAGAAAAAAACAGCTTATGCTTTATGGTTTTTTATTTTATTTTATACATTGCAATTATCTAACTAGTAAGTTGAACTTAAAATTATTCTAATTGGATAACATGTACAAATTTTTTTTTAATTTTCCAAAAAATGTATTTATATAATTTTTATTTTTTCTGTACTTAGTGTTACCATATTAAATAACGGGCTGATATTTAAGAATCAAATAAAAAATATGTTGATAAAATTAAAAAATTTAAAAACAATTACATGTATCAACTGTCAATCAAGTTTGTAACTAAATTAAAAAAAAAAAAAAGTATCGAATAAAACATTGATTTGGTGATCGATTAGACTAATTATAAAAACTTATTATGATATTTGATGGCATTACAAACTTAAACTCTATCGTACAAAATCACATAAAAAAACACACTTAAAAAAAAGTCAAACAAGTTCAATTTATGAAAAAAAAAAAAAAATTAATCAAAAAATAACTCGACCGATCGATCATTCGCCACAAAATCTCGTCAATCACCAAAAAACACATATTAAAATATTCGTGCGGTCTTCAATTAGGACAGCACGGCTGTCTGGACTGAAGCAACCTAGTCTGCCTGTGCGGGTAGTAGACCTGCTCCCTCGGTCTCTGCAATTGCTGCTGTTGTTGCTGTTGTTGCTGCTGTCGATGGATCAAGGCCTGATGACGCTGCAGTTGCTGGTAACGGTGGTACTCTTGGTGTTGCCTACTGTCTGCAAAGAACGCCCCAGGTGCTCCGGTATAATTTTTTTTTATTTCTAAAACTTGTCTTCTGAGGCATGCTCAAGCATTTTTTTTTTTTTTTATTATTTCCTTAGAAAAACAAAGTCAACACGAAGCTAGGGGTGAAAAATTCCTTTTTAGATCGATCGGAGGTCAGCTTTTATTTCCGTGCTTTGTGAACGAGTTATATTTTGCACGTTCAGACGTCCCCGATAAATTATCAACCGGTTAATTGAAAGAACGTATAGAACAACTGCAAATAATTAATGTGAAAAGGGTATAAGTACATAACATTATACATTATGCACTATGCGTACACGAGGGCACTTTACGTTGGGCAAATTGTGTTAGTATACATTACGTATAATTGTGTATACACTCGACGATGAGAATCACCAAATCGCAATGATAATTGATCATCGGTCAAATTTGTTTACTCTGATTATCAATTATTTACCAACCTGCAATCAAACACAAGCATTAATCAATCACGTCGATCGATCTTTGTCTTTCGAATAAAGTACTCAAAACGCGAGTTTTTAGGAATGATGGTGTGAGCTTTCGAGAAGTGTGCACCTACCCCCGCACATCCGTATATTGCTACCGTATGCGTGACGCGCTGCGCTTTTCGTCCTCCAAAGCACGAACGCATACGTCACGGGTTAAGCTTCCCACCCGAGACCCGCCAACTCTCCCAGCGACAGTCACGTCACGGGCTGATGCATCGCTCACGCGACTTAAAATTGCAAATCGCCCAGTGTGCGTCGCAACGCGACTCGGTGAACCTTGATTTTTACCTTCACCTCCTTGCGGACGAGCAAGGTTTTCCAGCGTTATCGACACACACAACACTCGACACACGGGAATTAATCGTTTGGTTTTATTTCCAAAAGTAAAATAGCCTTTACAAATCTGCGCTTTAAAAGTAGAGGAAAAACAAAAAAATAAGGAAAAAAAAAACGAAAAAAAACACCATTGCACCAATCAATTTTCAATTCACGATAAATAAATAGAAAAAGAAAAAAATAAAATAAAATAAAACAACAGCAATCATGATCAAGATCCCGCGATTTCCAGATTGTCACTGCTGGGGTACTGATCGCTGCTGGCGCTCCTATTGAACTTGTCCTCCGCGTTCTGGAGTATGTACTTAAGCTCGCCCATGTCCTCGGCACTGACGTCTCCCACAAAATCGCTAGCAATTGCCTCGCTCAAGCTGAGCTTCGCCAGTTTGGACACCTGCTCGGAACCGTCGTCCTGGCCACCACCGGCGCTCTCGGCAAGGGCGAGCTTGAGCTTCTCTATGTAAGCCCTAAGGCCTCGATCGACGGCCTCCTTGACTCTTGGGTTGCCCCCGCCGCACTCACGCTGCACGCCCCCTCTCGGATCCTCGTTGGCCTTCGCACACAGAGACGAGACGTCGTTAGAGCGCACAGAACCCCAACGAGACATTCTTATTTTCCACCCCCGCCTCCCCATAAATTGACTCGGTGCCTCCGTAAACTTTACCGACGATCTGTTGGTCCATTTCCTCTCGGTGAGCATGGCGATCCTCAGCTTCGCGGTCAAGCTTGACCTGTTGGCATCGGTCTGTTCGCTCTCGCTCGGCTTCGGCTTCCTCAGAGACAGCTCCGTGTTCCTTTTCACCGGGCTCCTCCGTGCCAATAATGCGGTACTCTTCACCAGCTCCTTTTTTTTTTTTTTTTTTTTTTTCCATAGTCATCACCAATAACGCACGACTACAGCTGATTTATGAAGAAACGTTACTTTGCTCGCCGTTTTATCGCTGCTAGTGGCTGCGATCGTGTTTGCCGTGGTCTTCAGTGCCTCCCCGTTGGTGTTGAACTCGAGGTACCAGCTGGACCTCCGCGAGCCACCGCAGCCGTCCATCTCGATCTCCGTGCTCTCGATCGAGTGGTTCACCGAGCCGATCTTCCTCGCCGCCTCCCTGTTGACCGCTCCGGTGGTTGTCTTTGGGCGCGTGAACCGCGTCAACGGCGGCTTTACGCTGCTTTCCACGGGCTGGAGCTCGGCGAGTTGCTTGCCCTTCGGGGGCTTGACATCGCTCGCCAGCTTCTTCACGGCCTTCAACGGAAAAAAGCCAAAGTCAACGCTTCCACGGGGAAATTAATCGATCCCCGGTAGCTCCTCACTAGTGTCTTTTTGTTGTTGTCAACGGTGGGCTTTTTCTCGGCCAAAGCCACGGCACCGGTGGACTCTTTGCGTTTCCTCGAGCCCGGCCGGCCAAGCACTCCGCTTGAAGTCCTCGGCCGCTGAGACCTCGCCTGGCTGACGGTGTACGTGTCGTTGGAGTCCGCCGACGAGCGTCTCTTGCCCATATCGGTACTGCCCGCCTCTGGCCCGGCCTTGCTCGCGCTCATCTTCGGCAGGGGCAGCCGGGAGTTCCTTCGGTTCGCGGACCCGCCCTTCTCGCTGCTCGCCACCGACTCGGCCTTTGAGACCTGCTCCTGCTGGGCTTCTAGAGGAGGGGGGGCACGTGAGGCATGCACTCCGTAGGAGGTCCGACAAAAGACCACCGACCTCGATCGCTCCTCGGCTCGTTGGTGACCTTGCCCTGCACCCTGCCGGTGCACTTCTTCCCAGACGGGCTCTCTTCCTGATGCTGGTCGATGCTCGAGCTCGTCAGCATCGTCACTTTCTGCAGCACCTCAGTTTTTTTGTGCATGCTCTGGTGCTGCCGGCCGGGCGAGCTCGCGTCGCTCCCAGTCATCGTGGGCTTCGTTTCGGGCACCAGGGAGTTGTTGGCCGGCGGATCGGCGTTGGAGTTGGCAGAGGTTGTCGGAGCTCGGGCCGCATGCTTGCGGTAGAGTGACCGCGAGCGCAGGCGCTCCGAAAAGTCTTCGGCCCGCGACTTGGTGCTGTACTTGCGGTTCAGGGACTCGGGGCGCAGGACAACCCAGATACGCTTGCCGTCCTTGTCGTCCTTGGTGCGGCGCGAGCGGCGGCCCTCATCGTACGTCGTCGAGCTGCACAGGTCGCTCGAGCTGTCACCCGTCAACGGCCTATTCGGAGTTGCAGATTCGTTTTACAATTTTCTTTTTTTTTTTTTTTTTTTTTTTTTTTTTTCATTTAACAAGCTCGATACGGGGCGACAATATATCAACCGTGTTATGCTGTCGTCGCGCTCAATCTTGAGGACGTCGGGCGCATTGACCACCTTGCCGAACTGCGTCTTTGGCTTCCCAAGGCTCGAGCAGTAGGTCCTGCTGCCGGTGGTTTTCGGTCTCTCCTCGCCCTCGTGCCTGTGTGAGTACACCCCAAAGATCAGACGAGGAGAAGGGAAAAAAAAAAAAAAAAAAACAAAGCGTTCGAGCTTCTCGAAGGGCGAGGACCTCGATTTAGGCGTCCTTGGGAGCTTGCAGGCCTCCGGAAGCGTAAACTCGGGCTTGGTGTCGGAAGCTCCGTCGAGCCAGTCCTTGGTCTCAACCCCCTTCTCCACGGTGAACGAGCTCTTGGGGCCCCGCACGAGGAAGTGGTCCAGCGGGTGCATGTACTCCGCGTCCTTGTGCTTCCTTGCTTCCGCCAGATCGCACAGGTCCACCGTAAAGCCGAAAAAATCCAGATCGTGGACCTGCGGGGAGTTGGTGGTGGGTGATATTTTTTTCAATTTATTTGCACACCCTCGGCGGACACCGCGAAGGGGTTATAGGTATGTCTCGGGCGTACGTCGGTGCCGATCTCCTCGAACGCGTTCAGGTGTATTGAGTTCATGACTACGTGGCCGGGTGGCAGGTCCTCGTAGTACTTCTTCAAGACGTTCTCCATGATCTTGTGCCTGTACGAGCGGTATTCGATGCCCTGATGCGACTCATCCTCCAACTCTGGAGCCCCATGGCTCTCGGGGTGCTGCGACTCGTCCGAGGCAAAGTCTACGGCCATCCTCGCGGTCACCTCGTCGTCCGTCGCACGGAGCTTGTCCGGTGGGACGTAACTCAAGTGGACGCACGAACTGGACGCGAACAACGAGTCTGTGTCGTCATCGAGGCCCATGCTCGTCAGACCATAGCTGCTTTCTCTGTAGTCCGATTGTGCTGTGGCGAGACTCTTGGGCTTTACCTCCTCGGCACTGCTGGTTCTTCCATCGTCTTTCGGCAGGTCTTTCTATACACGAGCACCCGTTACCATTGTCACACTGGTATAGGTTAGGCTAGCCCCGGCCGTAGCGAGGGAGAAAGTAAAAGGCGGCGAGCCGTGACATACCAGCATGCGGTGGAGCCGGGAGAACAGTGGAATGGCGAGCAGGGCCACGAAGAGGAGGGCGAAGCCGCCCTCGAGGACGGCCCGGGGCACTTGGCTGAATGATCGAAGGAGCCCGGGCCTCGTCGACGCCGAGTGGCCGAACATGTCTCTCTGCGCGTTCTACCCTCAGGAGCAGTGCCTCACCGGTAGTGACCAGCGTCCTGGTCCTGGCCGCCTCATGACGGACCCCCAATTTGCTGCTTGTGTTCCTTCGCGTTACTCGTAATTTTTCGACACGGGGAATTTTCTACTTTTTCTTTGTTTTGTTTTTTTGTTTTTTTTTTTTTTTTTTTTTTTTTTTATTGCCTCGCGCTTACGCACGGCAGCGCGACACGCGGGAAAGAATTCTTCGTTGTTTTATGTACACTTGAGGCAGCGGCAAAGGCAACGGGGCGAAGTGAGCTACCAACTGTCGCTTGTTTGTTTTGTTTCTGTTTATGTTTTTTCGACAAAGTTTCGTGCTGCAGGTCGAAGTGAATGACGCGCTTGTCAAACGCGACGGGGAAAAGTGCTCGAAAGAAACAGGCAAACAGAGGAATCCTCGCCGAACATAGGGGTAGGACGTACAATCAGGTGGCGGCCTTTTCTTTCTTCGCTTCCAGCCGATTGCCAAGTACGTACAACAGTTTGCCCTTTTTTTCGTCTTCTTCGATGTTTGAACTGCGCGCTGATATTAAATTCTCGTCGCGATTATCGCAAGCGTCGCTTACCCTTCGGCGAAGGGGCACGGTGAATTCTCAATATTCCCTCGGAAATCGGAAAAAAAAACCCTTTACGCTGGAAAATCCCCTCCCTCGTGACGCGTGAAAAATGGTAACGGGGGAGAGGGAAAAAAAGGGGCCGTCGAGGTAATGGTAGCACAGGTTGCGGAAAGAGCTGGATCCAAGTAGAGGAAAAAATACACGCGTGCCGGATGCATATTACATTGACCCCCCCCCCTCCTGCCCGTTCCCCACCTTCTATGTGTTATAGTGTCGGCTGCCGTACATTACCACGCGCGCCCGTACGTATGTGTGGAAGCGCGAGTGCAGGGTAAAGCTACTCTCGTGAGTATACAGCCGAGCTTTTAGCGTCTTTCGCGCTCAAGCGTTTTTTCACCCCCTATAAACCAGCCCCCCAAGACTCCGACGCGAGCGTTTTAATCTTGCATTCAGCAAACCGAAATGACGACGCTGTCGAGCTGGAGTACGAAACATCTCGCGCAAATATTACGAAATACGCATCGCGCGTTGTTATAATATATTCATATACATATATATGTACGAACTCGCGCGTACAGCTCCTTTTTTTTGCCCTTTGCGTGCACTCAGCCGTTATAAAGCGTTACGTCATGTATATTTGCAACATTTTTCACGACGATTTGTTTTTTGTTTCCTGGACGAGTTTTTCCCTCAGCGCTGTATGAGATATACTGCGGCGAGAAGGATTGTATAGGTTTTTTTTTTTATTTGCGCTTCGAGTTGTTCTGCTTGGGGTTGAAGAGTTTTTTCTTTTACTTCTATTCCGATAATGAGACGTGGGGTCGAAAACGTGATGATTGAGGAATACGTGGGATTTTTAAAAACTTTTTTTTTTCTCGCTCGTGACTGTGCTCCATTGATACAATTTTAATTGGACATACATGAGGTGCCTGCGTTTTCCGGTTCGACCTCAAATTACATTTCAAAAGCCGTAGCATCATAGCGTTACCTAAATTAATTTCCCGGATTGCCTTGAATTTAAACGGACCACGAGGTTGAAATGAAAACCAGCGAGCTCGTTAAACTTCGGAAAATCGGCTAAACGATCCTCGTCGGTATAGATATTCAGCACGTGTGTGAGCGTATATACGTAATTATTTAAAGGGGAAATCGTGATTTTACATACGTATCTCCATTTGCAATCACACGAGTCACGAAAATTGGCATCGTTAAACACCTACCTTGAAACTATTTGTCCATTTTCCCACGAAACCTTGATATTTAAATTAAAAATCACTCATCAGCAAACTCTGTGTAGATCTCCATGTACTAAAATTAATTAGAGAATCGAGAAAAAAAAGAAACTTTGATAACAAAAAACGCGTCAACGTAAGCCCCAAAGTAATATGAAGGATTGTTTGGAAAATTGTCCTCGCCGTCGTTCCGCTCCACGGTCGCGGTCTCATCGCGATCGACACATCTCTCCGCGCGACAAACGAGGGGGAGGACAAAACCCTCGAAAGCTCAGACGGGGGGGGGGGAGAGAAGATACAGCAAGACCCCAAAAAGTAAAAGTCATCCATGAGCACCCTCATGCTGATATATATAGTATATGAAATTGAAAATCAAATATGTTGTAAATATTCATCGGAACACATACACTTACAGTTGACGAGCGGATGGGCCCTCGTGTGCGGCTGGTGTTGCACGGAATCGAGGGACGGGGCGCCCGCTATCCTCCGAGCCTCGTCGCGATAGGCACCCGAGTAGTGCCGGTAGTGCTGCCTACGCCGGTGGTACTCGCTCCTGCGCTGGTAGTGGCTGGCCACCGGCTCCACCGGACCCATCGTCGAGGCCTGCACGCTGTAACTCTGGCGCAGTGTGTACGAGCCCCCAAACAGACGCCTGTACCTCATGTAGCAGCCACTCGGGATCTGCCACTTTTTGATCAAGCTTGTTCAACGTTTTTGGCTTACGTGTACACGCGCATGGGTGCCCTTGGGGGGGCTTGATGATACCACCCGGCAAACCCATCACCCTCGGCACCTCGATGAGGTTTAATTGCGCCCGAGATGCTGCGGGGTAATTTGTGGCTCGAGAGCTTCTCTCGCGTGCTGTTTACGCGAGAGGGGGAGGAGAGTTTTTTTTTTTTTTTTTTTTTTTTTTTTTTATCCAAGTGTAGGTGTAATTGCGAGGGAAGTAAATGTTGTTTTTGTGCGAGCTCTTGTTTATTTCATCCACCACGTTGGATGATGGTGTAATTAGGGGATGGGTCGAGTACAATGGATGTGCTTGCAAGGGGGAGTGATATTTTGTTTTCGTGATTGATCTACCGATGGGTTTTGAAAAATATCGCTCGTCGAGATGCTTACCCTGTGCGTCGGCGGAACCTCCTGAGCCGGTCGATTTGGACAGATCAGCATTCTCTGGTAGGTCGGAGCTTGGGACTGCAAGTTGTTCAAATGTACTTTTCGGTGAAAAAGTTCGTACGCGTATATAAAGATGTATGGATTGACAAAAAGTTGGGAGTTTATACGAACTCACTCGACGTGTGCTGACAAACACGTCCCTCTCGGTCATAAATATCTATGGTACGTATAAAAATAAACGTGTCATCGGCGAAAGAAGGGAAATTCATACTTCACGATGTATGACAAGCAAAAACGTATATAGGGATATATACGCGGCGAAAGAAGTTATTAATAAAAAGTGCTCGTGCACCAGCCGAGAGATGAAATGGAAGATACGTCTTTTTTTTGTTTTTTTGTTCGACGAGACTAGGGCGATGGGGAGAAAGGGGATGAAAGGAGAAAAGTTTTCCGAGAAGAAAAGTAACGAGCTCGTTTGACTTACCTCGGACGGCGGGGGTGACTGCTGCTGCTGCTGTTCCGAAGCTAACGCTCCCACGGCCGATGGTATTCGTCGCTCGGGCTCTGTTGGACAAAAAAAGACGCGCGAATTGCATTACTCTTTAGAACCGTGGGGTGTACAACCTACAAAGGAAAAATGGGTCTGTGCGTGTGTGTGTGTGTCTTTTCCTCCCCCGTGTCGTCGCGAAAGAGGATAATGCACCTCGAGGGAGAGCTGCCGTTGCTTGGTTATTCTCTTTTTTCCAATCATCGTTACAGCCAGCCGCGGAGACGTGTATAGTCTTCTTTCACTTTTTTGTATCTTTGCGACAGTTTTCGTTTGAAGAAAAAAAAATATGTCTTGCAATGCGTTTCGTAAATAGATAAAAAAAAAAAAAAAAAAACCTGATGTTCTGAAATAAAGGTTTTTCATTGCGACGCGTTCGGCGTGTCATTTTATTTGTTGTTGCTTCGAAGAGAAGTCAACAAAAAATACTCGGTACAAATGTTTCTTCCAACAGACCATAGCTCTGCAACAAACAATAAAAAATTCAAAGCCAGTTCTCCGTGGATTCGAATGATGTAAAAAAAAAAAAAAAAAAAAAAAACACTCGACACGAGATGCAAGACAGAAACATCCATAAAAAGCAAACGTAGGTACGTACTGGGCGCAATGAAAAATTCAAGAACCCACCCTAGAAACCATCACATACAGTTGTATCCGCTGCAAATCTCTACAGCCCGCGAGAGACTCGCGTACACACACACACACACGTGTAATCCTGTGCGTACCGTGACGTGATGCACGTACACCTCGCGCGAGAGTCTGCTCCTCCGAAATATCGAGTAAACCTGACACTCGAACCTACCCCCACGCGCCCACGTTCTCTCGAGCAAACGAATAAATTTACCTGAATTTGTGAAACATTCGAGGAAGGGAAAAAAGGACCTAGATTTTATCGAATTTTCGATGAATTGGAGGAAAAAAAAAAAAACAAGAAATATAATAGAGTGACAAAAGTGAGATAGGGTTCTACCTACCTCTTACGTGTATGGTGAAGTGGCACTCGGCTCGATTCCCGGAGGGATCCGAGGCAATGTAGCGGACGTTGTGCATGCCCGGATGTAGCGACTGGCCAGGCTCCTTTGAACACACGCAAAACAAAACCAATTCAAAAACTTACTCAATTCGACTAAATAACTCACGCACCCTGTAACTTTGATCATACGACAGCCACACTCTTGTCCCATTGTACAACAAACAGGTGTGGGGGGGGGGGACTAATTGGTTCGGGACGCCAAGGGACGTAAACACGAAGATTCAACGGAGGAAGGTATAAATGTATACATATATGTAATTCCGCCGCAAGGGGAGAGCTCCTCCTCTCCCAGAAATCATATTTACGGAGGGAAGTTGCAGCGAGGGAACCCCAAAGTTCGCGATAGTTAGCAAAGATTTGAATAAGCCCGAAGCCACGCTCCTCCTCGATTGCATAGAACAACCTTGGTGCGATCCTCTGTTTGTTTATACATGTGTATACATGTGCGTATGCGCTCGACCACGTGGACCAGATGCTTGTTTCATTGGTCGAGTTACATTGACTCTCTTCAAACACCCCCTTGATAAAGTCGAGACAACGTAAGGATAATTTGCCCCTCCAATGTACGCGTATATACGAGAGACGATTGAACGGCACGTCGGAGGGGAGAGAAAAAAAAACAACCCCGGCTCGACTAGTCTCGCATCAAAAATCAATCTTACAGGGGGGGGGAAAGGGGTGTGTGCATTACCGAGTGGCTCGTTATCGATCGCCGTATCAGCCGAACCGCGATGATTAACCCTCTAGGAGCAAGAGCGCGCGTCCCTCCGGGGGGACGAGTTTTGTTTTCAAGAGGGAAGGCTCTCTCTTCCTCTACCTCTGCATAGGAGGTATACTGGTACACGGGCCGGAACTTACTTTTCCCGTGCTCCTTCGGATGGAAATGAGACGAGGGGGGGAAGCTCGTCGAGGGAGTTTGACCGTTGCCGGTTATTGTTATTACGAGGGGAGGACCAGCAGGTGTATGCACCCAGTATACCTTTCGATTACTTTTGCGCTCCGTTGAGCAACTCCCTGTTTCTGTACCGCGCAATGGAGAGCATAGGGACACGCACACATACACAAAGACTTTACTCGTTTCGCAGACGTGGGGGGCGGGTTGTATACACTCGCGGAATTTTAATCGGGAGGATTTCACGTTTAACAAGCGTTTGATCTCCGTGTGTTGTTTATACAACGTTAAATAAACGAGTTCTCGCGGATGGAGGAAAAAACAACCAAGGTAATGAAGATCCGGTTGGGCAGCGGAGCGAGGAAGAAGCAAAGTGCGCGCGTCAGCTGTACCAGCAAGAAACGGGAGAGATGGTCCTAACGAGCCGGAAAAAGCTTTTAGAAGAGGAGAAGAACTGCAACGCGCAACATGCCGCCTTTGAATTTTCAAAGGTGGGGAGGGGGGGGATTGAAGTGCCTCGTCTTGATTGTTACGATAAAGGTGCATACGTGTGGGGTACTCACCCTCGACTTGTAGGTACGCTCGACGCGCACGTTGTCGTTGAAGACCGGCTCGGGCCAGAATATCATGCGCTCGCGCTCGCCGGGGTTGAGTCTGACGTCGAACGACGCGGGACAGCTGAGGATCTTTGGCTTCTCCGTGTCTGAAAATTATTAAAAACTTTTTATCTCAAAATCAAGGACAACGGAAAAAAGCTTTGGATAGTCCAAAAATGTCCCCTGCCTTTTGGGTACGCGAGAGGTATAAGTATATGACAAGGGAGACAGAGAGGGATAGTTTGCTCCGACTAATTGCATTAGGCGCTTGGATTTGGCGAGAAGCGGTGTAGGTACACCTAAACCATACACGCCCCCTCACTCGAGATGAGTGATCAAGCAGCCCCTGTACGTCTACCTACAGGTATGTATACACGTATAATAGGACAAAGTTCCAATCCCAGGATCTGATACTATCTGCGGTGCTCGGTAGGTATATGTACAACTAATCTAGGTACTTACTGCTAACTAACCAACCGAGGGACCCTACGAAAATCTTGGCTCTGCCATATCTTGATATACCTTTGCCCATACATCTCTGCGCCCGTATAATACGCCCAACAACTTGAATCTAAGAGCTTGCGGGGAGCGATATCGCGGGAGTTCGAGTTGGTTCGGATCGTGTGCGGCGGAACGGATAATCAACCCTCTTGATACACGAACTATTCAATGGCGTCCCACTTGAGGTTAAATGTTCAAAATCAATTCCTAACGCGAACGGCGTTTTTCTGTCCTTTTCGTTTCAACTTTGTATACATAACGGATTGAATTGCGGTTTAAAAATCAAGGTTTTTCAAGGAGATTTCGCTTTGAAAGTTAATTTTTCCTCCCCTTTGGAAAATACACTCTCTCAAAGAGTTGCAGCTTCCAAGAGTTAATAACGCGCAAAGGGTTTTGGGCTCATGTTATCGCTCACTCGACTGCGAGTGCTCGACATACATGTAAGCTCGTGAAATTTAACGAGACCCCTTTGAGATGATCCCGTTCAAAGGCGCGATTAACGAGTCGCGTTGAATTACACCCGAAAAACGCGCAGCGAAAATTCTCCCCAATTCGTAAATTAGAGCGTTTAGCGTTAGCCCAATAAGCGGGTGTAAGGAGCACCGGACACCCGTCCACCGCACGTAACCAGCGGTCGCTCGGTCTGGCCTATAATTCACTCGGGCTGGGACACGTGCTTCAGGGGAAGGGAAGAAGTAGGCGTGCGTACACCCCCTCACGCTCAACAACGACGCTATTATTCACCCGGCTATAGCCATGCGGATTGATTAATCGGGCTGGTGGTGGTGTCGCGCTCTGCTGTGCGGCTTGACGTATCTTTTGGTCTACATGTGTGATGTTGGTGATGAGAGATTTGTAGGGAGCTAAGCGGGCTCTCGAGAATTTTTAGAGCGGCAAGTTTTTCCGACCGTAATTGATGCTCGTACAGGCGGCACTTGGGCGTTGATTTTCTCTCGGAAAATCGGATTCGACGGGAGGTCACGTTTCACCGGTATTTTTCGTCCTAGGAGCGTCGAAAGCTTTCATCTTCGGACAGGCCTGTCTGTTCTCTGTTTGGAACTAGACGGCCGAAAACTTGCCGATGTATTCATCGTCGAATTAACATCACAATGCGGATGCATTTGAGTGCAGCATCGTGATGTTGAATACAGCTTCCTTTTTTTTTTATGAATTTCAAAAGGAAGGTAGTAAGAAATTTTGTCTACAATAATAGTTAGCGTAGGGCTAAAAAGTACAACATTTGTGTATTTTTGACAATAATGTAACTTGCGCAAACCATGTGTAACCAACAAATGTGTAAGTATTAAACAACGAATTATATTAAATTCAAAATTTTTGGCTAATGAAAGAGAACAAACTTTAAACGCCCGTATCTCCATGAATAATAAGGATATCACAGAAAGAGCTATAGTTATGGTTCACTAAAATTCTTAAAAATTTATTTTGTTTTTTATTCGCGAATACTAGGCCCTGGCTATCGTTTTAAAAATCATTTAAACTATTCAAATAACCTTTCACACAGTGCACTGTGTCACTATGAACTACTACAAGACGAAGGTATTATTAAAAATTAAAAATTTTTAGTTAAAGAAATAGTATAAACTTTAAAAATCGTATCTCCGTCAGTAATTGAGATATCGCGAAATAAGCGATAATGTAGGTCCATTAAAAATAAACACGACATTTGTATTTAATGCAGCTGACAAAAACAGTGATTTTTAATTCAAACAGATTCTTTGAGTTTAAAATTGAACAGATTTGTAACATAGAGAAGATCGCGTAAAAAAAAAGGGTGTACAGGAACAGGGGGAACCACAAATACTCACCGCGAACTCGTATCATCATGCGACAGACGCTGGTGTAATTAGAAGCGGGAGACCACGCGGTGAAAGTGAGGAAAGTCGTGCTGGCCGACAAGTCTGCCTGCAGTTGTTTGCCCCACAGCGGTGAGGCGTCCACATACCTGTTTGGGAAACAAATTAAAAGCTTACTTATTTGTTTGTGTAACAATAACCAAAAAAATCGTTTGATTATTCCACCACACGAGCTAGACAACTGAAATGAAAGTACGAACGAAAAAAAAAAAAAAAAAAAAAAGTATAGGCTTAAAGAAAACATAATCCTACCCGATCCCACCGGGACACCAAAGACCGATCTTCAATAAGCCCACGCGGACGCATCGAAAAATCGTCTCTGTCAAGTTTGACATTCCTGTGCTTTGAATATAAATATCCAGCCGATCGCGTCGTGTGCAAATGAAAAAAAAAAAAAAAAAAAAAATCCAGGGGTGGAGGAGAGAGAAAAGCAAAAACTTTTTGTTGTTTTTTTCGCTAGGCGCTATTGTGCCCCAACACTTGGGGGATCGATACACTTGTAAAAGGTGCGCGGCGAACGATGACGGAGTGTGTATACCCGCGCGCTGACCGATCGGCACGACTCGAGAGGGCATATCATTTGATTTCTACGCGACCCTCGAGGGCAGTACAAAAAAAACAGAGGGGAAGATTCCGCCGTACCAAGAGGACAAAGAAGCACACGACATATATATATATAACTATGAATGTTTCGCAGTGCACCTGACAGCACTTTTGCGCCAGTGTCGTCGAGTGTCACTGCACTGGACATTCCGATTCGCACGAGTATACCTTTAGTGAGAAAAAAAAAAAAAAACCTATGAATAGGTATACGTAAGCCTCTTCTCACCTGTACCAATCGACGTTGGTCTTTGGCTGTGCGAAGGACACCCTGGCAGTGCTGCGCCTCGCAGGCAGCTCCACGTCCACGTCACCGGGACACCTTATGTAGGGCCTCGGTGCCGGGGTAGTCGTAGCGGCTGAAATTAAACAACAACAAAATTAACACCTACAGCTCTCGTGATTTATCACGCGAGCTCTTTGGTGATCGCGAGTGGAAACGTATATCTCCGGTATAACGGCCACTGTCTTCCATCAAAACCCAATACGTGCAGCTTCCAAATACCAGGGCAAAAGTTTTTTACCACCGATATGGTATACGTATATACGTCATGATGATGGGGCCGTAAACGTTCTCTTTGTGTCAACGAAAATGGTACACCAGGGTATTACTAGACTCCCCAACAACTGCTCAGCTTGATGATTAACTCGCGTAATGTTTATACAACCGGTGATTAATTAAACTTGAAATTAATTGTTGCGCAACTTTGGTTCTCAATGTATAGTTCTTCCGAGGTGTTGTAATTAGGGTCGGTGAGGGTAAGGAAATTCGGTTCATTGGGAGGCGATCGAAGTATTAGGACGAAACAGCGAAGAAGAGGAAAAAGCCCGTCCGTATAGTATACGAGCAAAAAAAAAAAAAAATAAATAAAAGGGGTGATGGAATAGGGGGGGATGGGACAAAACGTCCGCGTAAAATAGACGGGGATGAGCTTCCTTTTATCCGCGACGGAGCAAAACCCTCTCGCGCTCGTTATCCGAAACAATGAGAGCGCGCGGGCTTTTCGCGAGAGAATTTTCCGGCGAGCGCGCAAAAGAGGAAAAAGCGAACCAAGGAAAATACGGGCTTTCGGATTGAGAGCGTATGTGTGTCCACGAAGGAGACTTTGAAAGAAAGGTGCAAAAAAAAAGAGGGAGAGAGTAAACTCATTGGGGAGTGACGTTAACGTATGGGGCTCTCTTTAGTATGGCTGTGCAGGTAAGACAGCAGCCACCGCGAGGCTCTCTTTAACGCGTCACAAAGGATCCACGGGCTGAGCTTATACACCGGGTTTGTCGGTTTTCTACCAATCGATTGTTATACCCAACTCGGACTGGATCACCATCGGGTGTCCACCCTTTGAAAATCGTACACGTACAACATGTGATATACATATCATTACCGGTGTAGTAGGGACGTGCCTCGGACGCGTAGTCCCGAACGCAGATGGTCTGTTGGCCGTCCCAGTGGCCTCCGGCCACGCACGTCCGCAGATAAGAGCCCTCCAGTCTAAATGTTCTTCTGCACCTTATGTGGCACTCGGCTCCGACCGGATAATCCGGGGACTCGGACGGGTGACCCGGACACCTTATCTGTACGAGGATAACAGTAGTCGTCGTGGATATGTATATGTTTGAGCTAAACAAAAACAAAAAAATAATGCGGAGCAGAGAGGGACTCACTTCGCCGTACGTTGGTTGCAGTAACGCCGGGCACCTCTGGGTACTCGACTTTGATACGCAAGTCCTCTCGTCGACGGCGAGCACTAAATCGTCCGCGCAGACACAGTAGTAACTCCCGGGTGTGTTGATGCAGTCACCGTTGCAGCCACCGTTACGGTACAGGCACTCGTTTACGTCGACGCACTGGCTCGAATTTCTGGGGTAAAAAAAAAAAGAAAAAAATTCACAACTTTGCGGTTTGACGGGTCGTGACTATCGTTACCTTCGATCCACGTAGAAACCCGGATAGCAAGAGCACCCGTGCGAACCGAGGCCGTTTATGCAGATCTGCTCGCAATTGCCATTGTCGCGTTGGCACTCGTCGATGTCTGAAATGATTAAGTTTCATTGGCTTTTCGTCCTCGTCAAGTGTATAGTAATACCAACCGACACAGCCGTGCGCTTCCTTCCTGAAACCAGCGTTGCACCCACACCTATAGGAACCGGGGGTATTGACACAGCCACCCTCGCAGTGAACGTTTTGGACGCACTCGTCGATATCTATACGTGATGAAAAAAAAAAAAAAAATCCATCAAATCATCATTTTTTAAAATAACACGGAGGAGAGCGGGGCTGAAAGGTGCTCGACACAACTACAAGTAATCAGGGCGTATCAAAAGGACAGTTACAGCGGCTAATTGTCGGGATGAAGTAACTGAACAAATAGAAAAGCATTTTTAATCTCAGCCCCGGACTCCCAAGCGAGACCCATATATCATATTGTCCAACAAACTGCACTCACCGACACAAGCGCCGTCCCTCAGCTCGAAGCCGGTCCTGCACCTGCACTCGTACGACCCGTGCGTGTTGACGCAGTTGTGCTCGCACCCGTGGCTCCCCGAGCACTCGTCGACGTCGACGCACCTTGACCCGTTCGACCCCTCGAGCGCGTAAAAACCAGCCCTACACTCGCAAACTGCCCGGCCACCGTCGACCCGACAAACCTGCTCGCACCCGCCGTTACCCAACGAGCACGGGTCCTCCGCCTGGCACACCCTACCGTCCGCCCCCAGCCGCTCCCCTACTGGACACTCGCAGCTAAAGGAACCCTCCGCGTTTCTACAGCCGTGGCTGCAGTTGGCCCTACCCTCGAGGCACTCGTCCACGTCCTCGCAAGTCCTGTTGTCCACCCCCAACTTGTACCCGGACGGGCACCCGCAGCGATAAGCCCCCTCGGTGTTGACGCACTCGTGGGAGCAGCCCCCTCTGTCCACGGCGCACTCGTCCACGTCCGCGCAACCATCGCCCTCCAGATCGAGCTCGTAGCCCCCCGTGCACCGGCACACGAAGCCCCCCACGGTATTCTCGCAGACGCCGGTGCAGTTGCCATTGTCGTGGGCGCACTCGTCCACGTCGAGGCACGTCCGGTTGTCCCCCGGGTCCAGGTACATGCCCAACGGACACGCGCAACCAAAGCCCCCTTTGTCATCGTCGGCGCGGCACCCGTGGGAACAGCCCCCGTTGTCCCGGCCACAGCCCCCCTCAACGTCGTTGGACGCGGGCAGGCAAGCTCGCGAGTCGTTGGCCAGGACCTTGCCATCCGGGCAGAGGCACCGGTACGAGCCCGGGGTGTTGAGGCACTCGAAGGAGCACCTGGTACCCAGTTCGCACTCGTTCACGTCGACGCAGCCTCTGCCGTCGGCGTCGTCGAGCTGGTAACCCACGGGGCAGTGGCACCGGTAACCCCCCACGGTGTTCTCGCACGCGTCGGTGCAGTTGCCATTGTCGCGGGCGCACTCGTCCACGTCGAGGCACGTCCGGTTGTCCACGGGATCGAGGTAATGGCCCAGGTCACAGGTGCACGCGTAGCCCCCGGGGAGATTGGCACAGCCGTGGGTGCAGTTGTGCAGGCGGAGGTGGCACTCGTCCACGTCGACGCAGGTCCGGTTGTCCTCGGGTAGAAGGACCTGGCCGTCCGGGCACTCGCAGTGGTAGCCACCCTCGAGGTTGACGCACCTGTGGGAGCAGCCCGCGTGCACGTCGTTCTCGAACTCCTCGCACTCGTCGACGTCCTCGCAGCTCTTGCCGTCCGAGCGGAGAGTGAAACCCGGCCGGCACGAGCACGACGCGGCACCGGTGCTACCGTCGACGTGGCAAAAGTGCGAGCAATCCCCGTTGTTGCGGGCGCAGGCCTTGGACTCGACGCACGCGAACCCGTCCTCGGCCAGGACGTAGCCGGGGAAGCAGCCGCAGGTAAAGCCACCGGCGGTGTTGGCGCACACGTGCGAGCAGTTGCCGTTGTTGGCGAAGCACTCGTTCACGTCTTCGCAGAGGGCGTTGTCCGTGGGGTTGGCCGCGTAGCCGGGGTCGCACGTGCACTCGTAGCCGGCGTACGTGTTGGCGCAGCCGTGGCTACAGTTGGCCCTGCCCTCGAGGCACTCGTCCACGTCGACGCAAGTCCCGTTGTCCCGGCCGAGTCTCAAGCCAGCCGGGCACTTGCACGCGACCGCGCCACTGTCGTTTATCTCGCAGGCGTGGCTACAGCCGCCGTTGTTCCTCGAGCACTGACCCACGTAGACGCACCTGCGCTCGTCCCCATCCAGGACCATGTTGTCGGGGCAGCCGCAGGACACGCTACCATTCTCCCGGTGGTGGTGGCAGGAGTGCGAGCAGCCCCCGTTGTCGATCAGGCACTCGTTCACCTCGACGCAAGACTTGCCGTCGTCGAGGAGGTGCAAATTACCCGGGCACTTGCACCGTACCCCAGCAACACCACCCGGCACGTCTTCGCACTCGTGGGAGCAGCCTCCATTGTCGCTCGAGCACTTGTCCAACAACATGCACGTGCGGCCGTCACCGAGCAACTCCATACCCAATGGACAGCCGCACGTATCCTTGCCGTCCATCACGTGGCACCTGTGCGAGCAGCCGTGTCCTGGGCTGCAGGCCTTGGTTATTTCCGCGCAGGTCCTGTTGTCCGGGTTCAGGGCGAAACCCTCGGGGCAGTGGCACGCGTGGCCACCCGCGGTGTTCCGACAGTTGTGGGAGCACCCGTGCCCACCCAAGAGACACTCGTCGATGTCGGCACAAGTGGTCCGGTCGTCGTTGAGCCGGTAGCCACCGGGACAGGCGCACTCGTAGCCACCCTCGGTGTTGGCACACAGGTCCGAGCAGTCGTTCAGCCCGAGCAGGCACTCGTCGACGTCCTTGCAGGTGTATCGGTCGTCGAGGAGCTCGTAGCCCGCGTTGCACCGGCACTCGTACGCGCCCGGGCTGTTGGTGCAGTTGTGCGAGCACGCGTGCGAGCCTTCGGCGCACTCGTCCACGTCCCGACAGGTCTTCTCGTTCTCGGAGAGCTCGTAGCCCTCCGGGCAGCCGCATCTCACGCTGTTTAGGTTGTCTTTGTCCTCCTCACAGGTGTGGGAGCAGCCGTGCCGCCTCGAGCAAAAGTCCTCGTCGAGGAGGCAGGTCCGCGAGTCCGGTCCCAGGAACCATCGCCGCGGACAAGCGCACTCGTAGCCACCCTCTCGGTTAACGCACTCGTGACTACAGCCGTGGTTGGTGCCGATGCACTCGTCGATGTCCTTGCAGCCGTTACCGTCCATCTCCAGCTCGTAGCCGGGCCTGCAGGTGCACACGTACGACCCGTGCGTGTTGACGCAATTGTGGGCGCACGACGAGTTGGCGCAAGGCTCGTAGGTCCTGCAGGAGCGGCCGTCGGTGTCGAGCATCAGGCCCTCCGGGCACGCGCACCTGTACGACCCCGGGACGTTGATGCAACCGTGCGAACAGCCATGCCCTACAAGCCCGCACTCGTCCACGTCCTCGCAACTTCTGCCGTCCATCAGCAGGGTGTAACCCAAGGAGCACTCGCACCGGTGGGTAAACTCGACGCAGCGCTGAGAGCAGTTGAGCGTCTCGCAGGAGGTGGCCGGCTCGCACGTCTTCCTGTCCACGGCGAGGGTCGTGCCACTGGGGCATGAGCAACTGTACGTGCCGTTCTCGTTGTGGCAGGTGTGGGAGCACTCGTGTATGCCCCGCGAGCACTCGTCAATGTCCTCGCAGCTGCGCCTGTCGTCCCCCAGTAGATACCCAGCCGGACAGTCGCACCGGTACGAGCCCCGGGTATTGGTGCACTTGTGGGCGCAGTAGTGGTGCTCGGCGCACTCGTCGACGTCCTCGCACGTGCGGCCGTCCTCCCGTAGGTACCAGCCCATCGGACATATGCACCTGTAGCTGCCGACCTCGTTGGCGCACTCCTCGGTGCAGCCATGCTCGGGCCCGAGGCACTCGTTCACGTCGACGCAGGTGGCGTTGTCGGTGGCGGCGAGCTCGTGGCCGGCCGGACAAACGCACGTGGGACCGGCCGGCGTGTCCCGGCACTCGTGGGAACAGGGGTGGCTCCTCGTGGTGGCGCACGTCTCGTTTGGCTCCTTGCACGTGACCCCGTCCTCGTCGAGGGCGCGGCCCGGTGGGCACGAGCACGCGAAGGAGCCGTCGGTGTTGGTGCAGGTGTGCGAGCACGGCTTCGGGACCTGGGCGCACTCGTCCACGTCCGTGCACGTGGTGGAGTCGTCCTTGTTCAGCTCGTAGCCGGGCCTGCAGTCGCAGAAGTAGGTGCCGACCAGGTTCCGGCAGGTGTGGTCGCACCCGTGGCTACCTCCGTCGTCCTCCTCGCACTCGTTGATGTCTGACAACACGCCATTTCGCATTTTAAACGTTAACTAGAGGTATCGGGTATTATGGGGTTGTATAGTTGCGTATAATGTACCAGTGCACTCGCCGGTCTCGTCCCTCTTGAATCCCAGTTCGCACGACTCGTACAGGGGGTCCGAGGATTCGGTGATGCTCTCGTCGTCGTACTCGTCCTCGTCGTCTTCGTTGTCGTCCTCGTCATCGTCCTCATCCTCCTCATCCTCCTCGGAGTCGTAATCCTCCTCCGGGAGGGTTTTTGTTTTCTTCTTTAGTTTGGGCACGCACTTGAACGAGCCCTCCAAGTTGACGCAATCCTCCGTTTTTTCTTTGCACACCCGCTCCGTGGCGTTGCACTCGTTGACGTCTGACGGAATAGAAACGGGAAAAAAAAAAAAAAAAAAACATATTGACATCGTCAATCAAAGCAGTGCGTGTTGTTACACGTTACCTTCGCACGTTTTGTAATCGTTGCCGAGGTAGTGGCCCTTGGGACAAATGCAAAAAGCACTTCCGGGGGTATTGACGCAGGTGTGCGAGCAGCCGGCATTGTTGTCGGCGCACTCGTCTACGTCCTCGCAAGTGTGATTGTCCGCCTTCAATTTATAGCCCGGAACGTCGCTGCAGCTGCACTCATAACCGCCCGCCAGATTGTTGCATATCCGGTCGCACGGCCCGTGTCCATCGTTCAAAGCGCACTCGTCGATATCTGCGCCCAAGAGTGTATCATGCACGTTAACACGGTTGCGTTCGAGAGCGCATCAGTTATACCTTAATGGCTATTTCATTGGTTTTAATTTCGCGTTTTTTTTTTTAACGAGTCAAGTTCAACTTTTCGTATCTTGGTACATCAACTGTCACTAAATGACGATTTGGGAGTCGAACATGTTGTCTCTATGATCATTACAATTATGGGTTACATGCACTTTGGGCGTCGAGTTGTGTACCTTTACAAGTTTTGTGGTCGTCGGCCAATCGATAGCCGGGCGGGCAGTCGCAGTGAAAGGAGCCCCGGTCGTTCCGGCACACGTGCGAGCATCCAGATCTGCCCTCGGCGCACTCGTCGATATCTGCAACAGGAAATATTTACCGCGAGGATATTAATGTGAAAACAAAAAAAAAATTACTCCCACGCCAGCTCCACTTTTCTCCATGTGTACATGAATGTACATTATGGCACCGAGTCCAATTTCCGGCGGTACTTTTTTTCGTCCCGAGTAAATCGTCCCACAAGATTTTATCTACCAACTGCTACGATTACCCTTTTTTTCCTGCTACACGCGCTTCAATCGAAAACGTACGTACGCAGCCCATGTACGTCTGCGACATTAATCCACAAAAGTGCCGTGGCTCTTAAAATTTCCCATAAAAAAAAAAAAAAAAAAAAAAAAGAATCTAGTCATTAAGCCACATTCGCTTTCCTCTCGTGGTCGAATCACTTAATCCCTCGCGTTATATGCAGGCGCGCTTCTATACTCGTCAACGAAGCCTCGCCGAGATTATTCCGGTTACGAACGAGTTTTAGTGTCTCTCGGTGGATGGGTTCTCGTACAAATATTACGTCACTTGCGTTTATTAGCGATGGCTCAAAGTAGACCACTACTTTTTGGATGATCAGTGGATGAGTGAGTATCGGCTTCCATTAATTTCACGGAGCTGTCGGCCTTTCAGATTATTGCGCAACGCCTGCGTGCACAGGTGTCGCGAGAAGCGACGACCCGAGGATTAATGGAAAAGTCATATTTATCCATCCGCCGAAACAAAAACGTGAAAAAAAAAAAAGAAAAAAAAAACAACAAAGAAAGAGAAAAACGATTGGGAGCGAGAAAACGTGTTTCCCGGGAAAATTGGGTTGGCCGACTGGGAGCGTATTTAATTTCGCGATCGATCGTTACGGCCCGCCGGCGATTGGCTCTGATTACTTTTTCCGATTGCCGAGGCGTCTCTCGCGGAGTCTGCTGGTCTTCGGGCTGAGACAACGGCTTCCAATCGTCCGGTGAAAATTTTCGATGATTCGCGCTTCCCCCCCCCCCCCATGTACTTGCCTCGATTGGGGAAAAAAAAGGGGGTGGTTAATTGAAACGATATCGGTGCCCGTTGATTGACCGAAAAAACTATTTGTCTCACCAGCGCAAGAGGACGATCCGTCGAGGCGGTAGCCGTCGAAGCAGGAACACTCGATGCCCTCGTCCACGTCGAGGCACACCTGTTCGCAGGCGTTTTTCTCGCTGGCGCATCTTTTCTTGCTCCCGTTTGTCGGCAGCTTCTCGGCCTCTCCTCTCGCGACATCTGAAAATATCATACTCGGGTCTCCGTCGACTCAATTGTTATACATCCACACACTACTGCTAATCTCTGCTCTAGTTATGAGTCTATACGAGTATACGCGAGATATATTATATTATATGGTTTTTTGCCCTATTATACGAAATACAGTGACAAATAATTCTTTCACTAAACCCACATTCTTGAACGTTCAACGACATAAGATGAAATTGCTGTGCCGATTTGTATGTGCCTTTCAGAGATTATGTATTTTGGATTTTTCACGGGATTCAGCACAATATATGTATTGTATACGCGTACCTTGATTTTTCACACATTCAGGCCGAGCGCCTTGCCACGTGCCCGAGCTACAGTAGAGCCGGTCTTGCTCGAGATTCCTCAGTGCAAATCCCTCGTCGCACTCGTAAACTACCATCTGGTATCTATTGTTAGGCTCGGCAGTATTTTTCCTGGGAAAACAAACACACGAAATTCTTACTTTTTCATTTTGCTGTCGAGATAAAACTGCTCACTGCTTCTACAGAGATACAATTTAATTTTTTTTTTTTTTTTTTTTCAACATAAACGTTTGTAAACGATAGCACGATAGAGATGCATTTTCCGATCAGTTTCTTTTTTTCCAATCGCTGATAACGCAAAATAAAAGCGTGTACAAGTTTTTGCGTTCATATGGTGATTCAATGACGGAAACAATTGCTACAATTCAGTTATGGGTGAAAACAAATCTTTCGAAAGAAACCAAAGTCCGGCCCACCTGACGAACTTGGTAGAGACAGCGTGGTCGACAACGGGTGGCTTGACGGGGCCTTTCCCGGCCCTCAGTTTGCCGTAACAGCTCGCGTCTATGGTAGCAACGAAGGTCGCATTGAGCCTAGCCAGGGCGTCGAGTTTCGGACGTTGCTGCTTCTTCGGCTGCTTCTGCTTCTGGCGCCTCGACCTACTGCCGAGTATGTCGTCGCCGGGCGCGTCGCCCAGATACAAGTCGTATCGGGCCTTGTGCTTGTCTGTGTTTTGAGACAGAAAAAAAATAAATAAATAAAAAAGTAGATATATCAGACAAAGTCTTTTATCCATAGATTCGTCAATTAGTTTTTAATACAATTGTATTGACGAGTAATCGCGTGGATCCACAAAAGTAGGCGAGTGGCGTTAATTTACCTTGGCCCGGCTGTGCGATGTGCTGTTGCCGTCATCGATTTTGTTATAATTATCTCCATTTACCGCGTTTATATTGCCCTCGCGCTAATTGAAGCTGAAATATTGACTCGACGGTCCCGAGAATTGAAATAGTCGAAGTAAATTTGGCCCTCCCCCGAGAGGCCACATGTGGACATAAAATACGTGCAAATTACGCGAGTATCGTTACCAACGAGGTATCCCATTATAACGCAGGGTGTACGTACAACTGATACAATTAATACATTTCCAACAGAGATGTTCACCAGTGGGGGGGTTACAACCGCGTATTGACACTCGTGAGAATCGTAAAGCGCGACAACTAGCTCGTCCGTCGCGGTTTATTCGCGAGTCGATAAATCTACCGCAGACGGTGTTGTGAAATCAAGTGCAAATGGAGTTTACACGGCGACAACGAGGTGTCGATGAACGTGTGTATACACAATACTGCCGAGGCATTAAGATGCGACCAAGATAGTCATGTGGAGGAGGACAATGGAATATCGGGGGCAATTTATCGGGGCGGAGAATGAGAGACCGAGGAATTACGATTCGTTCTTTCATGCACTTGTGGGTCATACGTGTATACATATAATAAACGCGTACAAAGAAAAACGATCTGTCATTTCATTATTTGCTTGGCCGATGGAGTTTTTTCTTTAATTACAGTCGTGCTCTCGAGATCGTATTTTCTTGCAGCTGAGCGCGCTTTGGTATAGGGGGATGTATCACATTTCATCGGCTCGATCGTTTCGTCAGGAATTACGAAATGCCCATGGTTGTACAATACTATTGATGCAGTTTTAAATGCCATACACGCGTATACAGCGTATATATTACGATTACATGTGGGGCAGGAGAAATCGTTAGGCGACATACCTACGAGCCTACGAGAGTATACCCACACGTAAGGGACGGAAGGAAGCAGAGGTGACCGCAAGTAGGTGTACATAATACATATAGGGAACTAGCTGCTCCGCGGCTGCTGATAAATGTGGCTTCTTTCAATTCTCGTACACGCCGGATATATACCGATACTATACCTCTGCACTACCGCAGCTCCAAGACTCGCTCGTTCACTGTATGGCCCTCGTTCGTGTCGTCGGTGCTTTTGACACCACTGAATTTAGTGCGCCCTCGAGCCATTTTTTTTTTTTCCCTTCCCCTGCGTTTTTAAGGGCCTGCCCATGGAGCCGAAACAATTTACGGTAGCGCACACCTTTTGCTTTTTAAAAAGAGAAACGTCGGATAAATTGGGGAAGGAGAAAAAACGCAGCAAAAAGGGGAGCTTTGCCGGAAAAAGCTGTTAATATGCTAAAAAGCAGATTTTACTTGTTTTTTTTTTTTTTTTTTGAAGCTCGATTATTTCGCTCGCGTCGAGAATTGTGTGTGTACAAAAGTACACCTATCGGTGCAGCTCCTCCATTTCCCCTGGGAACTATTCTGATGTATACGTATACATCAGGCGGACTTTTACGTTTCAATACAGGCACGAGATTTATGTACTTTCCGGGGGAAGAGTCTTGATGGCGTAAATTTTCCTCTGATCGTATGGAAATTTTCCAGAAACGTTTCTCGCTTTTATTACTCGGAACCCAAGGCTGATTGAATATTCTTCATAAAGTACTGCGCGTAGCCTTTCATTCTCATTTCTATACTCCAGGGGCGGGATTTATTTGTTTTTTTTTACTTATAAATTTATTAATCAGCAGGTCGATACGTACACCGAACCATTCCTATACTCCCAAGACGAGACGAAAGCACGGAAAATGAGTTGCAGTGAGAAATTTAGGCGCTCAGAAGCGACAAAAGAGCCCAGAGGGCACGTAAAACCGTGTGCGTGGATACATAGGTATAGAGAGGGGAGCCTCAATTTGTCCTCGAGCTTCGGGAACCGGTGAAAAGTTACGGGACCAGCTAACAAGTGTTGTAATCTTGGAAGTTTATACCCTGACGCGTATACAGTCACTGCTATATCTCGATTTCTTCCCCCAGAGGGATGGTACCTACGGCAGCTACACGTCGTGTTTTATTTTATTCTTGATTCCGATCGTCCTTACGCTACCGGGCGAGGAGAACGAAACTAGGCAGGGATCTCGTTATGCTCAGCAGGGTTGGATCACGTCTGATGGCTTTGCTTTGCCCTCCGCGTAAATTCGTCACGCGCAGCTCATTTGCCTGTCCTCCGATACAAAAAAAAAAAAAAAAAAAAAAAATACATCCCGTCCCTTACCCGACTCCCCGTACCCTGAAATGTATTTAATAAAGCCATCTCCACCGCGCCTCACCTCCGGGCGGGCCATCAACTCTGCCGTAATAAAGCGGAGACGGCTGATTTTCGAGCGCCCTCGGAAATTGCACGTACACGTGTATGTATGCTTATTATCGGTGTACTCTCATGCACTTGGGCGTAACAGCCTCGTGTTATATACTTTTTCTTTCTCTCTCTCTCTCTTTTGCCAATGGATGATCGATGCTCGCCTTGGCCTCGCTTATTTCGCCGTACTGACTTTGCCATCCTTGAGTTGCTGCAATGAGCCACCGAGGCAAAGGTCGTGCCCGTCTCTCCATGTTTCGCGGCTCGTGTACAAGGATGCAACGACATATAATTCCTGGGTCGTGTACAAGCGTAATAGATGTATATACGGTGGACCACTCTCTCGTTACCATTATGGACACGGAACTGCATAATATTTGTGTGCACGTGTATATGTATATATTGTGCCCCCAAGTACGGAGCAGGGGTCGGAGCGTAAGTGCTCCAAGACGCACTACACCTCGTCCGGTCGCATCCCTTCCGTGCGCGACGTTACTCTGTGGGAGTAATTGGATGGATCCTGCGGCCATCCCTTTAATTTGTAGCTGGAAGGGGGCGATCCGATGTTTTGTTTGTACACCGCTGGGAAGTTCATACGACTAAAGCGTCGCCAGTAATGTAAGACCGGAATAATTAATTGCGCCACTGACAACATCCACTAGGTGAACACCTTTTCCCACACCGAAACATCCTTATTCGCGCGGATGGGACGATTAACAACGTCGTCGCGAAAAATCGCCCCGAGACTCGGAGAGTCCACCGGTGTATAAGTCCACCGTGCATATAATACCTACAGCCTGTCCCCCGTTCTCTCAAATTTTCATGAATAAACAGGAGCAGCGTCAACGAGCCACAATGCAATACGACTCTGTGCACGGTTGGCGGGTCGCCAATCCTTTTCCAGCAGGCCCTGGCCGCGCTGTTTACACACACTCCCGGGACGCGGCGCAAAGAATAGGAGGCGAATAATCGCACTTGGACAAACATCGCTGCGGGCGCACACCCGTACCTACATACTGCACATCGGTACACCCATACGTATAGCCCGTTACGTAGGTACATTATCTTCGCCGACGTAACGGGGATAATGTAGCCGCGCACTGCACGTGGTATATGGAGTGTATTATAACACACGTAATGAGCGCGCGTACATATACATCCCACACCCCTTCCTCCTCTAGTAGATTATCTTTGGCTTTTTTTTTTTTCTTTTCTTTTCTTTTCTTGTCCGCCACCCCCCCCCTTTCCTCCAACGTGTTCTCCTTATTCCGCTTCCCCGTTATGATGTATCCTCGCCCTCGTGTGGAGGATAAAACACGCGGCGACCCCATACGGTATCCCTGATGCATAGCCCCCGGGAGCCTATTGTAGCCACGTGTGTGCTTGATATTGTGTGCAGCGGTTAAAGGGTAACGTACGCCCCGACGGAATCCTCTTTTTTTTTTTTTTTTTCTTTTTTTTTCATTATCCCTCGACTCTCTCGAGCTATCTCGCCGTGTGCTCGCGCATGTAGGACACGGTCGAGCGGCTATCTCGAAATCTCCCTCGCTCCCTTTTGCCGTTTGCGCGATAGGGATCGGATTCGGGTATGGATAGAATTTTTTTCCTTTTTCATCATAATTTTGCGTGTCTCGTGCACGTGCTTTTTTTTTAGAGCTTTTAATTTTCCTGATTGTACAGAGAGATACGAGGGACGTGAGCCACAATGTCATTTAGACTCATTTGGAGGCGCAACGTTTATTCATCAGTCCAGCCAAATTCAATCTCGTCTCTCAACAGATCGCGCGAGAAAGAGGGTTGGGGAGGGGGGAGACAAAAAGCCCCTCCCCCTTTAGCTCACCGCAGAACAGCTACCATACACTGTTGTTACAACACATTGAACGTAGTTTCCGGAGCGCGCGCCTCATTAATTTCGATCCACTCGCTCGGGCTGTACACACGAGATCTTTCCTCGTAACAAGTCCCCCGGCGGAGATGGCTCGCGCGCTTCATTTCTCTCCCCTTCCACTTGCGAGGGCGCAGCGTGAGACAAACGAAGACGTATACACGTATACTTAGTTACATATATGTATATACTCTCCCGGGGGCTCATCTAGATTGCCGTGTCGCGGTGTGTGTCTCGCTTCGAGCTGGTGTGTACACACGCCCCGAAGATGTCGATTGTTATCCGCCTGCGAGGGGAAAATTTCAATAGTGACGTGGTGTAGCGAGCTGCGAAGCATTACTGGCTGATGCTCCTTTTTTTTTGCCATGTATACACCGTGCGCGAGCAAAACTTCTTCTCGTTGCTCGATCAAAAGGGCCATGATTGCACACGCGTCTCCTCTCGATGTCGGAGATTTTTTACGGTGCCGGCGCATGACAGCGCGCATCGGGAGAAAAATAAACACGGGATTCGTCACGCGGTCGGTGCCCACTTCTTTTTCTGTCTCGGACGGCCGGTGCGCTTTGATGCACCGGTCTCGGTTGTCCGAGTAACGCGCCGTCACGGGTCTCAATATCCAGTGCCAGCGGGTGGTGTAGCACTTGCCCCTCTCCTTGCCACCTGATTATATTAGTCCGTGAATGTACAATTTCGGGGCAGGTATGCGCGGCTTGTGAACACGCGTACACAGAGAGAGAGAACTCGAGTGTAAGGACGTTGAAATGTTGGAATTGTTGAATTTGGACGTAGACTATCTGGCTAGTAACAAATTGACGTTCAAGTTGATTAGTACAATTATAAATAAATTTTCATACAATGATGTTAATTTCTTCCGTGGTTTAGTAATTTTATAATGTTAGATCACATAAATATACCCAACGAAGTATACATGTTTGCTTTTATTTGTTGTGTTAAGCTCGTTGGTCTCAACTAGAGTTTTATAAAAGTTTGAGTCCAAGGGAAGATCAATAGATTGTTGTTTCCAAGTGAGCGATGTGTAAAAATAAATCGGGGATACTCTGAGTGTTAGCAATATATATATACGTACAGTGACCACCAGGTCTCTCGGGGATAGATACCGCGCTATTTGTTTGCGAGTCACAGGAAATTAATTGCAAATAGGTGCAGTGCCGATTGAACTGAAATGTATTTCAGGTGGAGTGGACTGAATTCAAATTCGATTTGCGCTACGTAGAAAATTGTACAATGACTTTATTTTTTATTTTTTTTGTTTTTAATGAAAAAAGTTTAAAATGTACCTCTGTTTGGAGGTGTATGCGTCACGGCACGAAAAAATCGAAATTTAAGAGGCAAAGCACGCAACTCCCTGCTGAACAGAGAAAATTAAATGCCCGTAGTCCGACACCGGGCAGGAGAGCAAACAAAGAGCGAAGGGAAGACAAACGCGCACCCACTCGGTCGCAAGTGCGCTCCCGCATTTTTTTTTTTTTTTTTTTTTTTTTTTTTCCCTCCGCACGGCGAGAGCAGCAGCTAAAACAAACTCCTCATTTGCACCCCCGAGCGCCCGGAGGAAGCAAACAGCGCGTGCGTGCCTTCGCAGATTGAAAGCTTGAGCCATTTGTCGTCCGTACGACGCGACAAATTAATTACAATCGATCGCCGTCCTCGATCGATAGCAGCCGCGACGCGTACACCCACCGATCGGCTCGTAAACATCGTCTGACTCTCACGCGTGCGATTATTCGCCTCCATTTATCTCACGCGGCTTATTTGTCGAAACTAATGCACCCATTTTCATATGTGGGTACACGTACATATACCTATACCATCTGCGTTTTCGTAATTCCCCAAAACAATGACACAGTTCTATCACTGTACAGTATTGATTCGACGCGACGCAAAGTTCCACCGATCGATCGATACGCCACACCCGGCTGCAATCCAATTGTTGCGCCACGTGACCTTAGGCTACGTGTGTACCTACGCGCATGGCTGCTTAAATTACGCTCGAATACCTATAGCTAATGAAAGTCCTTGCTCGTAGGTTCGAGTGACCGTAAGGCTCTCAAAGGACGTGCGCATGCATAGCGTGGCCCTTGGCCTCGGTGCCGTACCATCGTGATGGCCGGCATAACTTTGACGCGATACGGGGGGTGGGGGGGAGGTTGAGAAATGCCGGTAGCTCATCCATGCGAGTGTTACCGATTCCGCGAATGTCTCTTTGTGGGCGATCGGCTGTACGTAACGCATGTGAGATGTATATTCTTTTCTTTTTTTTTTTTTTTCTTTTCAATGCATAATCAATCGAAGCTGACATCCGTGCGTACACGCGCGTGGATGTAAAGAGTTGAAAGCGAGCATTTGCGGAATCCCGTGTGAAAGAGATGGATGCCTGAAATCGGGTTTGCATAAATGCGTCGGGGCTGCGATGTTTGTGCTCGCTCTTTGCGTCGGATATCGGAGAGTTTCGCCGTACGGACGGGGGAGGGGGGGTCGATTAATCAAGCGCTTTTCGAGTCGATTTTTCGTCACCGTTGGCTCGTGTCGCGTGTTTTTGCAACGCAGGGGGTTCTCGAGATGTGACGATTCTATTTGCACAACGAGCGTTTCGTAGGATCGTTTCCAAATAAATTACCGTTTGATCGATTATCAACTTTCCGGTAGATGCAGTCGAGCGCGGCGGTACGTGTAGTTTTAAACACATTCATTTTACAGATTATCTCACAAATAGTAACAGTAGGTCACGATGCACCGCTTACTTTATACTCTCAAAAGTTACTGAAAAAGTGAAAATAAAAGTTAAATCCCGACTAATGTATTTTTATCATTTCATTGAAAAAATCTTAAATAAGTAGATGCAGGCGTGTTTGGTAAGACGTATCATTGAACATGTCCAAAGGTGGCAATTTATTGTAACAAACTGATTGTAGCGTAATATAAAAGGTAACTACTAAGTAGAAAAAATATAAGCACCTTGAATCCTAATTTTTTTTCATTTCTAACAAACCACTAAACAAATGTATCTTTAGTAGATGCAGACATGTTCGATAAGACATGATTTTGTGCACATACGTTTGAAAGAGAAGCTTAAATAGAGCGTATTTCTTTATTTTGTATTCTAATAAGTAAACAAGTATTAAATATGAGGGAATTAAAATATTTTAAGTAGATACAAACTTGCATGGTAAGACATGATCACAAGCACATATTTTAAAGTGTATAACAATAAATGCGCTGGTGTACTCTAAAAAGTAAATATTAACGAGAAAAATTTAATAATACTTAATTTTTGTATCTAAAGTAGATACAGGCGTGTTAGGTAAGACGTTATATTGAACATATCCAAAGGTGGAAATTTATTGTAATCAACTGACTGTAGCGTACTATAAAGGGTAACTACTAATCAGTCAAAATAGAAGTACCTTGAATACTAATTTTTTTTCATTTCTAACAAACCACTATAAAAAATGTATCTTTAGTAGATGCAGACATGTTTGATATGACGTAATCTTGAGCATATACATTTGAAGGAGAAGCGTAACTAAAGCATATTTCATTACTTTGTATTATAAAATGTAAGCAAGTATAAAATATGAGGGAAAATGAAAAAAAAAGAAACATTTTAAGTAGATACAAACTTGCATGGTAAGACATGATCATAAGCACATATTTCAAAGTGTACCTAACAATAGATCGCAATACAGTGATGTACTCTGAAAAAGTAAATATCAACAAAAAAATTTAATGCTACTTAATTTATGTGCCTAAAGTATATACTGGCTTGTTTGATAAGACACAATCTTGAGCTCGTGCTTGCATTAAAAAAATTAACAGGTTGTAATTTACAGGTTCAAAGGAGACTGTGCACTCAGAAAAGTCAATATTAAGTAAGAAAATAGAAACAAGATTTTATAGACGACACTTTGTTTTTCTTTTCATGTATATTACAAGTAGATATAGAAGTGTACGGTAAGACGGAATCATAAACGTAGATCTCAAAATGTAGCAATCGATCGCTACTTACTGATTACCTACCAAGTACTGATGAAAGCAAATATTAAATAAATAAATACATAAAGTCAACTATCGATTGATTTGTGGCCCAAATTCTATCGAACAACAAAAAAACCCAAGTAGATACACGCGTGTACGGTAAGACATAATCTTAATCACACATCTAATTTTTCATCTCCTGACGTTCCCCATAAAAAAAAAAAAAAAAAAAAAAAAAAAAAAAAACACTCAGCCGAAGCTTCCTCTGCCACATGTAGCCTAGCTCCCATGGAAATTCATTTCCCTCGAAACTGCCAATAAAATAACCGAGCGATGAAAGAAAAACGGCCACAAGCCCGCGCGGTAAGCACCTCTCGTCCAACATCGTCACTACCACCTAGCTTGGAAGACAAATTCGCCCGGAAAATCCTTCGCACCGGCGAGGCTCCAAGTACACCCATAAAATCCAGCTGGCGCGTATATACCTTCGTCCCCTAAAAGCCGACAGCAGCGTACGCAAATTCACCCCCAGCCCCTTGAAATTTCGTATTATTATTTCACCGGTACTGCCCTACTCTGCGCAGGTGTAAGGCACTCGCGCGATACCACGTACAACACGAAACAACAAAAGAGCTACGTCGGACTCGGGATTTTCCTGTTTCCCTCCCTCGTCACGCTAATTTGGTACTACTGGACGTTCACGCAGCCGGTGTTTCCGTGTGCGTCGCTTCCATGGCAACTGCCTTTACCCTCGCGCGGTTAACTGACAGCAAACTCACTTACACGGAGCCGGCCCAGCGTATAATCGCTCTATCTTTGGACGCTGGGAATCAGTGCCTGTATAATTACACGCAGGTATACACTCTGGCTTTTCTTCGAGCACACCTTTGGCCTTCCCTTAGTGGTCGGCGCAACACATTTTCGAGAGATCAGCGATAAATGAATAAACATAATTAATGGTAATGAGCCCGAGCGTAATTTACAACGCGCGGTAGGTACGGTACGTACAGCAGGAGAACGATTTTTTTTTTTTTTTTTTTTTTTTTGCGCGTTTAAAACGCCTGTATGCAGATTCAGGGATGTGCAAGAGAAAAAAAGGCGTTCCTTAAGTACGCCGCTGAGAAATTAGCCGATTTCTTATCGCTGCACGTGCATACGCGTGGACGAACAAGCTGCTATCGAGAGAAAATTACGTAATTTCGTGCGCTGGGCGTGTAATTTTCCCCTCCCCCTTCGCGCTGGCAGGAAGAGAATAATCAAGTTATAAGCTACAGGCAAGAGTTACGTGTTGTTGTTATTATAACGTGTAAGGGTGTATACGTACCCGCCATCACCGATATCTCAATTGGTATTAGAAAAACATCGAGTAGTTTATTTGCTTGTATTTTCAAATTGGTAGTGTCGAGTTTCTCAAATCAAGACCAATGCGACCAGCGCAAAATTAATATCCTTGCACGTCTTAACGGGTCGATCTGCGGATTAATGAAAAGCAAAAGAGAAAAATCGCGCCAACGTGACACGTTCCGCACATAATCGATGCGACCGGCCTGGCGTGTATATAAGGCCAGATTACGGACACGCGTCCCAAAAAGTCCCCGTGGCATCTCAATCGCGAGGGGGTCTTTTCATTTTTTTGCCCAGCCAACAAAGTACACACACACGCGGCCATTAATATTTCCCCGAAGAGAAGATAAATAATTTATAGGCGCACTTTGCATAATTGATTTATTCATGTTTCCCGATAGAGGCCCCAGCTCATTATGCAAAATCGCATTCACCTGTATACAGTGCGCGCGTCGGAGTATACAACCCCCCCTCCAACCACCTCTTGGAGAAAAACGCGATGGCCTGCTGCGGACGTTTTCAATCTCTCTCGTTTGGTACTTATAATACGGAACATCGAGAGGGGGCTGCGTAGAAAACGCAGAGATAAGCGCTACGAGACGGGAAGCCCAGACGCTGCAGTGTATACCTTGCAGTGGCAAGTGGACAAAATTAAACGAACGACGCGGAAAAAGGGACGAGACGTGAATCCGTAGAGGAGGAGGGGGAGGGAGAAAAGAACCGGGGAGCTTTCGTGACGTTCACACGTTATACCGTATACTCCGTGTGCACAAGAGAGTTGTGTTTTTTGTGCTTTCGCGGCGTTCGAGCTGTTTATCCTTCAAAGAGCCAATTCTAACGCGTTAGTTCGACATCACGCGATCGAGGGCCGATGCACGAGCTCTCGATTTAAACGAACGTATAATACCTATACATGTATAGCCGGGGAAATGAACGATGGTAATAATCGGTGGTGGGGCTACGGAAGATAGAGCCCCATCAAGACGTGTACGAGGAGCAGTTATCGCCTCGGATAATCTGGCTACTAGTAGCTGCTGTTGTTGGCGAGCATCGCTCTCGGACTTAATTTAGCTGCATCGCGCGTACACACAACAACCATTTTCGATTGATCCACGAAGGAGAATGAAAAAAGGCTCGGATGCGTGTGTACTTTCGCACGCTTCGAGTAATTACTATTCGCAATTACTTATCGCATTGAATTGCGAGCTATCGGTTAAAAAGGGAAAATGGGCTTTTTGAGGAGGAAATAAAAGTCCGGAGTTTCCTCTGCAGGCATATTACACCTTTTAATGGAGCGTCTTTCCTGTTATGCAGTGAAGTTATCGTCAATCTCCATCTGCTCGACCGCAATGATATTCACGACGGCGTGACTAATATTTCACTTGCGTTCGACAAAGCATAAACCGTTGAATGGGTGTACGACCGAGCTGAGCGCTAAGGAGCTGCAGCTCTGTTCTTTCAAATATTTGCACTGCGCACTGGTGTATATGTATATTTCTCCATCCTCCCTCCCCCCCCGATGCCGTGCGTATACCCTTTGGGTAAACTTGAGCTCGGCAAGTTGAGCGCGATAAACCAAGCACACGCGCGTCCCGCTCAGATATGGGGATACCTGCACCTCTGCTCGCCCGGTGTATAGTATGAACGAGTGTGCGGCAAGAATTTCTCGGAGCAATTCGTTGCTTGCGTTTGCACTTTCTTCGTGGAATATAATTGCCCGAATAGAGCTCAAGCGATAATGGAGTGCGTGTGTGGTCTTTTCTTTCTTTTCTGTTTTTTCTCATCTACGCTTTTCATTGCGAAGGAACTTTATTCTTCCGTTTGTTTGAGAGAAGAAAACGTAAAAGTAATGAAAAATTGATGTAGTTGGGGTAAAAAGGGTAAAAACACGATCATCGTTAATCACGTTTTCATCGTACTTTTAGCAGTAACGTCCAATCTCCAAAAGATCAGTCGTGCGCGTGGATAAGATTTTCGTTTGTAAGTAAAAAAAATTTTTTTTTTAACACATTAAATTTACCATTTTAATCAAAAACCGAGCCGAAACTTTAACACACGGCACCTTAGACAGATTTCCTTCTTACAAACACGTACACAAGACTCTCACTTGCCGGTGTATCCCTCCGGTATACCTGAACAATTGAGAATGAATCGCACTCGGTATATCGGCACATACATCGCGCTTAACAAGTGTATCTTCGCACTCGGCAATTTCGCCGCTTAATCGAATCCCAATGTGTACACCCATCGCAATCTGCGGCGGCAAAACAAAAGAACACCAACTCATCCTTTCCTCATCCAATAACCCAAGAGAGAGAGAGAGAGGAATTGCTTCCATTCCGATGTTATAGGCCCTCGTTGCGTGAAAAAGAAAAAGAGATCACCCGAGCGGCTCTCATAACTCTTCCCCCCCCCCAGGAGGATACATACAGGGTACTTCTCCATAAAAACGCCGCAGCGCGTGTATGGGCTCGCATTACTAGGGGGCTCTCCGATTGACTCGTTCTTCACTTACACGTACATTAGGGTGTACATCGATACGCGCTACCCATTTGTCCAGGTACCCCTTATATAACGTAAACGGCAGAAATAAAAGCAAACGACCCCCCTTTAGCGCGCAAACTCTGAGGACCCGACATGTCAGCCGATCGACGTTTTATCGATGGTCGCGCGCGACGGATTAGCGCTTCCCTGTAAACCGGTGATTTAAGATGGTAACGCGAGACGGAAATGATTTAATCCGCTCTTAGGGGGGAAGAGAAACAAGACAAGTTTACGGAGCGAACTTGCGCCGCGTACACGACGATATACTGTTTTATGTTAATATCCTCCGAGGCGCTAGCCCCCACGACATCTGCTTTTACAACGTGTGCACGATAAATCATATACACCTATGCTCGCGGGCAGTGCTCTGTAACTGGTTTTTTCGTTGTTTTTTTTTTTTTTTTCCTCCAATCGACATCTCAATGATGAAACAGCAAAGTTCATCTCTGTGAAATATTCAACGACGGCTTCCCTCTCTTGGAAGCGTCGTTTTTGAGCCTCAGCGAAAGAAAAAGAGTAGGGCGGGGCGGAGAGGAATGAGGGGGGCAAACATTGTTATCACCGCTCGCCAAGCTGTTGGTTGTTCCGGGAACAGCGAAGCCGGAGTAATAATTGAAGCCCGCGCGGCGCCATCTCCTCCTTGAATTTTTTCAAGCGAAGGGAAAAAAGGGGGAGAGAGACGAAAGGAGCAAACAACGCATGCATACCCGGGGGCGTAGGTGGTGGTGTCTTTTATCAGAGGATAAGTACGTGTAGCCGGCGGGGGTATTTCCGAACCCTAAGCGCGTCCGGCTAATAAAGATATCGGTACAGCAGAGAGTAGGTAGGTAGAAACATTCGAGAGCTCGGCTGATCCGCCGTGGAAATGAATGAACGCAAAAAAAAAGCGGGGGTAGGAAAGGGAAAGAAGAAAGAGGAGGGAAGGAAAAAACACTGAGGGCTGCAGGAAGGAGTCTCGTTTCCGCATAATATCCCATTGGTCATAAATCAAGCCGATTACCCTCTCCCTCCTATTTTTTTTTTTTTTTTTTTTACGGCGACCACCTTTTTGTTCCTTTTTATCTCAAAAACGCCGCCGAGTTGTTTTTCTTCTCTCGCCGCACCGGAAGGGGAACTCTGGGCACGCACGCGCGAGCCTTTAAAAGGACTTTGACACGGTGCGCCGGCAGAGGTGCCATTTGTCATTGCTCTCAGTTCCTGCTTTTTTTTTTTTTTTTTTTTTTTTTCAAGTGCTAAAACGCGAGGAAACGCGTTTTTCCGTCGCTGCACTTCTCCAAAGAGATGGCAGAATGGTCGAATGTTAACAGCTTAGTTTTATTTTTCCTTCCACTGTTGACCAACAGGGGCTAATATCGAAATACTACATTAATCCTGTATACAAAAAAAAAAAAAAAAAAAAGCAATAATCGTGAACTCTCCAAATGGACGTATTAAAATAAAATGGCACGATAAAAATAATAAAACGAGAAAAATGTATAAATGGGAAAAAAAGGTCCCCGTGGGTGGTGGTACGGTGACAGAAGCGGTGCCAGTGTAGGCTATCGCTGCTCGCTCGAACGTGATCGGAATGCAATCGGACGGCGGAGGTGGCAGCAGACGGAGGCAAAGTTCAATCATAAATCCGCGCTTATCGGGCCAATCGGCGACGACGATCAACATCAGGGAAATTTTCCAGCGTCTCGTTACGTTTCCACCTCTCGTATTCTCTTTTCTCCCCCTTTTCTCTTTATGCTGTACATAAAGTACAATGAACGCGCGGCAGCAGTCCCGGACTCGGCGGCGCTTATATAGGTGCCATTTTTTTTCTTCCAGAGTTCCCTTTGCACTTACCCGGAGTCCCTGTAAAGTTTCGCACACAAAGTTCGCTAGTAAGTCGCGCGGAACTGGAACGCCGGGATGAATTCGGTGAAAATTTAATAACTTTCTTCCCATTTTTTTTTTTCCTCCCGTCCCTCTTCTATGAAAATCCAGAGCTCGGCTAGAAGATCGCCTGAAACAGCACCACAATAAGACTCTCTTTTTGATCTTTTCTCGAGCATTGTTGGAAAATTTCAATGTATCTGCCGTATGGGGGGGAGGAAAAAAATAATAATTCACCTCCTTTTAAAAAAACTGTTGGCCATGGCCATTTGCGGAGCATCCAAATGCACCAACGGCCCGACTTTTCAGCGGACAATCGGACATCTCGAGGAATTTCACGGCCTTTTATTTTTCTTCTTCGATGGAAATTCAAAAAACGAGCACCAAAAGGGACGAACGCCAGGAGAGGAAAAGAGCAAAGTTTCAAAGCCGAAGCAGAAGAAAGGGGGGGGGCGCTCTCGAGCATAATTTGGGGGTGCGCGAGGGCAAATGGTCCACACAGAGCCTTTTCGCGGAGACCAGCGGCGGAGCCCTCGAGAGGAAAGTTATCGTTGAATGCAACGATAATCGCGAGTCTGGCGCGAGAATTTCAATGTTATTGACTCTCTCTCTCTCTTTAGCCCCATCAAACGGCGCGGCGTGCCTTGGAAAACTTTTGACCCGATAAACTTCCCCCCCCTCCCGCTATTCAATGCTCCGTTCGGAACGAAGGCTGGAAAAATATATAACAAGAGGCCCAGAAGGGGGATGAATAATAAAGAACCGCGGGGTCTCTGAAATTCTCACGTAGCACATCCGACACGCCGATTTTCTTTCAAAAGATCTCGAAATCGTATACCTACAGGGATTGTTTGAAAATTCGACTGTTTTGACGGGAACGAAAAAGGAGAAGGGGTAAACAATCGAAGCGTCCTCTTTGCGATCGCAAAAGTCCATACAGGTATGAATTTGCATGTCCCTGCGGGTCCATGCATGCGTATCGGCGCCTCCCGAGCGATACGAGTGTGTTATTTCCATGGGATTTACCCGAGAGCGCCGATCTCTATAAGCACACGCGCGATGCCATTTGTGGGCGGGTGGGTGCGCAGTACAGCGAAGCTAGATGGAAACAGAGCGAAAATAGTCGGGAGGATAAAAAGCCGCGTGGGAGCGGGAGGGAGGGAGGGGTCGGAAGATAAAGGCTCGAGTCAATGGAGCGCTCTGGGCAAACAACGTACACCGTGACCCATCAACAGAATAGAGAAAGAAGGGGCGGGTGGGGCAGCACACGTTTCGCGCATGCAAATGGAGAGCCGAAAAAGCAGGCTCGATTCACCGGGAGGCAGAGTGTTGTGTATGGACGAAAAAAAAAAAAAAAAAACATATCGAAAGGGACTCTCGAGGAGGAAAAAGCAGCAGCTCATCGAGTGCGATGTTTGCGTATCGGTAAATCGCGGCGTTGACCAGGTTTTTTTTTTTTGTTTTTTTTGTTTTTGTTTCTTGTTTTGTTTACCTCTCTCTGGTTCCAGTGCGTGAGAAAGAAAGAAAAAAATAATAAAAGAGACACTCTGTTTTTGCGCGTCGGTGTTATCGGATCCGTTCATTGAGCGCGATGCAGTATATTTCCGTGCATTATTGTTTTACGTGTCGGTTGATTAAAGGGGGGGCAAAGTGAGAAATTCCGCGTATTCGTCAAACACATCGAATACGACACTGGCAAAACTCGTTGAAGCCATGCTCATTTGAAACCAATATTTTTTTTGCAGGACAACGAGGGAATTGTTATTTTCGCGTCCCTCCCACATTGATGGAAATAACGCACAAATTAGAAAATAACGAGTATCAGGCCAATAACTCTCGAAAAACACGTTATTCTATATAATTGTACACAATTATTGGGCACCTAACGTATAAATAACATTATACAATTCACATGAAAGTGTAACGGCGGAATCATGTTTTATTCACCCGCTTGTATCCCGAGACGTTTATCTCCGTGGATCCACATAAATAATAGGTGATGTATACATATGAGCATCGATCCATATAGTATAGTCCAACTGTACGTGTATACCGGGAGGCGCACTCCCACGAAACATAAATAACGAGATGAAAAGGGCATACCTGTGCTTACATCCCACTTACATCCTCCTCATTACACGTCCATGCCTATACGTATATTATATACCATTTGGCCAAATAATAACATCTCGATAAGTTACGCAAACGAGAACGAGTCGTATCGGATACAATTTATCGGCAAGCAATAACGAGTTCCTTAAAAAAAGAAAAAAAAAAAAAAAAGAAACCGTGGGCGTGCTATATGTACACGTAGTAACCAACGCGCCCCATTGAATTTCCATGTCGAATAGCTCGAGGGTACGTACACGCGCAACATCCCTCCAGCCACTTTTTTTTTGTCCAGAGTAAACAATCGAGAGAAAGATGAACACACATATATATATTATGTATATGATACAAAAGGCACGGCTCACCGCGAGGTACGCAGGTAGGCAGCGGATGGTCCCAGCCGTCGGCGGTGCAGGTGAGTATCTTGTGGCCCTTGAGCTTGCGACCCTGCTCGCACGAGTAGATCGTCTGGAGCGAGCCGTCCTCGAGTATCCGCTCGCGCACCGAGCCCCATTCCGGCGCCTCTATCTGCGGACACTTGCATTCGACACCTGAAACCAAATGAAATGTCGTTAACAAAACAAAATGATTGTTGACATGGTGTCCAACGCACCCACTCATTGCTACAGTATGTCAATTAAAAAAATACAGCCGGTCCCTTTAATAATTACCGATCACCCGCGATCATATAGGCTTCGTGATTAATTCAGCCACTCCCACGCGCGCAAAAGCACCAGCGCCGAACAAACCTCGGTAATTGCCGGGGTGTCGGGCAAACTAATCATCGCTCCGTATAGGTGCACCATTATGGCGACATAGCTTTTTGGCTTCCTTTTTTTTTCTATTGTCCATATACCCCTTTGGGTTTCCATTAATCAACCGGGCCCGTGGACGAGTTAAATTTAGCTCTCCGACCTACAGGCCTGTCCTTCTCGAAAGCCATCATAGAAGGGGTAACGTCCGAAATTGGGACAATTTTGGTCGCTCCGCGTTACGTCGTCGATCATGATGGTGGTGATGATGATTAATTGTTACATTTAACTCTGTTCATCCCATGGTCGTGCGGGACTAGAAATTCGAAGCGACTTCCAATAGTGCTTCGATGAATCCATGAAAAAAAAGGGCAAGTATTAATTTGTATGAAAGCGACAAATCGATGCTGCGTAACTTGCGACCACAGCGGGCAACGGCGTAATCCTCGATTTACCCGCACGTGCGTTAAGTAAATCCGCAGAAAACCACGCGAGTGCCATAACATCCCCCCTCGACCATTTTCATCCAATACCCGTAATTACACAGCGCCGGAGCCACAGAGCGCGTTGGCTGAATTACGGATGCGCATACCATCCTCCCCGGGAGAGGGTGTACAGCTAAAAGGCCGAGGGTCGTCCCTTCGAGAGCTTTCCCCTCCATCTCCTCGCGGTCGCGTCGTTCTACATCACAAAGTCGAAACCATCGCTAAGTATACACATGTGTGCGTAGTACTTACCTAAGAAGGGAGCATATTTTTTGCCCCCATCCCCCCTCTTGATCGTATACACATACATACGTGAGTAACCTTTGACCCTTTTGACTATACATGCTCGAGTGTATGGACACGCGTTACAGGCCAAAGGTACCTATATATATGTACACCTACACCTATACCGTGTCTAGTTTATTTCACAAACATTACAGCTCGCGAGCTCGGGTGCAACGTGTGGGTATATATGTACGTACATATCCTAGGGTGCGAGCACGAAATTTATATCCTCGGTTGCGCGGGTGTGCGGTAAGCAGTGCGCGCGTGCGGGCGAGGTTAATGTTGGCCCCTTGTCGAAATTTGCATGGGGAAATTTTGAATTTTAAATCTCACGTCTACAGCTGCGCGGCTTTAATACGCGGGCCGATTTTTATACGCCCACAAGGTATTCGTTACACGCGCACTCTTGACCCTATGCGCGATGTGAATTCCGCGCAAAAGAGAAATACCAATTGTACCTATAAGTTTATTGTAATGTACGAGGTGGGCGCGTATTGTTTGGCGGATAAACGAATTCACTGCATCGGAGTACAGCTTAAAAGGAAGGAGATACTTTGAACAAGTATATACATATATATATATATATATATATGCGCGTGGATGGATGATTACTACTAGTGGATTTTTAACATTGATGTGTTTTTATTTACAAGTAACAACAAAAAATAAAAAAAAGTCGTGAAATAAAGGTTTTTGCAAAGTGGTAAAATTAAACTCTCCGAGTGTGGGTGCATGACGCAAATTACATCCCTGCATGTACGTGTAGCCGTTCAATAACTTTTGTAGCACTTCGATCTCCACACCAGCTAACGTAACGAGCCATCCGACGGGTAAACCCTAGACGAGGCACACTTTGTCGCGCTTCCTGGGCATAATCGAACGCCAAATGCGTGTATACGTACGTCTCCTTAGCTCCTGTAAGCTGAAATTGAGTGTGTGTGTGTGTGTGTGTGTGTGTGAGAGAGAGGCGGTTAATTAAAGTTGGCGGCCGCAACGAGTCAAAACGCATTGCCGGCACTGCAGTCGATCGTCATTTCCTCGAGAGCAGAGAGCCGCGATTCCCGTTTTCCTTCGCTTCGACGAGCCCATCGTCGCTCCGCTCGCTCTACCGAGTTGCAAATACACGCACCCAACATACCCAATGAGTTCGCGGGCGAGGAAACTCGTCAATTTGAATAATCGAAAAGCTTATACATTCGCTACGAATCGATCGAACGCGACAATTGCAGCCGATTCGACGTATACGGTATACATATATGCACAAAGTGACGCCGAGAACAGGGGGCAAAAAAAAAAAAAAAAAAAAAAAAACTAACAGACAGAACGTCGGGTCGGGAGCAGAGTTCACGTGCACTTGATTTAACAATAATTCATTCGGTTAATGTTTCAACCGAATGTGGCGTTGCTATGTGCAATCGGATGTACCTACGTACCGTGCGGATGCACCCCTCATTGCGCGACAGTGGCAGAGTGTATTGTATATGTCACATTATACGCCCTGCTACTCTGATTTCTGGCACGTGTGTTTCGTGTATCTATATACTCCCACTTGAAAATTTTTATGTGTGGTTGTGGTGACATTGTCAGCGCGAAAATGTACACTAGAAAAAAAAAAAAGGTTTGCGGAAAACCGGATCACGAATTTATATAGCAAACGTGGGCGTGGGTGTATATCGCAAGCCCAAAAATTCATTTGAAAGGGTCGGCATGTAAATTGCTACACGGTATATCCGAGCATTCGAAATTGACGCAGCAACTTTGCGTTTTTGTACGCGTCGAAAGCTTTTGGACATACACAACCTAGCCCTGCACGCCTACACCTGCCTTTTTCTTTCTCCTTTTACTCTCATATTATACACACGTACACCTTGAGAGAGCGGGAGTGTGAGCGGACTAATTGAAATTCCGCATTAAAATTCAGCCATAGGACCAAGAGAAAGGCGCCGGCGTCGTGTCTGCCGGCATTAATCCACCGATTGAATTACCCTTCGCGACGACGACGCGTTTCCGAGTACAGCTGCTGCGGCAGCAAGTCCTTCTCTCTCTCTCTTTTTTCCATTTTTTCGTTCTCCTTTTAGTCACCTTTTTTTCCCGTCCTTCAATTTTTTTTTTTTTTTTTTTTTTACTAATATAGCATTCGTCTCGAGCAGTGTTGAAAAGCCGCTTCCTCTATCCATTCGTTTTTCTCAACTCGGCAAATTTGCCCTCCTAATTTGTTTGCCCAGACCGGATTCGCGGGATTACATTGTCCTCTGGTGCTTGTGACGATTTCCGTTCCGTTTTATTGTCATTTATTTTTTTTTGTATATACACCAGAAATTTGGAAAAACAAAAAATATTTACGATAAAAATCGGTAATCACGAAAGTTTTGCTAACGAATCATTTATCGTCATGTTCGTGTAAAATAAATTTAATTAGAAAAATTCGTATGAAAGCTGAAACTCAATATTTCAAACTTCTCGGCAACTGCAGCACCGGTGCTTCGAAAGTAAAACTTTCCAGCACCAGTTCCACGGGTATATTAGTTTCGCGTGATGGTCCCCCCCCCCCCCAACCATGTACGACGACGATATTTTTATTACGTAAAAAAGTTCAACTTTTACCCTCGCAACGTGACACGGTGTATGGTTAGTATTAATTAAAGTTACGATGAGTTGCATTTAGACAGAACGCAATGGTAAATGTCGCATTCAAAGTTGATCTCCGATCGGCAATTCATCAAACTAACCGATTTTCATCAACCATAAGTGCACGTCCCGAACGAATGAAAAAGTAAATGGAAAGAAGAGACGAAAGGATCAGAGAGCTCAATTCGACGAAGGTATATAAACAGATGGGCGAAAATTATTGCCGATCGATGAGAAAATCGACCCTCACCATACGTATAGACGCATAAACTTCTTACAGTTGGCCATGAATCGAGAACGTACATGGACAAGTGTACATATACGTATTTGCCCCGGCTACCGCTGCTACTGACATCTCAATCCCGTCCAGTACTTACAGCCCATTCTCCTCCCTCCCTTTCCTTTTCTCTTCTCCCGTACAATGTAGATGATTTTCTTCGCGTACGACGCGTATACGGTAAAAGGGATGTCCGAGAGATATATTACATGCTGAATGAAGATGCATTTTTTTTTCCTGATCTCCTGCACGTGCGTGATTGGGTACATTTCTTTTCTCCCAAACGCCTCTTTTTTTTCGGCGCTGTGTCAACAATGCTAATGGGCCGGGTTCTCGGTCCCTCCCAATTTCTCTCGCGCCTTTACGAGTTAAGCCAAGAGTTGGAGGAGAGAGAAACAAAGTATACGTATGTATACACAAGGACCGCTCGCTTAGTCCTGTTTTTTTTTTTTTTTTTTTTTCTTTTTCTTCTCCCAGGACGGACAGTTTGCCGAGGCGAAGGTGGAATTTTTCTTCTGGGACTCTTTTTTTTTTTTTTCGTGGCTTTTGCGACCCCCAAGGCTCAACAGAACCCCGAGTAGCGATAAGGAAATATTTTTCCCCCTACCGCCGCGACCCTCCGACTCGTAACTTACTCCGACGTCGCTGAGCTCTCGCGTGCGGCATATCACGTATATTATTATCATCTGCTCTAAGAGCTGATAGCCTTTGTGGAGTGTAAGCGCGCCGAGGGCGTTTTTGAACGAAACGTCGCGCTTTATTGCGATTTTCATACGTTTTACTTTTTTAGCGTATTGTACGTACGGGGGGGAGGGGACCGACGTTTCATAAAGCTGCTCTTTGCCTTTTCTCTCTCCTTCTCTTGATTATTTATCCTCCGGTGGATGTAGCGAGACTTTCAATGGTCTTTCCTCTCCGAAATAATGTAGTGCCGGTGCAACTTCTCAAAGTGGGGGTTGTATACACTTTTCACCGATTTGGGGCCCTCTTGGGGTTCGCCTAAAAACTGAGTTGCGCAAAGTTTAAAAAATACGTCCAAAGATCCATGGCCATCGGCCGGAGAGTTTGCCGAGATCAAACCAGGGCACATTGTCATTAGGAAAAGTCATTACATCTCGGGACGAAAAGCAGAGGCCTCCGGGAGATCGGTGTCGGTTGGACGCGCCCGGGCTTTTACGAGCGTATACAATAGACCAGCGATTTACCGGCTATTCATCAGCTCGTTTTCTTGTTTCTCCCACTCGATCCATCTCTTGGAGGAGTGGAGTTTAAATTTTTCGTTGCTTCTTGATCGACTGTAATTACAAGCATCGAATGTGGGGCTCGGCGAAGGAGAAGCAACCTTTTCTAGGTGTGTTCGACACAGTGCACGATGAGTCGAGTACGCGTATATTATCTCTCTTCTCCGGGAGAGCAAATATTTGCCAAAGAGAGCGACGGACCTCGGAGAAGGTCATCTCTCACGGCGCCGGCTCGTGTGTGCCGATGGGGAAAGGACTCCTCGTCCCTTTATCCGTCCGACGCGCGCTTCTCGACACGGGGTCGAGTTTCGGGGATTTTCGTATACGAGGGACGTCGTCTATTTTTCCCCACCTTTTGCGTTTTCACGTTTTACAGTTGGAAAGCGACAACCATAAATGTATATGTACTTGTCGAGGCAATCGAGGAGAGTAGATTTTCCGATGGAAAACTCGAGCAAAAGAGAGAATAAGGATCTCCCGTGACTCGCTCCACTGCTTTATCATTCGAGCGCTGTATAATATACCGAGCAAGACGTTTGAAACAAATTTATCTCTTCCACTCCGTACTCCTTTTTTCTACTCTCCTGCCGGCTTTTTTTTTCATACGCATACTTTGTACGAAAAAAACTGGAGCAGAAAAAAGAGAGAGAACATCAAAGTATATATCACTCCCCGGAACTTTCGCGAGCAAGTCGTAAAGGACATATTTTTCTCTCTCGTATATGTATACGGCTCTGGCTGCAATTGCGCGACTTTTAATCCAACTCCTCGGTACTTACAGGCCATTGTCTTAAAAAAAAAAAAAAAAAAATTTCACCCGTGGGATGAGCATTATCGCGGAGAAACTAAAGTCACGAGTGTATAAATATATAGGGACGCAATCGTCGAACTTGAGTAGCAGATACAAGTTGAGCGTAGCAGGTGTTGCACCAAAGTTCCCGGAGCGCGTATCTACAGCTTCGTCCCGTCGAAACACTGCAAACGAGATTCCGAAAGCAAATACATACGAATCATCCCATTCCAAGTTCGGCAATCGCATAGTCTCGGTAGAAGCAACGTTACCCCTCCCTCTCGCGTCGATCCATGTCGAGCCACGCGTGAAAGCTCTACTTTCTTCTTTCGCGAGTGTCGTCCGGTACATCCAGCGCACGAATCGGCAAAAATCAAGGAGTTATGTCGATACAACCAGCTAACGTATATGTATACTCTCGTTTCTGCCGTCCCTTTGCCGTGGTGCACGCGTAGGTGTATATAGTCATACGTACATACACACAGGCCGAGACTGTTATTTGTATACGTATATATATGCATGCATGTATATTATATGGGTAAATAGGCCAGACGTTGCGGTCGGTCAATGTATAGGGTATAACAAGCAGCTGCGACAGTGGTCGGACGTATAATGTTTCGAGCTGTTGACTCGGACGCTGACGGACACACGTGCGAGAGGATACCGATATTTACCCCCTGCGGATGAGTGCGTTTATTGATGGGTATACTGTTTTTGGAAAGAGAAAAAAAAAGCTAGACGGTGGAAACGAAATAATCAACGTGACTCGTTTGACGTAAGGGCCAAAGAGGTGACGTCAAAGGGTCCAATTAACGAGATGGGGGGACCCAAGGTGAGCTAAATCAGTGCAACGCGACACAGGGCCGAGCACGAGTATCTCCCAGACGCGCCATTAGTCTCCCACCCGTCAATAAAAGCCTCATCCCTACACGATACGAGATATATATCGAGCTAAAGCTATCAAGTATCGCGCACAAGAGGGAAGGGCTCGACAAATTGAAGGGACGAAGGGGCTGGAAGAGCGTCACCTTACTCCGTCCATACCAGATGACACAGGAGCGTTTACGAGGGACACTCTCTTTTCTCGACGCCCATCAGGCATTGATGAGAGGACGTTAGGGCTCCCTCCGCTCCTGGTGTATGAAAGCCCCCCGGGGCCGGGGGGTGTACCTGCACCGAGCGCCTAAATTATATATACAAGGAGCTAGGGGCTATGTGTTGTACAAAAAGCGCGCCTTGGCTCGAAATTAATTGAACGTGAAAATCCAACAGGGCAATCCCCCTTGTGCAACAGTATACAAGTTACGAAATATAAATATCACTTTTCTTCACTGGGAGTGGTGTTTTTCGTCTTCGGATCTTCCGTTGGCACTCGACGCAGCTCGCAGCCGAATAGAAAGGCGAGTGGGCGAAAAACTGCTGGAAAGGGGTGTAAAAACGAGGGGAGTTGGGTCTGCTCTCCGGCACGTAGTTTACCTCCCCTTGACGGTGCCTTCGGTATGGAAAAACACCGATTGCATCGTTTCTGGAATATCAACGTGCGCCTCCTCCGGAATTAGTCGCGACGGCGATGTCTGTCGCCCTCGGGAATTTCCATATTACCCCCGCTAATCAGGCATCCAGACGCGAAATCAGCTAACAACGGTACCACTGCTTGCGCCATGGACGAAATCCAAGGGAGCGAGAAATCGATTACAACCCGAGAGAGAGAGAGAGGAATGGAGGTAGACTGCGTCTAGGTACAGAGCTGATGTATATCTCGTCACCGCATCGCGGTTGCCGCTTCGCCCCCTTTGGTGAGCATCCGGAGGAGGCTGCCGGCACGTGTATCCAGAACGTGTAGCGCGTATATTGTGTAACTCTGCTTTGCGGAGAGGGAGGGACCGGCGCTTGTATGACGCGTATAGTCCTCCAACTGCGGGGCTCGTCCGGCGTGTCTGCAAAGTTCTGCGGGCCGAGGTTGCAGGGGAAAGGAGCAAAGTGCCGGATGAGCTTTGCTCTGGCTTTCCGAGTTTTTCCTCTTTTTTTTTTTTTTCAACTTTCATTTCTGTTTTTGAGAGCAAAAGTTACGCTTGCGCCCTGAAATTGCGCTCCGCGATTATATATGTACACACATGTGCAGTGGACTGAGTTGTCACCACCGTTTTGCCGTATACCTTTTGGTGTGCTCATGCAGTGAAATGTCGTGTGCATGCGGTCACGAAAACTCCATAATGAAACAAAAAAAAAAAAAAAAAAAAAAAATGATCAAACCCTCGTAACGGAGCAGATCTCTCACTCCGAGTTGTTTGGCAAAAACCCATTTGCAGTAGTCTTTTATTCGGACGACGTAACATCTTGCAACAGCGCGATTTGCATGGACCCTCCGAGCTGTGGATGTATATAATATATGTATATGTAAATACTTTTTGTATTTCCCAGAAAAATATCTCGCACCTTTCCGCATACCAAGAGCTCACACCCCCACGGTCCTGCTGAATTTTAGGCGCTACCTCGTCAAGTGCTTTGCACGTGCGCGCGGGAACAATGGAGACGTGTACATATACACCAGCAGCAACGAGGAGGAGAAGAGATGGGTAAATGGGGGCGTGCCAAGTACATTATGATAATACATGCTACGGGGCCCGGGTAAATGTTTGCTCACCCATTCCCCGTGTCGATATCTCAATGAAAAGCGATGAGTTTCATAATGGATAACGATGTCGAGAATGCGTCGATATACGTTGATCATCGTCAGGAGCTTGGGTTCCTACATGAATTTTCATCTTTTTCTCAATGTAGATTTTCGCCTGTACAGAGACGCGGTCGCGATATTAAAATAAGCTGTAGATAAAAAAAAAAAAAATAACGTGTACGTCCGTTATATATTAATATACCGATACATAATATTATCTCTGCGTGTGTTTGCTCGTTATAGATCCGCATATAGGCACAACTAACCATATGCCTATACGTTAGTGGTCTAAATTGTGTGGTGCCCACGTTGCAGCTAATTGCGAAAGGTCAAAGTTGATATTTACCAGAGTTGTTTGTATCTTGGTTAACGATAATCGGTCGATCGCACTCACGATCGGCAATAAAATACATTGATTAATCAACCGCCGCACCTCAAATTCACCCACGTACTGCACCCAAAGTAACAACAACGAGTGAAGGAAGAAAAATAAAAATCTCGCTTGTCCGCAACTCGCTGTTCGTCATTTTAAGTGGCTGGTTTTATAATCGTCCCGTCTCGACTTTCATGAATTCAACCGTCCGAGGTGTTGGCAAGAAATACATGTATACGCGGGCAGAGGCAGGAATGAGAAAAAAAAAAAAAAAAAACTAAAAATCGCCGCGAGCGGAGCATTTCAATCAGCCGCTTCAATTTAACTTTAACGCCTCTACTTTGGTTTTTTAATGCTCCTGCTGCTTTCTCCTCTCCCTCTCGTATACACCGGGAAGCAAGATAACATCTCCGAGATCTACCAAAGGGGGATGGTTGGTCCACTTAAAAAAAAGTTCGGGGGGCGGGACAAAAAAATTCGTCCTCACCGAAACGAAATAGCGCCCCGAGAGAGAAATGGCCCCGGCCACTCGGCGATAATGGCACGGTGCTGAATGAATGCGCTCCATTGACCGCGTACGTATACGTACTCTCAATGAGACGATGACGGGATTGACCCTCTCGAGCGCCCGGTTGCTTTTAATTTGCGGTAATTAAGGCACCACCGATCGATTATCGTCCGTGTACGTAGCGTGTGCTGTACATCGACTTCGAGGACCAAAAGATAATATACGCGTGTACACGATACCACGAGTGCCGGGGCAGATGTCGCGTTGTCGTTATTATGGCTCGCTTTCTCACTGTACTCTGTACATTGGCTCTGATGTATTATTGTACATTTCGCGCCTCGAATGCTGTGGTAGCGGACCATTCTCGCGGGAGTATGTATACGATTGATGAAATATTCGCCAAATTCACGAGACATGGCTTTTTTTTTTTTTTTTGCTTCTCCCCCCCCCCAAAAAAAAAAAAAACTATTTGTAAGTGCCATTGGAATTGAGATAAATGATGATGTGCTCGGCCGGTCAATCGGCTCGTTGTTCGTGCCTCCGCAACCCAATTCTTTTTCCACGCTCCTTAATTCATCAGAGTGACTTTTATGGATCGTGCAACACGTCACGCCTCTCGGCTCCCATATATACACGTGTACATCGGAGATCTCCTCGTCAGAGATGAAACGTGCCATTATGTTTTCCGACGCGTCGTGTGAAATAAGAAATAAAGAATGCGTTTGCTCTCTCATCCGTGTTAAAAAAGGCTTACGGTAGCTGCGCGGCGAATCGCGTTGTGAGAACGGAATGGCCAAACGGGACGGGTTAGGGGGTAATAAAACAGGTAAACCGCATACACGCAGAGCAGAGAAACCCGAGAGGGGACTAATTTTCTCTGCGCACGAGGGAGCAAAGAAAAAGATCGAAGGGGCACGCGAGCTAATTGGGGGACCACCCTCCCATCTCAATCAGTGAGCAGAGAAAGAGGGAGAAAAATAGAAACGAGGGTACAACGACAGATATCTCTGGGCGGTTTAATTAACGGTGACCTTTTGCCGTGCATATGTACAGCGAGTCTCTTTTCACCGAATAATGGAGTACCTTGTAGGTTGGACGAGAGTAAAAAAAGGTTGGGGTGGGGCAAAACCGGCGAAATGTATAAAATTGTCGTTGGGGAAACTAGTTGTCAGAGCCGAAAGGAAACGGATTATCGATCTCGATGTACGGCGGTGTGGGTGGACCCTGAGATACAGAGAATTATTGGAAATACCTGGCGCGGAAGATACCAGCAGGGGAAGGGTAATTGAAAATGCCTGGCGGTGGCCTTGATATCCCGATATTTGCCCAATAGGTGCACGCATACAAGTGGCGGGGGACTTATCTTCCCCTTATGTACCCACTTTCGAAATTGGGTCTAGCTCTCTTGCGATCCCGGTCTCCCACACCCCCCGACACCCCGAGAGTCGATGCGCCCCGGTGGGTACTGCATCGAACTGTTTTGAACGAGGAAATTTTTATTGCTCCAGCCACACGAGTACTAACCGCATGGATACTTTTGTATCGTACCCATATTTAATACACTTTTTTGTGGACGGGCAGACACCGGGAGAGGTTTTCAGAGGCGCCACCCCTGCTACGTACGGCTATGCAAGTGGGGTTGTGGAAGGTGCATTTTTTTATTGAAGGCACATCACGGCTAATACGGCGCTCGAAATTGTTCCCTCTCAATTTCTTTCATCTCGTCTCTCGCTCTTACTTATCCGTATATATATATGTATGTTTTTTCTTGCAGTGGCAGCGGCGCCCGTGCCTGTGTACATGTATATACGCAAGTATCCGGCAAAGGGCAAATTGCGCGCTTTGCTCTTTCGAGGGAGCCTCCTTATGCCGAGGTAGAGCGTGGCTGGTGCGAGAGGCAGGAGAGAAGAAGGACGGGCGATGAAGGTGAAGGAAGGAGAGACGGAGGATCTCAAGTTAACTACCGTTCGCCCGCTGTGCGCGGGTTTTATTTTTGTTTTTTTCATTTATTTAAGTAGAGCGTGGCGGCGTGTCTGAGGCGGGAAAAAATAAGTTGTCGAGGGTACGTATGTATATACACTTACCCGACCAGCACCCGGTGTGTACATGCACAAGCGGTACTGCCCGGGAGTTGTTGGTGTGTTGCAAAGCGAGCGCTTTAATTAAACGCGGCGCTGAAAGGGGGAAACTACACCCGGCCGTGCCACGAAGCAGCTGGATTTCGGCGTCGATTAATTTCAGATCGCCGCGCCGCTGTGCCCAGAGTCGTGTACGTGTGCGCCGGCCTACTTGTGTGTAATACTCTGTTCGCTTGATTTCGGGGCCCCTGCGATCTGATGCACTTGCGCCTCTTAATTTTGGTCTTTCGACGCCTCTTTTTTTTTTTTTTTTTTTTTCACTCCTTACAAGTTTTCGGAAGAAACGTAAAATGCAATGCCCGCGACTCTGCAAAAAGTTCAAGGTAACGCGTATGTAGATACTCGTTTGTGCCGTTAATAAAAAATTGTTTTGGTTACGTGTCTACACATTAGTAAAAACTGAATCAATTTCTAAGATGTGTTTCAGAAATGTACACTCATGTATACGATAAAGCAATTAAATTAAATTACGGGAGAAACGAGGCTCCATGAAATAAAATCCATGTACCGTTACGGATGAGGCAAGCTACAATCGATTGGTCAATCAACGTGCCCAAGGAAAGTTTGAAAAAGAAAAAAAGGACCGGAGGTACCCAAAAGTCGGGGGATAACGTGTACACACGTTACGCGAGATGAGAGTAGAAGAAGAAGAAAAAAATGGCAAAAATATGCGCGGTAAGGATAGCGCCCTGCCCGCAAAATCTTTCGAGACAATAATATATACTTACGTACCGCGTCCCCTGTGAGGCTTTTTGTACGTTGTCTCTCTCCCGGTGACGTAAACCAGGACCCTCGAGGAGGCAATCGCCGAAAGGGTTTGACCTTTCCGTTTTCCCAGCCCCCCTTCCCCGGCGAATAAGCACCCGGACGCCCGCCGAGAGCGAGTACGTGATGTTTGTCGAGTCGAGATTCGTGCAAAGATTAGCGATACCCTCGCCCCCGGGGCTCCTTTATCCCCGCAGCTTCTCGGCACATCAGGCCGCGAACAAAACATTTGCGAGCCGATTAAACCCAACTGACAATTCCGTTGAAAATAACGCCACACGCCAAAGTTCTGAATTTGTATTATATAATGGTCACAATGGATTCCTTGAGGTATAGGTAACTGTGAGGGTACCAAACGTTGGATCTCCAATGCCTGAGGAGCGATAAATCTTCCCCGCGATCCTAATTAAGCCCCAAGACTCTCTGTGCCTCACATGTGTATACACATACGGGAGTTTATACGTTAACCATGTATACTTGGATTTATCTCTTTCCTCTCTGTGTGGCTCCTAGATTTTTCTCTCTCTCTCCTCCTATACTATATATACAACATACGCCGGCCCGCTATTTAATCGGCCGTCCATTAGCGAATGCAAATAAATCGCCAAAGCCTTTCCTCGTCTCTTTTCGGATTGCTATATAAACGCGCGCGCTAATATGTAGGCAGAACTGTGTACGTAAATAATATGTATATAGCCGAGGATGGATTTATCACGCATAGCTCAGGCGATGCGGCTGTAGTGTGTATAAAATATATATAATGAACACGGAGCCGTAGAGATGAGACCGAGTTCATCCTGTATCGATAACCCTTTCATCCGTCGATTCTCTTTCTTCGCGCTCTTTTCGGTCACACATGCGGTCCATGGAAGGTTTGTGCTTACGGGGTGAGACAAAATCAACAACGGGAGTACAAACTTACGGCTCCTCCTCGAGCGCTCTGCATGGATTATTATTTGTCTCTCCTTCACGGGTATTAGAGGTATGGATCGAATCCAATCCACATGAGAATGTGTATATGGTACGCCCGTGCGGAAGAACATCCTCGTTTGAGCGTTTATATGCATGTGACGGGAATCGATGGGAAGTGACCGGTTACCGAGGACTATTTTGCAGAGCCGCAGGTATATACATATGTACACCGCCAACTATGTGTAACAAACGAGTCCTCGCGTTCGATCGGCACGAGGGCTGTAATGGTGATAGCGAGCGCATCGGACTCTCTTTGTACTCGCGGGCTCCCTTTCGACGGCACATCGGCCGACTCTCGGGGCTACATCCTATACAGAGTGCACGAGTCGCAACTCCTTTGCGTGTATGTATATATAACCGCACGTCCACCGCGAGGATAACGGATCGTTTCGAAGCACACGTGCCATTGGCCTATAGCTCTGCGCGCCCTCCCCGACTATATCTCCCTTTCATCAGCTCCGGAACCAAAAAGAGGACGGGCGAAAAGGATTGCGTTGGATGGGAAATATTTGAGTCTACTGAATGATCCAAGGACAATTTGTACTGGAGCACGTAAGCCATCGATACGGCAGATCTACTGCTTCGTGTGTGCTCTCTTGCTCTTCGGGAGAGGCTTCGGTATTTCAAAGCTTATATACATGTTTATATTCCGTTTGCCGCTAATATATCAAGCTGCTCTATAAAAGACAATACGCTCATTCCTGGCAGGACGACTTTCATTGTCATTGTTTTTGAGTACACGGGCAGAGCAATAATATTTTATAAAAGAAACCTTTAGCTTGGCGGGATGTATACGTATACTGAATTATGTATAGCTTAGGGTGGGTGGGCGCACACCTACAGCGCGAGAAATGTCACTTTATTATATTACGCGCCGAGAAGGCTATGTGGTCGGTGTACAATATAATATACAAGCTGAGGGAGAGCTGTTTCCGTTGTTATCGGCTCGTTTGGGTTTTTATGCGACTACTCGCGCTGGGTATCTCATCTTGGCCGACTGTGGTCTGGTTTTTTTTTTTTTTTTTTTTTTTTTCTCAATACCCTATCCTACTTGTAAACAACTTGGTATATCGATCCCATCGGATTGTACAGTTTTTTTTTATGAAAATCAAGGCCTCTTTTTTCAGCAAGATTTGGTCAAGCTTTTGCAGACGAGGTGCATTGGGGACAGTAAGTTAATCGTCCTTACTCACACAGTATATGTATACCTACTTACAAGCCTATCTGAATAATGGCCCGACACTCTTGTCTCTACGTCCGTGCAATCGCAGAGCAATAATCGTAAGGGTTTACAGAGACAGCGCGAGTAAGTGTTTCCGTGGCAACTTCTTTATACCGTTTAACACTGGCTTAACTGTATTTTGCACTTTTTTTTTTCTCTCACGTTGCTCAATAAACTACGGATAAAACCGAACCCCTGTAAATGGTAATTTTGGTCCATATATGTATAGGCTCTTTCCTCGTTTGCAGACTCCCTCCGAACGAGAACTGGTCAATCAGTAAATGTATAGCGCGTATGCACCTGTTTGGGGTGACGAGAATTTCTACATGTACGTTCGTATACACGTACGGAGTTTCAACGAACTGGTTATAACGATGGACAGCCAAGGGTAACAAGGACTCTATCGTTACGCGACGGGCAGAAGGACGAAAATGGGCGGTGTAACACGCGTGTTTTGTCCTGGGGAGGGAGAAGTGCTGTTATTTGTTGGCTCGAACTTTTTCTCCAACAAAGTTGTTGATCCATCTCGCCAGGAAAAATATCAACGCAGTGCGCGAAAATTAGCGCGCATTCTCCAGATGCCTGCGCATCGGGGCTGCTCTTCCAACTTTTTTTCAACGCCGCGCAAAACTTCCCGACCGTGCCGAAGAATCTCGGCTACTTTAGGCTCCAATCGGAGAACAGAAAGAAGGAAAAAAAGGCCACGAGAGCACAAACTTTTGATTCCGGAACTCACAGAGCCTTTTGCATGGGAGACAGGCAGCCTCCCGCGACTTTTGGGGTTTTGAGGGAAAAAAACGCCCAGTGGCAATCTCGATCTTTCTTGGACGAGATTCGAAGCCGGAGTTAATTTATCGAGGTAAAAGGTCCTTTTCTTGTACACCCGGGAAGAGAAACTACCCTCACCCTCCCCTTCTCTTCTATCAAAGACTGCGAAACTTTGTCCCGCAAATTCGTTCGTTCGCTCTGCGGATACTCATATATATAGGCCTCTCGTTCACTCTGCTCCCTCGAAAAATTCGAATCTACACCTACAACACTTCACTGCAAGCTCTCTCTCTCTCTCGGCTCTTTTTTTTTTTTTTTTTTTTTTTTTTTTTTTTTTTTTTTTTTTTATTGTTTCAAAGTTCAAAGGTGCACGTGTGTGTGCAACGTCGATGACATGGAAAAAAAAAAAAAAAAAGTTCTGTGCACACACGTAAGTGCACATACGACGTACATAATATACTCTCCGACACCAACCTGGAGTTACGTCCTCGCGTGGCGTCTCCTGAATCTTGTATCGGCGCGTTTTATGGCACTCCATCGCGCGTCATGCGGAGGCTATTTGTTTTCATCCCGTGACGCTGTAAAACTCCTTCCCGAGCACTAAATGATTAACCCCGACGACAGGGCGCGTTACGTCTTATTTACGGCGCCGCTGCGTCTAATTTATTGTCCTGAATCCTTTTTTTCCTTCTTCCTTGCTTTTACGTTCTGCAGGAAATTAAATAATGCTTCGGGCGTACCGGAGCAGAAAAACGCAAATGCATTTTTAAAACTTTTCAAAGGGCGCACCAAATGCGAGAGCAAAGATGTGTGTGCTTCTACCGTTTTCCCCCCGCGATTGTTTCGTTTCGCTGGAAATATCGGAAAAATCATTGTTGCGTTTGCAAACTAACAATGAGCGCCAAAGCGCCAGAACCCGTGTAAAGGGGAGCAAAAAAAAAAGTTTGAAAAGACAAACAGCTTAATGGAGCGCATGAATTCGCAAGGCAGAAAAATAGAGAGAGCGACTTTTCGCTCGGCTAAGCATGCGATACAAATACAAGAAGAAGAAGAAGAAGCAAATACGTTGTACAGTGCACCACGGCTGAATGTATATCGAGTCGTGAAAAATTCACGGGAAGCGCGAGGAGAGAGAAGCACCCGCCAAATGGAAAAGCGCTGTCTGACCCATACTCGGCTTGTACCTCATCCCCCCATACGCGCGACGAGCAGCCCCGATATCTTTGAAGCAGCCTTTGTATACCCCCATAGAGACAAGCGTGAGAAAGGCGCTCCCCTATACCTGCATTATCCCCGAAACGACCGAAGGGGGCTAAGAATTTCGCGGACACTCCGCCGCAGAAAAAAATAAAAAAGAGCGCGATGCTTTACGAGAAGCGCTAACGTGAATTTACACCGCCATCATCATTACCACTCCCCCAAGGGGGGGGGGGCTATGTGCGCGTTGTTTAACGAGAAACGCGAGCTGATGGAAAGCCAAGGGGGGAAAAAAAGAAACAACGCCTCGCCCGCCGCTCATTACAAAGTTTTAAACTCCTCCATCTCTCTCTCTCTGCGGTTAACGTTGATTTCGCCACTTCCCTTTCCTCCAACCGCGAGCACTTACCCGTTCATCCTTTGCTCGGGTGGCGTTTCGAAAAAAATAAGAAAAAACACGCACGCTTGGACGCACAATGAAACGCTTGTACAGCAGAAAATGTGGAACTCGGTAAATAAACCCCACGCTCGAAGATTCACTTACTTACGCGCGCGTCTCTCCCGATCGCCGAGGAAATGGCCCTTTGGTGTACACGTATGATATCCGCGTGGCCGGCAAATGGCTATTGGCACGGAGAAACGTAGTTATGGTCCCCGTCTCTTTTCCTTCTTCTCCGATGCAGTCTGTACACGCTTGGACCAAATGGTTTCCGCGACGTCGGATTCAAGGGGGGAAGGGACGGCTTTTACCGATTACTTTTCCCGCTCCGCAGTTATTGGATGATTGAAAGCCCGCCACTGCGGCTAGGCGCTTCGTCTATCTTGCACAGCACGTATGGGTAAGGTGTATTGGACGCAAAAATTGCAGCGAGTGCAAAAAAGGCATAGGAGAGTAATTTTACTGATACGGGAAAAGTGCGTTCCTTATTCGACACGCTGTGAAAATTATATCGCGAGGGGCGAGTTGGGATGTGAAAAGAGTGTATCGTATTTTAATGGCTTCGCGGGCGGTGGTACGTATATAATATTATACGACTGCTATTTTAATGAGCGACGAAGGGCGCTCGATCGGTATTTTATGCTGTTTCGGGAAAACATTCGCGGACCAATACGGAGTCGTGAAATCCACCCGACCCTCGGAGTGTATAAATACAGATTGAAAAAAAAAAAAAAAAAAATCCACAGCGACGAGGCAAACGCAGCATAAAACGAACGGCGCTTAAATCTAAACGACGCGCGTATCCCTCCTTTGAGCTGCGTTTTTGCTTCTCGTCTACGTGTAGTTAGGAGCCGCGTGTATATCGCCGAGAAACGCGAAAAGGCCCTTTCCGTGGAATCAGCGGCTGTTGCTGGTTCCTGGGTGATCCAGTGCTTTTTTTTCGTTTTCGCGCTATAGTGACTGGCATTTTCAAGACCATTGCTATTACACGGTGGATAAAATGGCAACACTGTGGGGCCATTATCGATCGACAACGTCACGATATGCAGTGAGATACAAGTATGTAATTTGCAAACTAAAATCATTTCAACGTATTGTATAGGTACAAGATTTAAGGTAAACGTATACGATTGCTGTGATAATAGTAAAAAAAAAAAATGTATGAAAAACCGCGTTCGAGAAACAAAAGCGAATCCCCCCCCCCATCTAATGGGAGTAAAAAGGCTTTCATCCTCTCCCTTCCACGCTCACCTATATTTCCCTCTGCGCTCGTTATATATATACACACAGCAAAGGTTGAAGGAGGAAGCGCACACACATTCGGCGCGGACTCGCGGTTGACCTTAATGCAACGCGAGAGAATCCCCCGCGGATATCTGTCAGGAGCGATAAGTGCTCTCCCACGTGTTGTATCTGTGTAAGCACGTGTAGGTGTGCTCCACACCGATGCACCTACTGCACTCTCGCAGGCGAATCCAGACGCGAATGGTGACACGCTTCGCGCGTCCAATGTAGGTACACGTCTGACGCGAGCGAGGACATATATATATATATATATATATATATATATGCGGTATAGATGCATTGGTACACCCGTGTGGGACAGTTATCGTTAGTTGCTGCTGTTAGCCGATAGTACACGTCTCTTGTGTGGATACCTACGTACGTACAGCACATAGCCACAATAAATTCTTTCGACAGCGGTGCAATGGCACACTTTTGTCCGATAGGAGTTTAGACGTGTATCGAGAGAGAGAGAGAGAGACCGTACCGGGAGTGAACAGCGGGAACGACTTCATCCTCATTCCGGTCCATCGGTGCAGGTATGGGCAGCTTTTGATTGTTTGACGTCTCTCGTATGGGTGGACTCTGGTTGCCCTGATTTTTTTTTGCCCCCCCCCCCCTATCACGCCCTTATACTTGATATAGAAACTGCTGCCCATCAAACGTCAAAGAGTCAAACGTCTCTGTATGGACTGAAAAATCGCTCATGGGATTTCTAGTAAATTTGTTTGATTAAGAATTCAATTCGTCATAAATTTTTCGGGCCGCCTGTGGAGGGAGCGGGAAGGATGATTTTACGGGACATGTATACCATAATTACAAGAATACCTATACATATATACACCGTATAATCATTTAAATCAAAGCGTTTTTTGCGAGATCCGTGGATGGAGATTATACGGCAATCTCAGATCTTTCCGCGATAAGGGATAAATTTTCATGGGCTCATCCTTTTGCGAGCTTGTAAAAATATTTGCGTGAACGTACGGGTGGATTTTGCATCTCTGGCGATTAATTCGATTACCCGTTAACGAAATACGCTTTATGCTTATCGCGCGTATGGACGCGTACACGAGAATTTTTTGCTTGATATGCTGTCTCGTTGCATGTAAATGGAAAATTGCGTAATTTATGATTTATGAATAATCAAGGAGTTTCCTGCCTCCGGCTTTTACGTGTAGCTAAGCCTCGTCATCAGAGAGTAGATTTATATTTTTAAGCGATTGCGGATTGGTTAAAGACAAATTCGTCGATTGAAAAATGGCAAATGTCAAAATCCCGGTGATGATAACGATCTCGTGCAGATTTATATTGAACCAACTGTAGTAAGTGCAATAGATTTTGTAGATTCCGTCACGCGCTTTTCAACCTCACTTGCTATTTTTAAATCACTTTGTTATCGTTCCTAACGAGTATTGTCACATGCCATTGTTATCATTAACGTTTTATCGATTCAAAAAGCAACAATAATTATCTTTCGCGGACTAACTTATACGTACATTTTTACATAAATAAAATTGATGAGCACTTGAGCAGATATTATTATTATTATTATAGTTGTTATTATTAGTTGCTTGTAGGAAATTTTTATTATTAAAATAATTCATGAATGCAAGCCAATGCACTAGAGAATTTTAAGATGATCCAAGATCAGTCGTGTTTAAAAGAAAATCAAGCATAGACATCGTCACATGCCTTTGTTCACACGCGCATGTTTGAAATTGAAGTTTTAAAAGCTATTCGACAAAAGTAAAACTCAAATAAGGTACCTAACACGTTATCTTATATATGTCATTAGATTCAAATAAACCAACGTTTCTTATCAAATGGCACTACCTATCTCTGAGTAAATATGCTTGTATGAAAGTTTCACTTCTGTATTTTCACATAGGTATATGATTGTAATAAAAATATACGTGAATGAAAAATACGTTAATTTATTTATTCACCTAAATGGTTGTTCATGTGTAATATCTAGTTTTATACTTCAGCACGTAGCTGCCTGTTGATCATCTCCCCTTCTTACAACCACATTGGGTAATGATCAGATGGGGGTGCTCGAGGGGACCCACGTCATTTACACCATTAATGTTCATGGTAAAGTTTTTATAAGCCACGGGAACGCAGCAAGGCTCTAAATCGCATCGATCAGCGGAGTCCACATCGTAAAAAAATCTCTGAAAAAAAAAAAATACGATTGCTATAGCTTAATATAACCACAATTTAAGCGTTGCCGATGATATCATCCCCAGTAAGCATACCACCCATTAGAAGTTGTGATTCAAATGACACACGTAGTATCCCAATATATTATAAAAAAAAAAGGTAATTTTTGAGAAAATACTCGATATACGCTCCGAATAAGGTAACCAGTCGAACGATACTCACGTATGTCTTGAGATCATGATGCGACTTGTTTGTAATATTAAAAGTCGATGGTCCGCAGTGTCCTCGGCATTCGTTTACATTAACGTACAGGTCGTCCCCGGTGATACCTATTTTGAGGTCATTGACACGGACGAACTTTTTATGCTTCTTACAAGTATCGATGTGTTCCTTATGATGATGGTGATGATGATTGTGGTGCTTATTATTCTCCCTTTTGTATTCATTGTGGTTCTCGTGGTGCTTATGAAGTGGGTGATGTCCTCCAAGGTGTTTGTGCCCATGGGCTTCCACTTCCAAGGGAATGAACTCCGAGTCCCTCTTTTCATCTGATTTAACGATATATCGCTTCGCTCTTGGTAAATATGGTTTTTGCTTTCTTGAGTTGATTTTTTTAGCATCGGAAATGCTTACAGCAGCCAATGCCACCAATAATACGGCAAGTGACATCATCACAAAATGTCCTCTGCACCTCATTGTTGTACGTGAATCTAAAATTTACTTCAAGGGCAATCATCGGCAATATAATTGCTATTGAGTTAATTAAAATCACAATTTGAAATCTATATGCCAACTCACCAGTGACAACGATAGCAATCGGAATACGGTGTGGTTCCAACTCTCGAGTGTATTTCCGATCACGTAGAGAAAAGTTTAACACTCCAATTCGTGCTCAGTGTTGTACATATAATATAATGTATACGCAGAGCGTATAAAAATTAATGTTTATCTAGAGTCCATTACGTTGTCATGTGATATGCCATTACCGATCAACGCCGATACTTAATTATACTGCCACTCTCTAACTTTTCAAACTCAACTGCACACTTTTTCCGAAACGTATCGAGCTATACGTTTGAAGGCGCTGTAGTTGCAACTATAAAAGAAGACTAAGATGACGTAGCTTGCGTGCCTCTCAATTTGATTGGTAGTTGAAAAATGTCAATGACCAATAAGATCCGTTTTCAACTGTTGTCTGATATTTTTTGTCTACGCCTCGGACCTTTCAAATCAGCCCCTGTTTAGTTGGGTCACTTTTACTTGGATATCCAGATAACGACATAACGAGCTCGAAGGAACCAAAGACATTTTAAAAGTAGTCGTGACACAACACACGTCCAAACCTAATTACTGCCAGCTATCATCGTCTGGGTGATAAGATTTGTCCTTTGGTACTTTTTCTTTGTATATTTTTTCAGATAGTAACGCTAAGGATACTAGTGGTGTGAATAATGCACTATTAATCATTAAATTTATAGTCTTTCAAATCACTTTTTATGAGCCAAGTCGCAACTTAAAAATCGAATTAGAAAATCGAAAATGTAGGAACAATTTTTCTAGGGAAAAAACGTGCGGTCACCATTCTTGGTCAAATGTTTCGAGAAACATGTCATCATAACTTTCATTTACATTCTAGTTTTCACTGTTGGTAGTTAAAGTTCGAAAAATAAATAATTTTAATGACAACTTTTTAAATTTCAAATAGTTCTTCCACCGTACTTGATAACAGACAACAAAACAAGGAATAAATAAATACGTTTCTTCTTGCTGACAGTGCGCTCGATAAAGTGAGTTTTTAAAACTCGATGATTGTAGCGATACTTTGAGTAATAAAAATAAATACATTATTACACTTGATCACTTAAAGTTCTGAGATCCACTAAGAGTATATAATTTTTGCGCACTATGAGGTACAGCAGAAATAGATCAAAATTTACTAAGAAAGCAAAAAAAAGTTATTCTGAAAATAGCATTAAAAATACAAAAAACCGCTACCGCGTCATTTAAAAACGTAATAATAAGTATGAAGATTGATAGACAGCAAGCTCTCACGATTAAAAGCACAAGCTTCAGGAATAACACGGGAAAGAGAGGAAGAGTTGGTTTTGTAGCGAAATAATTGATTCCACGTTCTTCGCGTATTACTGCCGGTAACTCCTATTAACATTTTTCAAACCACTTCCCAAGCCTGTAATGTAAATTACGCGCGCGCGCGTGCGAGCGTTTATTTTTCTTTCCGATACGTATACACATCCCACGAAAATAGACGAAAATCCCAAAGGCACGCGTGTGCACGTGTACATAATTACATTTGAAACACGACTCCTCGGCTTGCGCGTAACGTGTTATACCACGCATTGTACCGCTGCATATAATGACACGTGTGCCTGTATAATGCACTACGGAGGTACAAACAGCTTCCTCTGCACTGCTATACATATTTATCTCTACTAAGATAGATTACCAATCACACTGGCCAAGTATAGCGATCGATCGGGAGCAAAGACCGATGATGCTCCTTTCGATCTCGAACTTTACGCTGATCCATCCGTCTTTGGTACCTATATACTTATGTTGGCGCGGACAACTTTATACGCACAAAAACGAGCAACTATGCGTATAGAAATGTATGCATGTGTGTTTGACTGACGTAAGATGCAGATTTTAATTTATGCTATGGAGCTGCAGTTGTTTATTTCTCGCAATGAAATTTTACTCTTACCTGATGTCGTTAATTGGAGTTGTTTATCATTATTATCACAGTGGGGCGATGGTAGTTTTTTTTACAATAAATCATATAAAAATCGTCTTCTTACCTTTGGAATTGTTAATAAGACAAACTTTTTCGTGTGTATCTCGAGTTTATTTTATGTGCGTAGACGATAAGCCTGAATTTATTTCGTCAATTGGGCATCACTTCATTGTCTTGGCGAAAAATATGCGTATGTTCTTTCTTTAAAAATTTACTTTGCAACGTCTCATTACGGCATATTACGCGGCAGTAAAAAATAAATTCGTCTCGCGGACCACCGAGAATACCCGTTAAACTCCCAGCTGTCAAAAAGGAGAAAAAAAAAAAAAGTACCTATACTCCATTACACGCCTCATTTTTTGCCCTCCCTTGGTTGGCAAGCAAAAAGAAGAAAAAAAAAAAAAAAAAAGAGCCAAAACTGCAAGTCGCTCTCGAGAGCATCAGCTCTCCAACAACAACAACAACAGCAACAGCAGTATTAGTTCGGCCAACTCTCCCCGGCTGCGCCATAAACTTTGCTCTCGACGGTCTCTTCCACCTTTTTCTTCGTTCACCTCTCCCCGGCCTTTTTTTCTTTTCTTCTTCTCGTCCTCGTTCCTTTTCTTCGTACTTTCTTTGCGCCCGTGCGATTTTTCGCGCCAATAGTCCCGCTGGCACGTGGATGTCCCCGAAAATCATCTTTTTTTTTTTTCCTTTCCTGCGATTCTTTCCTTTGGGTACCACCAACTTGCCCGAGCCACTTCCTCGTTTCCTGCCTTCCCCCCCGTCAAAATGAATAAACAACTCAGCGATCTGATATGTACTGTGTTTCAAACGCCTCCGTCCAGCGTCACGCGCATAAAGGACTCGAGTGAAACTGTGATATCTACGGCGATACACTATAACGAGAAGCAACAATGTAAGGACTGACGTCGCCAGCACTTGATATTCAAATGGTGGTTTTATCACTCTAGCTTTAAAATTCAAAAGCAAAATGAAAAAGCCGGGAGCCATTAGAGACGCGTCTGTGCAACACGCGACTTTTTCTACTTGTGTAGATTGCCATCGTCAGCCGGAGATAAAAATTCCAATCAAGCAGCAATATAATGTTATACGAGTGGTATGTATCACTCACCTGCCACGCAAACTCCCAAGCTTTATGATGCCCAACCGTGTGAGTATACGAGTATAATCATCGGCATCCTGATAACCACCCCTTGCACCACCCGCCTGCAGCAATTAGGTATACATATCTCCTTGGCTCTACTGCCAAGCGCGTGCCCACGTTTGTGTTTTATATATATATGTATGTATGTATGTATGTACAAAGGTGGTGAGAATAGGTAGTTAAAAGGGAGTCGTCTTCGGATCACATTAGAGATTAATTCGATCGGCCTACGTACGAGGTGTATGGGTTTGATGACAAACGCGAGGCTCCTCTGCGAGTATATATCCGTATATGTTATATGACATGCGCGGGTGTGTTTGACTTGTAAACAACGCCGAGCGGGTAATTCGATTCATCTGATGCCTGCAGTAGACTCTTCCCCTCCCACGTCTTCTGTGCGCATGTATACGTAATGAGGTTACACGTGTTTGGAGCCATCCCTCCAATGGGGGGGTGGTACAAATGCGCTTAGGGGAGGATGGAACGTCGGAGCTACGAGGGGGAAATTCCTTATCGGGAGGAGAATTTCGGCTTATTTTTCTCTCCCGAGACAAATCGAGGGCTATTATTTGGCGAATTTTACTTGAGAGACGGAGTTGCTGTTATCAATCTGTCGAGGGATACATTACTCGCGTTCGAGAGGTGATCAAGCGAGTGTGTCATGTCTACAGTTAATTCGCTGGAATTCTTACGACCACGAATGCGAATTTTTCGTTTGTTTGTTGCCAGATACATAAACAGCCGTGGCCCGAATAAAAGGCACCAACAGCTACCATCAATACACCGGGCGAATGAAAACATCAACGTTGAAACAATAATTACCGTAATCATCTTTATCTATCTGCACTCGACTCGGCTCCACCCGAAAAAAAAAAAAAAAAAAAAAAAAAAAAAAAAAGACAGCACCTGTGCCCAACCGCTTATTTAATCAGGAAGAGGGGGGGGAAAAAAAGAAGAAAAATCGTACGGAGGATGAAATCCCAGACAGCGAGCCGGGCGCACGAAACACGCGTGGGTTATTACGCCAATAATGACCGTGGCCGTGCCATTTTTTTTTTTTTTTTTTGTTTTTTTTTAAACACGCTCTGCCCGTACAGACGCAGCGCGAGTATGCAAATTCGAAAGCGATGGGCACCTAAGGAGAGGGGAAGACCATCTCGCCGTAACAGCATACGTTTATATATATATGGGTAATACGCGTGTGGTTGCTAACAGCTGCTACTGTGTCCCTGCAGGGTCAGTTCCGGTGATTAAGTATCCTGGGATACTCCTGACGAGCGACGCTTGCATAGGAGCGCGAATTATAAGCGATTGAATTCATATTAAACCATGGATACATGGGTGGATCTCTGACGTTAATGTCAAGGCGTTCTTTACCGCAGCATTGCAAATCCAAGTGGGTTACACGTGTAGATAAAATTTTTGTACTATTTGTAAAATGCATACTACTGTGGTATGGATAAATATTTCAGGAACAATTAAACCGATGCTTTGTCAACTACCATCGATTTTTTTTCTTTTTTTTTTTAGCAATCGACAAAAGTAGCTGTATAGAAAGTGAAAAGTTTCCACTCAAACTTTTTCTTTTGAAACGTATTTAGTTGATAGGTAGAACTAGTTAATTAGTCGATGCAACCACCACGAGCTTAATTATTCTCGAAATTCTTATCAACGCAACCGCAATGCATTTTATAAAAAAGAGCAATTTCAACTACGCAAGTTTTTATACGCGTACTTGGACACACACACACACACTTGGATTTACTGTAAATGAGTTTTTGCATATTTTAAGTTGATGTTTGTGAAACAAGTTAAGCAAGTAAAAAAAAAAAAATAATAATTGCTTGCAATCGATGAGTGATTAACTATGAACGATTCAAAACTCGAGTAGCTTACCGACGTTAGATTTTATTTTCCCACTGTTTGAAAATTCTTTTTCAAAACCTCATCGACTGCAATCGAAAGTTATTTGTAATAAAACTTCTATTTTATTGTAATCGACTTATTCGTCAATCATTTTCAAAGGTATTGAAATTACATTCAAATCACTCGAGCTTAAATCAAAATTTTCAATCCCTGCGTCACTCGATTGCACACGCAATCGCTCCACAATAATTATACGCTATAACACCATTATTAGCACCCAATACTCTCCTCATACTCTCATCGCAACAAATTTCCGAGTAATATTTTCCAACGATTTGAAAATATTATTCGCTCGAGCTCACACGCCGGTTTCTGTTTAATTGCATGCAGGGCGCGTGTGCGTGAAAAGCTCAGCTTTTGTGCATAATGGGCGCTCGACTCGTTAATTCCCCGATATTCGTTCGCACCCGGTGAAAAAAAAAGGGGGTACGCTGCTGATGCACAAAGCATTTTAATGCCTTTTTTCTTTATCTCCGACGCTTTCGGAGTACAGTTGCCGATAGCCAATATTACTTGCGCCAAGTACTCGAATGGACTTTAGCGCTTTCATGCTCGTTTTATCTCTACTTTAATACCCACGTATACGTAAAAACCTTCTCTTAGTGTTTGTAGATCGACAAACGTTATAGTGCTGTTGATAAAATATAATATGCTGTATTCATGCAAAACAAAAATTAACAAATCAAAGAGTAAACAGAACTAGGATCATCTTTGCTATCGATATACCTGTAATATATGTCACTTTTGTGCTTTGTCCCCTTACAGGCTTTGGATGAACTTGCAACGAGCTTCTGAACGTGGTTTTCGCGCCTTTCGATAAGGCACTTTCGAACAAATTCAATAAAGAGACTGTGCGGGTTTTGTTTGGTCTCAAAAGTATTAATTTTATTCGCGACGGAGGATTGTGTATCCTCTATTATTGAGATCAGATGGAGAATTTTCAATTAAAACTGTCTCTGTTGAACCTATTGAAACGATATTCATTTTCTTTTAATCTTTCTTTTCCGCACGCTTTTCGTGAAGCTGATTAAAGTTAAAACTTTTACGATATGTTTTTTTTTTTTTTTTACGCAACGCATTGAACGTACTTTCTAAAATTCGTAAAACGCCCAAACTATTGGAAAAAGCAATTTTTGCAGGGTTTGAACACTTGAAACTACGTGTTTTTAAAAAAATTAACTCGCATAACCCATCAACTACACTTTTCGATAAAAACAAACCGAACGACTGGCAGGAAAAAACGCCAATCCCCATAAAAATCGCACTTGGCCGTCAATCTCCTCTACTTCCACCCTTGCACCTTCAATTCTCCCCATTTTCCTCTTAACTCCAGCTTTTGCGTGCAGAAATCAAACACGTCTCTCTCTCGCTTCTTCTTGGGCCCCTCGTATGCATACAAGTACGACCGTCATCGCGCGTGCGATCGGAATTAAAGCTCAATCGGAAATAGACTCGAGGCTGTTCGATCGAGCGCGACTCACTCCGGGGAGTCGTAAATTCCGACGAACGAGCAGCTGCATTTCACTCCACAGTTGGGGATAATATATGTGGCCTAAGTATATACATGGGAAAATAAAAAGCTGCGCCAAAGACGAAACGATATCACGGATAAAAACAAAATTTAGTGCCACCGTGGCTACATAGGATTTCATCCCCGTGTGTTTTGGTGAAACAACACCGAAATACAAGCAGAAGAATAATACCTAAAAACGAATACAAGGTAGTACCTGTACAGCAGTAATTGCACAATACATGGAGTATATGGTAACGGTGAATCAAAGTCAGTGACCTTCTGAGGTATAAAAATGATATACGGGCGAGATTATGCTACTCGTATGCGACAAAAATACCACCGAAAGATTTGGATCTCGGATTAATCTCGAAAGCGTCCCCCCCACCGAATTAGGTTGAATTACGACTGTTCTTCCGGGCGCTGCCGGGGTGTTACCGACTCGCTATTAAATTTACAATGTACTTACTGCAGCCGCGGGATCTCTAAATACCGATCGCCTCGTCGAGGCCGTAAAATTTTTCTAAAACCGTGCCTTTCCCCATCTACAATAAGGTTTTTTTTTTTTTTTTTTCATTTGAGCGCACACGTGACGATGGTTTGGGTTAAAAAACCGATTCTGCCTTCTATTAATACAGAATCCGGCATGAAAACGGAGGTTATTAAATTACAAAGCCATGAAAAATGAGTTTATGATTTTTCTTTGTTTTTTGTCTCTCTGTAACTCTGAAAGGTATAAATAATATTGAGAAATCAATGCACGTACGCATTGTATAGGTGCTCGCTACAACCCGCCGCAGAGTTACCCGACAAAGGTACTATTGGCTTGTTTTTTTCTTCCCTCATTTATTTTCCTTTTCATTCCCCCCCAGACCGTATTGAAGCCGTTGTCCACGAACATCCCATGCAGAAAGGGACTGGAAGTGATGTACGAATCGGTTATCGAGTCGGGCACAGCTGGGCTTTTGTTTCTCGTTAAATTCAATATTATTCTCTCTCTCTCTTCACGACGACGACGACATCGGCTGTTTTTCCCCAAAACTCAATTAGACATCGGTAAACAGGATGGATTTTCGGAACAGGCATCGCGAGTAACTGATCGGTGACGCGAAGTACACCTCGTATACATCAAGATCCCCGCGGTTCCGTCGCATCTTCCATCATAGCGGTAATCGTCCCCGACACCCCCCACCCCTCTCCGTTCTCCGGAAAGCTTTCGCTTTCGATACTTTGGCGATAGATAAATCATACGAAGGTAATTCTGTTTTCGTTTTTTTTTTTTTTTTTTCCCTTCCTCCCCGGCAAATTGACGAGCCTCCGGTGTCTTAACTCGATATCCACCTCTCCCTTAATTTTCTCGCCCGTGGGGGGATGAAAAGAAAACACGTTCCATCCATTAGGGGCGACGTTTTCCCGCGTCAATTATTCCTCGCTTCTTCCGGGCAATCTGCCGTAACAAATCGCACAACGGAGCTACGATGACTATGCCTATACACGCACATGCAATGGTAAAGTCGTCAGTGGTGGTAATCCGTGCGTGCGCTTTTCTCCCGGCAGCCGACATTATTAATCACGAAAAAGGGAGAAACACCGCCAACTTGGGTACGTATGTACAGTTGCCACACAACATTTGGATTTAACAAAGATACTGTTTGCGTATATTCTTGTTTATGTATGAAGAAAAAAAAAAAAAATCGTCCATGGTGGTAGAGACAAATAAAAAAAGATTCATCTCTGCACCTTATTTTTTCTCCTCTTCGTGCGCGCAACACCTGCACCGACTCTCGCACGCCATCTTGAGTATCGGCCTTTGCGTTCGTGCATTGTTATTCGATGCACGCGACGATCCTCCGCAACGCGTTTGCAAGTAAAATTTTCCAAAAAAAAAAATTAAAAAAAAAAAAAATCTCAAGAGCCAACTGACGCGCGTGCGTCGAGCTATTTTCAAAAAAAAAACGAGCAACGCTCGTTGGCTGTAAATTAGCGATGCCCTTTCGATCCCTCGCGCGCGCGACACGGTGAAAAATGCGCCTCTCCCCGTAGCGTCGTCGGATGCACTTTCCACCGGGACACACGTATACAATTTACGAGCCTCGCTCGCCCCATTGTGCTCCCCCGCATAAGTGCACACACCCGAGGTTTATTTATAAAACTTTATCTTCGCGGCGCACCGAAATAACAGGAGAAAAAAAAAAACGCCCCCACGCGCCGATCCCGATTTGTTTTTCCAGCGCCACTGGCGATGCGCTCGAAAACCAGTTCCGCGATAGAGCGGAAAAATTTTCGAGCCGATAGCGGAAAGCTCTCGCTGGCACGACGTTTACCGAACGCCAACGAGTACACACCGGCTTACAGGGAGAGCAAGCCGGGAGAAAAAAAAAAAAAAGAAAAGAGTCTGTGTAAAACAAAGACGATCGGTAAGGGTATACCGATTCGAAGCCGGCTAGTGTGTATGCACGCGACGAGCTTTGGATTTCATAAATCCTGGTGGACCGGTAAGTGGAAAATCGATCGCGAGCCGTTCCCGTAGGCTGTACGGGCATCGTGGACCGGTATGCACCCGGGGAAAATAGAGCAAGACATAGGGATTACAGGTGCGCCGACAGGTCTACCCTGGTATATATATATGTACATGTGACGGAGGCCGGAGGAAAGGACGAATTAAGTAATTAAACTCCCGGGGGCCACGTGCTCGTCCGTTGACGATTCATCCGCACTTTGAAGATTCGATTTCAGTCTTTTGATTGGCTTCATGATAATCAGTGCAGTAGTGAAAATTATGAATCGGTGCGTATACTAAGTAAATTCAGTCGCTGACAAGCAGTGCAGAACATTCGAGTATATAAGTGTCCGTATCCACTTGAAAAGAGCAGCAAACATGTAAAACATGTGTGCACACGCAAGAGCTGTACACAACCACGTGGACCGCTGCTTGTATTGCGCAAAACACGTAATTACGCTTGCAGCTGAGTTTTCAGCGCGACTCATGGTTTTTTTTTTTTTTTTTTTTTTTCGTGGGCACCCACGCGCACGAGTTCGCATAAACCATCAGCCGACACTCAAAGCGCCACGTGCTTGGGTGTAGACGCGCGGGAGGGTAATTAGAACGAAAAGCCTTCCGACTGCATGTATCCGCTTTCCCGCGTCTACATAGTTTCGGGTAGATCTTGTCGAGGCACATAATACATATAAGCAGCTTCGACTGTTTTTCTTAGGAAAAAAAAAACATTATACGAGCTTCGAAGGAGTAGGGGGAGGGGTTTTTTATATACGGGTATCGATACTGGAGACGAAGCAAAATTAGACGCCCCCCCGAGAACATCAGGGATGACTTTGAGTTACCGAGCATCCAATAAGCCCAGGGTGTGGTTTTTATACACAACCGGCTATAATTGTATTACAAAAAAAAAAAAAAAAAAAAAAAAAAAAAAAAAAAAAAAAAAAAAAAGTGAGATCCCCCCGGTGTAAAGCTTAAGCTCCGAAAGAGAAAAAGACACGAGTAAGCTGGAGAACACACATTATCAACGATCAGATTAGATTGTACCACGTGTGGCTGCCATTACGCTTTAATACCCCGCTCGTTGTGTATTATATGTCTGGTACAGGGCTAACACAACAATACTCACCGTCGCGTGTCGCTGGGAATAATGGGCCATACATTGCACCCATACTAATGGAGACACGGTTTAAGAATAACTAATCGCACCCATGGATGTTGGTGTTTAGCTTTAGTAGCGGGAAGTACTTCCATTTTTTTTTTTTTTTTTTTTTTTTATTTGTCAGAGGAGCGTCAAAACCATGAGCCATCAGCACGCGATTCCTTAGATTTCGATGGAACATGTATTATATTATCTCTCTCACTCTTTTTCGAGGATAACGAATGTAGCCATTGTTGTCACTTGGTATTTTTTTCTTTCCCTTTTCTCTTTCCCTAATATTAGTTTGGCAAAACCACCTGGCTCCCCAGAAAAAACGACGCCTCGGAGTCATCGGGGCATTTTAGCCCGATTCGCGAATCTTGTTACATTTCCTTGGGCGCAACGGAGGAGAGGAACAAAAAAAAGGGGGGGAGGGAGACGAGCAAATGTGTACAGCAAAAGAGAGCATCGGCCGAAGCGGGAAAAACGGGGGCAAGAAGCCGCGGCTCATTGACGCTCGAGAGAAAAACGCGGATGGGCGGGCCTTTTTCGCTCAAGATGATGAGAAAAAGCCCACCACTGTGCGGCTATCTCTCCCTTTGCCGTTGGGGGTATACACCGTGCGCAAGGCGGTAGCAAATTAAAGAGCTGCTTCGCTCCTTTATACGTAATAATTTTTTTTTTTTTTTTTTTTTTTTTTTTTGCTGCTGATATCGCGAAGAGCTGTGCAAAGGCGTTTTCGGAGCTCTCACGCGAAAGGAAGCAACTCTTTTTTTTTTCGCCCCATAGTAAACCAACGTACCTATGACGCTTCCTTATTCACTACTCCACCTTTTCAGGATTCGTTTCTGTCTGGGCATCATATATACATGCAAACACACCCGTGAGACTTCCGTAGATTTTCTCCCCTTCATTGAGGCAGATTGAATTTACAAAGTATATTATATAAATACGTACGTATACGATGTCAATGGTATTTATATGATCTCGTCTGTTTTTGCGAAGATGAGCCGTTTCGACGGAATTAACTTTACCATTGAATATTGAGCGGTACAGGTACAACATCGGATCTGGCTTTGATCAGAGAGGAGGGGGGGGGAGAGAAAGTTTGCAAGAAACACAGCGTGGCGGGTACTTTGGAGTATTTTGATTAAAAATTCGCCGTAGCTTTGAAAAGCTCTGAAACGGCTCGAGATCCCCGTACCATGGCAGTTGGAAAACGTAAAGGAAAAAGAATGCAGCGTCCTCCCTCGGGCGACTATTAAAAAAAGGGCGGTGGGGAGGGAGGGAGTATTAATTAATCCGGGACAAAGAAGGCCGTCCCTTTCCGCAATGAATGGCAACGAAGTGAGGGCGAATGGAGTGTCGCGCGGTACGTAAGAGGGAGCGAAATAACTTTGCGGAGAAAAGTTGGGTATTATTTTTCTCCCGATTTATCTACCCCACCGCGGTGTACCTATAGGTGTGTATTGTACACAGCGCGGGCGAGTCAGACGCGATAAAAGCCCGGAGGGGACGCCTAATGGGACTGCTTCCAACCGACAGATCAATTAACGAAGACCGAACGGTTCAACGTGTTGAATTTTCCAAACGCGTGTGTGGGTACATTACGAATTGCTCGGCCAAAGAGTATAATATACATGTACGGGCTACTGTAAACGCATAAATCTCAGATAGAATGTCGTTCGATCTCCCATTCTCTCTCGGCGAGATACACATGGTATCGCGATTAACTGGCTCGAGTCTCGCCTTGAAATTGTAGACGTGCCTCTGTGATCCACCGAAAGTATCCCTCCTCTCGAGCAACGAAGTGATAATGGGCAGTGTCGTCGTGTCGGGAAAATGACAGAGCCGCGGAATCCCTGGAATCGTGCCAATGGCGTTACATTACAGGCTGCGGGTATACAACATATCTTCAAGCAAACAATTTTTCACAATGGGACTGAAAAAGGGCGAAAGGAAGAGGGTTTCAATGTACCTCCGCGAATCTGCAATTAGAAATCATATTATACTGCGCGCAAACGCGAGTTTAGAGTTACGTATAGGTACCTCTAGGAAGCCTCTGCCCACAAGAGAGGTAATATAAAATCAGCAAGTCCGGCTAAATGATTTTCGAAAGCCGCTCGGCGGCTCTTGCCACGTGTGTAGATACCACCGCGTTCCGGCAACCCACGCTGTCGCTGCACAGACCGCACGTGTACACAAAAATATACGGGACACGTTAAGGTATATGCGCTTTTTTCGAGGCGCGCTGTACAAACCCACGGCTGCGGGACGTATATCAACGATAAATCCCGAGGACTCGCCGAGGGTTTGAATTACTCGCCCACCGGGAGATATAATATCGTCGCGCAAAAGAAAGTTATTCATCGAGAGAGAAACGAGAATCTGCGGCTGGCGGTACTTATGTATGTGACAAGTGGACGAGCTAACAACGTACGTGCTGTGCCGCATGCGCGTATAATGTATAAATTATTATTATTTAGGTGACCGCATTGCGTCTGAGGTCCGCACCCCTACAAGGAAGGAGAGTTGTTGCTTCAACTGATGTACACACGTGTACGGTACATTCTGTAAAAGGGCGAAATTTGTAATCACGGGGTCTGCTGGTGAGGCGTAATTCCGGAACAACGGCCGTGAAATTTTGATTTACTCGCCAAGCGGCTCAACTGGGGACCGTTTGCCAATTTGAGCGGCTATACTTACACCCACGCGGAGGGAGTGGCGCTCTGTCGGGTTCACGTTCGCAGCAAGTATTCGAAAGCTCCCAAACCGAAGAAGCGTTAGCTCAAAATTGCCTCCAAAACCTCAAATTTGGGGGAATTTTCTGTTTGCGTCCATACTTCGTCCTGGCATTTATTTTACTTTTAACTGCACAAGTAAGAGCGAAGAACGTGATCGTTAAGTCGCAAAACAACTGCTCGTTCAAATTATCCAGTCCTTCGTTGATGCGACGATAAAAACCTGTGCCTCTTTAATTTTTACTCTGTCATAATAATAAAACAGATGTTACTGCCACTGCAAAAAGTGAAAAAAAAAGAAAGAATTCTTCCGAGTTAGCACTATGAGGGCAATTTCGAGCCGAGGCGTCGAAACTCCCTCGACGCGTTTCTTTCATTGATTTCAATTTATTATTTACACCACGCGTGCAGGCTCATACTAAAACGTGACTCTATATACATGACACTTGAATGAGAATTATTTGTCCCGTGAATGACGCGATGTCGTTTGTTCATTCATTCGGTTTCTCTCGATGGTGCGCTTAAGCGTATACTAAACCGTTGCAACAGCGATTGAAAAAAAAAAAAAAAGAAAGAAATGTATGCAAAAAACACGTTAATAATACGGCACGTTGGAGGGGGTATCGGAGCTACGGGTTCGTCGTTTAATTGGTGACGAGCAAACGCGACGGGAGCTATATTGTGTCGAACGACGGGCAACGCGTCCCCGGAATACGCCGATGGCGCGATTCGCTAATTCGATCATCATCGCCGTCGTCGTCCATATCTCATAACGGCCCCGTACAGCTCTCGGTCGAGTTTATGCATCATTTTTTTTTCCCCTTTGGTGTCTCGTTATTCAGCGATTACTCGTATCTACTCGATGAAACTTGATTGGTATATAAGCGCGTGTACTGCGTGCGGTCGCCCGATACGGCATGTATGTAACGTATATACGTGCGGCACAACGACGCGTCGAATGGAGAAACTTTACACGACGACGACACCTACTCTCCTTTTTCGCTGATGGCCAACGTATTTCGATTTAACGCCAGTATACCCACTTGCGTATACATTTCGTTGAAAGAAAAAGTTTCAATCGCGTGAAAAGGTCCCCGCTGCTGTACAGTTTACGGGTAATTAGTTAATTTTCAATTTGAATGTAAAAGGAGAAGAGGAAAGGGAATCGGCACCATTCACGGCTGCAGCATCAGTCGAGGACTGCTATACTCGGCAATTAAAAAGCAAAAGGGAGAACCTTAACGCTCGAGCGAGAAAAAGAGATACTTAACCGAGTTGCACCCGTACAGCCGTGTGTAGGTAAAATTAGTATTATACCTACACACGGCGGTCATTCTCGATTTTTTTCAATCGACTACCGTAAATGACTGAAGTGTGGCTGGTGGTATAACCTATGTACTCCCTTCAATTGGAATCAGCAAAGCGAGCGACGTCTCTTTTGAAAAATCACAATGATGTATTTAAAATATGGAAGGCCCGCCACCACCCAAATCGGCCGATCGATCATCGTTTCTCGCTGAAACGGAAGTTAATTTGCGATCGGCTCGTCGGTGAGCTTCTCGAGCCATATGTATATGCACACGGGAGAAAAAAGGAAGCAAGTGCCCCGGTACGTTCGCGATAAATTCGCTTCATCGAGGAATTTCTTTCAACGAGTTTTTTTTTTTTCCTCAAGTGCGCTCGACGCTACATTCTATAGAGGCACGACCGCGCGGACATTGACGGATGGCGGGGCACCGAGTGTTGTGTGTGCGCTTGGATTGTCATAGAGAGAGAGCGAACATTGTGTAACAACGGAATGGATGGTATGCATCCATTGCAAAATAGTCGCGTAGGTGTATTATGGAACATCGTTCTCGAAATCGGACCAAGTGGAAAGTCCATTGCAACTAAACAAAGGGTGCATTGTTCTGCCAAAATTTGGTTAATTTACAAGGATGGTGGTGGTGGTGGTGGTTCTCCCTCGAGTTAATGAAACTCCATGAAAAAAATTTGCTTCCACCCAGCTGAAAATCTTTTTTTTTCATCCAACAAAGGCTCGCGTGAATTTGAAGTTCGAATCGATGCTTAGCTGCTGCTCGAGCGCCACCAATTTACTGTCCATCTAAAACTCTCCCTTCGTTTGCCTATACTCGTTTATTTGCGCTCCCAAGCACTTCTTTCCGTTCGATTTCTCGTGCTAAAGGAAAAACACGCCAAGTTAGTAGTTGCATCTTATGCATGGAAAAAAGCTCAAAGGAAAACAAACGGTATCTCATCCCTGATCTTCAGTCTCGTTTATTCGTCGTCGCATTCGCTACATTAGACAATCCTTTTTTTTTTTTTTTTTTTCTTGTACAATCGATGTAAGTCAACAAAAAACACTAAGACGGTTGAATGATTGATCTACATGACGAAATACTTGTACAAATACAGACACATGTTGATCATCGACTTATACCGTAAAAATGTTGATTTAAAAAAATTTTTTGTTCCTCACTACTATCAAAATATTGCTCAGACAGCGGGTAAAGAACCACCCGGAGTATAATGCACGCGCAGCTGATAAAGGAAAAAAGGCACCACCCGACAGAGCCACAAAGAGCTACGAAGGCTTTGCTCCCTTTTTTCCACGTCTGTTTCTTTCAGTTTTCTTTTTTTTTTCCCTATCCCCCTTTTTTTTTTCTCGACTCGCAGTGGGCTCCGGTTGACGTTTGTAAGAACGCCCGCGGTCTGCCGTGTGTTTACCGTGTGACGCATGCTCGCGCGCGTGCACGTACATATGTGTGTGCGTGATAAGAAGTGAGCACGCGTACGTGACGGGATTTGTTTTCGCAAAGTTGTAAATGCACCAGAGTGTGGACGCTTATTCATTTCAAATGCCAGGAGTGCACCGGCGCTTTGTTAACTTGGTTACTGCACCAAACGGAAATAGTAGATGGTATGAGTTTTTCTTTTTTTTCTTATACTTTTCGATAAGCTAATGATGGTGATTACTTACATCTTTGGAGCGGATGATGGAGCCACTTTGGTGAACGATAGTTTTATCGATCGATCTCTCTATCTTTATCCAGGCGGTAACGAAATGGCAAAAGAAGCGCACAAAGGGGGGACCATAAATCAGCGACGGAGGCTCTAACGAGCTCTCGCGTACACACGTATCCCTGCGCCATTATGGGTGCACGTTGATAAGAAACACTTGCACGCGCGTTCACAGAAAAAAAAGAGGTTACCACTTTTATTTTTTGCTTCTTTTATTTTTTTTTTTAATGACAACTTTTAATTGAAAGCCAGATTTACTCGGCTTGATACTCTCAGAGAGCGACGAGTCAGCAAATAGACAACTCAAGTACCAACTTTTTAAACTAACACCTATACATATATATGTATAAAAAAGCTTTTTCCTCTTATTTTTTGTACATCCGTGGGCTTTTTTTTCAATTTTTCCAAGTTTTTACCATCATCAAGTACTTTTCGTCCTCATAGTTTTCGTTTACTCTTTTGGAACACACACATATGTGTGCCATTAATACACACATCACACGATATGATATTTCAAGGTTGGCGTATAATAATACGAGAAAAATAACATTACGAACAGCAGTAATCTTCGTCATCCTTCGAATTTACGGAGAAAAGCGCCGATAACCCATCTCTTCGCGAGTGTGGTCTTTGATTGTAACGTATACGTGCACTTGTACACCATATAATCCGCATCTCTCGACGAAATCGCGCTTAAATCACCGTGACAATGCTCGCACATCTTTTTATTGCACGCGTGTATAGGTATACAGTATACATAATATATGATACGCCCCTGATGCGTACGCGTACCATTTACAAACACGTGTTTAACGCGTGTAAATGCAAGCGGCGATCGTATCAAAGTTGTATCTTTCTCCGACGCTCGTGTACACATTTTTGTTTCTCTTTTCTTTCGTTTGCCCTCCGTGCCTGTACCGCGCAAATCATTTTTTCATGCTTACAATCCTTTGAGCGCGGTCGAATTTTTGCACAGCCGAAACGCTTGACTGATCGCGTGGCGAATTGTGTCGTTGCTTTTTTATTTATTTGTTTTTTTTGTTTTTATTTTTAATTATTGTAAAGTGCATGAAATCGGAAGAATATATAACCATCAAGTATACGTACGTTACTTTGTGCATACGTGTTTTGCTTCGAATTTTTGTGAAAGCTTTTTTTACTCAACACATACAATTGAGCAAACAATAGCAATAAAGTTGTTTGCATCGTTTGAGAAAATTTTTTTGTGCATACACATTTGCGTAAGTGCAACGTGCACTAATGATACAACGAAGCATTTCTACGAGTAGATAACACGAAAATAAGGCTTATAAACACGTCGATAAACGCGGCCAGCCATCGGAGCACCGCATAATCATCAATATCGTGAATATTGCGGCAAATGTGGGAAAAAGCCACTTTATGTAAATCCACGTCTCTTTATTCCCTGTACCAACGTGATTACAAGCATATATGTATGTATTATATTGTAACATCGTTTATTTGTGGTTTCGTCTCATTTCCTGCGATGTGGCCATTCGACGGGTTCCTCGAGCCCGAGAAAAGAAAAAAAGGGTAAAAAATCACCGCGCTATCTCCATTGAAATAAAGAAGCATAGCAAGAAAGCGCCGAAAATAAAAAGACCTTTAACTGGGGCTTCCGCGGGTGTGCTTGCATATACGTGCCCAAGAACGAGGGAAGGAAGGAAGATAAGTCCTTTCGAGGTATAACTACACGTGCACTTAAACTCGTGGCTCGATCGTTTTACGAGGAGAGGAAGTACACCCTCTCTCCCATACATATACGCGCGTATTGCGCATTGCGCCTCGACAACAACAAAGTATAAAAAAAGAAGAAAAAAAAGATACCTCGTGGCCGAGATTCCCTTTGCATCCCCCCAGCCCCCGTGTGTGGTTTTCTCTTCCTCCGTCTCCCTTTGGAAGAATAAAAAGGAGATTGTAAAGTCCGTAGGTGTTTTTGGGGCGAAGAAAGTGCAGACGCTACGCAGATAAGGCGAATCCGAGCTCTCGCGGTCTCCTGCGTATAATGTTGCCGCTGCTGCGGTACAACGCGCGGTTTCGTGGATTTACTCGTGAGAGCTCTGGGTAATTCTCGGACGTTGTGAAACGGTGATTTTCAAAATTAACGATATATATTGATTGTAAAGCTTAAAGATGTGGCATATGCGTTTGATGGATGAATCACTTAATTTTACCATCACCCAAGGAAAAATCCAAGTTTATTTATTGCAACTTGTTTTACAAAGTACATATCATTACGTACGAGTTAATTGTTAAAGTGCTCCATTGTTTTCAAAAAACCTTGCACTTGTGTTTCAACGCATTTCGTTGTGAGATCTCAGTCGTGTCATTTTTTCACTACATCGAATTGAACGGCAAAAGTTACCTAAAGGTTTTTTAGCTTTTCTCGTTATAAGAATACAGAATTAAAAATGTTGTTAAGAATCATAGAAATTACTACGTATGTCCTACTTTTTTGTTTCTAAACATGAACGCCGTAACATTACGTAATATAAATTTTTGTTAAAATATTTCAGTAAATACATACAAACATCAAAATAGAACAATACATAGAATATCCAGCAGCTATGATAATTGCAATATTCATCGTCGGGTTGTCCTCCTCGTTCTCTGATTTTTCTCGAAGCAACGGCACGTCACTCTTCAAACGACTTTGTAATAAAGACCAAATCCCAGACTCGTGAATTCTACGGATGATTTCCACAAATCTCTCGTAGTATGGAAAACCGTCTTCAAATAGGGAAAAAAAACTTTTGCACATCAAAGGAGGATGTGCTACCTTCGTCGGGACTGTTCCATCCGAGTTGCGATTGGTCTGCATTACATAATTTGCTACTCTTAGAGTTGTGATGCATATGCGGTTTTTATCCTTCGAAAGTGCTTTGATGCACCAGTAGCGACTTTTGGTATCGTTTACTCTTTTGAGAATGATCTCCAGCTGTTTTTTAGTGAATTTGAAAAATACTCCTTTCTTCGGTCGGCCTTTGAGATGAAAAGTGCAGTTTGATAAGGTGACACTTCCTGCGTAATTTTTAACGCAAACACGTCCAACCAATTACTCTGAATTACACGTGCCAGCGTGAAATTTTGAATGCACAATAATGCACACATAATAATCTTACACATATTTTACACTTCAAAAAAATGTGCGTATATAAATATCCTGTAAGAAATTAATGTTAGTAGTTATTTTTCATTGTAGTAACACTTTATTAGCACTAAAATTTTTCTTACATTCCACTCGTAATGAGTAAACATACTTTTTCGTTGGGAATAAATAATACTGATAGTTTTTGTTTGCTAATTTTTTGAAACTCCGATATTCTTCATTGCGTTTCTGTGCACCAATAATTTTTTATGTTTCACCTAAACTTTTAATATTTAAACATTTTTTTATGTTTTTCCTTGCTGTGGATACCAGATAACATCAGTTGTTTACCTCCATAGAAACTGCTACGCTTTGTATCGGTACTTGATATTAGACATGTTCCACTTTAACATCACATACGTTTAACAAGCTTTTTCTTCCAATAAACAATTTTTTGTATGATATTTATTTTACTTCATATTTCACTTTGAACAACTCCAATGTCGTACTATTTCAATAATTGATGTGAGTTTTAAACTGCACATATAAGTTTGCAATACATTAAATCCCATACATAACTACAAAAAAAAAAAACGAAATAAAAAGTTATCTTTGATTAGAACTAACATTTCTCGTCACAAAAAACATTCTGTCTCTTTTGTAACTAAAATTAAAAGCCCTATTTTTAGAATTTTTACTTTTTTTCTCATGTCGTTCGCTATCAAAAAAATAAAGATTTTTTTCATTGTACCAAGTCCTCACACGCCAAAATATTTATCATTTATAAAGTATACATTCAATCATAAACGTGAGAATCGCTACTAAATACCCAACAGCTGTGACTATGGCAATGTTGATTGCTATGTCGTCAATTTCATCGTCTAAATTTTCTCGAAGCAACGGCACGTTGTTCTGAAAACGATTTTGTAACAAACGCCAAATTCCAGACTCTCGAACTCTGCGTATAATTTCCACAAATCTCTCGTAATAGGGAAAGCCGTCTTCGAATAGGGAAAAAAAACTTTTGCACGTCAAAGGAGGATGTGCTACCTTCATCGCGACTGTTCCATCCGAGTTGCGGTTGGTCTGCATTACGTAATTGGCCATTCTCGTAGGCGTAATGCAAATGTGATTTTTGTCTTTTATCAGCATTTTTACACACCAATCGGTACTATTGTTTTTTTCTATTGTTTTCGTGATGAGCTCACGCTGTTCTCTCGTAAATCTAAAGAACAATTCTTCAATTGGTCTGGTAACCGTGTGCATCGTCAACCCTGATTTTACCAAATCTTCGTAGCTATTGAAAGAAACTTCATCTTGATTCATCCCCATCGCCATTATGTCATAATAAAAGCCAGAGGTGATCAATATCGACAAAATTACAACGACAAAGTAGATGATTCTGTTGCCCAAGCTTTTTGGCCTGTACTCCACTGATTGCAACAATATGAGTTGAATCAGTTGGAAGGACTCGTTGTGCTCGTCCTTTATTTTAAAAAGTCGCCGTGCGTAGATGATACATGCAATTATAAAGGGAGTAAGTATGACGTAAAGAAATAATTGTAGAGGTACTTCAAAGCGAGACAGAGGCAAAATCGGGACAATCGCTATGTAGGAGCGACAGTCGTCTTCTGAGTGTGCTATCAATTTCCCCACGGCCAAATCCTCGGGCACGTTTCTCAAGAAAAAATTGGTGTTGATTTCTTTTAAGTACTTTTTAGCTGCTGCTCTGGTTGTACTAACATTTGTGAGCTCCTTTGCCCACAAGATGTTGAAGTTCATAAAATTTAAAGTAAATTCAAAGTAGACGTAATCTGGTCCAGTGACGGATGGAGTTGTTTCAGTACTAGTTTTGCTAACGTAAAGATCTGGAGGTAAATCAAAGTACGTCAATTTTATAGGATATTTATTCACATTTTTTAATTTATCAGGAAAGAGTTGGGAATTGTTCCTCAAAAGCTCTTGTTTGGATGTAAAATTGTAAAATGGATTGTAATTGTATATGACAGGGGACGATTTTTTGGGCCCACCCTTTCTCATGTCCACGGCAATGGCAGAAATATCTAGGAATTTATTGGACCAGGCGTGTCTGAGAATCGACTCCACAGTTTTTGTCACCACGTGATCCTGACGCCTTTGAAACAACACGACCAAACATTTGGGCCTCACGTGGTATCGAGACGATTTGGCGACAAAATCAATCGTTTTCATGGTTTCGATGGATTTATGGAAAAAAATAATGTTCAGCATCGAGTGCACGGAAACGTTGCGATATTTTGTCTCATCTGCACTTTTCAAGTCGATTACTGTGCTCGTGAATTCCTGAGCCAACTTTCGGGTGATCAAAGCCACTTGTTGGGCATTTCTTCGGTTGGCCTTGGAGATGAAAAGTGCAGTTTGATAAGGTGACACTTCCTGCGTAATTTTTAACGCAAACACGTCCAACCAATTACTCTGAATTACACGTGCCAGTATGAAATTTTGAATGCACAATAGTACGATAACAGGGCTCACTTTGGCCAGATTCATATTTGTACCGCTAGGACAGATTTTTTTATGCTTTCTTTGCCAAACTAAAAGCTTGACGCATTAAATTAAGACTGAAAAGTGTATTTTTTGAAATTACGCCTCTTTCCTGTGAAAAATATTGTATGGATGGCAATCTCCCTTTTTTTTAACGTCAATTCGTATTTTGATTGACGTACGAGATAACTTGTTTTTGTACCATTTCATGTACATACACTGCATAGTTGTAAATAAGTAATCGTTTTTGCTAGCGTTCATGCGAATAATTACGCAAAAACTGTGAAACCCAACGTAACACGACACGGGCATTTCCGTACATTTAAATAACCATTGATTACACCAATTATATTCAACGAAAGCAACGACTCTGCATCGCTGCAACGTCAATACCCACAATATTTCTTCCAATTTGAACGAAACAAACAGAACGAAAAAAAAAACACCAGTAGAGAGCAACAATATCGTGTGTACCCACGTTTCTGATGCACACAACGGAAAGGAAAAAAAAAAACGGCCAAACAAACATCGCACAAAGAAGAAAAAAAAAAAGCGCGCGCGACGCGATCGATAGCTCTCGATGTGTTTGCACCGATAAATCAATGCGCTGAAATGCAAATGGTGAAAAAAAAGGCAGCACCGACCACGGGTCAAATCTCGGCTGAGCCTTTTTTTTTCCCTCCGCAGCTGCAGGTCCACTGCACAGAGTTATCGGAGCTCTTTTCCACTGACGCGCGGACGTGGGGGGGGGGGATTAAAGCCTCAACGTGGTCGGCCCGACATTAGAGAGATATTGATTCGGATTGAAAAAAAAAAAAAAAAAATTCGCGTCTCTCTGCGTGTACATATTCGCGAGCGCATGGGCGTCGTAAATAGCGAAAACAGGATTCGGCTACGTATAATGTGCGTATACTCTGCAGCGCAAGCTGCGTGGGACTTTACGTGCCGGTAATATTTCCTTCGAGGCCAAAAACACGGATACGTCCGACTCTTTTACTTTTTAAGCTCATATACGTGTACATGTATATTTTAGGGGACTTTAACGCACTCGTCGGCCGTTTTGTTTTTGTTGTTGCACGACCAACATTGGAAACAATTACCAAGCCGTTTAAACTCGAAAGGCGCATCTCAAATTTTTTCCCTCCTTGACAAAATATGCAGCTCCACTTTGTTTGTTGATCAAAAGAGTTAATACCCGACTCATTTGAAAAAAAAATAAAAAAACTTCCCCCTCGAACTTTCCAACGGAGGCGCAAATGCAAACGAAAAAAGCAAATCACTACAATGCCGAGCTAATCATTCCTCTCGGCTGCAGCTCGAGGCAATTAGCGACATCAAACAACACTCACGATGTGCATCGCGAGCGCTGATCGGAGCCAATTAATTTTCTCCTCCCCCAAAGGGCGGCCGGTGCATATACACATCATTTAGGCGCGTATACACGCGAGCGTGCCATTGTTTTCACGCGTAACACGCCAAGAGACAGGGGCAGGGAGAATGAAAAAAAAGGAGGGGAAAAAAAACGAGCTTTTGCGCACTCGTTTAATGGCCTATACACGTGTACGTATATGTGGGGGGAGTATATAGGTATACGTATGGATCTCGCTAATTCAGCGCGAAAAAAGAGAAACAAAAGGCAGGTGCGCTATGAAAAGAACCGTGTGGTAACACATCGTCGCAACATTACACCAACCGACGTTTTGGTTTTTTTTTTTTTTTTTTTTTTTCTTTTTTTTTACGGTCCCAAGTGCTGTTTGCACAGGCGCGACTTTTTCACATGCCGCGTGTACACCGAGCAATACAGACGAGGTCTCTTTCTTTCTCCGTTCCGGGGGCATCTTCTTCTTCATAGCGGTTTTTCGAGACCAGAAGTACATATCAATATACATAGTACGCAAGAACAAAAAGGTATATAGGGTGGGACGCGTTTTTACTATAATCGCGCACCCGCGCAATTCCAACAATACCTAACGAAGGGGAGAAACCGGATCTGTTGCGATTCGGGGCGAAAAAAGAAGGCGTCATCGTCCAACGCATGAACAAACATGATGTACGTCGAGAAGCTGTGCGAGCGATATGTTATTCAGGGAAAAAGGAAGGTTTACTCACCAGTGACGAAAACAACGAGGCCGGCGAGGACGAGGATCCAGGTGGCGAGTCGTCTGTCCGGCGACTTCATATCGTAGGCCGCTCGCATCGTTAATTGCAAAGAGAACAAAAAAAAAGGTACAGACTCGAGCCCAGCGCACGCTATCCTTGCCGGTAATCAAGGAGAGGAGGAGCCCAGCCGCATTTCTATACCAGCACTGTCTATCGCTCCGGGGAAACGGTATATACTAGTTACATTGGCCCGAGAGAGTCACTGAACCATCGAATATGCACGTGTTGCGAAAAACAAAAAAATTATCCAAAAGATATGTAGCGGATGATGTTGCAGTTGTTATATTGTGGTTGCTGTGAAGTGCGTATGTATGCATGTACACCGGGCCACTGGGCCTGTAGCACGTGGATGATGGTTGCACCGGCGGCGCGTCACCGTACGCCCGCAAATTCCAAGCTCAAACAATTTATACGTAGCCAAGTATCTATATTGCTACTCTCGCCTTCCGCATATGCGCTCATTGTCGCTAGCCGATTCTTTTCTTCATTTATGTTTTTTCATCCGTCTTCTTTTTTTTTCGTCGGGCTCACTCCTGCACAGGCACGTCTAATCGCCCTCTGCGGCGCTGGAAAAGTTAAGTACACATGTCAGACCGATTTTCGAGCGAGAGCGCTTTATTATTTTTGCTTAGACGGCAGGTCTCGAGACAGCTTAGCTTCGTCGGCTGTATGTTTGTATAGGCGCGTTGGCAAATTTGTCTCTCACGCTTTGGGGACCAAAATTCCGGCAATCGAGAGATCGCGAAGGAAAAAATCGGCAAATTACCGATCTCTTGCCGATCCGTTTGGCTTAAAAGCCATGCACCGTATATCCCCGGCAAATCGGAGCTTTGTCATCCGATCGATCGCGCGTGCCCCAAAAGCCGGTTGACGGTGGGTATATGTGTATCGTAGCCGTGCGTGCAGACAAAATCGCGGGGACCGCTGCGTATGGCGGCCAGTCGCGAGCAAGACTGATTCGGAACGAGCGAGCATTCGAGCGGTCCCCGAGAGCTCGCGGCTGAGCCCCCCCGTGTATATAGTAAGTATACACACACACACACACACATATATATATATATACCCGATAAGTCTATCATGTATATATACACCTATACCAACGTGCAGAGTATTTACAAGAGAGCGAAAGAGGAGCCCTACGCTACCACTGTGTGTGTGTGTATACTACGCGAGGAGTGTATGTAGAGCCAAAGGCGAGCATAAAGCAGAGGAGAGGACCCCGCGGGTGTCATTGTGGTGGTGGTGTACAGCTATCGCTCACATGTAAATAGATACATACCCATTATATGTATAGGTACTCACCACTTACCACTTACTTGGTATACTCTCTTTTCTCGCCTACTTACTCTCTGCATACGTAGATAGTCTTCCTCGCGACAGCCGTCGACGTGTTTTCGTTTTCGTCGATCGGTATACCGGTCGACGGGCTCGTGCACCCGAGGAAGGATACGGGCTTTGCGGTCGCAATATCTATCCTTTCCGAGTGCCAATTTTTTTTTTCATCAGTCCTCTATTTGGTTTCATCGAGTGTACCGGCAAACTATTCCTTCTTCTCTCAACTCAATGGGATTCGTAAGGGTGTTTTTTTTTTTTTTTTTTTTTTTTTTTTTTTTTTTTTTTTTACCGTGGAGTTGTCAATACATCCAAAGGGAGAATGATATTTTAAATGGAAAAGGCGAGATTTTCATGTCAAAATCACAGTACAGTTGAATAAACTTTTATGTACGTTAAAGTACATATTATGCGAGCCCTCCAACCACGAATAAAATTTTTATCGTGGGAGGTTCAAAGAGTCGGCACGTGGAGCAAGGAAAACAATTCAAAAGCCCTACGCGACACGTGAGAGCTATAGTTGTGCAAAAAAAATGTGAGGATTCTAAAAGTGACAAAAGTTTCATTTCCGTGTGGTGAAAAATAGTTGCTTCCAACTTTCTCTCGCGACCGTATTTCCGGATCCTCGACGAAGCCGGCGAGTGCACGCTGTTGATAAGCCCTCCAACGCATAACAGAAAATTTCAGTTTTCCCTTTCGTCCCTTTTTTTTACACTTGCATTTAGTACGTGTGTATAAATTGTTAGAATATATGTATAGAATTGTGTTCCATTGTTTTCTTTTAGTATAAGTAGAATATATACAACGAGCAAGGAGAAAAACCATATGATGATTGAAGTGGCAGAGTGGTTCTGGTAGCCAACCAAGTTCCATTACCCCCGAATTTCACCATTGGGGTTTTTTTTTTTTGTTTTTTTCGGGTACCTCTACGATATTTTTTTCTTTTTCCATCAACGGCGGTGAAGGTGTCGGCTCCTATTTTTCATGGATTAATGTTTACCATAAAAATCGAGAAGAACAAAAATGATTATTGATTACACTGTGCAATCAATGCAGGGAGACAAAAAAAGGTTGCCTCGAGGAGATGATGGCTAAATTCTTTCGAGCAACTGTTGTTCGTGTATACTCCAATAATCACGCGATTTAGAGTCACTCATGATTAGGTGATGGTGATCCGAGACCATCTGAAACAATGTAATGAGCATTAAAATTAGCAATTCAAATGCACGTGATTGTAATTACAATATCGTAAACGGCGAAAAATAAAAAAGTCGCGGTTCGAGCGGGCAGAGTATGCACACACATACAATTATTATATGTAAACCTGCAGGGCAATCCCGTCGCATATGTAGTAGTCCTTGTCATGTGCACGCATCAGGTATATAATGCAATACAGTCGATGACAGGACAGATGTGAATTTAGAGCAAACGAGCCTCTCCCCCTTCGATGCACTGTAGCGCAAAGCTTCGGGCGGGATATTCGCCAAATCGCGAGTAATGGCGAAGCGACGCGTCCGGAAAAAGCTCCGTCCGGGGAATCACTGTTGCCCCCTTTTTTCAATCTTTTTCACGATACATTTGTCACATGCTCACGATGAATTATCAAGAGGATGTGAACGTACACTTCCTACGATACCATATAAAAACAAACAAAATAACTAACAACAATAATCATAGGTGTAAGGAGCGCGAAAAAAGCTAGTGCTATATGCGAAATGGTGTTAAAACCACAAGAACAACGGATGGATGATACTATACGTGCACGGTCGTACAGCGTGTAATCATCGACAAGTCGACAAGAGCCGCGAGGAGCGAGTTCGAGAGCGAAAACAATCAAACAATTGCTGGCATTGGTGCTAAATCGTTAGTTATAGCGATTATCGAAGAAGAGAGAAAGCGGAAAAACTCTCGCGCGTGATAAGTAAGTACATATCGAGGACGAATGAGCTCGCGAGAGCACACTATGTGTATTTGTAATGTGCATTTGTGACGTATGTACTATATGATCGAAAAGTACTTTGAGAGTATCCATCTCCGTCTGCTGGATGATGGGGGCATTGTTTGTATTAAATGGACCAGTCGGGCCTTAATGACGCTAATTTATAAAACGGATCGGCGTGCACTTACGTCAATCAGTACATATGAACCAATTTATGTTGCACAAAACACATTGTAGGTATAAGGTAAAAGCACCAGTACGTGAACACTTTTTCCAGAAAGTCTTTGTTTTCTCATTTTTATTGAATTTCTGATTTGCATAACAACAAAACAGTCATTGCGCCAGTAAGTTTATATTTTTTCCTTTAAAAAAAAAAACAAAAAAGTTTTTCTAGGTCATGTGTACAATTAATAAATTAATTTTAAAGTTTTTTTACCAATGACCCAGTAGATGAACAGCGTGTTCAGGTATTGGTACCGATACGTATTTTTGACCGAGTACTTGAACATCCCATGTTAATTAAATGGGAGAGAGGTTATGTTAGCTGTCTTCTACTGATTTCTATTTTTATTATGTATTGCAAATAACCAAATCGAAAAATTTCTTTCTAATTTCGTTGGTGACATATTATGAAAACTATAACGACTGGCTTGACATACTATTATTATTGATTAACAGTGATTTCAATCATTTTTATGTGTTCGAGTACTGGGTATAGGTAAAACATAATGGTACCAGTACCTGAACAGTCTCACAAGCCACCTCATACAAGTTGCACAAATAAATAATTTTTTTCTCGTTGAGTATAAAGACTTACTGAAATATAAATTTTGTTTTATCTAAAGAACGATCAAAGGATATCAGAAACATTTTTTTTTTTTATCCACTTAAATTGAAAATAGTTTATTCAAGCTGTTCAATCTACTGGTGCAATTTTAGGAAGTGTTCACGTACTGGTGCTTTTACCTTACCTGATTTCGATGACTGCGGGCGTTTGACTTATTGATGCGTATACGCATATGTCTGTCTCCTGTCTCTCTGATAGTGGCCGGAATTTATAATCGGCGCCACTTGGCTCGACTGTCAGATTTACGTGAGAATCAGCTTTAGATGTATTTGAAGTTGTACTTTAATTTGTGCTGTGCAGATCGAACGAGACTTTTGTACCGCACGTAATCATCTATGATGATTTTATTTTTATTTGCTCTTAATTGATGATTTGATAAAGGAATTTTTTATTTATTATGCAGTTGACTTCATTAAGAATGAAGCTTTTATGAAATTTGCCTACTAAAAAGAGAGGGTGGCGCCATCACGTATGACTTTATGATGATACCCTTAAAGCATATCATCATAAGATAATACCCGCAGTCAATAGCCGCTGTAGGTATGTGTCTCAGTCGATAACATCCGATTTCGATCCAGTCGATAAAATTCAAGTATATGTATATAATTGAATTGTATGTCAAACATAGAGATAATTCATATTATCTCTATGATATCAAAGCAATAAAACGTCCGTAGGGTGTCCGAGACTCGGACTCGGACTCCGAGTCGTCGACTATAGCCAATTTTTTTCGGTGGACGATGAAAAGCTCTCAACTAATGTGTCTATGTCATTTTAAAGGGCAAAATCTGAGTTGTGCTTTTCTTCGCCATATGAAACAAAAACGTCAGTAGGGTTTAGGAGCGACGAGAAAAATTGCACGCTAGATGGCGTTGATTGAAATACATACAAAATTAGCCAAGGCCACACCGATGATTCGATAAATTGCTCGATCACGTGCGATGCAAAAAAACCATATGGAAAAAATGTGAGGATATTATTGCTGTTTTAACTATGTCCAGCACAACCCAAAATTATACTTTCTGGTGACGATTGCGGAAAACACCCTTGGTGTTTACGCATAAGCACTAGCTCATATAATAAGCTTAAATAATTAGAAAAAAAAGTTAATCCAACTTGACAAATTACCTATAAGCTTCTCTTACGCGACAGTCAAAGACAAAGTTTCCTACAAAATAATCAAATCAACTATTTATTGGCAATTTTATCAGTATAAACCAGACTCCATGTATTATCTGGATTCGTTTTTCAAAATACATAGATTTTTCTTTTCATGCTACAAAAGTTAAGAGTTTGTTTGCAACACAAATTTAAAGAGTATTACATTTGTTGCTTTAAAAACGTCGAAATTTTCAATGCTTTTGTAACATAAGCTTTATTTTTATAAGAAATTGAAGAAAATTTTATATTTTCAAGTTTATAATGTAGAAAAATGCTATCAAATAATAATATTCTTTGCTATACGTTACTTAACTACGAATTAATTTTTGACTAACTATTTCTTAATATTGATAAATCGATAGATGATGGGATATGAAATAAACAGGGCATGATGTACATTCGTTAACAAAAAAGATTTATTCATTTTTATTCCGAGAACTTACAAATAAAATTTTGACTTATTAATAAGAGATCAATGCTTAAACCGGAATTAGAATTGACCACCTCGAAGTCGTAAAACTAAATGAAGTGTGGACTCTTTTTGAATATTGTAGTCTGAAAGTGTGCGACCATCTTCGAGCTGCTTGCCAGCAAAAATCAGTCGTTGTTGGTCTGGAGGAATTCCTTCTTTATCCTGGATTTTAGCCTTGACGTTTTCAATTGTGTCAGAAGCCTCGACTTCTAAGGTGATAGTTTTACCGGTAAGAGTTTTTACAAAAATTTGCATGCCTCCTCGGAGACGCAAGACCAAATGGAGAGTTGACTCTTTCTGAATGTTGTAGTCCGACAGTGTACGGCCATCTTCGAGCTGTTTACCAGCGAAAATTAAACGCTGCTGATCTGGAGGTATGCCTTCTTTGTCTTGAATTTTAGCCTTCACGTTTTCAATCGTATCTGAGGCCTCGACTTCTAGGGTTATTGTTTTGCCAGTTAGAGTTTTAACGAAGATCTGCATACCACCACGAAGTCGGAGTACAAGATGCAGAGTAGACTCCTTCTGAATGTTATAATCAGACAGAGTACGCCCATCCTCGAGCTGCTTACCAGCGAAAATCAAACGCTGCTGATCAGGTGGGATACCTTCTTTGTCTTGAATTTTGGCCTTCACATTTTCAATTGTATCGGAAGCTTCAACCTCAAGTGTGATGGTTTTTCCAGTGAGAGTCTTGACAAAGATCTGCATGCCTCCTCGAAGACGCAATACGAGATGTAGGGTAGACTCTTTTTGAATGTTGTAGTCCGACAATGTACGTCCATCTTCGAGTTGCTTGCCAGCAAAAATCAAACGTTGCTGATCTGGAGGGATACCCTCTTTGTCCTGGATTTTTGCTTTGACATTTTCAATCGTGTCTGAGGCTTCGACTTCTAGCGTGATCGTCTTTCCAGTGAGAGTCTTGACAAAAATTTGCATGCCTCCTCGGAGACGCAAGACCAAATGAAGGGTAGACTCCTTTTGAATGTTGTAGTCGGACAGTGTACGGCCATCTTCAAGCTGCTTGCCAGCGAAAATCAAACGTTGCTGATCTGGAGGGATACCCTCTTTGTCCTGGATTTTTGCTTTGACATTTTCAATTGTATCGGAAGCTTCCACCTCTAAGGTGATCGTCTTTCCAGTGAGAGTCTTGACAAAGATCTGCATGCCTCCTCGAAGACGCAAGACCAAGTGAAGGGTGGATTCCTTCTGAATGTTATAGTCGGACAGTGTACGGCCATCCTCAAGCTGCTTGCCAGCGAAAATCAAACGTTGCTGATCTGGAGGGATACCCTCTTTGTCCTGGATTTTTGCTTTGACATTTTCAATTGTGTCAGAGGCCTCAACTTCCAGTGTGATGGTTTTGCCAGTAAGAGTTTTTACAAAGATTTGCATACCACCACGAAGTCGGAGTACAAGATGGAGTGTAGACTCTTTTTGAATATTATAGTCTGAAAGTGTACGCCCATCTTCGAGCTGTTTACCAGCGAAAATCAAACGCTGCTGATCGGGAGGGATACCTTCTTTATCCTGAATTTTAGCTTTGACATTCTCAATCGTGTCGGAGGCCTCGACTTCTAGAGTGATTGTTTTACCAGTAAGAGTTTTAACAAAAATTTGCATGCCTCCTCGGAGACGCAAGACCAAATGAAGGGTGGACTCCTTTTGAATGTTGTAGTCAGATAGTGTGCGCCCGTCTTCAAGCTGCTTTCCGGCAAAAATCAATCTCTGTTGATCAGGAGGAATACCTTCTTTATCTTGAATTTTGGCCTTGACGTTTTCAATTGTATCAGAGGCCTCAACTTCCAGTGTGATGGTTTTGCCAGTGAGAGTCTTAACAAAGATCTGCATACCACCACGAAGTCGGAGTACAAGATGCAGAGTAGACTCTTTCTGAATGTTATAATCAGACAAAGTACGCCCATCTTCCAGCTGTTTTCCTGCAAAGATCAAACGTTGCTGATCTGGAGGGATACCCTCTTTGTCCTGGATTTTTGCTTTGACATTTTCAATCGTGTCTGAGGCTTCGACTTCTAGCGTGATCGTCTTTCCAGTGAGAGTCTTGACAAAAATTTGCATGCCTCCTCGGAGACGCAAGACCAAATGAAGGGTAGACTCCTTTTGAATGTTGTAGTCGGACAGTGTACGGCCATCTTCAAGCTGCTTGCCAGCGAAAATCAAACGCTGCTGATCTGGGGGGATACCTTCTTTGTCTTGAATTTTAGCCTTGACGTTTTCAATTGTATCGGAAGCTTCCACCTCTAAGGTGATCGTCTTTCCAGTGAGAGTCTTGACAAAGATCTGCATGCCTCCTCGAAGACGCAAGACCAAGTGAAGGGTGGATTCCTTCTGAATGTTATAGTCGGACAGTGTACGGCCATCCTCAAGCTGCTTGCCAGCGAAAATCAAACGTTGCTGATCTGGAGGGATACCCTCTTTGTCCTGGATTTTTGCTTTGACATTTTCAATCGTGTCAGAAGCTTCCACCTCTAAGGTGATCGTCTTTCCAGTGAGGGTCTTGACAAAGATCTGCATGTTTGCCTGAAAACGATTTCATATTGTTAACACAATATCAAATTTTCGTACAATGAGAAACAAAAAAAAATAGTTTAACTCAAAATTTACAATACGCGTTAGTTAAGTAAAAAATTTTTTTCAAATATTCATGCGAGTCAATCAATATCAAAATCCAAGGCTGAGTTTGCAGCAATGTAATCAATACCGAGCGCAGTTGTCCCGTTCACTGCCTATACAAAATGGCGGACAAACTGCTACGAGCAAAAACTTTCACAGGTCAACAAAGCAAATTTCGGAAAACAATCTACGCCTCGTGGCTTACTAAAATCGTAACACTCCCTTAATGCTTGAATAAAACGAAGGTATATTTACTAATTAGGCCAATTATTAGTTTAACCTTTCAAGTATGCTCGTTAATATTCCTTTAAAAAAAGTATAAAAGTTCGTGTGAACTCCTTGCTTTTTGAAAATATTGTGTACCGTAGTATTTACTTGAAATTTAAAAAAATATTGACTACAAAGTGGGGCTACTCAATTCTTTCAAGAATAGGGGCTGACTCAACCGCGAGACGTACTGCGTCACAAATATCGATCGCGCACTGCCCAGCAACGGAACAAAGAAAATCAGCTGTTGTCACGGAAAATTCACATGATGAACTTCAAAATCATTTACACATCCCGCAACTGCGAAATAATTAAATTTTCATGGACCTACTTTTAGGCTCGACAAGAGGAAATCTCGCCCGATGCTCCTTGAGCACGGACTTACATCACGCAACAAAACGAAACCAAATTTTCAGTTGCATAACCAAAAAAAAATAAAATAAAATAATCATTATCGAGTTACAAAGAAAAAAAAAGAACCTCACCTTAGTCTATCGAAGTACAATATGCGTCAGCTACAATCTCCTCGTAATAAAGAATCGCAGTTGAATTGAAAGGCTCTCGAAGTTCACTCTTCAAAAACACAACGCTATCTGTTCGAGGAACAATCGTCACCTTGCTTATATATAGGCTTGCGTCTGCGTGTAGGGGAGACCGGGGCCGTATGGGTCTCTGGGGAATATGGGTCTTGGCTATATTTACGGAACTAGGTGACCTGAAGTTTCAATTTTTTTTTTTTGTAATACATTTGAATAAATAATAATGAATGACAATAAAAATCACATAGGTAATCAAATGAAAAAATTATTATTAAAGATTGAAATTTTCATTCCGAAAAAAAAAATTTTTAACCAAATTTATTAAGCGAAAAAAGTAGTAAAAGTTATTATTTTGGGACTTATAACTACTGATATCGATAGATGAACTCGTGTACTTAAATTTGATGCCTTTAACACATTATTTTTTGCCACTACTAACTGTTAGTAACCAATTTAAATAAAAGTGGCTTATGAGGCGGTATGGGTCAGTCTCGCGGGGCTGTATGGGTCAGCATCGAAAGCCAAGCAGACGGTAAATGACAACTGTGACATGTAGTCAAGGCAGTTTAGCTCGTTAGTTTTAATTTAGATTTAAGTTTATTTTAAGTTAATTTCAAAAGGCAGCAGGACAAAGATCAATTTATATACAAACCAAGTATGCAATTTTTATATTAATGTTTTGCATTGTAATGTTTTGCACTAAAATTTTTTTCGAGGTTATACAAACAAAATTTCGTCAAATCCATCGACAAATGTTATTCAATAATCTCAGTTTTTGTCAATATTTTCAAATTAGTTGTGATACATATTGCTTTATTTGCTCTGACAATATTTCCAGAGTTTATTATAACTCGTTATTTAAGATTAAATTTATCTGTGATCAAAGTAAAAAATTTCATGTGCAGTACGATGCTTAAAATACAGATTGTTTTTAAATTTTTATAATTATTTTGGAACTAATTTGGAATAATAAAATTTTTCAAAAAATACATCCAATTGTAGTAATTAAATAAGTCTTAACGTTTTCAATAGATTAAACAAAAAAAAATTTTACTTCATAAAAAATTACCTTGTGTAAATAAATGCACATAAATTGGTAGATTCTTCATTTAAAATACACAGGCCCATTGAGCCCCGTCGTAAGACCCATACCACCCCAGCCCTGAGGCGGTATGGGTTTTTTGAGATACTAACCTTTTATGTTTTTTTGTGAATAAATCACTTAGTTAATAATTTTTTAAGTGGGTGAACTTTGTTCCTGGGATGTTAAAGAATCGATTTAGTATTTCAGTTAATTATTTACGATTATGTTTTTCATTTCCAAGTTATGTTAAACCATTCGTGGCCCATACAGCCCCGGTCTCCCCTACGTCGCCAATTCCCATTGGTCGAGTATCTTGTCTGCTGATGACGACGTGTAGCTCCGTCAGCTTTCCGTCCCTGTTTTGCTAAGTAGTAGGTACAAGTGTAAATAAAATAAAGTCAGAATGGCAGGAAACGATCACAATATTCGTGATTCATATTTATGACGCTTGGGAAGGGAAAAAGATCGAGGGGGGAGACGATCAAGCCCGAACAACACGGTGTTCTAGAACGATCGGAAAATATTGAAAGAAAATTCAGAAAATGGTTGAATCTGCCTATACTGTGTTTAAATTTGAGATTGAGGTTTTTTTATTTAACTGCCAATGCCTATAGTAGAAGGAGAAAAATAAGTTTGCGGAAGAGGCTGACTATTGCCAATCAAAAATGAAAAGGTTTTGGAAAATTCGTCTCAAGTCATTCAGTTGTAATTTTTAACTCGCTCTCGCTCTCCCCCCGCACCCGTGTATGTAATTACTTTGTTCTTAATATTTTCTGGCAGCGAAAAGCGAGTAGGTACTTGAAAGAGAATGACTATTGTGACATCAACAGAGAATTTAAAAGAAGCAGTGATCATTCAATTTATGTGATGTATAGATATACTTGTTTACGAATAATTGATTTTTAGAACTGTAATATTAAAAATTGGATGAACATTGGAATCGGTGATTTTTTTTTGTCAAACGCCAAACAGCAGAACCAACATACAGACAACATCCTTGAGAAAAAACCAACCCACGCGCACACGCGACGAGCCTTTATTTATAAGCTGACGAGAGAAAAGCCTTTGTTTTGAAATTTATCATTGTTTCAATTTGTTTCTCAATCGCTGTCAATTTTAAGACACGAAAAAAAAAGACCGTTAAAGGGGAAAGAAGAAGTATAAATATATTTTGCATTTATGCCGACTCATTCGTCGAACTGGTTTCTTTTTCAACCATTTTGAGGTTTCCGTTATCTTGTAACGCAAATTGAATCACGCCAAATTCAATTACAAGCAACAAACATGTTTGTTCGTTCTAAAGACCGCAATCGTGCAATTCTCCAATCGCAACAGATGAATTGATTTTTTTTTTTTTTTTTTTTTCGAATGGGGTCAAACCGTGGTAAAACGCAAAATTGAACATTCGTTTTGCAAATGGAAAATTACTAGAGAAATAGTAAGGTAGTCAACTTTTATAGTAACGCAACATCGCTTCTACGAAATATATACATATATTTTGCTGTGTATAGTGTAATGTAGTGAAATAACAAATATAAAATTGATTAAAAATTTAAAATATTGTTAACTGTCAATAAACCCATTGAGATTACTTGATTATAATTACGTCTAAAAACACCCTTATTCAGATTATGTTGTTTAAAACTTTTAATTAAACAAATAAGTCAATAATTTACATACAGGCACATCAGTCTAAATATAAATATATCGATTCTACAAGCTGATGCAATCGATAAGTAGAAGTGGTAAGCGACGCTCAGGCTGTAAGAATGTAACATACAACGTAACTATAAACGTAGTAGGTTTAAGATACGCGCACACGTACTTATTAATCAACAATTTGTATCAACGTGACTAATCACAAAATCTAAACTTTTTTTAATATTTACCATCCATTTCATTGTACGTTTACTAATAGAATAATCGCTTTACAACGGACTTATTGTTTATATAAAATATAATGAAGTAGTTTCTTTTTTTTATTTATTTTTTTTTTAAGTTTTCGTCTCAACAATGGAAGGAATTATATTTTTTATATTTTTCATGCAATTCATAAAAACCTTTTTAAAAAAATATATTTTTGAGTTTTTATTGGGTACATATACATACACGACTTCAAAACTCTTAAACGAGGATAGTTGTAAAAATAGCTTCTTATGAATGATCGGAGTGGAAAATTTTCAAAAGTTATTTCGATAAACAAGTACGCATATTTATATACATGTACACAATAACGCTATCGACCGTGGCTAACGTTACTTATTAATTTATTTGTGAAGATCGAATGTATATTTTGAAAGAAACAAATCACGATAAAAATGAAATAAATCCCTTAATGTTTGGTACCCACCATTTCTCCAACGTTTTAAAAAATACTCTAATATATTCAGCAATCTAAATGTTAAAATATATATTTAAAAAACATAAATTAAAAACCAAAAGGGATCGCTAAATTCGTAGAGCATCGTTCGTGTGAGGGGCTATGATAGCTATATATTTATGTCACAGTTTCATGTATTTTCGTCAACTCGACTTATTTTCATCTGATCCAGCTGGGGTACTGCTAGAAAGTTTTCCAGATGATTTTCATGTTTTCATCTCAAAAACACACATCCTCCCTCCCTTCCGCTCCAAAAGTCAACGAACTGTCAACATATAGGCCAATGTGTAGGTATTCTGTGCAGGGATAAACTTATACCGTTGTAGTTTGAAACACGTTTGAAGTTTGAAGGCCCTGCCTCACTCTTAAAAATAAACAAACGTCGAAAGAGCCAAAACGCATTAGAAAGCACAACCTATACCACGCCTTTGCATTTGTACACGTATGGATATATATATATATATATATATATGTATGTTTATACAAGCTGCGTAATTTTGTTGTTTACATGAAAAGCGTGGTGAGTAAAGTTGTGAACGACGCCGTCAAAACTCTCTGGCCAATGGGAAACGCGTTTAAAGGAAGAACTCCGTTTCGTCGACCCATAGGAATCGAGTGGCTATATACATCGCCACGCTCGGTGCTCGCTATTGTACAACGGGCTTGAGTTTCAGTCTGGAAGACAAACTTGAAGTGTCCCGAGACCTGAACGCATCAAATTATATACGATTAAAAGAACGATTCGACCGTTGTCTAGGTCTGATAACTACTAATCTACTCTTTTTACTGTTAAATAGTGTCCGTGCTATCATTGCCCTTGGTTGTATACCACCGCGTCCGAATTATAATTTTGGCAATATGTGACGGCCACGCAGTGCTTTTTTTTTTCTCTCCCCCCCTTGACCCTTCCCCCGTTCTTAACTAACTTATTGTGAAATGTTGTTTCTCTTTAAAATGTTAGTCAAGTGAACATTATTCCGCAAAATGTCCACAGGTACGTACGCTTGTACGGGAGCTCTCTCTCTCTACAGCGAGTTACTCGCGTACGGCTCAAGTTGTACTCAAAATTGTTGAATGTTTATGAGGTATTTCTTTTTCTAATCCACAGCTCTGTACCAAAAGGACACAGCTAGTCGCCTTCGGGCCCAGCTGAGACGCAAAGCCATCAGCCTCTACTATGGGAAAAGTCCAAAGATGACTTTTGAAGATGTGGCCAAGAAAATGCAGTTGCCACAGAAGTATATTGAAAAGTGGATAAACAGATATGAAAAAACTGGTTTGCATGGTTATGTGGGTCAGAGGCAATCGGCTATTCTCTGCATTTACAAGAAGAATCCCAACATTACTCTGTCACAGTTGAGAATTTTATTGAAAAAAGTCGGGATTGTCTTGAGCAACAGTGAGTTGGGACACATTTTAAAATCTCTCAAACACATATTGACCGATCCTATGTTCAAATCTGCGAGCGAAGAGCAAATATTAAAAAAACTGGCTAAAGTAACTAAAGTGCAAGCAAAATCAGTTATCAGGATGAATCAGAAAATGAAATTGGAAAGAGATAAGGAAGATGGTGGTGGTAAAGAGCATCCTCATGCACAGGTTACAAAATCAATTTATCTAGATCATAATTACGTGTCGCATCCAGATTTATCGTATGATGAAAATGATTATTCACTTTACGATAAAGTAGACAAATTAACAAAGTACAAGACTGATCTAATGAACAAAATAGCAACAGTTTCTGACAACTTGGACAAACTGTTTGATTCAGAAGGCAAAAGAAAAGAAGAAAGCAATCATAAGGAGAAGATGAAATACAAAATTTCGCTGCTAAGGGAACAAATACTTTATTTATGTTTAGAAATGAAAGGTCCTAAATTGAGTATCGAAGAAATAACTCAAAATTTACCTCTGACGAGAACAATGGTGAGTAAATGGATAGAACAAGCTAAAAGTATCAAAAGATACGTCCATGCAAAGCACGTAAACAAGTGTTGTGGCAAGATACAGGAATCGATTGTACGCTTGGTAAAACTTAACTCAGAATTAAAAACAGAAGACATTAAAAATATTCTGCATAATGTTAATATAGATTTGTCTAATTTGAAATTGGAAAGACAACTTAATAGTGTCAAGTATATGATTAATGGGCCTGAAGATTTTATGGAAAAAGATCACGAAGAAATAATGATGCAAAAAGATGATATAGATTATTGTATCAAAGTGTTGTCTTTAAAAATAAGTTCTATTAATCTAAACAAACCAAAACGCAAAAAGTTTTGTAATATTATTGAAAAATCCAATTCACAACAGTTATCACTTCAGAGCATCATTGATTCCTTCAATTCAAATAAACATGCAAATTTATCATCTGTTAAAATTATTTCGGATCACATTTACCAAAATTCTCCGCCGATCAGTAATTTAATCAACAACGTAAAAACCGTAAGACTCACACTGCCCAAAGAATTAACCAACATGAGCAGTAATGATCCAAATGATAAATCTTCGCAGAGCTTAGAGTTATTAAATTATGAGTCTATAAATACTGAAGTTAAAAAGAGATTCAATGGTATTAATGGTAAAATAAATGGATTAAACCTTCTTCAAGCAGTTACTTTCAATGAAATGGCTATGTATGGGATAACAAGGGAAAATAATAAAGAAAAAGGTAGTCCTGTAGTTGTAGAATATAGTAACGTTTCAACACAATCAAACAATAAAATAGTAACATCTGAATGTAATGAAGACGTAAGTTTACTACAAAGTATTTCAATGATCCCTAACGATTTTTCTACACAACATAAAGGTTGTTCCGATACTAAAAAAGAACAGCAAATTCAACAACTAGAAGTAATTGAAGAAACTGTGTGTGGTATTGATTTAGACAGACATATTGTTTTTCATAAAGATGCAGTTAAAGAAAATACCTCTCCAAACTTGGGCACGCTAAAAGAATATGTATTCTGTAACAAGCAGGAACAACTCAATCATCCACAAACAAATACCAACTTATGTAATTTGGTTATTGAAGAAACCACGCTCAGTAAAAGTGTAGAAAACTTTCCAAAAGTCGTTAATGAAGAAGTGATTTCTAATGTTTCTGTAGTTGAAAAAGACAATGAAATGACATTACCATTAAATAATCAGGGAAATATTACAATGGAAAGAATCCCAGAAACTGAAAGTTTTATAGTCAATGAAACAGAATTGATAGAAGATATCAGTAAAAAAGTAACTGATAATGTTATAAGTGACACCCCTTTAGTAGAAATATCGGAAGAAGTAGAGGAAGAATCTGGAATAGGTAGTCTAATTCTTGATAACAAGATTCATGAAGATGACGAGGAAGAAGATATAATGGATGAAAATATGGTTGGCAACACGTCAGCATCATCAGATGAATATACCAGCTATAAAGAAAGAAAAAGAAAATATAGTGAAAATGATATTTTGGAATCTGATGAATCTGAATTTGAACCAATTGATGACTTATCATTCATAGGACTAGATTCAGATTCTGATACCCTTGTTAGAGAAGAGACTGATGACAGTGAGAAGGAAATAATGACTGAGTATATAGAGTGTGAAGACAATTCTGTGGTGATAAAGTATTGGTTAGCTACGTAATTTAAACTCATTCTAATAGGCTTATTAAATTTGATAGACTAATCAATACCTAATTTCTTTTAACTTAACATGACACCTAGAGAAGTTTGAAAACCTCTTAATAGATATGACCAAATTTTATCCCTAGAACAATTCATTTCCCAACTACGTTAAGTATTAAACTATGAAGAAATTATATGATTAAAAATAAAAAAATGTATATAAAATTTAAAAAGTTATAAAATATTAATAAGGTACCAAAAAAAATTTAATTTATAACAAATGAATACTTAGTGTACCGTGAATAGTAATGAAATTTTAATATGTATATTAATATCCTTGTAGACAAAAAGTCGTTAAGAATCTAATATTTTAAAAATATTTTAGTTAGCAAAATATATTTACTATTTATCAATGATGATTATATTACTTTGAATAAAAATGATGAATCTACCAACGGTGTTACAGATGATTGTTTCTCGGGCTAAAAGTCGAGAGATGATAAAAGGTAAGTAGTTTTTCTAAGTATAAAATATTTCAGTTGCTTTTACGCGCTGTACAAAAAAACGTATATTTACTAATTATAAGATAGACATGTGAGTTTTTATCAATAAACTTATTTAAAATCTCTAATTCCTTTATTTCTGACTCTCCTTTTTCATGACCGGGTGTGCGTATTAAAACAAAAGTAATTAAAGACTTATGTTCACTCGTAAGCATCTATTTATTACAGCAAAATGACAAATACATTAATGAATCAATAGCTTAACAAAAATTTTTAATTTTTAACGATACTTAAATAAACCTTATTTTTAAGTACTCCACATCGCTTGTTTTTTTGAATAAAAAAATTGATCATTGCACTCAAGTTGCAAAAAAACCATGACTAAATTGCATACATACCAATACATATTTAGAAAATTGTACTCTTTATAAGAAAAGGATTACTTTCGTATACAAAATAGCACAATGATACTAGACATATTGTATAAAAGTTGCATATTAACGCAATGCAGATATTGAATTAGGAACATACACGGATTTATAGAAATTTATGTACGGTCACTAAGAAAAAACTTTTTCGTAAAAAAGAAGTAGAAATAATAATTTTTAACAGTTTAATAAAAAAGATGGGAAAAATAAACTCAAATTGAATTGAATGGATAACATTGAAACGCTTTACTATAGTACACCACTACTCTGTTAGACATTAAATTGAATAGATTTGAAATCAATTAATAACAAAATTTCATGAGTGGTAAGTGCAATTTTTTTTGTAGTTCGTTGCCTTTAGTTTGCATGATGTAAACGCTACAACCTTGCTTTTGAAATTGACAAGAACTGTCGATTATTTGTCTACTTCCAATTTTGTCAGTTTCTTTTAATATACGATATACATTTGTTCAGAGACGTTAACGTACAGTGGAAAAATCACACTTTTTAGGTGAGTTTTTCTTCAACATTAACAAGCCCAACATAAACTTTAATAGGGTCTCATTAATGGCTTGAAATTGATTTAATGAATACAAATTGTGTGGTGCTTTAAATGATCTTGATTCCCAATTAGTTGAAGGAACTTTCAAATAAAATAATTGCTACATTATGAGAAAATTACCAATTGAATTATTATTCTTGATCTCCAATATATTTCGTTTTCATACAATTTATTTTTGGTTTATAAACTTTTTAGCATTCTCGCATACTACACTTGTGACCATTTTTAATATTTCAAGACGCACAGCTAAATTAATGCAGACTAACAAGTCTACCATTATTTCCTCCAAAAGAGCTCATGTTTTCTTTTTAAAAAGTTAACCACTACCCCGATAGCCTAACTAGGAGATCTTTTCGTTTACGTTGAAAAAAAAGTTATCACTAATTTTCTTTTTTCAAAATGACCTCCGATCTACGGAAAAATTTAATTTCTAATTTCAAAAAAAGCATACAATTCAGCGTTGTATATTAAGAAGTGTACGCAATTGTCATCTAAATTATTTAATTCCGTAACTTTCCCTTTATAGAAAAAGAGAAAACGAACAGACCATCAGAAGTAATGATTCATAATTCATGGAGGGACTGGGGAGAGAAAAAACCTTGTTTTTAGGTTTTACAACGTTGTCTTGCATTCATAAATTACGACTTAATAATAAAATTGAATGTTTTGGTTAAATCTACTTGGAGTCCGTCTCCATCTTGATTTCTTCCGCCTTTTTGTCTTTCTTTGACGCTTCGCTGTCCGTGCCCTCTCCGTTACTGTTGTCGCGTCTTCGCTTGCGCGTAAATGTACCCTTGTGTTTGGGCGGTGGTAGTTGTTCCATGCCTAAGACCTTATGTATCTGACGGAAAGCGACTAATCGCAGGTCATGCTGTGCCGAGGCTGTAATGTCTTCTCGTTGCTGAGTCGTCATGTTGCCAATTGCATCAACCGGATCCTTTTCGCATGGATCGGCCAGTCCTGTAGGACACAAAAGCAAAAAATATCATTTACCACATCACACTAACAGAAGTCATCATGAGGGCGTGTTATATTTGGTATCAGATTGCCATTCATCTGCGAATTAGTACAGGAATGTCACTTGAAGATCGAGAATCCAAAAAACTTGTTTTCAAGACCAACAAGCAACTCTGCACTATTCTCAGTCTCGTCATCTATTATCATCATTTAAATAGAATAGTTTTCATATTTCAAAAAATAACAATTGTTTCAAAGTCAAACATAATTTCTTAACAAACCTGGACTTCCAGGGAGTAAAATTCCACCCGCAATACATTCCAAGAGTCGTCTTAAAGCGGCACCTGGACTGAGTGGACCACCAGCTGTGCTTAATACCTTTTCAGTCAGTAACTCTAATGCCTGTGTCGAATAAATAGAAAAAATACATGTTTGAGATTCAAAAAATTTGTTGGAGCGAAAAATCATCACTTAAGTACATAGAAAAAACTCATACCCATGGATTCAATGAACTCCAGGTTGGTACGCGATTGCACAAATCGCGCATAATACGAATGACCATAACGCAGCTCTGCAATGATGTCGCTCTAGCCTGTTGGATTGAGTTTAATATCAAATAACTGATGAGGCTCATTAATTAAATCCTATTCTAAAGTCTCAAAATGTTTTATGCAGTCTTTAGCTATGGAATCATCCAGCCTCGTGCCTACCTCTCAGAGCATGTTAACATTAATAATGATATTTAGCCTATATCAATATTACCGGGTGTTTATCGTGTCGTATTAATTTTGTTTTTGCTACTGTTTCTATTGACTGGCAAAAATAAAATACAAACGTATGCATTGAAACAGAAACTCTACTGTTGGAAAAATGAGAACGTTAAGATGAACGAATATTTACAGTATAAGGTATTTGCAAAAGAAACACCCGGTACACGTATCGACACCACTGTGTGCTTGTGCTTGTCTGTCTCTTCTTTTTATGTTAATTAAAACTTCAAGTGCTCGTTGAAACTCTAAGGAAGTATTGAATTTAAGAATAAATGCGATACGAGTATTACATTAACTGCATTTTACATTACTTCCAAGTAAGTTCAAAAATAAAATAAGGCGAGTGCAAAACTTTTGTAATTAAAACATCGTTGAAAAATGATATCTGTTATTATTTCTAGCGAATAGTTAATATTTGTTTTCATTTCAAAATGTTTTTTCAAGACAGACCTAGAACAGACGCAGTCTAGGCTACACGGTGCATTATAACCCAGAATAATCAATGAAACACATTGGTCGAGGTATTAAAAGCGAAATAAAAATTAAATTCGTAACTTGAAAAATAAGAGATGGTACAAAATTAAAAAAAGTTAGGCCAACTTTGATGTAAAACAAAAACAAAGCTGTCGATTCCGATTGCTATTATTCTGGATGTCGTAGGGGATTTTTATTAAAAGTTACGAAAAAGGGCAAAACGAATCCTCAGGCAGGTACAGTCTTTTATCAATATTATCTGAACATGTAAGAAACTGTATTTGCTTGAAAGTTGCTTACTACTATCGAATCTCGCTTTGATCGCTCTCTCGGAACTATCTATTTGACAAATGCACTTTATAGCGCTGTTACGTTCATTTGAAGCTACTTATTCGTTAGTATTGGTAACCAACTGATGTACGATAATAACGTGCCAAAGCACAATCAAGACACCGAGTGCACGCTCAAGCGAGACTGCGAGCGTTTTTGTCATTTACTTTATGTTCAGACGCTGACACTGATATTATACAGTAAGAGTAAAAAATACATTAATGCTGCAGTAGACCATGTTTGTAAAAAAAAAGCTATGGACCACAAGGCTGGTAATCGCTAAAACTGCTAGTTTACTGTCTTGTTTACAAAGATCTTTATTGCTCTTACGTTGATAGCGAGTAGAGCTCTATTAATTGCGGACAGAGAGAGAGAGGACAACTTGCACCCGTTTTTTCTCTTTTAAACGCGGATCATCAACTTTTAATTTTTTTTTTTTTTTTTTTTTTTTAACGAATTATTAAGTTTCGTCTAATTAAACTGTCTTTCTGAATGGTGGTGTTGAATTCAAACCTGAAACCACTTGGCATGCCTGAGCGCGGCCAAAGCCTCCAAACATTTAGCCTTGGGAAGTACATCCGGTGGGTCTGGTTTCGTCGCGGCCGGCGTCACGGGCGTCGTTTGTTGTTGCGCAGCTCCCTGTTGCTGCTGCCCAGCATTATCTGAGGTTCCAACAAAGAAAGCACAACACGCTTAGACAACACTTAGAGTGTTTGATCATGCCCAGCTTGGGTTTAACAACAGCAGTATTCCCCTCTATTGGACTCTTCTTTTGTTTTGTTTGATCCTTTACAAATTCAACTTCCATTCACACAAAGTTTTCAGTTATGTCTGTTGATTTTATTAGTAACAAACTTTTACACATAAATTGATTTATTGAATTTAGTTTTGCTACGTGTTCTAACAAAGTCTGCGTTGTTGGTCTCGCAAAACAAAACAAAATAAAGAAACAAACTAAGATCTTGAAAGGAGCTACGATGCAAGAACGTTTTTTTCGGTTTGTGTTCATTTCCGTATAACTAGCACAAGAGCTTTACGGAAATGATGGTTCCTTCTACAATTGATGTGGTCAATAACGCTTAATTATTTGCAACAATTTGAAGAAAAAAAAACTAGTACAAAATTTTTTTTTAAAGTTGTTGCAATTAATAAGCCTATACTGTACTTAATTGTCGAGAACCTAATCAGGTTATCGAAAAAAAACGGTAAGCATCGTGCCAAGCCACAATGACGTATAATATATATGTATATATATATATATATATGTGTGTGTGTACGAGATATAAATATATGCATAAAATACTCGAGTGATAGAGGGTGGAATCACTTGGCGGTATGCATGATCAAAAAGTCCATAGTTTTTAGATTGCCTCAGCGTTAATTTCCAGATATCGAAAGCATGTTAACGTTTGAACAAAAGTGATATCTCAGAAAAACTCTTCTTTGAAGGAGACTCTAGCTAACCACTGTTTACTTGAATTGAGAACTCGAAAATCATCATGGATGAGAAATCTTTCTCTATTCACACTCTAAGAGCAAAAGTATATGTTTTATCCTCAAGTTTCCTTCTTAATTAAATTAATAACGAACGAAAAAACCTTTACTGTCTTACGCTCTCTCTTTCCCGTTTAACATTGTCTTATAGGATCAGGTTATTTTTGTTCTTCCTTCGTTTAATGAAGAAAAAAAAAATTTTTAATAAATTTTTCGCAAACATAACTGCATCTGTTAGTTTGTGAGACATGCACGAGCTCTACTCTCACGCTCTACAAAACAAACAAATGCCGTCACGTTACGATTTAAATTTAGATTATAGAGCGTTTCATGTGTACACACACTGGCAACCTCGGGCGCGAAGTCCTTGGAACTGTGAAAGACCAGCAACTCTTACCTGATACTTTAGGAAAAGAATATTACTCAAAACCTATTCCAGGCCATGAAAAGAACAAACTAAATTCAATATTGCCAAGAGATGTGTAAAATATTAATAAAATCAAAAGGACACGAAAACCCTTTATACTATTTTATTTTTTTCTGTTCTACGTACTTTTAAATATACTCGATTCGGTTATCCTTTTCTTGGCCGGCGCAAATATAAGAAACAATTGAATTACCTCCTGCAGCAGGTGTTTTCATGGCATCACGCATCAGAGGACTTGTCAAAGTTACACTGACGGTCACCGTTCCACCTGACACTGTGAGAGCAGCTGACTCGGGATGTTTGCCGACATTGTAAGCCTCTTCCGGAGCTACGATTTTCAATTGAGCTGGCAATATTTCAGCGACTTTGTTCAGTAGAGTTCTAGAAGAAAAAAAAATACAGACATTAACTAAAAGATGCTTATGGAAGGATTTAACTGGAATGAAAATAGTTCATCACCTAGTTGGCTTTTCAGCACACAAAACTACGAGACACACGTGATTGTCTCCAGAAAGTAAAAGACCCTTGGCCAGGTTTCCAACTCGCATGACACCACGAAGAACTCGCGAGTCTTCCTTTTCTTTTTGGAAAGAGAATAAATTTCCATCTCTGCCATCTTCTTTTGGAAGAGACTTTTTATTGGCTTCATCCTTCTTTGCAGCATCATTGGAATTGGCACTCGTAGAGTTGGCTGCAGCTGCTGCTGGAGCTGCTATATCAAATTAAATATTCATTTTTAAGTAAAACAGTTGATTACGGCGTTAGTTGAAAAAAATATTTAAAAAATATTTAAAATTAATACCAGATTCAGCAAGCGCATCAGAAACGAACTTAAGAGCTTTCTCAGTGTGCGAAACAATCTTTTGAACAGCTTGGAGTTCTTCCTCTTTAGGATAAATGGACGAGTGGTGTGCAATAACGTGTTTGTCGTCGGATGTATCCGGTCGACGTTGTGGTGGACCTGGGAACATCATGGGTGGCGGTCCAGGGAATGGCCTAGGCATAGGAGCACCTGGACCACGACCATAGCGTCGGTACCACTCATAATATTCGACGTCTTCCTCATAACGACGACGCTCTTCCCAGTACATCATCTCCTCATCAATCATTGGACCCATTGGACCCATGTGTGACATTTCATCTCGACGTCTCATGTACTCCTCACGCATTTGTTGCTGTCTCAATTTCTCTTCCAACATCTTGCGTTGCTGTAATCAAAAAAATCAAATATGAGTTGCCTGATGAGTTTTTAAGACACCATTGTAAATAAATAATAAGGATTTATCGCACCTTCAGACTAGGCTTCATGTCAACTACAAGATCAGGATTTACTTTCTTTTTGTATGCAAATCTGTGTCTTCTGCCCTTCATGTGCATGTCTTTCGCATTAGGATCGTTAAAGCGGCACTCGCAGAGCTTGCAGTTGAAGCTGATGATTTTTCCATCATCTGACTTGTTTTCCTCGATGTATTCTTGCCCAACTGGCTGAATATCTTTTTCCTCGCCAGACTGTTCTTCACCAGCATCTTCGCTTTCTTCAATTTTTACATCATTGCCAGTGTTAACTGTTCCGAGGTTTCCAGCTGAAAAAGTATTTTGTTGTACGTGAAAATTTACTCAAATACATACAGCATGTATTGCAGGCACTTGGAAAATACGTATCCAAAAAGTTTTACGAGTATAAATACTTACAAGCAACAAAGTTTATCTTTGGTGCAGCCGTGATTACGCCCTTCTTGACGGCAGCACCAACCTTGATGGCGCTTGGCTTTGGATTGAGCACCGTAGGATCAGCACTAGGAATAGGCTTGCCCAGCTTTGTGTGTAGCTTAACGACCTTTTGATGCTTGGCACCACGAATGTGAGCTGCATAGGCGTCATTGCCAGTGCAGGTAACGTCGCACAGCTCACAACGCAACGAGTTGCCGGCACCCCGCGCCGGCGGCTGTTGCGGCACCTTGAGGGAGGCTTCCTTTTTTTTGTGCTTCTGACCCTCAAGATGCTCGCGATAGGTCTGCGGCCCGGCGCAGCTGATTTTGCAGACGTCGCAGTAATGCAGCTGCTGGGGCTTGGGCGGCTGTTTAGGTCGCATCGCTTTCATTCCGCCGCCTCCGCCGCCACCCGCGCCGCCCGAGCCAAAACCTTTACGCCCGTAGCCCTGCCAACCTCCGGTCTTCAAGTTAGTCGAATTGCTGTTTGCGCTCTGCTGAGCTACGTATATTGTCGCAGCGCTGTACAGCGCTGCGTCGTATCCGGAATACGCTGTACCCGCTTCTAAAGAAAATGAAATTGAAGTCTCATCTTGCCTCTGGGCGAGCTACGCGAGTAGCCGAGCGTGCTTTCTCATTTTTCTTATATTTTTCGCAGTGATTTTCTTTAAAATTTGCATTGACTTTGACAACATTTGTTTGTAAAATTTACATTTCCCACGAAAATTTAATTAAAACCGAGAGAATCAATTTCATATCTTTTTTACACTAAATACACTCGTTATATCAGTACATGACTTTGTTCCATAAATTTTTTATTTGAATTTTCAAACATGATTCAAAATTACACTTTGGTTAGGCATATTGTGAAAGTTCTATGGAACAAAATCAGGGTGCTGACAACCACTCAAGTACCCTTAATTTTTTTTCCTTTTCATACATCTTTAAAAATTAAGGGAACCATTAGAAAAAGAAAAAAAAAGTTTCAATAATTGGTTAAAAAACAAATGTGAATAACGATAAGGGAAAAACTGATGAGGAAGCTTAGGCATACCCAAAAAAATTTCAACAGCTTAGCATTGCCATGTAAGTATTTTTTGTAATGACCAGTCCATTGATTTAATCAAACTAATTCTTATTCTATTATTAGTAGATTTATATTAAATTAAAAATTCAAGTACAAAAGCTTGGAAAAAACTGTTGCTCTGAGTAAACCTTAAAGATACTTACTGTTCGTGGCTGCAGCTGGAGCAGCAGCAGGTGCAGCTGGAGCCGAGTAACCGGAAGAGTAAGCTGCGTTTTGGGAGGGATTGGGCTGCGGGTAGGCCGTACTCGTCGCCTGATAAGTCTTGGCCTGACCAGTGGCCGTTGGCTGACGAGGAGCACCGGCGTACGCGCTAGTCGTGCTGTAGGCTGGCTTAGCCGCCTGGTAGTGGGTCTCGGTGGTCGTGTAAGTGGCAGCGGCCGCCGGTTGCTGGTAATAGGTTTTGGTCGCGTCGTACGTAGCCGCAGGAGCTGCGCGTCCGTAACCGTAGTCGTAGGTCTGTGGCACTGTTCCTGGATAAGCTGCTGATTAATGTGCAAGGAGACACGAAAAACCATAGGACATAGGAGAAATAAAAAGCTTACCGGCGTACGTGGTGCCGGTCGCGGCAGCAGCTGCAGCTGCCTGGTAAGTTTCGTAACCTGTGGCCGCTGCGGCGGCGGGTCTCTGGGTGTACGTTGCGGCGGTCGCTGCTGGGGTCACGGCGTAGCCAGCCTGGCCGGTCTGGTAGGCTGCAGCACTGGTAGCTCTGCGAACAATCAAAAAGAGGTCTCGATTTGACTCAACAGAAAATCAAAAGATAAAACGTAACGCAAGAACCTCGTGCTCCAAACGGTCCATCACTATAGCTACGCTTCTACTCACACACGAGAAAATTCGTTCCCGCTTATGAATGAATACTCCATACTCAGATTCACGTGAGTATGAGGCAATAAATAGTAGAGAACGAACTATATGCAACAAAAATAATCATCAGGAAAGTCACCTCGAGCTCGGCTATATATTATATATAGAGCTAGACCCGTTACATGGGAACTTTTGTATCTGCCATGGACACTCGATGCGAGCAGAGTTGTAAAATATCTTATCTCCTACGGCACACGCGGCCGTCAAGGTTGGAGTCCATTGGGGCCACGCTTTGCGTTTACATGCACGAAACGAGAACGGCGAAGGGGGAGGGCGCGTGGGACCGCGTTAAAGAAATTGTTCCGTCACGCCGGAGTCGTGACCTAAAAGGCAGTTGGCAGAAGCAGTGCTCTTCTGGAATTGAAGCTCACACTCGCCCTGGCACGGCAGCGGGTCCCCGGGATAACATTGGGCACGCATCAGCCGAGCACACGAGGCGACGCACGCTTCTTACCTAAGAAAGGGATCGCTGAAGAGAGAAATGGCGGCGACTTTCTCGAGCCGGCAGGCTAGCGTTCGGAGCGCTCGGAAGAACAGCCCAGGAAATGAAAGCGAGCCACGCGGTGTGGATGCGAAAATGCCGAGCGTAAAGGGGTAAAGTTAATGACCGTAGGGTCGAGGGGGCAAATCAAAGTGTTAAACGATTAAAAACGTACCCATATTGCGTGCCGCCGTGGGTGAAGCCGAAATAATTGTTCTGAGCCATCCTTCCTAGCTGAGAGTAGCCCGGAAAGAAGAGACACACTGCGAGCGAGTGAACGCTGCTACTGCTCTGTCTCCGTGCTACTCTACGTAAATAAGTACTCTTTAGAGTTGGTACGCTAACTGCGGCGTGCCTGTCGTTGAACCGAGCTGCGCGGGACTAACTTCCAACGACTTAGCTGCGTCTTTGTCCGATTCGGAAGAAACAACACATCTATAGGTAGAGAGTGTAGGTATGCACAAGGGCGTATAAGCCACGTATGTTGTGTGTATGTTGCAGATGCATATAAGCGATGGTATGGTATGACTCCGTAACTCCGTACTGCACGCTTGCAGTGGACGGCCGAAAAAAAGGGGAGAGTGAGACCAAGTTCGAGCAACGTGTGGTGTATTTTATATATTAGCGAGAAAGAGAAGGGAACACGCGAGAGATGACGATGACGACAAGACTGGCGTCCTCTGGTAACGCGATGATACATATGCACAAACAAGCGGGGATTGGATTGGCTGGCATGATGCGCTTGTGTTTTTGCGTCGCCGCCGTTCGCCGTCGACCTCTGCCTACCGCAGAGACATCTGCAATACCTACTTTCGTACGTTCATACTTTCTTAGGTATTGACAAATCGGCACTTATCGGAGTCAATAATTAAATACGAGCTCTTTTAATATATTGCTAACGTTAAAAAAGTCCCGACAGAAATAAATTATTGCCTGACAAATATTTTATGAGCTCACATGGCTGAGTTTTGCTTCAGCTTTGGCTGCTGTTTGTATTTCCATGTAGGTGCTTTCGTTATTTATTGGCAAATGCGATAATTGTGCATTTTTGCGGCCTCTTAACAATATTGATGCTTAGAGTTAAGTGCAAAAATCTAGTTCTGGCCTTTCAGACAAGTTATACAAAAACGTGATGAGTAAAAACGTTATTAGATCATTGATTAAGGGGGCTCCAGCGAGCACTGGTACCAACCCGAAAACTATTCGGTTAGTTGGTATCACTTCTGTGAGTATATATCTATATATACGTGTATATATAAGCGAGCACCATCATCTATATATATGATGTGTCCGTACCTGTGGTAAACAAACAGCAGCTTCTGTCACATACAGAGCGTTTTATTTAGAATTAGTTTTTTTGTGTTATAAAAAATGAAAGAAATCACACATCACTGTAAGATCAGAGTCATCAAGACTTGCAGGATGCTGAAATGATTTTGCAACAGCAAAAAAGAAATAAAAAAGTAATTGATGATAACAAACAAAAATTAATTGTATTAAAATGTATTATTAATGATAAGATAATTTATAAAATGGCCAAAGAATCGATATCAATAGAAGTATTAGTAGATGCATATAAAAAAGATCCTACAAATGGCATCACCTCATTATTATCTATGAGTGTAAATAATAAAGTAAGAGTTATTTCAAATAAAAAAATTATTGACGAAATTTTTGATAAAATAAAAAATAATTGCAGTTAAAATTTTTCAATGTTCTATTTTATTTAAAAAAAAAAATATGTGTAAGTAATCCATAGGAGAACACGATTAAAAAAGAGTTACAAATGACATGAAACTTATGTAAGTACTTGCAGTGTAATTCTGAAATATTCAAAAGCGCGCGCCTTACAAACAACAAGATGGCATCCCGTCATGACTCTGCTAATTCAATGACTTGATCAATACTTTACAAAATATCTCAAATATTTCCAGGGTTACCTATATTTTTGAAGGTACCATCTGAAAGCTGAGATGTTTTTCTATAAAACAGTTACAGTCCTGACATGTAACTCCTCAATTATTGTTAGAAAATACCGATGTTTTCACGTTGCTCTATGAGAGGCTATGTATAATGTACGAACTTTGAGAGCAAATATCTCAAAATTTTCCAGGGTTAGAGGGGTAAATCAGGACACCGTTGGAATCAGCGTGTTTTTATCTATCAATTAAGCTACCTGTGACCTCCTAACTCCTCCCGCTGGAGCCCCCTTAATTTTCTTAAACTTCACAGTGTAAAGTACTTGGCTAAATTCTTATTAAATTGTGACTTATGCAGTATTGAACAAAATGTACGATTTTATAAACGTCAATACCTATCCAACTGCAGAAAGTTACAGGAATATATTTTAATATTAAATTATGTTAATATTATGCATAAGCATTAACGAATTGTATAAACGAATAATACTTGATTCGTATTTACGTTAAATGTATTACAAAATGTTTTCATACATGATATATTTTATGTAAAATACACATTCATATTTAATCATAAAGCTGGATCTATAGCAGCTAAGCTAATTTGGATACCTCTAAAACTAAGACAGATACCCCATAATGTACTAAATTGGGAAGATACCTGATTTAGTGGTACAAAAAATAACGTTTGTTGATTTACATTTTATCATTAGCTAAACAATCAATGTACAGTTTAAGTATTACTACAAAGGTGTGTCAAACAATCGCTAACGATTCCTTTAATCTAAGAATTTTATTAAGGAGAAAACCTTGTTCCAGACAACTATTTATCTAGCACCAAAACGCCACTTAAACGTTAACAAAAATAACGGAGCCGTACCTATTTATTTATTAAAATTGGAGCTCGATGTGAAAAAATTTAACGTAAATTTTTTCTGAAACACTGCTAAGTAGTTGAAGTAAGAAAATGTTACTTACCAAGACCATGCACTTTTACAAAAAGCTTTTGGTCCAGAAACACGTTATAACCTGCATTTTAAGGAGAAAGAAAGGAGGGGGTGATTTGGTACAAATAACCAACGCAACTCTATACTTATATACGCGCAACTTACCAAGATTTCAAAGACATCCAACGCTCCGGTAAATACGTACAAGTACATTCGCTCCGAAAAAAAGAAATCTCAACATGCTCGAACAATATCTAAGTAGGTACCTACTTGTGGGTGTAGAAAGTTAAATGGATGTCGATATCCACGAAACTTTGAGATACAAGATACCTAGAGGCTTTGACACAACTGTCCAGGTACACGCAGATATATTGTGCTGTACTCTTACCTCGATGTCGACAGACGTCTGCCGGTACAAAAGGTCCGAGGTTGAGGTTATTCGATGAGTCGCAGCACAAGCAGCAACAACTACAACGGAGCAAGTGTATTAGGTATACAATGGATCAGGAGGCTTGGTGATGCCAACTGACGATTAAACAAAACGCCAGGATTTTGCTCTTCCTGGGTAAAGGTTGTCTAGATAGGTGTACCAGGTCGTCTACACTCTAGAGAGGACGTTTGTGCCGTATAGAAGGTATATATACTACTCCCTATAACTGAGCGACGCGCAGAGCTAAGGGCACACAGGATGGAGTGTCGATGGAGATGATGTGAAGTATATGAATTCCATACTTATACGTAAATATTGTAGGCCATTGTGTTTAATCGTAAGCTTGCGAACAATTAATATTACAATTAATAGTGTATCAAGAATTGAATGGCAAATACCTTTTGCCGGTTTTGTCGAACAGTGCGTGACGTGCGTGTGTCTCTATACTTGGCTGCTTGAACCTCGAACCTCGAACCCTCGGAAGCTTAACATTGCGCTGTGCAGGGTGCGCGATGGTTTCGTCTGCTTCTGCTGCTGCCTTTCACTCTCTTTTTGTATAAGTATACATACTTTACCCCTCTCTTTTTCTCTCATTTCTCTGGGTCTCTCTCTGTGCTCTCATTTCTCAACGTGTAGTATTCCATTCCATACATCTATATCAGCATCTATAGATGCACCGTGATATCATTCTCTTAGTGTTCTTACAAGCTTTCATGATGTCGAGTTCTGTCAGATTAAATTAGAGTTACGAATAGTGAGTACTTGACGAAAATTTTTTTCGGTAATCTCTTGATATCGGTTATTTTATTTGTTTCCATGTGTCAAATCCATAAATTAAATACGCATTTGTTGTAATTATGGTATGTGTAGGTACCAATTTTCTGAGCTTGGTCAAAATTTGTGTACGTCTGTCATAAATTGTGTTTGTTTAGAAATTGAAAACGATGTTACATCCAACTTTAACTTTCAATGCAGTTGTTAAAACTGACAGCTGAGTTATGGTGACAATTATGAGCACAATAGTTGTCACATAAATGCTACTTCATTGATAATTGTAAGTTTTAATCGTCAACATACTGAGCAAGTAAGATATTTTAAAACAATCTTACCACGATTAGTTATATGATTATTTCATTTTAGAGAAGCTGGAAAAGCAGTGATTCTGACAATGTGGCTGCACAGAAATATTTTCACTTGTAAATATTGATTTTCCAACAAGAACTGTGCAGATGATGAGTCATTCTGGTTGTTGATTAGTTATAAATACTTATATTATTACAAAAGAAAAAAAAAATACAGAGCCTCAAGATGTTGAGGAAAATGAGCAGAGCTACACCAAAATTGGTAGAGAAGAAACACATCAAGTACTTTCAGTTAGTTCTTCAAATGGTCCCTCAGGGTGTACCAGATGCCTCGAGAGCGACTTTAGCATACTTTGCCCTGTCAGGTCTGGATCTACTCAATGCTTTGGATCATCTATCTCAACAGCAAAAAAAGGACGCCATCAATTGGTTTTACAGACTACAAGTCAAGGGAGCTGGCAAAAGATCGGGCTTTGAATCATCCTCCATGATTCCAAAAGATGTAATAACTAAATATCACTGTGGCCATTTGGCAATGACCTACACAAGCTTAGCAGGGTTGCTGATTCTTGAGGATGATTTGAGTGAGGTTGATAGGGATTCTATTATCAAAGCAGTTGAAGCTTGTCAGAACTCGGATGGTTCGTTTACCGCGATGATAACAGGATACGAGAGTGACATGAGGTTTCTCTATTGTGCTTGCTGGATTTCAGCTGTTTTAGATGACTGGTCTGGAGTGGATAAAGAAAAGGCTGTTGACTATATTGTTAAAAGTTTTGTAAGTCTTTATTTGTACAGTATTGTATAGTACAGTAAAAAAAAAAAAAATTTTTAACTATTCGAAACATAATTGTACTTTTTAGTCATATGATGGTGGATTTGGTCAAGGACCAGGTCTCGAGAGCCATGGCGGCTCTTCGTTTTGTGCTGTGGCTAGCTTACATTTAATGGATGAACTAGATAATGCACTCACTAAAAATCAGTTGGACAAGTTGAAGAGATGGTGTCTTATGAGGCAAGTTGATGGTTTTCATGGAAGACCTGGCAAACCATCGGACTCTTGTTACAGCTTTTGGATTGGGGCAACTTTAAATTTACTGGGAATTAGTAAATTATCAAACTGGGAAGAGAATAGGGCATTTCTTCTTGATACCCAAAACACAATAATGGGAGGCTTTGGCAAGTACGCTGACGAACAACCAGATCCCTTACATGCATACTTTGGTACGTACTTCACACGATAGTATCTTTATCATTTTAAATCAATTTTTTTAAATGCATACTTTTTGCAGGAATATGTAGCTTAAGTTTGATAGAAGAGCCCAGTCTACAAGAAATGCATCCTGCATTGAACATTTCACAAAGAGCATACGCACATTTGCAAAAAATTCAGAACCAGTGGAGAGGAATTTTTTAAACTAACAAATGCATTGCCATATACATTACTTGCATAATACACGCACAATAAGTTAAAGTTGAACGACATTTTTGTATAATATATACTCGAAAGTTTAAACAGTTACATTTATTTTTAACGTTTGTGAATTACACAGCTGCTCAGGAAAAGTTGACTATTTTATACTTTTTTATTGTACATTTCATGTTTTTTTACACTTTGGAAAATTTTATAAAGCTCAATACATACAGTTACAAAAATAATCTACTTTTCAATATTCACCTGTTATTATCAATCGTGTGAGACCTAACAAATAATTTACCATATGCTAATCAAAAAATTTAGTTTTCAAACACAAGCAAAGTGTACTTTTGTTACAAGTATCAAATTTATCAATACTTTTTCCGAAAGCTCTAACACAAAAGAAGAGCCACACAAATCACCCAATGCATGCGAAAATAAGAAATAGTTTTCTTGAAAAGTCCATTTTTTAAGCTCTAACATTCCCGCTCCGAGAGGCTTCTGTTTGTAAGGTTTCTCTGCAATGGCGGTTTAAAGCTCAATAACGTCGCAACAATGACACCGCGAACCAGTCGAACACCCTGATTCCCAGTAACCACCCCTAAAAGGTACGTATTCCAGGTAGGGGTGGCGCACACACGTATAGCCGTTGGAATTACCATGGCAACGTTCGACAAATATATATCGCACATGGAGAGAGCAGTTGAGAATAACCACAGCACATATATAATATGAGAGCAGAGCAGGCGGAGCGGCAGAGAGGAGGGTGCGAGGAGTGAAAAAAAAAAAGGAAGACCTTCGCTGTATATAATATATACTTATTCAGCTGCTGCTCCCGCTGCTCGCACCGCCAACCAGACGACTCCGGTCTTCCGAACGGAGCGCGCGGCCAGAGCTTTTTACCGCACTTATATACGTTCATTACAAAATCCCACCGCGCGCAAAGACTGATGGGCGTTTCGAACGCGCGCGAGCGTTTTTTGTTCGTTCGTTATACCTATTGTCATCGCAAGAATCGTGGACGGTTGTGTGTTGAATAATTATTGTTTTTCTCAGTTATAAATCGTATGTGACCAAAGGTGCAAGAGTATTCGAACAAGTAACGAAGAAATAATATGTATAATAATAACAATAACCAAGGGATGGTTTGAACAAAAATGACTCTCGCACCCTCTTGAGCCTCGCTATACGCACGAATATAAGTAGTACTCATTAAGAAGTAAGCCAGCAAGCAACGGTCGAGGGTCGCTCCGAGGCGACCCCGGAAACCTTTCGCGGTGAGTATATTATACTTATATACTTGCCAATTCCTATGTACTTACATAAGGGGGAACGTGGTGCGGAGGTGGGCACCTTTTTTTCATTATTTCACTGTGACAACAATTTTGAGTATTTTATTATTGTCCAAGCGTTATTGACACGGTAAGAACCTTAACTTTACCGTGCCATACTTTGCTAAACTTTAATCTATAAATATATATTTTTTTTATGCTGAAGAACGAGAACATCCAAAACTGCTCACTCGTGCCTCACCATAGGGTACGGGTGAGCAGGGGGTGGGGCGCGGATGGGCACGGATAAATAATGCACCCAGTATGAAAGTGTGTAGGTTTTGAAACTGATTTTAAATCTAAGTTTATTTTGCAGTACTTACAGTATTCGTATTAAAAATATTGTAACAAATAATATAATATACATAATTTTTAAGTATTAATCTCTTGTAATTTTAAATCACATTTTAATCACAATATTATCGCATTTCTTTGGATTGATTCATGCTAATACAACACTCAACAGTAATATATTTTGAAAAATAATTAAAACAAAGAATTAGATATCGTTTTGAAAAATAATTGGTATATTTTTAATCGAGATGCAATCTTCCTCGATGCAAATATTTGAGTTAAGTACACTATCAATTGTCGTTTTAATCGTATCATGTGTTGTAGGTATATCGACTTGGTTGGATTGTAATTTTAACTTTTTTTTATTAATTTTTATAGGCTTCGTCACCTTCATTTTCGATATTACTTTTGGCTTCGATACTTTTAAAAAACTATTTGAAAAACTACATAAAAAATCAACAAAAATAAAAATAAATAGCCTAACCTATAAAGTATGACAGCTGACAGCTAACTACATACAACTGGTATACCTATACCTACAAATAGCAGACGCTCGATGCGGAACTGCTTTCTTGCACGGGCCCATTTGCGCCCCACCTTGGTGCCCATTCCCACCCTCGCAACACATATTTTTTACTTATTAATAACTCTTTTATTACAAGTAAAAAAAAAATTAAAAAAATAGCCTGTCAAAGTTAAAGATCTAAGCTTTCGAATAATATCATGGATAATTATGTAGGTCATGTATAATAAATTTGCCAAGTGATTAAAAATTTTTTTTTTGTAGGTTATCTTCGACTAAGAGTTGAATCAGCTCGTAGTAAAAAAAAAAGCTTTTAGTCCGGTAAATTTGTTTGGATAGAGAAACTATTGATGTTGTATATGTATATTACAGAGGATTCAGCTAAAAATATGTTTTTATTTTTAAATATTTGCATGCCCATTTTATCGGCTATGCCCACCTCCGCCCCACGTTCCCCTACTCATATACCTGCAATATAAAACGTATATATAAGTATCCATATATCTCTATAGTACGCCCTATACGTGCTCGTCATGCATAAACGCAACAAGCTGCTGCCTCTGCTGTATAGGTATATATTATTATCTACACCAACTCTACAGCAAGAGGATCTGTTCGAATAAAGAGATGTGTTTTATTTACAAGGTTTACGGACGCGTTTTTACGTCGGTGTTAATTTTTATGGGCGAGGTTATTTTTTGTAAGTGATCATTGTACAGCTACTAGCTTGATGGATTTTATAATCTAAGTAATCGAATTTCACTCCAATTTACAGCCTCCCTCAAATTTCAATTAAATATGTATGTACTCTAACAACCATCAGCCTCTAAAAATAAACTTTTTAACTCATGTCTCGTTCGCGCGTCTATTATCATCGTTAAATGTCAATTTACAGCGACACATATTCTTTCTTATCTCTCGGTCGTTCATTTAATTGAGTTGTAAGTACTAACTGCATTTTCCTCTTAATTTTTTTTTTATCGTCACGAACTACTTATTTGTTAAATAAAACTCTTATTTAGCTGCGTGTTTTTTATTTTATTTTATTTTATTTTTTTTTTTGGGGTGTTTCAACAAAAACCCGTAAAATTTTGACCAACAGTAGAGGTACTTATACATATCTTCACGTTTATACTATATTAGCGCCAATGTAGTAATGAAATGACAATTGCGTGGAAATGCTGTGAGGCTCGCGTATTGTTTATTAATTAAAGTCGAAAACCACATTGAATTTAACGTAACGAAGCCGCAGCTTAAAACGTACGTACATCAACAAGTTGCACAGCCTAATACTTATCTCGATCGACCAAATTAAACGCGGACCTGCACGATTTTATCTCGGATGATATCACTGCACCTTGGAGCCGTTTTCGCGAGTTGTGTTTGCTGCACTTGCTGTAGCTCCGGTGGTCATGAAAAAAAGAAAGCTAAATGTATAAAAAAAACAAAAAATGTATAATGCACTCAACTGGACGATAGGAAACTACAGCAATCCGGATATACAAGAGTTCAATCTTGAGTATAATTCTATAGGTACCAGAAATAACGAGTCACCAAGTAACGGTTTCATCTTGAAAAGTAGAAAAAAAAATAAAATAAAAAGTTTTTCGAGTTTTTTCATGGACTTGCAACTATTGTCTTTCAGCTAGGAGATTTATCTGTTTGGAAAAAATCGTCTGGGTGACTTATAGTATCCAAAGATGAAAATTTGTAATCATTCTACCTATCTACAGCATACGACAATCAAAAGATTATCAGGGAGAAGATCTCTCTTTCTCTCTTTGAATTTATCAGAAGTAAAAAATTAATAGCACTCCCGTCAACGCAGAACGAGCCGTGTCTTTCTGTGTTTTGGAATTCATAGCCCTGATGGTGTTGTACATGTGTGTAGATATACGTGCATGTATTTTGACATGTCAGGCGCAATTATATTCACGTGTCTTTTCGGCCATCAAACATGATCGTTTAAAACACCGTCCGAGTTAAATGCAGAGCTGTTTGTTTGAACGGTGCTGTACAAACACATCAGAGAGGATTGGACTAGTTCGTGTGCACTTGTTATCGTTATTCGCTTGATTGCTGCCAGGCACGACAGTCTGACTTTTTTTTTTTTTCTTTTTCAAACGGTAAAAGACGTTTTACAGAAAGTTATGATTTTTCGATCGATGTAGGTGTAGCGAAGAAACAATCGCCAATACGGAAAATCACCCTTAACTTTCGCTCTAGTTGACGTGAAACGACGGTCTACTCGAGGACAACTGTATATTTATGCTTATACCACAGAAACATGTTTGCATCCGTGATTGGGGACACTTTTTAGTGTAACAACGATCAATGGATTAATAAAATAAACAATTTCTCATGAAGGTGTACATCATGACAATTTTTGTTTGTAATCTATGCGGTACAACACTTCATCAATTACAAAGTTCAACTAAACCATGTAATTGTACTTTTCGACTTTATGAATATTAAAAAAAAAAAAATTAAATTAAATTAAAAAAAACATAAACAACCATTGAACCAAGAAACGCTAGAATAAAATGATATTTAGATTTTCGATACCTTGAGATTTGCCCGAATAATCCAAACACTAGCACAGTTCAATGGGATTGATTCCCTCCCCCCCCCTAGTGGATGGCACACAATGATGAAAAAAAAAACAAAAAAAACATCAAGTTTAAATGAATGGATCTTGAATCTCATCCCCAGAAACGCTTTTACAAAGTATACGCTTGGATGATTTACACGATATGTACGTCACAATTGCACCCATTTGGGTCCCACAAATCGCACGAAAGTCGAAGGAAAAAGTATGGCCTTTTTCATCCGATCGAATCAGCATCACATCACAGCGAAAAAGCGCATACCTCGCGCAAAAGAGCGAGAAAGAGTGAGCCCGGGCACTCGAGCTTCTTCCTAATGCTTATATATTATGAACCTTTTATATATACACGTTGGTATACACACGCACTCAAGGGCGTCCGGATGGCTGCACTAGAACCGCATCCATAAAGAAACACTTCCCCTCATTAGGATCATTGGAAGCAGGTCAGCTTGCACAAGTCGCGAGAAAGGCAGTTGAAAAAAAAAAGCAATCCCACACGCACAGCCGAGGATGAGGTTCTCTTTTTTTTTTCTTTTTTTTTTTTTTTTAATTATAAATCGACGCGAGAGTGACATGCTATTACAAATGCGTGTATTGCAGCATAAGATGGATAAAAACCTCGATTCAACTTTGTCCCTGCAATTTTCGATCGATTTGAGGTTTAAGCCAAGCAAAAGGGTACACCCATCGGAATCCATGCTTCACTTGATTATTTATTCATTTTTTTATTGAATAACGACCATAATCGCGATGGCTTTCACGGCACATCGTTGCATCCGTTACACGCATGTTGTGCAGTTCAGGGTGTAGTTGTTGATGATATATATTATGTACATAACAGTAAGTATATATATATACGAATGGCACCGAAGAAAAGGGGAGCAAAAAGAGAGCTCGGAGAACTTTCGTGATGCAGCTGTTCATTTGCAACGATCTCTTACGTGTCTGTGGACTGAAATACGTCTATATAGGATAATCTAGAATCTACTCAAGATTACTGATGTAACGTACCCTGTACAAAGTATACAAGTAAGTGGGTATGACGGATACGTGTGGGCTTGTACTTTGAAGCATCAAGGAGGTAAATTTTTTTTTTTTTTTTTTTTTTCTACCCACGTTGGCAAAAATTTTGTAAAAGACTGTGATTTTTCATACAAAACGCAAAGCATGTACGTTATACTACACACTGTGAACAGTCAAAGGCTGTCGAAGGACTTTCAATCAAATTCGAAGGATATATATTATCTATTCGTTGTTCAGATCGTCAAAACGTCAATTTCTCCCCTGCACCTAGCCCAAGAAGTGAAAAATAGTCTCCTCCTTCCTGTTTTCACATATGTTTTTTTTTTTTTTTTGTTTTTTTTTATAATTTGTTACGTATACATCTACATTACATCATAAATGACAGTCTCACATTCTAAAAGAAGAGAGGGCATTAATACTATATTGTTCGTGCAGCGAAAAGAAAGTTTGCTTTCTCCTCACGCGCATAACTTTTACAACATTACAATATATACATATAATTTATGTTCTTGCACAATGTAAAATGCATACGCCCATCACATATGTACAATCAAGTCCCAACGTCAGCGCATAGCGTTAACGTGTAGGTTTTATCATGGGAATTTTCACAGATCCTTCAATACCATCATGTCCCATTACTACAACAAAACAAAATACCTACATCGCACGTATACGCGCAGTTATTATACAACATCTTTTCCCATTGTCTCGTCCCTGTATATGTATAGTTCTAATTGTACAGCTACGTACTTAATACTACTAAGTCCGTAATACTTTTCAAACAACTCTGCAACGAGGGTGTGAATTTAGCGTGCAAATTAAACTCCAGTCCACCAACTCGGGTTAACTATACTTTATTTAAAGTACTCCCAGTAGCAGCAGTGTTCGCATTTATATAAAAAGAAAAATAGATGAAATAACGATTGATTGGGCTTCGATGTACCCGATGTGTTTGCTTTGTGGGTAAAATAAGATAAGAGAGGCGCACCCGTACGACCAAGTCATATTATAATATAACTTATTCAGGACAGCGAACTCGGGTCTTCGGAAAATATACTTACTCGTCCACCTGCGCCGTCCCAACTCTTAACGTGCCCATTGTCCGTGTATATAGGTATAAAGAGAGCGTGTGTATTTTATTGAGTGCAAACAGGAAGGATAAAGGGCATTAATTCATCGTCGATTTCTTGACAACTAACGAGTATAATAATTTAATTTGAACCGAAAAACAACCCTACAGGATATACATATACCTAGGTACCTTTTCGATCTCTCATATTTATGTATATTTAAGACGTGTGAAAATCTACGTATGCATAATTTTATCGGCATAGAAGCGCGACAATGTGGAAAACGTTGAATATATCGGCTCCAAGAGATTTTCATTTATTGTAACGAAATTTTTTTTCTTTTTTTTTCCCAATGTCCCTTTTTTGGTACTAAACCTCGTCAACCTTGATATAATGGAATAAAGTGACAGCCATGTCTTTTAATATAATTTCCATACGCTTTCCCGTGCACAGTAGCGCGTGCGTCCATTTTGCAGAGAGATCGATTGAACGTACGCGTGCCGTTGTCGCGTGCCTTGTGTGTGTGGGTTACATACCTTGAAAAGGCAGATGTTGCTCGCGTGCGTGTGGATCGGAGAAAAAAAGGGAAGAGCGAATGGTATACGCTCGTATGGATATCTGTTACTTGCACGATGGCTCTTGTAATTTTTTTTTTTTAACTTATGATGTGTATAGGTACGTGGGCGCATCCGGTTTGATGGTATAATGGAATCATCATGTTTGTAGAAGTAAATTTTATAGAGAGGAAAAACATATTCTAGCTGTGGGTATATATATATTACGTAGTTTTTTTTAAGATGCACGTAATAAGTATACGACGTATAGCTGAACTAGATAGACATTGACGATCTTAATTGGATGATTGTTCTCTGGATGCGCGTATACGGATACACCTCGTTGTATTCGATACAAAGAGTTTATCTTCGAAGTGTTTTTTCCGTCATCTGCTATTATTGTTTACTTTTATGTATATACTGTTTGTTGGTTAAGAATAAGAGAAACATTTTTCAACAAGTTTTCGATATCTTTTTGTTTTTAGGAATAATAGCTTATAAAATACTGTCAACATCTGTAAGTACCAACGGGATACTATGTGAGACGAGAAATTAAAAAAAAAAAAAAAAAAAAAACGAGGTCGATCATTTGCTGCAAGGGAGAAGGAAAATTAAATTGGATAAAGTCATGGATAACAGTGCTGTGTTTGTAAAAATAATGGAAAGAAATAGAAAGTAATGGAAAAAAAAAAAATGAACAAGCGCTGCAACAAAGAAAAGATTTTTATTTGAAAACATACTAAATCACGATAATACTCATAAAACCATCCACGAATCAACTTTTCTCGTTTCTTTTTTTTGAAAAAAAAAATAGAGCTTTAACTTTCAAACAAACGGCTACCGTAACGTATCAAAAAAACTTTTGTCCAAAAATTAGTTCTCAATACCCGCCAGCGTACATTTATTTCCAAAAATTACTCTTCACGAAAGATGAATACACGCAAGAAATGTATTATCAAGCAAGCACACGTGTATATATACATTTTTTTTTTCTGCAACACCGTAGTACTTTTTCATTAAAAACAACGTCAAACTGCGCAAGCACGTCGACTTTTCAGACTCTGAACGCGTCCTAAGACTTTTCTTTCAAAAAAAACAAAAAAAAAAAAAAAAAAAAAAAAAACCCAGAAGCACAATGACAGGCTCTTTCTCCTTGAAAATCCAGAAAATCCAAGCATGTGTCCGTCCGTCGCCATAATCTTTCGCCGGAGAAAAAGGAAGGAAATAGAAAAAATAATGAAAAACCAAGCAAGGTGCAACATACGGTATATAATATACGTATAACATGTCCCTCCACCATCCCGAGGCTCGTCTCACCTCGAGCAACAGCTGCTCGGGGGTCGATACTATTGTATAGGAAGGGAGCCATGAGGCCAGAGGGCTCAGGGACGACTCAGCTATACATGTATACAGGTACAACACACGATTTTTATCCGCCCCGTTTCCTCAAAGCTTTCCGAGCAATTGTTGCTCCGTCGCACACGTGTGCTGCCGGGGATGGGCACGAAGCCCACTTTGCCGCGCTCTCGTATATCCTCATCCCCATCAGCCCCTAGGATATGTTTTCTCTTACCTCTATACTGGCAAAACCTGACGTTACTGTGAAAACTTGACTACACCTTTCGGGACACGTGACTGCCACCTATATGCTCAACTTCTTTAATGTATTGTTCACGACGTAATGGTGTACAACCATACCAACGTTGGTATATATTTCTTATCGCCGCAGCGTCAAGAGAATCACAAAAAAAGAAAAATCCAATTTATTCGTTGAAACGTTGGTATGGATGTACAACCGGCAAAGCATACACGATAAATATCTCTGATAGGAGAGTCCTGGAACAATTACTGTGAAATATGTAGGGTAAATCCGGAATGATAAACAGGTCTGTTACATTCTTACATTAAAACAATTTTACGAGCTTGCGGTTTGAAGAGGATCGTTAGTTCATCAAAGAATTTTCGTTGAAATTGAAATAATATATATTCGTAGGAACAAAGGACGTGGTTTTTCGTAATGCAATACGTTTAATAGAGTTCAGTTTATAGTGAGCTTTCGAGGGGTTCAAAGAGCATTAACTTCGTTAAATTTGCTCGCTACCTGATGTTCATTTGCGAGAAAGCCAATAACTCAGGGCTCTGGTAATCGATTTGCACAGTGTCTATTAATAATTGCGATCAAAGACCTTACGCCGGCAAACGAAGTAGGTGACACGTGGGGTTTATAAAATAGACGCTTGAGCTTGTTAATAATATTTTTTTTAAACTATAAATACTCTCGAAGAAACAAAGACAATATGAATTTTCTCATAGTCAGTACAATTGTTTCGAACTACTGATTACTGCAAACTCTAGTCTGACTGTAAACGAGGTATATTTTACATTTTCTTTAATTTTTGGATTGTCGATTTCATATTTTCAACTGGGACCAAAATCAAGATGATTAGATTAAATAAAAATGTACTTATATTTGTAGATTTGGTCACGAATAACAGTTGTTTCGTAACTGTGTTGGTTTTAACATATTTGCTGTTAACTTTTGTAAATTAAATGTGTTAAAAATATTAAAAGTATTAAAAATGTAACTGTTTAACAATTTGTATAAAATAAAAAAAAAACTATTCAACAACAGAACATTTTTGAAGACTTTAAAACGTACTTATTCATAAAGTGCCTGCTATTTCAAAAAGCTTACGATATCACGGAGTGATTGAGAATTTCGAGTTGGGCGAGACTGATCCATCGATGGCACGTCTGAACTTTTTGTACTGCAAAACTATGTTCTGAAAAAGTAAAAACGAAATTGTCATGTGATACCAAGAATTTAATGTAACAATCGTATTAATTTCGGTACAGCTGAGACTCACCAACGAATCATAAAGTATTTTGTTTTTGTACTTGGCGAACAAAAATTTTTGTGCTGCTTCTTCGTTCAGTCGTTTGATCTCATACGATGCCTCAAGCATAATCTCGACAGATACCAAACCAAGTTTTTCCAAAACTTTGAACATACTTCTCAAGGGCATAAGCGTCAAATCGAAATCTGACTTAACTTTGTTGTGCTCACGCGGAACAATCAGTGCACTTCTGAAAATTTATACACGCTTATTTTGAATGTTATTATTTTTCGCGAGTTACTATTGTTATTGCCAATATTGATCACTTACTCATCTAATTGAGAGAAAAGTTGAGGTTCCGTGTCTCTATTTATGAGCTTTAAGGGTAGAGAACAATTTAAAACATCTAAAATTTTGAGAAAAACTCTTGGTTCCTTCAAATTTGTAAAAACTTTAACAAATTCCTCAAGGAATAACCAACCCTCTTTGTCGTAATGAAAAACGTGAAAAGCTTTTTGATCCATTTTTTCACTAAGATCTGGAAAGATTACGTATCCGGTTATCACTAAAAACTTTTAAAAAATACTTCTGTATAAAAAACATTATGTGTAAGTATAATAATAAACTCACGTATCATAAAATAAGCTGTGTCTTGTGTCGAAACATTGTTTCCGTCCAAAATTTTTCGAGTTTGAGGTGGAGAACCCCTTTCAGGCCCACCATCTTTATTGCTGACACTATCTCCGAACACCTGATTGCCTTCGGAATTATTAGATTCAACAAAGTCCTTATTAAAATCTAGGCTTGTCCCCCTACTGCATACAGACGGGGATGCCGGATTAACATTTTCCCCCAAATCGGTATTCACTAATTGTCTTGGGTTGACGGTTGCCAGTTGATCCGATTTTTCATTTTGTTTAGTTTCCGTTTTGACATTCATTTCTGACGGTTGTGTGGACACATCACCGTCGATTCGTTTCGAAACGGTTGGAATCATAGAAGATTTCTGTGCAAGCTCAGGGGACTTGCCCTGTTCATTTGCTTGAACCTCACCGGAATCTTGGCTGTTTTCAATCGAAATTTTCATCAAGCTGTTGATATTCGACTCAGTCGAACTTTCATGAAGTTCGTCTCGACTGGGTACATCGGCACAAATTGATTGGTCCATCACATTGGTTTCTTCCATGGAGTCGGGGTTTTCTTTTGGATGACACAGACCCATTGAACTGTTGTCAATCACCGGTAATTTATCATCCCGTTTCGTTTCAACTGATGCAAGTTTATAACTAGTAACTTGCTTGTGACTGTGCCCTGCGTCCCGTACTCTTTCATGAAGAGGGGCTTCGTCGTAACTGACCTGTAGCAAAACGAAAACTGTTGAAATTTTTTGGCCGATGCCATCAAATTTTCTCATATTTTAATCACTCGTAGCATGAAAATTAAATAAAAGATTCTGAGATCCCATTTCGTTTTAGTAATTATTGTAATCATGCGTGTAAGACACATATTATTTTATTGAAAGTCTGAATGGAAAAAAAAAGAAATTTATACATATAATTTTCGTGATGTACTAGTACTCGTAACAAACCATTTCTCCCCAATTAGCCAATTTATTTTTCACCATCCAATCGCTTACAGTTCCGTCCTCGCGTTTGTCCGTTTTATTTGTCAAAGACACTACCATGGTATTGTTCTGAAAATAAAAGAACAATGAAACACAACATTCCATAACGACTAAAATTTTTATTCCCAAGCAATTCACGAAATTACGCACATCTTCGCGTAAAACATGAATTCTTGCCACAAAGAGTAATCCTAATACTTTATCGGCAAATGCATCGGTAGAACTCTTTGGCCACACGTAAGAGCCAATGGGCTTGACATCGTGCAAGCCGCAAACTATGGCTTGAGCCGGTAACTTTGAGAAAGACTCGTGTAGGAAGAACAGGTCATTGGAATCGTACGATCTGACAATACCGTAGTCGTAAAAAAATACCTGAAATTACGTTTTTTTTAAGAATCGAGGATATAATAAAAAAATGTTTGATGATTTTAATTATCAAGTGAAAATTCTCTAACCACGACCGATCCGTCATCCCTGATTTTTATGATCATTGCTCTATACCAAACACCTAAAAGGTTGCAGCAAACATTCAGTCCAGGCTGTAAAATACATCGAGGGACCTTGAGGGACTGCACATCTTTCTCTTCATAAAAGTCCCTAAAAAAAAAAATATCGATTAACAGCATTTAAAAAAGATTAACCGAATGAGTAAATGGATATTATTGAGATGACAGAAATACCCCAAACGGCTCATAAACTCGTTGAACTCGTCACAATTTTTTAAAAGCATGATACAAAAAATTGACGGCGTAACAGTTTCAGAAACCATAACTTCAAAATCCCCATTGGAGTCACGCTCTATAGAGGAAACTGGAATGTACTTGACGGTATCACAAATACCCATGTAGCCATCAGGAATCAGTTCCATGCACCTTTTATGGGACTAAGAGTGGAAACAAAAAAAAAAAAAAAAAAAAAAAATTGAATCTACATGGCATGTGGTATATACATTATTTACAAGTATGGTTGACGACGTGTTACTCTTGGACGAGGACGTTTGGTTTCATTTTACCAACCCCAAATTCTATTTAATATAAATTCACATTACACGAGCAGCTCGTGTTTGTCGTTACCTGGAGCTTGTAGCCAGATGAGATCGGCATTGGTGGGAGCACCGGCGAGGTCTTCCTCTGGTCAAGCTGATGAAGGACCTGTTTGTCCTTCGCATCTCCTATCCGCGTCATATTATCGGTACTGCTCGTCGACAGTGCAAGACTTACCGATCCGATTTTTGGCCTTGGAGCTCCAATCCATGCGTGTTGGTGGACAAACTCGCGAGGGGCTGGTCCTTGTACCCCCCACCCCGGAGGTTTTGATGGAAGAGTTCGCGAGCTGTAATCCATACCTCGACCCCTGCCTCTGGAGCTTCTTTGGTACCTAAACATTCATAAAAGAGGCAAATTAATATACGAGGAAATCTACAAAAATTACCCCGTTTTTGTCCCCCATTTTAATTAAAAAAATTTATTTGAGGCATACCTTCGAGATAGGGCTCATTTTGCTCTTTATGCCATGTGCTATGAGGAAAAAAATTTTGTCTCAAAAAAATGTTTGTTTATTAAAATGGGGGACAAAAACGGGATAATTTTGAAGATTTCTTCACACATATATTTAATCTATGAGATTGACAGAAAGAGGACTGTTTTATGGAGCTTGAATTGTTTATCTTATCAAAAGTCGGTCCATAATGCTGTCCAGGAGGCACTTTTCGTGAAAAACGCGAAAGGTAAAAATATGCAGTGCATGTGGCGGAATAATGATATAAATCAACGGGCAGATACCATATAAAATGGACAATAAACTCTTAGAACCGATCGACAGAAGAGGCTTGCGTTAGTATCAATCAGCCCTCGCGTAAAATCCGATCGAGAGCACCGAAATTTATTAAATAAAAATTTGAATAAAATTTAATTCACTTACCGGCTTGTACCTCTCATTTTGGAATATCACGCCGAATAAATAAAGTATACTTGGATGTGTATACCATCAACACTTGTGATTGCGTGTCCGATGATGATGATGATGATGAAGACAACTGGAGAAAAATGTATTGCCGTACAAGTTCCTACGATGTCTTACTGCCTACTTTTTGTGCCGTACGAGTGCCTGCAAGTAACTCACATACTCGGCACACGAGGAGGAACAAGTGAGCGGTTGAGCAGAGTTTAACAATGAAAACAACAACGAGACCGCGGTGCGACAAATGAGCCACCCGCACCCGCACCTCTCTTGTTTTCGTGTTTGTTACTTTAAAGTTGTCCTGCCCGATGCTCACCGATTGTTTCAAAAGTTAAATAAACCTTTTGTATATAATACACCCACTTGGTTCGTTTCTAATTTATAAACAAGAAAAAACAAAAAAAAAAAAAAAAAAAGTCAAATGTACATGGTGATTCTACTTTGTTTTTTTTTAATTTGTAATTTGTTGCGAATAATTTGCGTTCGGATAGTTATATATAATTTCTACTCCCAGCTGAATGAATTAAAGTAAAAACAACGCAATTAATCGATTCAATCGTGTAATATTGCCATGCCGTCGAGCGCTTCAGTGTTTGAAAAGCATAGCTCGACGCTTACATCGAAAAATAAAAAATAAATCTCTACTGTGTGGGTATATTGTATACGCATTGCATGTATACCTTTTATCTTTGTGTTCTGCTCTCGACATTAGTCGTCGTAGTAAATAAAGCGGGTATACCTACATATGTAAACATTTAAGTGTCAAAACATCAGCAACAAAAGCATATGTTTATATATACTGATTCAAGTCACGCTGCTTGTAAATATCGGTAGCGAGATCGGTGGGCATACCCTGCGCTTCACAGTACCTATACCATCTGTTTTTTGCGACATACGTACCCACAACATTTGTATCTACATTATATATTATAATTCGAAAAAAAGTCTTGCAAAACTTCCAGATGCAAGAGTCTTCTCTGCCAATTAGACCAAGTGTCCCTCGGTTTTCTCTCTCTCGCGGGAAGGAATAGAAAAATCCTCGAGTGTTCTTACCCAGTTCGCGCAAAAATAACCGCGAAGCTACTCTTAAGAGCAACCCACCAGCTGCCTTTTCGACCTTTTTTCCTTGTAAATGTCTTTTGAAGAGAGAAACAGCCTCTTTTTGTTTTTTTGGGCTTCCCTCCGTTGCTTTTTCCAAGACCCTCGAGAGATAAGGCGTGTGATGTGTCTTGGAAAAAGTGAAGCTTTCTCTCTTGGATGTGTGTGTATACGTATAACACGCGCATAGGACGTTTATCGATTTCAACGGTGAAGTATCAATTTAGCGAATGACTCGGGGGAACTACGAAAGCTTTCGAGAGCTTTTACTGCCACCCCGACACATGTTGTTATATACATACATCAGGCATAGAGCTGATGCACCATCAACATCATACGTGTGTTATTGTTATGGTACCTATACATTTCGCGCGTGATCTTACATTGAGAGAAATTTACAACATAAACAGAGCCTATACTCATTTGAAAATCATGATTACTGTCGTTATTCGTATACGGTACCATGTCGGTATACCCTTTCCAATGATGGCCCAATCATACATTACAAACAGCGAAGATATAACGGCACTCGTGTATGGGCCTGTTTTTGTGCCATTCAAATTTTAACATCAATTAGTGGGTATCTCTCGCTTCACGGATTACGAAATATATTGATAAGTAATGAAAAAACAACTGATAACGGTGTTATTGTTTTTCATCATCTATAGATAGGTAGATAGTACTTATATATACTATAATGTGGAATAATAAAAGTGAATGAAATCGGTGGTGAGTAAAAGAAGGCCCTTACCGATAAGAAATATTTGACGGGCATCGTATTTTTATCGCCTATAACATTTTGGTACTTCACAGAGACCGAGTTCGATACCCTCGACGATACAGCCGTTTAACCCCCATTTTTATCTCCAACGACTTCTATGTGCGTGTTACACGCATTAAATCTCAAAGATTAAAGCTCTGGCCCGCTATTAAAAAAAAAAACTATTTCGTTTAATACAATTTGTGTACTTGCAGGTGGCGTGGGGAACAGCAGTAATGGAGCTTCAAAGTTGGCTGCTTTATCACCTTGTGGCCGTGAGTGACTGTAATCAAGGTGAGTAATTTAAAATCACCTACAAGAGCGCACATGTAACTTATTTCGTGGCACGCGATTACATTATGTAGTTTATATTATCATGCTGTATAGTTGCATCATGTATTGTATGTGGATATTTATACATATTATTATGTGTGTAAAGTTCGTTGTCGTCGCAAGCTCGCGCGCAAGTGTCCTTCCTTGTTTGTGAGTAACGCGCGGTTTTTCTTGTGCATGTCAATATGTAATAGATGGACGAGCTTGAATTTTTCAGCGATACGCTAGGGGGGGTATGGGTATAGCGAGACTGTAGGAATCATGTCCAAGGTCTCGCACTTTTGGTATCGATTTTTTAATAATTTAAAAAAACAAGGAAATTCATTTCATCGGATCGTTTTAATCGTTACTGTTGTAATTACAATAGGCTGCCTTGTTAATACAAATACTATCGTAAGTTATGTTTGAAAAATATTTGAGTCATAAGAAAATTTTACACGGAATTGCAATCAGTACGTCGACTCCTAAGGTTTCCTAAATTTTTAATTGAATGTCAAAACACAGGCGTACATCAGAATAATAATTATAACAGCGTTTTAAGTTATACTCAATTGAAAACGAGTTGAAGAAAATTTTCCTCAACCTAACGTAATGACAAGTGTTTTTATGCGTATAACTATGAAAATTTAACTAAACATAATCTGGGTATAGTATGAAAAATTAACTATAAAAAGTTACGCGAAATGTTTTAAAAACCAAAGTCAAGCAAAACAGTTCTTGCTACTCTTTTTTTAAAATCCTAATGAACTTAATTTACACGACGAACTGCCACATTTTCATTTCTTTTATCTATTTAGTCACAATTAAATTTAATTTTGTTTCATTATATTCATCATTATGATTTTTCATGTCACTGCAGTATGTACACGATTTTTATTTTAGTTTATTGAGTTGAGTTATCCTAAGTTTCGGACACCACCGTACCATTGTTTAAGTTTTGTTTTCATTACTTATCTCACGGAGGATATTACCGCGAGAGGTGCATCCAAGTTAGACGGTAAGTCATGTTTTGCATGTAAGCACCAACACCCATCCATCATCCTTTTGTGCTTGTCCTTGTTGCATTCGCGTATTGAAAAATGATAAAAATAAGCCGATAATGATCAAAAACCACCCAGAGGCGAGCCAAGCTTGCAAGAGATGTCTATTAATTTATTTTTATTTACTTTTTTCTGTAAACTATTTTTATTGATCTTTGAAAAAAAAATTGGTAATCTTTGTTCATAAAATTCATCATTTACTCGTTGTTCAAAGCTATTCAAGTCTTGAATGTTTTTATACAAAAGCACAATAATTAGCTGTTCTAACATTGAATGTTGTGTACATTATAGTTGACACGAAATGAAAATCGTTGAATCACAAAACATAATACTTAATTATAAAAAAAATTTTCAAAAAGTAATACGTACAGTTATTTACCTCTACAACATTTCGTCGTCGCACGTGACACATACAAACCTAAAGCAATTAAGCCAACGTATCCTTATCACTTTCCAAGCACGAGCACGTATGTATGTATGTATGTATATGTATGTACACACGCTATTTAATTATAGATAAGCTTTCGAAGAAACATTGCTTTCAAAATTCATCGACAGTTTTCAACAAACAGCTGTACTTGCAAGCCACGACACTCGTTCCTTTCTCCTATTTGTATGATCGCAGTATATCGTACCTACTAGCTACCAACGATGCAGCCTAAAATCTCTCAAAGTGAGTCGTGTGTTTAGGATACTTTGAAAATCTCGGTGCTACTCGCGCAAAGTACTTTTTATTAGCGAGCGTGTGAGTGTGCGTGTGTACATATATATGTGATAATAAGCTCAGGTAACTCTCGATAAACAACCCACCATCGAAAAACGTTCCTCGACCCATACATTGGAGAGTAGATCCCAAAAATATCCTCAAACCCAACGTGAGAAAAGGTATAACGATACAATCACATTGTTCCACGATAAATCAGTGATACAGTCAGCGGCCACGGGTGGGGAGTTGTACCCGGTGACCGGCACCAGCAAAATGCCGTCGGAGGTAGACGCGGCAACGGCCCCAGCCTCGACGGGCAGCCGGGCCCGAGATTTGGGTCTGCGGGCCCAAAAGAAGCTGCTGGACCGTTTCGCCGCTTCCGCGGCCGGCCGGTCCCTGCTCATCGACGACACGACGGCGTCGCTCCTCGACAACCTGTACAAGCTGATGGACCGGGCCGCGCGCGCCAGTCCCCGCATCGACAAGAAACAGCCCGAGAAGGTGCTCAAGAACATCGTCAAGCTGTCCATCAAGGTTGGTCATGACTTTTAACCGTGCGCCCCCTCGCAAAGGGCCTTTTTTTCCCTCTCCCCCCCGAGTACCAATACACGGTGTTAATACATTTATAACAATCGCGGATTTTTTTATTTGGTTTTTTTATGCAGTACGGGACAATTTTTGTTTACTCGTTGCTAGTTGTTCGTCGATTCTCGTGACGATATGAGTATAATAACTTACAATGCGGTGGAGAAGCGACCGACGCGTTTTTTGAAATATATATACAAAATACTCGACTTTTGTAACGCTTTGTTGGAACGACTCGACGTCGACAGTATTATGAACACAATGACATGAAGGAAAAAATTTTCAGATCGGCCTGCTGCACCGCAACCAGCAGCTCGGCCCGTCGGACGCGGGTAACCTGGAGGAGATCCGCCGGGCCCTGCACTCGACCGCGATGGTCGTGCTGTCGTTCTACGAGCTCGAGTTCAGCTACGAGCGCGCCTACCTGGTTAAGTCACTGGAGCGGTGTCGAGCAGCAGTTCGCGCCCTCATAAAGCCCCACCTGACCGAAAAATCCCGGGAGCGGTGCGAACAGGTATTTGACTTTCTCGTGCACCCGGACTTTCTCGAGGCCGTCTTCGCCAACGACTCCGAGCTTAGACCCGTACTCGGTGCCCTCGTCGGTGACATCAACAAGGCCCTCGAGACCGGAGAGCTATGATGAGGATGGTAACGACGAGCGGTTGTACCTTTTGCGCGATTGGATGGAGATTTCGTTTCCCCAGCTCGAGCTATATAAGGGATAAGGGGGGCTGAGTTTGAATTTTGAGGAGAAATCCAATGAATTTTAAAAGTATCGGCGATACCGATTTTGTGACGGTCACTCGTTTCGAGTGTACAGAGAAATCCGATGGCGTTGTTGCGAAGGTTCAAGAAAAGTATTGAAAACTTTTTGTTAAACCTTGCGTGTTTTTTAAGGACCAACGAAACGTTGGTCCAACGATGATATTTTGTGAGCAGAGATCGTCATCTTTGAAACCGATGATGGTCAACGCGAAAGCAAATTTTTTGATCGCTCGACTCGAGTGTTTTTAACAATGTAATTATTAGTTTATTGATTTCACACGCGTAAATATGTAGTGCATATATTGCAAAATGTGTAGTATTTGTCAGACTGGCGTGGTGTATTATAACGTATAGAGCGAAACGGTACTTTTTTTTGTTTGATCAGTCGAGTTGCAGGGACATTAAAATGGGCGTGATAAAAATAAATAAATAAATAAAACGAGCACTATTATACACGTAATGGTTTGCTGGACAAGCCAGAGTGTTCACGTGTGATGTTTACTCAAAAACACAACCAATGACCAAATATTTTCGAGTGCGTATTGAAAACCAGGTTGTTCGATGTACAAAGTAAAGTCTTAACAATTCACAACCGAGAAATTTTTTCATTAATATGTCAATTGATGAATCACCAAACATTTTTCATTTTATTTTTGTTGATAGCGTATTTAAACACAATACAGGCGATAATGGCGATTTGGCGCTGTTTAAAAAAAAAAAAGACAATCTTATTGCATGCACATTTAAGTTTCAAACCACTAGAAAATGCATATTGTCGGATACTTATAGTACCATAGTAGTTGCTATCATTGCGCCTTGATCCTTCCGAACAACTTTATACTTATTTGTTGAAAATGAAATGTCAACAATTTTTTGAACGTGGTCATTTTTTTCTCTCTGCTTTGGTAAATAGAACGTTGTAAATATCTTTATTTCTGAACTGCGTAAAAATATTTAAGAATCACACAGTGTAAAATAAAAAACCATCACCGACTCAGTTTTAAAATAATAGCGGTTCAGCTGCGAGCATTTGTTTGCTTAGCACGTTAAAATCGCAAGAAAATTATGTACATATGGTTGGTACATGGAGACGTCAAAGACGATGTAAATCGTAGTCATAAGTTATAAGCGCATCCATATCAAAGATAATTTTAATATTATCACGTGTGTACCATTAGTATTAGTTTTGCCAAAATGCACCGTTCCAAAAAAATGTTTAATTGTACATTTTTTTTAATGGGTGTAGTATTTTGTTTTTTTTTTGAACATGTACGTATCAAAAAATTGTAAACTTTTTTTTTAATCACGCAAACTGTCAATACATCCAAAAAGTTTGGACTGCATTTTTTACAAGCAATTAATATAATAATCACATATTTAGATTAAATATATGGATCTAAGTGAGAACTTTCGATGTAATGTATATGTTGAACCAATAAATTATTTATAGTATAAATGATGTAAAAGAATCATCAGCATCTATATGTATACCTATACTAATTGATAATATTGAGATAGAAAAAAAAGAGAAAAAGGTAAGTATCTGGAAATAGTTTGGATAAAAAATTAAACATCGACTTTTTTGCAATTGGCTTGATTTCTTTTAGTTTATTTACACGATTTTCACCGGGTTGTGACGCCGTGTAACTCTGAATTACAACGGCATAATTATCATTAGCATCAGCTGATCAGAAATCTGCGGGAATTTTTTTTCCTATTAATCGGCATCCAAAATACAAAACAACACGTATCACAAACGAGAAAAGTCAAAGTACGTATACATGTACAATCAACTTTTTAATCGATAATCCGCAATTACCTATCGGCAATCGTTCATTCTTTTTGTAAAATAATATATGTCTCGCCTTCGTCACTGCTACGAATTTTCATTATTTTATGCCAGTCATTTCCCACACCTTCCTGTTTGTCAATTGTCTTAAGCATTGGCTTGTTTTTTCACTTTTTTTATCAACTATTTAATTCAATTACCAGTCTTCATTTTTTTCTATGTACTATTGCAACCAGGTTCATTCGGTCTCCTGGTACGATTCACGGACATGTAAAATTAATTTTTTTTTTTTATGTTTACATTTTCATTAATGAATCGATCGGTACACTTGTTATGTGTTAATCTTCTCATTAAGAGTCATTCTTTTATAAAACTTTTATTATGATTATGGTTTTTTTTTTTTAAGTATATAAAGCAAAGTTTTCGTAGTAACTGTAATATCTGTCGAATAAATTTATGCACACAAAATCCGGTACGTCTTTCTAACACTTATGGACTCTTATAGACTATAATGAATCCTGTGATGTATTTTGCAGTTTTAGCGAGAAAATTACGTACTATTTATACATTTTTTTTCACCAGGCATAACACGTGAAAATAATGTAAAAAAACCATACATCAACACTAATGATTTAATTGATTCATACAGAGAAATTCTTGTTTTTTTTTTTATGAATTGATTATACTTTTGTATAAATTAAAAAAAAAAAAAAAAAAAAAAATTTTTCAAACATTTACAACTATGAGAAAAAATTGTAAATCGCTGTTAAGAATCCAATGAATCGTTATAAATAAAACAACAGTTGCCAAGTTATTGGCCCAAAGCTTCACAAAATAACTCCGTGAAAACTTTTTCGTAGTATAAGAATCTAAAGGAGTTACTTCATTGATCAATTTAAATTAATAAACAACGAATATAATAATTATGACTTTACTAACTCTACATTAATGATCAATTGAAAGAATCAAGAAAAAAAATCAACAAATTCTTCAAGTGCTGTAAATAAGAGTGAATAAATGTACAATGAGTGTCAATTGCCTTGTGAGTTAAAAAATATTTTCCATTTAATGTACAATTCGATTAAAAATCATTTGATTACAAATGAGCACAATGTCTTCATTAATAAATATATAACATTAGTGAGCGACTTTCGAACGATTGGAGTAATTTTCTATGTATAAATTCGGTACCATCCAATGCAATTTCCCTCATTTAGGAACATAATTGGTGGCTGTAATTGTCGTAATCATTTATTTATCTTTACAAGATTAATACGCATAAGATAAACGATTTCGACTCATTGCACTCAGCCAAAACGTATCTATACAATCACAGTATATGCCTTTCCTACTTTTTGTTTAAATAACGGTGATCAAATCACTGCTTATTATTTACTGACCACCAGTTCCTAAAACTTCAATCACCTACAGTTTTAATTATTTGGCGGGAGATCAATCTTTTAAGTCAAGTCATGTCTGTAATTCAATTTTTCTTACTATAAGGGTTTTTGAGACTATTAATGTGTATGTATATTTTTATGATAAATTTTCAGTACCGCCTGGCATGCCATTTACATAGCAAAATGTAATACAATATGCACACTAGGTATGATTGATAATATTTAGTGTTAATTGATTTTATACTTTACACAGTGGTAATTATTTTTGTTTAACTACAATGTACACCCTTATATTATTAATAATACAATTGAAATTCATCAAAAATCAAAGTAACACAATTGTATTGCTATGTGTTATCTTTCAGGAGCTAAACAATGTGTTTATGATTCCAATCTATATTTATAAATTGTGATGGATAAACATAATAACCACTGCATGCTTGTGTTTCAAGGGATGAATTAAAATTGATTATTTTTTTTCAAACATCATCCTACCATTTATAAAGTTAAACTAGTGCCTAAACTCGCGTGGTCATAATTTTAGTCAATTGAAAATACGTATAAACAAACTTTATATCAAGTCACAAAAAAAAATCACAATATAAAAATGAAAATTGTCGAGTCACGAGTTTTTCGGACCTTATTCATTCCTTGAATTTCGTAGAAAATTAACCTACACTAAATTATTTATTAAATATAGGCTTATTGTAATCAATACACTACATACCATACAATTAATGCCTACAAATTTTTTAAATTTTCCTACTAGTGTTCTTGCGATGTTTGACTTTTTTCACGTCATCTGATACTTAAATGCACATCACAGACCGTGATAACAAACACGCTGATAAAATTGAAACTATGTAATGCATAGTCATACACTCATTGCCACAGTCCAGCATAATTTCCATAGAGATTTGTAGGTAATGGACCTCCGGCACAAAATAACCGCGTTCCTGATGCATCATAACAGTGTGTGTAGATAGCTGGCGTATATTTTGCATTTTGAAATCCATCGATGTAATCTTCATCAGGAAACTGGAAGAAATTTGTAGATTTTAAACATACATTTATAAAATACATATTGTTTCAAAAACTTTTACTTACCACATAGCCTTTGGAAGCTTTCAACATCACCGTTCTGTTTGAGTTTATGGATGACTCTAAATACTTTTGAGCCCTTATATCATAAAACATCAACATTCCAAGACCAGTGCCTATTGTTAAAACCGAACCCTGGAAACTCGCTGACCTAATACAACATCCACTGTACCTGTGAGTTTGAAAAATGATAAAATAGTATGGTTTTACCATGCAATACTTTACATAATTTTATGAAATTAAAAATTTTTAAATACCTAGAGGGCACTTTTTTGATCGATTGCAAAGTTCTAGCATCCAAAAGCAGTGTGTACGAGCGTCCACCTATAGCGTAGAGTCCTTCATTGTGCACAGCTATGCACACATTATCTTGACACTGAGACAATTTTCGGGACATTTTTTGCCTAAACCTTTCTGCAGACCAAATGTGAATGTAACTATTTGTTGACATAACGGCAATTTCCTTGTAGGCTTTATTAAATAGCAGAGATCGTACTTTTTGTGCAGATTTACATTCTTTGGAAGTAACAGGCTGAATTAATCTGTATTAAAATGAAGTTGTGGCATTTAGCAACTATTAAAAAAAATTGAGCTCAAAATATAAAATAATTTGGCACCTGTGTGACGGGATATCGGCTTTTTCAGGAGCTTCTGACATTTCATTGTCTATATGCCACAAGCACATTTTTGTGTCCTTGGATCCAGAGACTAAAAATTCGTCGTCTATCCAACACATGTCGTAAACCCAGTCTCTGTGGCCCTGTTCACCCACACACACAGGATCTAACGTTGGTAATCTGTATATTGCTATTTCAGTGCTATTTCTTCCACCAGTTGCTAGAAGAGTTCTGTAAAATAAAACAGTGTACATGTGGTTTTGTAATTTTTTTCTAATTGGTATGTAAAAAATACGCAACTACTGAATACCTTGAAGGGTTTATTTGAACCGAATGAATACCACACTGCTGTTCTACCAATCCATTTGGTCCAGCAGTAGGGTTTTGTCTTCCATGAAGAGATGGAATTTGATCTAACTTTTGTGTAGCAACATCATACACCATGAGTTTATTACACTTGGTACCAAACACAACTTGCCTTTCACTTAACCATTGCGAACAAAATACTTTGTTCATATTATTTAAACTAATTGAATATTCTTTGAACAAGTCATGGCTTAAAATATGACGAGAGCCGAATTCTTGATTGATCTTACGCACTTCTTTTGTACCTATTTCTCTTGATCGCACATAATCTACGAAATTAAACGATGTCCTTAAAAACTGTTTACCATCTGATGGATTCTCATCTTCATCATCACTGGACTCATAGCAAACAAAATCCTCTGGTTTTTCAGCTTTTCGATTTCTTTCTGCTATCAAAGCTTGTCTAAAAATTTAAAGAATCATTTTTTGTTGCATGTTTAACAATTGCAAAAAAGAAAATTTAAGAAAAAACTTATTACCTCCGGTTATGCCTGTCTTGAAGGCGAGAATTATTTGCACAAGATGGATATCTTCCATAAACAGGTAGACGCTGTGTTTCAGCCATTGTGCAAAAAGTATCCGTGAACAGATTTCCGAATGAATGTCTTCCTCAGTAATCACTTTTCTTGAAAAGTAAAACTACTTCATTTGGGATTCCTATCAGGAATCTAGTAAAAGCATCTGCATAGTTGAGAAATCAATTTGTCATGAGAAATCTTCCGAAATATTTGTACAGAATTCTTGCATATCCAAAAGATTCAAGTTAAAAATCTTTCACCTAAGATTAGTACAATCAATCAAAATCCTTTACTCAGTATTCGACCTTAAAAATAAAAAATTATCAATTAAAAAAACTGATTGCTAATTAAATGAAATTTGTGTGACAAGCACTCTACAAAACATGAAAAATCTGCTTGCTGAAATCAAATTCACTTGTTTCAACAGAAAAAGTGAGTGAATGTTATCCCAAAAACACAAATAAACAAAAACAGATTCCTAACTAACAACAAAATCTGTAATCTGTTATCTGAAAAGCGAGTCAGTAATATTTTTATACAGTAAAGCATATAGACACTTAATACAAACTTGACGCACACATAGTAATAAGATACAAAATTATTCGGCATTACAATTGAGAAGCACATATGCAAGGAAAATCTGTTCCTATTAAATTGATGAGCCATAAACTCTCCATGAACCTACACCCAGCAGTGTTGCACTGAGTACGAGTTTCTAAAAGTCATAAGTGTATATACATCTTGGAAAAAAAGGAGCCACACATCAGTAAAACGCATGTAAAAAGGGCAAAATCAATCGGTCTACTACTCTAAGTACTCTGGCTCTGGGATATACACATACGTAAGCCCATTAAAATACTATTAGCACACACAACAGCAGATTTTTCAAGTATCGCAGGTATAAGAAATTATGATGTATGTAACTATTTATTTAATCGGGTTAAAAAAAAGCCACAATCATATAATAAACTCGACACATTCTTGCACACCTATCCTTACCCTTAAAATTGGAAAAGAGAGCACCATTGGAAAGGACGTGCACACGGGCACGGCAAACTTTTAAAAAATCCACCCTTTATCGAAGAAAACCGAAATATAAACTGATAACTTTTGAAATAAAAATTAGCAGCTATAAATTAAATAAACCAGCAGGGGCTCTGGCGACTAAAGCCCGTAAATAGACGCGAGAAGCGACCTGACGCGACTGGCCTTGGCTGTTACGATATACAACTTCTGCTGAGACTCGACAGCTCAACACATATATATAAGGGTACTGCACCATCTCTTTCTCTCGACGGTCGCGTCGCGTCGTCTAGACCATAATTTAAACCCGAGCCCCCCATGCACTGGCCAGCCCCGAGAGACAACTTTAATTGTTGTAGTATAGGACTGTACTGCCACCTACAATTTTCTCTTTTTCTAATATATTTATATTTACCTGTTTATGTATCTTTTTTTTTTAGATATATTGTCGGAATTGGAGACAGACAATAATAAAATACTTAATACCTTATTAACAACATCTTCAATCTCTATTATGTGATTGATGGTGATCAGCAATTACGAAAACAAAGATATCGTTGCTGTCTACTGTAGGTAACAAGGAACTCTGACCCTATCCATGTCTGGTAACAGGTAACAGTAGGTAACACGGGAGACTATGTTATTAACGGATGACGTGAACCGGTGGAACATATGTTCAAATAAATATATTTCCATTATATCTTCTCAAAAATCACCCTTAGATCGTTAGGTGTTTCTCTGATGTGTTTGTATAGAAAACGCTTTATCTTGAAAACTGAAAAGGGGGGGGGGGAAACATTTTTGTATTTGGACCTTTCAGCGTCCTAAGGCAAAGTATCTATAAAAAAAAAAGTTTTGGACCCATATAAGAACCAATTGTGTTTGCGAACAAAAAATCATTATAACAATTGATTATTTAACAACTGTTTGGCAAAAAAGTCCCTGTGAAACGTGTTTAGGGAAACTAAATAACGTTACATGGAAAAAAGTACATCGTGCGTGTGCTGCTTGAAGTAACACAGCGCGCAATTTTCCCAAGCAAAAGCGGGAAACACTGTCCTCTGAGATAAAAGGTACTACTAATGAAAGCCACAATTAAAGCTCCAAAACAAGTTCCTGCGGTTATTAAATGGCAAAAAATGGCCATGTTTTATGAATTTTTCTATCCACGTAAATTGCGCTACTACTTGAATTCCCTTCATCATTTTTTAAGTGCATACATTAACAGTTTATGTCGAGTAGTCGAGTCCAGTGGTGATTACAAAATGCCTAAAACGCGAATGAGCATTGCTCCCTGCGATGTCACTCGTATGGAACAATGATTGAAAACTTTTCAAGATGAAAATCTGCGAAATAAAAACAAATTTTCTTCGAACACGTCACAATAAATATTTTCCGCAAGTATGATTATCTACATGTTACAACTATAGTTCTCTCGAGTGTCACTTGACTCAAAAATTACGTTTCTCTCAAGTCCTACCGAAATAAAATGTACATTCAAATAAATATCCCAGACGTTCGACGTAGTTGAAAATATATATTGTATGTGTTTTTGTTTGAAAAAAAACACAGAAATTATAATTTGATGTTAAATACATTATTTCATACTGATCAAATGAGCCCTTTAAGACAAACAATATATATTTTTTTGCATTTATTAAACATTTGGTATTTTCAAGATCTCATCTTATAAACATTCAATAATTTTTGTACGAAATAGATGTAAGTACTGCTCGAAGAAATGAGTAAAGAAATTATTTGTTTAATACATTTAAAATCTATACTTCGGACAACTATATAAATAAATATAACGAACTGCAAAATTTTCCTCAATTTGTAAATATATTATAGTTTGACGGATAAACAGATAGATTTCAGTATATATACATACATACAGTGTTCGAAATCGAAGAGAGAGAAGAGAGACCGTGGCCAATAAAAGGGGAGGCCAGAGCGTTATAAAAATTTCAAGAAAGCCAGCGACCGCTTAAATTACCAAGTTTATCCCATTTCGACGACAATTTGACACACTTCTTTGACATAAAAGTCTCCCCAACGGGGAGCAAAGTGGGTATAGTGGTACAGAGCTAGAGAAGGGTCGTGTATAGGCATGGCAAAGAAAGAAAGAAAAAAAAAAAAAAAAAAAAGGTAAAAGAAATAGAAAAGAAGAATACAGAATGAGGAAGCAAAAGGAAGAGAGAAAGAGGGAGTAGTATATAGTGTATATGTATTATATACGAATACATATACATGTACATATTGCGTGAGAGGTGGCGGTGTACACCACCTGCAGAATTGGGGGGTGCAAGTTTAGGGAGATAAATTAAATATACTCACACATACATACGGGACAAAAAAAAATTCGAAACCCTTATACACACACCGGACGCAAGAATAAAAAAATAAAAAAAATAGGTGAGGACAAAAACCTCCTCAAGCAGACAAGAAGAGTTAAGCTATGGAAAAAAAAAATGAGCAAATTTCAGAATCATCCGACACTACACGTTGTAATATACCGATATGCTTATAGCTGACATGAGGGAAATAAAGGGATTGACTATCAAAACGACCCCTTCTTGCCCCATTCTAATCGAATGGAAGGGTGTGCGTACTGCAAGCGAGAAGAAAATATAGAAATCTGCAGTTGCAAAGAGTACATATACATATATACCCATATAGGTACAGTTGTAGGGGGTGAAAAGTGGTGGCAGCAGCACTACTGCTGCAGCAGCGGCTGCGGGAGGCACACCAGCGGTCCTCCCCGTATAACGCGGGAGTGGGGAGATAAAAAGCTAAAGAAAAGAAAAAAAAAAAAAAAAAAGATCTCTCGCACTTGCAGTAATACTTTACGTGTATGCAGATTGTATGTGTGTATATTATATTATGCCCACAGAATGTGAAAAAATCGTGTGACATACAGGTAGACCTTTAATATATAAGGACAAGAGAATAAAAGAGAGACGGACAAACTTAGGGGTGATATAATAACTCCCCCGCATTACACTTAATAATATTACATGTAGACATATGACCCATGGATGCAAACTCACGGCCATGCCGTATCGAGGGTGCGTTAATAATAGTTGCCATGAGGCCCGATCCTCGACAACCCAAAACCTCGCTTGGTTGAACTAATTAACCCTTCATACACGTATGTACATAATATATAGTACATAACATACATTGCATATCATATTAGTTTGGCCAATATACCTATCATTACTTATTACATATGGTACCTATCCCTTATAATAATCTGCCCCTTATCCCTTATTCCCTATATACCTACTTACACGCGAGGTTTTTACAACTTCGTATAGGTACGTACCTACATATCAGAGAAAGATTCTTTTTTTTTATTTTTTTTTTTATTAATAAGCTTTTTCTGATTTATACAAATCAATATAGCTAGCAGAGAAAGATTCTTTGTTTTTTTTTTTTTTATTTATAAGCTTTTTCTGATTTACACAAATCAATATAGCTAGAGAAAGATTCGAGAGGCCTTTCGGTCGGGTAAGTAAATGGCAAGGATAGCATGAAGCAGGAGGAATTAGAAGAAGGGCTTTGAAGAGGATAATAAGAGAGGTATATATTTCAAGGTGCAGAGCAAAGGAGCAAGTGGATGTATACTTATGTATATGGTGCCAAATACAAGCGTATATGTACGTAGGACGTATAGGGGATGTGTGTAGCTGTATACAAGTAAGGAGAAAAACACGAGACAAAAACGAGGGATAGACTGATAGAGGATATATTCGCTCCGTGCATGACACGCAGCGCCGCCCTCGGTGTCAGAATCGCGCAATACCGTACCCCCGTATGATTAAATCGTAACACTGTCGCTTATAGGCTGCTGTAGGTTAGGTACGAACTTTTGTCTCCTAACTGCCCTAATCCACAGCTCCTTCTGTTTTGTTTCATGGGGTCTACTTGGGAATTTATACAGCACCACCCCCTGCTTTTCAGTCACCTTACAATTCAGGGACGGTCGGGAACAGTCTGGGCGAGTCGGAGACGAAAGTGAACAAGTGCTCTTCTCCGATCGTCCCCGATCGTCCCTGACCGTACACGATGCGCAGTTGTACATGTTAGGTTAGGTTAATGCTGTGTGTAAACAATAGTTTGTAAATAAAGAAGTGTAAATACAAAAAAGTTTGTTTACTTTTTGCATTAACCTAACCTAACATGTACAACTGCGCATCGTGTACGGTCAGGGACGATCGGGGACGATCGGAGAAGAGCACTTGTGCCACTTGTTCACTTTCGTCTCCGACTCGCCCAGACTGTCCCCGACCGTCCCTGGATTGTAAGGTAAACAAATCTACTGTCTCGTACGCATTTCGTTACTTTGTAAACGTAAACACTGATTCAGATTATACAGCTAGCGGCAGCCTATGTCGACTGCTTGGAGTTCTTGCTCTCACGTGTACAACATTACAGATAAGTATGTGTGTTGTGTACTATATGACAGATGATATTTAATAACCCATTATTTAAAATTTCGGGCGATTTGAAGTGCCTAGCAAAATTATTTATCCGTATTATAGACCCGGTTTGGCTAAATAACATTTTTTTTCCGCCTTCGATTTCTCAACTAATTACTTTAAATGAAATAATATCTTTTCTCATATAAGACAACGCTTACTGTACGATTCATGGGGGTACGGATTCGCCAACTTTGCTCACCTACAGCGCTGCAGTCGTTTTTTTTCATCCCCTCCAACCTGATGCACGGAGCGAACGAGCGAATAGGATATAGAGAGAGGCAGGAGTGGTGCAATGTTGGGGTGGGTGTACATATATACACTCTGTATACAGCCTGTATAATACAGGTGGTGTATGTATATGTGTAAGAACTGGTGCTACACGCGCGCGGCGCGCGTTATATATCCTGCACCTATATATTAAAAACTATTGGGTACTACCGACTACCTACTTATTTATTCGACAAGTACTAGCTTGCGTTCCCCAACAATCGTTATATTATTTTACATCTCTTGTAACCTTTCAACGTGCGCGCCTCGTAAACCGTCCTTCTTGTAAAGTAAGGGACACACATCCGAACTGCACGACTTCTACGGAAATCGCCAGGACGAAAGAGCATATACAAGTCCTTACTACAGCCTGTCTGTCCTCTGTCTATCTGTCTGACCTGACGTCCTTACTCTGTATCTATACTACTTTACTACCCCTGCGCCTAGCAGACGACGTCGTGTGACTTTGGATCGCTTACGCGGTTAGTGGGTCATGCAGTAGCAGCAGCAGGGTATCAGGATGACGGGAGAGTGCAAGGACAGCGGTGTCTTCTGCAGTGTATAACCGCAGCAGTAATCGCCTACTGAAAAAGAGCCACGTCTCTGTCAAGTTAATCCCTCGTACCTGTGAATAGCGTGTTTCACAACCCTTTCTATTTGTCGATCGTGTATATACTCGGGTCTATTGGTTCAGTGAAACACGAGGTGTGTTAGACACATACGGCAGACAAGATATAATAATGGGGTATCAACCTCAGCGTCAACATCAGCATCATCAACGCCAGAGCTGGAGCAGGACGTAGAGAAACGTCGACGAGCAGCATCAGCTCGAAAGTGGGAGTTAACTTTAGCTCTCTTGCCGCGAGCAGAGCAGTGTAGTGCGAAAGAGCACGCGAGTGCTTACGTGCAAACAAACAAACGAACGTGCGAGGAAAAGATCTGGTCAGCGAAAGTACCAGTCATGGCATCCTCCCAGAAAGGCATACAAATTGGTAACGCCTGGTTCCAGAAGAAGATCAACCTGAGGCCCCAGCATAGGGGCGTGCACCTCGTCACCGAGGAGATACTCAGGCAGTTACCCGAGCTCTGCCAGTTCTCCGTAGGCCTCTGTCACATACAAAGTGGGTATAACTACTGTACAGATGCTTTGACACTTGTTTGCTAACTACTTGACAGTATTCTTCAATGTACTCCTCAAGCAGGACAACAATAACTTAAATCCCTGTCATAATATCTTTGATCAGATGGCAAGAACACATGATCACTTTGCATTTACAAGGCATTTGGATTTCGAAATCCTTGATGACTTGCTAGTTATGGGCCACCGTTTTTTTTATGCAGAATTCAAACTGGTGTAAAAAGTCATGTATATTTAACAATTAAGAGTACCACACACAAGTCTTGTATTAAAATTGTCTTTGAATATTTAATGAATTTACATAACAGCTTTTCAAGAATTCAAATAGTTCAATGACTTTGCAAAATTAAAATCTGTTACAATCACGTTACAAGAGTCTTTGATTATTTATTGTTTCTGCAAATGTTATTATATATTTTTTCAGGATCAATTAAAATAACTTTAAAAGGCATTCATTTGAAAAGTGGTGTTCAATGAATCATTATGAATTAAATGATGGTAGCCAAAAGTCAAAATACGTTTTTGAATAACTCATTGAGTTTTGTAAAATTTTTGTGAAAAACATATTTTCTTGCTATTTGCGTTGATAATTTTCATTTCATTTTATTAACATATGATTTAATTTTTCAGTTCTCCACACTTCAGCCAGTTTAGCGCTGAATGAAAGTTGGGATCCAGATGTGAGAGATGACATGGAAATGATGCTTAACAAAATAGTTCCTGAAGGATTGCCCTACAGGCATAGTTGTGAAGGGCCTGATGATATGGTAAATTATTACGACTACTAACAATTTTGGAATTTATGTTTATGTTGATTAAGGAGAGTCACAGATTTGGCCCTTAACTATACTTCTTGTTTACTGCAAGCCATATTTGTGATTTTTGTTTTAAAATTAAGAGTACAAATATTTTGCTGGAGCACTTAAATTAATAAACTCGCATTTCGTAACGATTATTGTATACAGATAAATTATCAGTAGTTTTTATAAATAGTGTTTTGATATAAAACTTAATCTAATTGAGTGTGGGTGAAAAAAGTTTGATAAGAAATAGATTATGCCTAATATTACGTTTACTAAAATCCATTGATTAGATTACAAGATGAGTGATTTGTAATTTGATGTTTGTAAATAGGGCTCCATTAATACTTGTACAAATATAAATAAATCGATATTTGTAACTGTCTAAGCAAAATTTATGGTTTTTTTTATTTATTTATTTTTTTTTATAGTTTAGTTCGAATAAGTATATGTTGAATATTCGAATGAGTATTTAGAACAAGTAATTACATAGCATTATCACGCTTTTATTTCAGCCAGCGCACGTGAAGGCGTGCTTTCTGGGCTCATCGTTGAGCATCCCAATAACGGAAGGCAAATTGGCGCTAGGCACGTGGCAAGGCGTTTGGTTGTGCGAGCATCGTGATCACGCGGGCAGCCGCAAGCTTGTGTTGACACTGACCGGCTGTTTAAGGGACTCGGGGCGAAGTCCCCTCAGCCCTGTCAGTCCAATAGCCTCGACGAGTAGCTAGGACCACTCGCATCCGCGTAGGCGCGGCAAGCGGACTAGCACGCTGCGCAAGTCTGCCTCCAGTAACACCAGCTAGCACTCGGCCTCGGCCTCCCATAGTCCAGCGCCCACACCGCGGCTGGCCTCCAGGGAGGAAGAGTGACTTTGGCACAGCCACGACCACTGCTGCTACTCCTGCTGTTGCTGCCACTCTACTGCTACTGAAGCTGTTGACACTATCACACATTGGTTGTTGATTGTGGGATAGAGCTGGCTGCATATATGAAAAAGGGAGTGAGCAAGAGAGCTGGAGATGATTGAAGGGAAAGTGCATCATCATTGCCATCATCCCATTGCTATGCTGCTGCTGCCGCTACGAGAGAGAAAGAGAGCTTTGTGTCCTTATTCGCTGTTCTTTCGTTCGCACCATACGTGACTCGTTGCTATTATCACAAGGACGGACTCTCTCTCTCTCTCTCTCTCTCTCTCTCGCTCCCTCCATCCCTCTGTTGTTATTACTCTACTTGCGTGCAAGGTGTGCCGATGCTGTGCTTTGGAACGTCTTCGTCTCGTTGTTTGCATGCTTGCTCTGTAAAGAGGAAAACTGGTGGTACCTATTCTGATTGTGGAAACACTTGTTCCTCGTAGCGACTGCAATAATGCGCAAACGATCATTCTCCAAACGGGATACCAAGAGGTTTGGCTGGGTCCACTTCCTGGTTATTGAAATACGTAATTTACACCAAGAGCATCTCCGAAGAAGACTCATTATCACAGACGATTGCCGCAACTGATGGATTGTGAGTGCATATAGCTGAATTTAACGAAATAACTTTTATCGTTTTTGCGTCTAGTACGAATTAAGAATAATAATAATAATACATAATGATATAATTAAGAAAAAACGCTGGTGAAACTTTGTCGGTATCCGACATCCCGATAATTACTGGCATTTTTGCCTTATTTTGTGTTTTTTAATTAAAAAAAGAAAAAAAAAAAAAAATCCGCAGACAAATGCACAGTAAATTTATTGTTAATTTAATAAAAGGGAATGAGCCGAAAACACGCATATTTCAATGTCAATTTGAACAAAGGCGGATGTCTCGTATTAAAAAAGATTTTTTACTTACTTTACATTGCTATTTAATTTACATTCGTACTATTATTCAGATTAGCACAAAAATCCGAGTAGTTTTTCGAACCCAAATTACTAAAGAAGCTTGAAAATAACACAGAAAATTTAACTGAGTATCATCTGTTGAATTTTTTAGAGTGAGAAAAGCTAAGGATGGATAATGTGAATGATCCATAAAATTTCTGCTTGATGCCCTTATTCCAAGTGACCATAGACATTTAAAAATCTCGATCTTTTAATTAAGAAATTTTTAAATTGACGTAAATTAGAATTCAACCCTACAATTTTTTATTTTATTTATTTACGTACAAACTTCATAAATACCGATATTTTGTCTTGACCTTAAATTACTAGCTATATATTCGTAGTTTTCTTGGATTGATATTAATAATGATAATATAGCTGTCATTGACATAAAAAAAATAAAAAAAATAGCGTAACCATACAAAATAGCTAGTTTTTGCATATGAACATATGAAAAAATTGAGCACGCTATGCAACTAGAAGCTTATACACACAATTAGTGCTATTGATAATACTAAACAAACGTAATAATTTTGTCAGAGCTTTAAAATTAGAAATTTTTTACGTTCTAACGATTAAATAAGGAATAAGGTCGTGCAAGCTTCGAAAATGGTTGTCATTCCGTAAAAGCTGCCAGAACAAACCTTTTTTTGCGCTTCGTGAAGTTCATGAAGCCATTACATAAGGTATCAAACTTGGCCATACTGTGATAAGCTATACTTTATAATATTTCGGAATCTTGGCTAAATGCATTAATTACGTACTGAAGGTATTCTTCGAAAGTACATTTAAAATTAATATCGTCGGCTTGATATACAGTTTTAGGTATAATATTTCTGTTAAACTTAGATTCTAAACTATAATTCTTTGGTATAGCGCCTAAGCGAACTAAATCCATTGGTAAATAAGTGTCTTCACCAAATATAACTTCCTTCATTGTTCGTCGTGAGTACATGGAATAATTTTCTGGTTCATTACATTTATTTTTCAGATTTTTAACGTTCTTACATGATAAGAAATTAAATATTGAACATGATGACTCTTTCAATCCATCAATCATAGTCAAGTTCCCAGTAATTCTAAATCTAGCGGAGGATCTGTTAATTCTTGAAATGACTTCTTTATTAGTTAGGAAGAATTTAGTCTCATGCTCTTCGAGCGTACGTGACATCCTTTCATTCCTTGATTTCGAGATAGTAACACTATTGGATCGTGATGACTCGTCCTCATCATCATAAAGCTGCATGGTTGATCCTCGCACATTATGCACCATTGGTAATCTTCCCATATCTTTAGATTGTGTATGTATGTCTCTATACAATTTGGGGATCTGAGAGTTGCTAAATTCAATATTTCCGTAAGTTTTGGAGCTTGATGGAACAACTGATCGAGTTGAGCTATATATGTCTGGTTCAATATCTTTCGGGGCAGTTGGGATAATAAGTTGGTGTTTGATGTCACGTTGATGCTGAGTCTCTGAAAATCTCTCAATATCGTACGTGTACGTGTATCTCTCAATACACGTGCATGTATTTATTATAAAAATTTAGACGATGACTTTAAAAAATACGAAAAATACAAAAATAAGCGATTCCGCGATGATTTACAACAAAACGTCCAGTTCCATTTTCACACGTACCCTTGAATAAAATCGATGCATATTGCATTTATTGACAGACAAATTGTTTGAATATTTTGAAAATGTTTAATATTATATTAAGCACTTGCATAGCTTTGTTTCAATCAAATAAGATAACCGGCTTTTTTTATGCTGGCAATGCATTTTTATAGATTGCACCATTTTATACCTGATTATAATCAAAGAAATCATTTAAAACTATCGATAATTCCGCATTATATTTAAATATTTTTATTCATGCCTAAACAGGGACTCTTAAGAAATAATATTAATCGTCATTAATATTCGACTAAACCATAATTTTGCTCATATTAATTACTAACTTGAACGAACATTCCTTTCAATGTCGAAAGATACATTTGTTAATAGTATCGCAATTTGAAAAATAAATAAAATCTAATAAGGAAATCATATAAACACGAATAAACGATCTTGAAACGTCATTTTAAAAGTTCTTTACGACAATTTGCTATTTTTTTATTGCGACTAAAAAAGAGTTTATACATGCAGCGTATAATATATTAATTAATTTTCTAGTGAAAAACGTGTAAAGAGAAAGTAACAGCGAGACACATGGACACGAGAAAAATCATATGCATTTGGGCTGGTTGTATATGGTAATCATGTAAAACTAAAATTACAAAAAAATAAATTAATATATAAGTAATCTGCTCGTCCGCGCACGTACTACACATGTATAACAAGTCCAAGGTAAATATAAAGCGCGATAACGAATCAGGCGTGAGCCATTATAAATAAATAATAGAGAAATGAAAAAAGCGAAGAGAAAGGCGTTGTTATTTAATTAATAGTTATTGAATAATTTATAAATTTATTATAAAAGATTATGCAAATGATGTAAGATGAACAATTGTACACGAGAAAAAGTATGAAATATATATATATATAAAAAAAAACAGTCATATTGTAAAATTAATCACTTACAATGTCTGTAAAGTATGTGTTTAGTAGGCACCTCTCAAAACTTTGATACACAGCTAAGAGCTGAGATGAGTATGTAAATGCGAGAGAAAAATAGAGAAAAAAATAGATGAGATGTACGCAGTAACTGCCTGTGTCTTAAAATACATTTATTCGTGGTGGCATCTGTACGCGTATATGCATATTTATAAAAATAACAAATACTTGTCATGAAAATCGATTTGTGCATAAAAAAAAAAAACAAAAACAACAAGTTCAGGGACAGCGATTGCCGGATCGTTGTCGCTCGTATACGTTTACAAACCCGTGTCGTACCAGAGGTTTGTTGACCCTCAATTCAAGAAATGTGGTACTCGTGGAAAATGTAATTAAATTCATAACAGGAGAATCACGCGTGTGCGGTCAACGGAATCAAGAAAAACGACGTACATGCGGGGTGTGTCTCGAGGGATCGTGTCCTAAGAGATCCACGAGCGACTCTTATATTTGTTCTAACGCGTAGAGCTTTTTAAACTTTATTTTTATAGGAATGATTTTTGCTGAATTATCATTAGTGTGTATAGTTATGTCTTTTTATCGATTGCGAGGGGAGAATTAAATTCGAGGTGTGACGTATGATTTTCGAATTAACAAAAAAAATCAATAAATAAATAAATAAATAAACATTCACGGGTAAAAAAAGTTCTAACCAAGGCTGAGCTTCTAATTGTAAAGTAGTCGAGAGATATAAAAATCGTTGATTATTGTGTATGATTATTTTATGTGTGTGATTATTTGATTAACTATCGTTATGTACACTACATTTTTAAAAATCGTTTTTTATTTATTATCAAGGGACCTGATTTGAGTATAAAATGATACGCGTTTGTCATTTCGATTACGTGCGATCTGTGCTTGTCAAATTAATGCTAACATTTATTTCTTCTTGCAATTAGACCCATATAGATTATTATTATTTTTTAATTTTTTTGTTACAAATAAACTTTAAGGATCCCATACTATAGACTAAAAGAAATTCCGATGTATAAAATGTACATCTTGTTTATTGAAGTGTGTAAATAGCTTGTTGATAATGTCCGATTATCTCTGAAGGGGCCCTAAAACATATTGTAACGAATATTAATTTTGTTAATTTTAATTTGCTTTCAGTCTCGTTATTGAAATATTCATCGAATTTTATGTATTAAACGTTTCGTGCTGATTTTGTAAAAATTACGATAAAATATTACAAAGTACCGAAATTTGGTGCCTCGTAATAAGACTTTTACAAAACCCATTTGTAAAAGAATCGAATGTACTAAGCTCATATATATAGCATGTAAAAAAATATCACATGTCCAGGCAATAATCGGCTAAGTGAAAAATTTGGCATTAAAACTCATAGCAATACTGTAGAAAAAAAAATCTTAATAAAGTATCATTATTTGCCTAAATCGAAAGACAACACGTCTGCAAAAATAGCATCATTTTTTACGAGCATTAATTTCATAAGTAACAAAAAATCCACCTATTAACTTGTATTATTTTATATCGATCAATCATATCCCAAAATCGCGTTTAATGTAACAAAAAAAAAAAATCTCGAATGTGTTCAAGGAATACTTATTCCGATAAAAGACACATATAATAGAACTCGAAAAATAATGATTTAAATTTAAAAAAGCCGAGCTGAGATATTTCATGGAGAAAACAAAAACGTATATTGCGAATAATTTTTACCGCTTAAAATAATATTTTGGGAGAGGCGTTCCAGCGTGTATACAGATAAACATTTTTCTATGTGCATTCAATTATTATTATTTCGTTTTATTCTCACATGAACCTCTTGGATTCATGTTCGTACCTGCACTGTGTTCTAATTAATCTGTATATGAAAAAAAACTTCAATGAAACGAATGAATGAGATAATAAATTAATAAAACCAAATGACGCGTATGCGCAAGTCGAAAATTGTCCCATTAACGCATTGCTTCTCCGCCGATTTTTCAACATAATATACGAAGGTAAATACACAGCATCGTCTGCACGTGTGTAAAAATAAAATTGCAAAAATTGTGTGTAAATGCATAAATAATACAAAGGTTGACGTGAACAATGCTCGAAAGCCTGAGAACTCGTTCACTGTCAAATAATTTTCTTTTTTTTTTTTTTTTTAAATTGTACAGCATACTTTTTACATGGTTTCCAATATTTGCCATAAATTATCTGGACCTACATAATATACATGTATGTAAAGCAGACTCTACTTGAAAATCTAACCAATATGTCTCGACTCTCCTAGATGGCGAAATTACAATTATGGAAAAAATTGGAGATAAAAAGTAATAAGCGCAAACGTAATATAAACGAATGTAGGAGGAATCGTTAGAAAATGTAGTGGCTTACATAAATTCTTAATATTATATAAAATAATTAATTATAAAATTTTTTGTCATCTGTAGTGTGAGAAGTTTGAAAGCTACAAGTGTAACGATCCAAAACGACAATCTTTCACTTTAATCTGATAAATTGTTATTTGATGTAAAAATTTTATTTTTGTTTTCGTACATTTACTTGAAATAAATGCAATTTCAGTCAGTGCGAAATTCATGACGGACACTAGAAAAATAATTACTTGAGAAAATACTATGGTACTATACTTTCCGTCTAACAATACTAAATAAATAAATATTATCATTCATAATCTTTAACCGAGTTCATTGCAAATCAATTTTGTGAGTCTGATCGAAATAGTCTAATGCAAAATATTAATCAAAGCAGCTTGTGACTAGTTGAAAAAAAAGGGGAAAAAACCATTAAAAACACAGCAGTCTTCTAATAATCAAAGAAACTATCCTCAGGGGAGTCGAGTACACGAAAAAAAAAAATAATAATAAAATTATAAGTTAAACACCACATCAACGTCTTGTTCTTTTTAAGTTATAACGCAGGAATCAAAAGCTCTGATGCTTAAGAAATAAAAAAAAAATCACAATTTGCGAAAAAAAGCAGATGTAAGTGAATACTTGGCCACGATAAAAAATTCATGATTTACTTAACAAGATGGAAAAAAAATAGAGAAATGTGATCAAAAAAATAATTAAAGTTGGGCGGAATCATACAAAACTATAATTGTCTCAAAGTAAGCTTTCACACGCGTGTGTGTCTGGGTAGGGAAAATATAGTCGAGCATGTAAAAAAGAAGTTAGAGCCACTCGAATGCCAATCTTGAGCGAAAGAGTCTTTTATTGGCCACGGCGATATCGATTGCTTTAAAGCGCGAGGCCCACTCCGACACTGTGTCGCTGCAGCGTTTATGTATTTAATATACAGATTCGAGGACAGGCGAATGGGGCTGCAAAATAACGATACTTTTACGTACACACGTATATATGTTTATTATTTTCCATTATTTACGGAAATAAAGTGCCGAAGACGATTTTACTCATTCCCTCGTTCCCCCGAGGTTGATATAAGTAAGTTCTGCCAGCTGCGGTTGTTTCTTCCGATTATAGTGTTTTTGAAACGTGTGTGAGTGTACCAACGCGACACAATCATGAACTTGATGACAAAACGATTTTTATAAAAGAGAAAAATGATAATATAACGATAGTTATTTAATCGATAAATTCAATTGTTCACTCTAAGATTGCTTGGGTAGATGAGGAATTAACTTTAACATCCTTGGATTTTTATTTTACAACGTACTTGCGCGTTAAGTACAGGTGCTTGAATTTATCTGTATGAATACATCAACAAAAAGAGTTTCCAACAAAACAAAACAAAAACATATGTATACACGCGATTTGCAAATTTTCTACAAATTTTGTAAAAAAATATCTTTAAATTTCGCTTCGTAAAATGATACAAAATAAGTGTGTGAATTTGGCTAGTATTTTCATATCACCACATGCATATATCTATAAAAAAAAATACGCGTTTCAATAAAAAAAAAGAAAGAAAAAAAAAAAAGGAAAAAAAGTTGCACAAAAAACACGAAACATGAAATTTTGAATCGCTTAGATTTACATATTTTTAACCATTGATAATTCTGCGAGTCAAAGTACTTACGAAAACAATTAAAATTTTTTAAAAAGCATTTGATATCCTGTGGCCAGTAATTTTTCGTTCAAAGACTCTTTAAGAAAAAAATTATTAACTTAGGAAGTCTAGTACTTACACCGATACATGTTCCAACGAAAAGGTAAATGAATAAATAAATAAAACATTCCGCTTGATTTTCTCATCGCAACGGCTCACCTTATGAACGTGCGTTCACTTATTTCTAAGGACGAAGATTGCTACCGACTGCATAAAAAAATTAAGTCTCTGGTTTGTCGTCGCAGACATATACATAATAATAATTAATAAAAATTAAAAAAAAACTTTTTCATTATAAACAACCCTTTTTTTTGACTCGTGCTATAGAGGTATTTCCAAATCAAATGTCCATTTCACAGCGTTGATGAAAGTATATATAAGTACATATTAAAAAAAAGGTGTAAGTGATGTGTAAAAATAAAGGAAAAAGAAAAGGGGACCGACCGCATGGATAAAATAGAGTTATAACTGTGGATCGCAGGAAAAAGTCTCTTTTTTCTTTTTCCCTTGCCCGAATTTTCGCTGACATATAATACACAATTATAAAAAAAAATAAAAAAAAAAACCAAATTAATAATCAAAGAAACAATACTTACCCACATACGCGCGATTTTTCCAGGAGGAACATTGTAAAAAGACATTATTAAAGCTATTTATAATATACTTGTAACAATGAGATGCGACGATTGCGCGGGTATAATTGAGATTTTTAAATTTTCATCGAGCATTTGTTTGCCGTGAACATGCATATAAATAAATAAATAAAGAGTAAATATATGTATAAGAAGAAGTATATGGTGGGCTCGTGTTCATAGTGGTAAGCGCCGATTTTCTCTTTGTAACCGTTGGAAGTTACCACAACTGCAATGGCGTCCTGAGAAATATATAATAACAATGGAAGGAAGAAAAAAAAGAACTATCGAAATTAAACGGATTAATATGAAGTGGACGAGTGAATAATTTTAAGACGACTACAAAAATGCGTGTGAACGATACGAAACAAAAACCGAAATATGAATTAAAAATGAAAAAAAAAAAAAAAAGAAAGAAAAAAGTGTAACTAGGATGTCCGAACATCGTCCAAGTGCTTCTCATGATGCTTGGGTACATAATCATTAAAAACTATTGTGTACTATTACTTGTATCATACTATTATCATAACTATGTATAATACTAGGGGGGACTTATTAAACCAAGTTGACTCTAAAAATTTTGGTGCATGTTTTTCTCTTACTCCTCTTCATTCCTTTCCTATACTCATTCGGAAGTATTTTATTCTTATTTTTAAAATTACTAGACAAACCTTGGAGTGCTTCACTGATTATTTCTGAATCAATTGAAAGTACACGCTGATTCATGATAAACAATTCTTTGAATAATGCCTCCAGAATTCTTCAAAGTCCATTGAATTATTATTAAAAGATGAGTAAAAATTATCATTAGTTTCTTATACGTGTTTTCAAGTACTGTTCCTCATAAGTGCACTTCAGAATGTCTTATCACATGGGCGCAATATTTCTTTTTCTATTTAAAAATTTTTTTTTTTTTAGTTCAAACGCAGTCCTAAATAGAGATTTGTGATATTGCGACCCATGCATAAGCGTATGTGTTAAACATTTCTTAAACGGTGGATCTCTGCAAGCTCGCCAGAAACCCATACCGCACGTTATTCTAAACCAACCAACCAGAATCATTATATTTTTTCTTTACTCGACAGTGCTTCACGATTTCAATAAAAGATTTCAAGTAGAAAAAATAAAACTAAGCATATAAAGAGTCGTAAAAAGAATTTTTATTCACTACACTTGATACAGCGAAAAAGCATAACTACGTCGATCGCGATGATGCACTTACGCTATATATTGTATATATTGTTGTCGCACCAATTTGACGATAATACATTGTTCGTTTACATCGGTAGACATAATATGACAGCTTTGGCGGCTTATTACTCTCTCAAATAGTCCTTCCTTAAAATGCACGATAATTTTTTTTCATCCTCCAACGATTATTGTATATAGGTATTGCAGCATATCCGGATGAAAAAAATGTATCTATATGTATAAGTATACGCGATGAAACAAAAGATTTGACAAACGGCCTTCTCGTCCCATCATTATGTATGTATGTATATATAACGCACTCGCATAAAACCCACACATACACGCGAAGCAGCTTGATCGACCTATTTATACTACTATATGAATTCTGTTTTTTTTTTTTTTTTTTTCCATATTTATGCCGAGCCACGTTTCCGAGTCATCATCATCAAAATACGCACGATACATGACGTGTCATGTGTATACACAAATATACCTATTACACACGTGCAGGACATCATAATATATTATAATGTAATACATGTGTGTGTGTGTGTATATATATACTTTAGGTAGACGGAGGAGTCGGTTTTTCGGCGTCGTCAGGAGAGTCGAGCTCGTTGTAGTTCTGGGGCACAGGGTGGGGTCCCGGATTGCTGAGATCGTTGGCCTTCTCCTGGACCTCCTTGAACGAGGCCTTGATGTTGTCCAAGGCAGCCCCGAGGCCCAGCTTGATCTGATTGAACTCCTGCGTGACGAGCGACAACCGGCCCAGCAGGTAGTTGAGGTTCGTGTCCACCTCGCTCATGCGCTTCGTTATCTCGCCGACCTGTGGAAAACACGCGGACAACAATGTAGTATGTAGGTATATCGATTTTTCCCCAACCGCATCATGTTCTGGGTCGTAGTCTCAAGTACCGATGGGTTATTACCTTGCTCTCCATGCCGTCCATCGTCGAGGTCGTGCCGTTAACGTAGGCCTCGTTCTGCTCGTGGAGCTTGTCAAGGGCCTTGGCGCTCTCCATCATCTGCTGGTACATGACGTTTATCTGTCTCCAAACTTGATTCATCTCCTGCTCCATTTTTACGGTCAGATTGGCCAGGGCGCCGTTTTGGTTGTCCATTATGTCGTTGGATATGCCGTCGAAGCGGCTGTTGAGGGTGTGGTTGATGTTCAAGCCCTGCACCATCACGAGCTCGCTCACCTCGCGCATTATCTTGTAAGCGTGCTCGAGACGCTTCTTCGTGTCCAACACGTGGTCGGCCATCTCGACCATGACCGCTTGGCCCTTGCCGAGGTCGCGCAGCTCTTGATTCGTGCGCTCTGCTTGGTTCGCCATGTCGGATCTGATATGATTTTTCATTTTTTTTTTTTTTCTTTTTCCTTGGTTTTTCCACAAAAAGAGAAAATAGAATAAGATCGAACTTGTCAATCAAGTTTACCTCAGCGCTGTAACGGAGTCTCGGGCCTCCTCTCTGTTCTCGGACATCCTAGTCGCGATGCCCTCGTTTCCTTGGACGACCGCGTCCTGCAGGGCGTGCCTCGCTTCCTCCAGCGACATTTGCGTCTCGTTGTGCATCGTTTGCACCTCGGAGATCCTGACGGAGACGATCAAACGCATTATTCGCTTGTTTGTTTTCTTTTTCTATTTTCAATAGATAGAAAAAAAAGAATCAAACCTCGGAAGATCCCGAATCTTGTCGAGGGCGTTGTGCAAGAGCTCCTGTACGAGGCCGATCTTGACGTTGAGGTCCTCGGTCGCGGCGCCGCTCGTTGCCGTCGGCGTGACTGCGGCCGCGTTCTCGAGTTGTCCCACGGCTTGGGCCACGTCCTCGATTTTCTTGCCGATCTCTTTGAGCTCGGCGAGCGCGTTACTTACGACGGTCTGATTGGTGGCCTTGGCGATCTTTGCCTGTAGGCCGGTGCCGAGCTCGTCGAGCTTCTTCTCGAGTTTGTCGGCGATCTTTGCCTCGCTGGCCTCGATCCTCGCCAGGATGTCCGGCGAGGGGTCGACCGGCGTTGGAATCGTCGGCAACGCTTTGCTCGTGCCCTCGATGACTTTGGACTCGATCTCCGTGGCCCAGCCTTCCAGTCGACTCTGCAGGTCCTCCAACGTGTCCGTCATCTTTTGAATCTGGATCCGCTCCCGCTCGTCCCTCTGCCAAGTGTATGATTAATCACGCCCTTGACCAACGAGGAGGCAATTTTTTTTTTTTTTTTTTTTTTTACCTGGGCGATGGCCTGCTCGATGCCAGTAGCGCGATCCTCCAGTTTTTCGAAAAAGGCCATTATGTTGTCAAGGGATGAAAATTTCTTGGTCAGCTGCACGACGCTCTTTTGCAATTGCTGGGAGGTTTGTCGGTCTCTCGCTTCATGGCGCTCGAGTCTTGTTTGGTCGGGAACAAAAAATCGAGAGATATTGAAAAAGCACATTAATTCCAGATAAGGATATGTGGAGCTTCTTTTGCTGTGACCAATTTTTGGTAAATTTAATACGCCGATTCAAAACTGAGGGATAAAAATTGGATCGGTTGAGTATACCTAACGAGAAACATTTACAAAATCTTAACGTAATTTTTAAAAAATTTTTCTTCCTCCCTAAATTAGTCACAACTAGACAAACTACATTTCCTCCTCCTGTAGCGTTTGCTCCCTCATTGGTATTGTTTTTCGTTTGTAGATAAAAAAAGTTACCTTTCCGTGTTCTCCCGCAGCATGTGGACCATACTCAGCATCGCGTTTTTTATGTCCTCGTGCCTGTTGAGACAAGTATTATTTTTAATATATGTGTATGCCGATTCTGCTACTGTTTACGTTAGTTGGCCTCCAAAAATTTTTTAAAATAATTTAGAAAATATACACTCTTCTACAAATCGTTGTGAACTTTCGTTTCACCGGAATGAACTTTTATCGTATTTGTACTGCTTAAATGGTTCGATTGGTACGCGTAATCATCACGTATATGACACATTGTATGTACATGGGATTAGTGCACTCGTTCTTCAATCGACCGATCGAGCCATCAATTGAAGCCTGCATAAATGTCATATGATTCAATTGACGCTGATTGAAAAAAAGAGGAACATATGAAAAAAAAGGCAAACTTTAACTTACGTAATTTCTCTGGATTCCGCTTGCACAATTGTCACCAAAAAGAGGCACAGCAACGAGGTGATTGAAAACTTGGGCAGCATGATTGTCTTTTTTCCTTGGCGAACTTGGCGAACTCTGAAACTCGACAAAAACTATTCAAATGTACAGACAATACAACGAGCAATGTATTCGTAAGAAATGCCACGCTGATTAATAAAATGATGAATGGGTCTGAAAATCTTTGTTTTCATATTTCGTTTGCTGTGTATATGAGTATGTGCGCGCGCGTGATTGACGCATTGGAAATAAAAACGCTCTGTTCCGACTCTGCATTTCACGAATTTAAATACATACAAAACACGAGAAGCAAAGAGAGAAAGAAATGATCTCATGGTTTTGTATTACCTTCGAACTTTTATGATTTGCGCGGTAAGCACATATTATATACATACTTGCCGGGCTCCGCGTAATTTGATTCGTGCATAAACTCCCTGCAACAGCTTGAGCCTAATACTACTAACTAAGTAAAAAAAAAAAGATCGTAACGGCGCTAGTACGTCTCCCTTCTGATTTTGCCTCTTTCCATTACGATCACCCATTGGCCCCTTTGCAGGGATGAAGTATGTACAAGGGTGAAGGTAATTGGTTTGCCGAGGAACGAAAACAAACGAAACTAAAGATGAAAATATACACATGTGATGCATGTATAGGTAATTATACCTCCTGGTAGATGAACGCATGACATAAAATTATCTCACGAGGCAGGTCTCGGACTCAAAGAAACCCGATGGAAGTTATTTTGCGTACAGGCAAGGCGCCAGTTGTTCCACCCGCCACCCGCAATCTCGTTCTCTCTTTGTAAGCTTTTGGCATATATACCCGGAGGGGGTGTTCCAATTGTCCGCTCGTCCAGGCGAAAATCCGGCGGTGCGTGGACAATGCCGTGTTCATCGCGCGCGTGCAGATCAAAGGCCGCTTATATATATATATTATACACGCTGGCGCTACAAGTGCAATACGTCCCGCGTATATCTTGTATAGTATGCGATACAGATACCAATACCAAAGGGGCGCTCTGTTATCGTTAAAATTCAATGAGCCAAAGTGAAGGAGGGAGAAAGATAAGACGGACGAGGGGGGAAAATATTAAGAGGCGAACGAGAGAGACGAGGTCGGGCTCCCGACGATGACCCCTCGTATGGAGGGAAGTATTAATAGTTCGTGTATACGGTATAGATGAGCTTCTCTAGTGTATACAATTGAGTGCAGTATACACACGTGCTTAAAATTATCGCTTTTTATCATCTCGCTCGTTTGTATAGATGTAAATGGCTTGTCGGATAGATGCTGGAGGCAAAAGGCACCAAAGTGTAACTTGGGTGTTGTGGGCATGTATATTATGTACCCACAACGAATTAACGAGGATTAAACAACAAAGCTATAGAATAAGAATTGAACGACCTGTTGGTGTTTCGCACAAACTTTTGTTTTTTTTCTCGGCACTCTCGGTTATTTGGTTTGGCAAATTCGGTCTTTCCCGAGAGACATTTTTTACACGCGTACAATCAATAAACAAGAATCGCCAAATGGATTTTTACTTTGAGATAAAATTTAAAGTTCAACCGCATTCGTTGGCCTTTTCCTGATGCAGCCATTCAATTTAATCATCGTTTATTGACCGGCTCGAGGCGTTTTTTTTTTTTTTTTTTTTGCATTCTGTCAATGTTCTTGTCCCCGTATTAACAAGTTGCCGATGACACTTTGGAATGTTTATACACTCGCAAGTTGCACCGACAGACTTGATGGATTTCAAATAATGCAAAATTACCTTGATAAGAGAAAAAAAAACACGCAATGATTGACGAAATTAAGTTGGTCGTTTTCTGTAAAAACCGATTTGTGCACGATGGTAAAAACGTGTATATTGTTTATTCTCTTTGATCTAACAAAAAAAGCTGTTGTCATCGAATATGGCACGAATGGCGTAAATAGTAAAAGAGTTGACGTAAACGTACCCGTGGAGTACTCAAAGGTAAATGAGAAAAAGTCGCACGACCTATTGGGGCTACATTTATAGAACTGCAGATGTAAGTACGGTACATGCATACACACAAAAGAGAGTTTCTTCTTCCATCCCTCGTTATGTATACCTACTTATTCATCGTCTCGAGCTTGGGTGTTTCTCGGGCGTAAGATATATACGCATGTGTATACATGTAGGGGCCATGTGGTGCGTGTATATATATAATATAAACGATCGCAGCAGCCCCATCGAAGCCATCTGCCTATTATATATACGAGTACACGTTCACGTGCATATGTTTTCTTTCCTCTTGTTTTTCTCTCTAAGGCTCTTTGTCGGTAAGCATCGGACCGCTCGACGCTTGCTTTTTTACTCCTAGCTCCCTTCGTTCCTTTTCATTGCTTTTTTTTTTTTTTTTTTTTTTTTTTTTTCTTCCACTCCGCTCGTCCCCCCTGTATACACACACAAGATAATGAATCGCGCGCTCGAGAAAAAGCTACCTACACCACTGAATACATGGAGAGCTTTTTTTTTTTTTTTTCGTTAAACCTGGTAATTTTTGTCTTACTTTAAGGGACAATGGTGAGCTTGCGCAAGCAACTATTTACCTGTACGATTGCTACGTGAATCCGGAGAGCCTTTCAAGTGCGCGCGCTCAGAGCGTTCTATTTTGATATTTAGAACGAAAGAGAGAGTGCGCGCTCTTTGAAAAGCTCATTCAGTAAAATCAAGCGTCACCATCCAACTCTCAGCTGTACAGCTTTTTTTTTTCTTTTTTTTTTTTTTTACCTCCGCCCCTTACAATTACCGTTACTCTTTAAATTCACGTAGCACATAGTTGAAGAAAAGACGAAAATTTATTGTTTTTGCGAGAAGAACTTTTATCCCTACAACGACATGGTCACCCCCCCCCCCCTCTGCCGCAAGAAGCTTTTGAACGGTATACCTGTAAAAGCCTCGTAGGTATACGTACTTGCTGTATTTGTAAATGAAGTGACAAAGTATAAGCACACACGTGGAAAATTTTCTACTCATCGTCTCAAGATTCGCAACACTGCATCAGCCCGTACCAGTTAAAGTACATATATTTATAGTATTGCCGATTATCGGAATCCCGCGTTGAAAGGCCGATTTATCATTATGTCTTTTGAGAGCACACAGAGCTGCTCATTGTCAGTTGAGTATATAGCCCCCCCCCCTCAGTGATATTTAAGCTCTTGAGCTTCAATCTACACGTGTGGCTCCACAACCGGAAACGTGTGGCGTGTAGACACACATATATGATGCCGATTCACGTAGTAGTCGATGGGAGGACTCTATTTTTGTCCACGGCGCCGGTACCAAGAAGAGATTTTTTTCCATAACTTCAATCGTTCACGCCAAAGAGCTTCCATCTCCATGGGGTGACAAGCGCTTACCCATTGTTTGTAAGGCACATATATTTTTAGCGGTGGTGATGGCCCGGACGTTACAGGCAGCCGCGCAATTCGCGAACGACGCAGCGAGTGAATGTTACGTTGTATTTTACAGGCTGGGTTTTTTAAATCACGAATACGAGCAACACCGAACCTCATAGCCCGTTGCGCGTTTCCTTTTTTTTACCGGGCGCTTTTCCGAGAGACAACTATCCCTCGAGGCCCGTACTTTAACGTTCAAAAAACAAAAGGAAAATTTTGAAATTGACCCATCAGGTTTCTTCTCCCATTAGACGCGCGTAAAACAACACACGGGTGTAATATGCGTGTGGGCGTGCTCGTGCGACTCTTCTCTTACTACTGCCCGCAAATTGATTCACAATGTATACATCGATAAGGACACTTGAAACGTGGTATGGTACATGCTCTTCTTTCTTTGTTCCCGTCTTTAACGACAACTTTGGCATATATACTCGCGTCACGTGCGATCGGTACTGGAGAGAAAAATCGGTTCTATTGTCTCCTAAAAAGGAAAACAATTTACATCACACATAGTCAACGCGTCGTTTACTCTTGAATTCGTTTGGTTGTGCTTTAAAAAGACGAGCGATCGTTTCGTTATTTTCACGAGGGATCCAAGTACCTTTCATAGACGAAGCTGTGAAGATTTGTACTGCTGTCGATTATTCCGGAGTATACGATTCGCGGAAAGCTCGGGAGCGAACCATTCAGCCGGAGCTCGGGGTGATTTTCGCACGGAAGAAGAAGAAGAAACTCGTTTGTGATGTACAGGAATTCGATGAGCTGCGTATATGTACCCTTGCAATTGAGACTCGCGCGGGAAGGCGAGCAAGTATACGGACGGTACATTATATACATATACCCCATGCGGATGTTGCAATTTAACGCACCTATATGGATGTACACATGCTAGAGTTGCGGCTATATAAACGCGAGGGCTGCTGCGGGCGCTCTTTTTCCCGTGATGTATTATATGTATGCGCGTACCTACGTCTAAGAAATGGAGGAGGGATCGGTTGAGCGCGTCGATTCCGCATTGCTGCGCTTTTGCAAAACGATCAATTCCACCCGATGCAAATTGCTCGCGAATTCAAGTACCACTTGACGTACAGAGCTTATAAAAATGTGTCTTTTGTTCTGAACTGGAGTTAAAGAGTTGGAGATATATACTCACAATGAACGGAGCTAAAGGAAAAACTGGCAGAGCTGAAGAAACGACAAAAGATGTTGGGTCCGAGTCCGTCCCTCTCGGGGCTGTGGTGCTTTGCGTTTGTGTACCTACTCGTGAACAGCGCGCGCTAAGGACTGACGAGAGCATCGGATGGAGTAGCCAAGGAGAGTCACGGCGCTCTGCACAATATGTGTATCGAGTTAGATAATTTTCTTTCCCTCTCTCTCTAAGTTCCGTCACGCAGCCATGGGGGGGTTGACTTCCACGAGTAAGCGTTTTCGGTGTATTTTTACCCGCAGAATCCGAACGTCAAAGTCGTTTTTTTACCGAAATTATGGTTACTAACAATTCAAAGGGTTTGTATAAAAACCGTAGCAAATCAGCAAAAAAAGTTGACGACCAAACTTATTTTCGATTTGACCCCGAGATATTGCAAAATCAGGGCAAAATATTGAAAAACGTCGGTTTTCCCAAGTTTTTTTAAACTCATAACTCACCTTCTCATTATCGTATGGAGCTTCGATATCCCTCATTTTGAAACTAAATATCCAAGCTTTTTTTCATCACTACAGTAAAAAGATTTATTACTCGCACTCATGTGTTTGGCCATTAAACTCACTGCGACGAGTCTTAAAAAATAGCCGGCCGCCTTGTCGAGCCTATATACATATATCAGAGCGCGGAGCAGCTGCCATACGCGCACCTAAAAATTTTCATATCTCCCAGAAAAATTAATTAATTACACAGTTTAATTAGCAAAACGTTTGTTTCCAATCGTACTGTAGCGGGAAAAAACAGTCATACTAATTTTTTTTTGTGTAGTTAAAATGCTTGTAAAAAAGTGGCTTAGCTCGCTTTCATGCAATTTTGGGATCCTATCACGATTGATTCTAAAGCTTGGATCTTTGGCTTCAAAACAAGGGGCGTTGAAGCTCCATATACATTAAAGAGAAGCCGAGTTGAGAGCGAAAAACTACCGCTTTTCAATATTTTTGCACTAAATACACGTGCGGTGCCGGTTTCGATCGGAAAGCTGAGTTTCGCACTGCAGCGAATTTGTAGGTCCTCTGCTCCACGATTTCCCGAACATGTGTGTACTTAGCTGCTTTCGAATAACAGTGGAGGCTCATCGCTGAGAGGAGATCCGGGCACGATTGTCACACCAGTCGGGACCGGCAAGACGAAGAGCAATTAGTTCAATCTGTCACGAATTCAGCACCGAAGATTCACTTTCAAGGGCAAATCAATCAATTTCGTATGCCTTACATATATACGTTATCTTCCATTCCCGCGTCTCTGTGCTTCTATTGAATTTCACCCGCGGACAGGCCTAACTGCAGGAGTACTTGGTCAAAGTATTTCTTGTTTATAAAAAATTTATCTTTATTTACGTTTTTTTTTTTTTTTTTTTTTCGTTAACTTCAATTACACACGAAAATACTTAAAATTTAATAGAGCTTTTAAAGCTTTTTTTTTTATTCCTTATTGAACGTTTGAATCAATTTTCTTAATAGCTCCTTCTGTTCTGTATCAAAGAATGACCATAATTCCATCTCAAGTTCTAGCAAAGCTTCGTAATCTCTAGATTGACAAGCCAGTACAAGAGACTGGAGCAGCAGCATCTCATCCTCTGTCATGTTTGGCACTAGAAATTTTACTTTTATTACCTCAAATTTTCAACAAAGTATACAATTAATTAACAGCTATGTTGAGTACCAGCAAGAGGAGTATCTTCAGCCCAAGCATACTTTTCCAATACCTGAGCAAGAGAAGGTGCAAGCTTTTTAGGTGTAGGCCTAAGAATCAACAGCAGTAGTACCCTACTTATTTCGCACCTGTGCAACACGTTTTTGTAATTTCCAATTATTCTAATACCAACATGGTTTTCAATCATTTCCACCAACTCGGTGAGTACCTGTAGAGCAGAAACATAGTCCCCTGTGAAATAAAATTAAAAAGTATTGTGGATTCAATGATTTGACTGTGTAAAAAATGAAAATTTCTAAAAAACCTTGCTTTATGTAGTACGTAACCAATAAATTAATGGCTTGCACTGTTGGATGAGTGTAAATGGCCTTACACAAGTAGTCAACTCCTTCTGAACTTGCCCCAAGAGCCATAGCCAATTCCATGGTTAAACTAGCTGACATAATACTATAGCCATCTTCATTGTTGCATCTTGTAATGGCATGATTGAAGGCGTTTATTGCTGCTTGTAAATCTTCTTGATTAATCGAAAGGCAGCCCAATTCATTATTTTTTTTATTAGCTTTCAAAAACTGACGTCCTGCTTTTGTCAGCAGATTCACTTCAGAAATGGAATTCCCCAATGTTCCTTGGCATCTTGCTGCAGATAACCAGCACCAGCCGGCATACTGATTCAAGTCTTTTTGTTCACAATTCAATGCTAACACCTCTGTTGATATCACGTCAGACAGAAAATAAAATTTTTGGTTGATTATTTCTAAGGAGACGCTACATTACGATTTTTGTTCACAACTTAAAAACTAAAAAAATTATCTCGTTAATTTACCAAACTGGTCCGATGCTTCAGAAACATTTGGCTTTCTTAAGAAACGCCTGGAATGAAAGTAGACAAAAATTATCTCATCAGTTTATTGTAAACTTTTAAAACGTAAACTTAACCTCACTTTTTCAACTTATTAGATATTGAATGATATTTAGATAGAAAGTCACTTCCTTCTAAGCTGTAACGATTATTTTGATCTAAAAAAGACATAAGTAAGTATAAATTTTTAACTCCACGACTGTATCTGTTTTAGTCAGAGATATTAGGCATGTATATAATATTAGTGCATTCCGCAAAGTTACAACTGGTTTATAGGCACTGGATTACAGCCTATGTCTACAGCAAATGTCACGTTTGTTTTGACGGCTGAACGACTATACTTAATCGATATCATGTAAAAATTGACTCAGGTACTTAGTTGACACTTATGGACTTAGGTACATATAGTTGAACAAAAAACTTTTTTTTTTAAGATAATTTCAATACACCCTCATAAGAGCCCAAAACTTATTTCACGGAAGAATTAGAATATAATTTTAATTTTGTACCAATACAGGGATGATAATCAAAACAATATTAATTGTTAATGTAAATTATTTATTGTGAGTAATACAGATCTGTAAATAATAACAATTCTAAAGAGGCACATTGTTGATTTATAGTTTTCACTTCTCAAGTGGTTAAATTAATTTTTTTCAATAATGTTAACACGCAAAAGAAAGAGTTCGCGTTATTATTACATCGTGAAAAAATTCACGTGCAAGTCAGACCTTCATGGCCCTCTCATTTGACATCAGAACTTTACTTTTTTGGTGAAAGTTTGCTTTTGTTACTAATTGTATCAAAAATTATTATTTATTTTTTCACTGAATCATACGTAAAAAAACTATTAATGAAGTATTTAACCATAATTTGTACATAAAAAATTAACTTACACTAAAATGCTTATAAACTTAATTTTTTATATCCGCTAACTCTTTGATATTATTTAGCAGATGTTCAGTGTAAGTTTTATAATTTATCGGCTGAATAGTAACAACTGTCGCTTTTAGTCTGTTTTCATCCTGTAAAAAAGTATAAATTTATAGAATAATAGATTCAATTTAGGTGATATCCAAAAACATATTTTGCAGTGTACTCACATTGTAATTTTCCATTTTCATACGCAATTTGAAGATGTACGATTTAAATGCAGCTGCTCCAATTTTTTCCATGTACGTATCATCATTTTTTTCTTTCAGTTCTCCCAACTCCTGAGCAGAAGCGTTCATTAAAACTTCTGCATCATCATTGAATGCAGTAACCCAATGATTGGCTGTCCAGTCAACCAAATTGGCCTATAAAACCGTGATATTGATGAGTTCGACGTGAAATATTAGAATTGACAAATAAGTTTACTCACACTGGCCAATAAACGATAAATAAAGTTAGGAAACTCCCTTTGACACTTCTCACACTTGTACATTCCATTGCTCTGATCTACAACTTTTTTTTTACAGCCTTCTGATGGGCAAGATTTGTACAGTGCATTTTCTGCTTTGATGAGATTGACCGTTGCTTTGCAAATGAAATAGCTTGGCTGGTCTTGATGACCAAATCTATTTTCTGCGGCTTCTTTAAATGTTGCCCATGTGCCGTTCACACCGCTCGAGACGTTTGTCTTGGATAAAGACCTAGATTCCGTGTTGGAACCAACAGTCTTAAACCATCCGCGTAATCTGCAGAGGGATAAATGACATTATATTTACAATCATCATTGTATAAGTCGCAAAAACTACTGTATACTCACTTATGAGCTTGAGGAATGTCTGGATCGACTTGCAGCATGGATGAAGCTACTAAAGATAAGTTTTTACCTCCTTGGTACTCACCAATTTTCGCTCCTTTGACTGCTATAACAGGATTTGTGGATCCATCAAAGTCAACTGCCTGCTGACCCCAAAGAGTCAGACTTATCTAAAAAATTATGTAAAACTCTTAAAATGCACCTATTATAAAAAAAATTCCTAAAACCTTATTTTGTACCCACCATATCATTGTTTTCGTCTACAATATTAATATCTCTTTTTTTAAGTTCTCGTCCAGTAGTTCTTGCAACTAAATTTTGTACATCGCTGCAACTCTTGACGATTCCCAAAATATCTGCAAACAGCAAGAAGTACTTGAAATAAAAAATTTTATATCAATATTATTAATTTAACACAAATTTACCAAGCAGATCATCTTTTGGCGTTGTTTCAACAGTACTGATTGGCACAAAGTTGAACTGCAAGCTCGGAATTTCCTCACTCTCTTCATTACAAACTATTACTTCGGAATCATTGCCTAACGTCATTTCATAGTCGTTTTTCAAGTTATTGAATTGTTTATTTGCTGGTTTCAAAATACAGCGGGAGATGAAGTAAACTTTTCCAATCTGTAATAAACATTTCCCATTAAAACGTACAAAAATTTTACCTTTCAGAGTTTAATTACAAATATACCTCTATCATATCATAAAACTTATCACACTGATCGCGAAACGCCGTGCATCTGATTTCGCCACTTTCATCCAATAAATCCATGCTGAACAACTTTCCTTCTCCACGAGAGTTTGACCATGTTCTGATAGGTGATTTATTTGCAACGCGAGCCTTTATGACCCACCTAAAATTTCAAAGATTTCTAAGTGACAGAAAGTATCTACAATAATCGAATATAAAAGTACACGCCAATATTGTAAATGTGGAACCCACCTGTTTTGATAAGGACTTAGAGCAACAATGGGAGTTGTGTTAATGCCACTAGATATTGAATCATTCAAATTATTCTTTGGAGTTGGCTTTGGTACTGGTGCAGGAGCAACAGATTTCTGTGGTGCGGTTTTAGTTTTGTTCACCACAGGATCAGCAACTTCTTCCGATTTGGCATTTTCTGAGTTGATATCTCCCAAAACAATTCCAACTTCATTACCAGGAACTAATACCTCGATATTCAGAATCACCATAACACGTCTGCGCAAAATGAATTATTCACTTCAGCTTAAAAATGTCACTGATTGTTTACTTAGAAGCAGAATAGTATATTAAGCAAATGCAATACCTCTGAGTGCCACCATTGTTGACCATACTTATGGCATAGCGGTTGATCCGAACAATAGAGTGTTCCGACAAGATATTATCAGTGACAAGGTGGTTGAGCTGAGTTGCCAGCATAGTAAAGGAATTGGACTTGACTCCATCCGACACCAGCAGCCTGAATCGTTCCCCGCTGGATGAGCTGGCGAGTCTCTTGTGACCCTACATAAACACACACTCGTTAGTTAGAATTTACAATTCAACAGCTCAATTGTGGTGAAAAAACTCACCAAGATCTGAAAAACCGGGTTTTCAATCTCTGTGCCATTCATTATCGTCTGTAAAAACATTCAACTAATGTTAGTAAATTACACAAAAGATAATTTACAGTAAGAGCTAATTATATTTCATAACCATGTACAGGACAAACAAAACTTACATCAAGAGCACCTGCTGTTAGTTGAGGCAACATGACTGTTAGATTATTATCTACAAAATAATCAATTCAACTTTTTTTATTCGCAATTTCTAAATGTTGTTTGCGAAATAAATCAATAAATGTATTTTTTGTGATTGCGCACTTCGAAGCAACCCAGTCAACAAATTCTTGCGTATCTAACTCACAGAGGTGATCTATTCCCGCTTCCCGCCAACGAAACAATCAAGTCGCTGCAATTGTGAATACTGGTTCGTTACCGACCAAAGGTACACCTAAGAAGAGCCTTTTTCACTTCACATCAGCCAATCAAAAAGCTAAACAAACGACCGGCCATATTTGATTATTTAGCCAATAAGCGCTTTGTGTGAAACAAAATTCCGTCACGGCACTCTTTTTAAAAGGTAAAAAAATCAAACCAATTGTTCAATTGTAAAATGTTTTTTACTAGTTTTATCTAGCACAAATATAAAATTAGTTTAACAAACCTATAGTATCACAAATTTTCTTACATTATAGTGTTTTGACTTATTGATGTACACACATGATCATGTCGTTACGATTCCACATGACTCTGAAAGATTTTTAAATTACTAAATCTTATAGCAGCACTTTTTAACTACGCATATCATATCATTCATAGATTTTTTCGAGGATTTAGCTCAGAACGTCGGAAGACATAGTTTTAAAGGTCTCGGAGTCCTTACAAGTCCTTCGAGCTCCTCGGAACTAAAGAAAATATGCAAAATGTAAATAAGGCAACAATCGAAGTAGTTTGAGAAATATTAATTACGATTCAGTACAAGGTGGTTATTTTTCTCAACACTTGCCCCGAATTTTTTCGTTTCTGTGCAGGCAGAGAATGGTTTCAGAGGTTTTTTGTCGTTTACCTCACTGGCCTTGACCTTTGTTGTATTGTTGAAAATTACTGTTTAGTTTTTTTTTTTTTTTTTATTCTAATTGCATATGCAGTCTGAAGTGCGGAAGATCTTGCCACGGTTTACCAACAATTAAGCACCAGAAACTATGTCAAAAATCGTGTATACCCTCTCTCTTTTTTCTTCTGCTCACGCGCTATTGTGTGTGTGTACAATACAATATGTACAGTGTAAGCACGTTTTCTCTCTCTCTCTCTCAACATTAAAGTGAGTTTGCAGATTTGAGTTTTATTTAGTAGGTATTACTAGGTATAGGTTTGGTTTTGGTTTGTATGTCAGTAAGTGAGGGGATATGTCCTCAAATCCGTTGTTGATGCTTGCCGAAGAGTTAAACAGATCGTGAAGTATTAGCGATTGTTATTCGTGTCTTGAGTGTACGTTCATATGATACTTACTTGCTCTATTTTTACCGTAAATAACGTGAATATCGTGTTTTTGGAGCACTCGTTTAAAGCCGCTGCTTAACCTCAAAACACGATGATTTGTGTATTTTACCCATGAAAATTGTCTGGTGACTTGAATATTTACCGGAATTTTTATTTATTTCCAGTGTAATTTTAGTATAAAAATATGGACAGACTATTGCGATTAGGCGGTGGAATGCCCGGATTGAACTCGGGACCTCCGCCTTCGGACGCCCCAGTCGTTGATACTGCGGAGCAGGTAAACAATGAATTGGAAATAATAATCCTCAATATAACTTATGCATCATTTTTACGTCGAGTGATCAATGGTTATGTGCGTTGTAGGTTTACATTTCCTCTCTGGCACTGTTGAAAATGTTAAAACACGGAAGAGCGGGGGTACCAATGGAAGTAATGGGTCTGATGCTTGGTGAATTTGTTGATGACTATACGGTCAGGGTTATAGATGTCTTTGCCATGCCACAGACGGGAACCGTAAGTTTCATTATCTGGAATATTATAAACATATTCTAAAAGTGCTCATGCTCTCATTTTGCAACTTGTTTTTTAGGGAGTTAGCGTGGAAGCAGTAGATCCAGTTTTTCAAGCAAAGATGTTAGACATGCTCAAACAAACTGGTCGACCTGAGATGGTAGTTGGCTGGTATCATTCCCATCCTGGATTTGGATGTTGGCTATCTGGAGTAGATATAAACACACAGCAATCATTTGAAGCGCTTAGTGAGAGAGCAGTAGCTGTTGTTATTGATCCCATTCAGTCAGTCAAAGGAAAAGTTGTTATAGATGCATTTAGATTAATTAATCCAAACATGATGGTGAGCGCCGTTTTTTTTTCTTTCTTTAACACTAATGTATTGTTTTTAGAAAGTGAAACTTGCAGATTTCCTTTTTTTTTTATGTAGGTTCTCGGTCAAGAACCGCGACAGACAACGTCAAACTTAGGTCACTTGCAAAAACCATCTGTTCAAGCACTTATTCACGGGTTGAATAGACATTACTATAGCATTAGTATTAACTACCGTAAAAACGAGTTGGAACAGAAAATGTTACTAAATTTGCACAAAAAGACTTGGATGGATGGCTTGACACTTGCAGAGTACTCCGAACACAGTAAAATCAACGAAAATACTGTGCAAGAAATGCTTGAATTAGCTAAAAATTATAATAAGGTAAGCTTTAAGCAATAAAATACATTTTAAATTACAAATCTGTCCTACATACTACTAAAAATTTATCATCAGGCTTTGGAGGATGAAGAGAAAATGACGCCAGAACAGTTGGCGATCAAGAATGTTGGTAAACAAGACCCAAAGAGACATTTAGAAGAGAAGGTCGACAATCTTATGACGACGAATATTGTTCAATGCTTAGGAGCTATGCTCGATACTGTTGTCTTCAAATAACTGAATCATAATTCAATATACAAAGAAACATATGCATCAATTTAATGTCAGATTTACCAACTTTTTGTACTGATTCATTCAACTTACTGCTGCTGGATGTGTGTAAAAAAATCTCTGAATTATATTTTCAAATTTTTAATGAAAACAGCATATATTGTTTTTACAAAATATTCGTGTATCATCCAACGTTGATAGCTTAAACCTGACCTGTTTGTTTTTTTGTTTTACAACCAACGCTTGTTTGATAATTTTCATGACAAAAACTGAATAAAACAAATAACTAATTTTGCAAGTAGCTGTAATGACAAAATATTTATATAAAAAAAGTAATGGAAAAATGAAGGATCTTACTTTAGTTTGGTGAAAAGTATTTTTATGAGCATAAAAATAGTCTATTACAAATATTTATGTACAGCTTAAATATTTATGTAAATCTATCCACAAATGCTAGTTACAGAAGATAAACTTGGAATATACTCTCAACGGTTCCAATATTTATACTTTTTCAAAAAAATCATTCAGCATTTATCACGATTAGCGACTATTTTAATTAAAAATAGTCTTCATTTTGCACTCGCAACCACTCATTACTCATTCACAAATCGTTAAAAAAAGGTGATTTAAAAAAAATTAACGCCCTTATTCTTCAGTAGGAGGCTGCTCTTTGCTTTTCTTCTTTTTCTTTTTCTTTTCCTTCACTAACTGTTCCTAAAAGAAAAAAAAAAAATTGTTTACAATTACACATACACAAATGATCATTGACTTAAATATTTAAACTGAATATCTACCTCTCCCTGTTCTTCAACGACCATTGACGTTTCAGCTTCCGACTCTTGCTTTACTTTCTTGTCCTTCTTCTTTTTCTTTTCTTTCTTCTCCTTCTTTTTATCTTTTGTAGATTCCACTTCATTTACTGATTCGCTAACTACAACTTCCTTAGATGGAGACATAGTTTCTTCAATCTTGCGCTTTTTAGAAGGAGCTTCTACAACTTGCACTTTTTCTTGCGTTTCTTTCACACCGTTTTCTCCATTCTTTAAGATAGGGTTGCTTAGAAAATTGTTGATTCAAAACTATAACACAAATTAAACAAACCTTTGAAGGAGCATAATCCGTGTAGCTGGTGAGCCAGTCAGAAGGTGTATTTTCATTCGGTTTTCCGTGTTTATCAAGTTTTCCTTCCAAGATCATTTTCTTTTTTATAGATGCCTTTGGTCCTAAGCCCCATTTTCTTGGGTAAGCGTCTCTTTCCATAATAACGCGTTTAATTTTGGCAACTACTCCGTGATCGCAAGCTGACATTGTTGGCGCCGTCATGAGAGCCACAGCTGTGTAAAATTTTTAAACATTAGTTTGTATAACATAAACGAGAAGTGCTGAGAATTTTTTTTTTTTTTTTTTTTTTTTTTTTTTTCAAAAATTTACCTCTAAAAATTTAGAAGTAAAATTAAAAGTATTTACCGAGAGCCACAGCTTCTCCTTTAGTGGTGACAATAACGATTTCTTCGTTTAATTCAATACCTTGATCATACATCAGAACACCAGGCAACATTATTTTAGCTCCATAACATATAGCATTTACCTAGGCAATAGGTATTTACTATTAAAAAATATTTTGGAGCAACAATATTCTAAGTTCAAAAGTTTGTTCAACTCAAACGACTTGGGTAGTAAAAGAACTAATACTTACAGCGCTGTCTTTGACAATGATCCTTTTATGATTGACAAGTAGTGATTCCAATGGTCTGATAACTCTCCTCAGATAAGATTCATCACCATGATTTTCGTACAGCCATTGGGCATCTAGTAGATCATGCATCGTGACTAGTCCATCTTTCTCAGACATAATACCAGAACGATTTCTTCTCAGCTCTTGCATGTGGCAACCAGTACCAAGAAATAGACCAAGATGGACACAAATTGTTCTAATGTAGGAACCCGCTTCACAACTAACTTTGAAGACACCCATGTTTCTTTCCTCATCATAATCAAGAAACCAGCTGTCGTAAACTGTCCTTACTCTCAACTGACGTTTGACGGCTGAAATTAGAGGAGGTCTTTGAAATAATGCACCTCTCAGTTTTTCAAGGGCCTGATGGATCTGAAAATTGAATTAATTTTGTGTTTACCAAATTCCTTAAATATCACTAAGTGTAAATAAAAAAATATGTTACCTTTTTAATATTATCAACAGCCTCATGGAGCTTGAATACAGCCACATACTCTTTACCAGCTGACTGCTGAGATTTGGCCAGTCTTGTGGCTCTGTCAATACAAACAATTAAACAGCCTGATACTTTTGGGTCTAAGGTACCAGAGTGACCTGTTTTTTGAACTTTTAAAATTCTTTTAATCCATGCGACAACCTCATGGGATGATGGATTGGAAGGCTTGTCAAGGTTTATGCAACCAGACTGTACGTACTCAGAAATCGTTCTATGAAGGGGTGTGGATCCGCAAGAAAGAGGTGTAAAATGTTTTGTGCGTGTCAACATTTTGTCAAAATTCTGTAAGAAAAAAATGACTCTTGATACAACCCCTCCGTAATTGAACTGTAGAGAACGTAAATATACGCACCTTAAACAACAATGGCCAGTCCTTGCAGTCCAGCTTAGGGATTTCATTGGATGACTGCATTTCATACTTAACCTTCAACTGCGCCTCTGCGATAGACTTATTCTTGCTTTTTTTCTCTTCATTTTCTGAAATATAAACACTCATGTTACCAGAACTCATGCTTATAACCTCAACCTCAAGACTGTTTTCCCCAATTTAATTCGACTAACACTTCGAATCTCATTAGTTTGTAAGATATTGATTGTATTTATATATCAGTTGAATGTTTAACATAAACCTCAATTGTTTATTAGTGTACTTTGATAAATAATCGTGATCGGAATCTCATGGAACCACGTGCTGTTTACCGTAAAGTAACAAGCCGACAATCGTAACTCGTAACACAAGAAATCACCTCAATGAATTAATTTTGAGAATTAAAAAAAAAAAAAAAAAAAGAAACACGTAACTAATTCGAGTTGGAAATGATAATCAACACCGTGACAACTAAATTTTACCTATTTCAGCCATTTCAACAAGCTATGGAAGCACGTGCGGATGTATTGTTTTAAGAGAGCCGACGACGCCGAGCGTGTATATGGCGCCAAAGGCACGAATGAAATTGGATGGAAAGTGATGGAACTGCGTTCCCGAATTCCAAACAGTAACCGAACAGTGGATAAGGGAGAAAGCCTCCTGTCTAGGTAGGTTTATAAAAATTGCCACCTCATCCAATTTAACGTTGAGTTTGGCGCTAGTGCTTCAAAGCCTCTAGACTTGTGGAGAGGGGGTACTGCTCTGCGCTGATTGGCTCCACCATATTTAATACTTGTGGCGGTAAAGACGAAAAGTCTAAAATAATTTATAGTTTTTTTTTTAATATAAGATTATTTTCAGTTACCAAAAGTCAAAATACATTAAATCGTAGATTGTCTTTAATATTTATTGAGATATTTGACCTTAAGAGCCAATAACCCCATAACCCTATTTTAATAAGAGGTTAGATCTTAGATCACTCATCTTAATCATAGATCATGTTGTTAGATCACACTTATAAAATAGTTTGGTGATCTTAAAAGTCATTATTTCTGGTAAAATGTAATTTTTAGTGATTGCTGATATTATAAAGTTATAACACTAAGTTGTCAGCATTTTTTGGATAAAAATTATGAGTTGATTGAAATTGTAACCAGTTGATTCAAGTCAACTGATATAACTACACGCCTTGTTTGAATTGCATAGAGAGTACAGGGTTGTCAGATTAATGTGTGACGTTTGAATTTACCGCCAGACAGTATCGATCTTGCGATATATCGCTTACTCAGGTACTTAAATGGCGCAGTTTTCTTCTTTGTTTTGCTTGCGCGGTTGTTCCCGCCTCATATACGTCATGCAATGCTTCCACCACTCATAACATGCCAGGTAGCTGAAACATATATATATATACGGTAGCAGCCATTCTCATTCTCTACTCAAAGCCTCGTGCCATGCTGAGTGTAAGCACAGTACCTACATAGTGCAGAAAAGTCAGAATTTATAGTACGTGTGTATACTTATATATCCTTCGTGTAGAATCGGTAGTACCTATTATTGTTTGCTATCGTATACAGTACGCCAAAAAGCAAGTTACACCTGTGAAAAGTGCTGTTTGAATGCGGTATCTAAATTTGTGCAAGTTAAGACTTATCCAGAACTATTGACGTTGGAGTCAAGAAAGACTTGAATTTTGACTGCAGTTATTATTTGATATAACTAGAGTGTTTAACGAATATACAATATTCTCGAAAATGAGTGAGGTAATTACTATCAGTTCGTCTGACGACGAGGTTGTATTACCTAAAGCTTCACAAAGGACACATGACAACACTTCGTCAAAGGTAAAAAAATATATTTATTCTCCCATAATCTAATAATTTCAATAATGCCTTGTGTAACCTTCTTTATCCTCTTTTATAAATATACAAGTCTGAAACCGTCAAGTTGCTTTACAATTATGAAGGAAGTGCAAATTGATGTTGCCATTGAAAATTTGAATCACTTGAACACATTAAACATTTTTTACACTCTTAATCATGAACAAATACTTTTTGTTTTCGTAAACAATGGCTGTAGACAAAAATAACCAAATGCTAGCTTCAGTAGATTTGTTCGGCTTAGAGATCCAGTGCGTTTGGAGGACTCTGGCTTTTAAAACGGAACACGTAGTCTTGCTCCGAGCTAACTAAATAACTTCTACAGGCAACATATTTGTATTTATGACCGAGGCCATACATATAGATATAAACTACAAACCCAAGTGCAAAGATTTTATGCACTTAAGTATGTAAATTTTTTAACGCTCTTAATCATGAGTTATACACTTAAAACGCATAAAATTGTGTAGATAAAAGTGTGTAAAAGATGTTACAATCTAAGTGCGTAGAAACTATATATGCACTTAGATTTACAGTATACCTACTACAGGAGTTGCTTTGGTTAGCTTGTACCGCTCAGAACAAGAACAAGGGCCTGATTCACACCTTCCATAAACTAAATTCCGTCCGAGATAAACTGTCACGTTAAATTATTATGTATAAATCTATACATCTTTTTTCGAGCTGTCATGTGTTCATTTATGTACATCACTTATTTTCGTAGGTGGTCAAATGCCAGTTTATCGCCAAAATTGCGATTTTTTACTTTTGCTGGAGATTACAATGTCAGACCTGGCTCGTGGCAATTTTTCGGCGATTTTTTAATATTTTATTGAATTAACATCTATTTGAATCAAACAAATTAATTTACAAAATCGTACAGTGAAAGAAAAGGATAGTTTTTAAAAATAAGCTGGAATTTCAAATGAAATTTAATGTAGAATTCTCTAGTTAACAATTTGACTAAAACAATTTCCAAGTATAATAAGTGATTTATGATAAACTGAAGATAATTAAAATCACGAAATTTTCGAAACAACATGTATCAATAATAGATTAGGTATATCTATTAAGATATTAACGAAATTTTGACTTTTTAATCATTCTTGGAAAAAAACGTTTTTATCAAGTCGTTAACTATAGAATTCTAACTTGCGGTCAATTCGAAGTTATAAATTTTTTAAAACCAATACTACATTTTTCAGATGTAAAATTATAAATGTACCAAATGTTGAATAGTTATAAAACGGTTATTTTCATTACATATAAATAGCAATATATTAACAACATATAAATATTAACAACACTTTTACAGGTTACTCTATCTTCACTATAATAAGTGTTAGTTCCTCCTTAGATGTGATAAAAAATTTTTGTATTCCATAAATTTGCATATTTATTATGTACAGGGTGACCTATTTTAATCTATGGACCCGAATTTCTTCTAAACTACGAGGTCTACAAAAAAATAGTTCAGACGAAAGTTGGGCAGGACAGAGGGGGCCATTTGATGGTACCATTAGTTTTGACCTTGAAGTCAGTTTATGCACTTAGATTTACAGTATACCTACTACAGGAGTTGCTTTGGTTAACTTGTACCGCTCAGAACAAGAACAAGGGCCTGATTCATACCTTCCATAAACTAAATTCCGTCCGAGATAAACTGTCACGTTAAATTATTATGTATAAATCTATACATCTTTTTTCGAGCTGTCATGTGTTCATTTATGTACATCACTCATTTTCGTAGGTGGTCAAATGCCAGTTTATCGCCAAAATTGCGATTTTTTACTTTTGCTGGAGATTACAATGTCAGACCTGGCTCGTGGCAATTTTTCGGCGATTTTTTAATATTTTATTGAATTAACATCTATTTGAATCAAACAAATTAATTTACAAAATCGTACAGTGAAAGAAAAGGATAGTTTTTAAAGATAAGCTGGAATTTCAAATGAAATTTAATGTAGAATTCTCTAGTTAACAATTTGACTAAAACAATTTCCAAGTATAATAAGTGATTTATGATAAACTGAAGATAATTAAAATCACGAAATTTTCGAAACAACATGTATCAATAATAGATTAGGTATATCTATTAAGATATTAACGAAATTTTGACTTTTTAATCATTCTTGGAAAAAAACGTTTTTATCAAGTCGTTAACTATAGAATTCTAACTTGCGGTCAATTCGAAGTTATAAATTTTTTAAAACCAATACTACATTTTTCAGATGTAAAATTATAAATGTACCAAATGTTGAATAGTTATAAAACGGTTATTTTCATTACATATAAATAGCAATATATTAACAACATATAAATATTAACAACACTTTTACAGGTTACTCTATCTTCACTATAATAAGTGTTAGTTCCTCCTTAGATGTGATAAAAAATTTTTGTATTCCATAAATTTGCATATTTATTATGTACAGGGTGACCTATTTTAATCTATGGACCCGAATTTCTTCTAAACTACGAGGTCTACAAAAAAATAGTTCAGACAAAAGTTGGGCAGGACAGAAGGGGCCATTTGATGGTACCATTAGTTTTGACCTTGAAGTCAGTTTTGAAGGTCATTTCAAGGTCAAGATGGTTTTTTCAAATGGTAACCCCTATTTTTGAGTGCGGATTTGAAAAGAGCGGGAAATTTAACATCAAATTTGTCTGTGAAAATTGTTTTTGTGACCTTGAAAAGTTGAAAATGAAGGTCAAATGTCTAAAAAAACGATTCGACGTAATTTTTCAAAAATGATGTGGTTTTCTGGGTAACACTACAGTTCATAATGCTTGAGAAAGATCAATAAATTGTAAAAGTACAAATTACTTTAATTATCTTGACCTTGAGATAAATTTTGAAGGTTATTTCAAGGTCGTAAAGCATTTTTGTATTCATAAATCCTGCTTTCGACTGCAATCCTTGTTTTTTGAGATTAGGTCCTAAAGAATGTTATTACTCTTACATGTTCATGATAAACCTAACCTTTAAAAGGTCACATTAGGGTCAATTTAAAAAGTCAATCAGCAAGTTTTCAATTGCTGATTCTTAGTAATAGGCGGTGGCATTTTTTAATGCGGAAATAGCAAAACAAAAGTACTTTTATCTTACTTTTAGCGTTACCCGGAAACAACGACGTGGACGTAGTAACTTCTGTTTCCTTTGGGGTGCCAGATTATCGTGAGTCCCTTTGCCTCTCATGTCGGGGTGCTTGATTATCGTGAGTCCCCTAGCCTCTCACGTCGGGGTGCTTCATTATCGTGAGTCCCCTAGCCTCTCACGTCGGGATGCTTGATTATCGTGAGTCCCCTAGCCTCTCACGTCGGGGTGCTTGATTATCGTGAGTCCCCTTGCCACTCACAATAGCTGCATTTAGCCACGGATAAATTGTTCGAAATTTTGTCCGTTGGCTTGAAGACACATGCGCACACGTCTTTCAAAACTGTCCACAGTCCTGAGCAATGTTTCTCGAGGAATGGCTGCGCAAGCCGTACGGATCCGGTCCATCATATCCTCTCGCGTTGTTGGCCGTTGTGCAAAAACAACATTTTTCACGTACCCCCACAAAAAAAAGTCGGGTGACGTGAGATCTGGTGAACAAGCAGGCCATTTAATTGGGCCTCCTCGTTCTATCCACCTGCCCTGATAACGGTTGTTTAAAAACTCCCGTACAATCAGTGCAAAATGAGGTGGAGCACCATCTTGTTGAAGCCACATTCTTTGCCGTGTTGCCAAGTCAACATTTTCCAACAGACCAGGTAAGTGCTCCCGTACCAATGCTAAGTAGCTAAACCTGTTAACATTTTGATCAAAAAAGTAGGGTCCAATCAAATACCCATTTACAATTCCGCACCAGACCATGAGGCTCCACCGATTTTGGTGGTCTACAGCTCTGTACCAGTAAGGATTTTTGTACGACCAATAGTGACAGTTATGTCTGTTCAGTTGCCCGTCGCTGTAAAAATTAGCTTCATCCGAGAAAAGAACATAGCGAAAGAAATGGGGATCATTTTGAATGACTCGCAAAGCCCATTGGCAGAAATTAATTCGAGCTACAACATGACGAGGTTGTAAGGCTTGCGTTAGAGTAATATGGTAAGCATGATAATTTAAAAATCGCAAGATTCTTGAAACGGTACATTGCGGTATACCCGTTTCTCTTTCAATCTGTCGAGTACTAATGTGCGGATCTAAATGGACAGCTGCAAGAATTGTTAATGTTCACACATCATTATCTTCATAAACATGATGTCGGCGTTGACGAACAAGATGCCCTTCGCGAGCTCTTTCTGTTAGGGTTCTTATTGTCACATCAGTAGGGTGTCTTCTATCTGGAAATCGTACAGCATAAAGTATTGATGCAGCGGCGTAATTGTTGCGACATTCCCCTAAAACTAATATCATATCAACAATTTCTGTTGGTGGATAATCAGGCATATTAAAAAATTTGTTTCGGGTACACGAAATGTAAATAGTAATTTAGATTTACATAAGAAGTAAAATAATACAAAAAAAATCAATGTCTAACATAAAAGCTCGATAATTTTCATTTATAAAAGCAAAAGTAGTCCAAAGCAAAGTAGTCGAGAAATAATAGTACCGATAAATTGCCCAAACAAATTTTTAGGAAGATAATCACAAAGTAAACTGAAATAAGTTCCTCAAGCTTATGCTAAGGAAAATCGCATTATCCGTGAAAAACAATTGTATTGATAAGCTACGATTTTGTTTTATTATAAGATCTTGTATTTATTAATGGACTAATCTTTACAATTAAACTAACAATTAGTTTGATGCCTGCATTTATTTTGACAAGTTAGAATTCTATAGTTAACGACTTGATAAAAACGTTTTTTTCCAAGAATGATTAAAAAGTCAAAATTTCGTTAATATCTTAATAGATATACCTAATCTATTATTGATACATGTTGTTTAGAAAATTTCGTGATTTTAATTATCTTCAGTTTATCATAAATCACTTATTATACTTGGAAATTGTTTTAGTCAAATTGTTAACTAGAGAATTCTACATTAAATTTCATTTGAAATTCCAGCTTATCTTTAAAAACTATCCTTTTCTTTCACTGTACGATTTTGTAAATTAATTTGTTTGATTCAAATAGATGTTAATTCAATAAAATATTAAAAAATCGCCGAAAAATTGCCACGAGCCAGGTCTGACATTGTAATCTCCAGCAAAAGTAAAAAATCGCAATTTTGGCGATAAACTGGCATTTGACCACCTACGAAAATAAGTGATGTACATAAATGAACACATGACAGCTCGAAAAAAGATGTATAGATTTATACATAATAATTTAACGTGACAGTTTATCTCGGACGGAATTTAGTTTATGGAAGGTGTGAATCAGGCCCTTGTTCTTGTTCTGAGCGGTACAAGCTAACCAAAGCAACTCCTGTAGTAGGTATACTGTAAATCTAAGTGCATAAACTGACTTCAAGGTCAAAACTAATGGTACCATCAAATGGCCCCCTCTGTCCTGCCCAACTTTCGTCTGAACTATTTTTTTGTAGACCTCGTAGTTTAGAAGAAATTCGGGTCCATAGATTAAAATAGGTCACCCTGTACATAATAAATATGCAAATTTATGGAATACAAAAATTTTTTATCACATCTAAGGAGGAACTAACACTTATTATAGTGAAGATAGAGTAACCTGTAAAAGTGTTGTTAATATTTATATGTTGTTAATATATTGCTATTTATATGTAATGAAAATAACCGTTTTATAACTATTCAACATTTGGTACATTTATAATTTTACATCTGAAAAATGTAGTGTTGGTTTTAAAAAATTTATAACTTCGAATTGACCGCAAGTTAGAATTCTATAGTTAACGACTTGATAAAAACGTTTTTTTCCAAGAATGATTAAAAAGTCAAAATTTCGTTAATATCTTAATAGATATACCTAATCTATTATTGATACATGTTGTTTCGAAAATTTCGTGATTTTAATTATTTTCAGTTTATCATAAATCACTTATTATACTTGGAAATTGTTTTAGTCAAATTGTTAACTAGAGAATTCTACATTAAATTTCATTTGAAATTCCAGCTTATTTTTAAAAACTATCCTTTTCTTTCACTGTACGATTTTGTAAATTAATTTGTTTGATTCAAATAGATGTTAATTCAATAAAATATTAAAAAATCGCCGAAAAATTGCCACGAGCCAGGTCTGACATTGTAATCTCCAGCAAAAGTAAAAAATCGCAATTTTGGCGATAAACTGGCATTTGACCACCTACGAAAATAAGTGATGTACACAAATGAACACATGACAGCTCGAAAAAAGATGTATAGATTTATACATAATAATTTAACGTGACAGTTTATCTCGGACGGAATTTAGTTTATGGAAGGTGTGAATCAGGCCCTTGTTCTTGTTCTGAGCGGTACAAGCTAACCAAAGCAACTCCTGTAGTAGGTATACTGTAAATCTAAGTGCATAAACTGACTTCAAGGTCAAAACTAATGGTACCATCAAATGGCCCCCTCTGTCCTGCCCAACTTTCGTCTGAACTATTTTTTTGTAGACCTCGTAGTTTAGAAGAAATTTGGGTCCATAGATTAAAATGGGCCACCCTGTATTGTAAAAATTGCTCTATTTGAATTTAAGTTTGAATGATTGTTAAGTATTTGAAAACAATCTTTTTCTGATGAAATACAATTCTCTATTTTCACTTTCTATTTTTTACAATAATTTAAAAAATTAGGATAAGTTGAATGAAGATTATTAATTTAAATTGAAATTGTCATATTTTTAGTTTCAAGGGTATATATCATTTTCATTCTTGTATAACTCGAATAGTAATTTGAACGTCCATATTAAGGAAAAAACTTTTTTTAGGTTTGAATAAAATTATCAGCTACAAATTGTATAAGAAAATATTTCAGGCTCACCAGCTGGACCATCAATTAATTTAATGTGTAACCATCAATTAAATTTTTAAAATAAGTGAGGTGTGAAATGTTGATATCTTGTTTTTCAGTTCAAAGACCATGCTTAAATAAGTGCATTAATTTCTTTATTACTCGAAAATTCTTGTAAGATGTAATTTTCATATTAATTTCAAATTGTACACTGGAAATATTATGAAAAGTAAAAACTGCGCCAAAAATTTTCATGATTGAATAGTTTTATAACAGTTATTGCTTCCTTAATTATTTTATTACTTAAAGAATTGTTATCTATTGAACCTTAGCACTAGCCTTGAAATGTTTTTGTAAAAATTTTTCATGTGTTTTAAAATTTTTCAAACTTAAAAAACTAGTTTTTTCTATTAGTTAAAAAAATGTTCTTTGTTTTTTAGAGAAAAAACTTATATTGACTTATGGTCAAATTTTTTTTCTTATTGTCGTATTTTTATTTTTTCGTTATCAAAAACGTTGTAACAGAACATTTACGTAATAAATACTTTTTATGAAATTGTTATCTTTATTTAATATAAACAAAACCGTTGAAGGATTTTTTCAGTAATTTATGGATTCTTCTAACTTATTTACTTTATAAATAGTTTTTTATCTGTTTTCAAGATGAACTGGCCATTCAACAACTTCATGACTTCTACCACATACAGAAAATTTTTCTCCTCTCCATACGGTTTTCGTGGGATTCAGATATCTATTACTTCTGTATTTTGTCTTTTATCATAAATATTTTAAGTTGTAATTTCGCTCTAGAATTCACAAAATGATCCATCACCTTTTTTATAAATACAAAAAAATCGTATTCAATATTTTGAATTAACGCATGGTTTGCAACATTTATATCGCAAATACATTTAACTAATAAGAAATTCATTATGCAGCATAACCATGGAAGTATCTGTTAAAATTTTTTTTGCTTGTAAATCTTTTCCTCTGTACATACAATTTTCAGAAACAATGAAATCGCAAGTTTTTATTATTCACGCAAATAGTAATTGTTTGAAAATTATTGTTAAAAGCTAATACTTTCCGTCTTTCAAGTACTACAAGTGACAGCTTTTTTTCGATTTCATTTTTGTTTCTCCCCTTTTTGAGCCCAAAAGTAGTTTTTGGCACCTTCTGATTTATTTCAACAATGTTACTACTGATTCATTTAAGCCTAAAGTTATACATTTTAATTCCACCATTTTCCTCTCATTTTCCTAGGTAAAAACTTCCACTGAAATGAGATTTTTTTTAAATCAATGATTTTTTGCTGTGGGTCCTATACTTAGTAGTAAATCTTCTTTAATAAACTTTACCTTCCTGTAGTACACTGAAGCTAGCATACCCGGGTAAATTTTTTTTGAGTTTTTCTTTTGAACATTACATAGAGAAGGTTTCATGTACCACAAATATAACAGTTACATACAGTTTTGATAACAGTTACACATTACAATTAAAATTTTATTTAGGAGGCATTAAAGAAGAAAAGAAAATTCCCTTTTGAGCCAGCTGGAGAGGGCAGTAGTGCTAAGAAACTTAAATTTGAAGATAGCGAAAAAACATCTAAGGTTTGCATTGACTCTAACTTGGAAAAAACTTCATCGAGCCTGAATTCCTGTCTTAGTATCGACAATAAGTCTGAAAATCATCGTGTAGATAATAATTGTAATTTGATAATGGACTCTAAACCCTCTGAGGCAGGAACATTAAAATATTTTGATGAAGTTGAAAAACAATTGCAGACCAAGTCTCCATCAAACACAGGAGTGAGGGATAAAACTGTTAGGCGAATTCAACCAGTCTTAATTGTCAAAGACATTATTCCAAATTCTGCGGATAAAGTTTTTGAAGACTTTCTGAAAGCCTGTGCTAATTATGAAAAGGCTGATGAAGAAACTAAAGTAATTCTTGAAAAGTTGCAAAAGAAATACAACAAGCTTGATTCATTCAACAAACATGATAGAGACTTCATACTTTTTCTTCGAAATCGCGTGAACAACATAACTCATAAAAAAGCTAAATTTTACCAAACTATATTTGAAGTTCGTGAGGAAATCAGTAGACGCATAATTAAACTCAAAAAAGATAAATCAACACGAGAAAAAGGCAGTGAATCAGACACAGAACCAGAATATACTACAGACGAGTTGAAAAAAATTAAAATATTAGAGAAGGTTATAAAAGAGTGCCAAAGAAGAATCGAAGAACTAGAAACAGCAGAAGTCATCTTTGATGATGATGAAGACTCAGCGTATTTAAAGGAAGATAGGTATAAAAGAAAATATGTACAGTTATGCCAAGCACTTAGTGATATAGCAAGAGATAAAAAACTAAAATCAGAAATAATGAAGAAAAAAATTACGTTGAATGATATCCAAGATGAAATGACCGGTATTAAGGCCATTGATCAATCTATCATTGATTTTGTAAATATTAGTATTAGTCGGATGAACAAATTAAAACACATTCAGAACTTTAATGCTGATCCGAATTATATTGTTCCGCCCGACTTTTACGAAGTATTACAAATTATAGAAAAACATACTGAAACTCGGAACCTTCAATTTAGTAAACAAGAAATAGAATTATATGGTAAGTGTATTAGTTGTTTTCGTTTATGATTACTGTATATATATATCTGTTATTTCATAATTAACGCTTTTTTAGCTACAAAATCATTTAAAGCAGTTGTCAAATATTTGAAAAATTGTCGACTACAGGAGTTCAAAGAATATATTGGATGTTTTATCAGCGACACTTGTGGTAAATATATTGACCCAGCATCCAATGACGAAAACCTTGAAAAAATTCTTCAGGCTAATAAGTTAAATTCGGACAAGCATTTAAATGAAGTTTTTGAAAAATATGTAAATATGCAAAAGAATTTAAGCAATGAAAAATTAAAAGAATCAATGACAGCCATGTATTCCTCCGAAGAAAGTTGTAATCTAGATAATCATGAGAAACATCTAGTTGAGAAAAATTCACAAGTAGGTAAGCGAAAACGCTTCCTTCACAGTGACGAAGAAGAATCTGGTAAAGACAATCAGACTCATAACAGCCGAGAAGATGAAGAAAAACCAGCTAAAAAGATGAAAAAAAATGATGATTCAAAATGTCAAAACACAGCTTATGAAAATAATACAAAAGAAAAAGAAATTGAATGTATAGACGTTGGAGATAACTGCACGTCACCAGGTAGTAATCATCAAGTTGTAGTTTCCAACATATTTTCTAACCTCACAAATTATAATAAATCATAATCATTATCTTTAAATTTCAGATTCTCCCACGAGAGACGTACGTACGTTGGTAGACGATAATTCGAAGTATTTCCCCAGGATACGAGTGGCTAGTGTGGGCAACTTTCCCAAGGCTTGGGAGACCTCGGACTCTCCCGAAAGTCCGGGAAAAGAGTCCATAGATCTGGACTTTTCACCAAAAAAAAATATTTTTCCACCAGTAGAGGTGGTAGATTTGTGCTCACCAGAAAGAAGGTCAAAAATTTCTAGTATTACAGTGTCCAAGGTGCCTAACCCATTAGCAGTAAAAAAATCAAAATTAAAAAAAAAATTGATCTTCGAGATAACGATAGACGACTAATGTGAAAACATTTTGTAACAAAATGTGATTATACAATACCTTACCGACAGCCCTTGAAGAAAAGATGAACCATGATGAAGTGGTGGAATAGAAATCTGCGATCATTTGAGAGTTAAGCTCATTCCGTAAAATTGTTGTGTTCGTTTTTTTTATATTTTTCTCTATTTTGTTGTAATATACATTTATTTATAAGGATATAGAATATTTTCGTGCCTTGCTTGTAATAAGTTTAAAATTAAATAGTGTTCAGTTTTGTACCTGAATATTTGCCGACAAACCTTTTCTAAATTCAAATTGCGTCACGTTTGTTATTCTTGTATTAAAGTTGAAGTAATTTTCCGATCATACGCCTTTATCATCGCGTACATTTGCAATGCCCAAGAGACCGTTTTACCTTTACTCTTGTACCTTTATTTATCAATGTACTAGAATTTCTACTTTAACTTTTGTCTCTATAAATATTGCTCTGCGAGCATAGTATGTTAGTTAGCGCGCCGCGGCGGCAGAGAAAGCTTCTCTCCGCTTGCCTTCACTTGAGCACATTTTCATAATTTAAGCACTGTAAATATATTGTAAATATTTTTATTGCACATTTGCGTTATATTTATTTTCCGCCGTAAACCACTTCCACCTCTACACGACTGAACTGGATTGGGAGCAGCATAAAACCCCTTCCCTCGTGAACAAATAGGAAGTTTTTTTAAAAATATTTTTCCCATTTTCTGCAAATTATTTTCATTGCAAATGTTGGAAACATTAAATAATCATACTTAATTAATTTCAAAAACGAACTAGCCTATCAAAAGTTAAACTAGTCTTACGCTAAGGTAGCTTTACCAGAAACAAGTAGCACCTGTCAGTGCTCCCCGGCAAATACATCAAAAATTTTTTTTAATTAAAATGTTTTGTACCCATAAAGTACATTATTTAATACAAATGCTGACTCTGGCACAAAAATTTAATAAATTCCCTTAGTTTCTTATGATTTATGTTACTCATTTAATGTTTTTTACGTTGTGTATAAGGATTTTCGATAATAAAAAGTCATTCGTTGTAAGATTTTCTACTATGTCAAAGTGGTCGATATTGTTCCTTAGCAGTAAAAATTCGACATTATCTACAAATTGTATTAGTCTCTGTAAATAATAAAAAAATATGCTTTTTTCACTTTTTTATGTAATTGACGTTTAAAAGATGGAAAACAAAAAAAAACGTTACTCACTCGTGCATATCGTTTGGATTCCTCGACAAAGATAGGGGAATCGCATTCCCCTACAGCTAGGATAACTTTTAAATTGCTTATACACTCTGAGTTGTTTTCTAATTTTTTCGATTCATCGATTGGAGCGAAAGTATACAAACTGATTTCTTTTCTAAAAATATAATTCATTAATTGTAATCAATGCTTAAGTGATTTTCGAGTATAGTTAATATGTAAGTTATATAGTATATAAGTTAGTATACATTTTTTTACTTATTTTAATTATTTATTCGACTAGATTATCAAAATATTCAAATTAAAGAGAAGTGATGAATTGTCGAATGAAATTTCTCTCTCAGTAGTCATAAAAACATGCATGTTGTATAACGTATCTAATTAAATCCAACATTTATTAAACTTTTGATGATGTTTGGAATAAAATTTTTAAGAATATACTGCCTGATGAAGCTATAATTAGCCTTATGCCAAAGTAACTACACTAGGAATAAATAGCATTAATAGGGCCCCCAGCAAACACATGAAAAATTATTTTCATTTGACTCATTTTTTTCTAACAAGTTATTTGTACGTAGGACAAGGGGTATGTTTCTCGGCACGTTCCCGTTCTCTGTGTCCCACTTGAGCTTCCTACAGTCACGCCTTATGTAGCCAATCTTATTACACGGCCACATCACAGTGGCAGGTCAACGGACCTCGGTTTGGGGATGGTTTGATCGTTCGGTAATGTTGAGTTTGTCTGATCGTTGCGTGGCGGTCCGTACGGGTATTCGTTGCGGGGCTGGCTATTACTGTTATGCGGGTGTTCGGCTTCATCTTTTAGCATTTCGCGTTCTGCTATTAGTGTGTTGTCGAACATCTTGCCTAGGCTGATGTTATTCTCGGGGGGAAATCTTTGCCGTAATGAAAACGGGATCCCGTCTTAAAATGCTTCGATTACATCACGGTCAATTTCTAAGGCTTCTTCGCTAGAAAGTTCCCTATTTGTGTCGAGAGCTTTCCTGTCTACTAATGAGTTACGGATGTCGCGCGTGCGGTTGATGTAATCTAACATTTTTTCGCGTTCGTTTTTGCGCAGTGCAGCCAGTTTGCCTCTTATTTGGTTCTGCGTGTCGTATGGAGCGAAAAGTACCTTAAGGAGGGTGAGAAATTCGTTGAAGTCAGAAAATAGTTGTTCTCCCATAACTACGTCGGTGCGGTCAGTGATTTTGCCCCGGGCTTGCCTAAGGAAGACGCTCTCGTAGGTGTCCCATACCTCCCCAAATAATTAATGACACCAAAGGAACATTTCACGGAAAAATCTGCCTGGTATGAACTTTCTCCGATGAAAACAGGTTGAGAGAAACATTTTTTACTAAAGGCTCTAACTATGCCTATGGTATGATAAATATGTTATCAATTAGGTGACTGGATAATGGGGGCAGCAATATACCCCTACACAGAGGTAGTGAGTAGGTGGCTCCAGCGATAAAGCCAGTATGGACTGTCGCAGTAACCCGGAAGAAAAAAAGTTATAGACAAAACGATACGTATTAATGATTTTCTAGAAGAAATGGGGGGGGGCATTGGGTGGATATTTGTCCCTGGTAAAGCTACTTTGACGTGAGACTAGTTTTAGCTCCATTATAACGTGGACGTCATTTTTTAAATCAGTTGATTATTATTATAATAATAAATGAGTAAAATATTTCCAACGTTTGCAATGAAAGTAACTGGTAAAAAGCGAAGAAAGTGTGAAAAAAAAGAACTTCTGATAAAGTTTTAAAGAATCTTGTCATGAATAACTGTATATTGTGAAGAAATGCAAAAAAAAAATTTAAAGAAAAAGCAGCAGCAATAAACTTACGGAGTGAGCTTAACGGCCTCGTTCACACTTAAAGAAAGCACCGGTTTCAAATCGTAAATTCCGCCAATGAGTACAAGACCCTTAAGCAGCTCTAGACAACTGTGCTTTGAAGCTCGCCATTTGTGGTCGTGCAGCAAACTTGCTGCGAGATGGGCACCAGCACTATGACCTCCAAGCCAGATACATCTGTACGGAGCACGAAATTTTTAAGATTATTTACCTTTACAGACATCTGTGCCTTGAAGCTCGCCACTTGTGCTGAGCTAAATATCGACAGAATGGCTGTATGAAAAAAAAAATTTAATAATCGATAAATCTTTTATCATTGTCTATCTTTTTTTGCGGTCAATGTTTTACAAGGCAGCTGTTTAAGATTAACTTATTGGCCTTTGATTGAGATTCTTTCTGGGGAGAAGGAAAAACTCTTTTACAACTACTGATTACACAATTGTCTTTTAGTCAAAAGTTTTGACTATAAAAAAAAGTTGAACGTCAGGTTATGTAAGTCATCATGTAAATATGTAAATCGTTGGAAAAAAAATCAATTCCTTTTGTACAGAGATTAATGTAATTATTTTGATGTAAATAAATTGTATATATTTTACTATACTTACTTAGATTTTAAAGACTGAGCCAAAATTATGATTTTTTCAACCAGTAATTTTATTTGCTGCACAATATCGGTTAATCTTACTGAAATCGAAAAGATAGTTTGTTAATAGATGTAGTAGTTAAGAATGTATGATTTAACTTTTTTCAATTTATTGTTTAAAATGATTCAAACTCATTTTATAGATAAGTTTCGACGATTTAAAAATCGATTGAAACGCTTACTGTTTACTTTTTATGAAAAGCAAATAAACTTTTTATTAATAATACCACTTGTTGTCTCTTATATATTTAAAATTCTTACATCACATCACAAATAATACGAAAAAGGAAATAAAAAAATATCGGCTCACCGTTTGGACACAAGTCATAACCAGCTACAACAACTTTAATCCCATGGGCCACGAAATTTGGGACTGCAAAACCTGACAAGTCCTTGCTGAACTCCATCCAATAGCCGCCGTGAATGAATATAAAAATCGGTGCATCTAAAAGCGTTCAAATATATTACCCATAACCACCGAAAAATCATAAAATCTACGATCACTTGAACACTGAATCACAAAAACTTTTTTTTACCATCCGGAAGATCGGTTCCGTATATATCGTACTTGGCACGCTCAGATGATCCATATGGTACGTTCAGCTCGTGCGCTATTGACAAGCGAGTTTTCCTCGTAACTACAAAGTCAAAGAACCCACGCGCGTTAAATTGAAATACTTTTTTTTTTAAAAACAGAGCTACAGCTTACCGTTTTCACAAAATTTGAGGAACCGAGCTTGCAACTCTATCGGACCGTACCTCTTGCTCCAATTGCTTGGCATGTAATTGAACTCGTGGTCCTGCAAAAAATCGATCATTTTTACAATCTTTCGACCTGCTAATAAACAAAAAAAAAGTAACCTTATAGGCCTGATGCACTTACTGGTGTGAGGGACTGCATTTTTATTTAGTTGCTTCTAGGTTCCTTTCAAAAAAGAATAGAAAAAAAAAAAAAAAAAAAAAAAAGTTCTTATCTCTGGTTTTGTAGAGAACAAAGCCAACAGTTTATTTAAGCTCCGTACTATCTTACCACGCACACGTAACTGAGCAACTACAGGGACGCTTTTTGCTCCGTGGCTGCGTTCTTTCTCCCTGGCGTGTACGTTTGTACACCCAAGGGAATGTGATTCTTTCCCGGCGGTGACCCCAAATGGCAGCATCGCACATTGATTGTATACTTGGTCGATCAGAGATGGCGTTAATTCTGCAGGGTAGCCGGAGTTTTGTCATATTCCTAGAGAAAAAGAGAGAGAGAGAACCTGGTTATTTACAGTTTCTACTGCATCTTCTGCTACCGTCCATGCATTATTTTGGAGTTTTTGTTCGATACATGGAAGTGAGACATATTTTCCAGTTAAGATTATCCCAACGATATTATTTCTGTAATTTATTAGGGTTTGACGTTAGAGTCCTAATGGCAATGAAGTATGAACTCCTAGACAAGAGTGTGTACGTTGTAAGCCGATAGCCACTGCATTTGTTTATGAAAAGCTTGTGTTTATTTCTAGAAACTTTAACTCCAAAATATGTGTTGATATCAGAAGCACAGAATTAAGAAGTCGTTAAATTCTACGATGAATTCCACGTGATATGCTAGAAATGGTTTTATACATGGTTGTTCAAGCTTTCATCTAATGAATAGCCGGCAACTAATCAGATGTGTAGGCCAAGCGAGAACCATCTTGGTTGCTTTTGGCGCATTTTTCAAGCATTTGCAATATAAATTAATGAATAAATCTTGTGAATAACTAATTAATAATTTATTGAAAAGAAGAAAATTTTAAAGTAATTTTTATTAAAATAAGACAGCTAAATAATCAAGAAAATTAGTATTAATAAAAAAATAACCTTAATTGATCTATAAGTCGTGAAAAATTGTATTGAAAATGAATTAAATAAACATGATCAATTTAATTATTGATATATTTATAGCCTTTTACTGCCTATACAATACAATTCAAGTAATTGGTCACTACGTTTTTTGGACTCTATGTGTGGTGGTATAATGAGCTCATGTATTGGATGATGGAATGTTAGAAATGAATATTTAATCGTTTTAAGTAGCCCAAGTCCCACAGTAGATAAACAAAATTTATTTTTTGGGCTTTGTGTGATATGATAAGCTTATCTGCATGCTATTAGAGTATTTGGGAGAGTTATTTGATCGTTTTGAGTGGCTTAAGTCTCACGGATTCAAAAATAAATTGTTACAAATTTTCATAATCACAAAATATCGTCTTTTCCTAGCTCTTTGCATTATTTATGGAGATATAGCGATTTTAAGTTTCTGGTTCTTAATTAAAAAAATTTTATACTTGTAGGATAGCCGAGAAAAAGGTTAATGTTACAAGAAAAAGTAGTTTATAGAGGTTTTTGATGCTTAAATAATTTTATTGAACGAATTTTTTTTTTTATGTTACCCTTTTCTTGCAGTAACAACAATAACTAATATTATTTTTACATACTGTATGGAATTTAGAATACATATAAACTAATTTTTTTCAAACGCATACAGTTATACTGATTTTTAAAATCAGTTTTACGTGAGATGTTGTGCAGTTGTAAAAAAATTCATGAGAAGTAAAAAATTACCGTTAAAATAGTGATAGTTGATAGATGTTTTACTTCGTATACGTAACAGTATTTTGTACATGGCAAGTATATGGTTAAAAAATTATTTAACGATTGTATGAATGGCATTTACTAAACAAATTAGTTATTTTTCTAGTGGGCAATCTTACAGCAGGTATACATAAAATTATCTTCGTTAAGTTTAGTCTGATATTTAAACTGGGCTCAGTTAAAATTTTTTGCAGTTATACGCATATAATATATGCAGGTTAAGATTATCACTGTTTAGATTTTCCAATTAAAACCACACTGAAAAATTCAGATGATGTAAGTCATCGTCAGAATGATCAAACATGCATTTGACGTCGTTTTTATTGAAATTTATCGAAGGATCGTTATTCTTTATGTTGAACACAACTAGTCACGTGGTTATTGCGAGACGATCGCCGCGCCCTGTAACGTCGGCAAAGATTACAAAGACAAATAAGTGCAAGAATAAGCAGAAAAAAAAGAATGAGACCTACAGCGATTTTAAGATATATGTTATTGTATCGTAAAGTTGAAGCTTCATTGATTTTAACGTATTGTTTGATCCATTTCAGGTGATTGGAAATTCTGGTAAAAATCATCATAACGCAACGATCACTGCCAATGACCTCATAAGTAGGTTCAGTCGCAATGCCTATGAGCACAGCTTCATTGTTGTCATCAAACTTGACAAGTGGATTGCCAACATCCATCTTTAAAAAGAAACGTATACCAATTCATCAATAATTCACTAGTATGCATGAATAAAGGAGCTTGAGCAGTTACAACTTATAATAATACACTTACTGTAGTAGTGCATACATTTTCACCGGTAACGCAGATTTGATCTGAAGGTATAAAATACATAGGCAAACGGTGCCGCAGAGGTCCGATGCAATCTTGTTTATTTGAGTTTGAGGTGACACAATCGTACCGGAGTTTTTTGAAGTCATAATTATTCAGGCCCCAACCCGTCACTGTGTATATCTCGCCTGAAATTTCCGTTTCGTTAAAAGCAGGTAACTTAATTGGGCGCACGCTATCCGTGACTTTGACTGGGTTTTCCAATTGCAGCAAGGCAATGTCGTTTGGCGAAAACCTCGGATGCTTACTGTAACGGCCGTGGTTAAATTAATTTTTCTGATGATTCGACTTTTGGATGTATCTCAATTTAGAGGACAAATTAGTTCCTTACCTATCGTAACTTGGATGAAGGATAACTTTTTTTACCCTCAAATTCTGCTCGCCCTTCTTCGATTCCAATATGTTTTCGTTCACCAGATCGCCAGCGTATACAAATTGGATTTTTTCCAAAGAGCCTGCAGTACAACGAACAGTAGTTAAAACGAACTCTTCCGAAATGATGACGCCGCTGCACAAGTGAACTGTACATCCATCTGGGCAATATTCGTTCTCATAAACCTTCCGAACGGACACGTGGTAGGGAAATTCGCCCTTCATCGCATTTTTAATATTTCTATTGGTAATGTCTGTTTTTCCACATTTAGATTTCGGCTGCACTGCTAACGTACCTTGAAACAAATTTCGTGCTTAAAATTTTCATTATACTAGATAAATTTAATCTACACTTAATCGATATGATTAAAACCAAACATAAATCATCCAACAATCATCAAAGCCATTCCATAATTTTTTCCGTATAACTTTTCAAACTTTGAGTGAAAAATTGTAAAAATTATTTCGAGTCGCGATATAACTTACTTTGCACTAGTAAAGCAATAGTACATAACAGCACTTTGAATGATCCCATGTTGTCACTTCAAGAATAAACGAACAACTGCATCACTACACTGAAACATTGAATCATACGCTACTTATAGTTTATTATTATCACACATTGAACACATTTATCGTTAATTTTATTTTTAATTTATTACGCACACAGATAAATGTACATGGATTAGTCATTTCCATGGCCGTATGATGATTAATTTTGGGAAAAGTGTTTCTTCACACCGTACGTCATAAAACGTTAACTTACAAAAATCCGACGATATGCTGTTCTATAAGTTACCTTTGAAAATAATAAACCAAGTAGATGTGAAAAATCGTAACATTTATTCACATAAAAATGTAAGATTCAAAATAGTATATTAATATAAGAATTTAAAGAGAAATTTATTTTATTTTTACTTGTCCTGTAGTTATGTTGTTCAACCGTGATGTCTATGGTAATAATCAATAAGTGTTGTATGTAAACATAAAGTAACAAATTTCAAAGTAATGAGTGATACAAAGGTGAGTATAAGTAAACACTATCGTAGTTGTACTTATCTATTTTAGAAGTAATTTAGACTTTTGACTCATTGCTTTTCCATGATTCACTTATTTATACGCAATACCTCCAAATTTGACGAATATTAATATCCAGACAGCATAATTTATGCTACGAGTTGTCATAATCGTACTAATTTGCACTAATTGTAATGTGAGTCTAAAAATCAGATGTCTGATTACTGGATTCGTAGGTAAGATATTGTCACGGACGTGGTCCGGCTTTTGGCACAAGCTCAGCGTTTCCAAGCCAAGCGCACTCCTGGTCACAAGGCCGTGTCAGCACACTGGGGCTCAGCTAGGATTGGCCCCTAGGAATTTAAATTTTACCAAATCATATCGATAAAATTTGTTCTTTATAGAATTTTTTACGAGTTAAAGCATGAAACCATAATTTACCTATGAAACATTTAATTTTTATCCTTAAAACAATTTTAGTTGGAAGAGATTATAGATTTACTAAAAATATATATGTTCGTGTTGAATACTACGAAGTAGTAAAATCGTGCTAACCCAGGTAGCACAGATATAAATAAACTGGAATTAAGGGAGGAGGCTTATAATTATTGTAAATTATTTAATTGTTTAGTTTCAAAATTCGTCCACATATCTCCATTTTGCCTGACATACAATAGTTTATTCATTTTTTTACCAATTTATTGTCAGATGTTATTCAATATGAATTATAATTGAGGATGATAAATTAGGATAGTTTGTTACAAGAAACTTCATTTTTTCTAATGTATTTTTAATTTTGTAAGAGAATAAAAATAACTATGTCAGTCAATGATTATCATTTTCAAAAAATAGCTTTCTGACAAACACGATTTCAATTCTGGAATAAGCTTAAAAACTTGTCGTTAAAGTAATTCAAGAAGTCGATCTTTGTGTGAGTAATTTGTAGTCAAATAAAACAAAAAATAGCCATTTAAGAGAGAAAAAAAAAAAAAAACGTGTAAGTTGAATTTTTCGGATTCGTTTCAAATCCAAAGTGGTTATGACATGCATATACCTATATATGCAGAGAAAAACCTCTGTATTGTAAGATGGTTAAATTATCATGGGTACCCTACGGAGTTGACAACAGACACACATGCGCTCCTCGTTAGCGATTGTCGATATTTATCTTTAAACTTGGTATACATTTTATTTAAGATGAATCGCATGATTTTATGACAAATATCATCGATACGTAGTTTAATTTTCAAACATTAGTTACTCATAAACAAACGTTAATGATCAATTATTATTATTTATTTGAGATGTACGTCTTTACTACTTTGGTGTCTGAGAACATCCATGTATAGGTGAAGTGAATTTCTTATACCCACCACACGAACATCTATATACGATAAGGATATATATATATATCACTTATATCCACGAAAGAATGCAACAAGATACTCATGCATGCAGAGGTGCGTACTTGATAATATACACGTAGCTCATCGCTTTGAGAGCCACCAGAGCCGCGTATACCCTCGAACCTTTAGCGCCTGAATTTGGAGTTCTCCTTTTTGGTTGACTCGATGAAATTATTTTTGAAAGAACCAAATTTTTTGTTAATTTGACGTTCAACTGAATGCAGTCAAGAGATATAGTTACACACATACGACACTCTCGAGTATAAAGATCCGATTTTAATTTCATCACTACAAGATATTTGAACCATTAAAAAAGGCTCATCATTAGGCTTTAATTGGCTCTGTCGTCATGGATGAAAATTACATTTACGAAAAAAAAGAGGAAGAATCCAGGGTATCATAAATTTCCTGAATATTTACTCTAGAACACTGGGTGGCAGCAGCAGCTATTCGTCTCTCGGAGAAAGAGACACAAGAGAGCCGAGCTCTAAACCAGAAAAACCGGACTTTACCTTCTTTCTCTTCTTCTTTGCCACCTCCCCCGCATACACGTACACACTGGCCCCTGTATACATACCGATGAACCTCCATATTTTTATTTTATTTTTTATCTTCAATACATTGTTCCGGTCGACAATCAAACGCATTGAATAAACTTATGATAAATAAAATAAAACGAATAAAAAAAATTTTCTTTCTTTTTGACTGATGCAAAAATAATTTCCTTCCAACATCTTGGATGCTCATCAATTAACTATCAATTGGAAACACATCGAGATTGACGACAAATTTTTCAACCCAAGACATAAATATTTTCTGCATCAACGTCTGCTACCACTTATATGGTATTGTCCCTCGATTCTCTCTTTAGGTAAAAAAGGCCCCCAAGCCATTGACGACCGCACTTTTTTTGCCTTTCTCCGCCTCTGTAGCCACACACACGTCATATACATATTATATATATATTTACACAGTGATCTCCACCCATACGCTTGGGTGCGAGAATGAATGGTCATCGCCTCTTTCTCGGCGTAGTTACATGCCATCTTGATAAAGTGATTTCCAGCCCCTTTGGGAGTACATGTATTTTATTATATTCCACGCCGAACGAGATGATTTTCGAATGAAGACATCGAGTTCGCTAAAAGAAAATAAGTGTGTCCCATTATTTATTGAGCTATACCTATGTATACTATACCTATTGTGACATCCGTACCATTTTGAGACAACCTGATTCGGCTGAAATCTTATGCGAGAGATACGTAATTTAAAAAAAAATAAAGTAAAATAAGAACCGACTTCTTCTCAATTCCTACCGATTTTTGTACACTTTTGTGCTTGCATGCAGGGCACAAGTATGCGCCTTTTAGCCTAACAACAAACAGAAAAGACATGCACTTGTGTACATACGTTATAATTTATAAAAAAAAAATTCAAACGTATGTACAATACAGAACTAGCGCGTTTCCGGTGGGTGCACAGCGTACAGGACCGGAAAAAGAGAAAAAGAAAAGTTTCATGGTACACCGACTCCCCCTACATATTATCCCCTATAATGTGGTACTACATATAGGTATAGGTGAGCAAACGACGCAGAGCTAAGGCCAAGGACGCATACATATATATGCATTCGTTAAGTCTGTAAAAGTATCTCTGCGTGGGTTCGCTTGCCTGCACAAACACATATATATATATTATATACTCGATGTCCCCTTTGCACTTTGAAAATACCTATGTAGGTACGTACCTACTTATGTTGTATATTGTTTAGCGAGGGCTTTGGTCAACATTCCGGGTCGTCGTTGCGGAAAAAGAGAAAAAATGAGTTGCACAACACCACAATTTAACGCATGTGGTCACGGTGCTTTGGGCCGAAAATAATATTCGTGCTCGAGATGATTTAACTTTCATCTGTCTTTGCTTGACAAAACATTGGAAATCGGTTGTTGCAAAAGATTTGCTTTTCAAAGAATCCCGGCTAACCACGATTCCGCCGATCTCTTTGAACAATTGTCTCTCGAGCCCATAATACTTGGGTATCACGTCCACGCCAAAGCTCGGCTGTTCCCTCTTGCCAGTGAATGTACATATACATATGATATACATACATGTTCTGTAGCGCACATACCGATCGCGCGAGTGGTCAATTCATTTGACCCAGAATTAAGAGACGAAAGAACGCTGGAGACGACTGTGGTGGTTGTACCACCGTAATTTAGACCGAGATGCTTCTTCAATTAGTGCCTCGAACATCATCGACTGGTGTAAGATGTTTCATCTCGACGACTGTACATGTTAATGCGTGTGGACCCTAGCCCGAACGATCTTTGACGATTGATTCTTGGCTCGTGTATAGATAGCGAGCGATACTGAATTTTAGAAACCAATTGCGTTGGGTTTTTTTCCTTTTTCTTTTTTTTTTACGCAAGTGGAAGAAATCGTGTTAATTGAGCTTTTTATGGCTTCTCGTATGGAAGTGCGTGCTTTTTTTGAGCGACCGATTGCTTTTCGTGGATTTTATTTTGTGTCCATTTTCATTGGGCTTAGTTTCATCTACTCATTTGGTAAAAGAAGGTAGGGATCGAGATATTAATTGTCACGAGTTAATATAGATATACGTTAACACATAAACTATTCAAGTATTTACAATTGTAACTGAGATAACGCATAACGATGTTTTAATTTTTTTGTTTGTGGAATTTTTTCAGTTCATCCGAACCTTTGGTAAACATTTTTCATATAATCGATTTTAAAAAAAAAGTAACTCGGAGCTATTTTTTTGTCCATTGTATCGAGTTTTTTCAAAATTACTTTCTGTTTAAGAAAATGTGAAAAAAATTAATGTTAAGTAATGATAAAAATAATGATTCGAATATCAAAAACGTGTTGTATTGTGGGCTCAAATTTTTTTTGAAATTCGCCATCAAAAGTATTAAAAAAAATTAGCTCTTTACACGTAAGAAAAACATAATGAATAAAACAAACATAAGAACTAATGTCTGACGATGAAAAAAAAAAAAAAAATCACTAGTTTCATACTAACATACAGGCCAAGAAACACGTGCGCGCTCTCTTACATGCATGCACCAATGTGGTACAGCGACACGTTGTGTCACACAGAGTGCAAGGATTTTTTTCTTCGCCATCCCTCAATTGAGATATATCTTTATCTATTAACGTTTAGCGAATTATGCACATACGCACACGTATTATAACGCACGGTGTGATCAACAAAGTGACTATAAATCGATAAACCTAGCTTGACGTAACGTGAGTAATTCAAACAATAACTACTTATGTACGAAAGGTATAACGCTGTGATCGGTACCGGCAAAGGCGTTCGGGCCCCTGAAATTCCTTAAGCACTAGCAGACCAGCGATCTTTTTTTTTTTTTTTTTTTTCGACGTGTTCCCATGTACCCGTGCATATATATATATACAACGGTACAATACACGTATACCGATATATGTATATAAAAAGGCAAAAGCTTAAAACAAGGACGAGGAGGCACGTGAGGTGAAAGGGAAAGAATAGCCTGAAAGAGAGAAAAGAAGACACGCCAGCAGCGCCGACGGGAAGAAATTTCGATGCTCGAAACTCTCGTATACTCCCACGCGAACGCAACCTTGGGTTAAGTTTTGTAATAGCAAGTACGAGGATAAACAATTGCTGCCGGACGCGTAGGGTGATATTACAATTATTTAAAAACAACATCAAAACTATGGGATGATTGAAATCACTGATGCCATGTAAAGAGGGGGGGGGGAACAGAGAGCATCAATTATGATCAATCCGATTAGGCACCCACGGAGTTATGCTCGCGCACCGATTACATCGCGCATACCGATTTTAATAATCGAACGGTGTCCTTCGAGCTTTCTTGCGAGCTGAGCGAACGGCTCTCCCGTGGTACGAAGATACATTACATACATATCTATAGACATGATCGTAATATTCATATAGTCGCCATTCGCGTATCGGTAGATTTTTCCTGCTTATTTTTCACGCCATGTTATGCCCGTATAAGAATCGCTGATGCTGCTCTTTTTCCTCGGTTCATGTCGCGCAACGTATCGTTAATGCAGCTAAGCTCCCTTTGACCGAGACACATTTTTATTTTTCAACTCTCAATTCTGCAACGAAACTCACCAGTGTCGATCGCCAACACAGTTTACCGATCACAAATCGTATCGTAGCGCGTGTAAATGCTGATACCATCAAGTACCGTATACTTTCTCTTTTTCTACAACCTGTTGATTTCAAGCTGCATACGCATGTGTATACACACAGAAGTGTACGAAAATTAAAAAAATTTCACATTCCCAAGTCTGCTCGTAACGCGATCGGTAATTGTTCCTTCTTGTCCTCCGCACTTCTATAAGCAGTAGCGCAGCTCTCGTTTCTCCCAGCATATTTTTGTAACCCCGCCTCAACTCGATATCGCGATATTATATCAAATGGGCTCTCGTGCTCGCAGATAAAAACCGTACAATTATTCTTGAACGCCAGTTAGCCTCCATTGGGGCTTATTCGCTGTGTATAACACTCCATCATTTCGACATGCTTTGATTAGACCATTAATCGCTGACGTTTGAGTTTAGTTGTTATTATTTTTCATGTTTTACTTCTTTTACCTCTTATCAATTAAATTGTGGGTACACCTTAATTATGCTGCGTGTGTATGATAAATTTCAAAATTTTGATCTTGGTTGCTTTGAAGCTCATAACGTTCAGTGCTGAATGGAATGCGTGTGAGTATTATACCCACCACGCGTATGATAATATACGCATAAATGGTTGCGCGAATGCACAATGCACAAAATAACCACCTGCAGGCATGTAGTACACGCAGGCAATAGGTGTACGTAACTCAGCAGAGCTAGTGATTATCGTTTCATGCAACGACTTTCCAGATACATTCTTCGATCCTGGCGTCACGTGGCAGCTTTTGAGTTCATCGGCGTAAAAGTTACTGTTTAACGAAAAAAGAAAAAGAAAAAAATTACTAAAAAAAAAAAATATTTTGTGCAACGCATACAATGTGTACATTAATGTTTAATCACAATAAGCTATGAAATTGTGAATCGCTCGTATGTACGGAAACACAGGGGGTATAGACTTTGCAAAAAAAATGTGACCAAATCTCTGACTTATACTTTGTGATTTTAGACGGTGTATATCGATTTTCCAAGCTGTAAAAATTTAAGGCCTCATAATTTTACTTCTGCAGTTAAAAAAATGTAAAAAAAAAAGAAAAAAAAACAACATATGGATTTTTTGCAGATTATGTATAGCTATTAAATAGCGAGATAAATATGCTTTCGCCACTCATAATAATCAAGGCCGCTCTTGAATGCGCCAATGCATCTGATATGCGTTTACTCGAGGACGCATTGTTGCCTGTACACTACTTACTGTTTTTATGTAACTCGCGCTGACTTTTGACCTAAAAAAAAAAAAGTTCAAGAGAATTACATACTTGCACCCATAAATTGGCGTTTGTTTGTACTTTGCTTTGATTTTACTGTAAACACTCTGCGTTAATGTTAATGCAAACATAAGCAACGCATTTACAACTAGATTTAATTTCTGTATAAAAATGTTTTGAATAAAAAATAAAAAAATCAGAATTGCTGAAAATCGTATAATCAAGTAAAAACGTATCGGTAATGAAAAAATTTACCTACTTCAACAAACCCCCCCCCCCATCCCCGTCATTACACAATAAGTAATACAAGTGCACGTCTCGAAGAACCTAGTGTCCATCCAATCAAGTGACATTTAAAGCGCAGTAATGCCGTGCCAACAACGAATCGATCTCCGATTCCCGCCCGCACCCTCGCAGCACCGCACACTTTTCGCGTATCGAATGCCCATAGAATTCGATACGACCTATATAGGCGTTGCAGTGTCGCCAATTACCAATAATATCACACATCGTGTGTACAGGCGCATGGATTTTCTATTATTGCTGCTGAGTTTATTGTAACCACGAGGCTATCGTTAGACGGCGATTATATACGTAAAAACGGTATTATTTTTTTTTATAAGAGTATCGAGAAAGCATACAGCCAGCGACATACTTACGTACACTGAGCGAACCCTTTTTACGAAACGGTTTAATTCAACCCTTTGTTGTTCCGTATTTTTTTATTTATTCACAAATACACCAAAATGGTGTCCCTGTCACGACAACCAGGATTGTTTCGACAAAGGGGGACGCTCGACCGAATTGAAATAATAGAGGTATACATTTTTACGACCGTCGTAAAAGTTTTATTGTACCGTTTTCGACACGCTCCCTCGCTCTCTCGGGTGGATTTTCTCCCGAATATCTCCATCATTCCTCAAAATCGGCGTCTTCAAAATACAGGGTACGATACATCCATACCAGAAGATAATAAACGACATGCACACGTTTATTAACCCACGTGTGAAGTTATACCTTCATTTCCGTTTCGGTCGAATACGATTGTTGGCCCAGAAAATCCATACATGCTATATGGTAACCGCAAGAGTGTGTGCATGCGAATACTTGAACAACATATACCTGGGCTTAAGATCAAGGTTACAAGTAGCGATCGTCTCAGGTATTGAATAACGAAGTATCGGTATAGAAATATATTATATCGATTCGCAACCTTAACGATATCAATATTCGCACGCGCCGTCGCAAAGATCGGCAAAGTCATCTTGAAAAACATGTAGGTATTATGCGGGCAAAGAAGTTGTTTCCGAGATCGATGCACGTAACAAAACCGAGTGCAACAATCGGCGGTGATTCATTTGTTCCGTTATGAAAGCCATATATACCTATACTTGCCGCGTGGATTTTCTCGGTAAACCTTGCGGGATGTCTTCGCTTGGTTTTTCGAAAAACGCCAAGGCAAAATGAACGAGAGATAGAGATCCGTCCGCCGAGTGATCTCAGCTCGGTGGGCATTTTCATTCCACGCGCAGCAGCGGTAATCGGAAAGGATTGCCATTCTTCTCTTTCTTCGCAGGTGGACGGGACAGACGATCTACACCGATCATCAATTATTCTTGCATAACCTGTTTACTCGTTCCACAACGTACAACTCGAGTTGCTCTATGTCCTGACTTTGCCATCGGTTGAATGTAACAATAATATATACGCAGAAATGGAGCCGTTTATTGTTGTATGGATCGTGACGGTACCGTTGTCGCGTGGCCGAGTTACAAGGACCATGATAGGTGCACTGAGAGAAAAAAATAATAAAAATTATTGAGAGATTTCATCAAAAACTACCATTCCATACAGTAAATCGGCAAAAAAGGTGAAAAATTTTATTTGTAACAGTAAAAATTATGATTAGAACGGGAAAGTAAAATTTATTAACCGACCATTTTAAGGTTTACTGTTCCAGCATGGTAATTTTTACTGTTCTAACCATAATTTTTACAATTCAAACTACAATTTGTACGATTACAACAATAACATTTACTATTGAAAATAATAATTTTCTCTTTTTTGCTAGCTTGCATCCGATTTACTGTGCGGAATGGTAATTTTTGCTGGAATTTTTATTATTTTTTTCTCAATGTGTATACGCATCGGGAGGGCACACGTTGTAGAATATTTATCGGTAAATATTATTAAGTACTTTACTTTTATCGTTACTATATGTACAGTAGATGGACGTGGTTCACTCCGGCGGTCATTAATGCCCCCTTAGGATTTTTGTCGCAACGGCCTTGGGTATGCGATTGCACGTTTGAACTAATATCTCACCGAACGATAAGCTCCGAAATATGACGATTTGAAGTTTACTAAGCATAATTAGTGGCGAGTTTGTTGAAGTTGACTCGGCTAAAAAACATTATCGCTGAATTAATGGTATTCGGTTGTCCGTACATTGTCACGCTTAATCGTTTCGAGGTTAAATGAATGTTGAATGTACGTAGCATATATTATGTGCAATCTCTGCTGTGTTAAGGGTAGATTATATCATACAAGTGTTTCTTTCACACCGCTCTAAAATTCTAAATCTGACAGGTTACACATATGTTCAAAAATTTGTAATGTTTAACATCGTACCATTAAGCTTTTTAAAAGAATAAACCATACCGCATTTATCTTATTGGCTGTTCTCCTTGTTCGTGTACGTATCAGCAGCTTTTATTCGTGATGTGAGCCATTTATTGTTATTATTTTTTTTTTTTTCATGCAGATAATACGATGACGTACAAAAAAAATTCTAAACAGAGACGCCTCGTCATTTGTGTACAAATAAAACAGAGAAGAAAGCACGTTATTCTTCATTTCACGAATACATCGAGTTGTCTTGAATACTATTGTATACCTACTTAAATTCTAGAAACGATGAATATCGCGTGGATCTTTTTTGATGGGTCAGGTATTCCTATCTTTTGTGAGTAGGTATATTTTTGTTAAGCAGAAGGTGTTTTTCGAGCCACCACGAAGTCAATATTAGATAGGAGCAAAGTAGAAAGTGGAAAAATGAGGTAAACCTATACCGTTTTAGAGTGTGTGTATTTATAATAAGCATATAATTATACTGTTTCGGTTAAACAGTTAGATTTTCAGTGAGCGCTCTCAAGGTATATACGGGATGGTTTTGTAGGCCTCAAACGCGTAAAGAAGTTTTTTATTTTTTATTTTTGGTAATACACGAAACTGTTGTTAAAATCCTTCATTTAGATTTATAAGCTCGACCATATTTTATTCCTATTCTACAAGTATACTATTTTTATTGCTGAGTATAAACAAACGGTAATTGAGGATTGAAAATTGTTCATCTTCTATTAAACACTATTAAGTATCGTGCGTTTGTCAAAAGAAACAATTGGTTAATGACGTGCCGAGTCTCAAAAAAGTATCTGCAAATGTAGCAGTGCAATCAATCACAAAATGACAGTTACAAGGTGTTCGGGAGTCAAAATGGATCACTCGATGTGTATCATTAAAATTACTCAACCACCTGCAGCAAGTACTCAGACGTGAGTCATGCGGTAAATAAAGAAATCGGTGTAACGAGTAAAAAAAAAAGTATAGTACATCATGACGTACGTGTACACTGTATACCTATACCATAAAATTAAAGTAACGCGGGTCCTAGTAACGGGTATATAATTTATTTGTTGCAACGTGCGCACATCCATGTTTTATGTGGACGCGTGATCGGTCGAGATAAAAAAAGGAACCAACACGGAGAGTATAAAGGCGCTCTCTCACCCTGAGAGAAGGTGGAATTTCGTCTCCTGTATACTTGGGGGGGCCCCCAGCTCGGTTGCCATGGAAACCAAGCGCACCCACACCTGTAAGAAACCTATCTACACAATACACATTTACATAGGTATCCTACTCAGCTCCAGACGGATTCGCCATCACCTGCGCTCGCACGTGAGTCCCACCGGCTCTTTCCTATATATTTATATCCTTTGCTCTCTCCTGCCTCGGGTCTCCTTCTCCGTTTTCTTGCTCGTACATATACGCATCTCCCCGAGCGCCTGCTGTCTCGTTTCCACTGTAAACCTCGGCTCTAACGTGATGTGTCGTATTTTTTTCATTTAGCACGGGTGGAGACGAGCGAGCGCGGTGGAAAAGGCATGATCGCCAAAAAAAATGGGACCACATGGCTTATCCGGCCCAGCCATCGCCCAACAGAAACACATGTATACCTATGTATCCTTCCAAGTGGATTTTTATCTTTCGCCTTATATACGTATATATACCTACTGGAAAAACGGGAAAGACTATAGATGTTCCGTATAGGCTTGGTGGTTGGGACGCGTATGTGGGACCACTCGTGCGAAGATTTGGATTTTCTTCCACTCGCGTGAGAAATAGAGTGTGTAAAAACAAGCGTGTAATTTTATTTAAATTTTACTAACGCCACGTAGTGCATTGTTGTTCAAATTATTTTCAAATTTTAACAATTACGAATCTTTTGCATCCCAGTTTCCCTGGGAAATTAATGATGCAAGAACTTTGAGAAAGAGTATGCGCTATGCATAAATAAATAAAACAAATGTTTTGGGGAAATAAATTAGCCAAGAAATTTGCCATGGCCGTACTTCAATCGCAAAACCAAACAATACACACCGTCTCTTATACCGTCAACAGTCCTCGGAGAAAGACGATCTATGTCAAACAGCCTTTCCGGAAAAAATTGTATCCATGCATGTAATTACTTATGCAGTTAACTCGTAACTTGTGGATGTATATTACACATATAATTGTAGAGATCTTTGCGGGGCTTTTCTCATCCATATCTTGCCTTGATCCTCTCTTCCATAAAAATGAGAATTAGTTTTTTTCTATAAATCAATATATATAAAAGAAAAAACATGACAGTCGCTAAAAGACGATGCTGAATGTATTTTATTTTTATGTATTAATTTGGGATATTTGTAAATTTTTAGATGTGTCTACATTCTATTAATACTGTATGAGACACGATGGAAATCGATACTTGAATTAACAAAAGTTACGGGCTGTTTTTCTAGATGCATTAAAAAAAGATAAGCAGTTATTTTTTGTGATAAATTTAAGAGTAAAATTAAGCAAACGTTAACAGTCTTATCTATTGAAAAATTTACAAAACTTGGTTAAAAGGGTGATTTTTAAATTTATTGTATAAAACGTTGGATATTCAGCCTCAAAAGTTGATGGAAAAACTTTTAGAGGAGAAGTAAAAATGAATAAGTTTGCCAAGTCTCAATCTTTGCCATGGTTTGTTTTTTTGAGAATTTAAAAATATGTCATGCAAGTGTCTCGCAAACTGTATATATCGCTTAGTATAAGTACGCCAGTACGCACATATGTGTCATGCAACTAAATTTGTTGAAAATGAACGACTTTGTCTCTACATAATGACTAATCTTTATTTTTTATTTCTTAAAATGTTTCAAATTTTGTTTCAGCTGTGAATTAGAAGTTTGAGTATATATGCTTTTTTCCTCACTTGATTTTGAAACCTTAAAAATTTTAGTAACCATTAAATTTTACAGTCGTAGAAATTTGTCATTATTTTACGATTTATAGCACAAGAAGTTTAGTCAGCTTATCATCTTACTGTAAAAAGTAATTTCCTCACCGAAAGTTTGAAACTTGACATATAGCAGCTTTCAGTACGGATATGCGTAAGTATGGTTGATGGAAATTTGAAGAGCTATTCTTAATAAATTTACTGATAACGTCAGAAAGTCTTTAAAATATCGTATGTATCAATTTTATGACTTTCTATCGTCATCACCTTCTAATTGTAAGTCTTCATCGTAAATCTTGACATTGATGCTTTCGTCAAGTTAAAGTATTTCTATTTCTCAACTGCTATAGTTAACAGGAAATAGTAAAACATTGAGTTTTATAAAACATGTAACGATGCGACTGTACGTTGTACCCCCACTATCGAGTCTTTATACCAATTAGCCGTTATAACTGTTATCAGCAGCTTGAAAATGGATTTTACTTCTGAAATATGTCGCACCTAACTACTAATCAGTAAAAACGTAGCTAGCACTGCTGCAGTGCATACGAGGTATAACCTCCAGTCTATTCATTTGGGTTCATCAATCTTTTCTATCCTTCAGTTCAGTTTTGGCTTTGCTTTCGGATTTAAAGGCTACAGATGTGTTGAATTATTACTTTGACAAGTGTGCTTTGTTCGATGTAATCTTTTCTTTATTTGGTTCATTTTCCATACTTTTCAACAAAGCAGAAGGTTATTGCGGCTAGCAATAAAAAAAAGGCGTCCAATAAGTGAACGAGGTTCGTATCCTCACATAATACTTTCGTACTTGATTCGTATATAAAATGATTTGACTATCCTGATACTTTTGTGAAAGATTACTCTTACTTGCTTAGTAGCAAAGCCTAAACAAAAGAAATTTTTCAATAAATAGACTTATGTAAAGAATGTACTCAAAAAATCATGCGACTGTTTAACGATCGCTGAACGTTGAGAACTGCGAAACTTTAAGTTTGGATTGCGTAAAAAAAACCCCTTCTAGAACTCAGGTGTCTTAAACTTTGGATGTTTGCTTTTGCTGAGCTCACTCAGAAATAATTATTCATTAATATATTGTTGTACATTCAACTATGTGAGGTAATAAAAGCGTGCTTGAATAAAGATGTCACGTCAGTGTCGAAAACCACGATTATGATACCGAAGAAAGAGATTTTTGACCGGGAAATATGAAAAAGATTTTTTTTTTTTTTAGATTTAAACGTATGAATAACTTTTCACCAGGAAACAAAAAAGTAATATTCTTCGATGCAGTGCTAGAAAGATGGATGACTACATTCCACATGCCAGTTCCAAGTATTACTTGGCAGTTTGCTTTGTTCTTCGTATATAAAAAACGGCTCACATGAGCTTGATCAAGTCTAAACCCTAAAATTGACGTAATATGTCAAATGGAACAAAGTAATCGCCCTCAAACTGGCAAGTTAACTTAAGCGCAATTTTGTATACTTATATGTAATAATTGCCGAGAAACGAGCATTATTTCACGGTCGGTTGTGGTTCACTCTTCCTGACACGTCAATCGACTCATTTATTTCACAACGTCACAAAAGTAAAAGAATACGATAGATAGTCTCATCTAGCTTAAAAATCCATTATATTGATTTTTTTGTACGTCTGTTCGCTTGTAGATAAATCAGAAATAGCAAGAAGCAAGGATGTTTGACGTTTTTGGCTCGGTGAAGGGCTTCATAGAGCTCGATAAGATTGACACTGACAACATTGTATTCAAGTTGCACTACAAAGCAACATTTGTCATTCTATTGGCCTTTTCGATACTGGTCACCTCGAAACAGTACTTCGGTGACCCCATCGACTGCATAGTCGATGAAATTCCATCGGACGTCATGGACACGTACTGCTGGATCCACTCCACCTTCACGGTGAGACATCTCCATGGAATCCCCGGCAGGAATGTGGTCTCCGAAGGTGTAGGACCAGCTGAAATTGACTCCCAAGCCGATTACCACAAGTACTACCAGTGGGTGTGCTTCGTTCTCTTTTTCCAAGCCATCCTATTCTATGTCCCGCGTTACTTGTGGCAGATGATGGAGGGTGGCAAACTCAAGATGCTCGTGCTCGACATGAACTCACCGGACATGACCGACAACGCCAAGGCCAGCAACAGAAAGATCCTCGTCGACTATTTCATTACGAACCTCAATAACCATAACTTTTACGCGTTTCGCTTCTTCTTATGCGAACTTCTGAACTTTATCAACGTCTTCCTGCAGATGCACGTGGTCGACCGTTTTCTGGATGGTGGGTTCAAAGCGTATGGCTCGGTAGCCCTAGATAATTGGGACGTTAAGGACGAAGTGTTCCCAAAACTGACCAAGTGCACTTTCCACAAATACGGCCCCAGCGGTAGTACAGAAACTTTCGACGGTCTCTGCGTACTTCCTCTGAACATCGTCAACGAGAAGATCTATGTGTTCCTTTGGTTCTGGTTCTGGTTCTTGGTTGTCGTAAATGGCTTGAATTTGATGTATCGCGTGTGCATGATTGTCGTGATTCAATTTCGCGTACTCCTCCTGCGAGCGCGTTCAAGGCTCAACAATAGCAAGGAAATCGAGAAGATCAACTGTAAATGTCAGATCGGCGACTGGTTCATACTTTACCAACTCGGCAGAAACATTGATCCGCTTATCTACAAGCAGGTGATTACTGATTTAGCGGTCAGGCTTTATGTTGCGGAAAGAGTCTAGAATATATAACTAGAGTGTTCTCAATCGATTCAAAGTATTATTTTGTACATACATTTTTAAAGTTTTAACAATTACATTGTAGTTGCTAATTTTCCTTCCTAGTTATCGTCTTTTGCGTATATTTGAGTAAAATTTGTGAAGCTATCGGTTGAATGTCCGACCTGTGTTTGCGTTATTATATTCTTGCGTTCATATACTTTAATTGTAAATAAATAACTCAACAATTTAAATGTACAAAAAAGGTAATCGTTTTGGAAACACACACCAACATAAATCATACATTTAACTGTATCGACAGGAATAACAATTTTATTATGGATGTAGAAATTTGTAATAAAAAATAACGATTTAAAAAGACCTACACATTGTTGTGATAATTTTGGTAAACCACTTGTAATTTTTAATTTATAGACAATGCAAAAAATATAATAAATTCCAATCATGTTTCCTTACAGTAAGTTTTAAAGATAAACGTACATTATGGATTTTTGATGATAGTATCAATAAAAACAGATGGTATCGTTCATAAAATATTTTTGATAAAAAAACCAATGTATTTCCAAACCTCTTGAAGAAAACTTACTTATCAATTGTAAGCCATGTTATGACAAAAAAAACTAAATTATGAAACATTTTATGTACAAGATCACATCGGTAAAGAAGTTACATGAACAAAAAACTTTCGTTACTGTTACGCGTAATGCCAAAAACCATTCAATCTCATAAGTTTTTATTAAAATTTATTATTTGAGAATTTCCTAATGACAAATTTTTTATTAGGTAATTAAAAAATATTATTTCATGTTCATTGGGAAAATTTAAAATATTTTTTTGGTCAATGATGTTGAAGTGTATATATATATGTATATATATATACATCTTTTTTTTTTTTTTTCAAATTTCAAGTCATTTTTTTCGAGTCAATTTATTGACAAGTATACCAAATAAATGGACAATAACGGGTGTGGAAAATAGATTTTAATGAATTTTATAGTATGATTTCGTAAAAACATCCAGGCCTAGATTTCATTGCTTCAGAGTTACAACTGTTTAAATGTGTCAAAATATATGGAACTACATAGTTTCCGTTCAAAGGTTATGAGAATTTGAATCGAAGAACCAGAAATTGAAGGATACATCATATCGAAATTTTCATTTTTTGATTTATTCTATGTATGATTAAAAACTCGCAGAAATTTGGAACGGAAGCTACCTATAATACTTTTTTTTTCTGTAGATTTTCTTTAAAGAACATCACAATATTTTATGCAATTTTCATGTATACTTAGATTGTTTGCCATAACTTTAGAACAAACGAGAGGTATCCTCTGTAACAATGATTTTGTACTGTGGAATACGAGGTAAAATATCCCAATGTTTCTCATCGTGTCGAAAACTTAACAATTGATCTGGGTAAAATTAGTAGCGTCACTTTATATCACAATTTTCAGTATTAATCTTGCAAAAAAATAACTTAGTACCAACTCTTTCTATTCAAACGAAAAATCCATACACGAAAATGATCAGAAATCAAGATTAGTGGTATATAATTCGTACTTGAGCGAACGTGACAAATGTTAAAATTAATTTGAAATCGTTGCTATTTTTCAGTTTATGATTGATGCTACATGATATAAAAATTTGGAAATAATAAATATAAAATATTTTTAATTGGAAATAAAAAATAAAACGATTATTGGTAATTTTTTCTTACTCTGTCACATTTAAAGTAATAAAATTTTTTATTTTGGTTGTACAAGTGTCAGTTCTTTGTAGTATTTTGCACACCAAAATTCTCGAAAGTTAAAACTTTATTCAGTAATGTGCAATATTAAAATAATTTTTTGTAAGATTAAAAACCATCTCGAGTATATTTCATTATTCATTACTTATCACCTCATCTGATTTGTACTTGTGGTTACAACAATTGACTCTCGTCTAAAGTTTTATTCAATGACATGCATACATAGATATCTGCTTGATCAAATTTAAGAAATCAAAAAATTCGTCCTGAAAAGAGTTTAAAACTTTTTCAAAGGGTATAGGTTTTAATGAATTGTCTTTAATTGTAAAGCCCAATTAGCCCAAGATGATAAAGCCAATCCTGAAAAAAAGAAATTTTTTACATATCAGGGAAATTACTGAAGTAATGGTGTGGAAAGAGGCAGTGTATTTATAAGTTGTTATATTGTGAGTTTGGTTTTTTTTTTTTTTACGAGCCCCGTTAGATGGCGCTGATGCTGATCTCAAAGTTATACTAAGACCACGTGATACAGAGTGGCAAGTACAAAACTTGTTTACAATGTTGGTAGATTAATATTATATTATTGTTAATGTTTACCAAACTTTCGTGTCCTACAATAAAAATATTTAATTTAAAAGTAAATGAAATATGTTAATGGTGGAGTAAAGCCTTTTGAAGAAGGAAGCATAATTTTAAATTTGAACCATGTTTTACTAAGTATATGGTCGTTATAAAAACTCTAAAACGGGATTAGATAAACACTTTGCTCTGTGTTTGCAATCGTCTAAAACATTTAGCACCGCAGACGTAAACAGTAAATTTTTATATAATAAGTATATGTCTTGTTTATTTCGAAAACAGTACAGTGTATATATGTACACTGGTAGTAGTGTAACACTACTGTCGTTTGTTTTACGGGACTCGTCGCGCTATATGGAGTTGAATTTTGTGCGGATTGCGGAGTGTATACACCTACCTATGGGACATGATGGGAGCCTGTGTAATATATATTATGGCCTTATTCCCCTCTTTCTTCATCGTCGGCGCAGCAGTCGCAGCACTGCAGCAGTTTCGTACCCTTATACATGTATGTATACCTGTGCACACACACCTTTAGAAAAGGGGGAGAAAAAGAGCCAGCTAAGAGTGGGGCCTTCCCCCCCATATTCTCGTCCTATCGCAAAAGTTAGGTATAGTGCAAGATACGCAAGCTGCACGAGCGCACGGCAGAAATCATATATATATATACATTTCGCGTGAGCACAGCGTGTACACTCAAAGGCAAGTATTATAAGTATACGCGGGGGACACCACGCGTAAAACGCGTTGCGATCGTGGAGCAAAGAGAAAGAGAGAAACCACCAAGTGGGGGAGAAGGTATTATAAAGAAAGAAACGCAGGAGAGCGACGGAGATAGCAAAAAAAGAGAGGCAAGCACAAGAGAAACGGCACACAGCGTTTGGACCGGGGATGGGGAGTGGCGCGGCAAGGGACGAGGAAGAAGCAGCGGAGGAGCGGAAAGGAAGGGTCCCTCGGCGAGCACGAGCTCAGTCCCCGACGCTCTCGTGCGCGCTCGTGTGAGCTGTTCGAGAGTCAAGTTTGACAAAGAGAAAAGTACCCAAAACGAAGCCTGGCTAGGTCCTACAGGCTCCCTCTCTCACTTGGCTGTGCCATATACGTGTATTTGTACATACTTGGACGTTTACAGTGAAACACTAGAGCAATTAAACGTAATTTCTTTTTTTTTGCACGACTTTTTTTTACTTTGGTTGTAAAAGAGAGCAAAGGAGTACAGGACATACAGAGAGCCTGCTATGGAGACTTGACTGTACACAGGCATCAATAGGTACGCATGTATACCGTTTGAGTGCGTGTTGTATATATATACACAATAGTGACGGACAAGCCAGTGCGTGCAATAAATAAGGGAGCGAATACCTAAGCAGGAGAAGAAAAAGGAAGGGCCTCTCTCTCTTAGTGTACAGTGTGCTGACAACGGGATAGCATTGCTGTGTTTAGTGCGTCGCCGTCATCTTCCGATCGAGCGTGCAACAGTGCTAACCAAGGGAGGATTAAGGATTCGTTGGCTGTTTCCCTCATTTAGGTCAGTTATTTTACTTTGCTTTTTCCCCCGATACAAGAAATGCATACGTTTTCATGCTGCTTTGATACAAATGTGCTGTTATCTTTACTTTGTTTTGTTGTTTTTTTGTTTCTCGAGAAGGCAGGAGACGCTACATAGCTTGAGGCTACGTTCTGACAGACAACGCAGAGAAAAAGGCACACATCGTCCACCACCATTCGTTATTCTCTTATCTGGTTGGGTCTCTAGTTAAAACCCAGTATTTACACGAGGTTAGTATCATCATCCTTCTTGTTTTCTGTTGTGTGTTACTCAATTTTATGGCTATTCCGGTGCTTTTAAGGGAGTTGAGTTTTGTTTTTGTTGCAAAAATCAATGAGAAAGTGAATATTTTATTATTATTCATATTGCATGCACTACATAATTACGTGCATATTCGAGAGCGAAAGACAAACCATGTTTGTGGGTTAGACAGAGCAACCACGGCTTCGAGCCGAGGAGCGTGGTTGGTGCGCGCTGTGCCGGTGTCTTTTCATGCCTCACCCGATTGAGACTGTCTTATACCGCGTAAGCTACTCCCAGGATCATGTCTGGTAGCCAGGCCAAGCCCTGATCGGAACCTGAAAGGGCCACTGTAGGTACGGGTCGTATGTGAAAAAGTGTTTTAGAGAAGATCCCACAGTATATTATGCACGGCTTACAAATGCATGGATAAATTTATTTGTTTTATCTTAATTACTATTAAATTTTGTTTTTCAAACAAAAAAAAGAAACATTACTTTTTCCATATTGCATCATCGTGAAAAAAATAGGTAATCGTTGATTAAAATAACAGAAAGTATCATTTAACAATTTGAGGCACTTAATATTAAATCTGATTATAATTAGTAAACGTAATTATGAGTTTGTCAAACAAAAGTTTTTTTTGCCATACTTGAATTATGGACAGCCCTTTTTAGATGGTGTCAAGACCTAGTTGGGCTATTGCGTTGGAGAGGCGCTTGAGCATACGACCCTTTCAGGCCAAATAAGGGCCGGACAGGGCACCTCTGCCACTAGATCCGACCCTGTGAGTAGGGGGAGGGAGAGGAAAGGAGTTCAGAGCTCTAATTCACCGCAACTGTTGCTGTGGGGTTTCTTTCATTTGTTTGCCCTTGGCCACAAACCATCAGAATTTTCTTAATTTTAATTTCATTTTAAACAACAAATTTGCAAACAGATCAAAGAAAGTTTTTAATACTGCTTTCTAATTGATAAATATTTTATACCTTTAATTATTATTATTATTTACTTATTTTTTTGACAGGGGGCCTGCGATCTAAAAATCTTTTTTTGTTATTTTTCCCAGGGTTATTTATTTTTAATAGGCAAATCAAAGAGAATACAGAGCCAAGATGTTTGACGTTTTTGGCTCGGTGAAGGGCTTGCTAAAGCTCGATGTGGTTTGCATTGACAACAATGTATTCAGATTACATTACAAAGCAACCTTTGTCATTCTGGTGGCATTTTCGCTGCTGGTCACTTCAAGACAGTACATTGGTGATCCCATCGACTGCATAGTAGATGACATCCCTCTGCATATAATGGACACTTACTGCTGGATCTACTCCACCTTCACGGTGCCAAAACTCAACGGAGAGCCAGGCAAGGATGTCGTTCAACCTGGTGTAGCACCGCACCGGGATGGATTGGATGAAGTCAGATACCACAAGTACTACCAGTGGGTTTGCTTTGCCCTATTTTTCCAAGCCCTTCTGTTTTACATTCCTCGTTACCTCTGGAAAACGTGGGAAGGTGGCAGAATCAAGATGCTCGTGCTCGACTTGAACTTCCCGGTCGTAAGCGAGGACTGCAAGGCTGACCGTAGGAAGCTCCTCGTCGACTATTTCACTACGAACCTTCACTCCCAGAACTTTTATGCGTTTCGCTTCTTCTTTTGCGAATTTCTAAACTTCATCAACGTCTTCCTACAAATGTATGTTGTCGACGTCTTCTTGGGCGGCGAGTTCTCGCAGTACGGCTTGGAAGTCGTTGGGATCACAGAAATGGATCCAGACGATCGCATCGACCCCATGTCTCGAGTCTTCCCAAAAGTCACAAAGTGCACCTTCCACAAATATGGTGCTTCCGGTACTGTGCAGAAATTGGACGGTCTCTGCGTACTCCCGCTGAACATCGTCAACGAGAAGATCTACGTGTTCCTTTGGTTCTGGTTCTGGTTCTTGGCTGCCATCAGCGCCATGAGTTTGGTTTACCGAGTATGCGTGTGCACGGGAGTCAACTTCCGTAGACTACTTCTGCGAGCGCGCTCGCGGCTCAACACCCACGACCAGATCGAGACGATAAACAAAAGGTGTCAGATTGGCGATTGGTTCATTCTCTATCAGCTCGGCAAGAACATCGATCCGCTCATCTACAAGCAACTGATATCCGACCTAGCGAAAAAGTTTGAAGGCAAGGAGAACGTCTAGGGAAAAACTGCTTTCCAGCTTCGACTAGCCCATTTATTCTTTTTCCTGATAACGACGATGCAGCCGTAATCGAACGAACGATCGATCGCAAGACCGAAAACGAGAAGCTTGGAAGATTGCGAGGAAGAGAAGAAGAAAGATAGAGGGACAGATCGCGTGTACCCTGCCGATTATAACATACTTACTCTAGGTGATTCAATTTTTTTTCTTTTTGAATTCAAGAGATATAGACAGAAAATGCTCGAGTAAAAGTTAATTTGAAGCAAAATAAAATAATGAAGATAGAACGGAAACTGAAAAGTGTACTTGAAGCATATTTGTGATGATGTGCGTACCTTCCCCGCGTGAGTAGCGCAAAGGCAAACGCAGCTCAGGATTTTCCCCAACGTTATCTCTTGGTAGTCTGTAACTAAGGGAATTTCTATGATGAAAGAAAATCATGCCCACGCGATGCACTTTTAGTTGTTGTTCTTGTTACTTTTATTTGCGATTAAATTTCTGTATCATCTTCCGCCTGTCTTCTCAGCATCTTTTGAGCGTGTCCCAATGCATTTTGATCAATCTTTTACTTTACTTATACTTTACTTATTTATTTAGCTGTAGTATACAAAGATTTATTCTGTTTCTGAACAATTTCGTTTATAATGAAGATTAAGGTAGTCAAAAAAGTAGTACATACAAAATTTTTAAGCCATCAGTCGCTACACTGTTCATGAGTATACTCTTATTGTATTTAATAGAATAGAAAAGAATAGCATTAAAAAAAAAAAATTAAAAAAAGTTTGCATACAAGTGTTAGATATGATGCGTAGTTGCTTATTATTTTTATCATTCATTAGATGTAGATTCTACGTTTGGCAGTATTAAATGGGATTTCGTTGACAGCGTGGAAATACGTTTAAAATAAATGCACTTCCTAAATGATTTTCCATTTTAATTCACCATTACATTTTTTTTCTTATTTCTTATCGTTGCGTTCATTTCATTTGAGATGTCTAACTGTGTCGTGGTAAAATTAATTATAATTATCATTTAAGATGAAGAAACAAAATTATTTCAAGTTTTTTTCTTAACACCCAAAAAAATGTACACGATAGTCGTAATAGTTGCACGATTCTCGGTAAAATTTTGGAAATAATGGCATCACGTGTTTTCGCACCGCGGATTTTCCTCATGAAATTTGAACAAAATTGAAAACTCGGGCGGTTTCTTTCTTTCGAGCCATTAAGCGTTAACCGGACGTGGTGTAAAATTCCACCGGAGTAACTCGAGAGACCGAGGGGAGGCAATTGAAAGCCGGGGTTAAAAGAGACACTGGTCGGGTAATTCAAGTAACGCGCTTGGCGAGCCGAGGAAAAAAGCCGCTCCCGAAATAGTATATTACAGTAGTCAGTCACTCCGTGAAGAGCTGATGCAGCGCCGGAAGTGCTTTGTCGCCCCTTTCTCGGGATTCAAATTTTTCGAGTCAATCTTTTTTCCCATTTGAAAGGCAAAAATACTCTACCTTTGCATTAAAGCTGACGATGCACTCGCCGATCTCTCGTTCCCTATCGAAATGAAATACACCGATCCTCTTGATAAATGTAGCGGCTTTTTTACGAGAGGCTTAGACATTTTGAATGCCTTGGATGTCAAATTGCAGAGCTCGTTTGTAATTGTCCGCTGTAAACTTGAAACGTGCGAAAACCGTGCACTATTTTGCGTTTTAAATATTCTTAAATTAGATAAGCGAATTTAATTATAGTATTCACTTATACAAAAAAAAACTCTATAGATTAGCATAAAACATGTTTTGGCAACACTCTATCCTTTTCCGCGACAATCGTTAAAAAACAGAAAAAAATTCTTGTAATATGGAAATAAAAATTCAGTCATGATTGAGAAGAATAAAAAATCGAGTTGGAGATAATTTTATTTTTTAAACATTAACTCATAATTATAATAACTGTTATTAACTTGTAAGAAAAAAAAAATAAAAATAATCAAAACTTTTTAGCCTTTTAAGCCAGTTGAAAGTCTTGGGGGGGGGGAAAAAAATATGTATCTCAAAATGTCGCGTACTTTCGCTTTACCTCGCTCTTCGGGCGAAGAACGAGGCAAAGTTGTAGCGAGTGCCGGGGAAAAGAAAATGACTCTATATCCGCCGCTTATCGCACAATTAGAGCCCGCGAAGCCTCGGCGAGTCTTCCCGAGACGTCCTTTTTCTCACGGCTCGCTCGAGACGACGCATATATGTATACAGAGAGAGAGAGAGAGATAGAAGTTGCAGTCGAGGGAATGAATAACAAATGAGGCTTTCGTTATAAAAAGGAGAGAAGAAGGAGAGCGGACGTGGGAGGCGAAAGAAGGATCGAGAGATCGGTACAGCCCTTAATGGCACCGCCGTCTACCGGAGAGCGCGCGAACGAGGGGATCGGCTCTTTGTTTCTTCACAGAGGGTCCTTTTCTTCGTTTTAACGAAGCTGCGCTGGCTTGGTTTTTCTTTATCTCCGAGCTCTTGTTATCGCGATGAAAAATTCTCTCTGGTTTCGTATGTATATTCTTACGGGGAAAAGTACAATAGGATTTTTCGATGGAAAACGTCCCGAAAAGCTGGGAACGATGGGAACCACTGGTTGTCCCGTGCTTATGATATTTATGCTCTCTTTCTCTCTTTTCGATCGCATTCAGTACGTTATTTTTTTGTTCTTTTTGAAACGGAAAAAAAAAATTGAGTCCTACAGGTTTGGCATGGTTTGTTTTCTCATTTGTTTTCATCTCATTAAAAACCTTTGATGATTTTTTTATTGTTTATTTTTTTCTAATGTAAAAAATCTGACGGGCACTTTAACGAAGCTGTACACGTCTCGCAAGTGATTTAATCGAGATTCGTCATTGGAAAAAACAGTCTTATCAGCTGCGCTGCCTTTACGGAAGAATCGTTTCTTGATACTGCGTGAATGTATGAAAAGTATGGATTAGTCATTCTGTTACTTTGCTTTGTTATTTTTTTTTTTTTTTTTTTTTTTTCTGAAGTACTAACTATTTTTTACATGTATCGAGTGGATGAAATTATGCCATGATCTGTGGAGCATTAAACTTAACTGTAAATCATTATCAAGTGCACCGTTGGGTTTGCCTTTATGCGCTAATACAGGGTACGAAGAGACCCATGTTCTGCATTTTTTTGTAACTTACCATCATTGCAATATGGCTTACAGATACACACATCATTTTCGACTTTACAAAATCATCGTACAGTTTACGTAGTACTGCCACCCTGAAAAAAGTTTTGTTCTTCATTATTTTAGATTGTTTGCCTTATATAAAGCATATGTTCAAGTGTTCTGTAACTTTTATATGAATAATAATTTTATGTAGAAAATAATGCGTCAATAAGAAAAACCCGAGAGTATATGAAACAAAGAAATCAAGCCTCATAGCGTTTTTGTAATTTTTTTTTTTTTTTTCATCGAGCGGTCGTCATTAAAAATCTGTACCTCCAACGGAAGTAACAACCGTCGTCGGATGCGTGAATATCTCTTGCTGATACCGATACAGAACCGTATACTCTCGCATTACATTACGATGATCGACGTTGTTTTTACCTTTCATGCGAATCATCTATTGTACAAAATGTTGACAGTATCGTTCATTTCCAAGTATCGTCCAAAAAGCGCCAACAACAAAAGTACGGTATAGAAAAAAAAAAGAAAAAAGAAAAATCCAGCGAGACGATAATGAGGCCTGTGTAAGCTCCTGCTAAATAATCGAGGCGATTGGTTACATTACGTTCCAACTTGAATGCGAAGTACTACAACCCTTTCGAGTAAGTGCACGCACGCACATGCACATACGTTGGCAAACGCACGTGCATGGGTGTGCGTGTGTAGGCGTATAATGTGTCAACGCGTGTGCCAGCTTTTTTTTTTTTTTTCTTGAGCGAGAGAGACAAAGAGAGACTGGGACGAGAAAAAGAGGGAGCTACGTAGCTGCTTAGTAGTAATTTAGCTGAATTGTGATAGATCCGTTTAACGGCATATGACTGTTATATGCGCGTATACTCGGTAAGGCGCGGGAAACCGAGAGAGAAAGAGAGCGATGTGTGTGACGAGAGACAATAATTGTGGCGCCGAGTATGATCATAATTTTTTTCGTATGTATACGGACATATCGAGTGTACGTCTATAACGCAAATGTGAAAACGTACGTCAATGCGAGGGACCAATGAACTACTATGATATATTTTTGTAGGTTCGACAGAAAAGCATTCCTAGATTGTGTCTTTTTAAAAACATTTTCCAATTTTTCCTTTCCCCCCCCCCCTTTTTTTACATACAAGAGCTTTTTTCTGTATAAACTGTAATGATGTTATGTTTGAAAGAGAAAAAACAATTGAGAGTAGGAAAGTGCTGAGAGTGTGAAGATGTGTCTTTTATGCGAACATTTATTGTATAAAAAAGTGAATAAATTAATTTCTAAAGGTAGCAGGGGTTGTCTTGTTACTTGCTTCCCATTGTAAAATTCTTCCTTTTTTTTTTTTTTTTCAATACTGCGATGAAAAAAAATGAATAATAAATCAATAAACTGTATAAATAATAGAAATCCTCATCCTTTGTGCTCGGAAATGTCACAACCAAGCCATATTTTTCCCAACTCTTTCGTCAAAGATTTCCAGGTGTTCGGTACAAGTAAGTATGTGCACACATAAATCGGCCGGACGAACGTTGCCATTTACGGAGCGCGTTCTCTTTGCCTCGAGATGGAAAATCGAGTTTCTCCAGACCACGAGAACTGCTGCTTAGGTGAGTATATTTTTCGAAAAAAGCAATTTCCACGCGAGATCTCGCATCGGCATCTCTTTACTACAAGTGCGTAAGAGCTGTCTTTACGTAGAATTGATAAATGGCCGAGCTTTTTAACAACGAGCTTGACAGACGTGACTGATCGACCGAAGGCTCGCGAGATAAAAATCGTACGTTACAGTGGCTCGAGGCAATACGTGAATAATTTTCAGTAAATCGTTAAATCAGCACACTGCACCTACGACGGGTGTATTTTCTCGAAGAAAAAAAAATCCGTAAAGAAATCACAAAATGATCAGAGATAAAATTCCAATAGTTTCGTAATTTTTCGTCAATGAAACCAGTAACATCTGAGCATTGGCCATAATATATCAGTTGCCAAATCGAGTTATCAACGACCTCGCACACCCTATAAATATACGTAAATGGATTGTACGGACACGTGTGAAAGGAAAATCTAATCGCGTATCAATACTACTGCTGCGGCACGTACCCCTCGCTACAACCGATCCAGACACCCATTAGATATCACTCGTCAAAGCGCAGTTCATCATCCGTTGGCCTTGAATTAAATCACATATTGTACACCTAAAAGGGTCCGTCACGTCGTACAGCGCGCGTAAGCGGAAGCACCTTGTCAAAATGTCTCGAGCGTGTACAGCGCGTTACCCGCATGTGACTTATATTCATGTAGGATATGATACGCTCAGGTATGTACATTGATACTACGCTGTGTGAGAAGATCATAGGCAACGTTACATAAATCCAAGCTCCCTGTGTATATAATCACCTTATCGAAGGCACAAGTATACACGTGTGATAGCTACTCTGACTCTGATACGAAGTTGGTTTCTTTCTTTATTTATTTTTTTTCTCTACAAAGAAGTTTCGGTTTTGTCGGACCAAACGAGGTGGTTGGCCAAGCGATCCAAACTCATTTTTTTTTTTTTTTTTTTTTTTTTTTTTTTTCATTCTGTAAATATGTTGCACGCTTGGGGGGGAAAAATACATCAATGAATAAACCATCTGCCGAACAAACACTGGTGAAAAATGCTCGTGATGTATATTTACACATCGATGACAATTGAACATTATTTATTGATTCGCGATTCTGCAAATATTATACGAAAGAAAAAAATACACCCTTTTACTTGGAAATCGTAATTTTATTAATGTTGCGGGCTTTGGCGATAAAAAAAAAGTGCACAAGCAGTAACTAAGGATAAATACTTATCTTCGAGAGAGATATGGGTGCGAGTATTCAGTTGCTCAATTACGTTATTTCTTTTAAAACACATGCCAAAGAAAAACGCTGCTTTTGCAAGTTGTGACAAACGAGTAAATACGATTAAAATCCCGAAAAAAAAAAAAAAAATTGTTTGTATAGTCATTGGTAAAAAAAAGTTTTTTATCTCGCTCGAAAAAAATGTTTTTTTTTTTTTTCTAGCTAGATCAACGGCACCAATCTGCGCGAGACAACGTTTCCATATACTTTATCTCCCGCGGTGTTCCCTCACGTACACCGGTTTTACCTTGGTACTATTATCTCAGTTGGTGGATAAATTATCTGGCATCTGTATTTTTTTCCCTCCGCCCTCTCCCCCCCACCCGAGGGTCCAAAAGCCTGTGTGGTTTTTGTCTATAATTTTACCCGGAGTTATTATTACGTATTGCACCGAGACATTTTTCTTCGAACACCTGGGCACACCATATATTATAACCGTATGGCCAACAGCTCGCGTTGGATTTATGATTTCGCTCGTTGTGGAAAACTGCTTCCTTTTAACAATTAGCCATGTATAGGTCCAGTCAAATGATAAGATGAAAAAAAAAAAAAAAAAAAAAAAAAAAAAATGTGAGGTACGTGGCAGGTATAGTCCACGTGTGAGATTATACCTGTGTACATGATACCCTCGGAGGTGCAGGTTGTAAAGTAGACAATGAAAACCACTGCATGGACGAGGAAGAAAGAAAGAAACTGGCTCCCTATATATACGTATACATAAATCCCCTTTGGAATGTGGTGTCGTCGTCCACGAAATAATGATAATAGCGAGAGAAGACGGATAAAGGAGGGGAGAGAGGGAAAAGTAAAAGTCGAGAAGAGGGGCCGTTTTTCTCTTTCTCAACTCCAGACTTTTTTACATGGGAACAAGTAGAGGTGTACGTGCAGACACAGAATCCCGGCCCGACGAGGTGCGCCTCTTGGCACGTAGGTAAGTAAATGGAAACCGGCGTGCAACTGCGACCGGACGGCCAAAATCGTCAAGGGAATAAGTAATGGACACGCGGGAATGCACTTGTTCCTTTTTTTTTTTTTTTCTTTTCAACTCCTCAGGTTGTATTTTATTGCACTTGGCGCGTCTTATCTTCCCCAGCTCGAAACGTCGGATCATAGTTTCGTGATCCAATTTCGTCCCTCATAGTTCCCCAAGAGCAAATAGCATTCGATGTCCCGTGGCTCCAGGTGAGAAAATAAGAGAAAAAAAAAAAAAAAAAAAAAGAGATCTTCAGCAGCGCAAACATTTCACGCTCGGCGGTATAAATGTATATACTTATAGGACGCTCGACTCTGGCGCGTGTACAAACATTTGTACAACACTTGCGTCAATTTTTCCGTAAACATAGCGTGTGGGCACGCATGATTAAACAGTAATAAAAAAAGACCAACTCCGTGACTCTCGTGGTTTTTTGATGTTAGAGCCGGTGTGTACCTACGCGTGTAAAAGATCTCCGAAAAATTCTTTCGGCGAAAAAGCGCTGAGTAACCATATCGACCGATCGTTTCGGATTGAAATATATGTATAGAATATGCGCGTAAGCCTACAGTAAAGAAAAATTATTATTAAATGGAATTCATCAATCAGCGATGGCTTTTGAAGGAACTTTTTTTCCCCTCCGTTGCCGTACATTCTCATCCTTCCATAAGGATCGGCTCTGCTCTCGGCCGTAAAAGGCGGCGCTCTCGAAACGATTCCATACATGATCCACACATCATTCGTACAAGTCACGGAACAAAATATTCAGCAGCTCTCGGTATACCCTATATATGTTTTTTTTTTTTTTTTTTTTTTTTCTTCTTTTTCCTTTGTGAAAAAAGTCACGTAACCCGCACCTGATGCCGGTTTTTCACAGTCGTAGGGTCCGATTCAATGGAAGTGCTGGTATATAAGAGCATTTTTCACGGTGCACAGGATTCGTGCACACCGCGCGGAAGAGAAATAATATACCAAGGCCCCATCAGAAAAAGAAGAAGGATAAATCGGCCGCGAAGGCATCGGTTGTGTGTAAGTATACGTATGGGTACAGATCAACGTAAGTAGCTCCCGCACGCGAGACCGAGAAGTTGGGCAGGTATGAGGTAGTATAGGTAAGTGTATATACTTGATACACGCTCGAGTCGATTCGTGCGCTCTCGTACAGGTACGAGCCGAGGGCAACGGCCGGTCAAAGTCCCACTCGCGAGCAACTCTTGCCGGTTGCCGGTTAAAGGCCTTTTTCCTCCCCTCTCCCTCGTTTTCTTTTCCTTGTTCCATGTGCACGTCGACTCCTGGCCGTATATGTCTCTCTCTCGATACACGGCTTTTTAAGCGATGGACCTTGGACGATGCTGCCGCCACTGCCGAATCGTCTCGCAAGAATCAAGATTTACCGATACTTTTCCTCGATCGAGCGAGTATACACGTCGATCGATCGGTTGGCCCCTCTAAACTTTTGCGGACCAATGTGGTGTGTCCTTTTTCTCACGTATATATACCGAGAAAATTAATAATGCGGAATAGTATAGTTACCAAAACGAGAAGAAAAAAAAATGGTTTTTTTTTTTTTTTTTTTTTTTTTGCGTAGGTGTGCGAACTTTGGCACGCGAGTGAATTTTTTACGAGCCAACCGGTGTCCAGGGTCCCTTTTTTTATTATTCTCGCCGTCTGTGAGGTTCTTCTTTTTTTGTATCTGGCATCTGCTTTATTTTGCCTTTGTTTTTTTTCTTTCTTGACAAAAGTGAGACAAGAATACTAAAGCCGATTTTCACAAACAATCGAGAGAGAGAGAGAGAACTACAATGTAATTACACATTTATCCGGGACGTTTGACAAATATGTTTGATTTTCCAAGTTTCGCTCTATCGGAATTTAATGAGCACACTTCACGCGCTTGCGAATAGTACACGAGCGCAGCAATTGCATATGATAAATACTTACCGATCAAAGGTCGCTGGCGCGCAGCGTTCATCAACCCCGAAAGATTTCGCTATCGCGTGCATGTAGTTTTGATTCATCCCGATGTAAACATGGGCGTTACGTGTGTGCGTAAGGGATGAAAAATTGGGTAATTCATCAAATTAGTTTCTTCCCCTTTGAGGTGAACCCCCTCCACACGCCACAGCCATAATATTATGTACTTGGTGTGCGCGTACGAGAGAACAGCAGACAAGATATGGATGTATTACTATAGATCACCGTTCCCATTACCCGGACGTGTACCACATAATCGAAGAATAATACTCTTTCAAAGCTTGGAGTAAATAGTGAAGGAAAGAAACAAAGGAGTCTGGAGACAAGAGCGACGCGTGTGTTTACTTGAGGGTATCGAAAAATAGAACGTTCGAAATGATGAATACCTAAAGAGCTTTTTGCCTCTGATACAATATAATACAGTTTGGGCACAAATTAAAAAGTCCCGAAAGGGTTGGAACTATTAGAAAATCAACTTTTACAAGGACATGATAAAGATATATATTAAACATAAAAAAAATACTGTAAACGTAACAATGATTGAAAAAACAAAAGTTCAGGAAATATCTTTGAAATTTCACCAAAATAGAGCTTCCGGAGAGTTATCTATTCACACTGCGTAGTCGTTCCAAGTTAGGTATAGTACTTCAAACCACCATTTGTGAAGTTCTGTTTAAGCTTATGAACTCGATGTATATTTAATGAGTGATCTTTCGGCAACGATATTAATTTTAATGATAAAATACGAGAAAACCTAATGGTTGTTCCAAGTAAATAACAAAAAGCCGCACTTTATCGAATTTAAATCATTTAAATGGCTGCTAACGCGTCAACCCCCAAACTTTTATCATTTCATGGTTACGCGAGAAAAAACAAACAATTATTTTTTGAGGAAAAAAAAAAAGAAAAATCTCAAAAAATTTCTGCCCCAAACAAACCACGTGGTCAATCTCACGAAAACCCCCCAAACATAAAAAAAGGACTTGGTCACGTGACAATCAATGTCTTGTCAAAGGAATTTCTTACGTATAAAAAACAAACGAATCAAATGGGCGTTACCTAATAAGCATCTATAACATCAACGTTTCAAGAATGTAAATACATCCCTACACGGCGGCAAATAGGCTTATCTGTTTACCTATAAGCAGGAACATACATACAAAGGGATGTCGCGATGTGAACGTGTTATCGTCGTCGAGCTTCTTTATATCAATTCTCGATTCCACAGGCCCACTTATAGCTAAGCGCCAAGACAATGCCTGGAAACGTTTTTCTGGTTGTTTAATCTAAATAGTTGCGTTTTACGGGTGTTGGAGCGCGCACGCGTAGCTGATATTGCGTATCTTTCTCGATCTCTCGTTTAAATAGAAGACAGATCAGGACAGATAATATACGATGCCAATCAGTCAACCGTGTCAACCCAATGTGTGTAACATATGTATATTGCACGCATGGGTGTGCAAGAAAAAAAATTCTACAGTACTATGCAACAATGTAATAAAAATGGCTAATTTGTTGTTAAACGTTCCAAGCGTTGAAAATATTTTTAAATTTTCCACGCCAGCACATTCATGTGAAGTATCATGCCTGATAAGCGGTCTAAGACAAAAAATTCAGGTGATGGAAGTGAAACGTATCTCCTAAAACCGCCAAGTGTACACATACGTATATTCATCATCAAACAAAGGTCCAATTTAAGTCATTCAGGTTCTGTTTTTAGAATTATTTGCAAACGAAACGACTTGGGTGTTGGTGTGTACCGCACTCAAAACCGCACATAGTCGTTTATAAATTGAGAGATAAGCAAAAGAACGAGCCGTAAAACGTCTTTGTTTGAATTCACGGAAGTGCGCAAAAAAAAAAACGAAATGGCCCTAATTGGCCCTCGCGGTGCGCGCCGACTTGAATTTTTTAATAACCATCGCCACCTACGACTCTGGATTACTGTGATCGTAAAACAGCTGAAAGCCGCATCCAATCGCATATACATATATATATATGTATACGGGACGCGTGATAGCAATCAATATAGTGTGTAAGCGCAGTTGACGGGGAACGAGGGGGAGAGGAAGAAAACATATCGCGTCCGAGATATATGCAAGTGTTTGCCGCGGGGATTTAAAAAGCACGTTACGTACCTCATCTGTGAAAAGTTTATACATCGTTGCCGAGAACCATACAATTCGTCACTGTTTACTCAAGATATACCTTTTGTTCATCATCGGGGTGATGTTGGCTATTTATTTACTTTTTTTTTTTTTTTTTTTTTTTTTTTCTTCATAATTACGCATCGGGAAAAAACCCGGGAGAGAACTCACTTTGGAAATTTCGTCGGACGAGCTTTGTCGACCAATGTGTCATTCGCCACGTGCTCTCACACATTTATTTTATACATGCACAGAGTTGGTACATGTCGAATTTTATAGATGTACCTAAATATCCAATCTTACACTTATACATGCTGTTTATTCATTACGTAACAAATGTACTGGTACTTTTATCGCTTGTCAAAAAAATTTTACACAGCCAGCAGAGGCTATACTTTTACAACTTTGTAAAAGAAAATCGTAGTTGTATTTTGAAAACGTCATTCTGCGTTACTTTTTGTCAAATAAAATTCAATTACTTCTGAAAATTATTGTAAATTAGGCTGAACCCCTTACTTTCGGTGCTGTCATCCAGATGGTTACCGCACCAATTGAGCCCACCCCATTAAAAGGAAAATAAAGCGAAAACAATGAAGAAGTGATTTTTGTAGTTGGAAAACTCACTGGAAATTCCCAGCCTATTTTTGTAAGGTATTTAGAACGTTATTGCAATTATGTTTTGTTACGGTACAAAAATGTGAGGAAAAAACGTTCGTTTTAACGTTTCCGAACGTTATTTAGGGGTACCGCTGATACACGTATATGTATATGCAATACATACAGATTGAAAGTTTCACTGATGTTTTTGAGAAACCAAGCATTGCACAATAATACACGGGAATCATTACCAAGGTCACTGTTAAAGAAGAGCGAACAGTCCAAATTTAAAAAGCACTTCCATTCATCGTCCAAAGTAGACGTATATCCTACGTCTTGTCATCACCCACGTGCAAAAACACAGAGAGAGGCATGACTCGCGATTTTAAAATAAGGTGACGCGCCGTCTCTCTTGTTGTTCACATCACGCATCAGTACCGCCGACATCGTCAATGATTAGTATAGTGCCGGTGTCCCAAAACTAAACGTTATATTTTTTTCGCACGTTAATTTGCGCCACGCCTTTCGGTTTCGAAGGGAAAAAAAAAAAGATGTATGTACGAGGTGTTTGCGATGGATCATTAGAGCAGGGGTGGTGTCTCCAATTGAAATTTCATGTATGGCTAAAATTTTATTTCATTAATACCATAATGAAACGTCGCTCGGCGTAATATTACTTCATAACTCCCTCCCCCGCCCCCAGATAAGATTCAAATGTGATGTGTTATCTCCACTGAAAATTTCTTTTGCATTGCAAAACGCGACACCTGCGCGTACAATGTCAACTTTTATTCGAAGCTTTTGGAACGAAATAATAAAAACAGGTTTTTCCACTTGGCTTATCTGATGAGGTACATATTTTTTGATGCGTATCGCACATGCTTACGCTGACTAAAAACTGAAACGTACGAAATAATACTGCTCTGGTACCACGAAAACACGAAATTTCGTAACTTGGGAACGTTTTAATAATAATTAATTAATAATTAAAAATAGGCAGTTAATACAATAATTAGCAAAATCATATTAAATTTTTTGGTTTTGGCAATCGATGCATTTTTCAATACTTATTATTACGTCATCGCATGATACCTCAACTATACACAGTGAAAATTTTACGTGCCATCTGTGGAATAGAGTGTAAAAATAACAAACGTGAAAAAGTTTATAACCCATGCACATACTTTGTGAAACATATGGTAAAATATCGAGGTGTTTCCTACGCAACTCATCTTGATGACAAAAATAAAATGCCAGACCTCTCGCACTCGTTACATCAAATTGCGTAAGTAGGACACTGACCAACCCCCGAAAATATCACGCACCCTTCTTATTTCCAAGCAACATGTATATATATATATTAGATGTGCTATAGACCGAGGAAAGAAGCGAGTTCCCAATCCGTCGTTTCTCCGTCCCAAGCAACTCTCATCCGCGATAGAAGCCCATCCGAGTCGGTCGGCGGCTTATCAATCGTATATCGCTCTTATCGAGCCGCGGGTAAGCGGCGGTGGCGGGCATCGCATCCCCCCTGTATATATTCTCCGTCCTCCTCTCGCGACCCCGAGTAAAGACAATATCACCGTCTTGCGTGCACATACGTACATACACGGACACACGCGATAACGAGCGAGAGAGAGAAATCGCGCGCTCTTCTCCTCATTTTCGATCTTTTATACTTTGGGGTCCCCCCCCCCCCATCCCTGCCTCCCTGCAGCTGCTCTTGATAAAACCTCGTGTTGTGCTCAAGTGCGTAATATTATGTACTCCGGAGTTTTCCGGACAGTGTGACTCGACCCGCGTAGACGTGATAATAACATCCCACTGTACCTTGCACTCGTTTCGAGCTTCGATCGGTTGGCCCCCCTCGGCTTTTTGTTTAAATTACCATTGGTGTTGTTGTTGTTGGTGGTGATTTTTTTTCCCCTCTTTTGATTTTGCGAGGCGCACGCGTGTGTTGTACGTGGAGGGGGTGACTCGGAGACACGTGGTTTGAGGGGCACGCGGTCTTGGGCGAGACATGGCTCCGGCTTCGGTCTTTGCGACCTTCGCCATACTCAAGGAACACGTTAATTTAAAAGTCTCCAGGGAGGTGCCCTCCATCGACAACATCAGTGAGTATACGCAACTATATTGTTATCGCGCGTTTTCCTTTGTTATTGTTCATACGTGTAAGGGAGTGAGCGCGAATGATCGGTAATCTAGAGACATTCTGTGTTTTGTTTCTTTGTTGAATTTTTTTTTTTTTTTTCCCCGATAAAACTCGGTCATTAGGAAATAATCAAGTACATAATGTCCAGGTCTTCTTCAATTATTTTATATCGGGCATGTAGATAATTAAAAGCCTTATCACACTTTGTTCCCCTCGTGTATCGCGGGTGTGTGTGTAATGCGTCAAAATATTTTTACTTAAAGTATGACCAACTGTTTTCGCATATACAAACATACGTATATTTTATAGATATAAATTCAAGCTTAACTGTATGACCTTCGTGTGGAAATTAGTTTATTGTTCGATAACTTTGAATTGTTTGTTAATTCATTCAAGCGACGAGTCGTCACTTTTAGGATTTTTTTTTTTTTCCAACATCCATATTGTAGTGACTCATTGCCTTGATTCAGGCGTCGATTATCTTTGAACCTGCAATTAGCAGTGTATAACTACCTGCGTCGTCACATTTTCTTCACAATGAAAATGTCGTTTCTAGATTTTATCGGCAAAGTACACCCTTTACATAATGGCGTTTTGAACGAGCAAACCCACGAGATCGGTTAAAGTGGAAGATTAGAAAAAAAAAAAAAAAAACTGGGTCAGAATGAAATATCAATTTTTTGCTTCCAGTCTTCAAGCTTCACTACAGAGCGACATTTTTAATACTACTATCGGCATCGCTACTCGTCACGTCGAGGCAGTTCTTCGGCGAACACATAAAGTAAGCGAATTCAGCTCAACAACCACACCTCGGTTGATTTTGCCTTAATCAACATTACCACATTTTCCAGATGTATCACAGACCAGGGTATACCGGGCCACGTGATAGACTCGTTCTGCTTCTTCATGTCGACTTTCACGGTGGTAAGTGCGCGACACTATATATTCCGTGACGCTTTTGTGACGACTCGTTAAAATGAAACTTCACGTGACTCAGACGAAACACATGAACGCGTCTGCTCTGCTGGAGGGTGAGATACCGCATCCAGGGGTAGGTCCAGTCAACAAGAAGGACGAGGTCACGTTCCACGCCTACTACCAGTGGGTGCCGTTCGTCCTGTTCTTCCAAGCGATTCTCTTCTACTTGCCCCACCACATATGGCGATCCGTCGAAGGTTCAAAGTTTTGGTTATCGCATGTATATACAGTTGGCGATTAAAAAAATGACATGTATAATATATCGATAGGTGGCCGGCTGAAAATGCTGATGTCGGGTCTGCACATGGCGTCGATTTCCTTGCGGGAGGAGGAGATAGTGACCGATTCCGTGAAAGTTCCCTCCAAGTACGAAAAGGAGAACAAGATCAAGGACATACGCAGGGCCTTCATGAACCGGTTGCACCTGAATCGGCCCTGGGCGTACTACCTCGGGCTCTGCGAGCTTCTCAACTTGGTCAACGTGCTCGCTCAGATGTACATCACCAACAAATTTCTGGGCGGGTCGTTTACGCGGATCGGCAGTGACGTCGCCCACGGGGACTTTGACGGGCCCATGGACCCGTTGGACGTGATCTTTCCAAAAGTTAGTTTCTTTCATTTATTTGTTTATTTTTACCTTACACGAGTTTTCTTCATCTGTTGGGTCGTCCAAAGAATTGCGCACAACGACTAATCGGTCGAATCTACAAGTTGGATGAAATAAGTATTGCCAATCAGTTAATCGTCCATGCGAAAATGTAAATAATGAGTAAAAGATCGGTAAAAATTCACTGATTTGATCGGTAAATGATTATGAACATTTAACATCGTGCAACTCTCGTCCACGTACTACACGAGGTGCCACTTATAATGTAGCTCATGCGCGTGTGGGTTTGTGTGAAATACACTCTATGAATACAGGTCACAAAGTGCACCTTCCACAAGTACGGTGCATCGGGTGGCGTCCAGCGTCACGACGCGCTTTGCGTCATGGCACTCAACATCATCAACGAGAAGATCTACGCATTCCTCTGGTTCTGGTTCTTCATATTGGCGATCTGCTCGAGTATCGGTATCATATGGAGGCTTCTCACCATGGCACTACATTCTAGGTATGATTATATTATACACTGGATGCTTTGAAACAAAATCATTATACATGTAGTGCATGCGATGTTAGTAGAGTGGGAAACTAGGCCAATCATCTATAGATGAGGAGAATCGCGATCGTCGCGTTAGCTATATATAAATCGTGTTTTCGCGGAGGCGTTCGTTGCCTCTTGACTCGTATCTCGTGTTAAGCAAGGTCGAAGTCACAACGGCGTAGGTGTACATAAGGTACTTGTGCTTATTTACGACTGTAAATCGGCACGTGCACTTCATTATTGGACGTTTTGCATTGTACCCCGAGTTGCAACGAATT